>NC_066624.1:101339081-102839081 GCF_025201925.1 Gopherus flavomarginatus | reverse complement strand
CCGAAAGTTTACCAAAACCCACATTTTTCCTTTGCAAAACTATTCAGCTTTCATTTTTATTTTGGATTCTATACCTGGCTCTGCCACTTATGGGTTATATGTCTTAGTGAAAATGACATTACACCTCTCTGCCTCTTTTTCTGCCTCTGCTCATTATCTGCCTTGTCTGTTTAGATTGCAAGCTCTTCAGAGCAGTGGCTGTCTCTTGCTATGTGTTTTATGAAGCCTAGCAAAACAGGGCCTTTATCTATCTCTGTTAGGGCCTCTAGATGCTACTCTACTCTTTCACATCAAAATCCTGTGAAACGACTTGTGCTTTCTCCAGAGAACAGGATGAAAAACTTCGTCTTGAATAGAGATCCACTTTGAGCATTTATGTGAATCTCTGACTAAGAGCAAAACACAAGGTGCTTGACTCCTGAACAGTGATGATTCATATCCAAAGGAAAGGCTCTGGTGAACCACTCTGACCCCATACCCAATGTAACTTACAAAACCCTACTATGTGAATACTCTCCTCGTGCAGCCGAGAACCAGGACATTTCTCCTATATCCTCCGCCACCTGTAGGCACATTTGAATTTTGCTGAAATTGTCAGCTTATCTTTGTGAAACAGACAGTGCTGCAGGTTTGCGTTAATTTATTTACTTAAGTATTCTATTTCATTACCAGTAGCTGGAATAACATCTGCTGATGTTGTCTCCTGTGTGTGCGTGTGTATGGGTGTGTAAATACATTTGATCTGCTTGTTATATTCTGGGCACTTCTGCCTGTATGTTTTAACAGGATTGCATAGGAAACACATATAATGAAATATACATAGGCTTTGCCCAGAATATAACAAGCAGATCAAATGTGGGCTTATACAACTCCATGACATGACAACTTTAAGAATGTGATGACTATCTTTTTACTCTGTTTCCTTAAATGTAGACCATGTCAGGTTTGGACCCATTTAAAAATCACCAGAGGTCTTGCTACTTAGCTTCCCTTTCATGTAACAGAAGAAAGGCTGAATGAGTCATGTGAAACCAGCCATGAGATGAATATAAGCATAGATGTCATATCCTCATGTGTGCAGCTGTAATTGCATATCTACTTTGCCATCTGCAGATTTAATGGACACAGTTTCTCAGTGCCTGCTGCAGGGCTCGGTACAACTCAGTTATCATCAGCCAGATTTCCTGTTGCCAAATACCCAAATACAATAGTTGTGTAATGTCAGACTTTGGTTTCTGGAGTAGTTTCAAAACCTGCCAGCCACTATGTGTAATTTTATAACAACACCACTGTTAACTAATAGCACTCTCACCGAATTATGAAACCTGAGAGGATAATGTATTTGCAAATGCATTATGAGTCTTTATTTGTGAATTTTTCATAGGCAGTTTTGTTTTTAGTTTGATATTTAACATGAGACTATTTTCCTACAGATCTGTTTGCTTTCATTTCTTTCCTCCCGGGTAATTTTGCACTCTTTCCCTGACAATTGTGAAAACAACTTTATCTTTAATTATGATATTTACAGAGATTACATTTTTCATGCTGAAAGTTTTTACTGTGGATATGAGGTCACTGAGATGTCAATTAACCTCTAGATTTCCAGATTGAAATCCTTACTGGCCTTTAGGTATTTCCTTTGCAAACTGGACATTTTGGCTAATATGTTGGAATGTAAGTGCCTGATTTATAAAAGCTCTTAAGCACATGCTTCGTTTTAAGCACATGGGTAACGCCAATGAGAAAATACCTGTGGACCTCCAAAATCACTCCTGTGTTCCAGAGGAAGCTGATGACCACTAAATAAGTTCACCTTTATATAGTTTCTTCCTTGGATGATAAGTTATTTGTATGCTCGTTCCATAAGGCTAACGCTAAAAAGAAGAGGCAGAGCACTCAGTATATTTTCTTTGATGCAGGAGTGTAATTCCAATTAACTTTAATGAAAGTTAACCCATGTGAATGGAGATGAGGATCTTACCTCCTTATTGTTTTAAAGCATCTCCATGGCAATAGGCTTCCTGGAATATTTTATTTTCTGCTTTGTTATGGTAAGAATTATTTTTGACATTTGACTGATCACAAAGCAGCTGGCCCCCTTTAAACACAAAAACAAATAAACAAAAACCCACACAAGAAGCAAGTGACTGAATGACTGGAGGAAAACATTAGTTCTGTGTCTGATTGTCATCTGTAAAACAAAGCATCTGAAAATGCCAAAAGAGTTGACATTAAAAAGCTGAATCGTTTTCTCAGGTTGAATGCCAAAAGAAAGGTGGCACTATATATTCTTTTAATTAGACTGTGTTCACTGCATTGCACGGCTCATTTGTTTTCTTTTTTAATAAAAAATATTTAAATTAATGGCATTCCACACAGAAGAAAACATATAAGACCTGTTTGGTTTAATCAGACAATTCAAGTGTCCTTCATTCCAGATGCAAACATACTGCGGTTCTCCAGTCTTGCTATGAATGGAACAGAATAAAATATTGGCTAAAGTTTTTTTGTTTTCAGGTGGGAGAAGTTGATGCATATTTGAAATGTTGGAAAATTTCAACTAGATTTAGCAATGATCTTCCCCTTTTATCACTCTAATTTATTAATATCAGAAAGGGATAATTACTCTAATTCTGTTTCTATGAAGATATCATGACTGAATCCCTCCTGCTCAGCTTCTGTAAGACAGGTCAGTATGAGAACTAATACAGTTCAAGGTTTTTGGCCCATTAAGGGCCCATTTGGAGACCATGTACCCATACCTCTGTGAACCCACTTGAATATCCTGTTACAGTACCTTGAAGAATGGGAAGGAGAGAGCTCATTTTAACAGCGAATGACTGGTTCAGATGGAGCTGCACAAGGCCGTCTTGAATTTAAATTGACAACAATTAAACTCTTCTGGAGCATATGAACTTGGAGAGCCTGTCTCTCATACTCACCACAAGTCTTCCAAGACTTGTGTCTCTAGCCAAAACCAGTGAAGCCGAGAGCCCTGCAGTACAGGGTCAGAAAAATCTTTTTCATCCTTTCATGGGTGCCTTTCCTTTTCTTTTTTCTTAGTCTTATGTTCTTCTTATTCACCGAAGAGAGGAACTGTAAAGGAGAATTTGTGTCAGGTGAAATATTGCGACATTTAACACCAACAGCTTGCCAAATGCATAAACCACAATTTATTTCTGTTTATAGCACTTTTGCTGGTAGTGTGCTACTAACCTACTTAACCTATGTAAGAAAATGCAGACATACCAAAGTTTTTTTTTTATGATAACTTTCAGTCTTCACTATAATATTACGAGGCAACAAAAAACAGGATTCCCTGGGATGTAAATGTACTATTTATTCATGCCAGTGCCTCAGTTTATCGGTCAAATCTCTGTACTCTGCAGTGGGCCACCTCTTTTGGAGAAACTCATGTGGGTCATATAATTCCACCACAGCCCTAAATTCTAGGGTTTTATCACTAATCCGTACAAGGTGGTTCTAGAGTTGTTGTTGCTGTTATTGTTGTTTTTCTCTGGACATATTTCTTTCCATTTGTTACCTTTGTGTAAAAGCGCTATGGCCCTGTCTCCTTCTGTTATGCTTTGGGGGGATTTGGACCATTGGGAGGCACCACGAGGGAGTAGCCTCTGTGCTTCAAGTGCAGATACTGCTAGCAGACCTGGCCCTTGCGCAGGTTGGAGTCTCTTTTGGTGATATTTGCAAAATGTAGTACTCACCTTATTGTTCCCATTGACTTCAATGGGATCAGAGTTAGGCCAGTGTTGACAGGGCCACTCCTCATGCCAATACCCACAGGCAATTACTCATGCAGCGGCTAGGCACAATTTGGCCCTAAATTTTTTTTTTTACTATGAGTTGTTATGACTAATCGTAATGCTTAATAATATCTCCCATTCTTTTTGATAGGAAAGAAATCCATCCAAGGCTAAGCTACAAGAGCTTTGGCTATTTGGAACTGTGTGTTTCTATGCTGTCATACAAATTATGACATGGATCAGAAATGTATATACGTGGCATTGAATGGCTCAAATGATTGGTAACAGGCTACCAAACCTTCACCTTCCAGATCAGTAGAGACAGAAAGTCACCATTGTCTGAGGGGTGGCCTTTGAAATGGTCCGCTAGTCTCTCTCTAATTCCTATTGGATGGGTTGGCGATCTCTGAGTGAGACCCAGGATTGAATGGACATGGAAACAGAATTACTCTTTCCTCTAGAAGTGATCCCTCCATGTTAAGGCTGAGGCACATGAGTGGAAGCGTGCACTGATACTTTTACCTGGGGTTTCTCAGAACCCCAACACAGTGGTAACTTAACTGTATTTCTCCAGGCGGTGTGAGGAATAAATCAATAAATCAATCTGCCTGATAAATAATTGATACAAACAAGCGTGCTTTCGCCTAAAACAACTTTTTAATTAGATCTCAGGCATGTGCACATACATGCTGATGCAGCAGGGTTAGCGCATGTTAAATCGAGTATATTTATCTAGAGTTAAAAATGGTTTCGAGGAATCAGTGGCCAGCATTCCGGGGAGGGGGTGGGGACTGCTGCTGTAGAACTTAACTATCAGATCCTTGCCCATAGAAAGCTTCCTTGGACTGCTCCAAAGCATACTCTTTTGCCTAATTTTTTATTCAGACAAAGCACATAAACTATAGTGACTTCTAGTGGGTCACCAGTTCTCCTAATTTCAGCAAAACTACTCATCTCTGATCATCAAAACATTTCTAGTCATAACAATGTGTCAGGGGCACTTAAACCAAGGCCGCTGCTTACTCACTCTCCTCCATAGTTGTTAACTTTCCGTGCCATCCTCCCATTTTGATTAACAAACTGCAAGTATGCAGCTGTCTGACCTTGTCTCCTCCCCTAAAATTTTCCTAGGTAATGTAGTGTTTGGTTTTCAGCTGGCAGCAGTTGAATACAAAATTGCTGACTGTGGTATTATCAAATTCTGGGGTACAATGCAGGAATGTCAAATTCTGGGGTAACAATGCCACCTGCTGCACTTGTCCTGGTGACAAAAACCGGATGTTAACTTCCAGGGCTGACAAGCTGGCACCTTTCATGAGCACTGAATTCACTTTGCATTTACAAAATATGCTTCTCTCATTTGGTACTGAGCACAGTCTGGCTTAATCCTAAAGATGCCCTAATGTTATCCCATTTAAAAAAGAAACCCCCAGATTATCCTGAGGAAACTGAAGTGACTTGCTGATCCTGAGATATCTGAGCAGCCATAACTCTCCATGACACAAAAGGGGGATTGTGGGACTTCTGTGACATCAGTGGCTCACGATCGGGCAGAACAAGGATTGGATCCAGGAGTTCTGACTAACAGTCTCCTGCTCCAAGCACTAGAAAACATGGAATAAATTACACGTGTGTATATAATAGCCCTGAGAATATCAAACCAGTTCATTTAAATTAATGCTGTTACAATGAATATAGAATGAACTCATGATACAGAAGGCTTGATTCTTTTCTGACTTACACTTTATTTACATTAGTTTAAATCCATTGACTTCAAAGGATTTACTCCTGCTTTGTTCTGGTGTAGGTCAGGAGAACCAGGCACAGGAAGTGTAAATAGTCAGATCAAGTGAAACACATAATATCCCTTGGCATATTAAATTCACATTAAGGGCAAATGTGTTCCTTCTGATTTACTCCACTGTATTATACACAATGCCCAGGGACAACAGTAGTAAATGATTAGCTTATTATTACAATGTGTGTCCTTAATAACAAATAATGTGAAAACATGAACATAAATACAGACAAAAAATTGAAGTCATATTTATGGTATCCTTAAAACACTATGCAGAGCTTGGGCATTGACCATTTATAAACTGAGCTAATTTCAATCCTCCAGACGCTGAAATATATTGAAGCAGAGAATGCCTCAGGTAACTTATTGAAGTCATTTTTTCCCCTGTAAAGCGCCTTTTTATTGCAGCAGTGAGTGAAAAATTAATGGGCCTACTTTCTTTTACTTTTCTGATGAGAAGGAAGTACTTCCATTAGCGACACTAAGAATAGCATTTACTGTAACTTGGCCTCAGATGGTATTTGCGGTTCCCACACATCCTGTAACAATATGCTTTCTAAACTTAAACGGATATTGCCACAGTGACTCGAAGAGAAAAGCTGAAGGAAGATGAGGAACAGGAGCTTTTTTTTTTCTTTTGCTTTTTCCTCTGAGAAAGCAGCTTCACTAGACTAATGTTTGTTTTAAGGGGAACGAATGACCTCATG
Organism: Gopherus flavomarginatus; assembly: GCF_025201925.1. Taxonomy (NCBI): domain Eukaryota; kingdom Metazoa; phylum Chordata; order Testudines; family Testudinidae; genus Gopherus; species Gopherus flavomarginatus. Next base: position 102,832,815 of record NC_066624.1, on the reverse strand, counting down.
TTCAACACCTTGGAGAGAAAAAAGGGCCAAAGTGAGGCTTGTTAGGAATGTATTTCACTAGTGTGTCTGAAGAGAGGTTGTTTTCTGGAGTTAATCACTGAATCAAAAGGCCCACAAAAAGCAGTTTTTTGTGGTTGGCTTTCCATTCTAGCAAGATATAATCTTCTAAAGTAGGCACAAATCCTACATTTAGGTGTGTCTGTCCTATCTCTCTCTATCCGTCATTTAGAGGCTGCCCATCAGCACATCTTAGTGTTACATAGATGCCCAAATGCTCATTTTGGACACATACACCTCCCTAATCAACATCTCTCTGGAGTCGTCCAAACACCTCCTGATTCTTGACCTCTCTGTTAAGACTGCCAATAAGACGGTCAATCCTGGCTGTTTTTGTGAAACCGTTGACTCATTTAGGCAAACAATGAATAACATTGCATAACAATCTTCAGTCCTTACCATCCTAAATGACATTTGAACCAGTGAAAAAGCAGCCACCCTGTCACCCACTACAAACCCTCGAGCAAGTCAGAGGTGAATACCAACCATTCATAATACCCATATGGGTTAGGAGTGTAATTTCATGAGCTGTGTGTGTGGGAGAGAACTGTGAGAAGATGCTGTGTCAGTATGTGGGCTGCAAAAGGGACAAAGAGGTGATTTTAAATTTATGCTGGAAATAGATTAGAGAGTTAGTATGCTGTACCTACCATGGAACTTTCTTCAGAAAAGATGCATGAAGGAAAGAGCAGTAAGTCAAAGACTACAGCACCTGGTGGAAAGAAAGCAGAGGTGTAGCCATGCACCCATGCAAGATATTGTTCTGAGCATGTGCACACCATAGAGTGAAATAGCACAATAGGCGTGGGGAGAAGAAGACTGTTGCATAACCATTGTGGAAATAGTAAGGTCTCTGTGCACTTGCTAATTTTGCATCTTTTTTTCATTCTATGGCGCTATGTAATATAGTTACTATAGCAAGCAGATAGCAGACCAGATGGGAACATGGAGAAATTCAACTGCAATTTTGAAACAGTCTAAGATGGATCCAACCCAGCATACCAGATCCAGACCCAGACCCAGACCCTGTTGGGTTGTGGAGAAGTAATCTGAATTTTGCTGCTTGGACATTTTATAGGGATAAGATGAACCAAGGCACCAGATCAGGCCCCTTCAGACTTTGGGGCCATTTGGTTCGGGCTCCAGATCTAAACATCAGAGCTTGGGCTGTTTTCCAGTAGAAAGTTATTCTCTTCCACCTCTCTCTCTCTCTCTCTCTCTCTGTGTATAAATAAATGGGAGATGCAGGTACTAAACACAAGTTAAAAAACCAAGAAAATATAGTGTACCATATTTCAATATACAAAATGGTCTTTCCTGAAACTATATTAGTTTACTGTGAATTCCTATATTCATCTACACAATGTTGTTGTTTAACTATTAAACAGTCAACACTCAAGTACATACAGGGATCTTGGACTGGACTGTACTCTGGTAGCTAACCGGTACTGCCTCCCACCCACTGGGAACATGCCAGCTCAATCAAAACTATCTATTGTAGTCTACCCAATCTGAAAATTACATCTAAAGTATACATCTACCATTAGACTCTAGCCAGCTTTTTAACAACCAGGAATCTCCAAATAAAATCTTTCCATGTGCAGATAATCTGGGGACAATTTCTTAATGGCAATTTGGAGTTGGGATGGAATGTAATTCTCTCTTTCAACCGCTTTCATCCATTTTCCAGATTGAGATGCTCACAGCTGCAAAATCAATGTAATGAAGCAACTTCTTTTCTTTTTCTCTTCACTTCCTAAATAAATAACTACTTTAAAAGGCACAGAAAAATGTTGAGCGTTATCTTCCAACAGAATAACTAAAATTCCTAAGAGACGATGATTGTTTCAAAACAAATCTATTTGAGGCAGTTTTATCCATGTATGTACAAAGTCATTCATCTGTGAGGCTTTTCTTCCCTAGTACAAATGTTCTTGCTCTGGGGTTTTTAAAAGAAAAACAAAGAGAAAGAAAAGCATTTTGGAAGATCAGTCTCATATTGTTACAGTGTAAAGTAAAACAAATAAAAACATATTCTGCAAAAGTTCTGAATTTATAGCTGATTTTCTACTCAGAAACCACCATAATTCATCTTCAATGTTATTTAACAGTCACATTGTGGTAGTGTGTTTTCAAAGGTCACAGAGAATGCTGAATCTCACAGGTCTTTTTAAAAGGAGGATTATATTGAATCCTGTTTGATTGCATAGATTCTTATACTGAGCTCATCACCATAGTAACAGACTGTGAAGTTCTGCTGGGGTTCCCAGATCCATGAGCCACTGTGCTACCCCACTCAGCCTTAGCAAATGAGAGCTTTCCTGTTGCTAAGCTATATGTGAGCTCCCTGAGTCATCAGGTTGTCTGCCTCGCCAGCAAATTCTTCAGGACTCTGCTAGTCCAAACCTCGCCTAACAAGTAAATCAGTGAACCTCTAGTTCCTGAGTTCCTCCAAGACCTCTTTCCACAATTCAGTCCCTTCTTACTGTAACACTCACCAAATCTTATCAAGTTCACTGCTTCTTTAAAGAGACAATGCACAGCAGCTTGTTACTCTAATTCCATTTCAGTCTAAGTACTAAGTTCGTTTTTGGTAAAAGTAAAACAAGATTATTAACAAAAGGATATAGAGTTAAGTGATACTAAGTATAATGAATAAGGATAGAAATGTTTACAAACAAACAAAAGTAAAAATACACCTCTAAGACTAAAACTCAACTTAACAAACTAGAGTCTTTTGTTCAAAGAAGTTTTTCTCACTACAGTCTTTCTTCCACTGTGGATGGCTAGACCTTTAGCCGGAACACAAAACACAGAGCTCAAAGCATTTGGATTCTTTGACTCCTTAGGTGAAGGATAACTAGGGGGTTCTCTCCTGTTCTTTTTATAGCCCAGTAAACCTTTGAAACGTGTGAAATGAAACTCTGCCCAGACTTGCTTTGCATTCTCCTGCTTAGGGTATAGACGCCATGCTATCTTCTTCCTTGCTTGTTAGCATTTTTACCTTACTAAAATGATTAGGGGTTTGGACTAAAATGATTAGGGATTGGAATGGGTCCCATATGAGGAGAGACTAAAGAGGCTAGGACTTTTCAGCTTGGAAAAGAGGACACTAAGGGGGGGTATGGTAGAGGTATATAAAATCATGAGTGATGTGGAGAAAGGAAAAGTTATTTACTTATTCCCATAATACAAGAATTAGGGGTCACGAAATGAAATTAATAGGTAGCAGATTTAAAACAAATAAAAGGAAGTTCTTCTTCTCACAGCGCACAGTCAACTTGTGGAACTCCTTACCTGAGGAGGTTGTGAAGGCTATGACTATAACAGTGTTTAAAAGAGACCTGGATAAATTCATGGAGGTTAAGTCCATTAATGGCTATTAGCCAGGGTAGGGTAAGGAATGGTGTCACTAGACTCTGTTTGTCAGAGGGTGGAGATGGTTGGCAGGAGAGAGATCACTTGATCATCACCTGTTAGGTTCACTCCCTCTGGGGCACCTGGCATTGGCCACTGTTGGTAGACAGGATACTGGGCAAGATGGACCTTTGGTCTGACCCGGTATGGCCATTCTTATGATGTTATGTATTTGTACCTTCATTGTTAATACATATTCCTTTGTCTAGGGCAGAGTGGGCTTATGCATTCCTTACCAAACACATGCTAAGAACATAATTCTAGTACATATTTATAATTCTTTGTACTAGCTCCATACATACAGCACACAATGATTTTCAAGACGAGCCTGTTATCAGTTGGTATATAATACCTTACATGATATTTTTTTAGATACAGATTATGACAACAGCGTGTTAGGTGTAGTGAGTATGTCAGGCTTGACAAGAGTTGCTTGACACACAGGGCAGTAAACCATCAATGGGTCTCTGTGTTACACAGACTCAATCCTGAGAAGTTTTGAATGCCCTCATTATGGTTGTCAGTGACAGTTTTGACTGAATAAATGGACCTTAGGATTTGGCATTGCACTTGCATCTGTTGAGTGTGGATGGTTGATGATATATTCAAAATATAGGCATATTGTAGATACTCTATTATTCTTAATACATCTGGAGCCATAAACTCAACCAAGGTAAATCAGTCACACCACTGACTTCGGCAGAACTACACCATTTTCACTAGCTGAGGGTTTGGCCTATAGATCTTCATTAACTTCAGCTTACAAAATTACGGCACTTAACCTGGGTTGTATGATATGTGGAGAAGTTTGTCATTTCCAAATGAACTGTTTTCTGGAATGTTGGTCTGTTTTGGCCAAGTGGAAAGCTCTGGTTGCTAAGTTTTATGTACTCTCCACATGCATGAATTCATTACAGGCTTGACAAGGAAAAAGGTGACTAATGCTATGGCAGTTAAAAAGAGAATGAGCTCAAAAGTTTAGCTGGAACAACAATTGTACTCTAATTTCCTTAACTCTAAAAAACATGGCTTCACACCTTTAGTGACACCTCTGCATTCAGTACCAACCCTGCTGTTGTCAGTGAAATCAGAGATAAAAAGCTATTTTATTATCCACTGCATCTTGACTGCATTCCAAGTCATTGTTTTTGTTATGGTGATGTGTGATAGCTGTTAGCCATGGTAGTGCAGCCTCTGACATCATTGCTCTGAACTGTGAGGCATGTTGTTTCGGAAGTGTACTTCAGATATTCCACAAGGGTAAAAGATTTTTTTTAATGACCTTTTCTTCACTTAAATGCTGATGATACAATAGTGAAAATTCTTATTGCGCTGGAATGTTCTTCCCCAGGTTAAAGAAAATATAGTCCCAATTACTTTGCACTGGAATCTGCTTGATTTCAGTGGATCTAAGAATTAACAGACCTGACGGTTTGACTCTGCTAGCAACTACAAGCTTAAAACTTTGCACTGTTCTCCCGCCCACCATAACCTCTTCCTTTTCAAATCCCAGTGCATCCTTCTTAAGATGGTCTGTATCAATGTGTAAGCTTGCATGAATTCTCCACCCACTTTTCTTCTCGAATCCATCCCCTGTGTATGGCCTTAAGCTTCATTCATTTAAGGAGGCTTCTCAAAAGGATCTCCCCTCTTGCAGCTTGCTAAATCTGTCATTACATACCATAAACGCACCAGATACACTGCACCATTGCAAAACCACAGAGAAGAAAAAATGGTTTGCTTTACTATCAATGTAAACTTTCATCTTCTTCTACAGTCTTATTCAAAAACCTCTGCTATATTTTAACTTGGACTTAATGATGGCTTTCAGAAAGTCATTTCTGTAAGTAAATGTTTAGCACAATGGCAGCTATTATTTGTCCCCCCATCCCCGGTTTTGATTAAAAAATGTTTTGCAAACATGCTGCATTGTACTGCTGGTGACACAGCTAATCAGTTAATTCTGGAGGGCTACTAATGTCAGTCAGGTTCAGTTCTAGTCTTTAATCACAGCTCTGTAGTTAAGCTGGGCCGAACAGTGGTCTCCAAGTGGAGCTCCATAGGAGTGCAAAGGGAGCACGCCTACTGCTGTACCTCTTCCTCAGTGCAGCCCGCGTTCCCCTGCCCATGCAGCCAGCTCCTTGGCTGGTGGAGGGGGGATGGGTGAGGCTATGATCTCCCCACTACTTCATCAGTCATCCCTGTCCCATGGAGTATCTTGCCAATTAAGTGTTGGGAGAGAGCAATCCCTGCCCTTGGGGTTGTTGCTAGACCTAACCACCTCATCTCACCCTCTGATGTGGTTTTTGTACCTTATTATACAGTGTTCTTAGTAATATTTGGAGACATTGTCCCCGGTAGTAATTTCAGAAGTCCTGGAGAACTACTGTTAACATGTTATCCCTACATAAATGTTCCAGGAACCTGGCTTGAAATAGACACTTCCTAGAATGTTTCCCTAAGCAATTTCTAATTGGGTGCGGGGAGGCAGGGGCGCTGGTGACTCTAAAGATATTCTTATTGTTCCACTACGTAAAATGGGAAGGCTCAATTTCCCAGTAGTGGTGGAAGGGGATCAGAACTTTTCCAGCAGTCTGAAAATTCAAGGAAGGAGGACCCCCCTTGTGGTGGCTAGTGCGTGACTGTCCCACTGCCATAGAGGATTGTTTTATTCCTTAGGGAAAGTTCTGTACTCAGCCTCTGGAGATCAGGTCTCCAAATGGACAGAGGATGATGATTGATTCTAAAGACCTCACCATCTTATTATTATTATTTTATTTTGTTACTCTGTTAAAGTAACACTTGGCACTTTTCATCTGCCGTTCTCCACGTGCTTTGCAAAGAAAGAAAATTGGATAAGTTTGATTATCCACATTCCACAAATGAGGAAACTGAGGCATGAAGATCAAGATGCTTGTCCACAGTCACTGAGGGTTAAATGTCCCTTACTGAGCTGTGTGAGGGAGAAAGAACCCTCACCTAGTCCCCTGAGAGGACTGTGATTGTGGCTGCAGTAGGGAGAGCAGGGTCCCCTGTTGTGAGCTGAAGGCCAAGTGGGAAAAGCCCTAGATCCTGCTCCATCCCCTACTTGATGGCCAGGTGCACAGTGAGGACTAACTGTTTACATGAAAAAGTATGAAGTTAGTTACTCCCTCCAAAGAGCAAGTGCAGGAGCAGGGAAGGAATTGTTCATGATTCTCTGAGCCAAAATTAATTCTCTGCTCTGCTTCTGGAGTGGTGCAGTTATACATTGCCCCTTACATCGATGAGCTGTAAGACTACAACTTAGTCCAAAGAGATCCAGTGGCTTACTCAGGACTAGGATTCCGTCCCTTGGTTTCAAATCCTGACCTCTGTCTCCTTTTAAAAAAAGTACCTCCATTTTAAATATTCAGAGCCACCAAAAATGCACGTCCTTTGGGACTCTTCAAAATCCCTAGCTGTGAGAGTCTGAATTCACTTGAGTAGGTCTTGAACATTTAATTAAACTAGTTATTTCTGGAAACAAAACAGAACACAGAGTGAAGAACAGCTAAGAGGGAGCCATTGCTTTCTTCAGTATTGGGACATCTGAATAATTTAAAGAGGATTTGAGGACTATGCTTTATTTTAATTAGTTTCTGAATCAATTTCTGCTCTGCCTGTTCTCACTCCTCCCCGCCCCTCTTTTTTGTACTATTTGTTTTTGATGATATCTGCAATCCTAAAAAAAGAAAACGAAGCAAATTAACTTGGCTCAGACCACATCATATTATCCCTTGGAAGATCACAGCAGCCTGCTATAAAAATGTGCTTATGCTGAGAGAAAATGAAGAGCTCAGAGGACTGAAAATGTACTCATCTGTTTATTAAGTATGGCTATCTTTATTATTTTTTATGGCATCCATGTTCTGAGTGCTTCACAGATGTAGACAAAGAGGTCAGATTTTGCTTGCTGGAATGAGTCAAAATCCAGATTTGCTTTATTGAAGTAACTCTGGATTTAGGTGGAAACCAGAACCTAGCCCAAAGTTCCTCACTGGGAGAAACTTAGTCTGAATAGATGCAATATAGATGAAGGGTATAGGGAATCAAAGTGACTGAGCCATTGTGTTTGAGAAGCATCATGCCAGTGCCATGCTTCCTAAAAAATACTAGTGTCACTCCTGCCCTTTCCTTTTGCCCGAGTGAGCTCACACCCACATGCTGCATCATGTCATCAGTCCTTTCATCTCCTTCCTCTCCTTCCCCCACTTTGCATGTGGCTTTGGAGCAACAATTGCATGTGTGGAGCCAGATCTTTAGCTGGTGTAAATGGGCTCAGCTCCATTGAAGTCAATAGGGCTGTGTGACTCACTCCACCTTAAGATCTGGCCTGTGAAGAGTGAAAGAGGACAGTGGGCATGGCTAATCAGATGAGCCCCACAAAAGTCTGGAGTGTCCAAGGGGAAAGAGTTCTTCCAGACACCAGGCCGTAGGTCAATCTACTTGTGGCAGCACATGACTACGGTGTCTGTAGGTGTGGACCAGATTTCTCAGTGGTAAGACTGGGTGCAGAGCATGCAGAACTGGACTCTTCTGTCCCTAGTAGCATATTGGCATCCCCTCCTTCTCCCCCTCGGTGGAAGGAGGAGGGGAATTCCCTTTGTCACAAACCTGTGTTCAAAGGTATGGTGGGAATATGTGTTCCTATAGGAACATCTATAGTTTTTTCCACAGTGCTGCATGGCAATGATCCATCATGGCCAGGATCTTGTCTCCAACACTGGGTAGTGCTGGGTGTTTCATGGAAAGGCATAAAATCCCCACAGTGCCGTCTTTTCCACTCCATTCCAGATATAGTTCCTGAAAATGCAGTGATGTAACAAGGTCCTTAGCACTAGCTCATCAGTGATGATCCCAGTTTAATAAACTGTATGTATAAAGTAGGTGACAGAGGTAATTCTGTTATCATGTCGTTCTGTCTTGCCAATCCTCTCCTAAGCATTATCAGCTAATGTGTGACAGTTACAAAGTGGATTACAGGCCAGTCTGCCTGATGTGACTGAGCTAAATCCATCAAATATCCATCACTTGAAACGTGGTCTCTGAAGTTGCAGAGAAGTTGTTACATTTTGCTAACACCTTTCCTCCTTATTTCTTGTGTCCCTTGTGGTTCCATACTGCAATTCTTTCTGCTCATTTTAGCTGTTTCCAGAATGTAATATGAAATTACTAGGAATTATGAAAAGGATAGTTCTGTTGGAATTACAGAGTAGGTAGGAGGAATGGAGTTGCTCTTAAAAAAATCATCATCTGTCATTATGTCTTATTCCTCATACCAAACAATCTTAGAAAGATGTGTGCACACATGTGTAAATATGCCCACAATAGTTGCCATTTTTATGGATATCCAAGCTTAGATTCTCATTGTGTTGCTAATTGTTAATGCCCTTATGCTATTAATTATGATTATTGTATGAATACACTGAATATAAACATTTTAGAATCTGTTACCTCCATTGAGACAGGCTGAGTGGAGATGAGGTTTAAGCTAAAGATACAGCTATCCAGTAGTTGCATGTCTCTTGTTGTAGCAGAAACATGGAAATACTTACACTTGTGGTTCATCAGTGGAAACAAATTCCACAGACCAAGGCTTTTACAAGATTCAGGGAATCCAAAACATTTAGGTCAATACGAAAGAAACACATGGCATGGAAAAACTTTTGAGATGCTAGGCTAAATACGTAAGCATTATACGGTGTAATAACATACACTATTTTAATCTCTAGCAGAGCCCTGTGCATTGTTACCCAATGGAGCCTAAGAATTTTCATAATATATTTTACCTATAAGATATATAGATATCAGCATGGTCTTATGCACAGATGGGACAAACAGAGTGGAAGGGGTTGCATCCTTCCAAAGAAAGTTTTTGTTTGTTTTTGTTTTTTGTTTTTTTGTTTTTGTTTTTTAAGATACATCCCCTGTCAATAATATATTATTGAAATTCAGGGCCTTGGTATTTCTCTCACACACTCAGCTAACATAAATAAGATAGACTATTATATCTGAAATATTGGCCTGAAATAAAAGGAAATGTCCTTCAACCCTTACACATACATCCATCACTATCCTTGATGCACCATGTGTCTAAGAGCTTGTCTACACTGCTGCTTAAGTTGATGTAATTTACGTCGCTCAGGGGTGTGAAAGAATCCATCCCCCAGAATGACGTAAGTTACATTGACTTAAAGCTCTGTCTACACTGCACTATGTCAGTAGAAGACACTCTCCTGCTGACATAGCTTCCACCTCTCGCTGAGGTGGAGTAATTACAGTGACGGGCAGGGGCGGCTCCAGACCCCAGCACGCCAAGCGCGTGCTTGGGGTGGCATGCCGCAGGGGGCGCTCTGCTGGTCGCCGGGAGGGCGGCAGGCAGGCAGCCTTCGGCGGCTTTCCTGCGGAGGGTCCGCTGGTCCAGCGGCTTCGGTGGAGTCACGGGAGCAGCAGACCCTGCACAGGCACGCCTGCAGGAGGTTCACCGAAGCCACGGGACCAGCGGACCCTCCTCAGGCACGCCTGCGGGAGGTCCACCGGAGCCACGGGACCGGCGACTGGCAGAGCGCCCCCCGCAGCATGCCGCCGTGCTTGAGGGGATGGAATGTCTAGAGCCACCCCGGTGATGGGAGAGTGCTCTCCCATCAGTATAGCGTATCTACACCAGACGATGCAGCTGTGCCGACGTAGTGTGGCAGTGAAGACAAGCCTTTAGTTCCCCTAAAGACAATGCTTTCATTATTTATGTCCATGAAGTTACACCACCATAAACTCGCAGTAACAATGAGCATAATTTGGCTCAAAAGGAATGATTGCAGGATTAAGCCCAAAATAACTATTTGGGGATTTTTGTAACTGAAATCTTAAACTTCTCATTTATTCCCATAGTGCCGAAGAGCTAACATATTACATCAGATATTTCAAAAACATCCCTTCAGAAAGAACAGAAACCTTCTGTCGTTTCAGACACTCTATCAGATCTGAAATAGACATAGTGGGTGGAAGCACATTGGAAAACAGCCAGTGTTCACGATTTATTCTTCTACTAATTTGCAGATTTTTTTTTAAAAAAAAAAACCTTACAAAGTTGGCGCGTTCTTAAAAATTGATTTTATGCTTCAGATGTGGAGGTTTAAAAGTGCCATCATAATCCATATGCTACAACATAAAGAAAAAGATCTGCAAGCCCTAGCATGAATTCATTCACCCTTTGCTGCTACCTGTGAAAATTGCAAATGAGAATATCAGGCCAGATCCTCAGCTGGTGTAAATCAGAGTAACTCCATGGAAGTCAATGAAGTTATTGCCACCAGTGCATCTGATTCATTCTATTTTGGAAGGGGAAACTGCATTCTTTCCATTATAGAAACCATCCAGCTTAATACTGAACAAATTTAACTGGTTTCCAGTTGGATTCCCACCACATCGCCACAGCGCCATCTGCCTTTTTGACAACATGTGCAATGTTTGCAAAAATTATTGCTTTCTTTTAGAAAAATAAGGGTCAGATTCTCAACTGGTGTAACGCCACTGAAATCAATAGAGCCATGCAACTTTATGCCAGCTGAGGATCTGGCCCTAAGTGTTTTCTCTCTAGTAGATCCAAGTTTATAATGAAATAGCAGGGGAGGAGGGTTTGGAAGACAGAGCTGTGATCAGTACTTCAGCTTTGCTTGTGCAGTATAATGGTCACCTCATAGGCACTATATTTGAGTTGCCGGGGGGTGCTTGACCCCCCTGCTCTGCCTCAGGCCCCACCCCCACTCCACCCTTTCCCCCAAGTATCCACCCCACCCTGCCCGCCTCCTGCACGCTGCTAAACAGCTGATCCATGGCAGGCAGGAAGCGCTGGGAGGAGCTGATTGGTGGACTCACCAGTGGGTGGTAGGTGCTGGGGTGGGGGAGGAGTTGATCCGTGGGGCTGCCGGTGGGTGCTGAGCACCCATTATTTTTTTTCCTGCGGGTGCTCCAGCCCCAGGAAAATGTTAATGCCTGATAAATGTTGTGCCTGCCTGATAATGTTATTGCCTGCATGGGTTCCTTGTGTCCAGGGCCGGCCTTAACTGCGGGGCCTGATTTGAATACCTGGTGGTGGTCTGGGGCTTTGGCGGCACTTTGGTGACGGAGGGTCCGCTCCGGGTCTTCTGTGGCACCGAAGGACCTCCTGCCCCCAAAATGCCGCCAAAGACCCCAGAGCAGACCCTCCCGTTGCCGAAATGCCTCCGAAGACCCCGGAGCGAACCACTGTCTGGTGAGTAAAAAAAGAAAAAATTTCAAAGGCTCCTATGGCACGGGCCCCTCTTAGGCATGGGGCCCCATTCCAGCGAATCAGCCTAAAGCCGGCCCTGCTTGTGTCTGTTTGCTTGGCTGTGCTTTGGTTCTTCGCCACCTGCCTTCCCACACTCCACAGACTCCATGAGAGAATGCCAAATGTTAAATGTGCTGTTGTCCAGCCAGCTGCTGGTTTTCTCCATGCTGCTAAAGAAGGCAATGAGGCAAAGACGAATCATGCTGCAAATCACATGCATGAATTAGTACCTGAACACTTGGTGTTAAGACAAAATTTGAGTAGTTTTTTTGGCTAATACTATGTCTATCTTTGCCAGTGGGCTGCTTGGAAGCACCTAAATTACACTATGTGTTACATAAGAGCTGAGATAGATTTTTGGTTATGCTGTGCTGGTCTTACACTGCATATAGGCAATAATAATAATTGATTCCTAGCTCCTAAATAACACTTTTTGATATCTTAAAGCATTCTACAAAGGAGGTCAATATCATTATCCCCATTTTACAGATGGAGAAACTGAGACACAGGAAGGAAAGTGACTTGCCCAGGGTCACCTTGCAGTGGCAGAGCAGGAATAGAACCCAGTCTCCTGAGTGCTAGTCCAGTGCTCTATCAGACCACACTGCCTTCCGAAAGAGGGTCATCTCCTCAACTAGTGTACATTAATGTAGCCCCAGAGAGCAATAGTGACTTACACCAGCTAAAGATCTGGCCAACATTTCCCCTGCTCCTGTCAGAAAAGTATATTAACTCTAATCTCCTGAGCTACCTTTCTAAAGGAAACTATTTCAATAATAATTTCATTCTAGAACCACTCCAGTCTATGAATCATGAACTATATCAGCAACAAGTGCTCTGACGATCCATTTCCAATATAATAGTGTTTAGTGTGTATTTTAGGGGTTGGTTATATTAAATAGTAGTGGCATAGATTTCTCACAATTAAGGTAGGTAACCAAAATCCAACTGAAGTTCTGTTCCTATATGCAAAAGTGAGGAGGAGGGAAGTGTTAGAATTTGATGTCAGATATTGTTAACCAAAATGCCATCTACACACATTAATTTGTAAGCACTCTCTAAATTCCAGTTAAAACCTCTTTCATTTGCTTAATTGGTTGTCACACAGATTGTTATATAATGTATGATGGGAGAGGGAACCTTTTTTGGGGAAAAAAGTGACAAGAATTAAACCAGCATTAAATACTCATCTGAAAAAAGTAATAGTAAGGCAGATGGGAATTCAAGCTGAAACAGTACTGGAAATTCATCCCTGTGCACTTCGGTAATGCCTTCCATTTGAGGGTCTCCTAATGATTCATATGTATTAATGAATTAAACATCACATAATCCTGCCCTGATGTGGATATGGAAAATACTGTCTACATTTTACAGATGGGAAAACAGAGGCAGGAAAGTCACACAGTAAGTCTGGAACAGGACCTGGGGTAAAATCCTGGCTCCACTGAAGCCAATGACCAGATCTTCTGACTCTCCAAACTGTGCCTTATCTACAAAGATGTATGTATGTGCTGTTGCTGTAATTGTCTGAAAGAGAGATGCCACTTCGGAGCATGTTACAGACGGCATTTCAGCCATAGCTCTGAAGTCTCCTTGTTCTTATATGTTTTAAGTCAGACCTGGCTGTTCGAAAATAGTGTTATTGTGAGCATAATAGTTAAGATCATTGGCCATCAAATGTCAGCATTGTTCTTTAGAAGTTGAGTTTGCCATGTACTACTTAGAAAGCTAGTGTAGTCAAGTGGGTAGGGCCCCAGCCTGCTTCTCAGGTGCATGAGGGTCTAGTCCCAGCTCTGCTACTGACCTGCTGTATGACCTTGACCACCTCACTTCCGCAATTTGTGCCTTTGGCTTGCATGTTTTGAGAGGGATTGTGTCTTGCTCTATGTTTATAGAGCAGGGCCCCAGTCTTGATACGTGTAGTTGTCTAGAGTGCTGCAGTAATACAAACAGCTAATGACTACAGTGCCACTCGTGCTGATTCTGTATTCCTGGCTGTGCCACAGACCTGCTGCCATAGCATCACTCATGCAGTAAAATACTACTCAGTATTAGGGAGGCTGGAACTTTCAGGCCCTGACCCAGGAACAACACCACAAGCTCCTAATTCCCAGCACACACCCTGAGGAAAGGAAACAGGGTCCATCTATGCACTGAGGGTCAGATCTCTACCTGGTCTCTGGTGTGTGTGGGCTCCTCCCAACCCTGGCACTGGTGGTGAAATAGGCAGAACAGCTGCTGCTGTGCTCTGAGGCAACCTGTCTCCTCCTCCCCAAAGTGGGGGAGTTAAGATTAGACAGCACCATGGCAACATCGCATTGTGTATCGGGACGAGCAGTTTGTGCACACCACCGGTTTGGGCTGTAGGTGTTACGGGAGGCCCTGGTATATTGCTGTTAAAGAGTAAACTGCATGAAATTTGTGTAGTCTCATGTCCTAAATGAAGGGTATGCGTGTATCCCTTTGTACTCTGCTGGTCTGGAGTTTATTTCTTTCATCGGGCTTTACCTCTTCCGATCAATCAGCGCACCCTCCTGCTGCATCGTTAGACAGTGGGGAAATTATTCCCCAGTAGAATGTTACTGAGTGATGTGGGAAAATCCCTGAATTATTTATCTGATGCTTCGGCTATCTACAGTGCTGGCCAAATGATGGGAAAAAAATTGTGAATCAACAATGTGTCCAACTCTTCATGAATCCTGTTCACCCACCCCGAGTAGCAACTCTTCCTCTGAGATCAGGAAATCCAATTAAGTACCAACTTTCCCTGATGATGGAGACATTTATGTGCATTGGGGAAGATCCTCAGCTGGTGTGAATCAGCATAGATCCACTGAAGTCAAGTCCATTGACACCAGTGGGGTCAGGATTTCACCCTCAGCCTTAAAATGTGCATCAGTCAAATAAACCAAGTGATAAATAGGCTGGTTGGTTGTTTTGAGGAACCTCTACATTCCTAGTCCATATGATTAACAACCAAACATCTATGTAAAAACTAGTATCTGTTTCTGCTGGACATGTGCCAAGTTATTCACAAGGGGCTTGAGCAGCTGGCAAATGGCACGATTCTGTTTTGGTGATATCCTGCACATTTTAGAGGTGTCCCTAATTCTTTCTGCCCTGCCCCTTTTACACACTCCCCAATCTGATGGTAAAGAGCATCCTTGGGACGGTTAGCTTGTGCCATATGCAGAGTAAAGGCCTGTTATATCAGTGTTGGGCACCTGGCACCAGCTCGAACAGTAAAGCTGATTCCTTTGGGGGCAGTGGTAATGGATAAGTCCCACTGTCCCGTGCTGTGTTGCTGTGTGGGAGAGAGAACGTGACTCAGCATTGGCTGAAGCATGAAACCAAAGCAGGTCCAATGAGGACTTGGTGAATTTGGCAATTCTGTGTCACTTGATTTACTGGCCCTGAAGTGAAGCCATGACACCCAAAAAGCAGATCAGAACAATTTTGCCATGAAATAAAACAATTTTCCATTTAATAACAGCATCAAACTCTTTCCTTTTCTCTCCAAAGGGGCTGACTTGTTCGCTCATTATGTGACTCGGCCATGAAAGCTGTTAGGCTGACAAGGAGAAGGAACTCTGTCTCAGCACTTTCCACTACCCAGCCCCCAACTGGCTTCCCCCACCTCCACCCTGCCATCTTGCAGTGTTTGCTGCCGTACTGTGCTGCCTAGCAACTGCACCGTAGGCGATGTCATAAGGACTCAGAGGACTGCAACTCGGGAATAAACACTACGGAAATGAATAAATAAAAATCCCCACTGAAATAAGGCTGTGACACAAGTTTCTGAAAGTAAGGAGATACATGGACAGTCACCTTGTGTTACTACACCTAGGCTACATCGTACCTGGCCTGGGGGAGCTGTCCAGAACAGAGAGAGGTTCCAACAGCAAAGCTGGATCTGAATTTTCCAAAAGTTCGCAGGTGTTCTCTACTGGGGATGTCTAGAAGTTGTTTAGAGTAATTTCCCAAACCCAACATCACAGAACCCAATTGCTTTAATCTGTAGGATTTTTCTCTAAGGGTTTAGTAGACACGCACACGCACACGCACACACACACACGACTGTGTCCTCCAGCAATAGTTTCAAACCCTGCAGCATCCCTTTTATAAATGGTTGTGTTTTGAAGTGATCCTGTGGAATGTTGTCATGGCTTATTATGACTATTTATTTGCATTGCCATAGTATGTAGAAGCCCCAGACATGCACCAGAAAGTCATTGTGATAGGAGCTCTACAAACACTGAACAGAAAATTGGTCCCCACCCAAAGGCTTTACAGGCTAAGTAAACTTTTTATATGGGATTTTAGTTGATGATGGCTATTTTTCTCATATTCAGATCCAGCCTGCCAAGTCTCTCACATCTGGATGGAGACTTTCACATTTTGCAATTATTTTAATCAAGATTTTCAAGTCTCCCCTTTTCATGGATTTCACTGGGTGAAATCACTGTAAGTCATGTTTTGGGGGCAATCAGATAAGGGCTGTAGTGCTAACACTCACAATTTTATCACAAATCTCATCATATTTGGTGTTTTTTGTTAAAGCACCAGCTCCTGGAGTCATGTGAATATGGAAGGAGCTCTGCTTCCATAAAAAGATAAGCCAGCTTCTTGTTCTCGTGTTTGTGGACAAAAGATGGAAAATATGAACCCTGAAGGCTCAAAACTCAGAATATGAATAAAAAGACCCAGCTTTAAAAAAAACCACATTTTTAAGCTAATCTTATGAATTCTGAGCATTTGGGTGGCAATATTGCAGTAGTGAAAGTCTATTTGTGTAGACTCTTGGATATCTGACTCTTTTAAAGTCCTGTGAATTTCCTATTTGCTTTTCTCTCACTCTGTAGGTCTCAGCAGCACCTTCTGGAGAGCCATGAGCTAGGCACAGAGTCTCTTACCCAACATGTAACTGTTATACCTTCATAAATAGAGCCCTACCAAATTCATGGCCATGGGAAACACGTCAAGGACTGCGAAATCTGGTCTCCCACCATGAAATGGTCTTTAGCATGCTTTTACTCTATACTATACAGATTTCACGGGGGAGACCAGCATTTCTCAAATTGGGGGTCCCAACCAAAAAGGGAGTTGCAGGGGGTCACAAGGTTATTTTAGGGGGGTCGTGGTATTGTCAGCCTTACTTCCGCGCTGACTTCAGACCTGGGCAGCCAGAGAATAGCAGCTGTTGGGTGGGCACCCAGCTCTGAAGGTAGTGCCCCACCAGCTGCAGTGCAGAAGTAAGGGTGGCACGGTACGGTATTGCTACCTTTACTTCTGCGCCGCTGCCTTCAGAGCTGGGCGGCCGGAGAGTGGTGGCTGCTGGCTGGCTATCTGCCCAGCTCACAGGCAGCCGTGCAGAAGTAAGGGTGGCAATACCATCCCATGCCATCCTTACGTCTGCGCTGCTGCTGGCGGCGGCTCTGCCTTCAGAGCTGGGCTCCTGGTCAGCATCCGCCTCTCTCCAGCTGCCCGGCTCTGAAGGCAGCACTATCATGAACAGCAGTGCAGAAGTAAGTGTAGCCGTATCGCAACCTCCCCGACAATAACTTTGCAACACTCCCACAACTCCTTTTTGGGTCAGGACCCTACAATTACAACACTGTGAAATTTCAGATTTAAATAGCTGAAATCATGACCTTTATGATTTTAAAAATCTTATGGCTGTGAAATTGACCAAAATGAACAGTGAATTTGGTAGGGCCCTATTCATAAACAAGAACTTGTTGTGTCTCAAATCTGGATCTGCTTCCCAGCTTACACAACAATACTAGTGATGACGATGGGATGTGGATCATATGAATGACATCCAGACCCTGCTGAGAGTTGTATGGAATGTACAGCAAAGCTATTAGGCTTTTCCCCAGAGCAGATAATTGCCATAGGTCATATATTTGGCTGATTTAACATGGATAAACAATGCTCCTTGTCAATGGCTGGGATTTGGGGATTTATATCTGTAATGTTGCAAGGTTAGTTGTTGCAAAATGTGTTCAGTAACAGTGAGAATGAAAAATAAA
The DNA here is from genome assembly GCF_025201925.1 of Gopherus flavomarginatus. Classification (NCBI taxonomy): domain Eukaryota; kingdom Metazoa; phylum Chordata; order Testudines; family Testudinidae; genus Gopherus; species Gopherus flavomarginatus. The sequence continues at coordinate 102,814,980 of NC_066624.1, read as the reverse complement.
CTCATCATTACTGTCATTAAACTCAGTTAATATCAATCTGTAGGCAGGACCGGTGCTAGAGTTTTTCGCGGCCTAGGTGCATGGCCATTTCGCCGCCCCGCGCGCCGCTCCCTTGGCTCTGGTGGAGCTGCTGCAGCCGTGCCTGAGGGAGGTCCACCGGAGCCGCGCGGGACCAGCAGACCATCCGCAGCCGTGCCTGCGGCAGCTCCACTAGAGCCACGGGCCAACGGACACTCTGCAGGCACAACTGCGGCAGGTCCACCGGAGCCGCCTGCTGCCCCCCGAAAATCTTAGAGTCCTAGGCGATTGCCTAGTTCGCCTCAATGGAAGTGCTGGCCCTGTCTGTAGGTCAGTTTTACAGGAGTCTGTGTGACACTACAGGAAATCAGCTGCCTCACATAAAGGAATACAACATTAGACCTGATTCTGAGTGTGTGGGGAAAGGAATGTGATTTCTTTAGTGACAGTCTAATCTTGGCTAGGATACAACTCTGCGCATGAGGGCTGATGAAGAACATAAGACTGGCCAGACTAGGTTAGACCAATGGTCCATCTAGCCTAAGATCCTGTCTCAAACAGCGTTCAGCAGCAGAGCTTCAGGGGGAATGAACAGAATAGGACCTCTGGAGTGATCTGCCTCTATCTTCCCCACCCAATTTCTGGCTGTCAAAGGATTAAGGTTCCCCTGAGCATGGGGTTGCATCCCTGACCATCTTGACTAATAGCCATTGATTAACCTATTCACCGTGAAGGGTAAATTCCCTAGTGAAAAGGCTTTTTCCCCACTCAATCTTAACGGCGAAAGGATCATATTGGGTTAACTGGACAAGCTAGAAGCCCCAGTGTTTTGTGCCAGGTGACAATGTAACTGTTGAGTAAACTTAAAAAGAACAACAACCTAGGATTAATTACCTTCTAGCAGAAGCCATCAGGTTTCCTGAACCAAATGAAATGAGAGACTGGGATATCAGCTTAGTGCATGTGTGTTTTATTTGCTTTTCTTCCTTTTCCAGAGAGCTGGTAGAAACCAATGCTCCCTGACCCTGCTTTAAACCTAGGAGAATACTCCTCCGCTTTGGTTTCTGTTTTCACTTAACCTACCCATTTTATGTGTCGGGCAGGCTAGGAGCCAGCAAACCAAAACAGTTTGAACTTATCTTTCTTTACCCCCCCTCAGACGTGCTTACTTATTTATTTGTGTTGTTTTTTTCCTAGTAGTGAACAAATCAGGCTGAGTAGCAACCCCTGTGTAATCTGCATCTCAGTCCTCTATCAACGACCAAGGTGCCGTGCTGGGGAAGGCACCGGATTCAGAACTAAAAGGTCATTGCGTGGCTTATTAGTTTTTTGATTTATTATATTACCCAGATGTGGATGGCAGGAGATAAACTGTGTTCTGTGTAAAGCTGGGTGAAATTTTTTGGCCAAAAATTGTTTCCACTGAAAAATGTTTCCCAGTGCATCAAAAAAGCCATTATTAATCCAGCTCTTATTCTGTTATTGCTGCTTTTTCCTTTTTTTTTTTTTTCTTTTTTTTTTTTTTTTTGCTTTCAGGTTTGAAAACTGATGGGGTATTCTGGAGTGGGATCAAGTGTTGTACAGTCCTTTTTCCCTCCAGTCCACTGGAACCCTCACTGAGGAGACAGGTTTTCACATTATGGCATATTTCCACAGTGTAATAAGATCAACAGCATAGAAAAGCAATTTTCCTCCTCCTGCAGTGCGTCCCAAAACTCACCCTTCTAAAAGTGGTTCATTTGAGCATTCTGGGTTCTTTACTGCCTGTATCTGCCCCTTCCCTGCTAAATCTTTTAAACACCTTCAGCAGCAACAGTGATAAATTCATCTGCTACCTACAACAGATTAATCCCTATATAAATCACATGCATGTGGAGCTGCAACTAGAATTCTGGCCTTTCCACTGCAAACAAGAGTTCTAAAACAATGACCTCCAGAGCTCAAAGCACAGGCCCTATAGCTTCAGCTAAAGAGCCAGGCTCTATAGATGGGGCTGCAAAATACCCACATCCTCTGTGGATCCAGGCACAAATGTAGCACACTGACGAGTGAGATGTACTGCCACTTGATTCAAAGGAGAACTCCTATAGCTAACAACTATAATGGGTCACTAGAGAGTAACATCATTCTGGAGAGGCTGCCCACATGGATCTAACTGCAGGATCAGCACCAAAGTTGGTACATTACAGTGTCATCTACTTTGTAGAACTGTTACACATAGTCTTCTTGTTCCTTTCCTTAGTGTGCAAGCAAGTTTTTAATGCTGGAAGAAATAGTCATTATGTTAGTTTTGTTTTATACGATTTTCTGGGTAGAGGAACCTATATAAGCAACAGGAAACTTTGCTCTCTGCCCTGGTCAGTGATTACAGTCAATTCCTGAGACAGATTTGCTTCCTAGAAAGCAGGCACTGGTGTGGGATTGAGATTCCTGAAAGAAAGGATTGACCTGCATTCTGTTGGACTATCTCTGTTCCAAGTGGTATTTATGTAAATGGTACATCACTAATTTATCCTCCTCTGGGAAGCCCAAGTACAAGGTCCTCTGCATCTGCTACTACTTCCCAGAGGGGTGATCTAGTATCAGAGGAGGACACTGGTGTTGGAAGAAGGAGTAGCATTAGCACTGGATGGTAAAAGTGGGTGAAGATCAAGAGTACTGTCAGTTATGGAAAGCAAAACATTGTCATAGTACCTAACAGCATAGTTTCTCTACAGAGTACTATATAACATCTAGTCATAAGGGAATTGATTTGCGATTGGAATGGCCAACTGAGTGTAAAGAAAGGATGAGCCTGTATAAGAGAAATCTAAGAAAAGACTGGTCAAACTCAGAATTCCAGAAAAGAGTGTTTAAAAAAAAAACAAACAAAAAAACAACCCAAAACCACTTCCCCTGGTGCATTTCGTGTATCTTGCCATGAGCAAAAAGCAGTTTTGCTGGGAGAGAGGAATCTTAACTCATTTCCCCAGAAAGTCATCCAATTTTGTTAAATTTCACACCTTAAAATGTGGACTTCGCTGCAAATGTTTTCAGTAGCAAAAGCCGCACACTCAGTCCCTGCCACCCCTGGCTGTACAAATTCAGTTTTCATCTTTCTTAATACATTAATCTGGAAAACTAAATTGAGGGGTCAGAGGCAGGTCATGTACATTTGTGTCTGAGGAATTAGATGATTAAAATTAAGAGCATCACATGCCAGTGCACTCAAGATGGAACAAAAGTAGCAGTCTACCATTTTTATCTCTCCCAGAGAATATCTATTAGAGAGTTGTGGGGGAAAGTAATTTCTCTGCAGAGAACTTCATGTTAAAACTGGGCATTTTGGCTTGCAATACACTGCTGCATAATATAGTGCTTTTCAGTGTGTCAGCAATTCAAAGCGATGCTCCGCTCTTTGGATCACTTATCTATTATTACTTCAGACAATGAGCATCTGATCCAAAATATAAGTGGTGGATGCTGAGTGAACAGTGAGTGGGGAGAAGATACTGTGGTTCATTGACTAACCAAATTACTTTGGGGCATTTAAATGCATCTTTAGCTTTTTATTCTGCGTGGGCCATTGTATTTGAATCCTGTGATGATTCAGTCTTGGAAAAATTAACACTTTCCATTCCTTGAGGACATTAACACTGGCAGAAGTATACTAATGTAGCAAGAGATGGTAAACAGCCTCCAATATGAAAGGCTCATGATCTGGATACTGAGAGAATTTATTATTAAAACAATCCATCTATATGGTATCTAATTATTTTTTAAGAGTGTAACTGAACAGGTGTATGAACTGAGCTGAACTTGGATGTGGATTGGAAAAGTGGCTATGTAGGTTAAGTATCTCTTTCACCAGCTGGCTGAGCTGCTCTTTGAGACACAGACTGTGGTGTTGACTAATAATTTGTTATTTGTTAGACTTTATTATTTTCCCTCGTTTTATTTCTGCATTTTCATTTCCTTGATACAGAAATACTGCAAAAGAGTGACATGTTTGCTACAGAAAAAAAATCACAACAGCTGTTAATTCAAACAGGGAAAATCTCTCAACAAGTTATCTGCAAATACTTAAGTAAAATCTTGAATTTGCTTTGCCTGCCTTTGAAACCTTCCTGTGCTCGGTTTCTGAGATGATTATGGCAAACAAGTTTATTTGGAAAGATGTTCACATAAGCAGGGAACTGTAAATTAATATTAGAGAGTGTATTCATATTGGAAACCTTTAAATCCATCCAGGAAGCAGAAACTATACTACATGATCAATATATCTTCTCAAAACTCATGAGCAAAGCCTACATTTAGAGTATCAAACACTTGCAACAATTTGCTTACAAATACAGACCAACAATTTTTCATAGAAACCATTCAAATGAATAGCAAATACACTCAGGGAAATCGGAAATTGCTCATGGACAATTCACAAACACAGATGAGCTTCAGTTTGTCAAATAAATAAATTTTGCAGCTGTACTTTATATATACAGTTGACAAAATAAAGTCATCTGGTCATCAAGAATATTAAATGGGCCACTATCTAAGAACAGATGAGAGAAAAAGAGTGCACAGATTGCATTTTAAAAGCAATAAGCATCACCCTGTCATGGAAAGTACCAATTCACAAACTAAGGCCCTGAATCTTCATTGGCTTATACCTTATGTAGGTGTTTAATTACAACCATGCAGAATGAGTGAAAAGTAGGTGTAAATCAGTACTAAATCAGCATGGTATCATTTTACACCACTTTGCGCAATGAGTATGTTTACATGAGGTGCAGGGCAATTGAGATTTGGGCCCACTGGGCAAGAATGGTTGCGGGGGGTGGGCTTGTCAGATGACTGATTCCAGCTCCCTGATTCACAGGGACAGCCCTGGTCTGACATAATTTACAGTTGCTGCCTCAATAGATTTTGTGCCATATAGCATAGCACTGCTCCTGCTATGCCCCTTCACTATGCCAAGAGAGCCATGGCACAGGCCTAAATGTACCAAGAGGGAGTTCCCCTATGCCAGGGGACTTTTCTGCTGGGCATTTGCAGTTGGATTTCAGCAAAGAAACTGTAAGCCAGCTAGAGAATCAAGCCTATAGTATTTTCTGCTGTATCACAGGTATTAAACAATATTGAGATTATTTGTAATGCTTTCTGACATTCGGATTAAAAGCTGTAAACCTTAAGCTCCTTAACCTGAAAGGTTTCATGTCATTGTTTGCAGTTCTTGAGTCACGAAGATTGTGATAAAATTGAGCGGGGACAGATTTGGGGGGGTAGTGAGTTCAAAACCCATAGATCAGGTGGATTATTTTCCTCAGATAAGAATAAGCCTCTACAATAAATTGGCAGGTAAAACCTTTAAATCAAATACTGTAGTACCAATGAGCTTTAGACAGATAAACATTATCATGGAAATAGAGGGCTGGGGAGAATTTACACATATAGCAAGGTCAGTTCTTAATGAACCTATAGGGGGGAGTCTTAGCCTTTTCTTTCCCAGCATTCTCTTCTGTTCATATTGCTTTGTAATGTAACTAATGTCCTGATATTGTTTTTATCCTAATCTATTGAGTTCTAAACTGTCACACATTTTGTTTAATTCATATTTTTTTTATCTGATGGTCTGGGAGCTCCTGAAGAAAAATACAAATAAAATCACAACTACAGTTAACAAAGACGCTATTTAAAAGTATGTACAAACGAACAAAATCAGCCTTAAAATATTAAAATTAAGCATAACTGGCTCAGGAATAGGAGATTGGTTAATGATGCTGTGTGGCCATGGAACGTGGAATAGCTGACCATTAACTCTACGCAGTGACAGATTTGTTACAGTAGGTAAAAAGAAGTGTTAATGGCTGGACAGAGCATGTATCTGTATCTTACCATCTCTAGTTGCACAATCATATAATACAGAGGCATGTGGGTACTTCTGAACAAAGCAGACCTCTTGTGTTTAGGTCGTGTCCCCCTACGCTCTGAATTGGTGAGTACATACTATTTATTAAGTACCCCAGTTATGGACCCAGGACTACAAACACAAAATACTATCTTGAATTTTGTTCTTTTAGGAAGTACAACCCTGCCCCCAAAGCTCTAACTCTAGTAATGACAACATGGTGTTGAAGAATAATTAGCCAACACAGCAACCATGTCATTCCCGGAAATGCAAGCTTTCAGCAGCAACTCTGCCAGGAACAATGTAGGCAGAGGAATGGGTTTTGTAATACTCTCAGGCAAAACTAGCTGCTTTCTGCACAGCTTTTCTAGATGCCACTGCAGAACTTTTGTTCATGTATAAAGAATGTGAACACTCCCAGAACGAATACATTTATTTAAACCTGGGTATGTGAACCAGATTAAGTAAAATCCCTTGTAGATTTTCCAGTAGAAAAAAAAAACTTCTACTGGTTCCTTCTGGTTCCAGATTACAGCTAGATTTTGGAATAGCCCAATGGGTCCTGGTTTCTGTAACCACTCCTTCTTCAGTACAAACCTAGAAGAAAATGGAAACTGACTCACTTATAGGAATTGATCTTTGGAAGGAAAAGGTTGTGTGTGCTAATGCAAAAGTGTTTGTCCTCATAGAAGGGCTTTAAAAAAACCCCCCAAAAAACAAACAAAAAAACAAAACCAAGAGCTTCTTGTTGAAAACAACAGGCCTTCAGAAAAATATTTTTGAGCAATAAAGTTACAGCCATTTGTTCTCAGATGAGTAACATAATTTGAGACTTTTTGCAGCATCATAGACATGTTGCTCCCAGGATACTAAAGAGGCAAGGTAGGGGAGGAAATATTGTTTATTGGACCAATGTCGGCTGGTGAAAGAGGTGAGCTTTCAAGATGAAGAGCTGAAGAAGAGCTCTGTGTAGCTCGAAAGCTTGTCTCTTTCTCTAACAGACGTTGGTCCAATAAAATATATTACCTCGCCTACCTTGGCTCTATAATTTAAAATTATACTATTTAGTGGACTATTCAGATAGTGAAAATATCCAAGTTTTCTAGATCCTCATTGCCTGGCTTGACTTTTTTGTATATGTTATATTGTGGGTGTTTTTTCATCGGGCCAGACTCTCATTTGTAGTAGCACCTTACTCCTAAAGCAGACCCTTCACTTCAGTGGGACTTCCCACAGAGTGAAATATTACTCAGGGTGAGTAAAGGTACCAGAGTCTAGTCGTTGACCACTTGGTAATGGCAGTGGCACTAAACCGTTTCTGTTGACAGTGGGATACTTGGAGATCCAGAAGGATCATTCAAATTTATAAGGACCAGAGGTCTGCATTTTTTTCACCAAAAAGGTGTGGATTTTTTTCTCTGTTCTGTTTTTCTCAAAAACTGTAAAGGGGAAAAATATCATTTCCCAACTCACTCCTCCATGCAACAGTATATCCCAATCCAACATGTAGTGAATTACAAGCTGGGAGCCTGAAAGGATCGTGGTGGTGTTTTACTAGGTTTGTTCAGCAACTGTGTATTGCTTTCCAGCCTGTGACATCACAGTTTTTCCACAGGGAACTTTAAATTCCTTCTGAGTACCTGCAATTGAAGTTTTAAACAGCTCTATCTTTCTCAAGTCTCAGCTTGGATTCCTGCTGGGCTTTCATAATAGACAGCCGCTCTCTGTCATTCAGAAAGAGCCCTGTCCAAACTTTTCACATGATCAAATTTGCTGGGCCCATTGATTTGTATGGTAGATGCCATAATCCACGATGTCAGTTCTAGCAGTTTGCTTTTGAAAAGGAAAATATTCTCAGTGTTCTGTCTCTGGGTGTCATTTTAATGTCTGGGCTTCACCTAACCTATGAAGAGTAAACAGAATGTGTTTGATGTCCCAGCAAAAGTGAGCTGTAGGTGTAGCTACCAACAGCATGGGGAGAGAGGGGGGAATGCGTTCGTGTGCTCCATTGAAATGATCAAACCAGAACTCATGAGCTCCCTGGCTATTGCAGTTCATCTCCCCAAACACAGTAGGCATGATAATTCTGTCTGGGTGTAAGCTGTTAAAATCTAGCCAGTGGATGATTAGGTTTTAACAGGGGATACATTTCCTATTTACCAGTCATTCTAGCTGCTTGCATCATGGGCCACCATATTTAGAAAGCCTTCATCGTAACTATGGGAACACGTTTTTGCTTAAGCAAAGTTGGTTAGAGTTAATTCAGTTTGTTCTGAATTAGCTGAAGATGATCTGAGGAGGTGTGTGTGCATGTGAGAGACAGAAAGATCTTTCATCTGCCTTTTCTACAAGCTGCCTGCTGGTTCCAATAAATCAAAAGAAAGTAGTGTAAATAAGGAACTCCTTTCATTTCCACTGACATCAATACTTTCTGTGACTGGATATCATTCCTTCATAAAAAACACATATTGTGGGTCTCGTTTTCAAATGTAGGTACCTGAACCCCCACAGGTGCTTTAAAAAAATATAGGTACCAACAAGGGCCAAGCCTAGTGCTTTCCTCCCATTGATTTCATTGCTGAAGTGTTATCCTGACTAGAAAAGCTTTCCTGAATCAGGGCCTTCATGTACCTTGTCACACTCTTTGGTTTCAGCTTGAAGCACAAAAGACATATCACTAGGGTTAGTAGAGAAATGTGAACATTTTTTGCAAATATTTTCATGAAAAAAATCATCCCCTTTGTTTTCAACCAGGAAATTTTACAATTTTTCCCCAACCAGCTGTATGCATCGCTAGCAGCCTGATTGAAAGCCCAATGAAGTCAGTGGAGATATTCCCATTGATTTCTGTGAACTTTGGAGCAACTTTTCCAGCACAGGGGCATTTTAACTTTAATCAGGGCTAAAATGGTAACTCCAGGACCCTCCATTTTGTATACTTCTGAGCTACAGGATGTATTGTCTCAAGGGTGTGTATAACGTCTCTTCTTCCACAACAAATACAGTTTTCTTTTTATGTTCTCCACTTCCTCCTTCTTCCACCCCAAAAAGATTATGTACCAGCTACTGCCTGCCAGCTCAGGGGAGATCATCTTGGAAAACTGTAATAAAAAACAAAATTATGGTCGCTATTAAGCAGTAAGCTGAAGATAAATTGAATCTCTATGCTTGTTTAGCAGGTTGACTCACTGTAGTGTGGTAATTGCAAAATATGTTGCCTGGAGTAGGATAATTCTAAAAATTCAGAGGAATAAAAATTCTTGATTATTTTCATGTGCTGTTTATTCTTAGTAAGTTATGACATCCCACCAAGCTAAAGTGGGAGGGGATGGTGGTTTTTATATGGATCAGAGCATATGAATTCAGTTATATCAATCCTCAGAGAATCTCCATAGGCACCTAATGCTCCTTGTACCTAAAAAAAAAAAATAAAATCACTTCTATCCTGATGTATTCTGTGGGGTGGAGTTAAAGTTAGATTTATTAGTTAAATTAGTTTGCTAGTTTCCTAAGTAGGCTTGGCCCTTAGCAGGGTTCCCATTCAAACTCCGTCCACTGATCTCCAGTGGATCTGGGTGTTTGTCTCATCCTTGTTTATCATTCACATGGCCCTCACCTCTGTAAATGATTATATAGAGAGTGTAACTATGCTTACTTCAGGGGGCCTCTCTTTGCACTCTCTCTCTCTCTCTCTCTCTCTCACACACACACACACACACACACACACACACAGACAACTGTACCAAAACTCTGTCTCCATACATTTTCCAGACTTTGGGGGTTTGGGGATCCATATATTGTGACCTATGCCCATCTCTGCTACTGTGTGCCATATAAATAAAGAGTGGCCATAAAACTGAGCAGCAGTGTTACAGAATGCACATCCAAAGGTACATAAGCTCTGCTTTCAGGAACAGATGTTGTATGTCTAAAGCTGATGCCTGCTGTTTTCTCTCTGACAGTGTAGCATCTTGAATTTAATAGGTGTTTGTGAAAGGACTGTGAAGATATTGAGTTAGGAACTCAGCATTTGCCCCACTGACCTCTGTGGGAATGGATAGCACTCAGCAGATTGCCAAAATGCAGGGCCCATTTCTACAATGAGATGTCCATCGTAGCCAGTGTGTGAATAACAATGATGACAATGTTGCAGTTCTAGAGTGATTTTCATCTCAACATCTCAAGGATGGTAAAGTTGAGCTAATTTGTTGTCATTTTTACACTTCATTTTCTTTTGGTCACTCCCTGTTGAAAGGACCAGCATGAGCAATTTTCTTTTTCTGTGTTTCCCTCATCTGTCATCACCCACAGTATTTACTGTAACGAGCCTGTGAGCAGGAATGGAAATATGGGCATTAGCAAATGGAGCTGAATGTAAAAAGGTGCTTCCAAGAAGCTTGGTGTTTGTTAGCAACCTCGCTTAGCTGCTAGTAATAGCACTGGCCTTCCCTATAGGGCAAGACTCTGTACATCTCCAGTGTAAATGTCAACACCTTTGGGAACAAATACTCTGTCGTGGGGGAAGGGAGGGAGAGGATGCAATCTGATATTTCTTGGGAAACTGTAACCTACATCCTTTCTCCCTCCCTAATGCACTGGGCACAAAAAAGGAGAAAACCAGTAGTATTCTGCTGACTCTGGAGTGATTGTAAAATGTCTGTCTTGGCCGTGTATTTTTCTTACCACTTGGTATCCGGTGGAGAGGCAGACCCTGGAGTCGGCTTGATTGACAACTCAGTTGTCCATAATATCATGTGTATTTCCACCACTCATATAGCCTTGGTTTATGCAAACCAAAAATCTTGGGCCAGATCCTCAGCTGCTGTAAGTTGGCACTGCTCCACTGATGCCAGGGGTTGGCAACCCATGGCATGCATGCCAAAGACAGCACACGAGCTGATTTTTAATCACGCTGTGGCCGCCGCTGGGGGTTGGGGGATCCATACCCCACTGCTGAACCCTGGCAGCGGGCTGAGCAGGACCAACAGCCGGGACCCCGGCTGACAGCCTCATGCCATTAAAAATCCTGCCTGGCCCAGCCTGCTCTTCTCCGCTCCCTACTGAGCCTAGTGAAGGACACACAACCTAAGTCGTAATCAAGTCACATTTGTGTCCCCTGGAGGATTTTGCATCAGTCAGTCTCAATCTCAGCTGGAAGCTTTGCGCTTGATTCTTCTCTGTTATGCTGGTGTAAATCAAGAGTAACTCCACTGGAGTTACATCAGTGCATAGCTGGGGTGAGAGGAAAGTTTGTGTGTGTGTGTGTGTGTCTCTCTCTCTCTAATTACAGACACTTGTTGCTGTATTATCTATACACCATAAACTGGGTAGAGAAAAACAGGCCCAAACATATTAAAAAAACCAACTCCCCTCCAGGGAAAAAATAAAGGCCCTGCTTTTGTATCTAAATCTGTGAAATTTGATTCCAAGAGGGTCATGTCTATGTGGTTTTGATCCACAAGGAATCAAGGTCCAGATTTGGATGAGCCATAATCTCAGTCACACCATCTGAGCTTCGCCTGGCTTATCAATGAAACAAGCAAAATGGTGACTTTCACTGGAGTGTGATGCCAAGCTAGAAAATGAACCATGTTTCTTCACCGTTGGGCCTTGTTTACTAGAAATTTGGCCTAGGTTGTAGGATCAGGAAGAGGAAAGATTGGTCCAGTGGAGAGGAAGCATGGTTCTATGGTTAGGGAACTATCTCAGAGTTGGGACAAACCTAAGTTCAATTCTCTGCTGTTCCACTGACTTCTTCTGTAACCCTGGGCAAGTCACTTAGTCTCTCTTTGCTTCAGGTCTCCACCTGTAAAATTAGGATAATAGCACTGCCCTACCTCACAGGGTGTTGTGAGGATAAATACATTAAAGATTATGAGGCACTTCAATAGTATGTTAATGGGGGCCAGATAGTTTCCCTGGAAAGGTTTATGATCCTTAGCATATCCTTCAGAAAACAAAGTTTGAGTTTTTGTTTGTAACAAATACTAAAACTGGGCACGTTTCAAGTGGGTTTAGTTTTCACTTGCTCCCTCAGAATGGGTGCGGGTCTGACTCTTTTCCAAGAATGTTCCCTAGTATGACACTTGCTTCCTGATATACAGTGTGTAGAGATGAGAGCTAAAGCAATATGATTGTACAATACCTGCCAGCATGACTACAATGTGAACAACTGTCTCTAACTGGAAACAGTGCTACCTTCTAAAACAGTTATAGGCTTGCTGAGTAGGAACAGTGGAAACGTGCAGAAGTGTGTAAGTCACATACACACCCTACCCTCATCAATGATATATGTGTGTTGACAGAAACAGCTCCACTGAACCATTTCAGCCATACAGATCTCTGGTGCTGGGACATAAGGTTTGTGTCTAGCAAAGAGAGCTCTGCCAGTACTGGGAGGGGGGGTGTTATTAACATCAAGGGGGGAAGTACTGGAAAGGGGAGCTGTATTTCTGGTTTGCAAACTCTCATTCTGTTCATAATAAGAAACTAAGGGCCAGATCCTTTCCTTTGTGCTGCACCATGGTGCTAAACTTCCTTAAAGCCAGTGGATCTGTTCCCAAACTGTAGCAGAATCCTGGCGTGGCACAGAGCTGCCATAACAGTTCCTATGCCACCACACAGAATGGGCAGGGCTGGGGAGGGAAAGGAGGTGGCTCAGGGCATCCCTGTACTCTGATGAGCCCATGCTGCCATAATGGTCCCTGAAATTGCTCCAGTTTGTGGTAGGGGACTGGTCTAATGCAGAGCAGGCATAGGATTGGGGGCAGGGAGGAATACATTGGTGGTTTAAAGCCATCTTTGCATGTATGTCCCCCCACATCCTTCCTGAGTGCTCCCTGGCTGCTACATATGTATGTCCTAGCTAATATAAAAAACTAGCTCAGACATGCCATGGAGTGCAATGAGTGCTGCGTGCTTTAGTGTGCGTTAAAGCTGTGCACCAGCACCTGCCCATCATAAAACCCATCATTAAGTGCATCCTTTCAGCAGTTAATTCAATGTAATCATTTTGTGTGTGTGTGTGTGTGTGCGCGTGCATGCTTTATAACTAACTCCTTATCCCTCATCAGCCTTATGTTTTGCCTCACAAAGCTTGGTTTTCTAGTGACAAATCAGAAACATTGCCTTTGCTCAAACTCATGTGTTTTCATGCAGAATTTTTCAGTCTCTCCTGCGAAAATTCACACAGAGAAAATTGATGGCTTCACACAGATATTATGAGCATAAGTGGGGCCTAAATGTGACACACTAGCTAGTTACTCAGATGTTCCAAGCCTGTGAGCATGGTGCATGTTACATTTATATTTTAAGAAAGAAAGAAAACTGGTAGTGTGTGGGGGGGAGGGGCTGTCCCAGCCAGTGCCGTGCTTGAACGATAGGACAACCTCATTTGCATGGTGCAAGGAGGATGCGCCATCACAACTGGCATGGTGCCCAGAAGTCCTACCTGCATAGCATATTCAAAGGGCATGTAGACTGTATTATTGGATAAGTCTACCCTTATGAAAAAATGCTGCATTCCTACAAAGTTCACTCCCCAGCAGTGAAGTTATATAATTAGAAATCCTGAGAAAACAGCAAAGCTGATGATTTGGTGGCTCATTTATAAGCAAAGAGGCAGCCAACAGTTGTGAGCCCATATGGAAACTTCCCTCACCCCCACCCCCACATTAATCAGCTGTGTTTTGACCTTGTCTTGTTATCCCAGTTGGAAATTTAATCTTTCACAAGGCCTCCAAAGGGTCTGCCATTGTTCATACAGTTTGAGATATTTTTGGCTTTATTTAAAGACATTATTAAACTCCCTAATCTAAATGCACTAACAGAAATGTATGGGGTGGGAACGGGGGTATGTGCTGATTCATTTCTACTCTTTTATTCCCATTTCATTGCACAGAGCATAAATTTATAAATCTCCATGTGTCAAGATGAGAATACACTCTCTGTGAAATGCTATAGAGAATTAGACATATCTCTTAGAAACTGATTTTCTTCTGCTGTATCTTACAGTAATTTAATAGGGAGGGTATTTAAAAAAACAAAAAAACCCCAAACCCTTAACTGTCTGGGTGGCAGTATTGTTTCAAGGTTAAACCAGAAGACTAACAGTTCAGGACTTTGGGATTTCGTTTCTGACTCTACTCTTCCTACTTATGCCACTGACTTGCTGAATGATGTTAGCCAAGTAACTCAACCCTTCTGTTCCTCAACAGACTTGTCTATAGAATGGAGGTGGTGACACCTACCTCACAAGGGTGTTGTGAGATCCAGTTATATATATATTACATGCAGCATAATGGGGAGTTGCCAGGTGGTGCAATTCCAGACAATTTGGCTAGTTCTATATATCCGAATGTATATAGGAGTTAGAGATGCGTTTTGGCAACTGTGATGCAATTCCCTTTAGAGGCTAAGCATATCACCAGTAAAGTCTGTTCTACCTTAGTCCCATTCTCTTTCTGACTGTTTTATTTTCGGTGCCTATAGCTGCCTATAGCTATACCCATGCAAGCAAACAAGAACATTACATGTTACAAAAACATTGCTATATGCCTGCATATCTGTCTATCTCTCATCTCTTCTCCTGCGGATGGATGGATTAGACAGAGATTAAATGCGCTGAGAAAATGTACATACTAATAGCTGCGTCATTTATCATAGGAACTGGACTATATGTATAATTTACATGTATATTGGCCAGAATTCTGGCACAAAATTTACTGTTACCAGAGGGCCGGTGGATCCGTAGCACCACAAGCTAGTAATGGGAGTTGCAGATTCTCAGGAACAAAACCTTAATATCTATGCAGAGAGGATATCAGTGTTCAGGGACTCATCTGAAAGGCCCCTGTCCACTAAACTGCAAAGGACTCGGTTTATTCAACACTACTGAATTTCACTTGTTTTTCCAGGGATGAATAGTCCTCTAGCATATTCTCCCCAGCATAGAGTGTCCATATTATTGTTTAGCTGAATTATAACATCAGCATTTATATTCTACAGCATCTATAGTTACTTGAAAGTCAATAGCTAATTGTAAAATCATACATCTAGGAAACGAGAATGAAGGCCATACAGGATGGCAGACTATTCTGGGAAGAAGTGACTCTGAAAAATACTTGGGGGGGACATGGTGGATAATCAGCTGACTATGAGCTGCCTCTGAGATGCTGTGGCCCAAAGGGCTAATGCAATCAATCCTTGAATGCATAAATAGGATACTAGTGAGGGATAGAGAAGTTTTACCTCATTATTTGGCACTGATGTGACCACTGCTGGAATACTGTCCGAATCTGGTGTCAACAATTCAAAGAGGTTGTGGGGAAAATCGGAGAGGATTCAGAGGAGAGCTATGACAATGATTAAAGGATTGGAAAACCTTCTTTGTAGTGAGAGGGTCAAGGAGCCCTATCTTTTTCAGCTTATCAGTGAGAAAGTTGAGGAATGGCTATAAGAACCTATATGGAGAACAGAAATTCAATAACAGGAGCTCTTCAATCAGACAAGGATATAAAACGATGCAATAGCCTGAAACAGAACCATGACAAATTCAGACTAGAAATAAGGTGCACATTTTGAACAGTGTGAATAATTAAGCATTGGTACCATTTACCAAGGGTTTTGGTGGATTCTCCATCACTGGCAATTGATATTGGATATTTTTCTAAAATATATGCTCTTGTTCAAACAGGCATTCATTCAGGGAAGTCCAAGGCCCTGTGTTATGCAGGAGGTCAGACTGGATTATCACAATGGTCCTTTCTGGTTTTATAATCGATGAATCTGAAGTGAGTTTTAGACCCAGGAATGTGTTACTAGAGGGCAGTACAGCAGTATGCATTTTCCAATTAGTGGCACTGATGGTATGTTATTTCAGTCCATTTGCCTAAGTGATGTAACAGCCCAGCACTAGGCTATCTAGCCCTGTTTTAGCAGGCAGGAGGAAATGGACAGGGTTTCCGTGGGATACTAAAGAAGACTTTCCTTTTACCTAATAGGCAAAGCCTGTCGTGGATATAGTGTTACCCTTAATACTTCTGATCTTTGAAAGAGATCTAAATGCAGCATCAGGGCAAGCGGGGATATTTTCTATTATGTTCCATGGAAGTTCACTGCTTTTTCCAGTGCTGAATTTGGCTCAGTCGAACCAGGATCTGTCTCTTCTGTTTCAGACATCTCATTCCATTATGAGACTCACAAACAAAGACAATCTTTATTTTTTTAACGTTGGGTTATAAGTATCATCAGTCATGAAATCCTGTAAGAGTCTGCAATTTTGATCAAACAAAACCAATTATCTTAATAGAGACATAGTTCAACATGCTGAGTGTGTCCATCTTATGAAATATTGCTGCTTTTCCCTCCCCCCATAGATGCACGCAATTATTTGATTAGATTAGATTACCATTCTAGTAGGGGAAAAATGAGAATCTGCCCCAGGAGTAATCTGCCATCAGCTAAATAAAGATTTAATTGTGGCACAAGTAATTCGACACACATAATAGGAAAAGTGTATGTTTAGTGTGGAGAATCGGTGATGTTGACAGCTTTCAAAAATTGTAAAATGCAACTATTATTGGAGATGAGGGGTGGGGACTACAATGGGTTCTAAAAAAAGAAAGCTCTTGTCAGCAAAAGAATACATTTTAGTGCCTGGAATGACTTTGTGAGGTTGCTGAGAAAAGGACAGATCCAATTTTATCCTCCTTTATATAGTTTTAGAGCTCCTGGTTTTGCATTCCCTGAGCACCCATAATTCCCATGGACGGGTAAGGAGTGTAGGAGAGGAGGACCTTAATAATTGGTGGTTCTAGATTTTAAGAGTGCTCAAAAATGTTGTGGTTTTAGTTACACTGGGTTCTAAATTATGATTCAGGGCAGTTACTTTATTTTTTTTAAATCTTTTCATTCCCAGATCATTTCAGAAGCAGGGCAGCAAGTTAATGTTTACTCACAAGCAACACTGTGCAGAAATTCTAGGTAAATTACTTGAATGGTGGCCACTGTCTTTAGTCCACTGCTATACAGCGTTTTTTACTGTCCAACTGCATTAGGAGCTGGGATCAGAGAATCTTCAGTGCGGAGGTTGAGTCTTAACGATTCGGGGAACATTTAGAAGGTTTCTTTTTAGAGCTGGTCAAAAATGCTAATTACATATTTGTGGTTTAAAAAAAAAATTTCTAGGTGTCCTATAAAAATGTTACAAAGAAAAGTCAAAACATGGTCAGCTTTCATAAACCAAAACATTTCTGTATTTTCTCTTTTTCTTTGAAAAACTAGGATATTTGGAACAAGATAAAAAATTTCCACACAGTTTCCATTTTCATTTTGGTTTCAAAGCTATATTTGGTTGAAATTATTTTGACCAGCTCATGTTTGTTTACTAGAAAATTACTTTTCATTATACAACATGAATCTTGTGTTCAGAGCTGCTAGACCTGTCTCCCAAAGTTGGGCTCTTTATAGTGTACCTTGCATTATCCCCACAGAGAGGCCCCTCTTGACGTGCCTATCCCATTTTTTCCCTTGCAATTCTAGTGTCCTGGGTTCTACCTTTATCCCTTATCTTTTTCATCTTCCAGGAACTCCTATCTCTTTTCCTCTACTTCCAGGTGTCTTATCTATCATTCTTCATGATTTTGCATCCTGTGCATCTGTAGCTGGTTCTTCGAAGACACCTTTTTATTTTTATTTTTTGGGGCTTCTGGCTAACTCCCTGCTCTAGGGCCTTTTGTTCTGGCTTTCCTTTTACACTCTCTGCGGGAAGCCCTCCCCATACTCTTCTTCAAGGCTCTCTTAGATAAGCCACTTAAGGCTATGTGATGTTTTAAATTTTGAACTTGCAAAGTTTGAGTGAGGTTGGCATTTGTCAAACTTGTCACCTCCAAACTAGAGTAAGTTTAAAATCATTCATTCTTCAACCACATAACATGGTCTTTTTCATTTACTGTGGCCTTTTAAATTTGTTTTGGGCTTTATTCTGGAGAATTTGGAAAGAAGCAAAGTTTCCCTAATCTCCCAGTTAATTTCCACATACACTGTTGTGAGCAGAGTAGAGATTACACTGGAATTTTCACATTATATAAAATGATAAATAAGAACATATAATCTGTATTAACTTGCTTCTTTTAGGTAAAGAAATGTCCTGAATAATTCAATCCTCATCCAGGAGCTGACATTCCTTTCCCAACAGAGGTTTTTTCTTGTGGCTTGATTATCTCTTCATGAACACTTCAACTTTGATCATTCTAGCTGCCACATAGAGACAAGTTCTTCTCACACTGACTGGCAGCAAGGAGCGGTCCAAGGACAAATGGTGATATGAGGTGTTTCCCCTGCACTGCCATAAATCATCAATATGGTAATAACTTGTTCAAAGACTTCCTGATGAAACTGGATTCCTTTCTTGTCACTAAAAGATCTCACCTGGCAAAGAAGAAATAGGATCATACAACAGAAGATTGTAAGGAAATATACAGTCAAGTCTGTTGTGGAGGGAATCGATGCATCACGTCCTCTATTCTGACTGGTATTTGATACCTCCTAAGGGAAATGTCCTGCATGATTATATTTCATTCATCCACCACAACGTGAGGATGGTGAGACTTCTTTTGACAAATAAAAACATATTCTTTATACTTGCATAATAAAGTTATACCTAAGGGCTAGACTGTGCTCTTGTTTTATTCAGCTGAGTAGGCGAATACGAATTCCTCCACCCCCCTAATGGCCACCAGTGCAGAATTCCCCCCTTGTTAGGGGTATTCTCCATTGGGGTAGCCACCTCCAACACCAGCCACCCTTCCCCACAGCAGAAGGGATGGGAGGAGGCATTCCAGGGGCTGGGGTATTGATGGGCTCAGCTACACCCTTTCCTCCACTGCTCCTGTGCAGCTCTAACATATTCTGGAGCTGTGTGGCTCTAGATCAGAGGACTGCAACTGACTCACTGAAGCATCCCCTGTAAACAACTTTGGAGTGGGTGTGCAGCAAAAGATACAGAAGAAATGGCCCAAGCTAAGAGTGGTGTATGCCAAAGGTATGCCTCAGTAGCCAAGTATTGAGTAACTGATTATAAATGGCTGAGTAGACCGTGAAGCAGATGCTCGTTATTTCAAAAGGGAGTTGCACTGAATTTGTTGTTAAAAGGGCATATCCAGGACATATACAAAAGTAAATGCAATCGTGACACATTCTTGTTGGAAGAATACAGTCGTTCAGGCTCCGCAGGAAAAATTCTCTGCCAGTTCTCTGGCAGCGTTTTGTAGATGCAAACAGATGAATATACATGGAAACCTTAAAAAACCTTAGAAAAGCTCAGATATTGATTGGAAAGAACTGCAAGCGGCAGGGAATCCCTTCATGTTGGAACTGGATAAAGAGGTGGCGTAAATCAGGAGTAAATCCACTGAAGTCAATGGGATTGCACTGGTGTAATTGAGAGGAGAATCAGGCCAAGTACCTCCAACTTTAATAGTCTCTCGGATGATGGTGAAAGGTTATTGAGAGCTGTCCCTTTTGGGCGTTCTATTGCCTGACTTCAGTCATGCACACAGAGAAATAAAGGCAGCATGGATTCTGCATGATGAAGCTGAATACAAAGAGAGAAATGTCATGTATGACTATTTGTAGAGCAGAACAGCTCCATTCGGGAATAGAGCAACTCCTCCATTTCTCCCCCGGGGGAGAGGATGAGAGAATGAGCAAACCTTGTGTGACAGATGTTAGTCACATCTTTTAATGCACTACTGGAAGGCACTCAGATACTATAGTGATGTGGGCAGGACAAGAACCTAGATAGAACAGAATATCGAGCTAGATTGGCAGGATAATAAAGCTTAAGGCTCCATGGAAAGGCATGGTACAGTGTTCAGTAGTGGTGTGGATAAACTAACGCGTATTCAAGCCACCCTAATGCTGGAAGATGGATACTAAGGCACATGTAATTCCTTATGCTTTCAGTTGACCTGAAGGTTAGAGCACAATGGAGTTGTGAGTATAAGATACTACATGGTGTACAGGCTGGGCTGGTTGTGTATGTGTTAAAGAAGAATAGGGTGTAAGATTTTGGGATGGTTTCAAATGAACAATTTATCTTTTTTTCAAAGTTAACAAGTACCCCTTACCAGGGAGAGAAAATATTGTCACTACCCTATCGGAGGGCAGAAATTCACAAAAGTTGGACTTAACTCCTGCTTATTTACAAATGGAGGTGGGCCCTAAATGTTTTACAATGAATACCCATAAGGGACTGCTTCAGTTGAATAAACAGACTGCCCCTCGAAGTAGCATCAGCTCCTGTGATTTCGCAAAGAGCGATGGGACGAGTGTTGCAAGCAATCCTGGGAACGCAGCGCTAGTTAGATGACATTGTCAGAGAGAGCACTGATGAGAAACACAGAAATCGTAAGCTGTCTTGCTGAGTCTGGAACTATAAGGGCAGAGAGCAAACCAAGTCTGAAGGCAAGTCTTTTGTGAGAAAATTGTGCACTGTGGCCATAAGAGATGAAAATGGCCTACGTGACTTGGAGGACAAAATAACTTGCTATTAGACTTGGTTGGGAATTTTCCAAATGTCCACAACATTTACATTTTCTGCAAGAAAACCATTCCTAGCTCCATGGCTTCTTGAATTCCAGGCTCTCCAGCTTTGCTACAGGCTCTCTCCACCAGCAAGCTGCTGGAAATATCTGGCTGTGCCACAGAGTCAGGGAACCTGGAAGCCCGGGCTCCCCACCAGGTGGGTTGCTGTGGAACTGGGATTCTCAGCTCTTCTGGGCTCCCAGTTGCCTGCCAGGCATGTTGCTCGACTCCCAAGGATTCCCAATTCCCCTGCACTCTGCCTGGTGGGCTGAACCAGCCTCCCTGGGCTGCCCAGCTCCCAGGCAGCCAATTCCCCAGCTGCCAGAGATTCTAGGAAGCAAATCTTGTTTCAGAAGCACCAAAACGTTTCCTCTGCTGAAATATTTCTATGTTTCCAAGACACAGAATTGTGGAATTTCAGTTCTGTGAATAATTTAGAGTTTTGGGCTTTTTATCTCATTTGGGATGAAAAAAATTTACCCGAATTCAAACATGTTCATGAATCTGAAATTCTGTTTCCCAACTTGCTGTATCTATAAAAACACCATTAGGTGGCGCTATAGTCCTTATTACAGCACCTTACACCTTATCCTGACCTCCTATAGTGGCCGTGGAGATTTTTTTTTTTTTTTTTCCTTCTCTCTCTTACACACAACCCTCTACAGTTAGTGGTTCCTCTTTTGTGCATCATAAAATTGGCCCTTGTGACATTATATTTCTATATTGCACTAACACTTCTAAATTGGCAATAGCTGTGCTTGAAGTGCTTATTGTAGCAAAAGTAGAGGGGAGAATCATTGAGATGGCGGATTGCTTGGGCATTTTAACCCAATTAAGATTAGTTAATTCACTTAAGAGGTGAATCATTTGTAAATATCACCAAAAATTGGAACTGTTTTAATTGGAAGGAAGTTTGAAGTTCTTGAATTCTGAATCAAATATGCTCTGCCATGGCTTTTAAGCCTAGCCCATCAAATATAGCTGTGAGGGACCTGGGAATGAAATTTAATTGTTTCTAATCATCCCTTTCAGGTGGCTGATGATTGAACACATTTTGATGGGGGTTTCCTGAGGCTTCAGAGGAGATAAAAAGTCAGGGTCCTGACCTCTTGTGGTCATTAAAGTTTCCATGGCATTTTTAACAGCGGTATCCTGGCTAGATTCCAAATTTAGTAATGACATTATGTCTCTCTAAATTCCCCTTGTAGTTTCAAATTGATACAATTTTTTCTTCATATCCTGTCCAAATCTCTTCTGTAGTGCTGTAATTAATTTGTTTAAGAGCTTTGACAGTATAAAATGCTATGTCAGTGCTGCAAGTATTATTACTAGTGTTGCTGTGAGCTGTGAAACACCTGTCATGGCCTCACCCCAGAGACGGTCACATTTCAGTGGTGGCGTATGCATATAGTTTCGGAAGAGCTTTGAGACCTTTTGAAAAGGCATAGTATAAATATATGATAAGATTAATATGGTAGGTTGCGGGTCTTATACTTTTAAAAGAATCTTATAAACACACCAAACTCATCCATTTTTATTCTCTTAACCTTGAATGCAACAATGCTACTAAATAAGATATTTGCATATTGCAGATCTATCATTTATATTACAGTCACCCAAACAGGGGTCCCCATTAAGCTAGGGAACAGCCCCTGTCTTGAAGAGAGTGAAAGAATCTTCATTACACACTAAGGGCAAGTCTACGTTACTGCACTGCATTGGTGTAAGTTACAATGACTTAAGCGGTAGTGTAGACCAGCCCAAAGGCTGATAGAGAATTGTGTATCCCAGCCACCAGGAAGTTTAGAAAATATTGGCCTAAAGCATATTTAGATTTCTCAGCTCAAATGGTACAAAAGTGCCACCCGAATGAAGACGGTGTTATGCCCATGGATGCAAGGGATAACTTAAGTGTGTCTCAGCAGAGCGCAACACTCTTAGCACTTTGGCAGCATTCAAATCTTGTCTCTTTTAGTGAAAAATGTAAATGTAAATGGCTGAAAATGGTTCAATGAATAAAATTAAAATTAAGTGACTTTTAGAGAAGCATTTAACAACTGTGGTTAATCAACAATGCATTAGATTAAGACTTAGAAATATCACTTGCGGGACACTATATTCAGGATATCTGAGCAGCAACTATTATGTAGGCCAATGTTTTCCAAGTTGGGCACCTAAAGGCTGTGATGAGAAAGGATGGTCTAGTCTAGTGAATAGGTGATGGACTAGGGCTCAGGAGACCTGGGTTCAACTCTCAGGTTAACTACTGACTCCCTGCATAACCTAATCTACTCCATGTTTAAACTTTCCTATAGGAGAAATATTTCTTTGCCTGATGTGATGTTGTAGGGGGAAAATGCCTTAAAGATTGTGAGGCCCAGTTTGACAGTGATGAGGATTATGTAAGTAGAGAGATATTTGGGCATTGAATTAAGCGGTCTGAAGGAGCATTCAGCACCAATAAAAGCCAGGGCAATATTTAGGTGCCTAAATACTGCTGTGTTTGCCTAACTTTGGACACTAACATCTGGGCATTTTCCTCACATATGAACAGATATGCAATGTGCCCAGCCATTTGATGGCATTATCATCAGTCAGGTAGAGAGCCTGTAGCCCACTGTTGAAACAAGTCAGTGAACGCTCCTCAGGGATATGTGACATAGTCTGAAGTTGACCCCAGCTGCATCGTTGCACCAAGCAGATTCCACTCTGATGTCCAGTGGTGGCACAAATGATGATGAAGGGTGCCTGGAAGACGGGCAAGCTGGTGGGTGGAATTTTCCTCACAGAGCAGTAAATATACATGGCTCTGTAGAGAATGCATAAAAAGTCACAGGCAAATGTGCTACTTGGGACAAGGGTCCAGGTGTAGGTAGGTGCAGAGCGAAGAGCACTGAGGGAATGCTTTGTAAAAGAAGCCCCTCTCATGGAGGGATCTGAAGAGGGAAAGGGACGGTGCTGGGTGCATGACAAGTAGGAAGCTGGTTCAAGCAAGAGGGTTGCATACAGGAGGAGAGGACAGAGACCTGGAGAAGAAAAGAAAAAGAGGGTTGAATGCAGAGGAGCCCAGGGAGTCCAAGGAAGCAGAGGATGAAAGTCATCTGACATCAAGCAACTGTTTCACAAGTGGCAACCCCAGTGTGTGTGCTGGGTTGGAGTGGGGATGGGAAATAATAGCTTTGTGAAAAACAAAGTTGACCCTTAATTTTTTCCTTTGTATCCCTGCAAGTGGAAACCTGCTGAAGTAATTGTGCAACCAAACCACTTCCCTAGGGAACATCACCTCATGCCAAGGGTGTGGCTTTTCTTGGAGCACCCCACCCGCTACCTGTCTCTAGCAGGCAGTCAGAGTAATATCCTCCAGGCTGATTGTGTTGTTAGGACAGAATTGTACTCCATCTCCCTACAGTCACTGCCCATCTCAACAAAGCTTGTTTTACAATTTGCTCTGTGCTAACACCTGTGCCCGAATTTGTTTGCTCCCATATCTTTTGAATGTATTGTACGTTGAAAGTAAAGCAGCACGTCAATGCATATGCAAGAGGGAATCATCCAGAGAATGCTACAGAACTCCCATCATACTGGAATTCAAAAATTTACCCTGCTACAATATTGCACATGTAAATAACATGATAAATATAAATCATGTTTTTTTTCTTATTTGGAAATCACAACACAAAACAGGAAGGCAGGACTTAGATGGAGAGAACATACTACAGAAAAGCCTAGATGATGTGTGAAGAACGAAACATCCCATGGTAGGTCCAGGGTGATACACAGAGAAAGCTCAGGATTTATAGAAAGAAAAAGAAAGCTGATCTGTGCAGTACATATGGTTGGATTGTGGACAGGCGAGGGTTAGTTTTACCGCCAGCACAATAAAAATGTCACACTGGTTGTATTCTGCCTTATGTTTTAGTATGAGATCCCCTAGAGATGAAAGTGGGAATTATAGGAGAGAGTAAAGATGTAACAATATGTACAATAAAGTAAAAGCAGCAGAGTCCTGTGGCACCTTATAGACTAAGAGATGATTTGGAGCATGAGCTTTCGTGGGTGAATATCCACTTCGTCGGATGCAACGAAGTGGGTATTCACCCACGAAAGCTCATGCTCCAAAACATCTGTTAATCTATAAGATGCCACAGGACTCTTTGCTGCTTTTACAGATCCAGACTAACACGGCTACCCCTCTGTTATGACAAAGTAGTGACTGGACAGATCCCTGATCTCTGAGCTGTTCAAAATCTGGGTCAGAATTGCATGTCTTTGGCTCTCCTCTACCGGAAAGTGAAATGAAGAAACTGTGGCTTTTCAGTTATCTTAGGGGAATTCAGGCACCGTGAGCAACAACACCACCTTTTTAGCAGTGAGGATTTTGGCACGCAAGAACAGAAATGAACCTGTAAAATCCATAAAGCTCTCCAGAGCCTAAGGATGTGGCCCGAATGATTTCTAGAGACTGATGCACTGAGCTCCGGGCTCCCCAGGCATGAACGTATTGAGTAGTTATCAAGCTGTGAGCAAGTTTCCAAACTTGGTTCTCCCAGCACCAGCATACAAGTGATTGTAGCTCTCAGGCTGACCCAGGAAATGGCAAGCAGAAAAAATCATATACCAAGTACTATTAATTAGTAAGCAGAGGCCAAATTCTTCTTTCACAAATACACTTTTGACTCCCACTGACACCACTGGAAGATGCACACTCCTATTTGAAGGCAGAATTTGCTCCATTATCATACCCTAATGATTTCCTAAGAACCCTGCTCTGACACTGGAACTAACAGGGGAGATTTCTAGGAAACTCGGGTCTCGTCCATTTCTAACCTCCATGATTCTAGGTTCATTCAGTTTTGCCAGGCTCAGACTTTTAACGTCTATCTGTACTGGCAGATTAGATATTTCTCTCCACTTTGGGTCCCCACTTTCTGAGAATGTACTCTCTGAAGTGGTAAGTCAGGAAAAGGTGATAATTTCAACCTGGACCTTTCATAAACTTGGGTTAGATGTGATGTGGAGAGGTAGTGTTGGTGTTTGTTTTCTAGAAGAGCAAGTTGCAATGGCTACACCTTAATTTATGCCATTTTGGTCCATGCAAGAGCAATTCTTCCCCCACCCCATAACCAGAAGGCTTGATTATTAGGTAGGGCTCCTGGCAGGGCTTTTGCATCAGGACATGCTGTATACAATATGGTGGTAGGTTTGCTCAGAAGCTGGGCAAGGGTGGGTACACTATGATCACACTGCATTCTGTACAATGACTGTCTACAAAGAGAGCACTGATATGGAGTTTGGACTCAGGCCCAAAGCCCAGATCTGAACACACCCACACGTTCTGGAGAAAGGGTGTTGGACTCTGAACCCAGTTCCAGATACACATTACAGTTGATGGCTGTCTCCAGTAAAGGGCTCAACAAAATTCTGGATTCAAGCACCTTAGTCTTTGGGGAGTTTTGAAATCCAGGTCTGGATCTAAATTTTGCAGCTTAAACTCAACTCTAAGTGAGCTTTGTTTGATGTCAAAAGCCCTCCGCAATAAGGAATCTGGCTATATTTGAACCTCACTCTGCTTTAACACTTTGTCTTTCAGGGTTTGATTGTGCCTTAGATAAACAAGTGACTTGGCCTTTGCTCTGGTGGCATCTAGGGTGAGAACCTGCTCCTAATGTGTTTACCTCAGTACATCTCTGTCCACTTTTTAAAAGCTATGGCAAGTGTTTCTTTATCATGGGTATTTGCTGTCCTACTAATGGTAGGTCCCTGAGTGTATTCACCCCCTTTTTAAAATAAACTGCTTTGTTTTGACTTTTAGTATTTTATTTGGTGGGTGTTTTTCTAATGTCTGTACACTGGAATAGCTGTTCAGTATTCTTTTTTAACTGTTTAGTACTTAGAGTATCTTACAAACACAGGGATTACCACACTGAATCAGATCAGTGGTCCAACTCATCCCGTATCCAGTGGCCATTACCAGATGTTCTCAATGAAATGTGTAGGAAACCCGACAGTAGACAGGCAGTAGACAGTCATGGAATAACTTTCCTCAGGAAATATTTTCACTTAATATCCAGTACTTAGAGGTTGGCTTTAACCATGGCGTTTGGGGGCTTATATCTCTTCCAATAGCTTGGCTGGGGTCACTTTATAAAAAAGAACCCAAGAACAGCCATACTGGGTTAGATCAATGGTCCATCCAGTCCAGTATCCTGTCTTCTGACAGTGACCAATGCCAGGTGCCCCAGAGGGAATGAATATAACAGGTAATCAAGTGATCCATCCCCTGTCATCCATTCCCAGCTTCTGGCAAACAGAGGCTAGGGACACTTCAGAGCATGGTTTTGAATCTCTGCCTATCCTGTCTAATAGTCATTGATGGACCTATCCTCCAGGAACGTATCTAGTTCTTTTACGAGCCCTGTTAGAGTCCTGGCCTTCACAACATCCTCTAGCAAAGTGTTCCACAGGTTAATGTGTGTTGTGTGAAGAAATACTTCCTTTTGTTTGTTTTAAACCTGCTGCCTATTTATCTCATTTGGTGACCCCTAGTTCTTATGTTATGAAAAGGAGTAAATAACACTTCCTTATTTGCTTTCTCCACACCAGTCATGATTTTATAGACCTCTATCATATCCCCCCCTTAGTGGTCTCTTTTCCAAACTGGCAAGTCCCAGTCTTATTAATCTCTTCTCATGTGGAAGCTGTTCCATACCCCTAATCACTTTTGTTGCCCTTTTTTCTGTACCTTTTTCAATTTCAACATATATTTTTGAGATGGAACAACCAGATCTGCACTCAGCATTCAAGATGTGGGTGTACCATGTATTTATATAGAGGCAATATGATATTTTCTGTCTTATATATCCCTTTCCTAATGATTCCTAACATTCTGTTCTCTTTTTGGACTGACACTGCACATTCAATGGATGTTTTCAGATCCAAGATCTCTTTCTTGAGTGGCAACAGCTAATTTAGTCCCCATCATTTATATGTATAGTTGGGATTATGTTTTCCAATGTGCATTACTTTGCATTTGTCAATACTGAATTTCATCTGCTATTTTGTTGCCCAGTCGCCCAGTTCTGAGAGATCCTTTTGTAGCTCCTCACAGTCTGCCTGGAACTTAATTATCTTGAGTGGTTTTGTATCATCTGCAAATTTTGCCACCTCACTGTTTACCCCTTTTCCAGATCATTTATGAATATGTTGAACAGCACTGGTTCCAGTACACACCCCTGGGGTACACCACTATTTACCTCTCTCCATTCTGAAAACTGACCATTTATTCCTATCCCTTGTTTGTTATCTTTTAACCAGTTACTGATCCATGAGAGTCCCTTCCCCCTTATCCCATGAGAAGCTTACTTTGCTTAAGATCCTTTTGTGAGAGACCTTGTCAAAGGCTTTCTGAAAATCTAAGTGCATTATATCCAGTATACTACGTACAATAAAACCCCCAAACAAGTCCCATTGACTTCAACATAGGCAGTTCACCCCAAAATGATTAATATTAATGAAGGATTTTCCTTATCATTTTCCATTATTACTCATCTTTTGATGTGGCTATTCAGTGTGATACCTTTATCCTCCCAATTCAAGACTTTAAAAAGCAATTACATTAATGTAGTGAAAAAGGATCAATTCTGTAATCCTATAAAGAATCACTTGTGTCCCAGGGAGTAGATTGGGCCCATATTTCCATGAGAACCATAATGTTTAAAGTCTCTTTAAAATACACAGTTTTTATCAGTTATTTTTCTCCTTTGTCTTTTCTTTTTTTCCAGTTCCCATGTGGATAATGATGCATCCCTGTTAAGACACCAGGAGGTTAAAATTTCAAAGAGCTGGTAGGAGTTAGGCACAGGGATCTTGTTAACAGATAACAGAGAGTGTGCGCTGGCATCCCACACACTGCTTTGAAAACAGCCATGTCCGGCATCTTCAATCATATCTTGGTGAGAATGAAATGTCACTGGGTATAATGTATCACAGGCCAGCAATGATCTGTCACATCGAGCCATTCAAGAAGATGCTGTTTTCTGAGAATTCGGTACGGAATTTTTGTAATTGACTTTTTTAAGCTAGATAAAGAATTGCCATGGGGAACTGATTAACTTGAAACTGTTTTGAAGAGACAGATTCTGCACAAGCCAGTCTAAATATGTGAACTCTAATCTTGCTCTTAATTTATATTCTAGAACTGCTCTGAGCTACGGCTTCAGAATTCAGGGCTTGATCATCCAAAGTGATGAGTACTCTGGTCCTGATCCAGCGAGTCACTAAATCACGTGCTAACTTCAAGCACATAAATAGCCCCCCTGAAATCAAGGAGATTATTCATGTACTTAAAATTGTGATGGCTTGGGAACAGAGTGCTCAAAACCTTGCAAGATCAAGCTTTCTGTGACTGTATGTTAACTCTTCTATGTCCATAAAAAAACTAGGGTTATACCAGTAATGGTAATAGCCTGATGTAGAAACGTCTCATCAGAGTTAATGGGAGTTTTCCTTGAATAAGGATAGTATAAAGGCTTCAGTATTAGATCCACAGTGTTCCGTAGGAACAATACTCAACCTTTTTTTTTTTTCTTGGATATTAAGCAGAAAAACAAAAAGCGAACTTTCCCCCTGATAAGTGTACAAAGAAGCAGGTAGCAAATCTTGTTCATTTCAACTACCGAGTGAATTGTTTCATTGCTTTGATAATTATTATATTTTATGCTTTATTATGAAGGAATGTAATCAGGTTAGGGGGTGCAATTACTTTTTAAATTCCAGGAACTGCATTCATGCAGTGTGTCATGTATTTGTTTATTTACTCTGGTTCATTTCATTCAAGGGGATGAACTGTATGTGACTGACAATGGCATTTAAAAGAGGTTCTCCTAGACTCTACAGACAGTCTGGCATATGAAAAAGCAAGAGAGTCTTCAGTGGACCATCAAATGCTGAATAAAATATCACAAATGGTACTGTTATTATTAAAATGAGCTATTTTAAATTGTTCCACTTATAAACTTGCCAACCCTCTGACATAGCAATCAGGAACAGCACTCAGAAAACATGAATAATAAAGAAAACAGTTTAAAAGTAGGCTCATCTATTACCTACATTCCGACATGGATTTCTGCTGTTTACATTTCATAACATTACATTACCTTAGATAAGACTGATGCATTAAGAACTATCAAGGAAAAATCTTGGACACTCCTTGAAAATTATAACTTTAATGATGCCAAAAAGGCAGAAGTGTTCAATAAATATTTCTGTTCCGTATTTGGAAAGAAGCAGGATGAGGTACTCGTTTCACATGAAGATGATGAAGTAAATGAGGAGGATGTTAGATAACATTTTTATATCTCCGGACCTGGATAATTTGCACTCAAGAGTCCTAAAAGAGTAGGCTGAGGAGATCTCTGGCCTGCTGCTGATAATTTTTAATGCATCTTGGAATACTGGGCAAAGTCCGTAAGACCGCTAATGTGCTAATATTCAAAAAGGGAAAGTGCGATTACCTGGGTAACTATAGGCTGGTTAGCTTGACATGAATCCTAAGGAAAATAATGGAAAGGCAGATGCGGGATTCCAAATGATAAATGATTAAAAGATAGGAATATAATTAATGCCATTCATCATGGGCTTATGGAAAACAGGTCCTGTCAAACAAACCGGATTTCATTGTTTGATGAAATTACAAGTTTGGTTGATAAAAGTAACTGTGCTGATGTAATATAGACTTATGTAAGGCATTTGGCTTACCAGCACAAAACATTCCGATTAAAAATTATCACTATGCAATATCAATTATCTAAACTAACTAAAAATGATCACTATAGAATTAAGAGCTAGGTAACTGACAGATTCCAAAAATTGTTGACAATGGGAAATCATCATCAAATGGGAGTGTTTTTAGAAAGGTTTTGCAGGTATTGGTACTAAAACTGATGCTATTCAACATTTTCATCAATGATCTGGAAGTAAATATAAATTCATTGCTGTGAAAATGTCCAGGTGACACAAAGATTAGATGAGTGAATAACTAAAATCCTGAAGAAAAGTTCTGTGTAAGCTCGAAGCTTGTCTCTCTCGCCAACAAAAGTTGATCCAATGAAAGATATTACCTCCCCTCCCCTTGTCTCTTTGGTATCCTGGGACCAACACAGACACAACTCTGCGGATGACAGGGCAGTCATGCATGGCAATATGGATCACTTGGTAACCTGGTCCTATTCAAACAAAATGCAGTTTAATACAGCCAAATGCAAAGTTTTATATAACTGGAAACAAGGAATTCAGGCGGCACCTACTGAACTGGGTGATGGTATCCTGGAAATCAGTGAAAAGAATTTAGGGGCAATAGTGGACAAACAACTCAAAACAAGCTTCAGTGCAATGCTGTGGCAAGAGGGGCTAATCATCCTTGGATGTATAAGCAGGGGAGGAATGAGTAGTAGAGATCTGATTTTACCTCTGTGTACAGCTTTGATGAGACCAATACTGGGATACAGCATTCTGTTCCAGTGTTTGACTTGGCATCACATGACATTTTGATTAAAAAACTAGAACGATAAAGTTAACGTGGCACACATTAAATGGGTTCAAAGCTGGCTAGCTGATAGGTCTCAAAATGTAAATGCAAGTGGGGAATCATCATTGAATGACTATGTTTCTAATGGTAATGGCAGTAATTGGTTCCTGGATCTACACTATTTAACCTTTTTTTTAATTAGTGACCTGGAAGAAACTTAAAATCACTGATAACGTTTGCAGATAATACAAAAATTGGGGAAGGGGTAAATAATGAAGAGGACAACTACAGAGTGATTTGGAATGTGTAGCACACTGCACATAAGCAAACAATATGCATTTTAATATGACTAAATGTATATAGCTCCGAATAAAGAATGTCAGCTATACTTACCCAATAGGTGTCTCTATCCTAGGAAGAAGTAACTCTAACAAATATTTGGTGGTTGTGGTGGATAATAAGCTGAACATGAGCTCCTAGTGTGACACTGTGGCCAAAAGGGCTTGGATGCATAAACCAGGGAATATGGAATACTGTGTCCAGTTCTTGTGTCCACAGTTTAAGAAGTATGTTGATAAAATGGAGAGGGTTCAGAGAAGAACAGCATGCATGAGTAAAGCAGTAGAAAACATGGCTTATAGTGTTAGACTGTCAACCTCGAATCTAATTAGTTTGACAAAGAGAATGCTAAGGGTAACTTGATTATAGTCTATATGGGAAGAAAGATTTGATAACAGGCTCTTCAATTTAGCAGAGAATAGTATAACATGAACCAATGGCTGGAAGCTGAAGTTAGACAAATTCAGATTGGAAACGAAACATAAATTTAATAACTCATGAAGATAATTAACCATTGGGACAATTTTCCAAGGGTTGTGTTGAAATCTCCATCACTGGCAATTTTAAAATCAGGATTTGATGTTTTTCTAAAAGATCGGCTCTAGGAATTAATTTGGAGAAGTTTTATGGACTATGTTGAACATGAGGTCAGACTAGATAACAATGGTCTCTTCTGGCCTTGAAATCTATGAATCCATGAAAGAGGATGCTGCAAAGTTGGAGAGGGGACAGAAAAGAGAGAGAAAAATGATTCAAGAGTTGGAGAAAATATCTTACACTGAGAGACTCTTTAGTTTATAAAAAAAAGACCAAAAAAAAAGTGACTTGAATACAGTGTCCAAGTACCTTCACCAGGAGAAAAATACCAACTTCTAAAGAGCTCTTTAATCTAACGGAGTAAGACAGAACAAGAACCTATGATATGCAGTAGGTCAGACAAAGTGATCTAATAGTCCCTTCTCACCTTACCCTCTATGAGCTATGAAAATTAGGTACTGTTGAGAGTTTTACTTCTCAGTAGTGACCTAATACTGCCATCTCAGGTGCAATGGAAAGCAGATTTTGAGTTGTATGCTATACCTCCTAAAAATACTAGGCCTGACTCTAATGTCACTTATGTGAGTTTTACGCTGGTGTATTATTTACTATTACATGTATTACAGTAGCACTTTGGGATGCCATACAAGGACCAGGTCCCCACTGAGCCAAGTGCTGCACACATTAGGAAAAGTCTTTGCCTCAGTGAGTTCACAATCTATGTCAGTCAGGATGCAACAAATCAACAAAATGGACAAGTGGGGTGAGATGGGTAAAAGAAAACAGAGCTTAGCAGAAAAGCAGGAGTCAAAGCTAGTTGTTTGGCTTCAGCAGAGTTACTCATGATTTATACTGGTGTAAGGCCAAAATCAGGCCTACTATACCACAGGGAAATATTAGCCCAGTCCAGAAGTCATTAATCACACCCCGGCCCCAACCCCGCTTGCCAACAGCTAAGGTTCTTACTCAGGTCTCAGTCTGTGTTTTGCTAGGGTAAAGCTCACTCAGGCCAAACCCCCATTTACTTCAGCATAAGAATTAATACAAACTAAGGAAGGGTATCAAGACTTGTCCCATGAGCAGCTAAATAGATATCCTATCTCCTGTTCAAAATAAATATTCATTAAATACCACAATAAGCACAACAAAGGAGCTGAGAATTACAGTCTAGTTGAGACATTAACCTGAAAAAGCAGGACTGTGTGTGGATCATAACCCAACTTCCAACTGAGAGGGTTCGGAAGAAATTATCCTATGGGTATCTAAATTATCCACCTTGGAATTTCTTGCACTTTCTTTGCAAGCATAAGGTATTGGTTACTCCTAGAGATGAAATGTGAGCTGATATGACAGTGCCTATGTTTCATTATTCCCAAAGGCCTAACCCAGCACCCATGGCACTACATAGATATCAGGGTGTTTCATGTGACAAAGAGTCCTGTGGCACCTTATAGACTAACAGAAGTATTGGAGCATAATGGTGAATACCTACTTTGTCAGACGCAGGGTGTTTCATGACTCTAGAGAATGCTGCAGTGGGTTGTTATAGATCGTAACATTTATTTTACAATAATTTTATAAAATATGTAAATTTCTTAACAAAGAAGACTTAGTTTATTTCCTGATGGGAGGACAGTGTGTCACACCACTGGTTCCTCTTTTAACGTTTAACGCTGAACAGCCAATGCTTACTGAAAGGTGTTGCCATAGAGTGCTCCTCAGGGGGACAGAAGAAAGACTAGATCAGAAAGTCCTGGAGCTTCACACCAAGACATCAAAGGTTAACCATGACCAGGA
This sequence comes from Gopherus flavomarginatus, assembly GCF_025201925.1. Lineage (NCBI taxonomy): Eukaryota > Metazoa > Chordata > Testudines > Testudinidae > Gopherus > Gopherus flavomarginatus. The sequence goes on along the minus strand of NC_066624.1, from coordinate 102,781,294 downwards.
AGCAGGCAGAACCTTCTTAGCCTTCTGGGGCATTTTTAAGGCAGAGGAAATCTGCTACTAGGAACAGATAAAGGGACAAGCGGACACACAGAAGGAAATAGTGGAATTCTTGTTCTGTTTAAAGATGCACTCTCTCGTCTCTCTCAGGGAATAAGAAGGGTTCAAAAGTCTGCTTTCCTCCTGCAGCAGGGAGTAATTTTTCAGTTGGCCTGTCTGAAAGCTTGAGTCTCTATTTGAGAGAGGACACGGGTGTGGTGATAGCAGGGAAGAGGAAGTAAACTTGGGAAGGCAGGAGAGTTTGAGACCAATTCAGGCTACTGCCTGGGTACCAGGCTAGCTACAGTTCCCATGTTCCCCTGGTACTGAAGAATTGTGGCACGCCAGCATTGTAACAGCTGCTATATGCCTGCCTCCATTGCCCTTTCTTTACAGAAGCTCATATTTCTTTCCCTTTATTTTATGCACTGTTTCAGTTTAGCCTGTCCAAGTAGAACAACCATATGTGGATCTGAAACTGTGCAAACAGGACATATTAGCCCTCTGTTCCCCCAGGCTAATTTACCTTACCAGTTTACTGCAATTATTACGGTCCCTTATGGAGAAGTAGCTTCTGTTGCAATAGTAGATTGTGAACTGCAGCTAACAGCTCATGATTTACACACATGCTTGTGTTTTTTCCAGAACTCTGACCAAGACCTTGTCTCCAGCCAGTGAAATTAGGGTGGATAATTTCCAAACCAGACATTCATGAATATAATCTTAATTTATGTGAGAACCTCCAGAAGTCTAAACTCTTTACTGCCAGTGCACTTGTAATGCCTTTAATGACTGTAGCTACATAATAGATAGACCTTCAGAAGGACAGCCTCATCTATCAAATACAGCCATTCTTTCCCAGGCAGATGTTGAAGGATTTACCAGTGCCTCGTGATACGTGCACCTTGAAATCTCTGGATTTGATTTTAAGGTGCTTGCTAGGTAGTAATTAACTCAGAACCTGCCTGCACTTACAGTTCAAGGAAATCATATTTCAACTTTTCAGGTCTTAAATGGAAAATGAATTAGTCGTTGGCAATTACTGAGTTAAAAAAAACTAATTTATGACTTGAAATACTCCCACATAATCACACTTCCAAAGCTTTCATTTACTGAGCTAATAATTGCTGCCACAATTAAAGATGTGAAGGAAATAAAGAATCCAAGATCATAAAGCATACACAGTTATTTAAAAAAATTACCCATCATAACTTTGTATTGTTCAAGAATGTCATGCTCTCCCTTGTTAGGAAGTGTCTGATCTCTCCTTTGTTGTCACGTTAGTGTTTACACTTTCCTGGAGGGTCAATTTCACCCCATGTCAACTGCTGGCATAAAGCTTATGCATCACTTAAATTCCACTGATGCCCTGAATGTTATCCCTTGCTCCAAAATTCCTATTTGTTTCTTGGGTGGATGGAGAGGAATTCAAGAGGCTAATGGTTTCCAATCTTGTCCCTCCTCAGCAAAGGTCAGAATTCTTTTCAGACTCCCACTTTTCAGCCCATCTTATTTAAAAGTATTAAGCATCAGTTCAAGAATGAACTAGATCAACCAGTCAATGCTGCAATATCTCACACAAGGAGTAGCCTGGTATCCTTTAAGACAAACCATCCACCAACGAAAGGACCTGCTCCCAATCAGTACAAAAGGAGGGGGCTGGTCACAAAAACCAGTGGAGGGTTCACCACCCAGTGAAAAATGTGATACACTGAGTAGCTTTAGAGAACTCTGTAACCTGCTGGAGCACAGGGAGCCTACCTAGTGGTTGAAGCAGGGCCTTACCTGGTGGTTGTGATGGCAATTTGGGTAATGACAAGTGTACATCTAAGGATCAGGAAGCATTCCAAGGGTGAAGCCAAAGTCAGGGTCAAGGGACCAAGCCAGAGGTCAGAACCTGAGTCCGAAGTCAAACTTGCAGCTGAAAGGTAAGCTGGAACTATCATCAGGGAAGTAGCCGAGAGCTGGAGCCAGAAACCAGAATGAAGCAGGGAAGCAGGAGCAGGTACAGGTAAAGGCTGGGGCTGGGAGCAAGGATTGGGAGCAGGCAGCTGAAGTGATGTGCAGGCCTGGCACGTACTGAGCAGCCACTGTGCGGCTGCAGCTGCAAGGCTCAAGTAGCAGGCCACTAGCTCCCCCAGACCAAGCAACCATTTGGATGGGGCTTACTAGGCCCAGCTGAACTTTCTGGGTTGCTTAGCAATCAGGCTGGGAGTGTGACACCCTGTGAGGGCTGTGCTAACTGAGAAGTGAGTTCCATCCATAGCCAAGGCCCATCAAATGAGATCTCTGGCCCTCTGCATAAAGGTGATGTGTAGAAGATGAGAGCTAGACTGATACTAATGTCTTTCAAAACATAATTCGTATTAAAACAAACAAAAAAAGAAACACAGTAATGCCATTAGATATCTCCCACCTCTTCATTCCTTCAACACTCAAGTCCCCACCACACAAGCACTTTTGTGGACAACTTATCCTCTGCTTCTGATCTCGACCTTCTGTGGCACATGCTATGGCCCAAAGATCTTTTTTTTTTTAATTGGCCTTTACAATCTGTTAGTGTCCTGGGCTCGTTCTAAAGTCTGCTTTTAAAAACTGCTGCTTTCATGTGGCCATTTTAAAGCCAGGACAAGTCCATGGTACTGTTTACTGTGATTATTATTATTGGGCCCTCTCCTGAAATGTGCCAACCACTTGTATCGCTCATTGAAAACAGGGGCCAATGCCCATGCTCGTTACTTTTCAGGCAGCCAGATCCTCAGATGGTTTAAATCAGCAGAGCTCCATTGAGAGAGATGATTTGTTCCAGATTTCTCAGAACACCTAGACGTTCAAGACGTTTCAGGCAAATAAGACAAGGCTATTGCCACAATGACTTTACAATCTAATTCAGACAGAGAATCATCAACCAGCTGACAGATGATTTTGATGCAGACAAGGGGTGGCGGGAAGAAAACAACATGAAAGGTATGTATGGGAAATATGCTCTGGGAGGTGCATTATTTACAAGATAGTGTGTAGCAGTCCTGTGCTTTTTTCCCCCTCTTTTTCATTCTAAGCGTTTGTGTGTATAATATATATCTTTATATTTTATAAGATTCCGGCAATAGATGAGAGGAGCAGAGAGCTCCAAAGGAGAGCTTAGTGGAAACAAAGATGAGTTTTTAGAAGAGATTTGAAGCAGAGGCAAGGTGCTTTTTGAAATCCTCCTTCTGCCTTTAAGCCAAGGTGAGTATACTATAATGTACTCTCAGGAGCCTTCCTCACAGGTGTGGGGATGGACTTGACCTAACACGTCATTTTCATTTCTAAGTTCTAGTCTCCATAGAAACTACTCTTAATAAACAGGAGTACTTGTGGCACCTTAGAGACTAACAAAAGCTCATGCTGAAATAAATTTGTTAGTCTCTAAGGTGCCACAAGTACTCCTGTTCTTTTTGCGGATACAGACTGACACAGCTGCTACTCTGAAACCTCTTAATAAACAGCAACTGGTGATTTGGGATATATCTTTATAGGCTGGGGCTGGGGCCTGGGCTTTGAGATTCTCCTGCCTCTCCTGGTTTCAGAGCCCAGGCTCAGGCTAAAGCAGGAACATCTCCACTGCTTTTTTAGCCCTCTAATGTGATCCTGAATCAATTAACCCAGGCTCTGAAACTAACCGTTGCAGGTCTTTTTTTGCAGTGTAGACACTCTTAGGCCTGATCCAACTTCTCTTCAATTCTCTTGAAGGATTCCTATTGACATGAATGGGCACAGGGTATGTCCTCATTCTGAGAATGAACTATGGACAGTTGTCCAGTACAAAGATTTATTTTCTTGAGGACACTGGGTGATGAGAACAAATGATGAAAACTTTTCATCTAACCGATACATCTAATTTTCCCCAAGGTTCACACATTCCTTTCAAAATTTCATTATTTACAATCCACTTTTTGGATGACATTTTCTAAGGATATTATACTCTAAACCATAGCTAACATGATCACCACCCACTTGTAATACACAAATTATGAGGTAGGAAGGGGGAGGTGAATATTTCCATTTTAACTTTGTTCCTTAATGAGATTTTGGGGAAGGATGTGGGTGTTTAGGTCAAGAACACAGCAGAGACTGCACAGCAGAAGATTCCAGCAGGGCTTTCGATAGTAGTTATCTCTAACCTTTTGTTCTTGTTGTCTAGGTGAAATTCAATCTCTTCTTTCAAAGGCAAAGTCAAGAGGTTATGTGCAGGAGAAATATACAGGGATAGAACATGCCCTTCCACTGACTGGGAGGCAAAGAGCTGCCCTGTAGTCGCTGCTCTGGTCTTTGTGTTGGAATAGAGGACATAGCCCATATGGGTGCTTATGCTGGGGATGGTTGGCCACTGGACTGGCATGATCGTAAAATGTGAGCTTTGTGGGGGCAGACACATTGACTTCTTATTACTTGTTTGGGCAGAGACTAGCACAATGAGGTCCTGATCCTTGATCTTGGAGCACCTAATAATAATGATTGTCTCTTCTTCCTCTTACTTCCTCACCTGCCCAAACCTTGCAAGCCCCATCCTCTGTGTTGGCCTAGATGGAAGCAGTGTAATAATCCTGCACTACAACACCCGGGGAGCACCGAGTCCCCTGAGCTCCTGCTCCACAACCACCATTGCCTATGTGCAGTAAGACCACAACACTGGGGGAGGGAGGGAGGCTTTCTGGACTCCTGTTAGCTAAGGCTGGGTGCGTTTTGCCCTCTGTCAGAGGTTATCTATCCAAACCCATCTTGCAGTCATTATGCTGCAGCAATGAGCTATCCGGCAAATCAGAATTAAATTGTATTGCTCTCTTTCGCTTCTGAGGATAATGTTATTTAAGAAGTGTTACACAAGTAGATGTCTGTGGAATCCCTGGCTAACCGACCAATTCCTAAATGGAAATTCACTGAATAGTTACAGTGTGAGCAACAGTATTGTCCTTCTGCCTCTTCAGGAGGGGTGGGGTGCAGGCGTTTTGATGGCTAGCTAATTGCAGCTTGACTTATAAAGGAGATCAGGAGAGCAGTGCAGATGCCTTGACCCACTGGGGGAAGGAAGGATGTCCCTCTTAACCCCCTTCAAGCCCCTCATTGCTTCAGAGTCCTTGGCAATTTTCCATAGACTTGTCTTAGGGGATGGTAGCATTTGGATCGTTAAGTCCTTTGACACGTTTCCCTCCAGAAGGGAACATCCGAAGAAGGAATACAACAACCCTTTTCTGAAATAAATTTTAGATAACACATTTGTAAGGAAAAATCAAAGATGACATGTGGCCAGATTCTGGTCTCCACTACCCCAGCATAAATCCAGAGTAACTCTGTTGGACTGGAGCCAGTGCAGTTACTCCAGATTTATACTTTGATAAGACCATTATCTATTGATCAACACATAATCTACAGTCATTTCATTTTTTCTTTCTGCTACTTAATTGGCTCTTTTGCCTTTAGCAGATCTAGAATTCTGAAGTCCCATTAAAGAATTGGCTGTAATCATAAAAGATTTAAGGCCATTCCTTTCTCATTTCACTTCTGCAGCATCATAGCCTAAAACCTACCTGTTTCTATTGGCTAACAAGAGCAGCTGCTGAACCAATATCTAATACACTAATCAGTGCTTAGAGTCCTTATGGGAGCTGACAATATTGGAATGACACTATTGCCATGAAGCAGCTGCAGGCTTTCCAGCATGCATGAAAAACTGTCTGGAAAAACATATATTTTCCATGGCCTTTCTCTTTGAGAGAGTTCACGGTGTACACATTAGTGTGCAAATTCTTAGTAAGCCACAAAATGGGTCAGCTCATTTATCTGGATTAATGCTTAAATGCTATGATGGAAGGTACAGTAGAAATGCCCAAAATAGATCTGCAGATATAGTCCCAATTCCCTAAAGAGATCTTGAAACTATATCTGCAAATGCATGATTTAATGCAGGAAGATAATTGCACGCATAGGCATGACTTCTTCTGATGCCGGTGGGTGCTCGACCCCTCTCTACCCCCTGGCCCTGCCCCGCCCCCAATCCAACCGCTTCCCCCAAAGTCCCGCCCCAACTCTGTCCCCTCTCTGCCTCTATTCCAACTGCTTCCCCAAATCCCCACCCTGGCCTCACCTCTTCCTCCGGAGCGTGCCATGTTCCTGCTCTTCCCCCCTCTCTCTCGGAGCTTGCTATGCTGCCAAACAGCTGTTTGGTGGCAGCAAGCACTGGGACAGAGGGGGGAGGATGCATGCTCAGGGGACAAGGCAGAGGCAGAGGTGAGGGTGAGGGGGCAGGGAGGGGAGCTTGACTGCCAGTTGGTGTAGAGCACCCACTAATTTTTCTCTGTGGCTACTCCAACCCTGAGGCACCCACAGAGTCGGCACCTATGATTGCACAAGAGAATGAACTCTCCCAGGAATTAAGGAGCATCACAAACCTTATTACTTTGGCTCCAAGTGTAAGGTTCATTTCTGTTACCTTAACTTCTCCAACATAGTTGTAGGGTAATATATATTTAAAAAAAACAACAACTTTCCTTCCGCATACCCTACCAAAAATGGACATTCCTCTGCACAAATTTTTTACCCTGGGGAAAGGAGGTGAGACCAAACCTTGACATGTGTAGTCACGCTGCTTACTGCACTGCTAGAAGGTGCTCCGATACTATGTGATGAGTGTGGCATAAGAACCTATGTAGCATAGTGCCTGCAAATTTTGTGTGACTGCAAGGGTTGTATCTGAATGCAGTGGCACTTGTTAACAAGAATGGGCAAGGAGGGAGTGCAACTTTCTGCTCCTCATGCTGAAAATTAATAAACCGGGGGCTTAATCCTGTGTATGCTCACCACATGGAAATTCCATTGAGTACTGCACACACAGAGGGTTTGCCACAGCAGAGCAGTAACAAGTTCTTTCAAACTTCTGCTTCACTAACAGGTACACGTACATTTACTGAAAAGCCTGTTGTGGGGCTTCACCTAAAACATTTGCCTAGAACAGCCATTGAGTTTCTTGTGAGTTTTCTGGCTACTCAGCATTCTATTTGGAATAGATACATGGGAAGAATTTGGCTCTTTGTAGAGATGAGTAGGAGTTAGAAAAATCGGAGCCTGATATGAACTTTCCTAAAGTTTGGTGATGTTTGAATCCAACATTCAGGACTAATGCACTATAGAGATAGTAACCAGGGTGCATGTTTGGTATGAATTTCCCTGAATAATTAAGGTATTAACCGTAGTACTTACAGGTCCCACAGATCAGAGCTCTACATAGTAAGGGACAATCTCTGCCCCAAAGAGACAGGGCAACCATTAGAGACAGGGCAGATGAAAAGGAGCACTCCATTTTACAGATGGAGAACTGAGGCATAAAGGGATTAAATGACTACCCCTGAGTTATATGCAGAAGAGATAGGAACTGAATCCAGGTCTCCACATTCCTGGTCAACCACCTTAAACATGAGACTGTCCTTCTTCCAAACTTTGAGGGTTTTGGTTCAGGCCTGTCTCTGATCTAATGTGTTTAAGTGGGCTGTGCACTCAGCAACCTGTCTGACAAAAGAGGCTGTACTCTTTAAATTTTGCAAAGCTCTGTTTTTTAAAAACATCCTTGGCTGACAGCAGAGAAGAAAGTAATGAGCATTTGCCTAAGTTAATGGTAAGCAGTGAACAATTGGACAGCTGCCAACTTAAAATTTTAAATAAATGTCAAAGTTAATTTTTAAAGTTTAAATACATATTTTGCATTTTTACTGTCATTCCCGCTTAGCATGACAAAGACTTTCCAAAGAGCTGGAACGTATTTTATCATCATGAAAGTTGCAGGGCCAGGCAAGAGGCTTCTTAACCGAAATGGCATGGTGTGGGTGCTAAAAGGACTATAATTTACTTAGCATTTGCAACGTAGGTGTAATTCCTTTCTCGGAGAGAAGCCTCTACCTGCAACTTAATTCACTTCAGAAAAATGGAAATGACTTTTCCCTTTTCAATAACACTGCTTGTTTCCTTCAAGCGATGCCAATTTGAACCCAAGAGGAGGACATGCATTATATATTGTCAGCATAATGGTGATTTGAATTAATAAGATTACTGTTGCTAGGTCAGACCTTTGTATGGAAAAGAGATTTAATTTCATCAAGGTATTCCTTAATTTCTATGGCCATCTGGTTAAAACTAGCTCTTCAGGCTTTCTTTCAAATCATTTAGGTCCATGGCTCTGGTCACTTAAAGGACCTCGCTGGGCTAGTGAAATCCAAACCAATTATTAAGATAAACCTTTTAAGGATGCGATGCTCTTTGGTAGGGTCAGAGAGTTAGTAAAAAGTGAGTTTCCTGGTTCATTGGAGAGGGCAAAGAGGAATTTATGAAGGAAGGCTATAGATGGCAAAATGAAAGAAAGATGTAAACAAGTGGTTACTTGGCACTGAACAGAGGGGGATGATGTGGATACTCCAACAGAGTGGACACCATGGTCTAAATGTACTTTTCATGAGGTGTTTTTTCCGTTAAACAATGCTGTAACGTCTCCTGATAATGCTCCACTGGTCATGTGAGCTTCCCCCAGTGCGAAATCCAAACACTTACAAGCTGCCTTCCAAAGTCTACACTTTGGTCAGGCTCTCTCATGTAACGCAATGTCAGTCCTCTCCAGGCCCCAGGCCTATCAAGTCCCTCAACCTTGACTTTCACCATAAGAGTGGTAAGACCAAAACACTTCCAGCCAATCCTTTGGCTGAAATGAAACCAAGAACAAAAACCAAACCTTCATGCAGACACTTTCCCCATATCACTCACATTCAATTTTTTTCCTTTCAACATAACAGCAGAATTTAAAGGCACATCCTGCAATAAAAGGAAATACACCTTAGGCAAAAGAGCACCTTAAATTTATAACTGCAATGTTCACAGTCAGTAATAGTCTTTATGAAATCATATCACTCCTGTTCAACAACTACTGGTCCATGAATAGACAAACAAAACTAAAAAGAAAGCCAACTGCGATATGAGACAAAAGTTCTCTCCAGTCTGGGGTCCTCTGAATGTTTCATTGTGAATGGCCCTTTCATATTCAACCATCTAAGGAGGGAAGGAGTAAAAACATGTGATATTGCTTCAGCATCCAATCAGTCCTTGCTGCTGGTAGATCAGCAGTGAATGGGCACCTAGATGCTACCAGTGATTGTAAACACCATAGACTGACAGTTTGCAGCTTCACTGCAATCCATTTACATTAGCTGAGGATCATCTCAGATCAAATTTTGTCCGTTATCAGTTTAACAGTTATAAAAACAGCTCTGTCGGAGGTAATGGATAGGGCTGGCTGGAAGATAATAATTCCACTTTGTGCCAACTTCCGAGAACAATTTGTTTCTGTTCTGCATTGGAACTAAAGCAAAACATTTCTGAAGTTTTTGGACAACTGGATTCTGTGTGAAAATGGCTGTTTTCAGATCAAAAACCTGAACTTTTTGATTTGGGTCTCCTATCTGGTCAAAACTGTTCCCAGTGAAAACATCACCAAAACCAGTAGGCCTCCACGAAAAGTTTTGCCTCTGATGTAACTGTTCTGACCAGCTGTAGACAGGGATTTTAATCCAGAGAGAATAAAACTTTTAAATCCTGACTCGCTGTTGCACATGTTAGTGTCAAATTCCAAGTGAGGGCTGTTTCCTGATTCTGTTTCCCAGGGATATGATACCTCATATCATCTTTCAGAGGGAGGTTGAAATATCCATCCACTAGGACTCTTACAGTTTACTGAAAGAAAAATAGAATGTACTGCTGTCTCCATAACTTTGGAAACCATGACCAATATTGTGTTTCTTAATCAGAGTTTGGAATCAATTGCTCATTGCTTTACAAGTTTTCCTATCCTTAGCTTAAGAGACCTGTTTGTCTTCAACAGCTTATTAAAATATTTTAATATCCTTATCGTTTTTTCTGGTTTCAGGCATTGGGTTCCCAATCCTGCCTTGGTTGGCATCCCACATTAGTACTGAATCTTGTCCCAGGTATTAACAACAGGGAGTTCACCAACAAGGTTTCATCACAGAGTGTGTTTCGTAAGGGTCCTACCCAAAAGTGCTCTAATGCCGCTCCTTGAGATGGTCCCAAAGTGATCTCTTTTTTGTAATGTTGGTGTCTCATGTCATTTAGACTGGCAGTCAGTTTCTCCAAAACGAGTTTGCTTGAATTGTATCATCCATTGCACAAGCAGCAGTCTAGGCTTTTTAAAAAACAAAACAAAAAACAGCACAACAGAGTAACAAGCTGCGTGAAAAGAGCAGGAGTACTTGTGGCACCTTAGAGAATAACAAATTTATTTGAGCATCAGCTTTCGTGGGCTACAGTCCACTTCATCGGATGCATGTAGTGGAAAATACAGTAGGAAGATATATATATATATATACACACACACACAGAGAACATCTGTATGATACAATTGCATTTGCTCCATCCCCTCAGACAGAGACAAACACCTACAAGATCTCTATCAAGCATTCTTACAACTACAGTACCCACCTGCTGAAGTGAAGAAACAGATTGACAGAGCCAGAAGAGTACCCAGAAGTCACCTACATAGGACAGACCCAACAAAGAAAGTAACAGAATGCCACTAGCCATTACCTTCATCCCCCAACTAAAACCTCTCCAGCGCATCATCAAGGATCTACAACTTATCTTGAAGGACCATCCATCACTCTCACAGATCTTGGGAGACAGGTCAGTCCTTGTTTACAGACAGCCCCCCAACCTGAAGCAAATACTTACCAGCAACCACAGACCACACAACAAAAACACTAACCCAGGAACCTATCCTTGCAACAAAGCCCATTGCCAACTCTGTCCACATATCTATTCAGAGGATACCATCATAGGACCTAATTACATTGGCCATGCCATCAGGGGCTCATTCACCTGCACATCTACCAATGTGATATATGCCATCATGTGCCAGCAATGTGCCTCTGCCACGTACATTGGCCAAACCGGACAGTCTCTACGTAAAAGAATAAATGGACACAAATCAGACGTCAAGAATTATAACATTCAAAAACCAGTCAGAGAACACTTCAATCTCCCTGGTCACTCAATTACAGACCTAAAAGTTGCAATATTACAACAAAAAAACTTCAAAAACGGACTCCAATGAGAGACTGCTGAATTGGAGTTAATTTGCAAAATGGACACCATTAAATTAGGCTTGAATAAAGACTGGGAGTGTATGGGTTACACAAAGTAAAACTATTTCCCATGTTTATTTCCCCCCCTCTACTGTTCCTCACACCTTCTTGTCAACTGCTGCAAATGCATCATTTTGATTACCACTACAAAAAGTTTTTTTTCTCTTTCCTGCTGGTAATAGCTCACCTTAACTGATCACTCTTGCTAGAGTGTGTATGGTAACACTCATTGTTTCATGTTTTCTGTGTATGTGTATATCTTCCTACTGTACTTTCCATTGCATGCATCCGATGAAGTGGGCTGTAGCTCATGAAAGCTGATGCTCAAATAAATTTGTTAGTCTCTAAGGTGACACAAGTTCTTTTTGCGGATACAGACTAACACGGCTGCTACTCTGAAAGCTGCGTGAAGCAGCCCTCTGTTTAACATAGGCCTCCAACCTAACAGCAAAATCCTATCATCCAGCAATATTAATTCACTGGATCATTACTTCATATATGGTTTCAATAATTAGGTTCCCAGAGCTCTCAAATTGCATTCCCACTTGTCCAGCAATCAGAGGAATGACCTGGGTTAGATTTCATGCAGCATACTGGAACCAGAATATGTGGTGCAAGAGCTTAATTATCAATCTTTTCTTTTTACAACATATTGAACTTTTCTAGGCATCAAGCCATAATCTTTCATAGTCCTCTCTCTCTCCTTTTTTTTTTCTGTAGAGTCTAATTTTTTATTAAGGGGTAACTGTATTATTGACAGAGTACAAGACACTTTCTTACAACGCAGTAAGCAGTAAAAAGAAGAGAGTCAGATATACATGAGAAGAGCAGAACTGACGTGGTATATATGTTATAAGTTATATACCTATACAAACTGCCGTAATAAAAGTTATAACAGTAATTTGCCTTTAGTCAGTTCACCTCACTGTCCATTGTTCCTCAAAGACTTTCAGTTGTTTGCCCAATATAGATAGTAAATCTTTCTATTTCTCTGGGTGGGAGCCACTTTTCTGTAGCAGGTATTTGTTTTTGCAACCACAACCAAAGAATGTATAGATTTAAGGACAGAAGAGACCACTATGATCATCCGGGGAGGCGAGGGGGGGTATTTTCAAAGGCATAGATGGCATCCAGCTCTCACTGACGCCTATGAAAATATTCCTCCTAGTCTCTTGTCCAGAATACTTGCATGTCCCCCTATTTTGTTGCTCAAACTACTCACAAGGATTTGGGACCAGGTCAGTATCACTCCACATTCTTGTAAAATTTATTTTGGTCTTTCGATAGTTTTGTCAGCCACAGTCTGGACTGGGGGTCTATAGAACCAGCCCCAGTTAACAGCCATTGGAGCTGGTCAAGTGATGAACAAAACAATTATATGTGAATAATTGAATGGTCAATTAATGCATTTGTTTTCCCCATCACTTATTTGACAAACATTATTCAACTTTTTCTAGAGGTGATTGAACAGTAAAGAATATATTTGTGATTAATGTAATATTTATCAGTTTGCTATCACTATTCAAACAATTGTGACAGTGGGATCAAAGTGGCGGTGGAAAACTGTGTTCCTTCCACTGCCCCCACCCTTGGGGAGAATGTGGATTTTAGGGACCATGTCTCCTTTGAACCCTGTAGCTCCTAGAAGCTGTTGGGAAAGAATCCCTCCTCTGTGTGGAGGCTATTGCCTTCTCTATCTGGTGGAATGAGAAACAACATTTGCAATAAACTTAAAAATCTCATAGGTTTTTGAAACAAACTGATTTAGAAAATGCTTCTGATTTTTTTTTTTTTTAGCCAAATATTTTGGGTTTGAATTTTTCCTTAATTCCCCACCATCTCCACCACCTCCTGCTTATATTTCCCCACTGAAAGAGGGGAAGGAATGAAAAAAAACTGAACTTTTTTTTTTTTTGGTTATCAATTGGGGAAAAAGAACCAGAACATTTTGAAAAATGAAATGTTGTTATGAAATTTTCATTTTTGTTAAAAAAAAAAAAAAAGCCATTTTTGAATGAAAAAAAAAAAGGTTAAATCTTTTGAAACTGGCTCCTGTTCCCTTCTTCAGGGATGGTGGCTGCTCCATTCACACACCAGGGAGAGTTGTGACATCATTAGCAAGGAATCACACCTTTTGCTTCCCCTCTTACTCTTCACGTACTTGCAAACATTGGGGCTATTTTTGTTTTGAATAGGAGGAGTATGGGGAGTGGGGGTGGGGATCTGGGTAAAAAAGAGGATGCATAACCTAATATGAAGAGATAGATACGGGCAGGCCTGGCTCTGTCCTAAACCTAAGTAGCCTTTTCCTTTCGTCTCCGCTATCTACCTCAGCAGGGATTCATCTGTCCTGATCCTTGTAAAGCCTGAGACGCATAAGCTTTAGTTCAAGCTGACATCCCATCCCCTGGGAATGCACCGGCTCTGTGGGAATGAATTGATGTGCCATTTGGATTTTTGCAAACCCAGAGACTTGTTCCATTTGGCTTAAACTGTCCAGCCAGAAAATTGTTATTGGGCTCAAAGATCAAACATGAAAAATATTTGATTTAATAAAGAAGAGGGAACTGTCAGGCTACCTTTATTTTAGGCTGAAAGGTGAATGCTGAGGGCTTGATTCTGATCTCATATATAGCAACACCAATTAAGAGTTATCCTGTTGGAGTCACCAGAGTTAAACTGGTGTCAAATCAGTGTTAGTGAAAACAGAATCAGGACCTACATTTCCTGACCATGCTGCCACTGAATTCAATAGCAATATTCCCATTGCATTCTATACGGCTAGAGCAGGTTACAGCTGAGTTTCAGCTCCTTGCAGTAAAGTCAAAGCTAACTCCAGCAGAGATGGCTTTGCTCATTAGGCCAGTGGAGAATATAGAATTAGAAAGGGTATTCCTTTTACATGGGAAAAAGATGGTATTAATTAAGAGACTGACACTTTTTCCAGATAGGTTATTCTTAGAAACATTATTGGCATTATTTACAAGAGACTCTAAAAAACTGCAGTGTCACAGAACTGAGATCCATCACCAAGGGAAAATATTTCATGATGCTTTATAATCTCCCAAATCAATTCCCCAAGCAGTGTATGAACTAAAAAATTTCATCCAGTCTCTTTGAGAATTCTCTTTAAAATGTACACTGCTTATAACAAATGACCAAAAACATTGTATGCTGCCATTAATTTATTCCTAACCAATTAAAGTCTGTGTTAACACATCCACTAATATGAATGGACTTGTACTTGATTTTTATTTTGCAGTTAAGCCTGGGCAAAATGGTATCTCCTAGAACTAAAAAGAATTCTAGCACATTTCCATGCTTTCTTTTTTTAGATGAAAGGGAAAATGCATCTTTGACAAGTGTGTCTCAGCTCTTCTCATTTTAAAAGTCTTTGCATTTTCTCTGCTATGAGTTGGCTACACTAAGGGCCTTATTTTTGCATTCAGAACAGTTTCCCGTTGGTGACTCCATTGCAGACAGTGGTTTTAGTCCCAATTTGCACTAGTGTAAGTGAGAAGAGCATTAGCCAATTGTGGTTTAAAGCAGACCAGAAGCCTGCAGACTTTGAGATCAAAGGAAAGCCTATGAAGAAAAGCTAGATAGATTTGCAAACTGTAGAATATTAATTATCACACACAATGTTCTTTGTTAGCTTTTGAGTTCAATAGCTCATGCAATTTTAATAGTGAAGTCTAGAAGAAAGATATGTAACAATAGGACAATCAGCTCTTGCCAGGAAAGTGAATCTTAACATCTTACTGAGATCTTAGCATGTTAGAGTTGAGAATGGCCTTCAGAAATGCTAGTGGTCAGGACTTCCCCTGTGAGGGACCTGAGCTTTGAGTGTCCTTTATTTGTGTAGTGTATTGAAAATTGTGTTAAAATTACAAGCTATCACTTTAAATTCTCTGGGGTTTTCCTGGTTCTGCTTGAAGGTTAGAAGGTTGTGTAGGGAAGCATGTGATCTGCGTCTTTCAGCAGTCTGCAAAGAGCCAATCCAGAGCAAGATGAGTTAGGTCATGTCTTGCTGCCTTTGGGAGCAGCCTGCTTTGTCTCGCTCAGGTTTTGGTTCTTGTGTGTTAGGGTTCTGGAATTTAAGAAACAAGATACTTCCAAAACAAGTAGCTTAGATTTATATCTAACTTCTTGGTTTGACTGCCATAAACATAACAATTTGCTCCCTATGTTAGCAAGGACAGGGACTGCTGTGAATGAGGTACACTGAACTCTGAGGTGGAGTTGGCCCCTGCCTTCACTGAGTAGAGACCCCTCCTTCCCAGGTTAATAAAATGTGTGTAAAGAGCTTTTCAGCGCTCAAAGGGAGATTCTTTTTTCTTGACTGGAAAGGTGGCAGGGGGTGAGATGAAGGACCTTATGGCCAAGAGGATTCAAATGAGGTGAGATCCTCATTGTTTCATACCTATATGGGGTACCGATCCCCAGTGGAAAGGTCTCTGGTAACTGCTGAAAATATTTCCTTTCCTTTTTCTTCCCCCCTGTTAGCTCACCCTGTACAGTGGATGGTGTCTGAGAAGCCACAGCGTAGCCTGGGTGCTAATTTCTTAAAGGGGGATATAATGGTGCTTAACAATCCCTCATAAAAGTATATGTGAGTCAGGAGCTCAGTGAGTCAATAGGTGAGTGGATTAAACTTTTATCTGCAGAGATCAGAGACAGACCTAGGGTTGCTAAGGCAGAGTGTGTACAAAGGGAGAAGTGCAGAGGTTCAGAGAGATTCTTATTGTTTGCATATCTGGGGTGGGTGAGTTTGACAGCTGGGTGTGTGAGGAGATAAATACAGAGACTAGCCTTAAGCAGCAGCTAGAGAACTCACTGGTCAGGAAGTTCATTTTTTATTAAGCTCCTGTGACAACACATCCTGATCCCCTCTGGTAACTGTAGAAGAACAGGAGTGCTATCGCCATTCCACAGCTGTCTGTCACTACAGGGAAGGATTGGGGAGAGGGGAATCTACGTGTGTGGGAGAGGGTAGAGGAGGGGGGTGAATTTTATTGGCTAAAAATACTGGGGAAAGGGAGAATGATTTCAGCACCTGGGAGGGTGCAGAGTTAATGGTAGGAAGGTATAACTGCATTGCTCAGGGATTTTCCACACTCCTGAGTGAGGTATCACCATTAATTGGTATTGTAGATCAAGCCTCATGTGAGTGATGGCAAAGCAGGACTCTCAACGGTGCAGCTGCTCTCAGGTGTTTGCCTAAGGGAGGGAGACTTGGGATTGGACTAACCTGAGAACTGCAGGACAGGATCCAGGTGGTGTGGCACTGGCCAAGAACAGCCTGCAC
Source organism: Gopherus flavomarginatus (assembly GCF_025201925.1). NCBI lineage: Eukaryota > Metazoa > Chordata > Testudines > Testudinidae > Gopherus > Gopherus flavomarginatus. The sequence continues at coordinate 102,764,776 of NC_066624.1, read as the reverse complement.
CCCCACTGACTCAGTGCATTTCACACCAAAATACTATATGCTAAACAGAAGCATTTGAGAGCTGGTGTGATGATATGGGACCCCAAATAAAAACCATTAGGAAAATCATTCTGAAAAGCTGTGGTCACTCTCCACTGATATTCCACTAATGTGATGCAGCTGCGTTCCACCACCAGGCAAGAAAGTTCAATGACAACTAATATTTGTGCAAATTAAAACAAACAAGCAAACACAAAAAAAGAGGATTTAAACAATTCTCCTCCGCAACTTTAAAAACCAAATTTCAGCCTAGGCTGAAATATGATCAGGGTAAAAAGTCTTGAATTGAGATTTATAATGGGAATGCTGACACACTTCAACCTGCAGATGACAGCACACATGAACACAGTTACAGTACATAACACACATTTCTTAGGAAATTAACCGAGATTATTTTTTACTTTGATCATAGCAAAGCTTACTGCCTTGTGTGTATTAGTGTGTTAACACCTGCAGTAGGAAAAAATGATCAGTTCCAATTTAACATAATTTTGAATGGTCGTTCTAATTCTTCTAATGGATCCAAACAAAAGACTTTGGTTTAATGTGTATGTATTTTGAGCTGTGCCCCCTCCCGACCCTCCAGTTTAATTTCCGTCTTTCACAGGAGATGAATGGAGCGTGAAGCGGGTCATATCTCAAGCACTGACACATGGGTTACAGATAGAACTCACAGGCAAGAGAGGCAGCCAGTCTGTAGATTAAATCAAAGCAGTTCTGAATAGATGGGAGGTCAGCATGGGCCAGCTTTGACATTTGATAGCACTTGTGATCAATCAGCTCTTTCTTGGGTTTTTCCAGGTTTCCTGATGACAATGATTCTAAAAAAAAACAAAACAAAAAAACAGATGGGGCTTGTTGAAAAGTGCCAGAGCAGCACTAGATTGTGTAATAAGATAGGTATTAAATATTACCAAAAGTGTCAGTGCTGTTTAAAGCAGCAGGCAAATCCCAATACCCTGCTTCAATCTGACTGGTATTTTCAGAGTTTGCCTTTGCCCCTATGGAAGTTAGCACTCATTAGTGGCGGGCAGCTGCAATCATTTCTTCCCTCTGTGCATTATATCACTGAGCTTTGGGAAGTGTCCAGGAGCATGATAGTGAAGCCAGATTGTGTGTGGCACTGAAGAGCTAGACAGTAAATCTTGGGGAAAACTAATTAAAATACTACTGGTAAACAGAGAGGAAGGCTGGGATGATTTCCCTGGCTGTGTGGAAAATTGCCCTCTGCTCAGTAATCTCCTCCAGACGTGACTTATCCATGGGGGTCATAAAAACACTTCTGAAGAGCAAATGCTGTGCTTTTGGCCTGGGCCAAATTTCATCAAATGGAAAAATGTTCCAGAGAGAGAACCTTTAGCTGCCTATAAGGTCATCTCCCACTTTGCATTATACTAGGGGAACATTGCACTCTACTAGTAATACAGGGGGGGATTTTCAAAAGCACCCAGTGTTGACCAAACCGCAATGGGAACAAAGTTAGGCCAGGACAGCACTGTGCACTTTTGAAAATCCCACCCTATGCAGTGTATATATTTTCAGGCACAAATGAGAGCTCTTGCCAGGAAAGTGTGCATCCGAAGGGGATTGTTTTTGCCAAGTGAGGCAACCTCTGTTCTTGGTAAAGGTACGAGAAAGTTGGTGTTTTTTCTTTTCATGGGAAAAAAAACAACGGATTCTCCAGTTTCTCATTTTCCTCTGTGCAAGCAGGGGCATCCTGGCACATGGGGGTTTTCACAGGTTAAGGAGAATGCAACAAAGGCAAGAGGGCTGGGGTTAGCAAATCCCGATTGCAGAATGAGCCGCACCTGGGAAAGATCAGTGATTGCCCTAAAGAGAGCAGTAAGAGGCTTCCAATGAAGCTGGGGGGAAACTCAGGAAAGAGTAAAGAGTTTGTGAAGGGCTCCTGCTGGAGAGATCTTGAGATTCATGTTATACTGAGAAGCCCAGGAAGCAGGAGGCTCCTGAGGGGAAACCTGGATGGAGGCTGGGTCTAGAAGCTGGAGGGCCTAGAAGCTAGTGCCAGAATGCTATGTTCTAGCTAGGAAGAGCTGGAAAGACAGGCTGTGAGAACAGAGAGGGACAGAAGAGCTAAGATACCAGAGCTAAGCATGGACGGTTGTGCAGTGATGCCCTTTACCTTGGGACCCTGGGGACTGGTAAGAATTGTTTCTGTGATTAAGCCAGCCCCAGGCCTGGCGTGGTATTATGCACGGGAAAGCCTGTGTATTGTTCTTAAGGGGCCCAAAAGTGGGGTCTAAAGGGGACAGTTCCTACAAAGCAAATCCAGGCCATGAGTGGGTACTTAGTAAATGACTATCCTGCTACAAGGAGACATTTTTTTGTTGGAGAGCCTGATGCAAATATTGGCAGGGGTCACTGGTTTAGGGGAAGCTGAATGAGAGTGCTTCTTTTCAGAGGCTGAAAGAAAGAAAAATAGCTGCCAAGAAACATGTTGATGATGGGAGCTGGGGACGTGAAGTGGCTAAGCACTCAATAGAGGGATAGGAAGAATGGGCTAGCACTCAGTTAAATTGCTGGCCACAGACTCTCCTTTGTGGTTGTGCACAAGTCACTTATAGCCCTTGTGCCTCCTCGAATGGGGATAGGCGTTTCCTACCTCACGGGGTGTCCACTACTGTGAGACAATTGGATAGTGCAACGACAAGGGGCCATATAAGCCCCTAGATAGAACAATGCCATCTACTGAGGCACCCATTCATCAGAGCACTCAAACACATGCATATGCCTAATTACATATTTAAGTGCTAGGTTTATTCAGCAAATGTTGAGAAATTCCTGCCACATAGCCAAGAATTAAGGGGAAATAAATGGCAAAATTGAGTGAAGTTGTGATTTTGCACTTTAGCAAGCAGGGATGCGGCGCCTCTAGGGTTAAGACCTGAGATCTGGAACCTCAATGGAATTTAGACACCTAACTCCCATTGATGTCAATGGGAGTTAGGTGCCTAAAAACCTGTGAGGATCTGGGCCTGAATGACTGTATATTGTTAGCCATCACTGCTACTTGCTGTTCAGGGGTGTTTTAGGAAAGATCTTTAAGGTGCATACATGGCACATGATAATGAGGGGGTAGAAGGGAGCTTGGGTTCCTGGTTTCTTTTCCCAACTGTGATAATCAGTCACTGTTTGATCTTGAACAAGTCATTTAGGCCTAACTTTCCCAGAGGACCCAGTCATTTTGAGTGCCTCAGATTTTGGGTGCACAACATGAGACCCTTGCAGTGCGATTTTTTTTTTTTCCTCCCAGCAGCACTGAGCATCCACAACTCCAGCTGAAGTCACTGGGAAGTACTAGTGCTCAGCATCCATGTCTTAGTCACCCACAAACAGACGCACTAACATCCAGATGGGTCTTTTAATACTGAAGGGCTTTGTTCCTGTGTAACCATCTGTACTATGGGGGTAGTAACAATTACTTACCTCAAAAGGCCTTTGTGATGTTACTCATTTCAGATCTGTAAAGACTGGAATTGCCAAGGTAGCATAGGAGATTTAGGAGCTCAACTCCTAGTGAATGTCCATGGGAGTTGTCTAATTTCCGTAAGCTGATTTGAAAATCCCAGCCAAAGTGCAAAGAGATTATTAGCATTTATTCACTGCCTTTCATCCCACAGTCATTTTGATATTACTCTAAAGTGTTACTAGGTGCTGTACATGTCCAGTGCCAGTATTTTGTGAAGTGCTGTCGATGAACCAGGTTACTCAACTGCTTGCAAATCTCTGAATCCCCTCTTGACTCTGCATCTTCCTTTCATTTTAGCCCTTTGACCTACTCTCCATCATGTCACTTGTCTCTTCCACTGTGTTTCCCCCACATCTCTAAGATGTTTCTCCTCCATGATAGAACTTTCCCTTTCTCTCCCCGTCAGTCTCTTCTGTGTGCTGTTACACTGATTTTTGCTTTGTTGAGTTTGGCTTTCCTCATGATCTTTAACTAGAATCTTTCACTTTGCCAGTCTGTCTTCTCAACTGCTGCATATGTGTTTTACCTCTGACTACTTTCAGCCCACAATCCTGACATCTGAGGCCCTACGTGTGTTTAGCACATTGACTACCAAAGGCATTCAGTTTCCTGACTGTCTTCACTCTTCAAGGAGACCAGTTCTCTGATGTTTATAGCAACATCAGCAGTTTTCAATTCTCCTGGAATGCCCTCTTGTTCCATACGACACTCAGTCCACCTTCAAAGATACTGCTAAGGCTTTTTCTATATTTAGAGATCTGCAGATGGTAAATTATTCTAACAATATTTCCCATTCTGTTCCTGGTCCAAGGATTGGCTCTGCTAACAAAAGGACAACAGCAAGGAAGTAGGTTGAATTGCTTCCTGGGGGACTGTCTGTCTCTGTGTGTGCTGCTGAGCTATTTTTAAAGAAACTTTATGGAAGTGTTTAAAAATAAAACCCAGCCATTAAAAATGCTGTAGCACTGACAAATGCAGCAAGACATGAGGCAGAAGAAAAAGGAGTCATTTGGTGGAGTTGATTTTTATTGCTACAATTTAGCAAAATATGTCTGAGGGAAGCAAGAATGGCCCTTTTGAATTATATCTTACATTTATTATATGGCCTGTGGGACAGAGGAATGCTTTAGGCAGGCTAGCTGCAGAATCTTATACAATAGTCACGGCTCTGTTTGCTGGAGTGCTGAAGAGCCCTTTCTCTAGGAGAGTCCAATGTAATTAGAGCCATTTCTTTCCTCTGAGATTTGTCCTTCTTAATGCACCTTTTGACCTGAACACCTGGTCTAAGGTAAACCAATTTGTCACTGCTATGTCCCATCACCCACTACATGATATAACCTTTGAAATACTGGCATTTTGTAGTATGTGCTTAAAAGTATTGCTATGAGCCAGATTTTCAAAAGAGCCCACCTGGCATATAGAATTTCTCATTGTTCTCAGTAGGAGCTGGTAGGTCCTGGGAACTCTTGAAAATCCAGGGATTTCATTTAGGTCCTTAAATGGGAACTGAGTTGCTTTGAAAATTTGGACAAAAATGTTTGTTTCTCAGTTACTCCATGGTTAATTGTTTTGATTTAACATAAAGAAATATAGTAGAAACTTGCTAATACAGTAAGCAGTCCATATGTCCCCATTTCTTCACAACATTTCAACAGCAGAGGCTGTAGTGTGTTGCCATGTTAATAACACTTCTTTTTTTTTAATATACTACAGAACACTTACTATCATTTTATGAAATCTTGTCATTGAACTGAATTATAATTGTCTCTATTATATGTAACCCACATATGTCCTGGGTGTGGTGTTTTGTCCCCTCTAGTGGTACTGAGACCACTTAGCAATTAATGAGTCTCCTACAGTCTAAGCTAACAAGCATGTGGCTTTTAGCTCATGCAGTAGAGGCTCAAGCATTTAGCTCCAGAGGTCTCAGGTTCAATCCAGCCTGCTGACGATCAGGATCTGTCAGTGTTATATGTATGTATATTATATATATACACATACATATACACACACCAATTTGGACATTATATAAAATTAGATTCAAAATGGAAAAGTTACATGTGGGGGGAATTAATCTAAAAATAATGGAAAGAAGCAGTAATGCTGCAAGAGAACTAGAAGTGACTGTGGACAGCAAGTTAGATGTGAATTTGCAATATGGTATGTTTGTAAAAAGGCCATTGCGATTTTGGGTTGTGTATGCAAAGGCATCACCTCGTAGAAGGAGGAGATAATAGTCCATTCTCTCTATGGCTCTCATGACCACACTTAGAACACGGTCTTCAGACCTAGACACTATGTTACCAGAAAGGTACTGCTGCTGAAGGGAACTCAAAGAGAAGAACAAAAATTATCAAGTAGCTGGAGGGATTGGTCTCTGAAGAATCATTTAAAAGAGCAAGGAGGGAGGTATGATTAGATGTAACAGGATAACACTAAGAAAGGGAAATTTAAAATTATGTCAGAAAAGGATTCCCAATATTTGGAACAATCTCCCAAAGGAAAATGTGGGAGCCTTATTGCTTGGTACTTTTAAAACTGGACTGGAGAAGGTCCTAGAAAATGTACTGTCCTAAACAAATTATATGGCAAATAGTGAGAGAGATTTTCCATCTCTAACTTCTATGATCCGGCCGCTAGTGTTTAACATACATGGCTTGGCAGTAAGTTTCATGTGTTCCTGTTAATGCTGAGAACATCTTCATTTTGTGTGTTGATGATAATGTGATCCATATCATATAGCATCAAAAGAAACAAAGGAAGCCAACCTGGGAGAAGTGAATATTTATTTCGCACTTGCCCTTGGGTAGAAACTGATGGCAAATGTTCTAGAAGCAGCACACTAGATACCATCTTGTCTTTTATATAAGTGTACTGATTTATCTCTTAAGGAAGGTGGTGGAAGCCCCATCATCATTAGAGTCATTTAAAACTAGACTGAACAAAGCACTCAGGAATATACTCTCGGGCAAAATAATGCATTGTGGGGGGATGGATGAGATTAAACAACAGGTCTTATCCGGTTCTAACTCTGTGTATCTACAGTTTTAATCACAGTAGTTAGATCAGGGAAATTGGAGTCAGGAGACATTCTTTCCCCTGTTGGCTCCCTGTGCAATCTTCGTCAAGTTGCTTAAGCTATAACTATCAACCATGAATGCCTGAAGTTCAGCAGCTCTGAAAATCAGGCCATTAATTTAAGAGCAGCACCCATCTCTAGGCACCTACATTAGAATTTGATAACCTTACTCTCCGTAGGTCTGTTTCCCCTCTCTTCCCAAACAGAGACAGAAACAATCAGTCTGCAATGTTTAAAATATAATTTTTTTAAATACATATATTTGAAATACTTAACTATATATAGTTTTATAGCATTATTGTATTACTCAGTAAAATCCATGGACCAAATTCTGAGGGTATTTTTTCTCAGTCTTTACTTAGACAAAATTCCAATCAATGGGATTATTGCCTGTGTAGGAATTGTGCAAAAATTGCATAAGATTGTAGCATTTTCTCAGTGCAAAATATTTTTGCAACAGTAAAGTATGTAGTTAACTCTCAAGATGGCAAGATAATCACTTAGTTGGTAAACTGGCATAACTGAAACAGATTTGGCCTGAAATTGTATTTTATCAATTGGTGTGTGTTGCAATTTAAATCTTTTCCACAACAAGGAAACAAATATTTTTAAAATACATATTCAAATCACTATTTATTATTCTAAGCATAAGTACTGCATTCTGAGCTGTAAATCTTTTTTTAAGATCCCAAGATAAAATATTACAGCAAAACTACTATGTAAAAAATCACTGTAGTTTAATCATGGTAAATTATAGAATTTTTGTATGTGGCATTTATAGGGCACTATTTCTTTTTGACTGAAATAGCACATAGCTGATTTAGATGTGGCTACTTTTGTATAGATGGGGTTAATGTAATGTTGTGAAAATATATCTTGTTAAATAATTAGTTCTCATGTGTTTATATGGATGTATTGTTTAGATGGTTGTAAATAAATCTCAGATGGTACTTGCAGGTACCAGCAAATTACCTATTGGATAAACAAATAATTCAGTCCCCTCTGGTGTTAATTTTACCCTAAAACACTGAGTTACATAAAAGTCATTTGTGTATTAAAAAATAAATAAGTTCTACAGGACGTAATCTCTTTAATTAGAAACTAGAGCTGTCAATTAATCGCAGTTAACTCACACGAGTAACTCAACAAAATTAATCATGATTAAAAAATTAATAGTGATTAATCACAATTTGAATCACACTGTTAAGCAATAGAATACCAATTGAAATTTATTAACTATTTTGGGTATTTTTCTACATTCATATATATTGTATTTTGTGTTGTAATAGAAATCAGTGTATATTATTTTTATTACAACTATTTGCACTGTAAAAATGATAAACAAAGAAATTATATATTTCAAATCACCACATACAAGAACTGTAGTGCACTCTCTTTGCTGTGAAACTGCAACTTACAAATGTAGATTATTTTTGTTATGTAACTGCATTCAAAAACAAAACAATGGAAAACTTTAGAGCATACAAGTCCACTGAGTCCTACTTCTCGTTCAGTCAATCACTTAGACAAACAAGTTTGTTTACATTTACAGGAGATTGTGAATAAGAAGTGGGCAGCACTATGTCACTAGGAACTGAGAACAAGCATTTGCATGGGACTTTAGTAGCTGGGATTGCCAGGTATTTATGTGCCAGATATGCTAAACGTTCATATACCTCTTCATGCTTTGACGACCATTCCAGCAGACATTCTTCCATGCTGATGATGTTTATAAATATCTTGCTATGCCAACTACAACAGTGCCACGTGAATGCCTGTTCTCACTTTCAGGTGACATTGTAAACAAAAAGCGGGCAGCATTATCTCCTGCAAATGTAAACAAACTTGTTTGTCTGAGCAATTGGCTGAACAAGAAGTAGGACTAAGGGGACTTGCAGGCTCCAAAATTTTACATTGTTTTATTTTTGAATGCAGTTATTTTTGTACATAATTCTACATTTGTAAGTTTAACTTTCATGATAAAGAAATTTCACAGCAGTACTTGTATTAGGTCAACTGAAAAATACTAGTAAATCAAAAATAAATATAACGTGAGCACTGTACACTTCGTATTCTGTGTTGTAATATTTGAAAAATATAGAAAACATCGAAAATATATTTAAATAAATGGCATTTTATTGTTGTTCAACAGTGTGATTAATCACAATTAATTGTTTTAATTGCTTGATAGTCCTATTAGAAACATGTTTTTTTACTCACTTTTAAGTGATCACTACAAAATCAATGGGGCCAGAGCCTCATCTGAAATAAATCAATGTGTGATTGAAATCAATGGAGTAATGCCAGTTTACACCAGCTGAGGAGGTGACCCAGTGGCTCTCCATTGGCTTGTTGTGACTTTATTGATATAATCTGGGACCATATAGAACATGATTGCAACCAAAGTCCTGTAGTGGCATCAAATCTTATGTAAAGGGGGTCATATGAGGTATCTAAGATCAGGTTATGGGTTGCTGGTTATAATTATGCTGTCTATATGTATGTATCATTTTGTAGTTGAAGTTATAAGTATTGGCTCTATACTGTCTGTATTTCAAATTTGTGCTATGCTTCTGGGAAACATCCCAGACAAGTTGATGTTAGCTCTGCCTAGCCTGCTTGATGGCTCATTAAGGACCATCAGCTATACAATTGACCCACTGAGAGAAGGCAAATACGCTTTGTAACTCAGCAAAGTATGCAAGGACTTGCCCATGTGACTCCAGACTTCATTTTGCTGTAATTTTCCACAGTAAGGACAAAGAGATTCTTACACCTGGAAAAGCCTATATAAGGCTGATGCCTCATCTCCATTTTGTCTTCAATCCTGCTTCTTACCTCTGGAGAGACTTTGCTACAAACTGAAGCTCTGCACAAAGGACTGATGACCCATCCCAGCTGGGGATGTACTCCAGAGACTTGATTTAAACCTGCAGTTTACTCCATGACTGCTACAAGTCTGAACTAAGAACTTTGCCATTACTGTATGTAATTGATTTCATTTAACCGATTGTAGCTCTCATCTTTAGATTTTAGATTCTAAAGGATTGGCAACAGCGTGATTTATGGGTAAGATCTGATGTGTATATTGACCTGGGTCTGGGGCTTGGTCCTTTCGGATTGAGAGAACCGTTTTCTTTTATTGGGGTGTTGGTTTTCATAACCATTCATCCCCAGGACGAGTGGGACTGGTGGTGATACTGGGAAACTGGAGTGTCTAAGGAAATTGCTTATGTGACTTGTGGTTAGCCAGTGGGGTGAAATCAAAGTCCTCTTTGTCTGGCTGGTTTGTTTTGCCTTAGAGGTGGAAAAACCCCAGCCTAGGGCTGTAACTGCCCGGTTTAAGCATTTGATCCTGAATTGGTATTCTCAGTTGGGTCCCGCCAGAACTGCATCGTCACACTTGTTTCCTGTGTTATGTAGGAGGACAGACTAGATAATCACAATACTCATTTCTAGAGTTAGAGCTATGAATGTAAGAAATTCTACCCTGAGCTAGGAGAGTGCATCTTTGAGCGAAATAAACTGAAAGCTTACACCTTTCTGAGGCAGGATCATCTTTTTGTTGTGTGTTTATACAATGCCTGACACAATGAGGTCCTCCTTCATGACTAAGTGCCTAGGCACTGCCTCAGTAGACATGAGAATGAGAATGTATCTGTGCACCTGAGGGCGGAATTGAGCCTATTGTGTGAACAAATCGAAACAAAATTCTAAGATGTTTTGTGAAACCTTTGTTTGGAACTGAAAGCATTCCTCAGGTTGCCCTTTACCCCTACGTAGTCTGGTCGTAGAAGGTCAATGTGCTTATTCAGGTAAGGCAGGCAGCCTTGATACCTGTGACGTGACATTTCATCTTCTGTTCCCTGACTAAATGTTTTAGGTTACCAAGTCATACAGCACGAATTGTAAATTTTAAATACTCCAATCACATATGAAATTTAAAAAATTGCATTTGGTGAATATTAAAGTGTACACTTCCTTATTCCTGGGCCTTCACATCAGTGGAGCTCGTGCTTTCAAACGTGCAGGGGAAGTGAATGTGAAATGGTCACCAACCGAGGAGAATTGAAAACCACTTCTGAGTTTAAACGAATATTCACAAAAATTTTCCCTACTATGCATTTCGCTCCAGTAACAACTTTTACACACTGCCATCCCAAACTGGATTTAGACTGGCAACCAACAAGTTATACTCTTTATAGCCATTATCAGTCACTTTGATCCATTCATTCCCCTGCCCAGTTCTGTACGTGAAAATTGTTATCCATTGTTCGCATAAGAGCTGAATGTGATCTGTGTCTGTACTTTGCTACAAAGCAGCTAGAGAGAAGTCTAAGGGAAAACTCTAGACTTTTGAATGCACCTCGATCAGGACTTGGTGGAAGTTTGGAGCTGGAGATGAAATTTGCAGCTTGGGCTCTTTGCTGTTAAAAATAAATCTTTGGGCCACATCTTGTTCTTTCCAGTGCTGTGAGGAAGAGAATGACCAATGGCAGATGTAGCCTTTGCTCTAGGAGTTCTGCCAGCTAGGGTAGGGGAGAAGGAGAGATATTACTCGCTTTATCTTAGCCCCTAGATATAGAGGTCTAAACCAGTTTACCCCACCCACTGCAAGGCACGGTGCCAAAGAAGTAGCTAATATGAACATACACACACAAAGGAAATGGTTTCCCTGGCAATAAGAACTACATAAACTCTAAGAGAACAATTCCACACCCAACTCAAGTTTCCTTTCACGTTGGTGGTTGTATATACACATCACAGTCATGTACAGATAATGAAATACCTAGCTGCTCGTGAGGACAAACTGTACCACAGGGAAATCACAACAGTTCATAAACAAGCTCCTGAAGAAAAAGCACAGAGCTGGATTCTGTCTTTAGATCTCAGTGGGGTTGCACTGAGGTAAGGGAGGGCCAAATCTGCCCCAGAGGGCACTCCCTGACTCCAGAACTGTGACACATTTCATAGTTGTTTCCCTCACTAATGGTTTCATTTGTCTGCAAAGCTGACATAAAGCTGCACAAAATCATAATCCAAATTATTTGTCACTCTGTGCTAGAGTCTGGGCTGTATCTCTGGAGAAGTGCAGCACAGAAAATGCAGCCCCAGGGAAGAGCAGCAAAGATGACTTTCACAACTTTGCATTCTCTGGATTCTGAACTGTTGTGAAGGCCACCATGGGTAAGTTATGGCAGCCCTGTGGCCTGCGCTAACTTATGGAAACCTCTGATGGGCAGTGGCTGGGCTGCAAGTACTACAAACAAGCCTTCTCCCGGTCTATCCCTTCATGCCCCTATCTGCAGTTTAGGGCTTGCAAAGGGCAGCATAGGGCCTCCTACATTCACTTTACACTGATCCTACAGCAAGGAAATTCTTTCCTGTCCCTGTAGCATATAGGAGTCAGAATTGGCTGCATTGTCGGTCTGTGGAAGGAAGCCTTTATCATAAATACAGTACAGCACAAAAGATCTGGTTTCTGCTCAGATGAAAAACTGCTTCACCTTCCTGACAGTCTACAATTTCTCCTGATGGTGATGATGCCTTGCACAATGACAACCTTCATTCATCTTTTCAGCGAGCAGAGTTAAGAGTTCATTTTTTAATCCCCTTGGCTGTATTGAAGGCACATTAAAGCCCCTCTATGCTGTTTAAACACAGTCCTCCGTTAGGAGCTATTTAAACAGTGTTTGCTTTCCCTGCGCCAAACCTTCCTTGTGCGGAATCTTTCCAACACCTGTGTGACATGAGCAGCTCCTAGTCTTAAACATACTGCACTGTCCATATCGACAAACAGAAAGCTAATTAACTAAGCCATCAGTCGGGCTGCTTCCAAGATGGTATTGATGATTTCAAGGTTTAAATGTCATCATTTTGCCTTTCCAGGTCACTAAAGCTCTGTGTCATTGTCATGTACAAAAAAAAATCTGTCCGGAGAGCACTTTGGAATACTACAATTTTTCTTTACATTCTTCATTTACTAGGCTATTTCTATCAGCCAGCTTATCTTCATCTGCAAGCAGGTCCTAAAGTTTTTTGTGGTGTCTAGAGTTTGTGCTGGCAAAATCCAGTTTGGTCTCAGATTTGTTTTGCAGGTTTTGCTCAATATTTTTGCTATGTTCAAAAAAAAAAATCAAAAGCTTCTTGTTACTGCAGGTGCAAAAACCACATTTTTGCTTTACAAAGCTCTTTTGATTGTCACAAAAGTAAAATGATACTACTTTTCAGCTGGGACAAATATAGGAAGAAGGATGATCCATATGGTTAATGTGCAGCATTGTGATATAGACAATTCCATTTCCATTTCTTTCCATGTCACTGTTGATCTAATCAGCAAATTATCCCAAACTTGGGGGAAAATGATATTTTTCTCTTGTAAAATATGCACTGATGGTTTGCTATAGTGCTGGCTAGTGCTTTATCTCAAGTCTAACAAATCTTTTGAGCAAGAAAATTCTCCCTCAAGCCTAGCAGATATCTACTGAATCACTGCATTTAACTATTTCTCTGCAGTCAGCAACTTTGGCAGCAAACACACACAGTCTTGCAGACATCAGATCAGAAGGCTAAATCCTCAGCAGGTGTAAATTTGCATCTCTCCAGTGGGAGAGAAGTGGATGGGTGAGGTTATGTGGTCTGCAATGGGCAGGAAGCTAGATTAGATGGTAATGATGGTCCCTTCTCACCTTAAAGTCTCTGAGTTTAATGGAGCTACTCTGATTTCACACAGCTGAGGGTCCGGCCCAAGGTATGTTTATCTAGGTTTTCTTCACATAGGGGAATGTACATATCTGAGAGGTACTTGACAGCATGCAGACGGCGCAAGCTATAGTTATGGGCTATAAACAAGCTGGACATACATTTCTCTTCAACAAAAAAATTCCTTGTTTCTATGCTTGCATTTTTTCCACTGAAAATGGATTCCAAGTGCAAATGTGAAGATCAGGATCTTAACTCTGTGATAAATAAGTTCTATTTTTCCAGTCCTTAGAATCCCATAACTTAAGGTAATACAGACTCCCCCGTAACGGGGCATGACTTGCCCCTGCGGTGCCTCCTTCTGTCATCCTGGGAATTAGCTCTTTTTCAGCCTTGGAGTGCCCTCTGCAGGCCAGTATCTCACCTTTCACTGGCCCTGTGTCCCTCCTGGACCCCGGTGCTCCTTTGCCTGGGGTGCTGCCCCCTGTAGCACCTCGCAGTCTCGGTGGATCTCCCCTCCCCATCCCCACCTTGCCTCAGTCTTGGGCTACTGCCCCCGCTCACTGGGGCAGACTGCAGTATAATTACCACTCATCATGGCAAGGAAGGTTTGGATCTGCTGCCTCTGCCTACCCTTAAGCTGCTCCATTGCAACCCCAGTACGTTTTCAGTCCTTAACAAGGCTGGCAGCCTAGGGGGTTTCCAGGCCAGAGCTCCCCAGCTTGTCTGGCCTTTCCCCAGCCCCACTCCACTTTAGGTACTTGGTTCGGCTTCCCAGTAGCCAGGCCCTTCTCCCTCTAGAGACCGAGAGAGACAATAGCTCCTGCCCACTGCCCCCTTATAAGGGCCAGCTGGGCCCTGACTCGGGCATGGCCACATCTGAGGCTGCTTCCCCAATCAGCCTTTCCCCAGCCACAGCCCTCCTCAGGGCTGTTTTTTAACCCCTCCAGGCAGGAGCTGGGTAACCACCCCGCTACACCCCCAGATCTTTGCCCACCACTCTGTGGGTGTATAGGGGTTAGAGGCAATAGAACCTCAAAGCAGAAGCTTAATCTAGGCTGCTGTGTAGGAAAGGTCAGGGATGTAGTAGACCTGGACGAAATGTTTCATCCAGAATTTCTTTCATGGAAAAATGCTCATTTGAATTGTCCAAAACATTTCACCAATTTGTGTCAAATTCACCAGCTTGTATGAGTTGAAAACAAACAAATTCCCCCCACATTGAAACGTTTTGCTTTGAAATTTTCAGAATGAAACATTTGGATTTTTCAGTTCAACACAACTTTTCTCTTGGACCGTTTTGTTGGACCCAACAAATGGAAACATTTTCATTTGTGCCTGATATATCTTTAGCTGATTGGTCAGTTCATTGGCCAATCTGAATATCGGCCAACGAATATTCAGGTTGGCCAACAAACTGACAAATCAGTTCTTTCCACAGCTGTGGTGACACATGGCCAATAGGTCAGTGACTAGACAAATCCTCACTTTGGGGCTGAGCCAGGCAACATGCCCTGTAGTGGCACACATGGGACTTCTATGGGGGTGCTCTGCCTGGATTCCATTCCCACTACCCATAGAATTCTTCTGCATGAAGCTCATTCACTCTGGCTGGGTACATAATGGAAGGCTTGGATTATGTGACATTTAAAATAGATTAAAATCTTATTTACCTTATTGAGTCAGACCTGAAGCTAGGAGTGTTGGCCCTGGGGTAAAACACATAGGTAGCTGGCCCAATGGGAGTCAGTGCATCCAGCCAGTTCCAGCAGAGGCTTAAGATTTACATCATTATAAGTGAGACCTCGTCAGCTCTCCAGGAGGGTATCTGGCTACTTTCAGGGAGGTTTAGACGCTTCCAGGAGACCTTTGGATAAAGGTTAAAAAAGTGACTCTCAAGCAAATCCTTGGTCCTGACCAAAAATAACTCAGATGTTTTCGAGGGAGGGAAAATACTTTGGAGGTGGGATCTTTTCTGAGAAATTCATCCTTGAAAGATGATATGAGTCTCCTGAAAAGGTTATTATCTTCAGCAACAAATCCTTCAGCAGGGTTTTTTATACCTCAGACAAAGAACAGGCACAATCAAAGGACTGTAAGATCTTTTTTGCTGCTTCTATGCTGTTCCCTTTCATTTTTGCCATCCACAGAAACTGCCACAGCTCCCTGTATCTGCTGTGGGAGATACGTCAAATAGAAGGCAAAGGATTGGCAATCTTCACATGAGGAATGAGGCAGAGAAGGGGCTCTGCTTGAGTGCTACATTTCTGCATTAAAATTCTTGCTCATGCAAAAGTTTCAATAATAAATGTAGATGACCCAGAGAAGACCTGAAAATGTTAGTGCCGTATAGACTGTGAGAGGGCTTGAGAGGTATATAATGGCATGAACTTTGGTCTACCCCAGTGGTTTTCAACCTGTGGTTCACAAATGAAAAAAGGTTGTAAACCACCAGTCTACCCTATCACTCAGTCAGACATCTATCTTGAGTAAGGTTCTGTCATGCATAGTACAGGCGCACTAGTGCAGAAGGGTTGTGTTGCCCTCAGGGTCCCAAGAAATATTCTGGCAAACTAGAGTCGGACAGATTTCCTTCAGGGCTGCCCAAGTGCTCATTACCAGAGTGCTAGCAATGCCATATTTAGAGAAGGTGCAGTTGGGCTCCTTCCTACATGTCCAAGTAGCTTCCTTTACCCTCTTGTCCTCAGTGCAGGGATACAAGATGCTGAGTCAGGAGGCTTCTCCTCCTTGCAAGCACCCATCAGAATCTGACTCCTTTCTGCTAGAAAGCTGTGCCCAGAAAGTACAGAATGTGAGGGCTAGTGCTTAGGAAATGGAGGGTCTTGGTTGTAACTGAGGCATTAATTAACTCTGGGACATTGGGCATGTTCATGTTGTGTCTCTGTCAACCCTGCTGGAGAACTGGGGACAAAAGTGGTCCTCTGGAAATCACATGTGCATCTCTTCAGAGCTGGCTAGGGTACATATATTCCTAAATTTTCACTCCCCACCATGTCAACTCCTCACATACACACTCCGAAAATGGCCCTGAGGATTTTTCTGCCTCTGCCTATTTTCCTTCGGTATAACTTGTAAAGTGAAATATGTTTATTCAAATAAACACAACTTCCTCTCCCTCTCACTTTCCAATGTGTACTAGATACAGTAATGTCAATGAGCATTACCTTGGTCTACCAAGAAGAATCAGTATCAACCTGGTATTCAGTCCAATTTATTCAGCATGAATTAATACTGGAAATAGAATTTCAGACTCTGATACTGTTTTAAAAATGTGCATTTGCTTTGTGATGCCTTTACGTGAAGGGGCTATTTCTAGAATCCAGAGATTGGTTTTCTTCCTGCTGGCAAACAGAATTCATCACTCCCTAGTAGTAGATGGCATATTTTTGTAAAGAGAAGTCAGCTGCACAGACAAATACAGTCGCTGTCAAATGAAAAATGACAGAATAATATCTGTGTTCACTGGGCAGGCTAAGACAACACAATTGATGGCTTTGTGATGTTTTGGAATATCACGACAACACAGTGGAAGGGTTTATGAAAGTCAGCAGCACAGCAACGCTTTTTGTACATTAGAGGTTTTCACTGTTAAAGAGGCTTGTTTGTGTTTATAACCAAGCCTTTATGCCACTGGTGGGCCAAATTCTGCTCTGTGTTGTTCCAGATGTTTGAAGGTAATAATTCAGAGCACATTTTGGCTCAGTGGTGTGCCAGGTGACTTTCCTCTTGTGCTTTTAAATTATTCTTTCGATACCTCACCTGGAATAGTTGGTCTTATTGGCAGTTTGAAGGCTTTTGGCTTTAGGAGTACCAAATGATTTTTGGGTCCTGTCTGGTTTTTATTTCTCTGCAGCACAGTCCTTGCGGGAGACAGCATGGCATCTGCTTGGTGAAAGTCACTTGATTTCAGGTTTTTTATGAACTCAGATCAGGCTCACAAATTCCCATCAAGCTTGGGCTCATTTATTGTTTAACATCAAAACCAAGCGAAACTTGATATGGTTCACCAAGCTTTGCTTTGAGTTTTTGGGTTCGTTAAAGGCCAAGACACCAAGGAAAATTGGGGTGCATGAGACATGAACCCCTGTTCAACAAGAACAAATTAAATCTTTGGCTGATCTCATTCTCAAGTGACATGGCTAAGTGTCACCCAGCTCAGCTGTAGCTATGGAAGTGTGCAAGTGGAATTTATTTTGCTTTGCTTTGGTTCAGGTTGCTCTTCAGCTTAACATAACGAGTTTGATCTTGCTTACTCTCATTCTGATTAATGGCTGCAAATTGATAGAAACGTTTGTCAAAATGCAGTGTCCTATAAACCATTACCCTGTAATTCATGAGGAGTTGACAAATTCATTATACTTCATAGCACTGACTGAGATAGGAACATGCTGCTAAGTCTCTGGGTTGAAATGCATAATGGTTCGATGTTGTAGCAGCACAAACCATGCACAATTTTTTTTTGCCTGCAACTTACAAATCATAAATGATGTGGCTTTATCATAAGCCTCTCTACTAAAAAGGTAAACAGATAGCTTAAAAGATGATAATGGTACCGTTAGAAATTTAGAAATGCTTATGTTTCGTGATGGCATGAGAGGGGCCATCTGCAGATACAGATATGACACTCTTTGAAACACCCAGAAACAACTTGATTCATATCAAATGATAAGAGATACTCTGTAAGAAAGAGTAGCTCTCTCTCTTTTGTGCGTGTGTGTGTGTGTGTGTGTGCAGAAGATAGTGTCTACGTATAGCATCTTTCACTGAAAATAATCTATTGATCTCAGATACCAAAGGTTTACAGATGTCAAGGTATTGTACAGTAACACTGGAATGTAGTAGACATTTTTTCAAGTATCACTGATAGTCTCCTTTGCCTTGATGTCTGTTTATTTTTAAACACAGGACAGGTCTTACATATGCCCATAGGCATTGTCATTTCATTCTGTTAACTTATTTCTTACTTGAAAGATGTATCCAAATACGCCCAACAGTACTGAACTTCCTGTGAAGTAAAGACATCTTGCACCAGACTGAACATATCTATGCATTGTCCACTGGCATTTCTAGTGTCAGAAAGTCTCTCTCTCTCTTTCGCTCTAAGAAATGCCCATTGCCTAGGTATAGTGGTACCATCAGGAACGTTGCCAATATTGGAGAGCTCTGCAGCCATTCATTTTTGTTCTCTTGGCCAAGAAGAAAAAACATTTACTGATCGCCCATCTGACAATGTCAATTACTCTTATGAAAAGATGCTGGGAAATGCTGTTCAGAGGGAGAGTATTTTTAAATTAAGTAGATACCATTCAGCCTCAGTTTTGTGCCTCCATTATCTAAAATTCCCTCCAGTATCTCATTATCTGTTTCTCTCTATACCACATCCAGGAGTAACAATTTTGCTTTCACATCTGAGTCACTGGGGTCACACCAAAGTATGTCCCTCCTGAAGAATGAGTCTCACCCTCTAGCTGCACTTCCGCACTACAAACAGGATGGCATGCCAGGACACACAGAGTTGCTTGTGAAGGGAGACGAGGGAAACATCAAGGCAAGCAAGAGGCAAGTGAGACAATAGATTAGCTGAAGGCAGGGAAGATGCTATGACAGGCTAAACTTTGTTAGTAATAAGTAATGCAACAGGCAGGCACAGATATAGGAAAGATCTTTATTGAGCATGCATAGAGGCCAGTTGTACATGTTGAAAGGCCTGAATTTATCCAGTCATACTCTAGCCACAAGCTTGCACTCCTAAGCTCAACATGTGAACAAATTAGGTCCTCCCTGAAACCTGATCCTCTTTCTCGAGTCTCTCCTATCATACTTTAGGCTTTGGAAATTTGGAAACTTTCTCACGCTTACCCGAACTGATTCCGCCCATGGAAAATTTGACCCTCCCTATCTGTTTGAAGATCCAAAATAACAGTTACCGTATGTGACCCTACTGTGCAGCTATCCTGGAGTTAATAATTGTACATATTAGACTGATCACATAGCTTGTTCTCATCTCTCCCCTGTCCCCTCTTGCTCTGAAATATCTTGGAAATAGATAACTGAGTAGGAAAATAATATTGTGTATTTAAATGAAAATTACTGGGGAATTGACAGTTGCTTTGTTTGAACTGTAATGATTCAGAATAATGTATTTTTTTCTTAAAAGGTATCTTACCTAGTGTTTGCACCATATTCTTGCCAAACCTTAATCTTCAGGTGTTCTTAAACTTTGAATTGTAAATCTTTGAATTGTTACATTTCCATTAGGAAACCAATTTCTTTGACCTCTCCTGGAAATGTAGACTGACTTGTTTTTTTTTTTCTGACTTCACTTTTGGAAGATTACCAGTTATAACTGGGGAAAGGAAAATCTCCTTAAGTCCAACAAGGTTTTTTTTTTCCCCTTTCATTATATAATGAATGTGCAATGGTAGTTATTCTGCTTTCTGCCTTTTCCCCTCTCTGTCCACAAATCAATTCATCCACTCAGCAGCCAGTGGAAGGTTCTGCAGCTTAAAGACGCAGCTAAGTAAAGCAGAGGTTAGTAACCAGCACTGGTAACAATAACAGCCCTTACGGAAAATTAACTCTGTGTTCCTCAAAAGTAGCACACATTGAGTTGTCGGGCTCACCCTCCAGTGAAGAACCATAACAAGGAAGTTTTGCACCCGAGGCAAGGGCCGGCTCCAGCCTCTTCAGTGGCAATTCGGCAGCGGGTCCCTCAGTCCCTCTCGGAAGGAAGGACCTGCCGCTGAATTGCCGCTGAAGAATGAATGAAGCAGCAGCGGCAATTCAGCGGCAGGTCCTTCCCTCCAAGAGGGACTGAGGGACTTGCTGCCAAATTGCTGCCTATCTCTGCTTTTTTTCCCCCCCTCCTCCGCCCTGCTTAGGGTGACCAGATGTCCCAATTTTATAGGGACAGTCCTGATTTTTTGGGTTTTTTTCTTATATAAGCTCCTATTACCCCCAACCCCCTGTCCTGATGTTTCACACTTGTTGTCTGGTCACCCCCACTTGGGCAGTAGAACTGCACCCCTCCGCTTTGCATGCCCGAGGCAAGTGCCTCTCTCGCCTTGCCCTTGTTACGGCACTGCTCCAGTGTAACCCCCAGGCAGGTGGGACCCTGACTTTATCTTGGTGTTGATGATCGGACATAGGGCGAGGGTTTGCTTCTGATGCTGATCAGTTTACACGTATAGAATCTAATTTGCTTTCTTGTTCAATGCTCCTGAAAGTGAGACTGCGTGGCCAACTGCTTCCAGATGGAAGGGAATAATCTGTGTATGCAAAGGATCCCATTTGCCAGAAAGGGCTCAGTTTTCTCAGGCATTTGGATGTTTTTCGCACAGTGCTGAGGGTCATTAGCTCAAATCAATGGAAGAGGAGGGCACATGTCACCTCAGGAAGACTGCTCAGCTGCCTGCAGAATCAGACTCAAAGGCTCTGGCCCTAAAAAGGCATATATGGAGTTAGTGAAGTGTCGTTAGTATCAGGGAAGTCAGGGGTTAAACACCTCTGTCTCACCATCAAATGTAACAGTCTGGTCGGAAATGGTTTTATTTCAGCTATATTTTGCAGGGCAGAAATTAGTAAATAACATTATTCAAAGAGTTTTTCTGAGGTGCAGCCAATTTTCAGGAATGCTGTGGCTCGGTCCAAGCAAAACCTGCATGTTTCTCATCGGCCCAGCCTTGTCTTCTGAGACAGCCACAGTGATTGATACAAGAGATAAACAGAAATTGAAATAACACATGCCTGGAAATGTAAATAAAACACCCTCATTAGAGAGAGGCAGTTGCAAAATCAGGGTCTCAAATGCAGCCATCCAATCTCTGAAGCCAACCATTAAAATGTTGGCTTCAGAGATTGGGTGGCTGCATTTGAGACTCACAGGCCAATTTAGATAAGCTTGTGACTTTAACTGTACAATATATGTGGAAGCCAGGACCAAGTTCTGTTATCACATCCACCAGTATAATTCCAGTGGAGTGTTGCCAGACTTTGCCTTATCCCTGTACAGTTTAAATGCATGGAGAGCCAGAAATCCTAATCAGTCATTATTTCTTTACAAAGGAAACCAGCAGCTTCACCCAACCCCCAGGAATTTGATCCTCATCTCCCCAGTTCTTACTTGACTTCCAGCACAGCTGTCTGGAGCAGGAGTCATTCCACTTGCCTTGTGACCTGAATAGCTCAGTAGGTGATGCTCACTCAGATAAGCATTGTCTCACCAGCGCATATAGCATTCCTTGATGGGAATGACTCTAGGGAAGTTTCAGATAGTCTAGGAATAGTTTGCTTAGCCACAAGAGCATCATTGTAATGGGTTTGGTGCAGTTGTATAACTAATCACATCATAAAAATAGTCCTTGGGGATACTTAGCATTTATATCACACTCATCATCATTAGAGCCAAAAGCATCTTACAAAATGAAATAAATAGAGAGGAAGGACAATTCTGTGGTTACGGCATTGAGCTGTGATTCTGGAGAGCTGAGTTCAATTCCTAGCTTTGCTACAGACTGTCTATGTCACCTTGGGTGAATCACCTCATTTCTTTACCTCCATTCCCCACCTATAAACTGGACATAGGATATCCTTTCTCCCACCGGTTGCCTGCCTTGCCTATTTAGAATGTAAGCTCTGAAGGGCCAAAGTCTGTCTCTCATTATGTGAATGTACAGTGCCTAGAACAATGAGCTCCCTTAATACAAAGAATAACTAGTATCATTATCCTTGTTTTCCAGATGGGAATGTGAGGGGAGAAGAGGCACATTGGCTGAATAGGCCTATGTGTAGAACAGCTTTTAGGATTGGGGCATAAATTTCCTTATGCTGGAGCTCTGGGTCATGATGATCGTTACCTGCTGGGCATAGATTTCAGGATTTGGCTACATAACAGCAAGTGATATTTCCTGCAAGAGCCTGACGCAAAATATCCTCAGGATGCATTGTTATTTAGTTTCAAAATCCCAGATCTCATTTTTTTTCTTCTTTTTTTTTTCTTCTGCAGACAGTTATCCCACAAATCACTGGTCTAAGAAAAAAAAATCACATTTAATTACCCCTGATAGAGGAACTTAAAAATGCAGAACACTTATTAGTGCCATTTTTTTTTGTAGCTTTGAACTCTAATAGCTTTCAGTAAAGCCCTGGAATAACCTTGGAATGTGTTTCATTATCACTCAGATGGAAACTGCTATCTTATGAATGCAGTTTTAAATTACAGTACATTTTTGTAATTTATAAGTAAGCAACCAGCTGGACACAACACATGAAATTCTATTAAGTGCCTGAGCCAAATTCTGCCCTTAGTTGTGCACATGAAACTCCATGGATACTAATGAGGTTCCATGAGTATAATGGAGGGCTGGACTTCATCCCCTAATTCACTATGATCCTGCATTCTTTACCCACCTAAAAATAACCCTTAGCACTTTATATGTCCAAAGCACTTTACAAACATTGGGCCAGATTCAGCTCAAAGCAGCCAGAGAAGCAGTTTAAGGATCTGCCTACACTGCAATTAAACACCCCCAGCTGGCCCACGTCAGCTGACTTGGGGTCGTGGGGCTTGGGCTGTGGGGCTGTAAGATCTCAGTGTGGTCGTTTGGGTTCAGGCTGGAGCCTGAGCTCTGAGACCCTCCCACTTTGTGGATGCCCAAAGCTCTGACCCCAGCCGGAGCTCGAACATCTACACTGCAATTTTACAGCCCTGCAGCCCCAGGAGCACTGAGTCAGCTGACAAGAGCCAGCCGTGAATGTTTAATGGCAGTGTAGGCAGATCCTAAGTGGCTACCTGGTGATTGCCCTTGTGTAAGGGGAAGCTACAGGCAACATGGAGCTGACAAAATTGCTCCATATCATACCCTTCCTGGCCGGAGACTGTGGGGAGCAGTGGGAAATTGACTCAGAATGTGCTACAGTACCTGAAATGGGGAGGAAAAGTGGGGATGAAATTCTTATAGTTGGTCTCATCTCATGTTCTCTGTACTGTGCATGGAAGACAAGGGGATGTCATTCTGCAGCAAATAACGTTACATTAATATGACAAAGTATAGGTGAAATAAATTTTACCACACAAGGCCCACGCCTGCATTTCCTCAAGACCCCAGTCTCCCAGAGCAATGGATTAGCAGTATAGAGCAGATATTTCAAAAAGCCCAACACGTTTTTCAGCTTATGAGCCAAAGTCTCTTAGAGCAAGATCTCTCTTGTTTTGTAAAGCCAGGTATGTGAGTGTAGGCCAAAGATACTCCCACTGCCTTAAGGCAGACAGTGAGTCATTCTATAGCTTGGATCCATCTGTGCGGGGTCAAAAGATTTCCACCTAGGCAGTCACAGAATCATAGAATACCAGGGTCGGAAGGGACTTCAGGAGGTTATCTAGTCCAACCCCCTACTCAAAGCAGGACCAATCCCCAGACAGATTTTTACCCCAGTTCCCTAAATGGCCCCCTCAAGGATTGAATTTACAATGCTGGGTTTAGCAGGCCAATGCTCAAACCATTGAGCTATCCCTCCTTCCCAATAATAATAATTATTATTATTAATAATAATAACAATAATAATAATACAGTCCTATGTATCTTCGCCTTCAGTGAATGGTTCTTTATTTGAAGAAAACAATATATGAGTTAGTCCACAGAACTGCAGTGCAGCTGAAAGCTTCAACTACTACTATGCATTATTATGACTAAACTTACAGTGCTAAAGTCTTAAACTTTTGGGTTTACTTTACATCAGGGATCAGCAACCTTTGGCATGCAGTCCATCAGGGAAATCCGCTGGAGGGCCGGGCCAGTTTGTTTACCTGCATCGTCTGCAGGTTCGGCTGATTGCAGCTCCCATTGGCCGCGGTTCACCGTTCGAGGCCAATGGGGGCTGCAGGAAGTGGTGGCTAGCATATCCCTTGGCCTCCGGCACTTCCCGCAGCCCCCATTGGCCTGGAACGGCAAACCATGGCCAGTGGGAACTGCAATCGGCTAACCCTGCGGACTCTGCGCATAAACAAATCGGCCCAGCCCTCCAGCGGATTTCCCTGAAGGGCCGCATGCCAAAGGTTGCCAATGCCTGCTTTACATGTACAGAGCAACTGTTTTAATATGCAATCCATTCTCTCAGCTAACTAACAGAGGACCAAGACAAAGCTGATCAGTCATTTTATGACTTGATTACTGGTACTATGTCGTCATGACATTAAAAATTAAACGTGCAGAATAGCATGCTGCCCTCAGTGGTAGTCTCATATTCTCCACTACTCCCCACACTTATTGAACCCTATTCCTGCCTGTTCAAGGATGTTCGTCACTTGAGAGCTCCTCAGATTCCTAAATTTTAAAGCCAGAAGGGACAACAGTGGGCATGTTGAATGGTCTGGCAGTAGGCCTGGGAGGGGCCTGGCATCTGAGTAGAATTGGAAGATGTTTCAGTCAGTAAATGGTGGTGATCATTGATGTCTCCTCCCACTGAAAAACGATGAAAATATGTCCACTGATGATCACTTTACAGAGAAGGGAAAATTATTACCTGAGATACTGCAGTTATAGGAAACTGGTGCCCACTATCAGCTCTATCTATCAATCAGTGAATAACAAATTAATATTATGAAATCTGATCCTTATCAAACAGGCCTAGATTCATTGCTGCACTTCCACTTGATTTAGTAGAGGAGTGATGGGGGGGTCTCAGAGAGCCTGTTATAGGGCCCTGATTCTCTTGGTCAGCCTGGGATCAGTAACCTCAACCAGCCGGCAACAGTCCTCAAGGGACCTTTTACCAGCTAGGGATAATACTCTGGTCATGCCTTCACCTCACGGCAGCTAGGAGCACATAATGTTGGTTCTGTGCCAGCTGACCACTCCCAGCATGCTAGGGGAATTCTCACTTAGCCATATCTGGCTGTTTTCCAGCACTGTGGCAGTGCCAGAATTACCCAAAGAGCCTGGAACACACCAATGATTTTATTTCTGAATCTGTTAGGAATCTCAATGACTACAATCATTAAGTTCTGAATAAATAACCATTAGAACTGGAGTTGTTTGTATTTCCTGCTAGTGCAAAAATAAGCGTACAAATGGATATTGTGAGGCACTCTGTACTACAATCATGAGCACCATAGAAATACAGCAGCTTTTATGTGTGTCACTGGTCCTTAGCCTTCCTTCTATTTTGGATACTTATATGTCCCATATTATCTGAGTACTTGACAATCTTTAATGTATTTTTCCTCATAGCACTCCCATTGAGGTAGACTACTATTATCCACAGTTTGTGGACGGGCAACTGAGGCACAGAAAATTGAAAGGCCCAATTTTTAAAGCCATTTGACAATCCCTCTATGTGCCCATCTGCATCTTTAGCTACCTAAATATTTTTAAATCTGGCCCTATACGACCTGCCCAAGGTCAACAGGCAGTCTGTGGCAGTGCAGGAAATTAAACCTGTATTTCTTAGACTAGCAGTGTAACCACTAGATCATACTTCCTCTCTGACTTTCCACCTGGTAGCATAGTATCTTTTCTGCACCAGCCAAACACCCACAAATCCAGGAGTGACAGACCTTCTACATGAGTTCATCCACTTCATTAGAACAAAATCAATGCACATCATCTACCAAAGAAGATTCCTTAGATCACTTGTACTAATTAATGAAGAAATGCCCGTTAACCATTTTCATTATTTGCCACAGAAGCTTTTGAAAATGCCATTTTCATTGTTAAGCATAATACATCAAAAGCATGAGGGGGTCACTATTGACACTTCTATTGGAAGAAACCAAACTGGGCGTGGAAATGTTAATTGTCAGAGAGAGCTTTCCAAATCAGCTGGGTCTCTTTAGTATTATTTATTTAATCTAGGGGAAATTTCCATGAGTCAGGGTTAGCACTGCAGGTGGATCGGATACCAGTTCCCAAAAAAGAGAGCCTTTGTGGAAGAGAATAGCTTTGTTTTTCAGTTTGTCCTCACAAGTTTTCCGTTGGCAGTGTCTCAAATATGTGCTACAAAAGAGAGCTTGTTCTTGTTCATGTCTTTGGTGTCCAGGTGTCTTTGAAGGCTATGAGCTTTGCAATGTTTCCCTGCTAGAATCCTTGTGTTTTTCTCTCCAGCTCTTTTGCTTCCACAAACATCATCTTCCAGAAATCCATTTAGATGTATCCTTTTTTGTTTCTTTATTTTTAATGACTTTTTTCATCATAAATTTAGTGTTGGTGAAAGGTGCCAGGATGGCAATTTCTCATTGAGCTTGTAAAATAAATATGGGAGTGTTATAGGCTGGTAGAGTTTGCCTGAAACATCCCATTTCTGTTACTAATGTTAAATGGGTTCTTCTGACTCTTTAAGGCAGGTGGCTTATATGACGGAGATAAAGTGGATCTCTCGGTAGAGAAGGTCTATTGTGTGGGCTGAGAAATTCCGTGAGAGGAAACCTAGGTGCAGCCAAGCCCCTATTCCCCGCCCTCTGTCCACCCTACCCCTATCCATACCCCACCCTAGAACTCCCCTGCCTTCTATCTAACCCCACCTGCTCCCTACCCCCTTACCGTGCTGCCTGGAGCACTGGTGGCTGGCAGCGCTACAGCCACGCTGCCCGGCTGGAGCCAGGCACACCATCACGCAGCACAGACCACCAGGTCAGGCCCCGGCTCTTTAGTTGTGCTGCTCGGCCACCCAGCACATTGCTCTGGTGGCGGGGCGAGCTGAGGCAGCAGGAGGGGGGGCCAGGGGCTGGCCTCCCAGGCCAGGAGCTCAGGGGCCAGGCAGAAGGGTCCCATGGGCCGGATGTGGCCCGCAGGCCTTAGTTTGCCCACTTCTGGTCTAGGTCTACTTGGTCCTGCAGCCGCAAAGGGGTTGGGCTAGTGACCTCCAGCCCTACATTTCTATGATTTCATGATTCTATGTATAATTTTGAAGAAAGCCTACACCATACGTTAGATCTGCCTCATGAGATGTATTGAGAACTAATATCTTGGAATTTTCCCAATTTCTCTTGTAGCTTGAAAAGATTGAAAAATTGTTGATTGGTGATAGTGGGTAAAGTGAGACTTTGGGATGAACATTGCTAATCCTCTGTACCATCTTCTGGTAAACTAGTGCTCCCATTTGCAAAAACTAAAGATTCCAAATAAATAGGTTGCAATAAAATTCATTCTGCAAAATCTGGTCATATCCATCCATGTATTATTTTTGTTTGTCTGCTCTCAGGTTATTCTGCTAACATTTTCCTTCATCTTAAGTGTGAACAGAAAACAAAGTGGTTCTGATGGTACATGTAGTACTACATATATTTATTGTGCATTTAAGCTTCATCCTTCCCTATGTACATAATGAGTAGGAGTGTGAGGTCCGGAAGCTATTTATATTAAATTTATTTTAATAATGTGGGAAGTCAAGTATCAAGAGAGAGGCTTATTGTTCTGAGAATATACATCTCAGTTTTACTAGCTTTTCATGTAGATTCTTGGAACTTCTTTAAAGACACCTGAAATGTCCTGATATTTCATCTGTCAAAGTGTTCAGGGGTTGGTTTTTTTAAATAATACTAAATGCTTGGTGAAAATGCACCTGCTCTCAGGCTTCCAGCTTCCCTGGCCATCACCTCTTTTGGATGGAGACCCGTGTGTCTCTCCCTCCTGACTAGGGTATTTCCAGACTGAACAGTTCCCTGCCTTCACTGTTTTATTCCTTTCATAAACAGATAGCTAAGGGTTAACGTCTCTTTCACCTGGAAAGAAGTAATCTGAAACACCTGACCAGAGGACCAATCAGGAAACAGGACTTTTTCAAATCTGGGTGGAGGGAAGTTTGTGTCTGAGTCCTTTGTTCTGGTCTTCTGTCTGACTCTCTCTCGGCTATGAGAGGATTTCTGTTTCCTGCTTTCTAATCTTCTGTTTCCAAGTTGTGAGTACAGAGATCATAATACAATAGGGGTTATTGTTTTTTTTCTTTTGTATTTACATGGTATAGTTGCTGGAATGTTTTGAATTGTATTCTTTTTGAATAAGGCTGTTTATTCATATTTCTTTTAAGCAAATGACCCTGTATTTGTCACCTTAATACAGAGAGACCATTTTTTATGTATTTTTCTTTCTTTTTAAGACCTGTTGGAGTTTTTCTTTAGTGGGGAACTCCAGGGAATTGAGTCTGTGCTCACCAGGGAATTGGTGGGAGGAAGAAGTCGGGGGAAATCTGTGTGTGTTAAATTTACTAGCCTGACTTTGCATTCCCTCTGGGTGAGGGGGGAAGAGAGATTAGCTCTCGGTACTTTTGTTTTCCAAGGCTGGAAACGGGGAGGGTGGAATCCCTCTATTTAGATTCACGGAGCTTGTTTCTGTGTATCTCTCCAGGAACACCTGGAGGGGGGAAGGGAAAAGGTTTATTTCCCTTTGTTGTGAGACTCAAGGGATTTGGGTCTTGGGGTCCCCAGGGAAGGTTTGGGGGGACCAGAGTGCCCCAAAACACTCTAAATTTTTGGGCGGTGGCAGCTTTACCAGGTCCAAGCTGGTAACTAAGCTTGGAGGGTTTCATGCTAACCCCCATATTTTGGACGCTAAGGTCCAAATCTGGGACTAGGTTATGATAATTCCCATCAAAAGTCAGTCTGCCTAAATAGAGCTGCTTGCTTTCTCTTCAGAGACTAACAAAAGTGTAATTGCCCATAGCTATAAATGAAACTAAGGACTAGGAGAAAGCTGACAAATGCAGAGGAGCACTTGGTTCAGACAGAGCTGTCCCTTAGAGATGAACTCTATATCCAAGTATAGAGAGTAGGAAAGAAGACGTCCCATTTAAACCTACATAACACAAAGGCAAGCAACTAAATATTGACAAAATGTATATATGCTTACATGCAAAGTGCTAGGCATCTAAATACTAAGATAGGTGAACTAGAATACCTGGCATTAAATGAGGATGTTTATATAATAGACATTGAGGAAATTTGGTGGAATGAGGGAAATCAATGGGACACGATGTGACAGGGACTCTGTGTGTCAAACTGGGCTACTCCTATTGAGCTAGTTTGGGGTTGATACACCTGGTCATCCAATCTTTGGGATTTCTTGCTAATTCAGGGAGTTGCAGCAAGGGGGCTCCCGTCCCCTGGGGGGGCCATATAAATAAACAGTACATAGCCCCTGAGCATCCAGGCTGGGACCGACAACCACAACTGGAGTTCTGGCCCCCTGGGCGTGGTACAACAAACTAACAGTCTATGGCCTCTAAGCTTCTCGACTGGGATGTAGAGCAGACAGCAGCCATGCCTGGTGGCCCATGGGGTGCGGTAGAGGAACTCAGTCCCTTCCTCTCCACCAGGTTCTGACCCAGGGCCCTATGAAGCTGGGGAACTCCCTGTTAGGGGTTCAGGCATCGGCTTCTGCTACCTTCCCTGGGTCACTTCCTACCACAAGTTGCATCCTGGGAACCTCCTCAGCTGGTGGCAGCTTGGCTTCCCCAGCAGTCTCCGCAGACAGTGGGTCATTCATAGTGTAGTCTGGGTCCTCGGGCTCTACTGGCTGGAGTGTTGCCGGCACTTCTACAGGAACCTGCAGTACACGTCCTTCCTCCTCCGCAGCCAGCCCCAACTGAGCTGGGCTGTTGCCTTTTATCTGACTCTTCCACCTGGAGCATGCACAGCAGGGGAAAGGGGGCATGAGCTCCTGGTCCCACAATGATTGGTCTGCCCCACTGGTCCAGTGCGGGGTTGGTCCACCCCATTACACACAGCAATAACAGGGTACAAAATATTTCGGAATGACAGAGTAGGTCACACTGGTGGAGGAGTACCACTGTATGTTTTTAAAAAGCATATAATCAAATAAAGTGAAAATCTTAAATGAATTAAACTGTACCATAGAATCTCTATGGATAACAATTCCATGTTTGAATAATAAGAGTATAGCAGCAGGAATATTCTACCAACCACCTGACCAGGATGGTGACAGACCTTGTGAAATGCTAAGGAAGCTTAGAGAGGCTACAAAACCAGAATACACAATAGTAATGGATGATTTCAGCTATCCTTATATTGACTGGGTAAATGTCACCTCAGGGTGTGATGCAGAGATTTCATTTCCTGACACCATATGTGACTGCTTCTTGGAGCAGCTAGTCCTGGAACCCACAAGGGGAGTGGCAATTCTTGATTTAGTCCTAAGTGGAACACAGGATTTAGCTCAAGTGGAAACTATAGCTGAATCACTCAGTAATGGTAACTATAATGTACTTAAATTTAATATGCTTCTTGGGGGGACAATATCAAGAGAACACACCGCAGCAACATTTAAATTTTGATGAGAGAACTACACAAGAATAAGGAAGCTAGTTAGATAGACATTAAAAGGAGCAGTCACAAGAGTAAAATGCCTGCAAGCAGCATGAAAACTACTTAAAAACACCATAATAGAAGCCCAGAAGTAATGTATACCCCAATTGAAAAAGGCTGCCATGGCTGAACAGCAGAGAAATGGAGGCCTTAAAGGCAAAATGGCATCCTTTAAAATTTGGAAGTCAAATCCCAATGAAGAAAATAGGAAGGGGCCCAAGCTCTGGAAAGTAAATTGTAGAAGTATAACAAGACAAACCAAGAAAGAAGTTCAGAAGCAACTGCTGGCTAAAGACAAAAACAAACAGTAGTTTTTTCAAGTACATCAGAAACAGGAAGCCTGCCAAAGAGGCAGGGGAGTACAAGATGACAAAGATGTAAACAAAACACTCAAGGAAGACAAGGCCAGAAGTTACATGAATTCTTTGCCTTGGTCTTCATTGCAGAGAATGTGGGGGAGATACCCATGTTGAGCTATTCTTTTTAAGTGAAAAGTCTAAAGTACTGTCTCACATGAGGTCAATAGAAGCAGATTTAGAACAAATTGATAAATTAAACAATAAGAAGTCACCAGGAACAGGTGGTTTTCTCTCAAGAGTTCTGAAGGAACTCAAGTATGAAATTGCAGAACTACTAACTGTAGTATGTAACGTATCACTGAAATCAGGCTTTGTGCCAGATGACTGGAAGGTAGCTAATGTAATGCCTATTTTAAGAAGGGGTCCAGAGGAGATGCGGGCAATTAGAGGATGTTGAATCAAACTTCAGTACTGGAAAATTGGTATAAACTATAGTAAAGAACCAGGGGGTAGCTTTGTTAGTCTGTATCCACAAAAACAACAAGGAGTCCGGTGGCACCTTAAAGACTAACAGATTTATTTGGGCATAAGCTTTTGTGGGTAAAAAAAACTCAAGTCTTCAGATGCCTGGAGTGAAAATTACAGTAAAGAACGGAATTAACAGACATAGATAAACATGACTAGTTGAGGAAGATTCAACATCATCTCTCACCAGTCTGTTAGAATTAGAATATAACACAGAAAATATCATAAAGCCACTATATAAATACATGGTGTGCCCACGCCTTGAATACTGTGTCCAGTTCTAGTCATCCCATCTCAGAAAGGATATAGTGGAACTGGAAAAGTTTCACAGAAGGGAAATAAAGATGATCAAGGATAGGGAACGGCTTCCATGTGAGAAGAGTCTAAAGAGATTAGGGCTGTTCATCTCAGAAAAGAGATGATTCAGGGCAGATATGACAGAGGTCTGTAAAAGATGAATGGTGTGAAGAAAGTGAATAGAGAAGTGTTATTTACTCTTACACAATACAAAAAAGAAGGAGTCACCCAATGAAATTAATAGGCAGCAGGCTTAATACAAACAAGAAGAAGTACTCTTTTACACTATGCATAAGTAACCTGTGGAACTCATTGCCATGGGATGCTGTGATGGACAAAAGCATGACTGGGCCCAGAAAAGAACTGGATAAGGTCAAAGAGGGTAAGTCCATCAATGGCTATTAGCCACGATGGTCAGGGATGCTACCCCATGCCCAGGGTAACCCTAAACCTCTGACTGCAGGAAGCAGGAATGGAAGACAAGGGTGGATCATTCATACTTGTCCTGTTCTGTACATTCCCCCTGAAGCTCTGGTATGGACCACTGTCAGAGACAGGATACTGGGCAAGGTGGACTAGGACACAGTTGCATGTATGGGAGCTCTTAAATTCTCATGTTACCATACAATTCTTTATAAGAAAACCTAGTTCATTCTTATGGTAAAAGCACTACAGAGAAAATATATTAAAAACAATAAAAGCGCCTCCATGCATGCTAATAAGCTTACCAGAGACCAACCCCATCCCATCTCCCAAGGACTTTGATCAGTGTCAGTGCTTCCAACCCTTCCTTGAGGATTGGGGTTTTCCATGGCCTGGAAGCCTGTTCATTTGCTGGATCAGAACAAAAGCACAGACTCGGGTTATTTACCCCAAATCCTCCCTTTGTCTGTTGGTCTCTCAAGAATCCAGTCTGAACCTTTGGAGAAACTGGGAATAGGTAAGCAGACAGACAAGGGGCCCCCCTCTCCCTGGGGAGCTCCAAATGGTGGATTACAGAAGGAATTACATTAGCATACTCTTACAGAAGTGCCATACAATCTCACAATAGCACTCAACAATTGCATTTTGAACACAAGAGAGTTCAAAGATATTAAATTTCATTCAATACGTCTGTCCAGGACATTGCCATCTGTCACACCAGAAAGAAACAGTCCAGCAGAAGGAGTGTTCAGCATGAGAAAGAGTGAAGAGAAAAACTGAATTACGGTAGCCCTGTCAAAGCTGTTCCTTTTTTCAAAATGAGTCTTAATGACACTTGTTAGTGTTTGGAGATAAACACATTCAGACACCGTGTTACTGGCGAACATCCTCTACTCTGAGAAACATGCCCATGTGATGCTGAGTCAGAAGTTGGCCACAGTGGCAACAGCACATCTTTCATAAAAACAGTATTTGTCTTTTGAATGGGTTTTTTTCTGGTTGGTTGGCTGGTTGTTTTCTTTATATTATTTCTATATTTTGGGATGATCCTAAAAATGTAGCTGCAAAAATGGGAGAGGGGGGTAATTCTGAAAACCTGATTTGCCTTATTCAGTAGACTCCGCTTAACAGCAACCTAGATAGTGGCAACTTCCTATTAATAGCCATATTTTGCTGGGAATTAATTCTGTACCATTGACTTTAATGTTAATGGGATTTGGAGACTGGCAACAGCATACTGCTTTTTAACATGTTTTGGAAGCAAGGCCCCAGCTGCAGGCAGGTTTTCAAGGCTGAGCCATGGAAGGAAGCACTGAGACATGCCTTTCCTGGCTGCAGTCCCACAAACCTGCCTGAGGCCAGTGCTCTGTCCATCCCAATGCCTCCTACTGGGGCTGCAGCGCTGCCTGCAGAAGGGAAATACTCAGGAAGTGAGGGAGTGGAAGGGGAGGCTATGGACAGGGCAGTAGTGGGGAGGGAGGCTGCAAGCCAGATGCTGGAGCTGCATGGTACTTCTCCCTGTGCTCTCCAGACTGTGCCCTACCGGGGGACTGTACACAGGAAAGGGAACGCTGGGATGTGCTGAGTCCCAACCCCTGGATAGTGTAGGGAGGGGTAGAGTGGAAACCCATGGGGCCTCAGTACCCCCACTCCCATGGAAATCCCCTGGCTGCAGCCCTGCAAACCTGACTTCCACTTACTGGCAACTGCCAAATAATGGCAATTTTTTGCTGGCAACTGAGATGGTTGTTAATAAGTAGAATCTACTGTATATGCACCTGGGCAGTTATATTAGGGTGTGTCTACACAAAGGGTTTAATCTTCTGAAGCATTACGATGCACATCAGATAACTCGCAGTACGGAAGTCACACCAATGGTTTGCATGCTGAATGCCTGTGCCATTTTCAGTTCACATCATATGAACACACAGGCCTGGTCTACACTGGGGTAGGGGTCGATGTAAGATACGCTACAGGAATAGCATAGCTGAAATCAACATATCTTATTCTGACTTACTTCCCCTCCTCACAGTGCGGGATCGACGGCCGAGGCTCTCTCGTCGATTCCGCTACCACTGCTCACTCCGGTGGAGTTCCGGAGTCAATGGGGAGTGCGTTCGGGGATCGATATATCGCATCTAGACAAGAGGCGATATATCGATCTCCGATAAATCGATCGCTACCCGTCGATCCAGCGGGTAGTGTAGACATACCCACCATACCCTTGCTGCAGCAGATCTGGCATGATGGATAAACAGGAGAATCTCCAGTAGAAGTAGATGTTATTTTACCTTTGTATTTGGCACTGGTGTCACCTTTGCCAGAATACTGTGTCCAATTCTGGTGTCCACATTCAAAATGAGTGTTGATAAATTGGGGAAGGTTCAGAGAAAAGCCACCCACAAGAATGATTAAAGGATTAGAAAACATGCCTTAAAGTGATGGACTCAAGGAGCTCAGTCTAACTTAACAAAGAGAAGGTTAAGGGTCACTGACTGCAGATTGCAGTCTGAGTACCTGCATGGGGAACAAATACTTAATCATGTGCTCTTCCATCTGTCAGAGAAAGGGATCACATGGCTGGAAGTTGAAGCTAGACAAATTCAGACTGGGAATAAGACATACATTTTTAACAGTGAGGGTAATTATCCATTGGAACAATTTACCAACAGTCGTGGTGCATTCTCCATCACTGACAGTTTTTAAAACAAGATTGGATGTTTCCGTAAAAGATCTGCTCTAGGAATTATTTTGTGGAACTTCTACGGCCATTGTTATGCAGGAAGTTAGACCAGATGATCACAAGAGTCCCTTCTGGCCTTGGAATCAATGAACCTGTGAACTTTTCAGCTCTTCTGAATAGCTTAGCAACGATGACAACATTAGCTCTGGCATTTTCACATGCACATTGATTTTTTTTTCATGGCTCTGCCTTGCATACAGTGACCATTCCTGGAGGACACAATTAGCTTTGTTTCTACCATATATTATCAGGCTAATGCTACACATTAAGTGAGCGCACAATTTATGAGCTCAGTTTATGATTCCCTCTTTCACTATACAGAAAATGCTCAGATAGCTCTATTATAATGTGCCCATATCTAATATCTTTACTTGGAGGTCTCCAGCAGAGCTGAAGCCTGAATGAACACAGATAAAGACTAGCCTGTGCTTGGTACAATAAACTGAAATTTCCTTGAATATCTTGAATCTATTACAAATCAAGCTTTTAAAATAACCTTTCTATCCAGTCTATAAATAGTGCAAAATATGACAAAAGACAGGTGCTAATTTCAAGCTCAAAGCTTGCATTCAGTGGATAGCATTAAACATGTAATTCCTGCTGTAACTATAGATGAAAACCTCCTGAAGGAAATGTCTCCAGAAAGGATAAATACATTGTGAATCAACTGCTGAGAAGGACGCCTCGGGATACAGAGCATACCTTTTAAGGAAAAGCTGAAAACATGATCTGTCTTTTTCCATTTGACCTCAGCCTCTAATACTGTTTGGCAAGTTGGCTTGGCAGATAAATTGTTTCAGATTGGAAAATGGGACTGATTTATATGAAATTGATCTCTGTCCAATCCTGCACTTGTGTGCATTTGCAATAATGACATCAGTTGCCCCAGAACTTAAAAAATGGACTTCCTCAAAGCTCTCTTCTGGTGCCAGTCTTTTCCAGTGCTGATATGGAAGACTTGCCAACAAAGGCATCAAAGCTACATACTTCTGCTGATTGCTCATGACAGATACTTTGCCTTAGAGAGAAAAATCTTTCACATCTAGGTGTGCTTTCATAAATGGAAGTTGCACTTCCTGATGGATTGGAGGATGGGGAGCGTGCCACCATTTGCTCTTTCAACAATATCCTGCCTCAAGCCAAGCAAATGATGGATTTTTTCTGTTTGCTGAAAATTTAAAAAAAAAATTGAAAAAACAATTGTTTCAGGCCAAACTGAAAACTAAATGTTTTGAAATTTTTTGGGAATCCAACAGTTGACAAAAATTCATTTCAGCCCAAACTGAACATTTCATTTCAACAAAATCAAAGTGTTTAGTTTTGATTGTGACTATTTAAAACCAATTAAATTGTTTTAATTGAAATTAAAGAAAATTTTAAAATGTAAAATTGATTTGATCTGAAAAATCACATTTCATTTTGAAAATGTCAAAATAATGATGTTTTCAGAATTTTTTTTCTTTGTTTTGTTTTTTAACTGAAACAATTCAGCAAATTTGACACAAAGCGGTCAAACATTTCAGTGTTGCCTAATCTGTATTTATGTGCTGTAAAAAGTTCGGTTGAAAAATTTCACCAGATTTAATCCTGATATGTGGACATTCTGAAATCAGACAGGATTTGTACAGATTTCCCTACCCAAGTTATTCAAAAAGTTCTTTGCAAAAGTTGTTAGGCCTAATAGAACTGTGTAGAAAAATCCCTGCAGCTACTAATTTCACATCTCTCTTTTCTTTTCTTTTCTTTTCAAGCACAAATCGTGATGAAAGGGATTTTGCTAAATAGAAAATTTACTTAACCACAAAAGCCTCTTTGCTTTGATTGCTAATGGAGAAGTGTCTTTTAGCCAAGAAAAAACATGACATTTTGAAAATGGTGAATTTATGTCTGGACCAGGCAAAATCATGTCAAATCCCAGTTTGTCTGAAATACACAGAGGCCTGGTCTACACAACGCTTTTAAACTGAATTTAGCAGCGTTAAACTGATTTAACCCTGCACCCATCCACACAACGAGGCCCTTAATATCGATATAAAGGGCTCGTTAAACCTGTTTCTATACTCCTCCCCAACGAGAGGAGTAGTGCTGAAATCAGTATTGCCATGTCGGATTAGGGTGAGTGTGGCCTCAAATAGACGATATTGGCCTCCGGGCGATATCCCACAGTGCACCATTGTAACTGCTCTGGAAAGCAATCTGAACTCAGATGCACTGACCAGGTAGACAGGAAAAGCTCTGCAAACTTTTGAATTGCATTTCCTGTTTGCCCAGTGTGGAGCTCTGATCAGCAGGGGTGGCGATGCAGTCCCAAATCCAAAAAGAGCTCCAGCATGGACCGTACGGGAGATACTAGATCTGATCGCTGTATGGGGAGAAAAATCTGTTCTGTGAGAGCTCCGTTACAGAAGACGAAATGCCAAAGCATTTGAAAAAAATCTCCAGGCTATGATAGAGTCCACAGCACAGTGCTGTGTGACAAGCGTAAAGGAAAGCCAGAGACTCAAATGGACGCTCATGGAGGGAGGAGAGGGGACTGAGGACTCCAGCTATCCCACAGTCCCTGCAGTCTCTGAAAAGTATTTGCATTCTTAGCTGAGCTCCCAATGCCTGTAGGGTCAAACACGTTGTCTGGGGTGGTTCAGGGTATATCTCATCAATTTACCCCTCCTCCCCCCCAAGAAAGCAAAGGGAAAAAAATTGTTTCTTGACTATTTTCAGTGTCACCCTATGTCTACTTCATGCTGCTGGTAGACGCGGTGCTGCGGCACTGAACAGCAGCATCCCCTCTCCTTCCCTCCCCGGTGGCAGATAGTACAGTGCAAAAGGACAGCCATCCTCGTCATCATCCCGTGAGTGCTCCTGGTCGGCCGGGGGCACCTGGGTAAAAATAGGAATGACTCCCAGTCATTCCCAGCAGATGGTTCAGAACGGCTGGTAACCGTCCTCATCATAGCAACTGGGGGCTAAGCTCCATCAGCACCCCCCTTTCATGTCTAAAGAAAAGATTCTGTACTGCCTGGACTATCATAGCAGAGGGATGCTGGGCTCCTCTCCCCTCCACCGTTTAATGTCTTGTCTGGACTATCATAGCAGCTGGAGGCTGCCTCCCCCTCATTTTATTTCACTAAAAACTCAGTGTTTCTTATTCCTGCATTCTTTATTACTTCATCACACAAATGGGGGGATACTGCCATGGTAGCCCAGGATGGTTGGGGGAGAAGGGAAGAAACAGGTGGGATTGTTGCAGGGGCCCCCCCTAGAATGGCATGCAGCTCATCATTTCTGTGGGATCTGACACGGAGAGGCTGTGCTCTCTGGTTCTCTGATACACTGGCTCTCTAGTACACTTGCCCCATATTCTAGGCAGGACTGACTCTATTTTTAGATAAAACATAAAGGAGGGAATGACCTGGGGAGTCATTCCTATTTTTCTCTTTGCACCCCCCAGCCGACCTCAGCGAAGGCCAGCCAGGAGCACCCATGACAGCAGCAGATGGTACAGAACGACTGATAACCGTCATCTCATTGCCAATTTACAATTGCACAGCAGATGGTACAGGACGACTGTTAACCATCATCTCATTGCCAATTTACAATGGCACAACAGACAGTACAGAACAACTGGTAACCATCTCTGCTACCTTGCAAAGGCAAATGAATGCTGCTGTGTAGTACTGCAGTACCGCCTCTGTCAGCAGCATCCAGTACACATATGGTGACAGTGACAAAAGGCAAAACAGGCTCCTTGGTTGCCATGCTATGGCGACTTCCAGGGCAATCTACGGAAACAGGGCGCGAAATGATTGTCTGCTGTTGCTTTCAGGGAGGAAGGAATGAGTGACAACATTTACCCAGAATCACCCACGACACTGTTTTTGCACCATCATGCATTGGGATCTCAACCCAGAATTCCAATGGGCGGGGAAGACTGCGGGAACTATGGGATGGCTACGGGATAGTTACCCACAGTGCAACGCTCCAGAAATCGACGCTAGCCTCGGTACATGGACGCACACTGCAAAATTATTGTGCTTTGTGTGGCCGCGTGCACTCGACTTTATACAATCTGTTTTACAAAACCAGTTTATGTAAAATCAGAATAATCCTGTAGTGTAGACGTATCCAGAGTTTCAGCATTTTTCTTGTGGAAACCAGTATTTGCTGATGATGGAAAGAATGAAACACAGAAGTCCTGCCTCCTGGTCCTGTAGCCATAATGAAGTGGTAGCCTTTCCAGCTGGTGCATAAGCCATTACTATGTTTATTATTTTTTAAAAAGCCAGTAGCTGGGCTGTTGATAATGTGAAACATTTTGGTGTGAGTTTCATTTGATAAACACTGGCTATTCTGCCATTTAGGAGGTGTTCACAGTCATAATAGGTATAGAAGGGTTGGGCCATGTCTGGTCTGGGGAAATTTGTCTTTTGTGTGTTCATGTCTCTTTTTGGACCCTATGCAAGGGAAAGCTAACATACTTGAGCTTCCAAGCTGTCCTGAATCACAGCCCACCACCCCAGTTATTTCCACATTGGTTATTTTATCCAGTTAACCATTTCTCAAAAGTAGAGAAGAATTGCTATACCCTCCCCCACTCATGTTGTAAAACTATGCTCATGACAATGACATGATTGTCTATCTGTGTTTCCTCTACAGATTCTAGCTTTTAATAGCTTATATACAGCATGGAAGATTGATAATACAGTGGAAACATCTTTATAATAAGAGATTTCAACCTTCACAACATGCACTTTCCCCAGAAGAGGAGTTTCACTACAGGAAAGGGCTAACAATATCTCTTTAGCCCAACAATGTTGATAAGGTCTTTCTTCTTCTTCTGTAATTGCCATAGCTGGTAGGCTATATCTGTACTGCCCACAGGATACAGCTACAGCAAAACTAGGTACCAGGATTTCTTCCTTATCCCTCCATCCATGGTGTAGTGGTAACAGTAATCTGTACACTCCTCCTGCCTTGGGGTGAGTTATTGGATTGATGTAATCTCAGATCAGTTGGCCCCAGCCCGCCATGCCCTGAACACCATTGTGTGCTGTGAAGCTGCAAGGTCCTGTAGAGTCACTATCTAGCAAGTGTTACAGAACCCATGCTCCTCAAAGCATGGCCCTCTTCCATCCCTGTGTAGTTGAACTGCCTTAATCCCACTGCATCCAGGGCCTTCCACACCCAGAGCAGGGCAGAGGACAGTATCTGCCTCCTATGAGTAAATGTAGTTTCCTCACATCGCCACCTAGGGTGACCAGATAGCAAGTGTGAAAAATCAGGATGGAGGGTAAGGGGGGTAATAGGAGCCTATATAAGAAAAAGACCCCAAAATCAGGACTGTCTCTATAAAATCGAGACATCTGGTCATCCTATCACCACCTCCAGCACAGAGTGCTCGGCAATATCCCAATATGAGCTGGGCTAGTGGGGGTTCCATACATCCTGTGGATTCCTTTATAGTGGATAGCACATTGAGAAGAGTTTCTGAATATTGTGAATAATAGTCTAACGTGTCCCTTTTGAGACTAGTTCTTTATCATTAACATCCCCTATTAGCAGAAGCCCAGAGCCTGAGATGTTCCTTTGATTTAAAAGGTTATAAATTTTGGATGCAATGTCAGAGAGTGAATTTTACAACAGAGCCTCCAATTTAGCTAAGGACTAATTAAAAGACTTCCCCAGTACTGCTCTCACCTGACTTGTCTGAGATTTGTGACAGGCTTCAAGAAATCTCATGAATTATGCCACAACCATCCTCTCTGTGTATGCATCTGCTCTATGCATGTCCTGAGCCTGTGTCCATGTGTAAGGGGTGGTTTCTTTGACAGTGTTTAATGTATATACTATAGATTTTATTGCACTGCAGGTAACTGTAGTCATTTTGCTTCCATGTTGCCATGGAGTTATCACTGTCCTTTTTTTATTTTAAACCCTCTTGAAGCCTGAATTGAGGATTATGCTTCCAGGGAGAGAGAGTTCACCCATATTTCTCAGACCGCACAGCTACAAGCCCCACTGGAACTAATATGAGCCTTTTCATCTACTTCAGTGGAAGGTGGACTGAATCAGGACCTTATAAATGCATAACTTACAATGAGATACTGAATTTGGCCCATTGAACCTAACTCAATTGTGAAATG
The DNA here is from genome assembly GCF_025201925.1 of Gopherus flavomarginatus. Classification (NCBI taxonomy): domain Eukaryota; kingdom Metazoa; phylum Chordata; order Testudines; family Testudinidae; genus Gopherus; species Gopherus flavomarginatus. Next base: position 102,723,707 of record NC_066624.1, on the reverse strand, counting down.
GTGAAACTTGCGGCCTGGGAGAGACGGGAGTACCAGAAAAAGCAACTAACAGAAAAGTGTAAGTAGTTTTAAGCTGAAGCAGGCTATTGAGCCACTGGACCTTTAGCAGAATACAGCAGACTTTATTTTTTAATAAGGGCAATTCTGCAGACCCAGGAGAAGCTGATAGTTCAAATCAGCTTCAGGAAAGCACAGAAACGTTAGAATTCCATCTGTCTGTCGGTAGGAGCAGTGTGTGCCCATTTGATAGTGTAATTTAGCCCTCCAATAATTTAGATGATCAAGCTGGGCCCATTCAGTTTGCTAGCACAGTAGGTTAGTGTTTCAGCTGTCAGAAATCTTCCGGCACGTATCTCAGTGTGCAGCTATGCCAGTCCTTGTTGCTGCTGAAGCTAGGAAATATTTTTAAAGAACCAATTTCGTACTTGAAAATTAGCTCACCATAGTCATCCAAAAAAACTCCAGCCCCACAATACTAATGTGTAAAAGGTTCATGGGTCCCTACGGGATCCCATTTAATTTAATGTGAAAACAGAAAGACCATTTGCCTTTCACTTGATGCAGTGTGTGGCACTGCTCTGCGGATAGTACTGTATACTTTCATCTTGGGAATAGTCATTTTGTCATTCGGGTGTGTTGACTCCCCTTCAGTGCTCCATCCAGCATAACAATTCAATGCACCAAGAGGCTGACACAAGTTTCCCAGCAAAGTGTAAAATGGCGCTAGACATCTGGTAACTGTTCCTAATGAAATATTTGCAGTGGGCAATCTCCTTTCAACTATTAGCAGTCCAAACACATGAAAAGCAAAAGGTCAGCTTGTGTTTGGGAAACAAATAGGAAATGGGATTAACAAGCACAGTTTGAAAGCCCTGAGGTTTTCACTGGATAATATTCTACCTTTTCAGTTATTTAGAAAAGTGAATTACGTTGCGCTGTGTTGGTAGCACAGTTTCAGGATCCACGAGCCTCACATTCAGGGTTTATCAGCAAGTTAAAAGGTTCCTTGTCTTGTCTGTTTGAAATCACACTGGTCTGAAATTTGAGTTGCACATTTTAAATCAAGATACATCTTTTTAGGATCTTGATTTTTTGCATCAATCACAAACGCCCCTGGCCATGCGTTCTTAAAAACAGACGCACACATGTGTACACACCCGCACACGCGCACACACACACACACACACACACACATGGAAATTGTAGAATTTTCACCAAAATAGGCCACTCTGACCAAAGGAAGGTGAATACTGCCCAGGCTGCACCAGCCTCCCTCCCTCCATCTTTGCAAAAGCCTCTTCCTTGAGAGAAGAGTTGCAGGGGGAGGTGGATCCATTGGTTGGTTGCTGTCCACATCATCAACCCCCTAGAAATCTGCAAGAATTTCTCTGTTATGAAATCTAGTTTGGGTTCCCCCTTCGTGTTGTGAGCTCCGACTGAACAAACCATGCTCAGGTGGGTTCCAAATGATCAAAGTGAGGGCTGGTCTACGCTACCGCATAAGTCGATGTAACTTATGTCATTCAGGATTGTGAAAAAGACCTAAGTGCTGTTCATGCCGGTGCTATGTTGGTGGGAGACACTCTCCTGCTGACATAGTTTCCGCCTCTCGTGGAGGTGGGGTAATTATAATGATGGGAAAGCGCTCTCCCGTTGGCATACTGTGTCTTCACCAGACGTGCTACAGTAGTGCAGCTGCTTTGGGGTAGCTTCACCGCTGTGTGTAGGCCAATGGTTTTCAAACTTTTGTTCTGGTGTCCCAGTTGAAGAAAATTGTTGATGCCCGTGACCCAAAGGAGCTGAGGGTGAGAGATTTGGTGGGGGTGAGAGGCTCAGGGCTGGGGCAAAGGGTTGGAATGCAGGAAGGTGTCAGGGCTCTGGGATGGGGTTGCAGGCTCTGGGGTGGGGCTGGGGATGAGGGGCTTGGGGTGCAGGAAGGGGCTGTGGGTTTGGGGGGGCTCAGAGCTGGCGCAGAGGATTGGGGCACGGGGTTGGGGTGCAGGTTTACCTCAGGCAGTTCCCAGGCAGCAGCGGGTGCTAAGGCAGGCTTCCTCCCTGTCCTGGTGCCACAGATCATGTTGAACCCCAGAAGCAACCAGCAGCAGGTCCAGCTCCTAAGTGGAGGCACGCAAGCGGCTCCATGCGTCTCTTTCCTGCAGGCACTGCACCCCACCCCCTAGTTCCCATTGGCCGGGAAGCCAATGTTCGGGTTGGGGGTAGTGCATGGAGCCCTGTGGCCCCCGCTGCCTAGGAGCCGGACCTGCTGCTGGCTGCTTCTGGGGCACAGCACGGTATCAGAACAGGTAGGAACTAGCCTGCCTTAGCTGAGTAGCACAGCTGATGGGACTTTTAGCAGCCTGGTCAGCGGGACTGACCAGAGTTGCTGTGACCCAGTGCTTTCCATTCCGTGACACAGTACTGGGTCACGACCCGCAGTTAAAGCACTGGTGTAGACTTGTCCTGCAACTATTCTCTAGAGTAGTAATAATGAATATTGTTAATAATGAGCTAGTCATGATTAGTCCCAATTTACAGGAAACAGGCACAGAGAAGTTAAAAGAATCGAATAGGCCACATAGCAGGACTGTGGCAGGGCTTGGAATAGAACCTAGAAGATCTGACTCCTGTTCCACCAACTCTTAACACAAAACAATTCTTAGTCTCTTGAGGACTGATCCAAAGCCCACTGATGTCAGAGGAAGTCTTTCCATTGACTTCAATGGATTTTGGATTAAGCCCTTGGGACAGCGGGGCAGTTTATCTAGAGAATAAGCAATTCCTACAGGGATACTAGAGCTAGATTTAGATGAAAGGGAATTTCAGCTTGGGACAGTCTGTGTAAATGAGATTTTACTGTATTGGGTTCTTGTGGGCTGTCAGTTAATTCTCCTTTATGTGTGTAAACCAGGTCAGAAACAGGTAAGTAGCCTTCTGTTTTGATGAGAAATGGGAAACTTACACTTAGCTTTCCTATTAGTTGTAATTATCCAGCTGTATTGATCATGTTGTTAAGGTTATCTGATGTGTAGGGCGTGAATGAGGCTCAGATTTCATCCATGAGTTAAAGTCACAGAGTGTCAGCTTTAATTTACACACATCCAATTGGAAAATTGTCTTCATGCAGCTGCAGAGCTCCCTGAAATTGACATAGACAGGCAGCATATGGAGTCTGCGTACGCATAATGGAGAGGCACGTGTCACATGGCGTTTCTGGTATGTATTATATAAATATCTGGGTTGTGGAAGATATAAACCAGGGCAGAATAAAGTCAAGGGTCTGGTTTCGTTTCCATCAGAATGCATAACCTCTGCTGGCATTAATGAAGATCTCACTCACACATGCTGAATGGAGAGTAGGCTTCTTAATTTTGGTTTTAGTTTTATAAGTGTTTGGCACCAGGAAGGAGAGAGATGTTGATTATTATTAGTGAATATGGATTTATACTGCATGGACATTTGCAGTGTGGTATAACAGGATATACTCGGTAGTGTGCTCAGATAACACAGTTAAGGGCATATTATAAGACCATACAAAGGCTGATACATTAAAAAGGACTGTGTTAATCGCACCATATAAGAGACTTATTATATGAAGTGGGGAGCATTCCACACTGCCACTCTGCCGCTGCACTCCATGGGAGGGAAAGATGCTCAGCACCTCACAGGACTGGTCCTTAAGAGCACGGAGGGACTATAATGCAACAATGCAATAAGGAAAGAACATAGAGGGCCTTCTTCAGTCAAAACTCCCACTGATGTGCATTGAAGGTGGGGTGAGGTCCTTATGGCTGGGGATGCAGAGCAGAAGGAGTTTTCTGTAGTCTTTTGAATGAGGAGAGGGGAGACACGGGTGTACAATAGAATAAGCCTCCCAATTCAAAGTGTAAGTTGCATTGTTTGGGGCAGATTCTCAAAAGAATTCAGCTCTCATGAAGGGGACTGAATGAAGTGGGTAGATTTACAGAAGAGCTCAGAGCTCCTTATCATTACAACAATCTAGGATAGTTTTCTGATGGGGGGGAGGGCACAAAGGAATGTTCAATCAGAAAGTTAAGCAGCTATCTATTATCTGTCTCTGTGATGATAAAATGGAGATTTCTTCCCTCCTCCAATCCCTTCCAAAAATCAATCTTTCCAAAGGTGAATTCTGCTTAGTGGGACCTTGAAATTCAACCCCTTCATTTTTTATTTGAAAAGATCTCAATAAAAAATTTGGGGTGGATATTTCAATTGATAGCCAAAAATGAGTTATATGGCACTTGTTCAGAAAGCTGCCATGCTAGTTAATTCCTCAAAGGAATAAGTCTCTATTGCTTTTTTGTGAATATTCAGTACATTATAAAAATCTCACTTACAAAGGCTATAAAAATACTTGTATGATTTCCAACATACTTCTGCTGCGAATCCTTTAGTGTTTACCGTATGGGGATCAAATCCTGCCTTTAGTCACACTAGTGTAATTGCATTGACTCACCACTGTAAATTGGGAGCAGAATTTGACCCTGCTGCTTGGCTTGATGCCATTATATCACTTAATAGATCTTTTCCAGGTGTTTTCTATTGTCATGGCAACACTAATCAAGTATCTTTCCATGAATAGCCTTGTCAGTTGCAATATAGGTTCCTGAATGAATACAGCCTACAGCTCTTCTCCGGCATGGATTTCATGAGTTTTTCTTACCTGACCTTTGCTTTCCTATGCCCCTCCAGGTCCCTTAGTTCTAAAGCTGGGAAATCAGTTTTGTTTTGTGAGAAAGCTTTATAAATCTATATTGATGGTAACTAAGGGCCAGATCTTGCAATTGACTCCAGTAAAGATGTTTTAGAAGGGATTAAGGGTCACAATAAACTTCTCTCCTGCACAAAAGTGCATCAAATGTAATAAATTCATGCAAGCACTGCTACCATGGAACCTGAGCATTTTGTCTGCCTCTGCTGACCAACTGGTCCACAGGACCAAGAGGAGCTCAAGTTGGGGATGGACCCCAAAAGAAAACAAGGGGTCAGGATTAGCATTTCCAACTTTCTAATCGCACAAAATCGAACACTCTAGCCCTGCCCCTTCCCAGAGGCCCTACCCCCTATTCACTAAATTCCCCCCTCCCTTTCTCCCCTACCCTCTTCACTTTCACTGGGCTGGGGTAGGGGGTTGAGATGCAGGAGCGGATGAGGGCTCTAACTAGGGGTGCGGGGTGGGGGCGCCTCTGGGCTGGGGCAGGGAATTGGAGGGGGTGAAGGCTCTGGCTGGGGTTGTGGGCTGGGGATGAGGGGTTTGGGGTGTAAGAGGGGGCTCCAGGATGGGACCAAGGGGTTTGGAGTCTGGGAGCAGGTTCAGGGCTGCGGCAGGGGGTTGGGGTATGGGAGGGGGTGCAGGCTCTGGCTGGGGGTGTGGGCTCTGTGGTGGGGCCGGGGATGAGGGGTTTGGGGTAAAAGAGGGGGCTCCGGGTTTTGGGAGCCTCAGGGCTGGGGCAGGGAGTTGGGACCCAGCCCATGGAAGCTGGGGATGGTGCCTGTGGGTGAGAGCAGTGCACCGAGCCAAGGGACCCCCGCACCTAGGAGCTGGACCTGCTGGCTGGAGTTAGGACAGGTAGGGACTAGCCTGCCTTAGCCCCACAGCACCGCCTACCGGACCTTTAATGGCGTAGTCAGCGGTGCTGACCGGAGCTGCCAGGGTCCCTTTTTGATCGGATGTTCCCTGTCAAAAACTGGATATCTGGCAACCCTAGCTCAGGATTGTCATAGGTCCTGCTTGACTGTGAACAGGGAGTGCTCCCTCTATGTTCCCCTGTCGTCCCAGTGCCATTAATCTTGGCTGCTAGGACTCAGCAGAAGAGAATTGCAGCAGATGTAACCAAAGTTTATTCACTTTTGTTCAGACTTTTCTGGGAGGTCAGCTGTAATCTGGGCATTAGGAACATGCTGCTCAGTGGCATTTCTTCCTCTCATTCCCCACTTTTAACTCATGGATACAGGGTTGCTCAGCTGTTTTGCAGAAAGGTGTAAGCAGGGCCGTCCTTAGGCATAGGCAACACAGGCAGCTGCGTAGGGCACCTGAAAATTTGGGGCACCACTGGGTCTTAGTGTCCACCCTCTTGTTTTCCTATCCCTGTTCTGACCCTTCCTGCAGGCTGCCACAGATGGCTGCTCTAGCCTGGTTAGTCTTCCTTGGGAGGGAATCTAGTAGTTAAAAGTGAAAAAACCTCCAGCCTGCCAGACCTATTAGCACAACATTGAAACTGTTAAAGAGACATTCAAGGGGTAATAAAGCCATTTAACAGGCATTTGCCGACCCCAAGGTATATACTGACAGGTTTCAGAGTGGTAGTCCTGTTAGTCTGTATCAGCAAAAACAAGGACGAGTCCTTGTGTCACCTCAAAGACTAACAAATTATTTGGGCATAAGCTTTTGTGAACTAGAACCCATTTCATCAGATGTCCACGAAAGCTTATGCCCAAATAAATTTTTATACTGTCAGTTTCTGACGTTACTGACAAAAAGAGTTGTGCATTAATGTAATATTTACACAGAACATGTCAGTCTACAGGACCTTTGTTTAAAATTTGCTTTAAAAATATTTCATTAGTGAGCTGGTGAAGATTGTAAAATCACATTTCTAAAAAATGGTTGCATAGGATATGTCTACATCTACAATTTTGCAGCGCTGGTTGTTACAGCTGTATTAGTACAGCTGTATAGGGCCAGCGCTGCAGAGTGGCCACACTTACAGCAACCAGCGCTGCAAGTGGTGTTAGATGTGGCCACACTGCAGCGCTGTTGGGCGGCTTCAAGGGGGGTTCGGGGAACGCGAGAGCAAACCGGGGAAGGAGACCAGCTTCGCCGCGGTTTGCTCTCGCGTTCCCCGAACCCCCCTGCAAACCGCAGGAAGGAGACCTGCTTGTTCGGGGGTTCGGGGAACGCGAGAGCAAACCGGGGAAGGAGACCAGCTTCGCCGCGGTTTGCTCTCGCGTTCCCCGAACCACCCAGCAAACCGCAGGGAAGGAGACCTGCTTGTTCGGGGAACGCGAGAGCAAACCGGGGAAGGAGACCAGCTTCGCTGCGGTTTGCTCTCGCGTTCCCCGAACCCCCCTGCAAACCGCAGGAAGGAGACCTGCTTGCTCGGGGGTTCGGGGAATGCGAGAGCAAACCGGGGAAGGAGACCAGCTTCGCCGCGGTTTGCTCTCGCGTTCCCGGAACCACCCAGCAAACCGCAGGGAAGGAGACCTGCTTGCTCGGGGGTTTGGGGAACGCGAGAGCAAACCGGGGAAGGAGACCAGCTTGATTACCAGAGGCTTCCTCAGGTATGCTGGGATACCTGCTTATTCCACGGAGGTCAAGAAAAGCGCTGGTAAGTGTCTACACTTGATTACCAGCGCTGGATCACCAGCGCTGGATCCTCTACACCCGAGACAAAACGGGAGTACGGCCAGCGCTGCAAACAGGGAGTTTTGCAGCGCTGTAACCCCCTCACCAGCGCTGCAACTTTGTGATGTAGACAAGCCCATAGAGTTTTAGATGCACAATCATCTTTAACCTTAAATGCGTGGATCTTCAGACATACAGTTTTTTAAATAAATCCTTCAAAAGACCTCTCTTATCTAAAATACACATTTTAATTACTATAGTTAAAAAAAAAGTGCTTCCAAGTCTTCCTGTGTCCTTTCTGTCCATCCCTTCACCACCTCTCCCCCCACTCCCCACTGAAGAGAGCCCTTAAAGGGACAACAGTCCTTCCCTTCCAGATAGCTGGACAAAGAGTTTCCCTTTCTTTACTTCTGACTATCCGACGAACTAGTTTTAAAAGAACCTTCCAGCAAAATCAGTACCTTAGTAAGACAAAATCCTTGTTATACCTAAAATCTTTGGAAACATATTTTTTTAAAGTTGTTGAAATTTCATAACCATGTCTCTTGTTATGATCACACGAAGTAAATTACTGTTCCCTTTTTCTAAAAGCAATGAACATTGTTATGAACACACTAAACCTCTCTGATTAATTTAAAAGAATGTCTTTGTTTCAGTGAGTTAAATATGTAGTAATCTGGAATGCTGGCTTAAGATTTGAGTACATTTAAAATATAAATTCAGCTTAGAAATACTGATTGAGAAAATGTAAAACAGAGAAGAGCTGCATCATGTATTCCATTATATGTAATGTTGTATTCAGCAAGACAGCTGACTCACCCTTACTATGAAGTTTTTGCAAATAAATCTCTGACAAACTTCAGGGCATATCAAAAAACCTGTGACTGACATTTTTTATTCCCAAATTTTAGTGCTTTTAATTAGGTACTTTCTTCATGTCCATTCTGCATGAGGGAGAGGGCATGGAAGTCTCTGCGGGGAACTGTGACTCTCCGCCACCGTGAGGCAGGCCAGGCATCTCATTATCCTTTGCTGTCAAGTCCCTCCTCCCCCTCCCCCACCAGGCTGTGAGCTTGGGCTGCCATCCGGCATAGGGATACCAGTTTAATAATACTGCGTAGGGCCCCATAAATCCTAAGGACGGCCCTGGGTGTAAGGTGGCGGAGAGCCTCCCATGCAGCCACTTCCCGCACCACTGCAGCTTTTTCTGAGGATTTGCCTACCATAGCCTAAGGAGGCAGGGTGGAGCCTCTATGTTAGTCAGGGCTACAGGAGTTGGTCTGTTGTATTTGCACTTTCTAAAATCCTTGAACTGATGTGGGTGGAATCTTAGCACCATTGAAATCAATGGGAGTTTTGCCACCGAGGTCAATGGAAGCAGGATTTTACCCACAAGCTTTAACACCTCACGCCCACCAGTGGTAATTGTAAAATAATTTGTACTAAATATATAGTGCTTTTCACTAGTGATCGCAAAGCACTTTACAAAGGAGATCAGTGTCATTTACCCCCATCGTACAAATGGGAGGAAGCGAGGCACAGAGAGGGAATGTGATTTGCCCAGGGTCACTCATCAGCTCAGTGGCTGAACTGGGAATAGAACCCAGGTGTCTTGCAACCCAATCCACTGTCCTAGCTACTCGGTCACACTGTAATAAATAGTCATTATGAACAATCATATACTGAGCCCAGGGAGGAAGCTGGAATATGATTCACTTGGGGAAAACATTTCTTTCTCCATATATTTATGTCTTCTTCCGCTCTATAAGCCCCCTTTAAATAAAAATAATTTTTAAAAAAATCTCTGAAAGGCAGGTTTTTAATCACAGGAGATCATTATTCAGCTTCAGAAGAACATCTTGCCAAGTGTTGCTGTTCAGAAATAAGGAAAACAGCTCTGCCAAAATGCAGCAAATGTGATTACACAAAGCTGAGAAGACCATAATTAGATCATTACCATGGAAACAACCTAATTACATGTGTAAAGCAGGAAGGTCTGAGTTGCGTAGCTGAATGTGTTTATGCTGTTGTCTAATAGGGCCATAGTATTGTCTCGGTGCCTTTTTCCGTGAATTACTGAGCCACCTTGATTATTTTATAGCGGATAATCTTGAATTATTTCTTCCCTTTATTGTTTAAATGATAAAATGGAGCACGTAGTGACTTAGGGCCAGGCATGTCTAGGGGATGATGCTAGGCAAAAGGCAAAAGCTGTGCCTGGGATGGGAGGAATATGCATGCTTCCTCCTGCCGTCAGGTGGGCAGACCCCCTCTGACACCAATGCTGGAGGCTTCCAGAGATTCCCCAGATAACATGGAGAATGGCAGGCTGCAGACAGGGCATCCAGGGAGCAGCCACTTGGGTCTAGATCCTCAGAGGCATTTAGGTGCTTAATTCCCATTGATTTCAAAAGCAGTTAGATCCTCAGAAGTGTTTAGACACCTAAATCTTGGTCTCACATGCGACCCTGGGACAGGAAGCTGAGCTTCTCAGCAAATTGCCAAAGATGTCCAGGGTGGTCTAACTAGTGTTCACACCCCCACAACGACTTTAATTCACTCTAGAAGGTATGTTAATGCGCCTCTGTGTTGGATGAGCCCGTAAACTGGTCACACCACCAGCATGGAAGGGGCCCTGTAGGAATACCCGAGGTTTGGTTGGGATTGGCTCTGATTTGCTCACAGATCCTACTTTTTACACCTTGTATTGCTCTGTAAGCTACTGTCCTGCTACCACGGTTTTCCCCTAGGATGGGGAAGGTTAGTAGAGAAAAACTAAGCCAGGGAGTAAGTTCCAGATTTCCAGAGCTGTACACATCTAGTTGCATGCCTACTTTGCATGAGCAAATTACCATGACTCTATATGCAAATTGGGTAGCTCTGGATTCAGATGACCAGCTACATATACAACATGGCCACTTGCTTGTAAAACTACGTGATCATAAACCGCCATGGCTATTGCACATACAAATTAGGCCTACATTTGCCTGCACATTTGTTGCATCTGTAATTGTGTGTTCAGCCTAAATGTCTAATACAAGTTTAATAAATAGACTTTAAAAAGTCCTAAAGATAAACAAGTTGAAATAGCTATGAAAGGAAAATATAATCTTGAAAAAATATACATGAGAGAAAGCAGCTGTATAAACTTAAATCTGAATCCTTGTACAAAATTATTTTAATCTATGCCATCACAGAAAGACTATCTAGGATAGCATGAAAGATAGATAACACAGAATTTTGGATGCTGGTAAATAAGACACATGGAAAAGCTTAGTCATTCTGTCCACTTGGGTACGATTTATAAACTCCATCTCCAAAACAAATAATCAGTATGAGCAGCACCTGGCTTTAAAATTGAGCTTAGGGATCTGTTAACCCAGGTTTAACGTGCTTTCCCTGATTAGTACAAACCTGGCCAAAAGCTTCTTAGACCTGTGTTAGAAAACGCGATGGCAGACTATTTTCCATGCTAGGTACAAAAAGGGAGTACTTGGTACAGTAGATAGCCTTAACAGTTTTTTGTCATGGGTTTAATGTGCTTTTGCATGCTCCTTGTTAACAAGACAAATCATGTTTATCCCATCCTAGTATAAACCATTTTTTAAACAGGTGTCCTAACTTATATCTTTCGATTGTGAGCTCTTTGGGACAGAGATCATCCTTTTGTTCTCTGTACTGTGCCTACCGCAGTGGGTTCCTGGTCTGTGCCTGTGTCTCCTAAGCACTGCCACACAGGGTGCCCCAGGTCCCAGGCACCGCAGGGGCCACGTGAGCCCTGGCCCCGCGGCAGTCCGGGTCTTCAGCAGCGAGGGGTCCTTCAGTGCTGCCGAAGACGCGGAGTGACTAAAGGGCCCCCCACCGCTGAAATGCTCCGCAAAACCTGGCCTGGCGGCTGCCCGGGTCTTCAGCAGCAGGAGGCCCTTCAGTGCTGCTGAAGACTTGGAGCAACTGAAGTGCCCCCCCCCCCCCCCGCCCACAAAATGCTGCCGAAGACCCGGACCACCACCGGGTGAGTACCAGCGCCGTAGCTCCCCCGCTTTGCCCCAGGCCCCCTGAATCCTCTGGGCGGCTCTTCTGCCACAGTATAAGTAATTAATAACAGCACAGCTACCTCACACCTATTGTCAGCAGAGCTGACAATTTGTTCTCTTTTAAATGATAGCGGCCACATTCCTTTGGCATTTTCAGCTACAAAGTCATAGTGCCAACTGTGCCATGTATGTAAGATGTCACATAACACAACACAGTACAATTCAACACTTGCAACAGCTAGGGTAACTAAGCTCAGACAGATTGCATCACAGGCCACAGTTTGGTCTGCAGTAATTTCTGCTTGTTCAGATAATTCACAGTAGGGGCCTCACTTGAAATCTAGCTATATTTTTAGTAGAGCTATGCGGGGATAAAAGTAGGGCAGGCTGCATCAAGGATTAGAACCACGCAGACAGGTTTAGCATACAGAGTAAAACTGGAGAATTTGGTCTTTCTGCTGACGCTGTGCAAAGGTTTGAAATCAGGCTTTGCCCAGTGAATTTATGTGATCACTGTGAAGCAATTCTCAACAGTGGGAAATGACCCATCTTCAGCCACAGGGGGAGCGGATATCAATTCCTGCTTGGCAGGATGTGTGACATCCATGGCCAGTGGGGTGAACCTGAAGAGGAGAGAGCAAGGAATCTGGATGAGCTGAGAGGGGCCACTTAGGAGAATCTGTTTGATCAGTGTGCATTTTATAATCAAGCAGTGAAATCACCATGGCTTGGGGGGTTTCTCTTCTTCCTTATTTCATGAGTAAGAAAGAAATTGAAATGGAAAATGGGTCATACTTGTGTAGGGTCAGTCAGAGAAGGGTGATAAGACCAAACAGAGGAAAACAGGATGGAATAGAATTGGGGGTAGATAGGCTTTTCAGCAATGAACTCCACCCACACCACAAAACAGCATTTTATTTTCACTGGAGGAAGCGGAGGAGGCAACATAAGCAGGGGTTGTCATTTCTGCAGCTGTGGCAGGAGCAGCAGAAGTGGTGTTGCCACAGGGGCAACAATTATATCGTTCGCAACAACAGCTGCCCTTCTCCTCCCATTAACTAGAGCTAACAGCAGGGCCCACCAGATTGTCCTCCTGGATTCTGAACAAAAAGAGTTCCCTTTCCTGCCCTAGTTTGTGGTGTTTATAAGGCCACGTCGCAGAAAGTGCACACACCACCAGCTAAGACCAGGGATACTGATAGCATTTATTTTATTGGGGTTACATCAGGATCATCATATCTGATGGCTTGGAGACAACTTTGGACATATTCACCCTATGAGTCTGTGAAATAGCCTAAGAACCAAATGCAAAGAGGGGTTATGTCTACACTACCACTTTTGTCGGTATAACACCACCCGCCGTGAGTGACATAAGGTTCACCGACAAACGCGCCAGTGTGGGCAATGCTATGTTGGCAGAAGAATATCTCCTGCCGACATGGCTACTGCCGCTCGTTGTGGGTGGTTTAATTATGCTGACTGGAGAGCTCTCCTGTTGGCATAGAGCGGCTACAATGAAGATCTAACAGCAGTGTAGACATGACCTTAGTTTGTATGTAATTAAAGCTAGTCATTCAGATCTGTATGCATCAGTTGCTTGCTCACATTTGAGTGAAATGCAAACATTTCATTCATCTCTGTTAGGTGTACACTGGCATGAGTTTACTAAATCTTAGAGTGAAACCATATCTGAGATGGAAAGATACAAAAGCAGGAAAAAATTAGCTCTCACTTTTTGATGTCTTATGGACCACAGTGAGATGGCTAAACCCTCAAATTTCACATTCAGCTTTTTATGTTAGATTCTTTGCCATGGAAAGGAAAACATTTCTGATTTTTACACTATACACTGTGTCTCCCAGCTTCCTTCAGTAATTTCTACTCCTTGAGCTAACCTAACATCTTCCATGCTGATGTTTGAGAATACGGCACTGGCTCTGAAGGAATGATCTATGGAACGTTACCATTCACATAGTATTTCATCGTGGAAAGCAGCTATGATGCAAGTTCTTGGCAGGCTAAGTGACAGATATAGCACTTGTAAGCCCCATAAAGATGTATGCATTTCATTAAGACTTTTAGAAAAACTATAATATTTTTATTAAATATTAATTGCTTTTTAAAAGAGCACTTTTGAACAGCATTGAGAATACAGTTGATATATTCCATTGCCATTTAATTAACTGAAAGTTACATAAGCATGTGTAATAAGTCTCACTTAGATATTAATACCATGGGCAGTTCATTAGTATTTAAATATATCAAGCCAAACTCTGTTTTCTCTTATGCTGGTGTAATCCCAATGGCATGCTGGAGTGGCATTTGAGTAAGTGAGAGCTGAATTTGGCCCCATTGACCAAATCCTGCCCTGGTGTAACTCCAGTAATGTCAGTTCAGTTAAACTAGGAATAAATTTAGTCCATTGTAGTTAAAAATGCAGTAGGGGCTAGGACACATTTGAATTTACTGAACTTTGAACCAAAATAGAACCTATATTATTAATTATTATTATTATTATTTTAAATTGGCCCATCTCTGCAAAGGGAGACAGGGCAAAAGAGGGAAGATCATTTGTAAATCCATTCATGACAAACATTATTTTATCCATCACAAATGTCGGTGGCTGACATCCTAATTAATGTTGTCAGGTGTCTGATGTGCTGTGTTGTCACTTCTTGTCTGTCCTGTTGATTCATTCAAAATGAGTTTGATTTGAGATAAAAGGATATTTGTAATATTCAAAATGATATACATAGAAGTGGTGCCTAGTATGACAAAGTACAGAGGGCCTCACTTTCATTTACGGTAAGGACCATTTCCACCACTCTGGTAGCGTAAGAGGGGCCTTCCTGTAAATGTAAATAGGTTCAGTTGGATTATTTTAATTAAAACATTCAGTATGGCCCTCATTCCATTGACAGGTCATGATGTGGCCAAAACTCAGGCCTGAATGCTTAGCTGCACTCAGGGAGTGTTTAAAGTTCTGCACTGGCCGAAGCGTGTGAAGGATGAGGGCCTAAATGCAGAAACAAATGTGGGGTCTATTCATTGCTAAAGCTTCCACTGGTTTCAGTAGCAGCTGAATTAAGCCCAGGGGGACAGAAAGGCTTGTCTAGATGCAAGAAATAGAGGTGCAGCAGGAGATTGATTGAATAAAGGGCAGGTCACATCTCATTTATAGCACCAACCTCCTGTTCAGTTCCTAGGTTTGCATTGTGAATAGCTCAAACATTACCTATTACAGCCCTACAAAACACAATAACAATGAACATGTATGGAAATGAGAAAAAAAAGGGGTGAAGAAAGGAAAATGAATAGATTTTTTTCTTACAACAAAAGGTATATCAGCATGTTGTCCTTTCCTTTAAGAATTACTTCAGTTGTTTCCATTTCCAGCATGACTTCCCAGCAATTATGCATTACTCTTATACTTCTAATATGTTTCACATTGATTTTTCCCCCTACTCTCTGCTGACTGTACAGTCTGAAAAAGCATTGACCTTAAAGTCAAGGTCAAGTTTGCATTCCCTTTGTAAACAAGCCAGAGAGAAGGAGAGAGAGGAAGCACTTACATCAAGAGAAATAACTGAGAAACTATCAAATAAATATATTTCTTCTAAAAACACACATTGAAGGAAAGAAGACTAAAGATGAATGCATTCAGACTCCAAATTCTGAGTTAAATAAGATCCTACCTACCAAGAATAAATGTTAGAGAGGCCATGCTACATGTGACGAGAATTAAATTAGTCTTTAGTGTATTATTTGTGTAAGAACTAATCAATCTCAAAAGAGTCCCATTCCTATAGCTAGCCCAAGTCAATGGATCTGCTGTTTGGTATGTACTCGTGTAGCTAATATTTTCATTTATCCTTACATCTAAGCATTGATACAATTGAACAATGCTACTATATAGTTTGGCCCCCTCAACATTTTAGACCAATTAATAGCCCCACAAACTATATTCTAATATATTCATTCTCATTTTCACTAAGGGCCATTTCCACCACTCTGGAAGTGTAATAGGGGCCTTACTTTAAATGTAAACAGGGTTCTGTTGGATTATTTTCATTAAAACATTCAGTACAGATGTCATTCCATTGACGTGGAGAAACATTGATCATGAGCAAAAGTTCAGATCCAAACTTAGTGTAATCTCCTTAGTCTGAGAAAGTTGGCTGGAAGTCTAATGAAAAACGGCTTTTGCCAAAAACTTCTGATTCCTATACCTTCCGGTTGGGCCAGAAATATATGGTGAAGATAAGTAGTTTAGGACTTCTGCTCTGAATGGGGAAATGCAAAATTGCATGAAACTGAAAAATAATTATATAATAAGGAAGGCACATAGGAATTGCCATATTAGGTCAAAATTGAGATCCAATTAGTCTAGTATCATAGATTCCAAGGCCAGACTGTGATCATCTAGTCTGACCTCATGTATAACACAGGGCACAGATCATCCCCAAAATAGTTCCTAGAACATACCTTTCAGGAAAACTTCCAATCTTGATTTAAAAATTACCAATGATGGAGAATCCACTGTGGCCCTTGGTAAATTATTCCAATGGTTAATTACTCTCATTGTTAAAAATTTACGCCTAATTTCTAGTCTGAATTTGTCTAGCACCATCTATGGCAGTGGACACTACTGGTGCTTCACAGGATAGTGTCAGAACCCCTCCAGTCAGCAGATATGGCATAACTGTCCCCCTCCACAAACACCATCCATTTTAGGTCACATCCTGATAGTCAGAGATCATCTTAAACCCTGAAGCATGAGGCTTAATAGCCTTTCTAATATGTTTATCATTATTAATAATTATAACTGGATATTCTAGTGATCCATGTAAAGATTTGTCTGATCTCCTCTTGGATATTTTTGAATCATAAAGTTTCAGTTTAAGTTCATGGCAAAAGTTTGGGCCAGTTCTTACTTTATCCAAACTGGTTCATGTATTGTCAGGTTTAATATTTAACTCATTCATTAAGTGCAAGGGGGAGTGGGTTATTGAATGCTATTTTATTAGTGGAGTTTATTCACAAAAATGGGAAGGTTGGAAAAACGTTGCAGATACAAAACCCATGTTCCCTTCTCTCCTATCTTGAATTATAAGGTCCCATTTCTGATCATGTAAAATTGAAGTCAACAGTTACTCTGGATTTACACCAATATAACTGATAGCAGACTTTGGATATTACATATGTTTTCAGAATAATCTTACCCCCTTGTAAAATGCATCTCTAAATGCAGAGGAGAAAAGTAGGCAGTACATTTCCTCCACCACACTGCTGTATCTGTAACATTAGCTGCAAGAAACAGTGTGTGTACAGCGTCACCAACAAATTGTGACCCTTCAGTCTCTTCATTGGAAGGATTCACAGAAAAAGGGTCTTAGTTCTTGTCTCATTCCATTTTTAAACTGTTGGAACTGCACTGATTTCAGTGGAACTGCTCTGGATTAACCCTAGCGTTAGTAAGGTCAGAATCAGCCTACAGTCTGTCAGAGGGGAAAGCTGGCAGAGTACAAACATCAGAGGCAAGCAAAATTAAAATTTGCAGATTAAAGGCCTAATCTAAAATCCATTGAAATTAATGGAACAATTCCCATTTACTTCAATGGGCTTTGAATCAGGTCCCTAAATTTGGGAAAACAGTGAAAGCCTCAGTTCCAGAGTTAGTTCTGAATGTACGATAGGAACTGAGGAGGGAGCCAGAGGCGAATGCACTGAACAGAATATTAATTCTCCTTGCTCAAAAACCTGAGATACAAAGGGCCAGATCCCCAGCTGGTGTTGATTGGCATAATTGCATTGAAGTCAGTTTACACCAGCAGAGGATATATATAAAATGATATGGAGATATACCTATCTCATAGAACTGGAAGGGACCCTGAAAGGTCATTGAGTCCAGCCCCCTGCCTTTGCTAGCAGGACCAAGTACTGATTTTGCCCTGATCCCTAAATGGCCCAGCCCCAGTAACAGGCCAATCCTCAAACCACTGAACTATCTTCCCTTCAGGGTCTGCTACAGACTGTATCTAAAGGCACAGTCACAGTGGACTCTTAATATTCACCTGTTGAAAGTGTTACATGCACTTAATATTTATTCCAAAATTTCTTTCCGAGATATATTTCATACAATGGAGAATTCATTTAAGATTTTTTGAAATGCATAGTTTCAATAACACTGCAGCAATTTCAAACTAAGCTCATCCCTAATGTCCCAAGAATGTTCAACATTTTTGTTTTGTCTTTTCTATTTTTAATTGGGCAGGTTTACAAGTCTATACTTTTCATTCATCAAAATTGCAGACCAAGTCTGTCTGGAGAAAAGCATGTTGATGCCATGCTAAAAAAATACCCTAATCTTTCTAAATAAGCACTGCCAATGTTTATTTCTAAACATCAGAGAACCAGGGAAATATAGCAGCACTTTGAATGTTTCAATTTGGAACCATTTCTGCAGATTCAACATTTGTCTGCAGCACCCTTCTGGGACTGAATTGAGTATGTGCAGTCACTGCCAAAAGTGCAGACAGAGCATTTAAAGGAAAAATTCCTAGCGTCAATGTGTTTGTGAAGTAATTCCTTTAAAAAGAAATACAAAAAAAAAAGAGAGCTTTGAGTCCATATACCACAGCACAGTGTGTCATGCTTTTAATGCCTGAAAAAAGGGTGCATAATACTGTCTCTTATTAACATTCAATAAAAACTGCATACTTACAAATTTTCAATGACAGAAATTTAAATTCAATTATATATTAGTTCTTAGATGCCACTGTATACCCTGAAAGATGATTTTTTGATGTTATTGTTTGAGAGACAAGGCAGGTGAGGTAATATCCTTTATTAAACTGACTTTCGTTGGTGAAAGAAACAAGCTTCAAACTTACACAGAGTTCTTCTTCAAGCCTTTCTTTGTCATTTACATGTAGGATAATTTCCCTGTTAGATACCCTGGCAATTTTATTACAACATTAAGCAGGAAGAATTAATAAAAGTCCAATAGGAAGGCCAATCCTGCATCACTTATATTAAGTAGATAATTGAATTTAACCAGATTATTAACATTTCTATAGATAACAAGAATATCATGTATTTTTATTCATTTATTGTAGTTGTACCAAGCAGACCCAGTCATGGAGCAGGGCTCCATTGTGTTAGGAGCTGTACAAACACAGAACAAAAGAACAGTCTGTAATCTTGTGGGCCTGTCCACTAGCTTGGGGACAAAACAGTCAGACATGCCCAACTGTTTTAGTTGTTCATGCTCTTTCATTCTTCTGCCACACAGTCACACAAAATATAGAAAATTAGCCCTGACCTGGACTGACACTGCAGGGGCCTTTAAACCCACAAGTAGCTCTAGGGTTATGGCCTTCCCTGAGCCCTTGGGGGATCATAGGGCCTACTTCTCCCATGAGAGCCTTCTGCTGCTCAGAGAAGTGTTTGTCACATATATCCACCCCTTACGGAACTGGGGCCTCACTTATTCCTTCCAGCTGGGAATCAGCTCCATTAATGGCTGCTTAGCTGGATCAGGTGCCAACCATCTGCTCACTGGGCTTCTCCTTAGGCCAGGGCTTTCTGCTCCCTGCCTCCTGAGGCCCCCAAGGGGCAGATCACTCTACTATACAGTCCCTGTCCCAAAGAGCCTTCCACCTAGGTAACATATCCATACAGGCAGTCCTCAACTTTTTGATGTTCAACTTACGACATTTCTGAATTGACACCCTGATCAGACTTATGACTGTTGGTTTTGACTTTATGACGCTCGGGCCCGCAATGGAGTGTATTGCAGTTCTGAGTTACGGTGTTTTGACTTATGATGCAATTTTCAGGAACCAATTGTGTTGTAAATCCGAAGACTGCTTATATTTATAATGATTCGACCCATGTTGCATAGCACATGCCCGTTCTCCCTATTTCTTGAGCCTACTACTGTTCAGTGAGGAGAACTATGCTTAGTATTTGATCTTACTTGTGCTTTCAGATAGTTCCCATTCAAATGTGCACTGGAGCACCACAACCAGGTATCTTTGCTGTGCACCACTCAAAGATTTGTGGGATGGAGGCCACCATTAAAGAGCATATTATGACAATGGGGCGCAGCCCAATTTTGCTAACTCAAAAAGTTCAGTTTAGAGCTGGGAGAAGTATTGATAGCAAAATGATTCATTTGATGAGTGTTGCATCTTTTTTTTTAGGTTTGTGAATTATAACAGACGACTTTCAGTTTTTTAAAAAAAGATATTCCCATAAATTAACCAGAAGACTTTTACTTCCCACTAAGATTTCTGTGAACCCAATGGATGTTCATGGAAAACAAACAAGAAGGATTGCGAGAACTTTTGGAGAAACTTTATGAATGCTTATGGGTATACTTTTGCAATATTCATACAAATCTAGATTAAATAGTTCTGGAAAACTTCAGAAGCTTATCCAAATCAAACGCAAACTCTGAATCCTTTGAGGTTCAGAGATCACTAGAAGGAACATTTCAATTTGTTCAGACCCTTTGCCTCTTTTGAACATGGGTAGTACATATTTCCCGCTGTTCTCATCAGAGTGGAAAAATGAAACTCAATTTTTCCCTACACATTATTCAATGAAATATTATTTCATACAAAAAGTATCACTGGTATGTTTTTATTTCACTTTAGAGCATGTAAAAAAGACAGAGATTTCATAGCACAGACAGAGGCTCATGGGAATGAAATCTCCGTCTATATTTAGGTACATACATTTCATAGTTTGTTAACTCAAAACTAGAAGGATTGTTCAACATATTCAAAGGGAATGACATACAGTGTTGGCTGCACTTGAAACCAAAGTCTGATTGCCCTGGGCTGAGAATAATAATAGAACTGGAAATGATTTTTGGGATCGTGATGTCCTGGAGACAGAATTTGTTTTAACAACTATGCACCACTGAGTCATGACAGCTGGCCACCAAAATCTATGCTGCAGAGAAGTCTGCAGATATATATATCGCTGTTCCATCCCAATCATTAATGGTATGTCTACACTGCAATTAAAAACCCACAGATGGCCCATGCCACTGGACTCAGGATTGCAGGGCTCAGCCTAAGGGGCTGTTTAATTGCAGTGTAGATGTTCAGGCTCAGGCTACAGCCTGAACTCTGGGACTCTCCCACCTTGCAGGGCCCTTGAGCCTGGGCTCTAGCCGGAACTCAAATGTCTACACCTCCTTAGCCCGATCCCCATGAGCCTCAGTCGGCTGACACAGGTCAGCTCAGGATTTTTAACTGCAGTGGAGTCATACCCTTAAGTGTCAATGTGAGCCTGCAGTAGTACTAAGAAAAGAGAGCATAGAGGGAGCAGGGAATGAACTAGAAAATCAGAAAACAGAACTAACAATGCTCTCTGAATTTACCCAGGAGCAGTTACTAATGGAACTGATATTCAAGGCACTGAAATGCATTTCAACTTCCTGATCCTTTCTATAATAAATAATTTTTTCTCTGTAGTTCATGGAAATGGATGGCTGTTTATTGTTGTATTACAGGACATGACAATAACTGTCCTCTAACTTACAGGACATTGCTATTTATCAAAATTTGCAGATGATACAAGCCTACTCAATGCAGAGTGCAAAGAGTTACAAAGGGATCTCACAAAATGGAGTGACTGGGCAACAAAATGGCAGATGAAATTTAGTGTTGATAAATGCCAAGTAATGCTCATTGGAAAATATAATTCCAACTATACGTATAAAATAATGAGGTCTAAATTAGCTGTTACTACTCAAGAAAAGATCTTGGAGTCACTGTGGCTAGTTCTCTGAAAACATCCACTCAATGTGCAGCGCAGACAAAAAAGCTAAGAAAATGTTGGGAATCATTAGGAAAGGGATAGATAATAAGACAAAAATATCATATTGCCTCTATATGAATTCATGGCATGCCAACATCTTGAATACTGCATGTAGAGCTGGTCACCCCATCTAAAAAAATACGTATTGAAATTGGAGAGAGACAAAAAAGGGCAACAAAAATGAACAGCTTTCACATGATATGAGATTAATAATTCTGGGACTTTTCATCTTAGAAAGAGATGTCTAAGGTGGATATGATTGATAGAGGTCTATGAACTCGTGTGGGGAAAGTAAATAAGGAAGTATTATTTACTCTTTGTCATAACACAAAAACTTTAGGGGTCACCAAATGAAATTAATAGGCAGCAGGTTTAAAAACAAACAAAAGGAAGTATTTTTTTCACACAACACACAGTCAGTCTGTGGAACTCTTAGCCAGAGGATATTGTGAAGGCCAAGAATATAAGAGGGTTCCAAAAAGACTAGATAAAGTTCATGGAGGATAGGTCCATCAATGGCTATTAGCCAGGATGGGCAGCTATGCAAAACCATGCTCTGAAGTGTCCCTTGTCTCTGTTTGCCAGATGCTAGGAATGGGCAACAGAGGATGTATTGCTTGATGATTACCTGTTCTGTTCGGTGCACCTGACACTGGCCACTGTCAGAAGACAGGCTACTGGGCTAGATGGACCATTCATCTGACACAGTATGGCTGTCCTTATGTTACATTCTTAAGAGTTTCTTGCAAGTCAATGACAATTCTTGTGGTGCAGTCCCGAGGTGGGTGCCCAGGTCCATTACAATAATAGTAATTTTTTAATTTGTATTAGAGTAGAGCCTCATGCCTCAAGTGAGATTAGAACCACATTATGCTAGGTATAGTCATACATGTAATAATAACAAACTGTGCCTGGCCAGAAGACAAGACAGAGAAAAGGTGGGAGGGGAAACAATAGTTGATAAGAGGGCTGAATAGGTCAACATTTTGGGAATATTGCCATTGACTTCTATGGGACTAGGATATCACCCGTGGAGTTTTCCAACTCCAGGCTGCTGGTTCAAATCTGCCCCATGATAGTTATGAATCATGAGTAAGAAACATTTCCACCTCATGACTGTTAGATGACCTGGATGAAAAAAGAATCTATATTCTAGAGATGGACAGATTGTCCACATTGTCAGTAGAAAGGATCTATTCAAGAATCCAATTATTGAATAAGCCCGTAGTCTTCTCGTGTGCATAGATGGCCCTTCTGGTTGAAGGATGTTGCTAGGGAAGGGCTTCAGTTTGAAACACCAGATCTGGCAGTCTGACATTTTCCTAGTACACTAAATTCAGGAATAATAATTTACAGGGAGCTAAAGGTATGAAGAAAAAGCAAAAGGATCCTACACTAAAAATGGACTCAGATTTATGCGCAAATAACCTGGAAAATGTTGGGAGAAAGGTGTATAAATCATAGTTCCCTGGAAGATAATATGGCAGATTGACAAAATGCTATGTTACAGTGAACCATTATCCTGAAGAAGGATGGCCCAATAGTTAAGGCACTCAATTCCCTGCTTCTTATGTGACCTTTGGCAAGTTATTTAGTCTCTCTGGATCTTAGTTTCCCTTCTGAAAAATGGGAATAGTAGCACTTCCCAACCTCACAGGGCTGTTTTGAGGCTTAAATATATATTAGATTGTTAGGTGCTTAGATACTATAGTAATAGGGTCATATGTGCATCTTAGATAGAATATTACCCAGCGTACATTATGTAAAGCTGAATTATCCTGGAAATATTTCACATTCCTTAAACGCCAACATTTGTCTGCCCCCTTGAGCAAACTTTTTTTTGTTGCCAGTGTGAGAATAGTGCCAGTGGCTTTGTTTGCATCTGTGTTCCTTAGAGGATCCCAGGGGACTTCGAGTTGGATTGTGTTCCAACGCTGCAAGTTGTCTTCCTGGTTGTAACGGAATGATAAACTGTATTCAACTGCTCGGCCACTAAGTGGTGCTGTGTGTGTAATGTACCTTATTTAAACTAACCTCAGCCATGTGTGGCAGGACATTAAAAAGTCTTAAAATGAAGCCATCTCTAGTGTACCTCTCTGGGAAAAAAGTTCTGTAGCCTGTCCACATCTGGTACAAGAGACTGACCTGCCAATAGCAGCCCTGCAACCTACCGTGTACAAGGTGTACATGACAGTAGTTCCCTTATCTGCACAACCATGAGGAATCTGTTCTTGTTGCTTGTGTAGCCATTTTCCTGAATGTAAAAAAGCATCTGATTATTTCAAGCTATATGTATGTTATAGCCTGTGGACCTGACCTATAGGAGATTCTGGGATGGGGTGGAAAGTGTCAGGAATCAGGGCCTGCAGCAGAGCCGGTCTGGAAGCAGGGTCCATAATCTCTGGGCAACCTAATGCGTGCAGCTGGCCTGTAGTAGGCTGCATGATTGGCTACACTTCCTGACTGGTTGGAAGTTAGAAGGCTGGCTCTTAAACCCAGCAGCAGTTGCCATATGCTGATGGATTTAAAGATGGAAAATCAGGTAGAGTAGGACCAGCCTTTTGCATCCCTCAGACTGGAGTTAAGGAATCTACTAATTTTGTTGCCATTACGATGGCTGAATTGGTAGGACTAATGTTAGCACTAAAATGAATAAAGGTTGTATGGCCTATGGCAACTATTATGTTTTTTGATTCATTATAAGGTTTATTGACAATCAAAAGGGGTGATTTAGAAAGAAGAAGTGATCTAATAAATGAACTATTGTTTTTGACAACACAGTATAGTATGGTTGGGCATGAACATTGTAGTAGAATGAATTCTAGCAAATGCTGAGATGCCTGGCAATGAAATGACAGATAAGGAAGTGAAAAATATTTTAAAAATGAAGAAAATAATATAAAAATTCCTCCGAGTAAATAGGAATTTCAAAGTTTAGTTTAAAAAGGATATAAAAAGAATGGCAAGAAATGTGGACCAAGGAGATTCTACGAAGAATGCCCCTATCTAAACTCCGTGGTTTAGATAGGAGCAGTGATGTACTCATATTTAGACTGTTAACTGATTATTGTGGTTTGATTCATAATTTATATTTATTGAATCAATATAAAGATGGGTTGTGTAACCCATGTAAGGTTAGAGAAACAGTTGATCATTTGTTAAGGGAATGCAGGGAGAGTTCCCAGAAAGAGAGGCTCCTGATGAAGAACGTAGATGTTATAATGTGACAGACTATTTTGTGAGTTTATTAGGAAAAGGGAGGTACCATTAAAAAAGCTCTACGATGTTTTCTTAAGAATACATAGCAGGGTAAGAGAGGGCAGTGCATGAATGTACAAGGAATATAGTAGTAGGTGATGGTTATTCTCAGTAGATGAGTTGGCTCTGCCATAAGCCGTAAGAAGTTCAGCAGCTGCTGAAAGCATTTGCTCACAACTGTGACAGATCCTGCTCCTGCCTTGGCCTCAGCTTTGCTCCACTCCAGATTGCCCGGTCCCAGCCCTGGACTCTGATTCCTGACTCCTGCTCCCATCACCCACTGACAGTGAACTTAAATACAAGTAAATCAGTTATCTGGGAGCTCTAAAGTTATATCAGAAATACTTCTGATCTAGAAACAGAATTGGCTCCCTAACAACGGTTTGATTCAAGATATTTTAAGAACTGAAACTTTCTTGTGGGAAGGGGAACTGAAAGCAGATAAAACAGCCCTTTGAAAGTCAAGGTGCCATACTTCTGCTAACTCTGTCTGCCATTGTCAGGTGCTGAGTAATACAAAGTGTAACAAAACCTTCTTTGTTCTTATGGTCTCTTAATTGAGCATGATGAGATAAGAGGTAAGTCAAGGTTCATTTCACTGGCAAAACACAAAGTTATTAATTCACCTGCTTTACTAAATAAAGACTTGATAATAGCAGACAGTCTGGCAGGAGTCAAGTCCAGGTGCAGCAAAGCCCTAAGCAAGGCAGTTGTTGTATGGCAGGACTACAAATACAGTGAATTATGTCAAGGACAATTTTGTTACTACTGAGGCCTGCGATTCCCCCATCTTCTCACTCGCTCAGGCTCTGCAGCTGCCATTTGAGAAGGCTGAAATTCAAGAGCGTCTCATTACGATGTCCTGGAGTGGTTTAGCAACCCTCTTTTCCACCTGATTTTTAATGGATTCATATTGTATGTTAGATTGCAAACTCTTTGAAGCAGGGAACATACATATCTCTGGTGCTGATCCTGCAAACGCTTAACCGGGAACTTAACTGAGGGAAGGTAATGGCACAACTCACTCGAGTAAAGCAACATTTGCAGGACTGAGATTACACTGGTGCAGCATGTAGTACAACAGCTCCCTGAATGGGCCCTCTGGGAACAATCATAGCGTGAATACTGAACAACAGTGACAATATGTTAATCGGAATGGACCTTTTCCTCTCTATTACAGTAAGGCCTCAGATTTAACCTGTGACATTAATGTTTTGTTAAATGGCATTCCTACTATACTCCATATTCAGACAGGTACCTCCGGTAATCCACTTTACAGTATGCCTCAGATAAATATGATGAGTATAGCAAATTGGTTCGCCTCTAGGTTGTCCAGCTAGTACCCTTCCCTGGCCCTCAAAGGTCCTGGAAATCACTGTGCTTATTGAAAGAATTAGACTAGATGGAATGGTCCTTTCTGGCTTTGGAATCTATGAACCAGCTGGATGGCTCAGAGGGTAAATCCGAGGACAGACCAAAGCCGGAGGGACAAAAATCTTAAAGGGCATCATGTCTCTCCTCCCAGATACTGAAGCAAATCCTAAGTTCCCTGGCAAAAGAAGCAGCCATCCTATACAGCTCCTCTTCTTCTCAACACAAGTCCAGAGACTCTCGCAATGGGTGCCATCCACCAAGCAGAGGGAATCAGATCCAGAGGGGGAGGACACAGAGGGAGAATATGCAGAGACATACATTGGGTGGTGATGGTGGGAGCCCCAAGATCCCCCACTCTGGCCACATTCAAGTGACAGATGTTACATTTTTTCTTTCCTTTTTTGGACTCTTTTGCTTGCTTTGTAGGAGCTAAGATGTGTGTCCTGACTCAGGCACCACTTCTTTTCCTGAGGAAGCAGAGCTGTCAGATTCAGATTCAGGCTCTGAGCAAGGCATGCGAAAAAAATGCAGCAAACTTGCTTTTCCTCCCCTCCCCTGGATAAACTTGAAACCATATGCAGAAAGGTTGCATCTGCATCCAGCTCCCGCTGAGCAAGCATACAGGGACAAGCCTCAGGGCAAATACCTGCCTGAGACAGCAATCCCACCGCACCCATCCTTTGATGTGTTCGGGGAGGAAAGGTAGCTTTCTTCCTGCAGGATCTTCATTCTTGTCAAAGATTAACTCACATCTGCATGCCTCGCAGAAGTTCATCCTCCTTGGATACATAAACAGAGGAATCTCGAGCAGGAGTAGAGAGGCCATTGTACCTCTTTTTTGGTCCCAGTGTAACCGCTGCTGGAATACTGTGTCCAGTTCTGTGTCCACAATTCAAGAAGGATGTTGATAAATTGGAGAGGGCTCAGAGAAGAGCAACAAGAATGATTAAAGAATTAGAAAATATGCCTTATAGTGATAAGCTAAATAGATTGAGCTCTTTGAATCTAACAAAAAGAAGGTTAAGGGGTGACTTGGCTCCCCATGTAGGTACTTATAAACTGTAACCAATATTTAATTATGGGCTCTTCAGTTTAACAGAGAAAGTTATAACATGATCCAGTGGGTGGAAGTTGAAGCTAGACAAGTTCAGACTGGAAATAAGGTCCACATTTTTAGTGGTGAGAATAATTAATCATTGGGAAAATTTATCAAGGATCCTGCTGGATTTGCCATCACTGGCAACTTTTAGATCAAGATTGGCTATTTTTCGAAAATAATATGCTCTAGGAATTATTTTGGGAAATTCTCTGACCTGTGTTATATCGGAGTCCAGATTAGACTATCACAATGATCCCTTCTGGCCTTGGAATCTATAAATCTTCCCATCATTCTGTCCAGAGCCACAACTTCCTACAGGAAAGCTGAATAATACTGAAGTAAACATTCCTTCAGAAATTAACACTGTTCCAGTTTTGAGCACCAGTTACAGAAAGATTATTGGACAGTTCTATGAATTACCACTAGATGGTCACAGAGTTTCCTCTCTACACTGGCAAGTCTTCTGGTCTAGAACCCTGACGTCCGTAAAGAAACATCCAAACAACAAAGTTTTCCAGTTGTATCTATTTTATTAGCTAAAATAAACAGCTATGCAAAAACCTAAGATACATACATAACATAGCCTGAACAAATCAAATTAGAATAAATTGGGTCAATATCAAACAGTCAAATTAGTCTAATTATCATTTGATTAAACTGTATCAGACAAACCAATGATTCCTTATAAATCTCTATGTAATAATTTGGGAAGGCAACAATCGTGATTGGCTGTCAGCCCCAAATGCAAACAAACATTATCACTTTCAATCCCAAGTCATTTACTTATATTCCAGCCAAACAGCTGATATATAGAGGGTCAAATCACTCCCAGGTTGACACTACAGCTCTGATGCCAGTTAAGACAGTCTGCCCAAATTAGGGTGGTTCAGTAACATCCAATCTCTTCTCCCTCCAACGTAGGGTTACATGAAATATTCCAAAGCAATACAAGCTGATGCAACTTGTTACATTTAGGTGAAAATAACATGACTTTTCAGGATTAAACAAACCATTCCTAACTCATGAAATTTATGAGTGTGTGATCTTTTAGACAGCAGGCTCATTTAACCTAGGGCTGATGCAGGTATTTGAGGAACTATTCTATAGGTGCCAATCTCAAATAGACGTTGTGGCTTCTAGCCACATACATTCCTGCACACACACATTTATTACCAGCCATCTGCTGGAGTTAAAAACCAATGCAAAAAAAAAAAAATAAATGCTGACATAGAGGTGTCCTTCTACTAATAAAGACTGGAAAACCCAACCCAGGCAAACTAAATGGGCTGATACTTATGCATGATGGTTGTCGCAAATTTTGCAGTTTGATTCAGCTTCAGGAAGCTGGCATGTGTGGTTGCCTAGATTCCAAGGCCAGAAGGGACCACTGTGATCATTTGTGCTGCTCTCCTTTATAACACAGGCCATAGCCAGTGGTCTTGTTGGCACAGAAGTTTAATGCTGATGGACTTGCTGGTTAGACATGACTTGCTTGTAGATTTTATATGTTGCAGATTGGTGGATTCCTACTCCTTGATGACCAGCTGGAAGGGTGGAGGAAGCACAGGTCTTTGTCAGGCATGGTGGTCTCATATGGCCACAAGCCAGTCACTAACAGATAAAAGCAGCAGCAATTGCAGGTAAGCAAGCCAAACAGGTAAAGGCAAACAAGCAAAGGTTTCCTCCTTGTCTTCAGTTTTTGAAGATTCTGGCTTGGCTGGTTCCACCACCGCAACAATCTCCCTGAATTCATGCTCAGGAGTCCTTTGGCCAATCAGAATGGGGCACTGTGATAGGACACTCACGTCTCATGAGCACCTCCTGTCGGTTGGGTGCAAACCAAGGGTGCAGCTCCTTTTATCTGAGTAGGCTGTGCTCTCATTGGCTGCTTCCCTTCAGCCTTTCTAGGCAGGCATAGAGCACTCACCTTCACTGTGAGGTAGTAAGAACCAGTTATCTCCAGCAGCCAGTCTACACTAGTGCTACTAATGGTGGATGTGCAGCAGTGCTAATGCAATGGGGGAGATGTCAAGAAAGGGCCTGGTGTAGTATCAGCCCCATTTTACAAATGGAGAACTGAGGTAAATGGTAGATTAACTGACCTGTCTAATGCCACAGAGAATGTCTATAGCTGAGTTAAGAACTGAATCCAAGTCTCTAGAGTCCTAGACTACTCCCCTGACCACAAATCTAACCTTCCTTTCCTAGCTTTCTAGTAATGTCCTTTTACACTACTAAATGTAAGAACATGACTTGCTAATATTATTCAAAAGGCTCCCAGTCCATCGTCCCTACAATTCATATATCTCCTTCACTGCTCACTATGTTACATTACCATATATATTTATATATGGCACCTGTCATCCAAAGTGCTAGGGAAGGATAACAGAAGGGCACAGCAATAAAGCAAATATTAACCAGTGGTAATAAAAAACAAGTCAACAAATGCTGACCCTGAGCGAGAACTAAATATTGAACTCACAGGAAGAAAAGAAGCTGCTTCCAATCATCAGGAGAAGCAGCAGTGAGAAGAGGAAAAAGAGTGGGGCTTTGATTGAAGATTGCAGGGAGCAAGCAATATAAAGAGAGAGCAGCATGATCCAGAGGACAGAGAAATGCACTGGGAATCAGAAGATTTGGGTTCTACTATTAGCTTTACCAAGTAACCTCAAGGAAGTTACCTCACCTCTCTGAGCCTCATTCATCCCCTTCCCCAGTTCAGCTATTTAGACTAGGACCTTCAGGGCAAGGACCATCCCTTGCTAGGTGTTCATACACTGTCTAGCACAATAATGCTCGGGCCTCCCAGTGCTACTGTAATACAAACAAATATCTAGAACAGAAAAACCATAATAGTTGGAAATAGCATTAGAAGACATGAATCATGGGGAAAAAAGGGTCAAAGGAAGCAAACGTTGGAAGCTGAGCCAAAATAAGAGAGTAAGAACAGATTTGGACAATAACATTGAATGCAATAGGGAGAATTTTATGCCAACAGCATAGATGGATTGGAAGTCAGTACCATGGAGAAGAAAAGAGATCATGTATGGGATTGTAGGTTCCAGGGTTGTCCAACTTTCAGAAGCAGTCATTTTGGCTCCCGTAGCAACCTAAAATCTGAGTGATGCAAAGGTAGCTTAAAGCCACCTTTTCTCTCCTTCCCTCCATCTGGGGTTCACCTTCTTTGCTGCGCCTCCCAGGCATAGACTCAGAGTTCCTGATTCTGCTTTCTTCTGTAACAAAAACCAGAGTGGTGGGAAGCTGGATATAACAGAGAAACAAGAGTAGAAAATACTACACATATAGAATCATGACAGGAACTAGAGATGGAAAAGAGTCACCTACAGCATGAGGTTGTCTACCCCATACCCTCTTCACCCTGTGCTGTAATTAGGGAAAATGGATTCTGAAAAAGAGTTAGGCCTGTATTATAGTAAAGATACAGGACTGTTCCCTGCAATATGTTGGCTTCTGATTTGTCCACTCTACTTTTGAATGTTCTAAGCACTTCCACCACTTCCTTCGTCTTTGTGCTTCTCCTCACCCGCCAAACAGTTGGCACTCTCTGAACTTCCTTGCACACTTTGCATCTCCACTTTCCATCATAGATGGCTCTGTACATTATTTATCACAGTTAGTATTTGTGCTACTGGGATGCAAAAGGAGACATATGTACAGCTTGTGTCAAGTTACCACAACGGAACGACAATAGAGTGCCACTCTCAAAGGTTGTAACATTCATCTGATTACCTATTTATGTCTCATAGACTCATAGACTCATAGACTCTAGGACTGGAAGGGACCTCGAGAGGTCATCGAGTCCAGTCCCCTGCCCTCATGGCAGGACCAAATACTGTCTAGACCATCCCTGATAGACATTTATCTAACCTACTCTTAAATATCTCCAGAGATGGAGATTCCACAACTTCCCTAGGCAATCTATTCCAGTGTATAACCACCCTGACAGTTAGGAACTTTTTCCTAATGTCCAACCTAAATCTGCCTGCTCATGGTGGTTCCCTTGGAATACTCCTGGAACTCAGAGAATTTGTGTGAACAAATAAGGTCCTGTCCCATGGGATTTCTAGAGGATTAAGAAAGAAGTGGGGACTTTTTAGAGATTAGTGGATGGTAAATTATTCCATTCATTTGTTATTCATGATGAATAATAAATTACTCTCATAACATTTACTATTCTGTTCATTTATTATACAGTACAGGGGAATGTTTGGAACTAATTACTGCTAAAAAGCCTCTCCAGTCACAAAAAAATGGAGGAGGGGGAGAAGACTGAGAAGCCAGTAGGAGATTCTGTGGCCTGCATTGTGCAGGAGGTCAGACTAGATGATCGTAATGTTCCCTTCCGACCTTAAAGTCTATGATTCTATGGCTGCTGCCTCAGCCAAGGCACCACACATGGGAGCACTGATTGCAGAATTGCCTGGCTCCACCAATTGGTCCAACCATGCTAGTTAAGCCAGAAGGAAGCGCAGGAAGTTGTCTGAGCAATAAGGTGATTTTCTATTGGGGCTGCCTTGGATCCTGCTTGTACCTGCTTCCTGACCCCAACCCTATTCCTGGTCCCTGCTCGGCTCCTGCCTCACCTCTGCCTTCGCTTCTGTTCCCACCATGCTCCTGCTCCATGTGTCATCCTTGCCTCTGCTCCATTTCCTGCCCTTACACCTTGCTTCCAGCTGTCAGTTACCAGTCATGGCCCTGACCCTGGCCTCCAATTTCTGACTCTGCCTTGGTCCTTGGCTCTGGCATTTGGTATCTGACCCTAGTTCCAACTCTCAGCTTGGATTCTTGGGTCTGAGTTTGGCTTGACCCCTGGCGCTGGTAGTTGGCCAGTTGACTTCAGTGCTGACCTGTGTCTTCGTTCTCCAGGCTGGTTTGCTCCCTCTTTCCCCAAATATATCACTTAGCCCCATCAGCATTTGGGGACTGAGATAACTGCTAGGGGTGTGAGGAAGGAAAAGTAGAAAAGAGAACGGTCAGGGAAGGCGCTCGTGAGGTAGAAGGAGGTAAGGGACAGGTTTTTGCAGAAGAATAGGTGTATGTATTTGTATGTGCTGAGAAGAGAGCAAATCAATATATTTAGGGGAAGCTTGTGAAGTACAACAGGCATGCAGTGGTGTGTGTTCTTTGGGGAAGCAGCTGTCTTGCGTTATGCGTAAGGAGCTGGTATGTGGTGAAAATGGTCCTGTGGACAAGTGAATTGAAGAGACTCAATGGCAGGGCCCGGTGTAGGATTCAGATAGGAGAACCTCAGCAGTGTAAAACAAGGCTTTTACTCTTATGTTCCCAGCAGTACAGTCTGTGCTCTTCTTTACCTGACATGAAAGATTTTATGAAATATTATGCCCACACAAAATGCTGGCATGTTTCATTGGGGGGCAAAGAGGCAGTTTCATCCCTCATTTAATATAAACTGGAGACATCCAATAGCAGTTCAGTTGAGATCTCAGCAACTCAGAGTGGAAACCCTTTTTGCCTTGCTTCCTAGCTCAGCCATGAGCCGTGGGTTAAGAATGTCTGTGGCTTGTGAAACATCCTAATGCATCAATTTCAGGGGCAGTCTTCACTTTGCTGAATAGTCTAAAGTGAAGAGATAAACAGACGTCTTGGGCTTCCTACATGAAAGTATGGATACCCAAATGGATGGGGGATGAGGGGCTAAGCATTATTTTTGACGGTTTTGCCAAAACTACAGAAATCAGGCATTGATCAAGTCTGGATAAATGTTTCAATTCTGTTATCCAGGTGAGTTTCATAACTGACATGTACCCCTGAAAACAATTAAAGCTTTTGCTTTTCTTTTAAAGCATCTTCAGCACAGCATAAATTAGAAGTAGGAAATCTTATTCTTTTACCCAGATATCGAGGTGGCCGACCAGTTTGAAAAGCAGGTCCTGACTGCTGGGGAGCAGTTAGCACATGTCCATATTGAGCTCTCTGGCCCTGATTTAACAAAGTATTTAAGTACATGCTGAACTTTGCCTCTTGGCTGAGTATTAACATATTCTGGGATATTAGCTACAAATTTTAGGCCATCCCTTCTCACAATACATCCTGTATAACTAGTCTGGAAAAAATAGAAAACCAATGAATGATACTAATAGTATTCAATCAGCAACTGTTAATATTTGGTTATTCAATCAGCAACTGTTAATACTTGGTTAATATCTATGTTGTTCCCTTGCCAGTTGTCTAACCTAGCACATAGCTGTCTACCTATAATTATTCTGTAACCCTTTTGTTGAGAGTGGGATTTCCTAACTGTGTTTGTGTAACTGATTTGGACAGTCTCTTATCTTCACTGCTCTTTGTGCAGTAAGAAGCCCCAAACCGCATTGCTTACTATACTGACAGTGGTACTCTCCCTTCATGTTATAGTAAAGCTTTGTGGGATAGCTGCCCATATTTTCCTGCAATGCACTGATACAAACACAGCAGTGCAGTAAGTGCAGATGTATAAACATGGTGGACACATGGCCCTGGGGAAAAAAATCAACTTTGCTGCCAGTTCAGATTAGTGTCATGGCTAAAACATAGTTGTACTTGCAGTGTGGATAGGACTCTAATTCTGGATTTCTCTTTCCCCAGGAATCCATCCTTCATAATGAAGATTGTGGGTCAGATCCTCAGCCGGTATGAATTGGCATAGCTCCATTGACATTGATGGAGCAATGCAGGTTTACACTAGCTGGTCCTGTATTTACTAATATTATTTCTCATTTCTGCTACATACTTAGAATCAACCTTCTCTTGTTCCGTACAATGATATTATGTGCAGATTTATAGGCCCTAGCATAGGATAGCTCTCATGCTGAGCTGGTTCAATGGCTGCTTTAGAAGCTCACATGGAGTTCCATGTTCTTGAAGAATTGATCACACAATTCAGTCTGAAACTGATCATCAGAGATCATCACAACTGGCTATCAGGATTTCAGTGGGATTAGGATTTAACACATAGGAGCCAAGCCAACCTCCATCTCCTCCTCCTCATCAGCTATTTTGGCAGTAGAATATTTACACCAGGGGACACTCTGGAAGAGTTTTAGCATGAAGGTGGATGTGACCCTTTAAAACTGCCCTTCTCTGTCCTACAGTCCCTGCTGCAAGCTATGACTAACAGTCTGGATCAATAGACATGCAGGATATTAAGCGTTGTTGTAAACAGCATCCATCTACAGTGCACAGTGAGCAGTTTTATTGGACCTGCAAAACCCAAGAGCTAAGGTATGTATTCTTGAGCACCGCATGCTGGAACCTTACCTACTAACTAACGTGCTATTTACATATTAACAGTGCACTCTTGTAACAAAGGAAACCAATTCATCTTTAAGGCAGCCATCTACCCCAAGAGGTAGAAAACATTATCCAAACAGTAACCCCATGGGACCAAGGCACATCGTTTGTATACTCATGTCATGATATTTAAGATTCCAGTGCTGGCCAAGCACTTGTAGAACTATAACGAGAACATCCTCTTATGTGCTGTTTCCAGAATTTATGCACAGCAAGCAATACATAAATATCAATTAATGAAACAACTATAGAAAAATTAATTAAACCATGAGAGGATAAAAGCCTCTATTCAGCCTTGTATAAATGGAAGACAAATTCATAAACCCCTCCCCGCTGTTCAATAGAAAGCTCTCAATTCCAGAGGAAGGAAATCGTTATTTTTTTAATTGCATACTACTTTTAAATTAATTTCCACAAGCACCACAAGTAACAAAAGGGAGAAGGGGGAAAGCAAAGATTTTACAACTAAATTAGTACTTGGGGGCAGCCTAGCAATTATTGGTAATGATCCAAAGTCTGCATATCCTGTAACTTCTCTGTAGGTGGCAGAGGGATGGAAGAGAAAGGAAAGGATCTTCAGAGACAGCAAATTAAAGTCTATCCATAGAGTTCCACAAAGTCCATAATTCAGAGATTCGTTAATAGCACCTAACACTATAAATCCACAGGCATAACCACTAACACATTAATTTGCCTGAATTATCCCTAAAGACAGTAAAAGTACAAAACCAAAGAAGAGATGAAGAAATGGACAGGAGAGCTGAGCTCTCATTTCAGACTATGTGCAAAGACCATTGAAACACCATTTGCCCTCAGAACATAGCATTCTGAGCCCAAACCAGTCCCCCATAGTCAATGGGACTCTTTCCATTGACTTTATTGGGGGCTGGATCAGGTCCTCTGGAAAGAAATTAGAAAACAAAGAAAGAAAACTGATGAGGGAGAGCTTGGTGTTGTGGAGGGTTCAAATGATGGCATGGCAGCGTATGTATGTGAATGCAGGACAGAAGGTTACTTAGTACTTTCTGTCCTTTCCCAACCATGATGGTTCCAGCATTATTTTCCTTTGCCTTGTTAAGCATCTTTTTGTGCTGTCAATGACATAACACAGAAGGCATCTTTGTCCTCAAAGAACATTTGGTCTGATCCTGTACTGCTAAAGTTAATGGGAATTTCACCCTTGATTTCAGTGGGAGCAGGATCTGGGTCAATATGAATTTTTTTTAATGAGGTGGTGATGGAGTCTGATACCAGGAAGCAAAGAGAGAGCTGGACATACTTTAGGGCACACTGAGTTCTTTCCTATCTGCTGATTTGTGGGACTGTTCCACACTTTTCATTTAGCAGAATCGCTTGAATGCTCTTTAAAAAACCAGCCAAACACACAAACTATATATCTTTTTTAATCCTAAACACATTTTTCTTTGACCATAAATTGCTGGAATTTTTTGTGGTTAATGGCCAGGGAAGGGTATTTGCTCAGCTCCTTAACTGTTGTTTCTCCAGTCCCAGTCACCATCACTGTTTGGCAGTGTCCTACTGCAAAAATGGTTGTGCATCTTACAACACCCCTGTGGAATGGTAGGTAGGATTATTTGTATCATCACTGCCATTTTACACATAAGCAGGTTGAGACGCAGAGAGTTCAAGTGAGTTGGCTCAGCTCACACAACAAGGCAGTGCCTCTACTAGGCTAGAACCCAGGTCTCCTGTCTGCAAAGCCCAAAGTCTAACTATAAGACAGTGCTACCCTCCTTTTCCTCAGGCTTCTTCAATCAAGCCAGGAGGGTATTCACCCCATCTTCACAAGGGAAAATATGCCAGGATCGCAGTGTCTTTTAAAGAAAGCCAATAGGGAAATGTGACATTTTTCTTCCTGGTCTCTTTCCCAAAAGGTACCAGAAACAACCCACTTGTGTGGCTGTGCTGAGTACAATAGCACTAGAGATCCCACCAGCTAGAGTAGTACAATCAGCATGAATATGCCCTCTGGATGGTTACCTATGTCTAAAAGAACAAAATAATGAACCTCAGGGGCTCAGAGTACTACAGACCACATTTGTGTTGGGAAATCTTCCCAACAGCTCTTGTACCTCCCTCCCAGGGGTGATTGTTATAACCACGTTTGAACTACACAGTTATATCCTATAGAGAACCTGTTCCATGGACGCAAAGTGCTTACGCTTATCCTTTGGGCTATAAGACTGTTAATGATAATGCTTTGTGCTGATATAGTGCCTTTAATTTGAGGCTCCCAAACTGCTGTACACCCATTGATAATATTAATAACCATAATAATACTGCCTTTGCATAATGCCAATCCTGAGGTTGCTAATCAGTTTTCACTCAATCCTTACTCAGACAATGCCCCATTGGCTTTGTGTTTGTCTGGAAGCTTGACTGAGTTAGGCCTGAATGCAAACTGAGCAATGACCTTAGGACTTGGACAACAGTGCATTTCATCCAAGGATTTCAAGGCACTTGGCAAACAATTTAACTTTGTTTCACTTGTAAGGTACTTTGTAAAATCCATCTCACAAACATAAAATGAGACAAAGAGGAAGTTGACATACTTGCTAAATTTCACAGAACTCACGAGTATTGGTGGCAGGAACAGAGCCCTAGATTCCTGACTTCCAGGCCATTGTTCTAAGTACTAGACAACAGTCCATCCCACATTCTCTGGAAGCAGTATTGTCTTTTCTAAAGAAAAAGATGACAACCAAGTTAAAATCTCTCTGGCCCTATGAGTTACTCTCAGAAATTATTTTGACAGGCTAACACTCTTTATTTAGTTTGTTTACTTATTTAACGAAGATTCTCAACCAGTAACCTGGCAGGCTGAAAAATAACAATATTTTGCACGTGTGGCACTTTCTATCAAGTACTTGACAAACGTTAACAAATCATTCCTCACAACAGGCCAGGGGAGTCAATGACTATTATTTATACCCAGCTGACGAATTAATAAGCCAATACCAAAGGTTGTCCATTAACTTTAATTATCCACTGACTTTAATGAAGTCACTCCTAATTTACACTAATACAACAGAGAAGAGAATCAGGGCCTGAGAAGTTAAGTGGTAGAACCAGGCCTAGAATTCATGTTTCCTGAATCCTAGTCCCAGGCTTTAACTTGGATCCAGTCTTTCTCCCTACATTGGAGAAAGAATAGAGCCTCAATTGGTGTGTACTGGCATAGCTCCACTGAAGTCAGTGGATCCACTTTGATTTATATCAGCTGAGGCTCTGGCCTTAAATATTTAAATTACTCCACATACACTTTACAATGCAGTCCTAATCTACGTAAAAGGAATGCATGGCACTCAAAACCTGGATGTCCTCATGATCATTCTGCAGATGATTTCCTATATTAATGTAATTACATAACTCCCATCCAGCATAGAATTTCTGGGAAGAAAGTCAAGGGAATTTCTCAGAAGGCAAACAAGGGATTTGTTCAGTGCTGTCCAGAATGTTATAGTTTCAATGCTTTCTCACACAAAGCGCTTTGTCTTTCCTTGGCTCTTTATAGTAATTGCCTAGACGGGTGGAGCTTGGCATGCCACTGATACAAGAGAACCTCAAGCTGTAACTTTACTACCTCCAGAAAGAATTCCTTTTTTAAAAAAATTATTTATTTATTTAAATACTCAGAGTTGGTTTATATGTTTGATCGAGAACTGATATGCCCTGCTCTGTGGCAAAACATAACCTGTTTCCTAATTTACTGCTTTGGATAATGCTAGTGTTCTGTCTATGGCAAGAAGAATATAATGATTTCAATTATATTCATGCACCAGAACAAAATAGGGCATTGAGCCTATTTTCCCATTTAACAGAACAGGTTAATTTTTCTCTTTTATAACCTGCAACTTTATCAACAGCAAATTACCACTATTGATAACTCATTAGCAAATAAAATAAAAGGCAATGCTATTGACATCTGAATGCAGCTATGTCTGAACTACATTGGTTCCTGGTTATTGGGCTTTTAGTATTCATTAAGGCCCTGTAAGCAGTCTGTGTTTAAAATGTTGATATATGCCGTATGCGTTGAAAACTTTATCTGCATTAGCTGAGACAGCGGCTTGCACCACCTTTGCAGCCTAACAAACTGATTTATCACAGCTTCCTAAACTCTGTTTATGAGGCTGTTTTGTTTTTAACAGCTTAAATCAATTTTTTTTCATGTGGTGACATTTATCAACATCTGTGTCTCACATTGCACTGAGTGTTAACCTGGCCTGGATGATTGTAGCTTTAATAGTGCAGTATACAAGGGGTGTAGTGAACTGAAAGCTGTGTCACTTTGATCTGCCAAGGAGTGTGTGTGACTGCTGTCAAAATGGTAGCCAATTTAAGAGATGATACTTGGTCTAGGTGTTGTTTTCCATTCTGAAGGAAAAATACATGATCATTTGTTCTCTTGGCCTTTTATCGTTCCAATGGGAAAAGGCAACAGGCTTCAGCAAAATACAGTATAAGAGAGCACAAAGAGGACAGTCTAGTTAGACTGTGGCACTCATTGCCACAGGATATTGATGAAGCCAAGAATTTAGTAAAATTCAAAGAACAATTGGGCATTTAGATGGATAACAAGTATTCAGAGATATAACAGTCAATGCAAACATGGAATTTTGAATGCTTCAGGGTTTAAACCAATTTCTATTAGAAATTAGGATGAGATCTCAATGGAAGTGGATTCTACCACATCTTACTTTGAAACATCTGGCACTCACCACTTTTGGAGACAGATACTGGACTAGATGATCCACTGTCTGACCCCGTATGACAATTCCTGTTCTCTCGAGTCACCCTGTTTCCTGACTAAATACCGCATGCTGCTTTGGCTCTTTCTTGCTTACAGCTCCCACTTCTGTTGAGAATGTGGCTCCATCTGCATTATGAATGTGTTGAAAGATGACTCTCCCATTGGACCATTCCCAGACCTAGCACAATTCAGGCAGCTCCTATGCCACTGTTCAAACACAGCTTGTCTCTGTCCACATCAATTGGCCAACCTATGTTAGGAAGCAGTGTGGTGGGAGCCATGTGTGACCCTGTCATAACACCCCAGCCATGAGATGGAGGTGGGGTGGAGCAGCACCACCTGAGGAAAAGCGCTAGAGAAACTGTACCTCAGAAATATATCATCTCTGCCAAGCCTGCTCTCTGCACACAGGGGATATGCATCTTACAGCAGCATAATGGAGTAATGCTCCCTTAGCTTTGCTGTCCCTGTCTCTTACCTTGCCTTATCTCTGCCAACACTCCTCTTTTGGTATCCTGCTCTCCTCAGAGTGCAGGGAGCACAAGGAACTGCATGTGTGAGCAGAGAGCAGGCTTGGCAGAGATGGTATGTTTCTGAGGTACAGTTTCTCTAGTGCTTTCCTTCAGGGGGTGCTGCTCCACCTCACCGCCAGCTCATGGCTATGATGTTACAACATGGGTCAAACGTGGCTCCCACCATGGGAGGTACAGCTCTACATGCAGTGGCTTTGAACCAGTTGTGTGTGCACTTAACTGGACATTGGTGAGTACCCAGCTGGCTTGCAGGCCCGCTTACAAAGAGTTTGCTGTAAAATTGCTAAAAATTCAAGGAGGTCATTGCTGGGGATCACAGCAGCTCCATTTCCTTTTGTGGAAAATTTCAAAAAGTTTCATTTTTGTTCCAAATCAGAACAAAACCAAATTTCAAAATCCTGCACAAAACAGAATTACCTTTCTCCCCCCTGCTCTACTCAAAAGATATGTATTTTTCCTACTTACCTGCCTCTGAGCATTTTATATAATTATCTTCAGAGACTCTAGGAGTGAAACAACACATAATATAGTTATGAAACACTTTGGACCTGTAAGAAACGTGTTGTTTAGGATCTAGTAATGGTACTGAGAGCTCATTCCAGTGGCAAATATGCTAGGTCCAAGCCATTAACTCTCTTAAACCATTGCCTACTGGAAACCTTCAGGCTGCTGGATCTGTTCTGATTAGAATTCTCTCCAATGTACATAATCCATGGGAAGGAGCTGTGCTGACTTTCACCAGCTGAATATACGGCCATCTGTTCTTATGCCTTTGAGGAAAATATCTCAGTTTCTATGCAGTAGACTGTTCTGACTGGTACTGGCTGCATGTGTGACTATTTTACCATGGTTGTGTGCAGGTATATGAGGACCAGGGACTGTTCAAGGTCAAGAGTTGCTGGAAGAAATCAAATGTTTCATGGTAGTTGGATTCTCTCTATGTGGGAATTATTCTCCATCACTGTCTGCACTGGCACCTACCTAACAAAGACAACCTGTGCTATATACCATCACCACTGAGGTTCAAATATTCATGTAATGCCAATAATGTTATTTTTTGTTGCTGTGTCAGAACATATGGTGTCTGATCTCAACCTGGGCTAACTCTAAGGACTTCAGTGGCATTACTTTTGATTTACACTGCTATCGGTGAGATCAGAATCTGGCCTATGATAATCATGTGGAATACTGGAAATGCACTTCAGAAAAAAAAAAAAAGATGGCCCATGCTAGATGGCTGCTTGGCAACTGTCTTTTAATATGATGTTAACAGCGATCAGCAAGAGCACTTAATACCAGTGATTGCTTTTGTACCAAGGGACAACTTTTTCCCCTTTTCAAGCAGTCTAATTACTCTATCTATCTATCTATCTATCTATCTATCTATCTATCTATCTATCTATCTATCTAATCTACCAATAGCTGTTAAGAATGTATAGAAGAAGACACATGGGTGTAGGGCAGAGATATTCCATTTTTGCGAGCACCATCCACAAAACAAGCACAATGCACATGTCTCTACATTTCCTTAAGGGTGGCTATGGAGAAAGCACGTGACCAGGTGATGAAACCAACAAACCATACCTGGCTTCAAAGAAGAGCTGGAATGACGAGAAACCAAAGTTACTCTCAGTTTGATTTCTGACTCTATTAATGCACCGTAAGTGTACATGTTTTATTTTATTGCATTCAGCTACTGCTACTACAATACTGAGGACAGTATTGCTGTTATAAACACACTTTCAAAGCAGACATGCCAAACTTGTGAAACAAATGCAGAAATTGGGCTTGTTTTTGGTGTAATTGGCTTGTGAGTTGCTTGTTGGCTAGTTTTTGGCTTGTAGCTTGCGGTTTGTTAGGCTTCTAGCTTGTTGTTTCTTTTAATTGGCTCCTGGCAAGCAGGGGCAAGGAGGGGTAAGCAGGGGCAAGGACAAGGAGAGAGTCGGAGTGCACAGGTGTTGGGGTTCTTAGGGCTTGGCTTGTTTGGGCCTTGTTTTGAAATGGGATTAGCTTGATTTTTGGCTCATTGTGAAAGTCGCAGTGCTTATTTACCACATGAATGTTGGCAACTGTGTTTCAAAGATACTTTAAATGTAGTTGTTTCTCATACACTTATATTTGGAATTTGACACATAATTTTTCAGCACTGCAGATTATTGGGGAGAGTAATTACAGGGGGAGGGAGATGATCTCCTGAGGATAAAAACAATGGAATGAGAGTCAGGATTCCTGAGTTCAATTCCTGGTTCCATCATTAAACTATGCTACAAGCACTTATGCCTGTGCCAAGGTTTATGAATGTGAGCAGTCCCATTGAGTTCAAATGACACTACACACGTGCATACATGCTTGTGTGACTTTGAGTTAGTTATCTTTCATGTCTCAGTTTACCTGTCTGTCAAATGGATACAAAAATTCCTATCTCACAGGGCTGTGAGACATAATTAACATTTATGAATGTGTTTTGAGAGTTAAGGGATGACTTCATCACAGTTTATAAGTACCTAAATGGGGAACAAATATTTGATAATGTGCCCTTCAATCTAGCAGAGACAAGTATAACACAATCCGATGGCTGGAAATTGAAACTAGACAAATTCTGACTGGAAATCAGGTGTAAACTTTTAACAGTGAGGGTAATTAACCACTGGAACAATTTACCAATGGTAGTGGTGGATTCTCCAACACTGGCAATTTTTAAATCAAGATTGGATGTTTTTCTAAAAGTGATGCTCTAGAAATTATTTTGGGGTATTTCTATGGCAGGAGTGGGCAAACTGTGGCCTGGGGGCCGCATTCAGCCCTTTAGACATTTTAATCTGGCCCTCAAGCTCCTTCTGGGGAGTGGGGTCTGGGGGTTGCCCTGCTTCATGAGTGCTGTGGCTCCGCGTAGCTCCCAGAAGCAGCAGCATGTGCCCCTCCAGCTCCTATGTGTAGGGGCAGCCAGGGAGCTCCGCATGCTGCCTCCACCCCAAGTCCCACCCTTGCAGCTCCCATTGGCTTGCAACCACGGCCAATGAGAGCTACAGGGACGGCACCTGTGGACAGGGCAGCGTGCAGAGACACCTGGCAGTGCCTCTGCATAGGAACTGGAGGGGGGACATGCTGCTGCTTCCAGGAGCTGCTTGAGGTAAGCACTACCCGGAGCCTGCATCCCTGACCCCCTTCAGCACTCCAACCCCTGCCCCAGCCCTGATCCCCCTCCTGTACCCTGAACTCTTCATTTCAGGCCTACCTCAGAGCCCACACCCCCCAGCCGGACTCCTCACCCCCTTCCACGCCCCAACCCCCAATTTTGTGAGCATTCATGGCCCACCATACAATTTCCATACCCAGATGTGGCCCTCGGCCCAAAAAGTTTGCCCACCCCTGTTCTATGGCCTGTGTTATATGGCCTTGGAATCTATGATGGATGGAAAGTGCAGAGTATGATTATTAACTAGGAGGTGGTATTTTTTAATAAAACATGTTGACAGGGGTTTCTGTTTACAATATCATGTCGGTGTAAAATAGACTGCCTGAAATGATATGCATATAGATGTTCTAATTGATTAGGAGAGAAGTAACCAGGCATCAAAATGCCTCCTCCATTGGGTGATGCATGCTCTCCCCTAAAGTGCTACTTGCTTGTTGTTACATTGTTCGTGTTTCTTAACATCTGTTCTTCATTTTCTCCACAATAAATTCAGCGTCAGATCAACAGCATAAGGAATCTGCAGCAGTAACTTGTAGTCCACACTGGTTTTCTCACTATTTGAAAGCATTTTTTTCCTGGTGGCCCAAATAACAAGTGTTCCTGTTATATAACAACCCCAACAAATACAACCAATTCTGTCTCTGAAAAGCTTCACTATTCTTAACCGCTCTGTAGTTCTGTTCTTTGATGTAACCTCTCTGCTCATGTTGCCTACATGGAATAAACAGCAATGGGTTGCAAAGATAAATCAGAAA
This sequence comes from Gopherus flavomarginatus, assembly GCF_025201925.1. Taxonomy (NCBI): domain Eukaryota; kingdom Metazoa; phylum Chordata; order Testudines; family Testudinidae; genus Gopherus; species Gopherus flavomarginatus. The sequence goes on along the minus strand of NC_066624.1, from coordinate 102,680,173 downwards.
GCAAAAGAGAAACCATTCCAACCAATATGACTGCCTTGTGAGAAAGCAGTGGGCCAGGTCCTCAGCTGGCATAATTCCACTGACCTCAATAAAGCTATGCTGATTTACACATGCTGAGGATCTGACCCCACATTGTTCATTATTGGAGCCACACAAAGCACCTCCTTATAGACAGGCATTTTAATTTGTAGCTAGACATTGATAATCTTTGTTAAGTTTTTTTTCTTAATTTGCTCTGAAATCTGTTTATACCACCAAAGGCATGAGTATCTATCAATTATCTGGTAGGGGGTGCATCTTAACCAAGTTTGTAACCACTTAGACGTGGTTGGTTCTAAATATATTTTGTGTCCAAATGGTTTATACCCATCTCATATGACCATTCAGTGGTAGAGAAGGGGTGGTTCAGAGCAGGGCTAGATGATGTGATGTTAAAAATACCTGCACCCAGGTTGCTTTAGAGCTTCCACCAGTCCTGGAGCAGCTGAGTTGATGCTAGGCCAACAGCAGGCCAACTGCTGAAAATTCTCAGTGTAGACACAATCCCAGAGACTAGCCTCTTAGGAATGACCTACTCAGCTGGAAGTGGCTAGAGGGACTCTAATGTGTTAGGGATACCAGGTATTTCTCTTCAAGCTGTTTTCTGTCTAGCATTTTCTGCCAGTGGGGATGGGTTTGTGCTGAATAATTTGGATCTGGATTTTGAGTCCCCCAAATCCCCACTTTTAGAGATTTGGATCAGCCATGAACTTTGGATACAGGTTTGGATTCCAACTCTTCCCAGCCTACTTGAAGTCATGGGGTGTTTTGATCCAAGGCTTTGCTTCAGGCCCATCTTTAGCTGTTAACAAAGCCACATGCCTCATAAATAGGGTTATTATTTCTTGTTCTTCCATTCAGCCCCTGCCAGTGTGAAGTATGAATGGGAAAAAACAAGAAACCCCTGCAAGCAGAGATCATTACAGGAGTGATTGACTCCTGTAACTCAGTGCTACCTTCGAGGAACACGGCTAGAGCCAGCCAAAAACACCATCTGTCAGTGGCAGAATGAGTAAATGTATCTCTATTTATGAATTCTCGAGTTGTGAGACAATAAATGGTCTGCATATCTGTACATAAAATAGCACCGAGTTTTGTTAAAAATCTGATTCCAAAGCACCTGCAGCTCACGATCATGTTAAAATAAAACCAGGCAGGTCTGTAGCAGCCAACAGGAACCATTACATAGCTTACATGTCTCCTGGGGGCTTGCAAAGCTATTTCGGAGAATGTAGCATAGCTGACTATGGAAAAGAAACAGCAATTTGATTAACAGGCTTTCCCAGACTATTTAGCAGGAGTTTCCAATGCCCTTCACCTAATAATTAGCTGGCTCTCATGATATATCATTCACATTTGCATCAGCTGCAAGGATCAGTGGGCATGATGGCCTGGCTACACAGTCATATTATTACAGTTTAATAAACTTGTGTTCAAACAATGGGGCTTTTTAGGGTCTGATTCTGCCACTTTTACTCATACTGAGTCATGCCACTCCAATCAGTTGGACTCCCGACACAGAGAGGTACCGTTCCACGTGACTCGGGGTACAGACTTGGGCCCTTGATGTGGTGGGGAAAATCCAGTTAACTGAGGGCTTCTTGAGGCCTTTAGGAAAGGCTTTTTTATTCAGGTGATGAAAGGGTCAGCAGAGCGCAGTCAAAGCATCAGTGTCCATGTCCCATTCCTGTTTTCTTTCAATAGCTCCCCTCCCGTCCTTTCTTTCTCCATCTGACTGGTCCACTCCAGCCCCCAGATAAGAGAGTGACCCATTAACTACCACACACCTAACTTGCTTTAGAACAACTGCCACTGTCTCAAGGCAGGTGTACACCAGAAAGTCTATCTTCAATCCAGCTGTCAAAACAATGTCACATGTGGCTCAGTATACCTATTCTTCAAGAGAATATCAATATTCAGTCCATGAAATCTTAACTAGAGTGTGGAGCAGTTCCACAAGCTGTTGTAGAAATTCTAAATATCATTTAGATAAAGCAATTTATGAATCACAGAAAGTTTGATTCACTTCCAATGTTTCCAGCCCTTTCTGCTCAACATGAACATTTTTCTAACCTATGCCCCACCCTATTTGTCGGGTGCTGTGTTACAACATGATTTCTCTCTGTACATTTGCCTCATTTACATATAACCCCCTATGGCACAGCTTTTTTTACAGCCACACAGCTTTCAGTTGTGTAGACCAGTGGTTCTCAACGTCAGGCCTCTGCTTGTTCAGGGAAAGCGGGCTGGGCCAGTTTGTTTACCTGCCTCGTCCACAGGTTCGCCCGATCGTGGCTCCCACTGGCTGTGGTTCACCGCTCCAGGCCAATTGGGGCTGTGGGAAGTGGCACAGGCCAAGGGATGTGCTGGCCGCCCTTCCTGCAGCCCCCATTGGCCTGGAGCAGTGAACCACAGCCAGTGGGAGCCGCGATCGGATGAATCTGAGGACGTGGCAGGCAAACAAACCGGCCCGGCCCACCAGGGGCTTTCCCTGAACAAGCAGTGGACCGACTTTGAGAACCACTGGTGTAGATGGTATACAATATACATTTTACTTGCTATACGTGCCTTGGGGATTTTAATTTTGTGTTATATAGGTTATGTCAGTAGATCTTAAACTTTTGTACTAGTGACCCCTTTCACATAGGAAACCACTGAGTGTGACCCCCCCTTACAAATTAAAAACACTTTTTAATATATGTAACACCATTATAAATCCTGGAAGCAAAGCGAGGTTTGGAGTGGAGACTGACAGCTCACAACCTCCCATGTAATACACTCGCGACTCCTTTAGGGGTCTTGATCCCCAGTTTGAGAACCCCTGGGTTATGCTATACAACAGTTAGCCTGGATCCAGACCAGTTTCCATTTGCATGGTCAGAAGACATTTTCTTCTTACGAATCCCATTTGCTGTTCAAAGGATCCATTTCCAACCATCTCCTAGCAATTTGTTAGTTTGATCTTTACACGAATTTTGAGAGGCCACATTAAGTTTGGGTGGAGTGACTCAGAATACTGCAGGATTATAGAGCAGTAGGGAACTGTCTGCATCATTTTACTGTTAATTTCTAGTCTTTCCAAAATTTGGGTTTTTTTAAACAGGTGCTGAATTTATTTATTTTTTTAAAGTGTATAGTCTTGGGGTATTAGCTGAACACCACGGAAACACACTCTCAGCCCTTAACTCGTGTTTATTGCCTACCCATTTTACAGTGTTGTGCCTCTTCTCTATACATGAATGTTATCCTTTGGCTATCAGTGACTCTCTACCCAGGGGATCCCAGCTGGTGATTTTGTTTTAAGTCTCATAGATTCAGAATGCAGAGTGAATGTGATTATTGTCAATAATGTGTTGCATCTTAAAAAGCTTCTAACAATGTGGCATGTTTCTTTGCAGCTTGTTACAGCAGAATCATTTTGACATGCACTCAAGTCACCTCTGTAATAGGAAGAAATTATCTAGTCATGACTGTACTATCGTTCCCCCTTTCAGTGTACGATTAACATCAATCAGCTGGACAGCATGATTGATTTTCTAATTAACAAGGCATTTGTTTCAGCTTGCATAACCACACAAAACTTAACGGGTTCTCTACTGTATCTTAGGAGATTTTTTTGGTGTGGAAATTTAGTCTCAAACTTAGGGACCTTTAACTAGGGATAAAGCTAGTTAGCCCTTCACTTCACATCTAGATCTGACATGGCAAATGCTGCTACAAAAAGTATTTCAACAACAAATACAATCAAAAGCTCATTTGGAACAATGACCTTACTAAATACCCACCCATGCTAGACAGAGTTAAATACACAACTTCAAAATTACAATGAAAAGAAACTGCACAGAAAAAGGAGGGAAAGTAAGAGGTGCGGAAAATGGAGAAATATCTTCAGCAGAAAGATCAAAATGCAGTAGCTGGAGAGCTCATGAGGCTGAGCGATGCAGGAAAGTTACTCTAGATATCAGGCGATCTGATGACTTTTATATGAAGCCCAGACTGGGACTGGGTGAGGGGACAAACATCTGGTGCTAGATGAATTAAAAGAGTAGAGAGTGACATGGAGGGCTAGATCCTAAAATGCGCTCAGTGCGAGACTAAGAGGGCATCACTTTTTGCCTAGGCTTGTCTAGGGCCCTACCTAATCCCTGGTGTTAGAACAGCCCTGATTCAGCTTTAACTAGCTTATGCCCAGCTGTTGACAATGTACTGCTAGGTTAGATTTTAGGGACATCTTGACCATGGCCTCTCTCTCTTAAACCAGGGCAGGAAGGGGTAGGGGACGGTGGATTAGCAGTTGCTATGCTAGGGCAAACCTATGCCACCTACAGATTTCATCCCACAGGCAAAACCTCAAAGGGCTGGATCTACTGGCTATTTCAGCTGCCAAGGTCAGCACTATGGTCCATAAGGTGAACTGGAGCATTTCCTTGAAAAATAAAATTTTTTTAAAATCCCTTCAGAAAAGCCATCCTGCTTGGAAATCCTATTCTGGGCTACAGCAGTTAATTGCTGCGCTTGCATAAATGATTTACATGTGTTTGCTTTGGATAACGCAGGGTTTGCGGATCCAGGGATCCCCCCTCTTTCCATTTCTAAAGGCTCTGATTGCAGGTTTTCCTTGCCAAGAGGCATGGCAGGGTTTGTCCGAGTACTCCCATAACATGATGCATTCTTGATTCAATTTCCTTAAGAAAAGGAGATGAAACCCTGTGCAGCTCAGCCGGAATGTCTTGTGGGACCGGATTGAAGGAGAAAACTTACTTTCGAAATTTTGGTATGCCAGCTTCTTGTCATGTGTGTGACCTTTGCTTGCAGCCAGACACTGGGGAGTAAAATTGAAATCAATGAGAAATACTAATATCTCTTTCAGCTTGGCTCCAGTCTGCCTGCTGACTGGAGAAAGTGGTTTTTAATTCCTATTTCATGTCATATGTTAACTCTACAAGGCCAGATCTTCACTCCCGATGCTGAACACCCACTGGCCTCAAGGCCAATAGGAGCAAAATATGAGATGAAGACTAAATATTCCAGGTAAACCAAACGAAATGAGGTCCAATAGTTACTCGGATTTTTTAATCTGCTTTACACATTAAGCACAGTACAGATGGGAGCCCTAGGCAGACTTCACACAATCTTCTGCTTTGATTTACACCTGTGCAGCTCCATCGCATGAGACTATAAATCTGGCTACAAATGATATGAATTAATGCAGAATTTGGCCCTTAGCCCTTACCAACTGTCTAGAGAATGAACAAGCTTTGGTGCCTTAAAATAAATAGGCACACACAAGCCTGTGATGCTTTAGATCAATTATATTATGTGAAACAACCACAATCATTTTCCATGTGTGTTGAGCATATAATAACAAAAATAATCATTCAGAGGGAGATTTTCAGCCAGTCAGCGTTTAAGGGACGATGTCAGTGTAAAGCTTATGAGAAAACAAGTTGTTCCCCCTTTTAATAAAGAGCAACTCAGTCTGCAAAGAATGCCCATTGCAGTAAGAGATTACTGCTCTGGGGATTGTACAGTACAGTAAGGGCAAGACTGAAATCCTTATTCCCACCGAGAACCTGAGTAGCCCAGTTTAAATTAGTGGAGATTACTTGCAGAGTAAGGTACTACTCCAGATGTGTAAGGGTGACCACAATTTGGCCCAAAGCATGCAGTGCCATCCTAAGTACTACATAACACTCCATGTTCCTTGTGTGGAGTGGCTGGAGGAGAGGACACTAATATAATTTGAATGGCTGACAGGCTTGCTTTATCAAAATGCATGTATGCCTCCCTCCCCAACTCCTCAGCAGACAGCAGCCATGTTTCCCCCTCTCCTTGGAGCAAGTCATTTAGCCTGGGTTGCTTTGAAAAATCCTATCCTGTTTTATATGTGAAGCTAAATGTGAGACGTTTGCCAAGGGAGTGACTTGACTCTCCTTGCTGGATTTATTAGCTCTGCTGATGGGATACTGCCCTAATATCCCTGCCCAGCAAGGGAGCTGATGCACCATATTTGCCACATTGCTTTAATCTGGCCATTTGTTATTACACAGGGGAGCAATAAAAGCAAATGACATGCTGGTTGTTCCAAGTGAGTTACATCTGCTGTTCCTTTAAAGCTACTGATCCGAACTACACAGCTGTAGCCTCTCCCAGCATTAGTTCTGACAAGAGGTACTGTACCAACTAGCTGTCGTACCCTCTATAGGCTTGAATGACTCTTTGAGCAATGCCGAGCCATTTGCAGTGTTGCAGGAGGGCAGCTGGGAGGGAGAGGACCACACAGTCAGTGTCTAACAGCTGCTCGGTGGAGTGTTATGGAAAGCCTGAGCAGTGTCTTTGATCCTGAAACATATGATGCCGGTGACTTATTTCTGGTTTACTTTCTCAATCACTGCCACACAACCATGCACTGCTTCTTTTTCCCTCTCTGTCAAAGGAGCTACTGCTGATTCAGGGGAGGCAGAAATACAGGATTAAACAAAGACTGAATGGCTTGCCAACTACAAAACCAGTTTCTCCTCCCTTGAACTTCAGGTTTTGCATTTTTTTTAAGGTGGCTTAACTCATCATACACAAGCCCCACTAATATCCCTTAGCAAAGACCAAGATTTCCCCAAGACCATGAGTCTGAACTGAGTCATGGCCTCTACTACCTTGTTTAAGACCTGGAAATCAGTGTAAGGGGCTTCTGTCTTTTTCTCTATTTGGCTTAAGCCTATCAAATGCCTATATCTTTATGTGAGTCCCATCCCCTCTACCCGTAGCTATGGTGGGGAGGGAAGAGGGATACATAATTAAAACAATCTGTACCTGGACCCCCACCAAGACCCACTCCCCCAGCACCCAGACACACTGACGAGTCTCCACATCCAGGCTTCCCAGCCAAGACTCATCCCCCCACGCCTGGACCCCCCTGCAGAATCCCATTGCCCCTGCACCTGGAACTCCCCAACAACCCCTTGTGCATCTGGATCCCCCTCAACCCACCCACATCCAAATTGCCGCATACAGAACCTGCTCATTGTAAACCTGGATCCTCCCACACTAAGTCCCTCCACACTTAGATGCTGACAAGCTGAGGCTGCCTGACCACAGCTGGTGCACCTGGCGTGGAAGGGCAGGGCTCAAAGGTGTATTTCTGGGGCAGACCCAGCCCTTGCACTGTTTAAAGATCAGGTGAAGCCTCACCGCCAGTCAGTGTCCTGAGGGGGTGGGGAGCACTGCAGGGTGATCCCCCACCTCCATGTAGCCAGTAGCCTGTGCACCCCATTGCCATGCTGGAGCCTCCACACTTATTTATTGACAAATAAAATTTGCAGAATTTTTATTTTTGGTGCAGAATTTTTAATTTTGGGGCACAGAATTACCTCAGGAGTAAATCTGATTTCTGCACTTCCTCTGGTCAGCAAGAATCAAAGGGAAATCCACAACATCCACAGGAAGAGACATGATGAGAAATCAGAAGAAAAGAGGCAAGCTCTCTAAATAGAATGTACATACAATTGTAATGTTAGTTTCAACTCCAGTCTCAGTGGAAGGCTACAGTTCTTCACTTCTGCCACTCTGTGGTGCTGTGGAAGGCTATAAGTCAGCCACACACCCAGGCCCACTCACATGATTCCAAAGTGGCCTCTCATAACAGTAAGTAGGTTGGCTTCTTCTGTGTCTCTGAAATGCATTTGCAGCCAAGGTGTTAGAGATCGCTTCCCTCCATTATGTGAGTGTTCAGGTCTCTCTTCCTATAGTAAAGAAATGGCTGTGAGAATGGGGGAGACCAGCTGGGCAGGTCTCATCTCTCTCTCGCTACTTATTCCTTGCGGCTCTGGAGGGAAATGATATCGTTAGGATGCACTTCTAGGTTAACTATTCAGTGATTCTCTGTCCCCCACATCAGCAGCAGATTGTTCCATCACTATCAGCTTCACTTCTCCATAGTAGCTGCCATATGGAAAGGTGACAGAAGCTACCCAATATGGTTCTGAAATAGGGACAGAGATTGCAGTTGTGTGCAGCACCAACAGCTTGAAAATCACAGCCATCTCCAAGTTATTGGGCAACTAATTAGATATATGCTGGGCAGAGGCTGTCTTTGTGCTGGGTATATAAAGCGCCTCACACAACTGGTCCAGGACTGGGGCTCCTAGGAGCTATGATAATATAAATCAATGATAATAATAATGAATAGCAATAAATCTGACCTGTATTGTGTGGGCCAATGTACAGGTCTCTCACTGGGCACTCTTCAGTCAACTGGGTGGTGCCTCTTTCTCCTTTTGGTACACCTCAGCAAATGGCAGGCTGGTTTCTTACCCACTGACCAGGGAAAAGTACAGTCAGGAACCTTTCAATGAATGTGCCAGGAAAGGACTGTCAGATGGCAAATATGTCTTGATCAAGAGGTGGCAGTGTAGGCCACTGAAAAGGGAAATAATAGGCTTCCTATGTGACCTTGGTAGACCTTTCTATGCATCATTTCCCCCCTCTGTCATCTGTTGAATAACAGGAGATGCTGTTACTTATCTCAGTGAAGAGTGGCTGAGACCTAGTGATGAAAAGTGTTACACAGAATATCAGGGTTGGAAGGGACTTCAGCAGGTCATCTAGTCCAACCCCCCTGCTCAAAGGAGGACTAATCCCCAGGCAGATTTTTGCTGCAGATCCTTAAATGGCCCCCTCAAGGATTGAACTCACAATCCCAGGTTCAGCAGGCCAATGCACAGACCATTGAGTTATCCCTCCCCATGCTGTTACTAATTCTGATCATCACTTTCAAATGGGCCAGTAGGGATTGATACAGAGCTTCTTAAAAGCCAACCGGCCATCTTGAAGGTGCTTGTTGGTCCTAGAGTAAATGAGGCAGAATTGAAGGGTCAAGGCTAGCACCCAGCAATACCCAAAGCCCTAAAAAGGAAGCATTATTTCAATAAGTTGTGGCAAAATATGCCTAAAACCTAATAATGAAATCAGCCACGTTATTTAGGTGGTGTAAATTACTGCATCACCCTCCCCCAAAGGGCCTTGGAACTTTTAATGATCATTCTTGGTCAGGTCTTTCCTTTTGTCTTTCATCCAGATACATACAACAGCCTTTAGCATCCCAGTGGATCCAAGTACTGTGCTGACAGACGAGCACCACCTACTCTAGATTAGCCACTCAGCATCCTAGGTTTTCCCTCCAAGATTTTCCTCTCAAGTACTGGCCAAACCTGATGATGTTTAGCTGATGAGATCACTGCCTGAGGCAGATGGCTGCAGGCATGGGTAACCTATATAATTTGTTCTGCTATAATAAAAAATCTTTGTGTTCAGGCAGGCTTCTGATTTTCTTGCTTCCAGCCCTTTCCATTCCAGTAGGACCTCCTAACAGATAACCATTATTTTATATCCTATTTTGAATGAGGAATTGCATATATATTTCTATCCTCGATATTTTTATATTGTTGCTATGAGTCTTGATTGAAACAACATGAGGTGTTAGATCATTAAATAGTAACACCTACTTTATCAAGTTGTTAAAGTCTAAGTGAGATCCATGTTAAAACTATTACAAGTTTTTATCCTTCTGGGGCATTTGTCATCCCTAATTAAGCTTGGATCATATAATATTCTGTGTAATCACCTTATTGATTCTTGTAAATGTGCAATCATTTATTGTTTTGTTTCTTCTGTTTGCTGAAGGGCATTTATTTTGTGAGAGAATTGCTATGTAAAAGGGATAGACTCAGGGTACGTCTACGCTACCCGCCGGATTGGCGGGCAGCGATTGGTCCAGCAGGGATCTATTTATCGCGTGTAGTCTAGACACGATAAATTAACCCCTGAGCCCTCTCCCGTAGACTCCTGTACTCCAGCGCTGCGAGAGACACAAGCAGAGTTGACAGGAGACTGGCAGCAGTTGACTCACCGCGGTGAAGACACCATGGTAAGTCGATCTAAGTACATCGACTTCAGCTACGTTTTAAAATCTTTTTCTTCTCAAGTGAAATTCAGTTTCACTGTGGGTTTTTGAAAAAAAAAAGAAAAGAAAAGAGAAACAGGTTAGCCAGTTTTTCCTCTAAAAGGCACTGCTATAATTTTCAGTCTTGCTGCACCAGATGACCCTAGTCATTGATTCAAAGCAGGTATATCTGAGTTCTACCACATTATTAAGAAAGGTGACGTTCCGTCATATGAACAGATTCTATATGTTACCTAACACCTACCATGTATTTCTGAACCTCAGATATTTCATTAACAAGTACAAAGTACTATTACTTCACTCAGTAAATGTACTAGAAGGTATTTTAATTAATTCTTTGACTCCTAAAGGAGTTACCTTTAAAATTATTTGAGCCATATCCTCAACTAGTGTAAACTGATGTAGCTTCACTGATGTCAATGTAGCTACCCGGGTTTACACCAGCTGACGATCTGGCCTTCAATATCTAAGTAACTTGAGCTAGGCGACATATGAGAAAGTGGCAAAAACTTTTACATTTCCCTAACCAAAAAGAAATTCTGGTTTCATATCTATAAATATACTCATCAAATTTCCATCTGTGCTCTCTAGCATACTATGCAACACCACCTAATATACATATTGAAAGCTCTGTTGGGAAAGATGTGGAAAACTTTCATCATTCATCCAACGTTAGTTTTTGCAAACGGTATCAATTTTTTTAAGTCTCCTTGAAAGTTGGCAGGGTTTTAACTGGTCTATAAGGATCTAATATCTTCAGCTGTACCCCACTTGAGCTAAGTAGAAATACATTTGATATCACATTTAATGTCTGGACGGCACATCACTGGTGTAAGGGTTTAACGTGCCATCAGGCTTCTGCCTTCTCCAACCCAGCATGGCTAATAACTATTCAGGCTTCCATTCAAGGGGAATGCTTTTGTATGCACTGGGATACAGCACCATCAGACAAAGCGTCTTGTTTTCTTTTCAGTTGTATAGAAATGTAGCTCAGTCAACTGTGTTGGCATTAGGTGCACGCACGCACACCCCCCAACCGTTAACAAGCAGACAAAAGCAAGGAGAATGTCAAAAAGAGTGTTGGATAAACACATTTCAAATACTGCAATTCCTGTTCTCTTGAGTTGTTTCCCCTTCTCTCATCTAAAATATTTCCATGGAGGATTCATCTTTCCTTTATCACAAAATGTTGTGCAGTGTCTGTCTAATATTAAAATCTCTTTTGATTTTCTATGGGTATTCTGTTAATTAGTAGGTTTCTCCTCCCGACTAGGCTGTAAATGGAAAGAGTACATACTATACCGATTGCCCTACTTACGGAGCTACTCGTAGGAATGCTAAGATGGATTCATATGCATAACAGACGGCTTATGACCCTGGGAGACAGAAGAACCTGAAATAACCTTAATATCCTGTCAACTTGCATTACCAAACCCCAGTGAACAAGACGACCCTATTTCATAGTCTGACTTGGAAGGAAAGTCTATATCTTTATCTGGATTTTTTTATTTTTGGTCCATCTTTTCAAATGATAGGATTATTATTTTTCCCTTCATTTTTCTGAAGGAAACAAAATGATGAGCTCCCCCACATTAAACACCCCCCTCTCCCACCAGCTGCAGCTTCTTTGGTGTGCACTGACACAATTGCTTTGCAGTCATGCAGCCTAAGTGTTAACCAAAACAGTTGTGAGTAAAGTTGCCGAAGTCCTTTTTTCATTTAGAGAGGGTATCGATATGTCAGAGGAAAAAATAGCATGGGAGGGGCTAGGAATCTACAAAAATCTTAAATCCTTTCCTTTCTCTTATTTTACTATTATCAGTATGTCCTTTGCTGAATTTAAAGCTATCCCAATTTGGGATGTATTAAGCCTCTGTGTGCCTTTAATGCACATGCACTAATACACCTTATAAAACTAGAAATGACTTTCATGTTTGCAAATGCTTATCCAAATCCAGAAAAAAATACAGGTTTCGTCCAAATCCAAATTGAAACCCCATATTTAGGACAGCTCTTATTATTTTGTTTCCAGCCATTTCTAGTCTTCACAAATCCAGCTGTGCGCTAGCTGATTGTATTTACAGCCTCTATAAGACAGAGCATGGAACGGCAATTTACTATAATGAGATGGCAGCCACAATGAAGACTGTTTTACATACAATACTGGAGTCAGGCCTTCCTTTTCTCAGGCCTGGCTGTTGGAATTCAGAAGGGCAGCAGTGAAGTTTTTCTTGGGTGGGGCATCTACCTAATTTCTCCTTCATCCCTCAAATGCCTTCAGTCACTCCTCTCCTCTTACGCTTCTTTACCTGAGAGTAGGCACAGGAAGTTGGAGTGCTGATCACTGTGTTCAGACAGCAGAAGTCCAAAATCAGGTATGTCAAAAGGTAAATCTGTATCACACAGGGGTTTGCATACTGAACCCCGCTATTCAGGGTGCATGGATGTGATCTGCCATCACCTCTGCAGATCCACATAGGGGTTCAACTTCAGTGAATTCTGACTCTAAGGGGACCCTCCTAACACACACATACACACACACCTGATCCATCACTACAACTCCCCCCCTCCAAGCTGTTATTGCCCATCAGCATTCCCCAAGACTCCCAGCCTCTCTCCCTTTTACCTTAAAGGTCTTGGCAGGCAGTGACGGACACTGCTTGAGGTATAAGGAGGCTTACCACCTTCCAAACTATGCATGAACTTCCTCAAGAATGGGCTGAGTTTCACAGGAGTTCAGAAATCATAGTGATGAGGGCTATTTAAGTATATAGATGGATACCTTGAACTTCAAACCCAAGGTTCAGTGTGAATGTTTTGTATAGTTTGGCTCTAAATAGTCCAATAAAAATTAAATGTTGCTTTTTTATTTTTTGCAATATTGAATCATTTCACTCCTTTCCAGATAAAAACAAATTGGTTACAGAAGAAGAAAATAAAGACTGGACCAAAACTTCACTCAAATCTTAAACGAAGCTAATGTCTTCCCTAATGTTAGAAATGTTACCCATATACAGGCTCATCTCTACGATCTTCCTATCTCTTCCTCTGCCCTAACAGTCATCCTGCCTTTACTGACATCCATTTTAGAGTCTCCAGAAGATCTGACCAGGATAAAAGGTGGAGTAATGTATTATTGGCTAGTTCTGGAAGCCTTAGAGTGGTGGTCCATCAACTTTGTCATTCTGAAGACCACATTGTAAGAGAGGTCTCCTGATGGATGATCTTCCAATCTCCCAGCTCCGCTGTGTTCTCCAAACACTTCATTTGGTTGACCACTGTGAAATGCTCCAAGCACCACATGGGAGAACACTTGCCCTTAAGTATGAGATCTGATTGAAAGAATCATCATGTTAGAGCCCTGAAGAGAAAGTGCTATGTCTGACTCAATCCCCACCCTATTCTACGATAAATTACTGTAAAAGGAAAGAACCATGTTGAAAATTGGAAAAAAGGACTCAAGAGATGGTAGGATAGTCACATGGGAGATATCTAGCTGGGATGAAATGTTGCAGTGATGGAGGGGAAATAATTAAGATAAATAAAAGGGAGAAGGGAGACTTCAAATATTTCAGAAAAATTTGGCTATGGAGGCTCATATTCAAACATCAGGCCAAATCTGCTACCAGAGAGTAGAATTTGGCTCTTTCCTTACAAGTTTTTTCAAGTTTGCCTATAACTAAACTTTTGTTTAGTTATAGGCAAACTTAGCATGCTCAGATGTTATTTACTTTACTTGATACATTTTTTTCTGAAGCAAGAGACAAAGGAAAGAGCAGATGCAAAAAATAAGACATAAAATTAAAGGACAGTGTTTGTCTTGTTCAAATATCACCAGGAAAGAGAACTGATAGCAATCTTTTGTGCCCATGCCTTATTTTACTAGGAGCCTTTAATTAATACACTAAGGCTCAGTACTAATGTTAAGAACCAGCAGCTTCCGTAAAAGTATCCAGCTCGGCTCAAGGGCAATGTGATTCTAACTAACCATTCTTAAATATCCAATCCAGAATACACTGAATGTGTGAAACATGGGATGGATACTTCTGAAGCTGTGTCTACCTGTTGTTTTTTTCCCCAAAGTCCAGGTCTAGTAGGTATCTTTCTAGAAGATTCGACAGCTTGTCCACATATTCTGGAACTTTTTCTGACATGTGAAAATCTTCTCCTGAGTCCCTGTGCCAAATACACACTACAAATACTACATAATTCTCCTGTTGCTCATGCTGGCACCCTACAGGGATGGGATTTCCAAGAGAGCTCAGTGCTGGTCTTGCATTGCTTCCATTGACCCCAATGGGAGTTTGATCTCCTGGTGAAGAGTTAAACCCATATTGAGTGCTTTGGAAAATCACACTTTTATTCCAAGAGATTAGCTGGTGGATGGACCAGTCTTATTCAGATTGATTAGTGGAAGTTGATTGTCTTGGGGGGTTAAAATAGCTTTTTTCCTTTGGTCTTAACCTGAGAAACTGTTAAATAACATTTTAAATTAAGGGCCTCTGAGAACCCACAGGGAAAGAAACTATGGTTAGGTTCAAGCCATTTTTGAATGCTCCTAATCCTGGAAAGTTATGGGGGCTGAAAATGCTCCCACTGTAACTTAGACACCCTAGGGACCTGCTTAAGTTATAGCAGACTCCTGGAGCTACCCTAAAGGCCATCGTACTGCTCAGAATCTCTTCAGTGCTATGTGTTGAGGCCTGGCCCTGACACAGCCCCTGCACCAAGCCTTGAGAACAAGTCCTCGAAAGATAGCCTTATGGTTGTCTTCCACAGTGCCTCCACCAAGGGTATTCTCCCCTAGCTGGATGCAGAGCATTTAAAGACCCTTTCAACCTGGTAAAAGGACCAGAGCAGTGTAAGGGGGCTGGAGTGGGGGTGAGAATCTCAAAACTAGAGTTCCAATATAAACAAATCTGCTTCCGTTTCTCTGGTCAATTTTACTCATTTTGTTGTGTCTTCTCTCTCCCAGCCCCCGAACCCCAACTTCTTTGTCTGTTTTGTCACCTTTGTGTGCCCTGCCTGACATCTAAACTGTCTTCTTTGTGCCTGCCTGTTCAGTGCCTAGCACAATGGGATTCTTATCCTTGATTGTGGTTCGTAGATGCTAACGTAACATCAGTAATAATAACTAACATTGGAAACCCACATCATCATGGTCACATATTTTTTGTTGCACATTTTGGACAAAGGGAAACTCAGTCTCTCTCCTTTTTCACCTTTGCAAACTTCACTACAGAGGGTGAAATCAAATGCCGCCCTTTGTGCTTACCTAAAATACTTTTCCACAGCATTCAATCTCTAATACCCTAAATGCTGGAAATAATCCAGCCCTCGATCAACAAGGTTCTTGATTCTGATCCCAGCAAAGGCACCGCTTCAATCATAAGTAAAGTGAATAGAAATTCTGCCAGTTCAAAACCCACAACAGAAGCCAGGGCCTGGATTGAGACTTAGACTTCAAAGAACTCCAAAGACAGAGATTTAAACACGCGTGGCTGCTTTAGATGAGGATACAGCTTCACTCACATAGCCAGCCAGCATTCTTATTGCTGTTAATTATTTCGCCTTCATTCACCTTCACATTGCAGTTTCAGTTAGTGCTGCCAAGGGAGAGAGCAGGAGGACCGAATATTTTTTTTATGACAAAAGGTCAGAAATGTATTTTACAATGAGAAAGAGTTCAGTCTAATTAGGACTGAAAAACACAAAGGTAATTGCTTTCTGTGTCAATACTTGATATTTTCTTTTAGTGTTAAAATAAATACAAAAGGAGCTGTATTTGTTCACTGATGGGTATTGTTTGTTGTTATAATTCACAAGGAACAGTACTCATACTTGTCATAGGCAGTGACATGGAGAAAATAAATGACTCATACAGTTATAATCCTAAGCATTTTTGCTCACAGGAGCTGCAAGCTAATTTACAGCTATGTGGTGGCATCAAAAAGAAATAAGAGCCAGAGAACAGCTGCAGGCTTTGGAGAAACATCAGGTACCTCCAGAAAGGGTAGTGTTCAATGTACAAGTGGCATAGAAAGGAGGGTACATGCCCACCTGCCTTCTTGCTTTTCTTGCCCAAACATATGAAGGGACCATCAGAAACAACACTTCCCTTGAAATTAAGAGCCTACGACTCTCACACCATAGCACCGCACAAGTGTGTAAGGAAGGAAGGAGACAAAAGAGGCTGACCTCAGTGGGAGGAAAGGTAGGGAAAGGAAAGTCCCTGCCATGAACCACTTTAGATGAATAACACAGGGAGGATGGATGCCATCAACACATTGTGAGGACAAACTGAGATGTTAACAGGCGGGGGGTGGGGCTGGGCACAGTTCACGGCAAAGCTTTATTTGTTTGGTTTGGTTTGTTTCAGTGGCCCTGTCATGCTCAGGCAGAGAGAGGGGAGCAGAGCACACCCAAGTGCTGATGGTGGGTGGGATGCCAGGTAAAAGTAATGAGAGGTAAGGAGAGATTTAGAGGAGGTGAGTGACACTGTGAGGCACAAGGAGGTTATTCAAGGATTACTTAAAGGCATCTGCACTACAGATTTGAGCCTGAGCAGCAAAATTCAGGTCTGGCTCTGGACAGGGACCACTTTAATGTGGAGGGGTCCTCCAGACCCAGGAGTTTGTTTCAGGCCCTTAGTGATTTTGCAATGGATTCTGATACCACTAACTCACCCTGAGTAGTAGCTTACTCCACAAGTTGTTGCAGTAAAATTCATGGGACTATTTGTGGAGAAGGATGCTGTTCACTGTGAGTGATGATATCAGAATCTAGCCTGTTACTATTCAAATGAAGTCCATGGGACTACTCAATGTAATACATGCTACTAAATGTAAGATTTGCAGAATCAGGCCCTGTTATAATTCATGATAATTTGGGGGGTGCTGTACATGCATTTAAAATGCATGTAATATATTATTAAATTATATCACAGGTATTTGTATATGTTCTTTTTGCAATATTAAGTAACGGAGTGTCTTTCCTCTTTAAAGATCTTAACAGAGAAATGTTAGCCCGGGTGAAGAGGCTAAGAGGTTACAGTGCAAGTGTGTTGACATTTGGTTGATGAAGGTAAAAGATTTGTGTAGGAGGTAGGAGGAAAGCACAAGAAGCTAATTAAAAGGTTAACAAGGCTCTCTCTCTCCCTTTCACTCATTGACCCTCCCCCGCCCTGCTGAGGTGGCTTTGTTTACAACATAATCTGTGACAAATATAACAGCAATATTTTGGCCTGGATGTGGCAAATATAACCACAGAGAGAGAACACTCACTCAGTTGCCTGCCTGACTCACAGAAGTGTCTAATGGCTGGTCTTGATTCATCCATTTCAGCAAACCCATTTAATTCAAGTCCAGTCCCCATTCCCCCTTCCCTAAATCCATGTCATCAGAATGAAATTCTTGAAAAGTCAAGGCTATATTTGCAGTCTGGAAGGAATGTACAGTATTATATTGGGGGTAGAATGATTACACAACTTCAAGATTAAAAGCCACTAGACTTAGACTGTAAGCCCTGTACCGGTGAGTGCCCTCCCACTTCCCCGCTGGCGTAGCAGCGGCAGCCTGGGGCTCTGCCAGCAGTTTAAAGGGCCCAGGGCTCGGCCACTGCTACGGCCCTGGCCCTTTAAACTTCTGCCAGAGCCCCTGGCTGCCGCTGCTACCCCAGGGCTCCAGCACAGGGCTCTGGGGGCTATTTAAAGGGCTGGGGCCATAGAGACAGCGGGAGCCCTGGGCCCTTTAAACAGCCCTCGGAGCCCCACCGCTACTCCAGGGCTCCGGGGGTTATTTAAAGGGACCAAGACTCCCCTGCTTCTACCGCCCTGGCCCTTTAAATAGCCCCCGGAGCCCTGGGCAGCAGCGGCGGGGCTCCAGTGGCTATTTAAAGGGCCCACGACAGTAGAGGCAGCGGGACCCCTGGCCCTTTAAATAACCCCCGGAGCCCCGCTGCCACTACCCCAGGGCTCCAGCAGCGGGGCTCTAGCAACAATTTAAAGGGCCTGGGGCTCCAGGCGAACCGGCTTACTTTCACCTCTGACTTTGGGGGACAAAAATATTTACCCTCAATTCTAATGAAATGCTTAGCTATGCAGAATATTCCAAGCAACTCAGTGCATTTCCACAGCAGCACTGCTAACCCACAAAGCAGTAAATTACTAGTGTTTTCTTTTTTGCAACCAATAGGTCTAGTCTTTGGCTGTTTTCACATAGTGGAGGGCGTGTGGAAATGGCCATGCTATCTAGATTTAGGACTGCGTTTCAAATTGTTTTCCTCTAGACATTTATAGCCAGCCCTTGAAATTTATCAACAGGTCCCGTAACTAGAAGGAGCGAGAGGTCAGTGTGAAAACTATGAAATAAAAGCAGTTGTTGGATTCACAAACTGTTCAAAAATTGGATGCTTCTCCTCAGCCTCCAGTACTGAACTCATATATCAAAACATCGAGATTAGGCACATCCAGACATGGTGGTTGAATGCTAAATAATTGAAATAGTATTTTCTGCCATGTCCTCATGTTTCCATAGTGTCCCTTATGAAAAATACTGCACATTGATACAGTAAATTCTTATTACCCACATCTTCACCATCTGAAGCTCCCCTTTATCCAAAGTAAGGTCACATCTCCTGAGGTCTGTTAAAACCATTGAAAATTTCCTCTCATCTAAACCCTTGATTGACCGAATTTATACAGTTTTCTCTATGATAGTGGCATAACTGAAGATGTACAGTAAGTAGTTAGTTTAGTATCTATATTTTCAATTCAATATTAAATAGGGATTGATGCTTCATGAAAAATGTAGTAAAATCCTCTGTTTAGGAACAATTCCACTGATCTATATTTTCAGGGCATTTTGGTAAGATGTTCCTGTTACTAGATTCTTTAACAAAAGAACAGAATTGTTGCTCCTTGCAAACCCCTCTATTCCTGGTGTTTATTCACTACCTGAAACCATAATCTCCTGCCATAGCATTGTCACTTCCAGAAGGACTAACTATGAGATGACAATACGGCAGATTATTTATTGGCACATTTGTAAAGATGAAAAATACAATTTGGGTTTTGCCATCATCACAATGACTAATTAATTTAATTAACAAGAACAATATCGAACATATATGGAATGATCTTCATCTCACTTAGGCCAGATTCAGCAAAGCACTTATGTATGGACTTATTAGAGCTAGTTCAATGTTCTGAATGTCAAGTTTTCTATGACATTTTGAATCAAATATTTTATTTTCAAGGGGGAAAATAAACCTGTAAAATTGTGATGATTTTCTCCTCCCTCTAAGAAGGATTAAAGCTCTTTGATCCTTTGGTTTATTTTCATACAAATTATGTCTTCCAAGACTCCAGAACAAGGACAGCATCATTATGCTTAGCTGATGGGGATATAGCATCTCTTTACAAAGGACATCTGAACACAACAGTGGCTGCGCCTCAAATAAGAAACCATAATCTTAGCTATTTTTCCCTTTCTTATTGCTAAGAAAAAAAACATCAGTTTGAAACATTTTCATCCCGCCTTTCCTTTTTCAACAATTCAAGGCTGTAGCAATTTAAGTTTACCTCAAGTTTATATCATATTTCTGGAATGCCACAAATCATAGGTTCGATGACAATTCATGGAGTTTAGCAGCAATGGAATGAGCTCTATTTTTAAAGTATGGACTCTCTTTGAAATGTTTCCATAATTGGCATAACAAACTACCTTATATATTATATTATATATAATATTTCAGCACCCTTCATAAAGGTGTTACTTCTATCCAGGTATGTATATGTTGTGGATAGAGAACAACCTGATGAACATACCGACATATACTTTATTTCAGGGCTTCAAGGTGAGGATGAGATGAAAGTCTATTAAGAGAGCTTTATTCTAAGTTATATCTTGTGCTACTTTATATGGGCTTCATTTATCTTCCAAACAAGAAGCAGAAAGAAATGATTTTCTGTTTCCATAATCATGCCACTAACTAGAGGAAATGAGCTAATCCATAATGAACCAGAAAGACAGTTAAATAAAGATAGGGTCTTTTGATGACTTGCCAGTTTTCTCTAACATCATTTACTCCGTTTATTGACTACGAATTCATTGTTCAAACCTTCCTCAACTAGGTCTCCATTACTGTGGCTGCAAAATTGCATGGGCAAGTATTTGAGGGTACACTTTGATGCCATGATTTAGACCACTCAGATTTCCAATACCTTGATTGCACCCACAAGCCAGATACTTAGACAGCTAATTTCAAGTACAAATAACTGCCAGTGCAAAATTGCTTCTGCAAATTGCACCTGCCAAAGGATATGAAATCCTTCAAATCTCCTAAATTACTTGTTGCTATTGACAAGTGTATAAAGTAAGCCAGTAGGCCATGAGTTACATCTGTGTATCTGGTGTACTGAGCACTGTGTTGGAAGTGCAAGCTATCATTTTGGGGGCAGGGGATTTTCCTGATCCTGCTTGCAGGCTAGGGGGTATATAGTGAAGCATGCAATCAGAAACAGTCTGGAAAGAACCAGCTTAGAACCAGGTTTGGTAAATTGTGCCTCTCTGCTTTCGGGAGCTGCCTGTTTTCTCTCTGTATCTCTCTGTTTTTAGTTGCTGTAGGTTACCTCCCAGCAAGACTATTTGATGTTTTTATCTGGCTACTCTGAGTGTATACTGTGAACATATCACTAACTGATAATAATTTGACCCTATCCACTTCTTATTTCTGACAAGGACTTTGAAACAGCTTAAAAAAAACAAAAAAACCTTGGGTGTAGAAAGTCTATCCCATGTTTTCCACTAAGCATGCAAAGACAGGACTTAGGGAATTCAGTCATACAATACTGACATGCTCAATAAAGCCCATATACACGCATCTCACTGTCAAATCTTGATGCTTTGATTTAAGGAGCTCCCAATACCCTGAGATACACATCCTTTCTGACTTCTGGGGAGTAGCATAGGTGCAAGAGATCCAGAATTTGGCTTGGTCACCGCTTCTTGTAAATGGATATTGATGTTAGTGTAACTAATTATAGATTGCAAAGAGAAGCATTTAGATTTGCACAGCAAGTTCTGGATCACTTTTTTTTTCTTTCAGTGCCAATTTTTTCTCTCCCAGAATTGCTGTTCCTCCTGTTTTGACCCACTGTATAATTTGTGCAGGCTATGCATGTTCCCATTGATGCTGATACAGACTGTATCAGCTGTGTGAGAAAAATTCAGCTGCGAGGTCTAGTGGGGAAAAGGCAGCATCTTCCATTTGAGTCTGACCTCTCTTCTTCAACAACAGGGACTCTCACTCGGTCCCAATAGACCTTGGTATTATTCCAGTGTTGTGTTCCAGGTAGCATAGCTGTATCTGAGTCAGAGCAGAGAGTTCAAGAGAGGTCTCCTTTTTCATTGATCGCTACTTAGCTAAAGAAAAACTAAAGAGTCTATGGAAGGAATAAGATCAACGTGTGTGAGGAGGAGAAATGCCAGAATCTGAAACAGCTGTGAGAAACTGATTGTTCACCCTGACCTGTAACTGTTTGTGATTGCTGAGCATGGACAGAAAGCATCAGGGAGACAGGAACTGTTGCAGATGGGAATAGTAAATTAGACAACTCCATTAAACCCGACATGATCTGGCTTCCATTTCCACACCCAGCTCCCTTTGTCCTCCCTTAGCACTATGTTTGTAAGCTAACCTACATGTGTTTTTAACAGCATTTTCTGTTTCCATCAGGCTTTGGTGCAAGATCAAAAATACTGTGACATCGGGGTAAATGAAGGAATGTGGTGGAACTAGAACATGGAGAAAAATGTCAATTTGATGACAGCAAAAAATTCATGTCAATTTCAGCAAATTGTTTTGGGTGGGGGGAAAAAATGAAACATTTTGCTTTGACATTTTTTGAATGAAAACACAATTTTTCTATTAAAATGACTCAAAATTTCCTTTAATTTTATTTTTTATAAAATAATTAAATGTTAAAAATTGAAATGAAACATTTTGTTTTCAGTCAGATGAAATGTTTCATTTGACAAAAAGGACTATCAACTTTTTTGCCCTTCAGAAATTGAAAAATATTCATTTTGACGCTACTCAAAATGAATTTTTGTTTTTGTATTATTCAGAATTGCCAGAAAGCCAAAGACCCATTATTTGTCCAGCTCTAGGTGAGAGCAAGTGATTGGAAATCCCAACAAACTTTTAAATGCCATCGGAGCCCTAATATAGCACGACATGCTTCCCCTGATGATATTTATGGGCAGCCCCACCCACCAAAAGATGACTTTGTTTCAATTTCCCATTTCCCCAGCCTCTCCCTCAGACAACACTCACCTGCTACCCTGCCTCGATTGGAGGCTACTGTATGTTGAAAGCAGCATTGCAAACTCATGATTTTGTTGGAAGTCTCATGATTTTGGGCTGTTTTTCTTAAAGCTCCAGCTGCTGGAATAAAGCATTTGCCTAAAACTCTTAGTTTCATTTAAAAAAAAAAAAGTAAATTTCTAGGCCTCTGGTTGAGAAAAACAAGCTTGAAAAGTTGACCCTAAAGACCAGAGACCAGAAACAAAGAAAAACAATCCAAAAATTATTTTTTTTAAAAATCTACGATTTTTAAGCCAATCTCATGATTTTGGGAAGCCTGACTCATGAGATTTTGCCATGCTTGGCGTTGGTAATACTGTGACTATTGTTATGGGTTGGGTTAAACTTCTCTCAAAACGGTGGGTATAAAAGTCACCTTTCATTTGGGATAAATGTAAAAGTTCTTTTATGGTGCCGGGTAGCTGAAATAATAGCACTCATCACCCCCAAAGCAAAGGAACATGCAAGACACAGGTGGGTGGAGGGGTTTCTCTGGGTATCGCTTTGTGATGGTTTGTGTGTCTGTGAAAGAGGAAGACCAGAGAAGAGGAGAAAGAAGATAACAAGGAAGCACCAAACACAAGCACGAAAGCACTAGGAAAATGAGCCTAAAACTAAGAATGCTTTTGCTCTGATTGCTAGTTAGAAAGATGCTGAGCTGTGAGCCAAAAAACTGTTCCCTGCTGTTTGAATGCTGCTGTGTTCAGGGAAATGGGACTCCATACATTCTTTGTAAATAAACAGCATTACATCAAAGATACCTGGCTCCGTTATCAATTTCTCCTCCAAACCAAAACAATCCCCCAGGACCCTGAATTTTGGCTAACCGCTCAGCTCAAATAAGGGGTAACAATATAACAGTGAGTCAAATCCTGGAGTCATTAGTCAGTTATCACTAACTCCTTGCCTTATGGAAAATTCCTATAGAATTGAACGGAGAACAATAGCCTTTCTATGAAATTTAAATGTATTTTTCAAGAGGACTTTGCATCTCTTTTGCTAGAGGGGCTGTGGGGATGCTGTGTTTTCCTGTCTTGAATATTCTACCTGGCTAGAGGCATAAAGAGACAGAATGGAGGAAGAAAACTTTCAAATCATCCCATTTTTATTCAGGGAGGATTCTCCTTCCCACAGCATGCCACGCCACGCCACGCCACCCCACCCACATAGAGGTTTTGCAGTTGGCTGGGCTTCTCAGGTTGTGTTTGAGTTGAATATTGCATGCATGGCTCTGTGTATGCAGCAAACAGCAATAGCTCAGCAGTAATTCTGCAGCTCTGTCTGTCTTCACTCTGGGTGCACTGGGTTTTTTTTTCATTTCGTACCACACACTGCAACACAAAGAGAAAACACTATCTAGTGCCTTTCATGTAAAAGTCCCCCAAGGTGCTTTACAAATAAAACACACTAAAATGTAATGCACAAGTAGAGTTCTCCACCTACTGAGACTAAGCCAGCCAAAAGAAAGAATACTTATATTTAGACCTGTATGAGTTTATTGGCTCATTATTTCCACCCTGGTCAGCTCTTGGTCCAGATTCAGGGAATACAATCTCAGAACGCATTAAATATCAATAAATCTCTACCCTATATTTTGGACTGACCAAAGAAAACTATGCTTCTCATGGTTTCAAACAATGATTAAGCTTCAACAGCAGAAAGAACAGCTCAGAGAGACATATGGGCCCCCAAGACTGTGTTGCTTTGTAAGTCATCAAAAGAATTTTAAAAGCAATTCAATATTTAAAGGGAAGCTGATGTTACTCCCTTAGGACTGGTGTAACGCGGAGAGTCTGCTTTGTGACAGAAGTTCATTAAGAACATGTTGGAAGACAGAGCTTTTGCAGGGAGACCATAAAACATCAGCATTGAAATGGCTTCATCTGAGGGTTTACGAAAACAAGGAAAGCATAGCAATAAATAGATCGAAGGTGATAGGCTATTCGAAAGAGGAAAGCACAAGGGAACTCCCCCCAGAATTTCAGTATGGGCAGAAGCTGCAGGGTGTAATCATTTCAGCAGCAGATGACATGCAGCATCTGGCGGAACGTTGCTCCACAATGAGGAGAGAACCACGGTAGCATTTCAGCTGCTGCTGCCGGGAAGGGTGGAGCCATCCAAAGATAAGCTTCATTTGACAGGCAAAAATAAGCCACTCCAAAGCAATCAGAATGGAGGGGAAGTATCATCTGCACAATGCTGATAACAAGCCCCAAAACAACGAGGGCCAGATCCTTGGGTCTCTCCGGCCATGCTTAATGCAGGATGTGAGGAGTGGGAAAAGGTGGCTTTGGGCCACTCGAAGGACATAATCCAGCCACAACTGCCAACAGAGAATTCCTCTGGCATAGAGGAATGCATGTGCTGGTGTCTCTCTGCACGTTTTTTGTCCATTAAGAGACCTGCAGCAGTGATGTAACTTAGGGCTGCCCAAAAGGACCTCTATGATGTTTCAGGCCTGGAGCTGGCCTTCAGCATCCAGGAGCCGTAACCACCTCCCTCCCTGGCACACATTTCTGTGCCGAGCAGAGCCCTGGCCAGGAGAGAATCTTCCCCCAAAGCCACTGCTGAAGCCAGCTTTGCACAGTTGGCCCAGAGCCAGCAAAACAAAGGAGGAGGCAGAGTTTATTACAGCATTATTCTTTTCCATAAATCCAGACAGAAATTCGTCACCTCGTGTAACTGTGCCCCCGTGGGTCACAACTAAGAATATCAAATTCAGGACAAATTCAGGACAAACAAATTCAGGAGAAATAGGGCAGATACACCCCAAAACTGGCAGTTTTCTCCCTTAAGACAGACCAAAGCAGCAACAAAGTAAACTTCTGTTTCACCATACTAGCTAACAAGAAGTCAGAACAGCAGTTTTCTTAGGCATTCCAGTCTTCGAATCTCCACAAAAAATATGAAACTTTAAGATGAGTGGTTCTTTACAATCAATTTCATCAAACGAAAGGTTCTTCTGATCCCAAAGGATCAGATACATACCCAGGTCAACATTTAACTCAGATCTTACCCAATAATCACGCTGTTGCCAATTCTTTAGTATCTAAAATCTAAAGGTTTATTTATAAAAAAGAAAGAAAGGTGAGAGTTAAAACTGGTTAAAGGAATCAAACACATACAATAACTGGAAAGTTCTTGGTTGAGGCTTGTAGCAGTGATGGAATAAACTGTTGGATTAAGCCAAGTCTCTGGTTGCTTCCAAATCATTGGAAGGTCTCAGTCCTTTGGTTAGAATGCTCCCATTAGTATAAATTCATAGTCCAGAGGTTTGAGCAGGAAAGAGGCAAAATGGAGAGGTTTCCAAGGCCTTTTATGAAGCAAAGAATCCTGTGGCACCTTACAGACTAACAGACGTTTTGGAGCATGAGCTTTCGTGGGTGAATACCCACTTCATCGGATGCATGTATCCATGAAAGCTCATGCTCCAAAACGTCTGTGAATTTATAAGGTGCCACAGGATTCTTTGCTTCTTTTACAGATCCAGACTAACATGGCTACCCCTCAGATACTTAAAGCCTTTTATAACTTCTTTATTAATGATCTGGATAATGGGATGGATTGCACCTTCAGCAAGTTTTCAGATGACACTAAGGGTATGTCTACATCTACAATTTTGCAGTGCTGGTTGTTACAGCTGTATTAGTACAGCTGTATAGGGCCAGCGCTGCAGAGTGGCCACACTTACAGCAACCAGCGCTGCAAGTGGTGTTAGATGTGGCCACACTGCAGCGCCGTTGGGCGGCTTCAAGGGGGGTTCGGGGAACGCGAGAGCAAACCGGGGAAGGAGACCAGCTTCCCCGCGGTTTGCTCTCGCGTTCCCCGAACCCCCCTGCAAACCGCAGGGAAGGAGACCTGCTTGCACGGGGGTTCGGGGAACGCGAGAGCAAACCGGGGAAGGAGACCTGCTTGATTACCAGAGAGGCTTCCTCAGGTATGCTGGGATACCTGCTTATTCCACGGAGGTCAAGAAAAGCGCTGGTAAGTGTCTACACTTGATTACCAGCGCTGGATCATCTACACCCGAGACAAAACGGGAGTACGGCCAGCGCTGCAAACAGGGAGTTGCAGCGCTGGTGATGCCCTGCAGATGTGTACACCTCCTAAGTTGCAGCGCTGTAACCCCCTCACCAGCGCTGCAACTTTGTGATGTAGACAAGCCCTAAGATAGGGAGGAGAGGTGGATATGCTGGAGGATAGGCATAGGGTCCAGAGTGACCTAAAGAAATTGGAGGATTGGGCCAAAATAAATCTGATGAGGTTCAACAAGGACAAGTGCAGAGTCCTGCACTTAGGATAGAAGAATCCCATGGACTGCTATAGGCTGGGGACCGATTGGCTAAGTGGCAGTTCTGAAGAAAAGGACCTGGTGATTACAGTGGACAAGAAGCTGGATACGAGTCAACAGTGTGCCCTCATTGCCAAGAAGGCTAATGGCATATTGGGCTGCATTAGTAGGAGCACTGCCAGCAGATCAAGGGAAGTGATTATTCCTCTCTATTCAGCACTGGTGAGGCCACATCTGGACTATTGAATCCAGCTTTCGGCCCTCCATTACAAAAAGGATTTGAACAAATTGAAGAGAGTCCAGCAGAGGACAATGAAAATGATTAGGGTGCTGGGGCACATGACTTATGAGGAGAGGCTGAGGGAACTGGGCTTATTTAGTCTGCAGAAAAAGAAGAGTGAAGGGGGATTTGATAGCAGCCTTCAACTACCTGAAGGGAGGTTCCAAAGAGGATGGATCTAGACTGTTCTCAGTGGTGGTAGATAACCGAACAAGAAGCAGTGGTCTCAAGTTACAGTAGGTGGAGTCCAGGTTGGATATTAGGAAAAACTATTTCACTAGGAGGGTGGTGAAGCACTGGAATGGGTTACCTGGGGAGGTGGTAGAATCTCCATCCTTGGAGGTTTTTAAGTCCTGGCTTGACAAAGCCCTGGCTGGAATGATTTAGATGGGATTGGTCCTGCTTTGAGCAGGGGATTGGACTAGATGACCTCCTGAGGTCTCTTCTAATCCTAATCTTCTATGATTCTATGAAGTGTTTCTTGATGAGCTACTTAATTTGAATAATCCCTTCAAGATGTGCAAGCTAAATACCTTGTGGGCATTACCACAGGAGCAAACATTTGAAATACAGGTATAGAGCCAAATACAAAAATGATACATGCATACAAATAGCATAAACATATTCAGCAAATCATAACCTTTTCATAGATCTTAGTTGACAATCTTTGTACAAGATTTGTTGCAAATATATAACTGTGGTTGCAACAATGATCTAAATGGTCATATTTTAATCAGATAATGTCTCACCTAGGTTCAAGATATGAGACTGTGCATGGCACAGCATTGGGTCTGTGGTGAGGAAGAACAAATCTGAGACTGATACAGCTGGAAAGCTGGTATCATAACAACAATGGTTTTTTGAGACTGCGCTGGTGATTTAAAGGATGATACACTTGGTCTGATCCTGCAAGTTTCTCACCATCCTCAACTCCCAGTGACTTTAAGGGGAGGTGCCCAACCACTTGAGGATCAAACCTCCTGAATTACTTGTTAAATGTACTCAAAATACCTTGAGCTAAAGTTTATGGGCGGCCGTTCAGAATCTATGTACAATACAGAGCCTGTGTGCTGAAAAGTTGGTTAGCATGTGGATCAATTTCATTCACATCCTGACCTGAACAAGAGTTAGCAACTTGGAAAACCAGTAATTCTCTTCCAATTGACTATTACCTTGCCACAGATGGATCAGCCTTGGGAATCCAAAAATAAAAAGAGAGAAAATAAAAACAGGAAAATAACTGGTCTGCAAAACACTTAAGTTCATTAAACAAAAATCACTGCAATTCTGGGTGTGCAATCCAGCTACTTCTGCCACAGAGATATAGCACCTTCATTTAGCACCCTATTTATAGCTTTAAGAGTGTCGTCCTTTTTCCTTTGCTGTTGTTTATTCTTTCCAAATAATAAAACAGTCAAGCTGAAACTATGGCTCTATTAGAAATACTCATGTGGAGCTCTCATCTCTCATGAATGTACCTGAGGGCTGGAATTTCACCAATATGACTCAAGAGATGGGTCATTTACACTCAGTGATGGGTCCATACCTAAGCCAAATAAACTTTGGGATACGGACCAGCTGGATTTATTTTTAGTTTATACCAAACTCGCTTCGGGGGGTTGGGGACACTGGAACCTGCATCCAGATGAACCTGAGTTTGGGTTTAAGCTTTGCAAATCCAAAACAGCTCTAGGTTTTTTCCTTCTCTAGGAAATTCCCTCCATTTTCATAGCCCTTAATTCAACATTCTAATGGGGTGAGTAGCCTGAACGAAAGAATAATAAGGTTAAAGGAGAAGCAGCTATATCTGGGATCTTTATTAAGGTATCATTAAATACTTGAACAATATCATTTATATCCTGAGAACAGGCCAGAACAGGTCACGATTATCAATTTGAGCTGCCACTTTACCTGGCTGGAGCCTGCATGCTGGGAGTTGGGGAAGGCTGTAACTCAAGAAAGACTGAACAAGAGAAATGGCTGGAGGGATAAATGTGATCAAAGCAGCGTTTCAGCATGTCATTGACCATGGAACTGACAATGTCCTGTCTGGAAAAATACAGTTCCTAGACAACAGTATTAGTGCGGAAGACCCAGCATAAAAGTGGACAGTAAATTATAACAGAGCTTTCAATACAATACAAAAAGCAAACCGAAAAACCCATATTGTCTTCGTGGGCTGCATATAAAGAGGATAGCATCAAAAACAGAGATAGGCTCTCCCTATGCACCACAGCATCTCTTTGTGGCACTGGTGGGATACTGAGTGTAACTCTAATAACACATTCATCCAACAAAGTGGGTATTC
Source organism: Gopherus flavomarginatus (assembly GCF_025201925.1). Taxonomy (NCBI): domain Eukaryota; kingdom Metazoa; phylum Chordata; order Testudines; family Testudinidae; genus Gopherus; species Gopherus flavomarginatus. Next base: position 102,650,931 of record NC_066624.1, on the reverse strand, counting down.
ACCCACGAAAGCTCATGCTCAAATATGTCTGTTAGTCTATAAGGTGCCACAGGACTCTTTGCTGCTTTTATAGATCCAGACTAACAAGGCTACCCCTCTGATACTGTAATAACGCTGGGGTAGATTGCCCCCTCCTGCATGAAAGCCCATGGAAGGCAGAGGAAAACTGCCACACAGGGTATTCCCCAAATGCTTCCACCACGGGCTGAGAGGAGAGAAGGCAAGAGTTGCTCACCTTCTGAATGAGTAGGGCGTGTTTTCAAGCCAAGAGAATCATCTGAAATCTTTGTGGACACCCAGGGAGCGGTGGGAGGCTCAGAGCTATCTACATGGAAGGCCTTATTGCCTCAGCATTGCCTCCATATTCCCTCCATGTTCTCCATGCCTCCCGGTGACAATGCTCCTCACCTGTGCTAGCTACTGGTCCTGGAACTCCTGGGACTGGGGGTAGCAGAGGAGGAACCACCTGTGTCCTAGTGCCCACAAAATGAGGCAGAGGGGGGGTCTCCTCTGCATAGTTTTGGGTACTGGGGAGAGGGGTGGCCCCAGCTGGGCCCCGTGTTATCCCATCTCCCTGGTGCAGGAGTCTGCTCAGATATTCTAGATTCCATTCTTGGTTGATCTACAGCAGGGACCGGCAACCTTTGGCATGTGGCTTGCCAGGATAAGCACGCTGGCAGGCCGGGCCGGTTTGTTTACCTGCTGCGTCCAAGGGTTTGGCCGATCGCTTCTCCCACTGGCCATGGTTTGCTGTCCCAGGCCAATGGGGGTTTCAGGAAGCGGTGCAGGCCGAGGGATGTGCTGGCCGCCACTTCCCGCCACCCCCATTGGCCTAGAGCGGCGAACTGCAGCCAGCAGGAGCCACGGTCAGCCAAACCTGTGGACGCGGCAGGTAAACAAACTGGCCCGGCCCGCCAGGGTGCTTACCCTGGCAATCTGCGTGCCAAAGGTTGCTGATCCGTGATCTACAGACTAGCGGGTGACCTTGGGCAATAGGAATACTTCCTTTATCTGTCTTGTCTAGACTATAAGATCTTCAAGGCAAGAACTGCTTCTTACTATGTGTCTAAACAGTACCTAACGCAACTGGGCCTCAATCTTGGTTGGGTCCTTCAGGCTTTACTTTAATATAATTAATAAAAACAATGGCGAATCATATGTTCTTGTCAGAAGCACTGGGGTAATGCTCCAGATCTTACATAGCCATTTTATAATTACCTTTCAACCTCAACTTTCACCCACATGAAAGATAAACCCTGTTATTTCAAATAGCAGCATTGAGCACTGTGCTCAATCCAGGAAAGACCATGCAATGCAGAAGCCATCAAAGGGCGATGATCTTCCTAAATGGTTCTGAATTCACCCGTACAAGTACGAGATGTCTGCTCCGCTCCCATGCAGCTCAGAAGCCGCAGGGAGATGCTGTGATTAAAAGGAAAGACACAGAGCCAGGCCCTTCTCCAAAAGGGACTGTTTTGTGCTGCGGCAGGTTGCACAAGGGAGGATGCAGGTGAGGTGGCAATGCTGCTTCTTAGAGAAATGGAGAGAAGGAGATGTTCGTTTGTTTTCAGATTTTTACAGCCTCCTGTACTGAGAGCTCAAATATTTCCCCCCAACTTCACACACAGGCTGCTGTCAGAAAGCATTGCTAAATCCTCACCTTCAGCAGCCTTGCCTTTGCTTACCCTCCTCTATCCTTCCTGGGCTTTTCACATGTATTGCATTCATTCCATGCATGCTGGCTCTGCACAGAGCAGCATATAAAAGGCTGTCTAAGTAGGGTTAGATATTTACAGTGGGACAGACAAGACTTCTTATCTGCCGGGCAGGCAGCCAGCCTGCCTAGCCATCCTCCCCTCCCTGGGAAGCTATTATTATCCCAAGGTTCTGTAGAAAAGGACACAATGTCTGTTAAACCCCAAGTTTGGAAAGAATTCATCAACACCTCACAAAAATGTATTGTGTGATGAAGAGTTATAAACTCTGTGTCTGTCTGGATAATGATTCTTGACCTCCTAGAGGATGAGCTCCTAAATGAGGTGTAATCTAAAGGAAATGGGCCAGATTCTGCTCTCAGGCACACTAGTGTAAATCCAGAGGGACTTTATTGACTCTGCCGGGAGTGAAATTTGACCTGATACCTTGTATTTTGCTGCTTCTTGTCTCAAATATAAACCCCATGCTCCGCCACATCAAATGCCATGCTAAATCTGGAAGGACTGAGAACATACGGGGACAAAACAGCATGATAATATGCTTGTTTTCAAGGGCTTGCCCAGGAAATAGGATGTCCCCACGTAACTTTGGGCCCAGTGTCAGTCCTTTGTCCTGCTGAGCTTCCCCTGTGGAGGCCCAGAACTCTCATTGAGCACAGGGTGAGGGATCTCCTCACTTTGCAGGAACAGGCCTTTTGCCATTAAACTTGAAAAAGAGCAACTGGCCACGGCCTCCCACAAGCCTGGACCCCTCCTAAAGTGATGTCAGGAATGGCTTTTCCTTTAGCATAGAATCGTAGAATATCAGGGTTGGAAAAGACTCAGGAGGTCATCTAGCCCAAACCCCTGCTCAAAGCATGGACAAAGACAATCGTGTTTAAACATGTGTTAGCTAGTCACTGACCACAGTCTGGCCCAAAAGACACATTCATAACTGCAGTCAGCCAACATGTTTAAACAGGAATGTCCTTGTGCACCCTAAGGGCAATATCACAGTTAGTATGTTTAACATGGGGCTTTCTGCCCCCTAGAAACAAAGCCCTAGGCTGCTTGACTGAGTTGCCATGCTGCATTTGCTGCATCAGAAGACGTTGAGATCTCTGTTACAGATGCTGCAGGACAGGAAATGTCAATTAGGCAGCCTTGCTGGTGTAGGGGAGTGAGGAAAGCAGCAATATCACACCAGCAGACAGAGAGGAAAGGAGATAGAAGCGCTGGTGTTATCTGAACTGTGACTGCAAAATCGTTGCATCACACAGTGCACATTTCTCAGAGTCTAAATCAAATCATTAACCAGCTAAACTCTGGGGAATCCGGCCCTCACCTCATCCCAATAACTCGGAGGCAAATCCTTTTTCATTACTAGAAACATTTGCCTCTCCAAGTAAGGTGATAGCTGGACTCTTTGGGAAATGGATTGTCCCTCCCTGGGGAGATCGCAACACCAATGCTTAGTCACCATAGCACTCTGGCCACTTGAAGAAAATGACAGCTGATGTCAGCCTCTTTCTGTAAACATTCAGAAAATAGTGAGGGAAGCTAAGTCCCGCTGCTACAGCATCTCAGCCTGATGATAGAGGACAGTATATGTGGAGGAAGGAATAAAGCCTGAATGTTGCACTGTCTTCTCTCTTTTTATGCCTGAAGACTAGGCCCAGCTTCCTTTCCCCATCACAACAGTGGTTTTGCTACCAGTTCTCACCCTATACAGGCACCGGATCAGATACTTCAAACAACATTGTACCAGTTTAAATGAAACTCCAGAGTAGGTAAGAGCTAGTGTAACTTGGCTTAGTTTCTTATGGGCTGGCCTGCCCGCCAGCACGCAATAAGCATTCCCCTCACAACCACATCTGTGTCCCTGCCAAGTTGCTGCTTCATGGTACCAGGGAGCTAGCCTCCCTGTACTGGGAGGAGTGGTAAGTATAGGGTCATAGCCCTGTCCATCACCCACTGGCTAATGCAGCTGCCAGTCCCGGGAAGGAGCAGGGGTGTGCTCCAGCAAGAAGCCTCACTAAGGAATTCTGTGTGTCAACTAGAATTCCTCCTGGGGACGCCTGTGGAAGTGAGGCCTACATGGGCTGTGGCTTGAAGCTGCAATCAAGCTCACAGGGAATAACAGAGTGAGAAAATGTTTGTTTTGGGGTGGGGATGGTTACGTTAAACAATGGAAGTGAAGATTTCGAGCCTCTGGGTATGTATTTATATACATGTGAGCAGTGAGTTGAAATTCTACAAACACACTGAACAAAACTTGCAGCAGAGGGTGTGGCCATGCACCTAGCAGCATAGCGAGGGGATTGCATGCCTGTGCCCTGCTAGAACAGCATCTGTGTGTCATTGGCAGCTGGGGCTAAATAGAGTAACCTATATTGTAACGGAGACTGGGACAGGGATAAGGGGAAGGAATAGTGGATTAAGAGCCATTGCCCCTCTCTCACCTAGGCTTGTGCTGAGCACAGCTCTGCCAGTCTGGAGAAGCTGGGCCCCCAGAGCCATATGCCTGGCTAATGACTGACACAGAATAGGCAAGTCCTCAAGGTTCTTTTTGTTTTAATGTGTGACTTTCAGGAGTTTAAAGGATATTTTTCCCCTCCCTTTTCAGGTATGGGGGAAACACCCCAGCATTTGGAGAGGAAGGAGTAGCCAACTGGGAAATATTTGCCTTGGCATGTTCCCAATATTAACAATTAGGGTGACCAGATGTCCTGTTTTTAAAGGGACATTCCAATATTTATGCCCTCCTGCGGGTGTCCCAACTTTTTCTTTTAAAAATGGGCAAGTTGTTCCATATTTTCTGTCTGGCCCCATCAGTACTGGTGGTTCCTGCTGATGGCCACATCCCTGCTCACCAGCTGCCCGCCCACCAGCTTGGGTCCAGTGGCCAAAGATGGGGGTGGGTGTGCAAGGCTGGTAGCTGGGCAAAGCTGCAACGTGTGGGGCTGGCCACTCACCCTGCTGGTCCATCAGCATAGCCCCTGCTGCATGCTGGCTCTCGGCCAGCAGGGCCCCATCCCCAAACATGTTGCCTTGGGAAAATGTGGTACCAGGAGAGGGGGGGTCTGTCCCAGGGGCCCAGACAGGTATGGAGGGTGGAGAAGGTCGAGTCAGTCAGTCAGCCCCGCTGCCCCCGTATGAGAGAGGTGGACGGCAGTGTGTGTCACCTGTCCCCGTGTCAACCCTAAAGCCTTAAAGATAAGAAGGTAAATAAAAAGAATCCAACTACAGTATTTCTTTTTCACGAGGGCTCAGTCAACTTGATGTTAATTTGAATGTTTGTACTGCATAGTTCTGTTTGATTGTCATTGAACTCACTTGAATACAAGTAATTTTACCAGGTGTCTCGTATTCAGCATAGGGAAATATGGTCATCCTAGTAAAAATACATAACTAACCCTCTTCTGTTTGCTTTGAAAGGTTCAAGGAAAACTCCAGAGTGTAGATTGGGATCAGTAACAGACTATACATAGTAATAATGGGGGCTATGTAAATCATTCTTTTGTCCCTTTGGCATTCTCTGCAAATTACCTGGATTATAATGAATCCATTTGAACTCCCCACATCACAAATGGGCCTCCGTGAGCTAAAACTGGGCTAGATTATGAGGGATGCACTGGAAAGACTCTGGATGCTTCGTTCATGAAGCTGTGTGCAGGCACCCTTTTGTGTCACTATACAACCCTTCAAAACAGTGTCTGGGCCATGCCACAGAAGCACAAACATAGTCTAAGTTGAATCAAATGCTGACAAGCCAACGACTGGCCAAGAGGGCACAGCCTTTCACTTGTTTACACCCTGCTGGTTACATTTAAAAAGTAGAGCCAATAACTGTTTCCATGAATAAGATGTTTCAAACAATGCACTGGTACAATGATATTATCATGCATCTGTGGCTTGATCCTGAACAGCACTGAGAGTATCTCCAACTCCTCTGGCTGGCCATAGGATTTTAGGTTCTCAGCATTTCATAGGATCAAACCCTCAAAGGAAGTATTTTATTATTTTAAAATATTCCTCTGAAGTACCTCCCATCTGGGACCTCAACACTGTTGACCAATGTGAAGGGCTTGTAAGGGCCCTGCCTTGTATGGGTGCAACAGAAGTGGAAGAGGACTCAAGAAGCCTTTTTTCCCCCACTTGATACATTTGTGCAATAGTCTGGCTTCGGATGGATCTAAGCACTGCCCTGAGCCTCAAGCACGTGAGGAGGAACTGGGAAATGTGACTGTGGCATTCCATGTACCCCAGTCATCTAGGCTGGGCTGTGGCCCACACGCTACTGTCCTGCAGTTTGCAATAGGCAATGGGAACCTAAGCACACCTTGCTGCAGCTTATAATAGTGTCCCTGGGCCTTTTTGCATGCTCAGACAGGATGACACAGGGATCCTGTGCTCAGTGTTACTACCATGTTCCTCCCCGCCCCAGCACACCTCACACTGGTAAAGCTAGGCTTTTCCCTAAATAGTTAAGTCTCACAATGCTGTTATGAGAGGAAACTGGCAAAAAAGGCTGACTGAATGGTCTCAGCTTCACCTTTGAAATGCTTCCGTTCCTTGGAATCAGAGGTTCAAATCTTATCCTGCTTATTGCGGTTCTACAACCTCCTGAGGCCTTGCGATTAATTGTGTGTGAAAAATTAAGGTAATCTCTGCTCAACTTGGGCATCAAAGAGACCACTGTTATTTTTGAAAGAGTAGTTTGGCCTAGTGTCCCTGGACAAAATATCCCTTCTCTGCATTATTGTGCTGTGTGCTGGTTAGTTTCCATTTCAGTGGTATGTAAAGAGTTGCAAAGCACTTTGGGATCTCTTGGTATGAAAGGCTTTACAGCATGTTAATGTGTAGTAATATTTTAATTATTTTACAAGGGCACACAGGAATGGATCTTGGTCACCCTGATTCCCAGGGTGGGATACGCCCTTTCTACTTTTGCATTACTTAAAGGATGGCAGCATATCCACTGTATGCTTATTCCCATTCCCAGAAACACCATCTCCTTAGATATGGTATTTTTGGCTAATCACGTTTGGTGCTATAGATTAAAAGGGGATAGATGTTGGCAGCAGTCATTTTATTACCCACACAAGCCCATCAATAAGGCGCTGAAGCCTGACTATGCAAATGTCACAGAGCTATAAATATCCTATGTATTTTAGAGTGGTCATTTCAGATTAGTACTTGAATCAAATATCCTACTTAGCTTAATTAAAGACTTGACAAAAGTGTGATTGAGGACATGCAAATCGAATATGCCCGATCTCTGGAATCTAGTGCTGCCATCATCAAAAGAACAATAGCAGCAGCAAATGAAATACACCTGCATCCAAGGCTGATATAAACTGGTCTTATGACTCCACATGATAAAAATTGACCCCATCAAGCCACAATAAGGAACTCTAAGTCTGAAGCTGAAAGGTTACAATGGGAAATGCACTACTGAGACAAGGAAAGGGAGAGATACACTCAGTTTAGGAAATAACATTTTGCAGAATTAATTCAGTCTTACAGACATCTATTCGAAGCCGGTGACACCAGGGTTAAAAAGCACCATGTGGTTTTGCACAGCTGCCACGGAAGGCAAAATATGTATGCATTTGGAAAGGTTACTTTTAAGGAAAAAAAGCAGACACGCACAGATAGCATAGAATAAACATCAATAAATGTTTTGCTTCAGTTTTACATGGTTCATTTTTATAGATCAATTTAGCCAAGCGCTGCATGGATTTCATTGTGAATGAAATGAATCAGTGATATTGCTTCCATGGAAACCCACCTGGCTGTGATTGGCTGAGCAGTATCCAGGCTCTTGAACAATACCACTGAAAGTAGGAGTACTGTTAATATTTAACACAGTGCAGGGACGTGGTAAAACCTAGCAACCCCATGACAATTGTTATGCAATTCTCCATGAATAGCTCAAAGGGACTCAGAACCGTCTCTACATTTTCTCACCATCTAAATTTCTACAGAAGTTTTTCTCCTTCCTTGTTAATAAACCTTTAAAATAAGAGAAAACAAATAAATTGGATGTTACATAAAACAGACTTAGAGCCAGATCATACTCCTGCTCCTTTGAAAGTGTTATGGGACCAGTTTACAAAGCTAAGAAGAGCCATGTGAAAGGATAATATTATTTTGTTCTCATTTCTGCTGTTTTACTGCTTATTGAAGGAATAGATTAACTCAGTCCAAGAGCAGGTAATCTATTAATGAGCCTTTAAGATAGTGGGACCTATCTCTGGCTGTAGTGATTAAATAATAGGGGGCTAATAATCCACAAAAAAAGCAGGACTATGTGTTGTCATGGTTACCCAAAGGAAACTAGTTTTTTAAAAGACACATGTCCAGATTCAGACTCCGCCCCGTTTTCTCAACAAATAGGAGCGCAGCTAGCCCGATTCTGCTCTCGTTTGCAATGGTGGAACACTGTTGAAGGCAATGGGCCCAATCATAGGCACTGACTCTGTGGGCGCTCTGGGGCTGAAGCACCCACGGAGAAAAAATAGGCCCCACAGATCAGCACCGCCCACCAATGGCCTGGCTGATCAGCTCCTCCCTCTCCCTCCGAGGGCCTCCCGCGCAGCATGTAGGAGGTGCTGGGGGCAGGGCGAGGAGTGGAGGCAAGAAGAGGTGGGGGAGGGGTGGGAAGAGGGGAATGGGGGTAGGGTGGGGGCTTAGGGGGAAGTGATGGAGTGGGAGCGGCGCCTGGAGTAGAGCAGAGGTCGAGCATCTCCTGGGATCTTAGTAAGTTGGTGCCTATAGGCCCAATTCTCCTGTCTACCTGAGATGCACTCAACACAGGTATGGAGTAGAGTGTGACCCTGAGCTCCTCTGATGTTCTGGGCATGGCAGGGGGCCTGCCTTGCTCCTGGCATATGTTAGAGCAGCTTCTAGGGCCATGGGCAGCCAGGAGTAGCTGGATTACAGAGTTGCTTTGCCCTATTCCCTTACTTCCCTGCCTGCCCCCTCTCAGAGCCTACCTACAATGGGAGCCAGGCTAGAGCCATTTCGCTACTTTTTGGGAAACCCCTTTATGCTCAGAGTGTTCCTCAGAAGACAGCTGCTGCCTCTACGTCCCCTTTTCACTCCCCGAACACCATAGAAGCCTCTTAGCGAAGCATTGGATCGAGGCCATGGAGTGATACCAGTGTAAAGATGGAAGATCAGAATCAAGCCCAACATGTTTGCAAAAACAGCATTAACACGAGCCCGTATACCAGATGCTTTTGACCCCCTGCACTTCCTCTCATACAGACATCAGCTAGCCTAAGGCACTGGTCATCCCAAACTCCCATTGAAGTTGATGGAGGTTGAGGGTGCTGGGCAGCCTCCAGAAGGCAGTCGACACTTCGAAGGGCAGGCCTTAAACACCAAGGCCACACAACCCTGACACCAGACCCTGCTTTTGGAATGGTTCCTTGCAGCTCTGGCATGTGATATCTTTCAGAGAAAGGATGGTTTTATGGTTAAGGCACTAGACTAGAAGCCAGGGGTTCACCTTATGATTCTGCAACAGGATTCCCACGTGACCATGGCCACTTAGTGGCTGATTCTGCAAGGTGCTTAAGTGGTTTGCTGGCTCCAGGCATCTTTCTGTGCCTCAGTTCCCCATCTGTGAAATGGAGCTACTACTTCTCCCAGATGGATTGATGGATGTGAGAGGATCAGATACCATAATGATGGGGACCATATAAGTACCTACATGCTGTAGATAAAAAAAAACCCACCAAAAAGCCTCCTCTCACAGCTGCCGCCTGTTGTTCTTACATAGGAGAGGTGGCCCTTCCTTGGCTCTGATCTGAAATTATTGGAAGGTCCTACCTAGAATATGGTTATTTATGTTGTCTGGATTTTTTTTAAGTTCGTCACCCTGGAAAAATAAGCCATACATCAACTGAAAGCCTGAGGTATTTGCTAATCTGAAAAGCAGACTTTGTACCGGGGAATGCATCCTTAGATCACAAAAGCAACAGGGATTTAAAAACAGAGTACTTTGTCTTGTGCTGGATAATTCAGCAGAAAGCTCCAGCCGCACAAAGCCTGTATAGTGATGCTGGGATAATGCATTCCTCATCCCTTTCCCCACTAGGCTTCAGCTCTGTCTTGAACACACTGTATAGCACCAGGTAAGTGGTGCGATGCAGGTCACTCTATTTTCCATAGAGGTTAATGTGATGAATGTACAAACTCCAGTCAGATGTTGGGAAGGAAGAGGCCAACCTTCCCTCCTCTCTGGCTTTAGGAAGGGCTTCTGGTAGTGGAATTAAGTCCACTCCACTCACAGTTAAAGGGCTGCGGGGAAACTGGCAGTTAGGGGAAACTGGCAGTGAGATTCAAGGGGGAAGGTGTTCTAGGAAGCAGAGAGCCAAAAGGGGAAGAAAATAGACTGATTGATTCCTTTTCCTTCCGTCCCTCATGCGTCTGGCTGAAGTAGGCACACTTTCAGGGTTTGATTAGGGAAACACTATTATTTTTGGCACTCGAAGGAGAGAGGACATTCTATAGATTCACTTCAGTCAGATGCTACAACAAAGCCCATGACAAAGACATTAGAATTCCACCTAGGTTTGCAGCACCCTTTCCTTGTCCTATCACTTACAACATACTCATAGCAAAAGTGACATTTTACAGGATGACTTTATCAATGGTATCCATGGTGGAAGCTGTTTGCGCTCTTCCATGGAGTTGGAGATCTTCTCCCTTCTTGGACCATGGGATCAAAGAGCATCTTTACTAATGGAAAGAGGGATGGCAGAACACTACCCCTTATCTGTCCAGGCCATTTTCTAGAACAAGTCTTCATGCTCAGATGCCATTCTGGGACATGTGTGAATAGCATTACATGCAGAATGATCTAATCAAATCACCATCACTGAGGATTCCAAATCTGTCTCTAGTATTCTGTACAGTGTAAAAATGGTGCTACACTTATTGCCTGGAGCACAGTAGCTGCCTTTTCCATGAAGCTACCTGAATTAGTCATTGGAATCAGTTCATCTCATCTGCGACAATAGTGAGAATTTCCGGACCATGTGACAGACAGGAGGGAAATAGGCTGAAAGACAGTATCACAGAGGGCTTTATAAGATTTGTTTTGTTTCTACGCACACTATAGAACTGTACTTTATTTCCTGATTCCTTGGAATGAAAGTACTCAAGCAGTCTTGTGGAGGGTGGGGAGAATAGCACTTTTTACAAGGCAGACACTGTTGATTATTCAATAACCTAAATCTTTAAGGGCCAAATTCTAAAACTGTTTGTGCACAGCTTAAGTATCTAAGAGCACTTTTCCATGTAATGGAAATTGTAAGGTCAAGCACCCAAGCTGCAAACCCAACTCCATGCATGCTTAGAGTGTGCACCAGCAACCACGCCTGTCTGTGCATGCTCTTCGGTGGCTATTTTTTAAAATTGTCCCTAAATTCTAAACTGCAAAAAAGATAAAGTTGCCCATTTGAAGGAAACCCAAAGAGTTACAACACAAAACAGGTTGAAGAGATTTGACCATGAAGCAGTACTGAAAAACAGCAGGGGGTTTGTTAGCAGTTTACAATACCTAATAGGTGACTAAGAAAGAAAATTCACCAGAAAGAAATGTTGGCATTGCTTCAAAAATGTTGATTTTTTAATCAGAGACCTTAAGCCCTTGTAAATCAAAAGCAGGATTTGCAAGCTGTGGGATACCTGCGCTCAGATGAGACACAGGAAGCCAACTGAAAACTAGCCAAGCTTGACAAGTTCATCAGACTCCTAACATTCCCAGGACTGTTAGAATGAATGTCTAAAGAAAGTATTTTTAATTAATATTCTGGGATGCCCTCAAGACCTCTTTCCTTATTTAAAAGTAAGAAAGGAACCATATCTATCAACACACACGCACAAAGCCCCAAGCAGCCAGAAAAGTACCCTTTCCTTGTAATGCCTTTTATTACAGTTCATTACTGAAGCCCTCAAGTGCACTATATCATCAGAGTAATAACAGTGATGCCATAATAAATAGAACTGGTTACAAGGCACTATAAGCAGAGGGGAAATTAATCTATTTAATACACATGCAGGAAATGTGTGTGTTTGGGTGGGAGCAGAGATTTTTTAATTAAAGCTGAGAAAGGTGTCTTCCTTAGAATGAAACAAATGCCAGGGAAACTTTGTTTAGCTTTCAGACTCCAAAGTGAGTTAAGGGTAAAGGAAGCTGGTCTCCTTCTGTTTGTTAATGACCTGTGACATAATAAAAGCAGAAGGGACAAGTGCAAGAGGAACAGGCAAAGTTAGATTTTTACGTTATGGTTGTTCTGTCAGACCTGCCCTCGACGTGCAATGTTGCCAGATACCACGAAACCTGGCTGTTGTCTTTTCTGCAATGCAGCCCAAATGTTCTACAATTATCTGCAACCTCACTGGGTTTTTTCTTTTTTTTTTTTGGATCATCTGTTTTTGGATCATCTTTTTCCTGATCATGGAGCATTTGCAAATAAATCCTGATTTCTGCAATGATGCCTGAGGTTTTTTTTAATTAATATTTATTGAATAGTTTTATTCAATCAAATTAAGGCTGCTGGTCTGCTCAGATCACTGCCTATCATGCTGACCTATATTGTTTAATTGTACTCTCTTGCCTGTCTGTATCCATCTGTTGGCTCTTGTCTTCAACTGTAAGTTCCTTGGAGCAGGGACCGTCTTTTTATTCTACAGCACCAAGCACAACTAGGGCTCCTAGGCGCTACGGTAATTATTAGTAATTGTTGGTTTCAGAGTAGCAGCCGTGTTAGTCTGTATCCGCAAAAAGAACAGGAGTACTTGTGGCACCTTAGAGACTAACAAATTTATTTCAGCATGAGCTTTCGTGAGCTATAGCTCACTTCTTCGGATGCTGTAGCTCACGAAAGCTCATGCTGAAATAAATTTGTTTGTCTCTAAGGTGCCGCAAGTACTCCTGTTCTTTTTATTAGTAATTGTGTAAAATGTCACCCTATTGTGTTTTGCAAACAATTCATTGTTACTTATTCCTGGCATCTGACTGATCACCTAAATCAGATGTGTGTTCTTCTGTTCTGTGATTGGATGATCGGAACTGTTAAAACAGAAAAATAACCAACAACAGTCCTGGTATAAATTTTAGAATGAATCATCATTCATTAATCTTTTGTGACTTCCAAACATTTTCACAAATAAACCAACAATCACATGACCAACTGTAAACAAATTAATATGATCCCCACCCCAATTAAAAGCAAAGTGAACTCGCCACATTTATTCGTGAAAATATGTATCAGTCCTTCTTTGTTCTAGTCAGCCAGCTCTAGTAGCCAATAACTCATTGTTCTCAAATAGGATTAGCAGTACTCATATGTGACTGAATCGTTAATGATTAGTAAGAAGAAAAACTTACGTTTCATCACAAACTCATAGTAATATCCATTTTCCTCATAGGGCAGTGTCAGTGCTCTGCATATAAGCCCAGTCTCATTCTTGATATTTTAAACAAAGAAGTATGGTAAATTTCAGGCCCGTTAGCAAGCCACTTAATTATCTTATTCTTAGAAGATCCTTTACCACCATCTCTCAAGAAAACAATATTGGCTGGTTAGATATGAACGTCTCTTTCGGTTAGCTGGAAAACAACCATGCTTTGTTTGAAGAGTGCATTGGAAGTTAGAACATCATTAAATTGAATGGATATATTGCAGCTTCTAGCTCAAGTGACACATTTCTCAAATATTGCTATTCAGGGATGATACATGGACACTACATTACAATTGCTTCACCTCCTGCAAGAGGATGAGAGACCAGACAACATGTAGCAGATGTGTAGTCATATTGCTTAGTGGAAGGCATTAAGATTCTATGGTGATGAGTGTGGTATAAGAAACTATACAGAATAGAAGAAGCTTTCTCAAGTTCTCTTGACTGGCACCCTTGAAAGATAGGGCATAATGCATGATGAGAGAGAGAAAATATATCAATCAGTGACATACTTCAAAATAAAGATTCTACTACATCCACAATGTAATGCATGGCCAATTGATGTTAACAGAATTGTGTTTGCTTACAGGTTATATTTGGCCCACAGTGATTTACCTAAAGCCTCCTTCAATTAACACTCCAGCTAGCCCAACCATTATTTAGACCTATTCCTCCGCTATGACAGGTGATGAAAATGAAGAGTTCTATAGTCAACTGTGGTTAATTGTGAATGTAGTCTCCAAACATGATATGGTGGTGATGATCATAAAGTAATCACAGATTCAATACCAAAAGACAAGGCAGCATTACAGTGGGAGCACAGGTTGTACATTGAAATGGAAGAACCTGGGTGGGCCAACATGGCTTACTAAAGATTAAAGCACATGGTTGTAGACAGACCCATTAAGCTCTGCACAGGTAATCTGTAAGCTCTTGCAAATATTTTGTTTCAACTTAATAGAGAACTCTAGCAGTGAAGTTTATCCAGACACAACAACAAAATTGACTATGCCGAGGGTCAAAAACAAAAGGGTATTACTGTCCTCAAGTTTAAACTCCTTCCAGGTTGTGATATTAGGTGACCAGTTATTGTTCCAAAGTTAAAATTTTACCTTGACTGACTGAAATACTTTGGTCAGTTACTATATAATGATGTCAGCTGTCTATAATTGTTACATCAATCTGGTCAACATCAGGGAGAAGGACAAACTTGATAGAAGCTACTAGATTCCCAATCTCATCACAATTTATTTGCAAAAAGAAATTAGCTGCATTCTATCAGTTGTTTAGTTGGTGTTGGTCCTGCTTTGAGCAGGGGATTGGACTAGATGATCTCCTGAGGTCTCTTTCAACCCTAATATTCTATGATCCAAGGTCTACCGTTGAGATGAAAATATACCAGAACAGGAAGTCAGGGACTTCTATGCTTTTCTGCAGGTTTCAACATTTCTTCAGGTCAGCTGACAAAGGGAGAAACCAAAGTATGGAAGTCAATATGTTAAAATAAATAGACATTTAGAAATGCTGGAAGACATAGGAAATGTATGCTGATGAGAACAGCGAAGAACTCAATGATAAGTGGAAATTTACCATTTATTAAATAACATCAGAGAGTCCACAACAGATTACAAAGGTAATGACAACTTGCAAGGGAAATTGTGATGATACAGCTCTGAGAGAGAGAGATGATTAAGGAAAAGAGGAGAATCCAAAGAACTTCTGTCATAAAGAAAGGTGACTATAACAGGGTTCAAGAAAGAACTAGATAAATTCATGGAGGATAGCTCCATCAATGGTTATAAGCCAGGATGAGCAGGGATGGTGTCCCTAACCTCTGTTTGAGACAAAGAATGGATCATTTGATGATTACCTGTTCTGTTCATTCCCTCTGGGGCACCTAGCATTGGCTGCTGTTGGAAGACAGGTTAGTGGGCTAGATGGACTTCTGGTCTGAACCAGTATGGCCACTTTTATCTTCTTATGATGTAATATCCAATCCCACTGTTATGGAAAACATCCTGAGTGGTGTTGAACTGTCACCTCTGCTAAAGGGCACTGAAACAGAAAATAATGTAGTAAACTCAAGTTGAAGAAAGACATTTTCTTGATACTATATCTATCAGACACAAATGAGAGCCATTGATACACTGTGTTACTGTCTCGTTGCTTTGTCATGCAATGTAGAAGACTGAGAAATGGCAAGAAAAATAACAATAGGATTATTATCACTATTTGCATTCCATGAGTGTAGGCCTCAGCTGAGATCAGGGCCCCGATGCGCCAGGTGCTATACAAACATGAATAGGGTTGGTTATTGCTAAAAACTAAATTTAAGAGTAAAGCAATTATAATTAGGACCTCAATAAAACACAGCTTGGTAGCATTATTAGATAATAAGCTCTAGTCACGTCTCTGCACTGTGTAAAGCTCACAAATACAATTCAAGGCATTTATAGCTTAGAAGGCCATCACAGACAAGACAAGACATACTAGTAGACCTAGAATAAGTGGCACCTTAGAATTTGTGTGTAACAGGTTCCCCCCAGGGTGCCACCTGGAACTGCCATACTCCTGAGCCCACCTCACTCACCAGCCTGGGCTCCCTTTACACTGTACTGCTATGACAGTCTCTCAAGCCCCCTCCAGCACACATACAGGTAGGGACACACCCAGCTGCAGCTACACACAGATGCTGAAATCAGATCTTCATGGGAAGGCTCAGCTAAGGCACCTCCCAGTTCCTAATGCACGCACCCCCCTTTAGGGTGTACACCCAAATTATACCATCTTGCACTGCACAGGGGACTGTACAGTGTAAACTCATGAACTTTGCCCCCTCCCTCAATGTGGAGGAAAATATGTAACAGCTTCCTGTCCCCCAGTTATGATTTCCACACACTGGTTTTTGACACAACAAAAACAAGTTTATTAACTACAAAAGATAGATTTAAATGATTACAAGGGATAGCAAACAAATCAAGGCAGATTACCTAGCAAATAAAACAAAAATGCAATCTATGCTTAATATACTAAAGAAATTGAATATGAGTAGCAAATTCTCACCCTAATTGTTGGTTCAGGCAGTTTGCAGAGATTCTTGAGGGCAGGTTGCACTTGCTTGCATCTTAAAACCCCAGATATTCCTTTCACAGGCTAGAAATCCCTCTAGGGTTCAGCCCTTTCTCCCCAATTCAGTCCTTGTTCCTCAAGTGTTTCCAAGAGTCTCCTTTGTTTGGAGAGCCGGTGAAGAACCATGCTGATGTCATCCCCCTGCCTTAAATAGCTTTTGCATATGGTGGGAACCCTTTGTCTCCAAGCTTGGTTCCCACACCTTTCAGTGGAAAAACACTGATATTCTATGATGGAGTCCAGTACCAGGTGACTTGGTCACATGCCCCTATAGGGAAACAGCAACCATGACTTGGAGGCTGTTCATAGTGTCCTCCCAGGTAGGAGATGAGCATTTTCTAAGACTTATTGTTCTCCCTAATGGCCCTTCCCAGCCAGCCATCTAGACTGATTGCATTCTGCCTAGTGGGTGTTCCCCAGGTGTAAACACATTTGTAATAGACGCATAGACAATATTCTTAACTTCAGATACCAAAATGATACATGCATACAAATAAGATAATTATATTCAATGAATCATAACCTTTTCAATGATATCTTACATGACCTATCTTGCATAAAATACATCATAGTTATGCCATTATCATATCATAACAATATCTCTAAGAAGAATATGGGGCATAGTGTCACAGTGTTTTCTGTGCTTTTTTCTTCTTCCTCTAGTCATACATTTTCCCTTCTCTCTTTCACTCCCCTATAAATAGGGTGGAGAAGGCAAACAAATGGCATGGATTACTTTGTCGGGCCTCATTGAAGAGGTGAGTCTGGAATGAGAAGAGAAGGATCTTTTGCACTGGATTGGAAGGTTCCTTGCATGAGAGGCAGCATGGAAGAAAGCATAGAGCCTACATAAGAAATGAAAGGTAACTGGGAAATATTAAGACCCTATAACTGCAAAATGAAATGTGAGCAGTGATGAATTGTGCCATGAAAGAATTCTGCCACATACTTGTCTTCCCAGATGAGATGAGAACAAAATAAAAATTTGGATTAAGATATTTACAGTATGCATGAGACAGAGACCTTTAGAACAGAACCAGATGTAGCCTTAGAAACTGGATGGCATTTTTCCATTTCCTTCATTTAATTATAAATATGTAGTTAAGTGTTCAGATGTATTCCACACTGGTTTGTCAGAGTATTGCTGTGTGTCGACACTGCCAGGTAGGTCATTTTGCTTGTGCCTAACTAATTTACTAATAAATCTGTGTGGAGCTGCCATCTTAGGGCCAATCAAGGAATTACAATTCAATGCAGTATTAGGAAGGGACTGATCCTGCATTCCTTGCTTAGGAATGTAGGTGCAAGCCAGAGACTGTGTCTGGGCAAGGTTATAGCATACTCAGAAATACTATTCTCCAAAAACGGTATTTCCAAAAAAAGATTAGAAGCATCAGGTCAGATCCTTACCTGGTGTAAATAGTTCCATTGTCCTTCAGTGACCTGTAATGATTTTCATGTCTCAGCAGTAAGCCATAGTGCCCAAAGCTAAACAAGATAAAAAATGTGAAGGTTGATTTGGCATCTGTGCTGGTGTGTAAACCAATCGGCATGCCGACTTTTTTTTCTATGCTTGCAAAACAGATATTACATGAGAGCATTTCTTCAATGCTTTATACCAGGGATAAGTTTGGTTAAGTATATTATTATTAATTTGGCACTGACAGTTTGCTCATCAATAAACACCACATAACTAAAGTAACGGTTTCCATCCCAAGAAAAGCTTGCAATCTAAAAAGATGTTTTTGCATAAGTGATGAACTTGCTTTTCTGCAAGAGTGGTTGCACCAAAAACAGCTGCAAGAGTTGCACGTGGCCGAGTTGGGTGCACAGAAACGTACATCTTTAAAAATCTGAGCTCCATAGGAACAGTACAAAATGTACCAGTGTTGATTTTGTATGTATCAGTGCAGGGAATTCTGTGCGCACACATGGATGCAGTGGCAAATATTGGGGGCTCATTTTAGGACAAGCTGTTTAGGTATGAGGCCCTTTGTGTTTCATTTTGATAAAAGATTTATAGGTCAAAAAAAATGACACCAGATTCAGCTCTTGGCAGGCTCACATTAGACCCCATGTACAGCACTGGAAATTTTAACTTCGTGCTTCATGTTGCATTCAGGGGCCATCAGATAAATTACAGCACAGCCGATCCACATTGCAAAGGATAAGCCCAGTTCTGGAACTGTCAAATCTGCAGAACACGGCAGCACATAAATCTAGGTCCAGGACTCTTCAGAGACCTCGGGGACAAAGTCAATAAGACACAATGTAGTGAAGCTGACATTCCACATCATGAAATTGTCATGATGCAATATTATGACATCATAACATACATATGTATCATACAAACATCTCCACATCACCATGCAGAATCTAGGTTGATGACATCACATATACCCTAAATTTTTTCTGTGTCTTTAAGTCTTAACTTGCAGGTAACAAGACAGTTCCAATGGCGTCAGCCCTAAACCATTCACAGTGACCTCACAAGCGACTGATTCTAACTGCAACCAGCCTTGTAAAGCAATGGCAAAGACTAGACTGATAACACATAGTTCTTTGAAATTTCTGCTCATGGGGCATTGAGTAAGTGGTAGATTTCTTCTCTCTCCCCCACTAGCATCATGTTTCACTCTCAGCCACATTCTCCCTGGCAGCAGTTAGTTTGGAAAGCCTGGCTTGCCCCCATAACCCACCGTTTCTTCCCTCTGTCTGGTGATTTAGATATCAGACAGGGGAGGCTGAGAGAACTTTTCCAAATGGACTCCTGGCATTAGAGATCACAACAGAAAAGGTGGGGAATACGGCAATCCCTAGGGTAGGGGGAAATTTGCCAAAGGGTGTTTTTGGTTTCTAAGGGCCACATGTCCCTCTCCCTACTTGATGATGAAAATCCCCCCACCCCCAGAGGATTGAAAGGGGTGTGTAAATCTTGTATAGAAATGTATTTTCTACTCTCCTGGGCCTTTAGCACTTTGAACAGCTGCAATGTGGGTTTACTCAGAGTATGTGGGTTCTTTTTACTCAGTTGAGAGATTCCACCTTTCCGTTTTACTCCTGAAGTTTTTAAGGCCAGACTAGGTGGTCGGGTGCCTGGTTTTCAACAGGAAAGTCCTGTCAAAAAGGGGACCTGACTGTGTCTGGTCAGATCTACTGATTGGACACCCAAAGTCTGATTGGTGCGGGCAGGGGAGGCTGGTAGGCGCTGGGTCATCATCTAAGTTCCCTCTAAGCTGCATGGCCACGCAGCAGCTATTAAACACCAAGCAAGTGCTCAGTGCTGCGGCAGAGAGAGATGCCTCTCCCCCAGCCCTGGACCTGCGGCAGCGGGGAGAGGCGCCCCTCCACCGGCCCAAACCCAGCCTGGCCCGGCCAGTACCGGGTTTATAATGGCTGCAGGCCCACGATCAGAAGAGGCCCCGCTGGCCCGGCCTACCACTTCACTTCACTTGCGCTGCAGTCCAGCCACTTGCGCTGCAGCGCTGGCTCCTCTCCTCTCCAGCCCCTCCCCGCGCTCCTCTAGGCCTGTCGGCACAGGGCTTCTCTCCACTCCTCCTCCACCCACTCGCTCGTCTCAGCCACCGGCTGCCTGCCAGTGACAGGGCAGGGGCAGAAAGGAGTCCACAGTCGCTGCCACTCCTCCAGGCCAGCAGTGACAGACAGGGAGTCCAAAACCACAGATCATCACTGGCAGCCCAGACTGTGGACAGACCTGCCACAGCCAGGGGAGAGGTGCCCCTTCCCGGCCACAACCCAACCCAGCCCAGCCTGGAGCTGCCACGGCCAGGGGAGAGGCACCTGTCCCACCGACCCAGCCCCAAAACTGCTGCAGCAGGGAGAGATGTCTCTTCCCCCCAGCTCAGGAGAGAGAGTTGGGGGGAGTCCTCTCTTCCCACTGTAACCCCAGAGCTGCCTGCACCCCAGGCCCCTCATCCCAGGCCCCATACCACAGCCAGCACCCCCAGCTGGAGCCCTCACCCCTTCCCTCACCCAACCCTCTGCCCCAGTCCGGAACACCTCATCCTCGGCTCCACCCCAGAGCCCGCATCCCCAGCTGGTGTCCTCACCCCTCTACACCTCAACCCCCTGCCCCAGCCCTGAGCCCCCTCCTACACTCCGAACTCCTTGGCCCCACCCCCGCCACATGAATTTTGTTATATCACCTCCATATTGGTGCACATAACAAAATTCATTCTGCACATGCATGGGAAAAATTAGAGGGAACACTGGTCATCGCCTACTCAGCCAGGGCCACCTCGTACCTGAATCATGCAGCTGCAGCTCCCAGTTCTAGCTCCGGATGCGATTTCCTCCCAAACCAGGTGAGTTGGGAGGAGACGGAGAGGGGAAGAGGAGCGAACAGAGGCGGGGCCTTGGGGAAGAGGCGTGGCAGGGGAGGTTCTGACACTGCTGGAGTGTCTGTTTTTTTAAATATTACAAAGTTGGTAACCCTAGTCCAGACCCTTGTGCTCGGTGAAATGCAGATCGTGTGACATGTCTGCTGTCTTTATACAACACTTCTAATAATACCTGGATCTGGGTTAATATTTCCTCTTCCCAAAACTGCTTTGGACACCAAAGGTTTTTATTTAGGATTCAGCCGTGGGTCCTCAGGTTGCAGCTACTAGTCAGGTACAAGTACTCCTTGTTCTTTTTGCTGATACAGACTTACACGGCTACCACTCTGAAACCTAGTCAGGCATTGAGCACTGGCTATGCAGAGAAAAATCCAAACCCATCAGAAGCACAGAGATTATCATTAATATTGCAGTCAGAATCTTTTGTATATTAGCCTGTTTTCTGAAAATATCTTCAACAGATGCTGGTAGGCCAATGAGCCTCCCACAGCTGCAACACTAGACAAATCCAGGAACTGTTGTTTATTCCCCTTTCACAGTCTGAGTCCTTGCGACATCGCCCACGGTGCTGTTGCTAGGCAGCAGGCAGTGTTCTGCAGCAAACGCTGGGGGACTGGGGGCGGGGGGGGGGGCGTGGAGGAAGCCAGTTGGGGGCTGGGTACTGGAAAGTGCTGAGACAGAGTTTCCTCTCCTTGTCAGCCTAACAACCTTCATGTTCCAGTCACATAATAAGCCAAAAAGCCAGCCCCTTCGGCTAGAAAAGGAAACAGTTGGATGCTGTGATTAAACAGAGCATCTGAATTTTATTTCATGATGAAATTGCTACAGTTCTGATCTACTCTATGGGCATCGCAGCTTACCTCCAAGGCCGGGAAATCAAATGAGCACAGAATTGCCAAATTCACCAAACATCAGCAAAGAAAATGAATCTGCTCTCATTGGACCTGCTTTGCTTTCATGTTTCAGCTGATGCTGAGTCACATCATCTCTCCCAAACAGCAACACAGCACAGGACAGAGGGGACTTACCCACTGCCTTCATCCCAAAGAAACCAGCATACTGGAGCCTGGTGCCACAGGGCACTAACCTAATGGGACTTTACTCTGCATATGGCAGAAGCTAACACTCCACAGAAGGTTCTTTCCCATCAGACTGAGGAGTGGGCAAAAGGGGGTAGGGGCTGGATCCCTCTAGCATGTGTGCAGCCCAAAGCAAGGAAACCTGCCGTTTGCAATTCATCCAAGCTGCTTGCAAATAACTTGGCATGTTTCCCAGTAGAACCAGAAACTGATTTTCTACAGAAGTTTGATTATTCTTGTTGTTAAAACAAATAGGAAATGAAGGCTTTGTCAAAACAAGTGCTATATTTATTGCACAGTTTAATTGCTTAATGCACATCTCACGCCTAAGAATTTGATGGCGCTGATTTCCTATTAGGTCACCCTTAAAAACAAAGCCAAATGGAGAAATCATACAACTGTAGGTTTAAAATGCAACTGGCTGGCACACAATTAACTCCAAGAATTAATGCAATGGAAAGACATCGGCTTTGATTCTGGGCTGCATGTGCAGAATGAGCACTGCAGCTTCATGGGTAATTCTGGTGTCATTAAGATACACATTCCTGGTTTTCTAGCACTTTTTACACCAGAAACACACAAGGGCAGACAAAGGGTGCTTTGTGTAACAGAGAAGAGTCAAAGGATTGAGCCGTACAATTACACCCACGGTCCCTTCAATTCATTTCCTGGTCTCTGCCTCAGTAGCTCACAGGAGGATTGTCATCCCTGAACTGATCTTGAATATCCTGGTAGTGCATAATGTGAAGCAGGGTGAATAGGATGAGCCGAGCATATGTGAGAATAGGCACAAGGAATTCCTACAGAGAACGCTGAAAAAATCTACACAGGGCAAGTGCCCCTCTGGGAAATCTCTGATTCCCATGCTACAGCCACTGTAAAGTACCCCCAACATCTGCACTAGAACCACAATCATGTATTCACCTGCAAAGATTCTTACCAACCCCTGAGATCCACTACCAGGATGTTGAGGAACCTCTTCACACCAACTGCTAATCTCAGGGCTTTGCCCCTTTCCCTCTTTCCAATCCTTCCATTAGGTCAAGCCCTCGATGGCTTTTGCAGGCTACTTCCACGTAAACATGTCTGACAGAGTGATTCCCCAGGTTGAACAGGGGCAAATGGATTGTCATTTCCATGAGCTACATGACAAGCAAGAATTATGTACAAAAAGGCAACACAGGTACAGGAGCTTGAAAAGGGGACACGCCAGTCACTGGCAGACATTCGCACAAGGGCAGATATAGATATGGACTAGGGTGACCAGATGTCCTGATTTTAGAGGGACGGTTCTGATTTTTGGGTCTTTTTCTTATATAGGCGCCTATTACCCCCACCCGAATCCTGATTTTTCACATTTGCTGTTTGGTCACCCTATGGACCACGGCAATGTGAGGTGCTGTTACTGACAAAGGTTCCTGTACAGCAGCTTTGCACTTCACATTACAGCATTACACCTCCCAGCTGCTCTAGTACACCCTATCCACTTATATTAGCTTAATCAAGGCAACAAGCTAGAGAATAGGTGTGGTGTAGATTTTTATTACCCATGGTTCTCTTTGGCTGCACAGCACCACTTGTAGAGTTTACTCTTGGCCTCATAGTCAGCCGGGGTTGTCATAAACAGATAGCTAAGGGTTAATGTCTCTTTCACCTGAAGCACCTGACCAGAGGACCAATCAGGAAACCGGATTTTTTCAACTTTGGGTGGAGGGAATTTAGTGTCTGAGTCTTTTGTCTGTCTGCCTGCTTTCTCTGAGCTTTGGAGAAGTAGTTTCTACTTTCTAGTCTTCTGTTTCTAAGTGTAAGGACAAAGAGATCAGCTAGTAAGTTATATGGTTTCTTTTCTTTGATATTTGCATGAATATAAGTGCTGGAGTGCTTTGATTTGTATTCTTTTGAATAAGGCTGTTTATTCAATATTCTTTTAAGCAATTGACCCTGTATGGTATCATCTTAATACAGAGAGACCATTTGTATGTATTTTTCTTTTTTTTTATATAAAGCTTTCTTTTAAGACCTGTTGGAGTTTTTCTTTACTTCAGGGAAATTGAGTCTGTACTCACCAGGAAATTGGTGGGAGGAAGAAATCAGGGGGGGAGATCTGTGTGTGTTGGATTTGCTAGCCTGATTTTGCATTCCCTCTGGGGGAATAGAAAAGTACTTTTTGTTTCCAGGATTGAGAACAAAGAGGGGAAGTCACTCTGTGTAGTTTCACAGAGCTTGTGTCTGTATATCTCTCCAGGAGCACCTGGAGGGGGGAAGGGAAAAAGGATTATTTCCCTTTGTTGTGAGACTCAAGGGATTTGGGTCTTGGGGTCCCCAGGGAAGGTTTTTCAGAGGGACCAGAGTGCCCCAAAACACTCTAATTTTTTGGGTGGTGGCAGCAAGTACCAGGTCCAAGCTGGTAACTAAGCTTGGAGGTTTTCATGCTAACCCCCATATTTTGGACGCTAAGGTCCAAATCTGGGACTAAGGTTATGACATGAGTGGCAGCAGGTGGGATATAGACAGAATCCAGAAGCCAGTAGGAATATTATATTTTTCTCTTCTCTGCTAAGGGCTTTTTAGCAGAGAGAAACAGTTGGTTTTAAAAGGGAACCAGAGAGAATTTTTTTTTCTGCTCTCTCTGGCAGTTTGTGGCTTGCATGTTAAGCGAGAAGCCATTAAGAGACTGTTGAGGGTCTTTTGTCACACAATAGCACTCCCATTGAGAGTCATTACCAGCACTATATGAATGCAAATAAAGTGGTTTTTCAGGTTTACTTAACATTGAAAATTAGCTAAAGGCACTGTTGCTAGGCAGACTTCAGGAGGCAACAGAGAACCTGCAGTTCAGAAGATAAACACCGGAGGGCACCCCAACACAAGAAAACAGGAACCATGACTTCTAAGGCAAAAATTGAGGCCGAAGAACAAATCAAAGAAGCTGAACACAGGCGAGAGATGGAGATGAAAGAAAAGGAAGAAAGCATGAAACTGGCAGCCTTCCAAAGAGAACAGGCAGCCCAAGAGGCAGCACAAAAAAGAAAACTAGAAGAAGAAGAGGTGGCCTACCGAAGGAAACAAGCAGAAGAAGAGTTGGCCCACCGCCGAGAAATGGAAAAGCAACAAAAAGAGAATGAAGAGAAGGAAAAACAGAGAAAACATGAACTGGAGTTGGCAAAAGCTGGGCTGCATGTGCCAGCCAACCCTAACAACCCGGCGCCCATTATTGCTCCACAGCACAGGAAATTTCCCACCTACAAGGCAGGTGATGACACCGAGGCCTTCTTGGAAAATTTTGAAAGAGCCTGTCTTGGGTACAGCATTCCCGAAGACCAGTACATGGTAGAATTGAGGTCACAGCTCAGTGGACCTTTAGCAGAGGTGGCAGCTGAAATGCCTAAGCAGCAAATGAATGACTATAAACTTTTTCAAACCAAGGCCAGATACAGAATGGGGATAACCCCAGATCATGTCCGTCGGCGTTTCAGAACCCAAAAGTGGAAACCAGAGGTGTCATTTCCCAAACACGCCTACTACATTGCAAAAAAACTATGAGGCCTGGATAACAGGAAACAACATTCAAACCTTGGAAGAACTGCACCTCCTCATACAAATGGAGCAGTTCTTGGATGGTGTTCCTGAAGACATCACACGGTACATACAAGATGGAAATCCCAAAGATATCGCTGAGGCGGGGGAAATTGAAGCCAAATGGATGGAACTGGCAAAAAGCAAGAAAGCTACTGTCAAGGGGAACAATTACCCCAGGGGGCACACAGACCATAAACCCTACAACCGAGGACAGCCAAAGACCCCACATACCACCCAAGTAAAGCCACAGATACCCTACCCTTCAACCTCACCAGTCTCCAGTAACTCACCTCGGCCCAGTGACCCATCAGATGGAAGATGCTTTAAGTGTAATGAACTGGGACATATCAAGGCCAACTGTCCCAAGAACACCATGCGAGTGCAATTCATTACACCACCATCACCCCAAAGATCCCCAGGCCCGGATGCCTCTCAAATACCCTTGGAGCGAAGGGAAAATTTGAGAGTGGGCGGAAAGAAGGTTACTGCGTGGAGAGACACGGGGGCACAAGTGTCAGCTATCCACCAATCCTTCGTTGACCCCAAATTCATCAACCCAAAGGCCAAAGTTACAATTTACCCCTTCATGTCACAAGCTGTAGACTTGCCTACAGCTCAACTGCCTGTCCAGTACAAAGGCTGGTCAGGAATGTGGACTTTTGCAGTCTATGACAATTATCCTATCCCCATGCTACTGGGAGAAGACTTGGCCAACCAGGTGAGGCGGGCCAAGAGACTGGGAATGGTTACACGTAGCCAAACCAGGCAAGCTTCCAGACCCATTCCTGTTCCTGAGCCGTCCACAGAGGCCCCGTCTGTGTTACCAGAGACCCAGACAGAGGTAGTGGATCCAGATTCCATGCCAACCACTGAAACAGCCACAGCACCTCCAGTCCCAGGCCCGGAACTGGAACCGCAACCAGCACCAGCGATTGCAACCCCATCTTCAAACTCAACGCCAGTGGGCGCCAGCGAGCCACAACTGGCAGAAGCAACAGACAGCCATACCCAAAAGGCTCAGCCAGAGCCTGAAATACCCTCAGGTGCACCAGCGGAGAGCGGTTCACAAGCAACGGAAACAACCCCATCACCTACATTGCTTCCAGAGGGACCAAGCCCAAGTCCACAGTCTGAGGAAGAACTGGTGACCCCAGCCTCAAGGGAACAGTTCCAGACTGAGCAGGAAGCAGATGACAGCCTTCAGAAAGCTTGGGCGGCGGCACGGAGCACCCCACCGCCTCTCAGCTCTTCTAATCGATCCCGGTTTGTTATAGACCAAGGACTTTTATACAAGGAAATTCTTTCACTTACTTTTCCCAGGGAAGAATCGTCTCAGAAGTGTGGTTCAGCTCACTAATAAGGCTTAACACGCCCTTGGCACAGGCCCAGCTGACTACCCATGCTGCGACACAGTGGAGAACTGAGCCCATTCAATTCTGCATAAGGTTAAACCCACCTTGCATTGGTTGTAGGAAGCTTTGTAGCCTAGACAACGGGACACAAGCATAAACTTTACATGCTTGATGTGGACGACAAATATTAGTCATGGCTGTGGCTCCACTAGGTAGTGATGTATCAAAGAGCTTCAGTGAGTGAATTAGGGACATCTAAAAGGGAGGGGCTGCTCTGAGACCTATCAGTAAGTAATATATCTACCCACCAAGAGCAATGGAATGCTTTTATCTATGCCTGGAAAATTACTGTTATCAGTAGCAATACTTATGAGCTTGACATCAAACTACAGTCAGAATTTGCGGGTCCAGTCAGAGGGTAAGTGTGAGTAATTAGTATGGTGCCAGCTGGCTCATCTCTGACATTATTTTATCAAGTCTCAGCAGGAGCTCTCACACCATTGATGCCTTGACCTCAAAGTCTAGAATTCATGTTACAACCTGGAGTTAGAGGGAAACAGCATATCCTGCATCGTCAGCCAATTACTGATGAAAATGTCTTGCAAAACCAAAATCTGGCGTTAGCAAAGTTGCTGCCTCAACATGCCGCCTCCTGGCTGGATACAGTACTGCAGCAACATGTGAATCAGTTTCCCCAGCTGTCCTTTGGCCTACTCTGGCCATAAGAATGTCCTGGCCATCCAGCCAGACCACTTTGAAAATGTACTATGTGGCCCTGGAAAGGGCTGAACTCTGCAAAGTCAAAAAAAGTCAAGTAATCAAATTAAACCTTCAGCCCAGCTGGGCTCAGCCAGCCTCTACCTCGGCACAGGCACGCCTCTGGTTGCAGCTCCCCAGTCCACAAGCAGGCACACTCCTCCCCTTGCTTGGGGTTTCTGGCAAGCTCTAGCTCGGCAAGGCCCCATCTTAGGCCTTCAGCTCACCCCGGAGAAGCCAGTCTGGTCTTTTCTCCCTCTAAGACTTCTTTTCAGGCTGCTCCCCAGGCAGAGGGCATGTCCCATTTTTGCTTCCCTCAACTGGGCTCATGCAGCTCTTTATGGAGTAAAAGCCCTGTTCTCCCACAGCTGGGGGTTATTTTTAATTAGCCCTGGCCCACCCTCCCGGTTCACCCAGGCTGCTTAATTGGCCTCTGGTTAAAAGACCATGTTAAGCTTTCCGCACCTTGTGTGGGGTAAATACCCCCTCAAACACCTTTTTGAAAAATCAGCCCAAATGCTTTTCTTCCCGAAAGGGGTCTCCACTAATAAGTATATGCGTAATACCTGCTTATGTTAATAGAAAGTGCACACAGGTAGCTGAGGCCAACTTCTGCTCTCTGATGCATGTTGACAACTCCCAGTAAAGAGTGGAATGGACCCCTAAGCATTTCTCATCAGCCACGTTTTCTTTTTTAAGTGGAGTTTTGTTTTTCATAATGTAACCATAAGGCTTTGTTCTATTCCCATTGCTCTCTTCATAGTCATCTGTGGTATGTTGAAAGGCATATTTGTCATGTCTCAGCCAGTTTCTTGGAGACACAGTCACAGGTCAAGTTCGTTACCTAGTTTATAGGTCAGGAGCAGCAGGAATGAATCAAACAGCATTTTTGTGTTTTTCCAGGCAGTAGCTTGACACTCCCGGCCTGGTGCTTTTGTGATAATTTTCAATTCTACTTGGCTGGCATTACAGCGATTCAAACTGAGAAAGTGTCACCAGCACAGACAGCCAATGTGCCTGGCGAAGACGACTCTTTTAAACTGTCTCCTTTACAGTGGAGGTTGTTGATATCAGCAAGTGGGTAGACGAAATTGACACAGCAAGGTGTACTCTCAGCCAGAAGATCAGAATGTTTCTCATTCAGAAGAGGCTGGTCAGTGCCTAACTTAACTGATGGCCATTGAGGGGCTCCGCTAGTCAGTATGGCCCATGTTTTGAAATGTCTGTGTAACAATGTGTGTGTGCTCGCGCACGGGTGTGCGCTCTAGCACCCACATGAGTATGCACAAGCCATAATGAAGTGGTATGGCATGCCATTCCCTGAGTGCACATACAACTTGTGTGCCTGCCAAAATACATACATGTTTTTCTTTACAGTGACCCTAACTTTAAGATTAAGGCCTAGCCATTTATTATGTCTTTGATAGTTGTTCATGTGGAATATGATTCTCTTTAGTCTTGATTCTTGTCAAGCCTTGGATGAAGCAAGGTGTTGGGATGGAAGGTGGGGGGGATAAAGGAAGGAAATAATATCAAATGTAACATGGACAAAGTAGATTTGACCTACATCAGTCAGACTACTTTATCTGACCTGTACTGCCTGGGCCTGCCCAGTCCTACCGAAGTCAGTTGTACCACTGACTTAAATGACAATTTGGACCCTCCAAAGTAATTCCCCAAACAATTGCTATGTTGCCCAGTGGTACAGCCACCTATTTTCATTTTAAAGGAAAACAATAGCACCCCAGATATTGCTGGGAGGTCTTTTTATATCACAGTGACTATAAAGCATGAATGTGCATGTGTGTGTTTATGTGTAGCTGCATGTGTGTATCTGGAGATGGATAGAAAACAAATCTAGATGAAAGCAATATCTAATATAAAAACAGCAGACTGTACAATCCCCTAAGCTCCACTGCATCCACTTAAAAACACCTCCTCTGTAATACAGATCTCACTAAAGCAGGTGCAAACGTTTTGCTACCAAGAGCAATCCCCCAGAGAGGGGGTTCTCATAGCATGTGTGTTCATGTGCGGGTGGGTCTGTTTGTGAGCAAAGTGTCTGGCTGCTTTCATTTCTCAAAAGAGGTTTGTCTGGGGATTTACAGAAGTCTGTTTTCAGGATTTACAGAGGTGACTGAGGTTATAGCGCTCATCCTCGCCGCTTTGTATCTGCATCAGGTCTGTGCACAACGCCTCTCAGCTCCTCTGCCCTTTCTGCACATTCTCTTTTACTTGCTGATAAGACTCAGTTGAAGGGGATACAAGTCTATCGACGTCAAAACAAAACAAAACCAAACACTTGGCTCTCAAACAGGAAGCGTAAAGCAGAGATGAAGCGAAACATGTTGAACAAAACACTTGGTTCCTACAGCCAAGTGACAGAAACAAACACATGTGAGCATGGAACAGCCTAAACCCCCAAACAAGAAATGGAAAAGGATCAGGTTGGTAGTATAGAAAATATATCCCAAGAGACAACGTTTGTTATCATTAGGAAACACAGAGTAGCAAATTATTGGCTTGTGCTTTGCTAGATGAAATATTGGCCATTAGGAAGCTCTGCAAAGTGCTTTCCAATCCCTTCTCTGTTGTGGTGTTGCTTTGCAGAAGTGCTCACATAGTCCACCGTGGTTTTGAATGGGGGCAGGGAAAGGGAAACACCCTGCAGCTCAGATTTGAAGGAATTCCTGTATTCAGTTCTTCGGCTTTACAGAGCCTATTAAAGACA
The DNA here is from genome assembly GCF_025201925.1 of Gopherus flavomarginatus. NCBI lineage: Eukaryota > Metazoa > Chordata > Testudines > Testudinidae > Gopherus > Gopherus flavomarginatus. The sequence goes on along the minus strand of NC_066624.1, from coordinate 102,620,766 downwards.
GTCCAAAACAAAAAAAAAAAAAAGCTCAGATTTGGAGAAGTTTGAACATGAACTCATATGTTTTGATTTCAAATGCTTTTTGCTAGATTCTCTGGAATTAACCCAAACCTCAGAAACCATTTTTAGCCAAATTTTTTGAGGCTGGTAAGGACATATCAGACCATTACTCAAAAAAAAAACCAACAAAAAAAAAATCCTGTCTCAAATTCTTCTGTGATATGTAAGTCAAAGTTGTAACCAAGATTCAGTTATCTCAACAGAATAATGCTTTGTTGTTTATAACTATATCACTTCTCTATGCATGCGAGAATTAGTGCATATTAGGTAATTTTCTCCAAGTTCTGATAAACACAACTGAGTAGCCAGGTGAAAAAAGCTTAGCAAGCTCTTCATTCATTTACAGTAAAGCACAGTCATGTAAAAATTTCTCTTTTATCATATCCATAATACAAGGCTTCATTGCGAGACTTCTATTTCCAACACTCTAAATTCCTGTTTGGCTATGGAAGTATCTCATCCTCCAAGACCCTAAAATCTGCTTTGACCTGAAAAGATCTCTCAGCTTTCAGCTCCTCAAAGAAACCCCCCAAACCTCAAAGCCATCCATCTCCCACTGCCTTACACACACACACACACACACACACACCAGGCATAATCCTTCTCTGTCTTACACTGGTGTAAATCTGGAGTAACTCCATAAATGGAATTATAACAATACATAAATCATTTAACTGAGAGCTGAATCTAACCCATAGACTTTGTATGCTTATACTATTACCACTGGCTACTGATGCGCATACAGAAAAATACTAAGGACTAGGAGCCACAAAGGAGCACGTTGTAGCTCTGTGGTCTGGGGGCAGTTCTGCAAAAGCCTGAGCACCAGCATGCTCTAAAATATGGTGGCTGGTAATGGCCCCTAAGAATCTGTGCACCACTGGGGATTGTTGGAGTGCAAAAGCATTCTGGCCTTATTCCTCCCACACTGTCATGTCCTGTACTGGAGCCAGAAAGGTAACACAGACATAGGTTTGGCTATGTGCAACTGGAGGCTTTCGCCATGCCAAGGGAATCTCCAGCCAGGGATATCCAGCTGCCTTTCATCCTCTTTGAGTCCTTCTCAGCTTGGGGTCTTGCCCTATATAATTTGCTCTGTGTTACAGGCTTCTTTTCCATATTAATGGGGTTCCTACACACTTGCCCATTTTTGCTTCTATTTGAATTGTGTTTTCAATTGAACAAAGTCATCCTAGACCTACTGAAAAATGCTTTGAGATCTTTGGACGTGGGGCACCAGAGGTGCACAAAGCATTATTACAGGAACTGGCAAAATATCACGAAAAATATACAATGATATATTTGAAGCTCACCTTAGCAAGGGAAAGAGTTAATTGCTTTGGTCTCCCAGGAGTATTTATGGCTAATGCCAACCAGCCCTAGAGTGATAAGAATAAAATGTGATTGAAACCTCTGGCTCTTCAAAAAAGCCTAGTTTTAATTAGATTGGGAACTAGCTGGTTAATCAGCAAGAATACTAATGGTCTGATTAGCAGGAGATGTTAGGAAAAAAATAAAAACCTCATCTGCTGGTGTTGCTGGGGAGGGAATAATCCAGATTTGGGTGAAAATCCTGGGTCTGTGCCCCCATTCTTTCCCCCTGAGACACTTTGCAAAAGGTGATCTGCTTCCAAGATGGGTGGCAGCTGCTCCCTGAACCAGCGCACACTGTCTGCTAGATATTAAAATGGCATGTTGATACCATAGTCTCCCCTCCAGCTCTTAGGCCGATGGGTGATGCCTGGAGGCCCAGATTTCACTCAGGAGATTCCAGAAGGATAGAGATAACAGGAAAAATGGAAAAAGAATAAACCTGAAGAATCTTTCGGAATAATACCTTTGTGGGGGGAGGGGGAATTGTAAAATAAATTTGGAATTTATTATGTCAAGGTAACAAAACCCCAGGAAAATGAACATTTAAAATGTAAAAATCAATGAAGAATGCCCTTCTAATCTGCCCTTCCCCCCGCTTGGTATAAAGAGTACACTTCCTTTTGATTAAGGCTCAGCCTGAAGCATTTTCAGGGGCAGGAAGCCAGAAGAAAGCTTAAGATGCTCTTTTCTATCTTAAGGTGGAGTTGTTTACATTTTGTTGGTGAGCTTCATTTGATTCTCTAGCACTGAGCCGTAAACATAAAAGGTTCTGCTTCCTTAACATCAGTTTAACTTTTATTCCTGATTTACACAACACAAGTATGAAAGGATAATCAGGGCCTTAGTTTTCGATATCTTGTTCACTTGCAGAACTGGTCAGAAAATAGTTTGGGATTTTTTTTGCTTTTTTTGGTTTTTGCCGAGTTTTTCCGATTTTAATTAAAAAACTGATAATGTAAAAACAAAAATTTTTGCTCAGGGAAGAAATCAGGGTTGTGTAATGAATTAGGCTCTTTATAGGTCCCCTGCCTCATTTGCTTTAGAAGTTGGAAGGTGTGTACTTATTGTGGGTACTGGGATGGGCAGGCTGAGGCCTACCAAGAATTGGATGGTCCCCCCCTTCAACCAAGGGGCGGGAACCACTGAACCCTGTCCACCAATGAATTCTTGGGGCAACAAATAGGAAAACAGGAACAGGAGTGAGTTCAAAATTTAAAAATCAGGGAATGCGAGAGGGGCACTGAGCAAAGAACCCCGACAACACCCACTGGTCCTTAAAGGCATCTAAGGAGTCAATGGACACCTCCCAGAGGAACTCTGCTCTGCGGCATCATTTAATGAGGTACTGGAAATAGGCACCACAGTCACAAAGCAACTCCCCATCCAGCTTCCTCTTCCTGGTACGATGGATGGTGATCACGGCCAGTGCCAGGGGGAGGTTGACAAGAGGGTCTTGTGACTTTGTGGGGTCATGGATGAGATGTACATATATGAGGAGGTTCAGGGAAAAGTGCAGCTAGAACCTCAGTAAGAGGGTCTGGAGGAGGCAGAAAAATGGGCTGCAATCTGATACACTCTACAGAGATGTGTAACTAGTAAATGTGAGCGGTTCCATGAACCACATCAGACACAGGCCTGTGCTCATGGCTCCATAGAGTAGTTGCTAATGAATATCCCCAGCAGGCCATGGAAGCAGAATGGAGTACAGACTGGCCAGCCAGGTCTCCCCACCCTCTGCTGGTGGCAGCAGGTCCTGCCATTTTGTGTCACAAGGAAGTGGAAGCATGAGCACATACAGATGTCCTCTGAGCACAGTTTGGAGATGGACCCACTGCATGGCATTCAACTTACTCAAGTTGTGTGCCAAAGGTGGCCAGGGTGGCTGATGAACTCCAGAGAGACAGAAGTGAGGAGTGGGCAAGGAGCACACTGCTGCAGGACTCAACTGAGATAAGCAAGAGAAGTGAGGGTGCCCTCACCTTCTGGAGGACATGACAGGGGACATGTAGAGTGAGCAGACCCATGAGCTGGCCAAGCACCACGGGGTCCACCCAGTCCCTCAGACCATAGTCCAGGAGGTTTCTGAGTCTGGTCACACAATCCAATACCTGCAGTGCACCAAGGGAGATTCCACCGCCTGCACACACAGGTATGAGTTGTATAGCCAGGGTCCTGGTAAAACACTGGCAGCTTAGAGGGGTCTTGAGGGAGACCACTCAGGTGGAGATAAAAGAGCTACCAGGTGTTCTGGAGCCCTCAGAGGCAATAAAGGAAGGGATGCACCAGCATGCTCCATGCTGGACTGTGCACAGTAAAGGAGTCTCTGTGGAGCCTAAAAGCAGAAGGTGTGAACCTGGCTGTGGATACAGACCAGGCCCTGTTTTTGTCTACTGCCCCATAATCGCTCGGCTGCTTTCAATCCTTCTCCCAAATCAACCTGCCTGCTCCGCACCTCAAGAGCCATCGCTTGGGTACAGCGAATAAGGGCAATCGCCCCGGGCCCCGTGCTTTGGGAAGCCCCACACTTCGATAAAATTGTGAGGAGGCAGGCAAAGAGGTAAGGCAGGAGGAGGGCGAGTGAGGTGAGGAGGAAAACGGGGAGGTGAGCTGCAGGTGAGCAGGCAGGTGGGAAGGGGAGGAGCCCCCCTACCAGAACCTCCCCCCAGTGTCTCCTGCCTGCGGACAGGCCCCACCAGTCAGCGCCTCCCTCTCTCACTCAGTGCCTACCGCCTGCCGCAGATCAGATGTTTCACAGCATCAGGAGACACTGGGGGTGGGTGGGAGAGGAGCAAGGGCGCAGTGCACTTGGTGGAGGGGGCAGAATTGGGTGGGAAAGAGGCAGGGTGGGGCAGGAAGAGGCAGGGCAGGGCTGGAGTGGGGGTGGGATGAAGCAGGGCAGGGTGAGGTTTTAGGAGAAGGGAGTGGGGCCTGGGCAAAGCCAGGGAAGCACCCCTTGGCAGATTAGGAACTCAGTGCCTATCTTCCAGGCCCAGCACCCCGCCTAGGGATGGCCCTGCCCACCTCCCAAGATAAACCTGTTCCTGCCCTTTCCTTGCCCTCATTGTCATATGTACTAAGTTCTTACTGGCGAGTTGCCCAGTCCTTCTAATGGCTGCTTCCGACTCACTCCTGCAACAAAATGATGGGCCCTTTCATGTTATTGGTTGGCTCTGATTATGGGAAAGGTGGATTCTGTACATCCTGGGCCACAGTGACTTGTACCCACCACCATTCCATCTCACCTTCCTGTGGGCAAAACTTCCTGACTCCTACCTGTTGGTTCTGTTTCCCACCCATTTCCCCTCTCTTCAGTCTCTCCTGCAGAACTTCTGTAGATCAAAGATACAGCCAGAGTGGGACAACATGTTGTGGTGTCTCATAGCAGTTACGCCAGCTCACCTGGAGCTCTGGCCTTGTCTAGATTTATGCTAGAGGTGGGCTGGAACTACAAAGTTCAGATCTGGATCTAGATCCATGACTTCCCTGGGTTTTAGTTCTGGCCTATCATTAATTTAACACCAAATTCAGGCCAGCACTTTCACAGGTACTCAAAGTGGAAAATTCAAGGGATGTTCTCTCTCTTGGGCCTCTAGGCAGAAACTGGCTGGAACTTCACTGGGAAGCGTAGTCAGATAGTGAATAGTTCTCAGATAGTGAAATCATAGGCACTATGGGAAAGGGGGCAGGGACGGGATGGGTGGTTGTAGGGCCCCATTCCCTTGTGCACTGGCCAGCAAGGCAGAATGAGGATCACACTGCTCCCTTTCAAAGGGTAGCTGAGGTACTGCTCTAGGAGAAACTCTAGCTGAGGGTGCCCAGAAAACTTAGTTTATGCTTGTGAGATTTTTAAAAGTATCTAAAGGATTTAGGTTCTCACACTATACAAGTAATTTTCGAATACGTTCATTTATTATAGAAAGCTATTCCTAATGCATCCTTGATGAGGATGTTTGCAGTTCACAAATATTTATTTGTGCCTGACACCTATCTGTGCTCCTATAACTCAGAATTGGCTTTGTATAATAAAACTGCACAGTATTTTAACCCATAAAGTGGAGAAGGCAGTTTGTGCATTTCTTTTAAAAAACAAACATAAGCACACACAAAATGTAAAATGGCTATGACATTAAGGTTAAAAAGCCGCTACCATACAAATAGAGTAATTACTTTTTATTAGGATATTTACTATGCATTTGGTATTATGGACCAATAAAATTGTTAATGCTAGTTCACATCTCATAACCTATAATAGCTTGGGTGGAAAGTTGCACACACAGCCTGATCCAAAGCACACTGAACTCAACGAGAGTCTTTCTATTAACATCAATAGGCTTTGGATCAGGCAAAACATGTACACAGCAAATATGTGGCCTGCTGGAAATAGGGTGACCAGATGTCCTGATTTTATAGGGAGAGTCCGATTTTTGGGACTTCTTCTTATATAGGCTCCTGTTACGCCCCACCCCCATCCTGATTTTTCACATTTGCTGTCTGGTCACCCTAGCTGGAAACATGCTGTAGAGGAAAGATTTGGCATGATGTGTTGCTTTTAGTGGTTTGATGAGGAAAAGGAGTAGAGAGAGGTTAAGAAATGGTAAGCTTTGCTATCCATTCTTATTAAACTTAAGAAAGAGAGACAACCCTCCTAACTCTCTTTAAATACAGTATATTTTTGAAAGGATCCATGCAGCCCACTCATGAAACTTCTGGTTAAATTTGTTGTTTGGCTCTCAGAGCCTGTTGCATTCTCTGATCACTCCTGCAACAATCACCTTCAGAAAAGAACTCTTCACATGCAATTCCACTTGTTGGAAGTAGCATTTCCAAGCACTATTGTAAGGAGTTTGGAGTCATTACTGTAGGGGAAAACGGCTTGGCTAACAAAACGCCCATCTTACTGTGCATATCAGGGAGATACAGCTATATTCACTCCACTGAGGTTTCTGAATTTTTGCAGTGCTACTCAGAGAAAGTTTGGAAAAGTAGCACCAGAATGACTCTATGGATAGATATATATCATACTGAAGATTGGTATGGCTCCAAAGGACTCGAGTGACCCAGCAATTGCCAATAAATATTCACATTAACTTAAAACCAAAGATCTTTACAGGTGGAGTGGATTTACAAAAGGGTTCATCTACTCTAATACAATGGACGCCATTAAAATATGTTGATGTTTGCCACTCTGCACTGTCTACGGTATCATGGTATCTTCTCTTCTGCCCTAAGTATAGGAAGATTCCCATAGTTAGCACTGGTACTTGAGATGGCCTACACTAAGCTCTTTCACTGTGCCCACAGTGGAATGCATCTTTCATAAACTTTGTGGCATTTATGTTTAAACAGGGCTAAATAGCCAAAAAAAAAAAAGACTGGATCCTTCATTACAGACCAAAGTATTGCCAAACCCAAGCATTCGGAAATAATGAGTCAGGCTCCCTAAAATCGTGAGGTTGCCTTAAGAATACATAATACACTTTAGTTTCCTTTTAAGCTGCCTTTTGGTGTTTGTGCCTTTACGATTCACCTTTTCCAGCTTTTCTCAACAGGCCGTGGGCTAGAAACTTCCTTTTATTGTTCAATGAAAGCTCAGATTCTCACTTAATTATTGGAGTCCTGGAGCAGAGGCTTTATGAAAAAGATCAAAAATTATGAGACTCATGATAAAATGATGAGTTGATAACATGGAGGCTTGTCCACTGATGTGGAACATTCTCTTGTAAGTATCCAAGAAGAGAGTGCTGTTGTGTAGCAGCTTAGGCTTGAGGAAAAAAATGGGTTTCTGTGAACTGGAATAGTGAAAGACTTACAGTAAATGTTCCCTGGTTAAGGTGTTCATATTGTCTCCTAGACTGCATTGCCTTACAGTTACACAACAACTGTGTCAGCAGTAATACACACAAGAAGTTAACTGGGAAAGGACGAAATGTGGCTAGAGTTTATGCAGGTTCTTCACCATTTTCCAGAGTAATACACTTGGCAAATGAAAGAAGGGTGGGTGTCAGCCCTATGGAAAGAAGCCTGTAACATGGCCAAACGGGCTGGTAAGCACTGATCTTTAATTGACACCTTTTCTAGTTTAGGCCCCAAATTCCCTTCGTAGTAAACCAAGCTGGTTGATGTGACATAATTTCCAGTTTATTAAGTTTAGCATCGCAGTCTGTATTGAAGGCATGGTCTGAATACAGCAAGCTAAAATCCATCTCAGGGGTCCAAAGAACCCTGTTGTGCCTTAATGCCTATATCTAGTATATTTATATCTATCTTCCTTTTAAATTTACATGATACCTAAGCTTATCACCAGGACTGTCTATCTTGAAGTTCCAGGAAGTCTGGTCATTCATTCCATCATTGGACCCCTCTGATGCACCCAATCACTTCTTCCTAGCAGGATACACTTCTCTATCATCACCTTCCATCCAGTGCATTTAAGGATTCTAATGGCACAGAGGTGGGAAGGTAACCTCATGGGGTCTCCATTAGCCAGATTCTTGATTTCCCAGTTATGGGAGCACCAGGATACAAGCTATCCCAACTCCCTACAGCCATATGAGCTATTTCATCCTCTTAAGAGAAAGGAGGATATCAATCCCACTGGGAATCACTAGAACAGCAGGAGCTTTGTCCTAAATGTGGAAGAGTGCTCCAGCTGGTTCCAGGATTTAGTACAGCCTCATGGCCTTGGGACCCTGGTGCAGGGGGTTGAGAGGGGGCTCCAGAGCTAAAAGAAGAGTGCTCCCCCTGGCTTGAGTAAGCAACGCTCCTTTACAGCTCCCCATCCACATTGGCTCATGCAGAGTCATCCACCCCCTCGTTTCAACACACTCTAATCACTGCCCTGGAGATGGCACAGGTTGAAATTGCTGTTTGATTGGACCGAGAGCTCTGTGGGGACCCTTCCCTACTCACAAATCCAGACAGCAACATTGAGAAGCTCCTGAGGATTCTAAGCCATAGAGAACCAGCTGAAACCACCTAGGACATAAATTCTGTTCTGGCCAGATCTGAGGGGTGGAGTCAGACTGTGGGAGAAAAGATGCCAGAACTGCAGGTGGTACCAATGGCTGGGCAGATGGGGAATTAGTTTACACATAAGGAAAAGAAGATCATGGAACTAACCCAACTTGTGCCAATAATCCCTTTGTGTGTTTAACTTGTATGTCATATCCCTTAAACCCCTGCCCTCAAATTTGTCCTAGATTTTAAGCTTTAAAAGGGAGTGCTGAGTTGTCTTATATGCACAGAAAGCATTCAGCACACTGACCGTGATATAAGCAATAATGAGGGAGGGATAGCTCAGTGGTTTGAGCATTGGCCTGCTAAACTCAGGGTTGTGAGCTCAATCCTTGAGGGCATGCCACTTAGGGATCTGGGGCAAAAATCAGTACTTGGTCCTGTTAGTGAAGGCAGGGAGCTGGACTCAATGACCTTTAAAGGGGAGGAGGGATAGCTCAATGGTTTGAGCATTGACCTGCTAAACCTAGGGTTATGAGTTCAATCCTTGTGGAGGCCACTTAGGGATCTGGGGCAAAATCAGTACTTGGTGAAGGCAGGGGGCTGGACACAATGACCCTTCAGGGTCCCTTCCAGCTCCATGAGATAGGTATATCTCAATAACACACATGTGCTGCTGTAATAGGCTAACAGTATTTGTCTGAAACACTCGACCCTGTTAACAAGGGTGGATGCTGGTGGGGATTGAATATTAAGAGGGTTTTGCTGACCCCCTGAGGTTGGTGACTTATTGCCGTGGGATATAAGGGAAGTGAGAGTGTCCCCCTAGAGTTAGAGGATATAGAGTTTAGGTTGAACAGTTTGGAGAGAGGAATCCTAGGAGCTGCCAAGCTTGGGGAGAAGGTTTGAGTTGAAATATTAAACACCTTATTATTAATTCCTATGGTAACAAAGTCAGATTCCAGGAAGGAGGTGAATTTGAACACAGTAGAGTGTGTAGACTAGGCTGGGTTCAGTGTGTTTGAGACCAGCATGGAAAAGTCACCTGCTCCCATCTGTTAAATCCTTGCTTGCTCATTAATGATTGCTTGGGTTCCCCTTTCTGCATGATGCTAGCCTTGTACAAACATATAAATGGGCTCTGTGAAGGCTATCTGAGCCTTCACTGGAGACATTTTTTGTCACTGCTCATGGAAACCATGAGATAATGACCTGAGAGCTGAGTACTTTTATAATATAATTGAAAATGGAGCTAAACTAGAACATAGAAAAGTAAGTTTGAATTAGCTTGCTGAAGAGAAAAGGATATCTGACAGCAGGAGCAAGCTGTGGAAATGTAGTCATTGTTTCTACTTATGGGTTATGAAATGTAAATAATTTAACAATCAGCTAGGCAGAAGAAGATCTAGCTATTTTCGGTATATTCTGAACAAAGACAGCTGTGTATTCCAAAACATATGGTTCAGCATTAAAAAAAACAAAACCAGAAATCATCCATGCAAGAATGGATTTGTTCAGGCCATTTTGAGTTGCAGAACCAAATTCTGTGAATTACAGCAGTGCATGACATCACCATATTACCTTTTCAGCAATCTCTCATTTCATTACAGGTTTATTCCAATAATCCCATAAGAAAAGTTGATTTAAACCTGTGAGCAATAGGAGAAAATCGCTAGGGATTCATGAATCCTCTGAGAAATTTAAAATGGAGATAGAAACACGGATGGGTTAAACAGGAGAAACCAGCTGCATCAAAACCCAAACAAGCATGGAGAAACAGGTTCAGATCCTGGGATTCAAATCCAATTCCCCGTTGAGATTTCTGAAGTTATTCCAGATTTACAGAATTCTAACTGAGATCAGAATCTGCACCCTCCCCCTTTAGAAACCTTAACTAGTTGCCGGACAATTCAGAATCTGGTATAACTGAGCCTGATCTGATTTAACTATCCTAATGTATAACCAGGAGTAACTCCATTGAAGTTAGTTGAGTTATGCTAACAGGTGTGATCTCACTCAAAATCAGCTCGCTTGTGCTTAGAATCTTCCAAGGACTTGTCCACTGCTCACCATTCTAACTTCATTCTCTACCCAGCCTGGAAAGGGGGAATAGATTAGAAAGATGGGAACGCAATAATAGATGGAAATAAACATGGTGGGAGATGAAGAGGAAAGAGAAGATGTGGAGGAAGAAGCAAAAGTGATAGGACAAGAGGGGCAGGAAAGACAGAAAAAGACAATGTGGGTAAGGAGAGGGCAACTAGAAACCATAACATGGGATGTTGAGAATGCAGGTATAAAATGGAGAAAAGAGGGAATCCTGGTGACTTAGGGAAGGATGAAGAGCTCCACACTTCTGGTAGAAAAAGCTGGTAGATGTGTATGATACTGAAATACTCCCTGTCTGCATCTGAGGATGCACCATGTGAGTTTAGGGCTAGATTGGGTAACCCCTACACACACTGGAAAGAACTCACAGTGCGTGAAATCTGGCCCTATTGAAATCAAAAGACAAAATTCCCATTGACTTCAGTGGTGCCAGGATTTCAGCCCATGACTCCAGTGAGACTACTCAAGTGAGTGAATGTTTGCCAGCTAATGTAACTCTTCACCCAGGCATATCCATTACCAGGCTATACAATTCATAATGACATGATTTGACTTTGGGTTGTTTGTTAACTTTTTTCTGGTGAAACCAGACAAACCAGGACAAAATGATAAACCCCAACCCATTTAACCAATAGCTAGTTAAAGTAACCATTGCTGCAACTTTTTTTATCATTCGCACACATCCTCCCATCCTAGCAGTGACAGAGGATCTGATCAGACAGGATGTTTTCCCCTAGACGACAGATGAATTCCCCTGTGACTGGGAGTGGTTGTGGTAGAAATGAGTTTACCTACATTCCTGCAGTCTAAGGCAGGCCTTTTCTCAGCTGAAGCTTGCCAGCAGAGTGTGCTGGCTGTGGTGTAATAATACTTTTCATCACAGTAACAGAGCGCCCTTAACAAGAAATCACAAGTCTACTGGAGAGATAAACCTGCTATTCTGCTCCTGCTCTGGTGATGTGTTTGCATGCCTCAGGCAGCGCTGCACGTTTGATCTAAGTGGGGTGATGTCTCTTCTGCCTCCAATAGAAAGTAGACAATTTTCTTTCAAATCTGTATAGCCAGTATTTCCTAGGCTAAAGTGAAACTTCCCTGATTGCGGAAAAGGGCTGGATAGATGTAAATGCTGAACCATCAGTGAGCTGTCCGGCCAAAAGAGTTGAGCACAAACAACTGCAGCCAGCACATTGGGTGCTGAGCTTTGTTGAAAATCTGGCCCCAGTTGTGGGATGGCTCTTGAAAATCTGCCCAACATTCCTGAATAATCCAACCCCACCGGATGAAACCAAAGCCCACTAAAATTTAATGGGAGTCTTTCCACTGACTTCAGTAGACTGGGGAGGAGGTTCTTTGCTCTTAGGTGTAAATAAAAAAACAAGCTTTTTCTGAGGATAAAATGTATTTAAAACAAAACGGGTGCATTTGCATCCCTCGCTGTTATTGTCTTATCACATGCAATGCACCCTGACGAAAGATTAAAAAGTATTGTTTCCCACATGAGGTAGATTAGAGATGAGCTACAAAACCACACAAACATTGTGGGTTCAAATGTCTGACATGGAGTCAAGAATTTCTGTGCTTGTGTTCCACTTACCAGTGTCTGAAGGTGAAAGAGGCAGAGAGAAAGATATCCAGTGGAAAAAGTAGGATAGCAAGGACCTAGCTAAAGAATGATCCAGCTGGCATTCTGTCTCCAAGAAGGCTACATTCCTTTGGGATTTGCCATTGCGGTGGTAGTGATGATGACTGATGATGTCTAAAAATGTAACTTGCACATTAAATACTCCCTCAACCCCCAATTTTGATGTTAAAATTCATTTTTAAAGTATTGACTCATAAATTAGCAGAGTTGGCTTATACATGAGTATATATAGCAGCTCCTACACAGTAAGAACACATCCGTTGAACTTATAAAATCTGTAACTTTGATTCTCCATTGCCATGTGTCTTGTTCTATCATTTACACCAGTGTAGAGTGAGTGCCCAGTGGGCGTGGAATGCTACCATTCTGATCTGGTAGTTCTTACACCCACTTTGCACTGGTGTAAATGACAGTACAAAGCGTAGAACAATGGAGAATCAGGCTCTGCAAAGAGCTTGTAACCTAAGGAATATTAAAATCCAGGAGTGCATGACTATGTACAGTCAATAAGATGCACCAGAGCAAGGCTCATAAGTGCTGCAAGAAGTAGGGGCTCCTCCCTCCCTCCCAGAGCAAACAAGCTCAGAGACTCATAGACTCATAGACTCCAGGGTCAGAAGGGACCAATGTGATCATCTAGTCCGACCCCCTACACAAAGCAGGCCACAGAACCCTACCCATCCACTTCTATAACAAACTCCTAACCTATGTCCGAGTTATTGAAGTCTTCAAATTGTGGTTTGAAGACCTCAAGCTGCAGAGAATCCACCAGCAAGCTTCCAAGAGTGTTCCAAGAAAGTTGGCCTAAAAATATGACTTCTATGAATCTATACTGTTCTGAGCTGGGTGAAACCTTTGAGACCGATGAATGCACCCTTCAAATGATGCATCCATAAGGATAAGCCCCACCGAGGACAAAAGGAGTTTGGGAACCTGCCCAGGAGTTTGGTGTGTGTCTGTGTGTGCGTGTACAGAATACACAGACTGAGAATAGACAGGAACAAAGAGAGAGGCAAAGACATGAAAGTCAAGCAGGAATCTGTGAGCACAGTGTGACCCTGGAAAAACCTAGAGAGAGAGAACTTTTGGGTCTGTTTTGACTGAAAAGGATTGGTTACTGTAAGCTAAGACTGCTCCTTTTGCTCCTAGTTGTGCTTGCATATAGAGAAGCAGGACTTTGTACGTTCCTTGTAAAGAAACAAGATTGTATCAAAGAAAATAGCTGACTAACCCACATTTCTACTCTCAACTGGAGCATCCCCAGGGGTCTGAACTTTGACTAGCCACTCACGTCAGAAAAGGGCAGCAATACATTCAAGACAGATATAATATGGTAATTATGTCAGTGTTTGTGTGTTCACGCATGGGTGAATAGTGCGTGATACAGAACTCGCTTCCCTTGATGTCCATGTTCAGTGACTACTGCAATTAATTTCCCATAGAAAATACCAACAAACGCAGCAGCTTTGTCAACCTTGCCAATCTTACCCTGAGCAGTTGTCTAGCTAAGAATGTATGCATTCAACATTTGCTTCTTTTTTTTTTCTGTTGATTTTCTTTCACATGCTCTCGCCTTCTTTTTTTAAAATTGGAAAGGATATCTTTCCCTGCCTCACAAGCACAATAGAGAATGAGTCAATTGCACATGTAGCATACGGAACACACAGTTCTGTAAATATGAAACAGATGGAATTCAAAAGAATATGGTGCATTTTGCCTTTTTTTCCCCAGTTTTCAAGGAAATTCTCTTAAAAACCCACAATTGCTGTCCACGTAGTTAATTGGGTTTCAATTCCTGGAAAGTGAAAGTGATCATTTGCATTCTAATGGTCTGTGTTTCCAGTGCAACGTGGATGGGACTGACTTAAGCCTAAAACATCATTGAGTTGGCTGAATACTGCAAATGATTTGCTTGAATTTGGAAAAGAATTCACTTTGGCCATACTCACTTCCCTCTTAGCTCCCTTTCTTTGAAAAGTCATATAGATGTACTGAACTGGCAACCAGGTTTGGGGAAGGTGACTTCTAGAGTGAGGCATGGGGGAATTGGAATTTCCAGCCTGTGGAATGCCAATATTTTGAAATTGGTTTTCATCCCAAATTTGGACAAAAAGTCAAAATAACAATGTTTTCACTGAACAAGAAGTTCCAAAAAATGTCACTTCAGATATTTCCACACACTTGTTTTGATACTTTTGATCCAAATCAAGCATTTACATATTCTGAATCAAAACATTTCATTTGTTTGTTGAATCGAATCACAGTGTTTCGTTTTGAGTCAGTTTGAATATTAAACGACATCTGCCGATGGTGCTAAAGTGTCTCACTAGAGTCGCAGTTCAGGTGCCTCATATCCCCATTCTCTTCTCTGGAGTGGGCAGAGCCCCCTCCCACACCATGAACTCCTCATTTCTGGCCACACCCTGGAGCCTGCAGCCCCAACCAGAGCCCTCACCCTCTCCTGCACCCCAACCCCAATTTTGTGAGAGTTCATGGCCCCCCATACAATTTCTATTTCCAGATGTGGCCCTTGGCTCAAAAAGTTTGCCCACTCCTGGCCTAGCTGATCTAAGCTGATGCTCCAGCTGACCTCTGATTTCCACGATGTTGTTAACTATCTTTTTTTGTATATATAATGAGAATTTTAAAGGTTTTTACCTGTTCTGAGTGTGTTACCATAATCTGGCTGCTTGTTACTGACAGGGTCTGGGTCTTTCTTTGGGTAGTTTATCGATCCAGAGTCGGACTGGTGGATTCAGACTGAAGAAAGAAACTGATTGCGTCATGAGCTGTCAGAGTGAGGTTAATAATAAAGAATCAGAAAAGATAAAAAATGTAGCATCTCGGGCACAACCCAACATTTCATTGTTACTTCAATAAACTAGTTCCAAATACCTCTGCAGCATAGATGACAGTGTGATGTAAAGGCTCCTGAGTGAAACTGAGAGTTTGTCTCCACTGGAACTGGAAGGTGTCCAGCTTGTGAAGACTACCCAGGCTAGCACTGATCAAGGTAGTATAGTCATGGTAGCAAGAGTGGTGGGATAAGCTAGCCACCTGGGTACGTGCCTTGGGTGTCAGGTGGGATCCTACAGCTAGCTACTCCTGCAGCTCATACCACCACAGTTACACTTCTAATTTTAGCACGCTAGCTCGGTCAGAGATAGTGCAATTAGATTTACTCAGACTGGAAATTACACCTTCCAGTTCCACTGTAGACATACTCTGAGAATAAAGCTCATAGTCTCTTTTAAATAAGAAACTACTCTATGCACCCAGTATCTGCACTCACATTAAATGGTATGGGAGTTGCATCCATGCGTCTGATGTCAGCACTGGGTTCAAAGGTTCAGATTCTGATCTCGGTGACAAGTCAATGAGTTACTCAAGGTTTATGCTGGTGTAACTGAGATCAGAATCTGTTCCCAAGACCTCTGATTTAGTTTAGCCTGTCTAAGCCATCCTGAGTTACACCTGGGATTAATTTGGCCCACTTTGGTTTTTAAAAAACCAAATTCTTGTAAAATAAGGAAAGTTGCTAGTTTGTAACCACCCCTTTAACTTGTATTCCTGAAATTTTGCAAATATCCTCCCAGCCCAGTCCTTCATTTGATTACTGTGTAGAGGTCCTTCTCTAATTGTTATTGAGTTTTTATTTTAATCAGTTGTCATAAAGGTAGCTTCACAGGAGGGAAAAACGTCGATGGATAAAAACTCTTCCTTTGAAAAGCTTGTGATCTAATCAGGGCAAGTAACATTACCCACCAAAGAGAGTCATCTAGACAGAATGTTGACTCAACAACCTTTCTGCGAGTGCCACGCTGACACCAACTCCTACTCGTGGGCCTTGGCATGCACAAAAGAGGCATAAAACAGCCACAGACAACAGAGAAAAAGCCAGGAATATCTATTTCAATTTTAACAGCATCAGAGCAGCTACTTCAATGGGCCTTGTCCAGGAACATAGCACTGGGAGTTGTGTACCATTAAAATTGAGAGAACATTGGAACCAAAGACCTCCACTTGAGTACAGCAGCTGTTTCCATAAAGAAAGAATGTCAGTCATTAACTTCCAGGCTGTTTGCTATTCAGAACCAAGACCCAAAAGGATGCTGAAGAAGTTAGAGGCCAATCCTGTGAGGAGCTGTCTTCAATGGGTGCTGAAGATGTTCAACATCTGTCATGGTCAGGTCCTTAATTAGCCTGCTGCTATGGAAAAGGAGAGGTCAAGAATGACTGCCCTACACCATCTTATCTCCCTTCTTTCTGCCCTACAAATCAGCTCCGCCTAGTGGCCATAGCCTAGTGCCCTGCCTGAATAGCAAGGGATGGCACTAGAAAGATGGGCAAAAGGAAACAGAAAAGGAATCCTGCCACTCCTAATCATGAAGTAGCTGTGACTTGAATAAGAATTCTCCATGGGTTGGGAATGGTCTGCACAGAGCCAGATCCTCCAGCCCCACCACAACACTATTCCTTGGCACACACAAAAACACCAATGGGTTGAGCTGTGTACCATGCAGCAGATGCACACCCTTTATACACTCACTCCCAAACTCCCTTCCCTCCACCACTCACCGCATTAATCCTGCACCTAGGGAAACCCTGTAGCTGGGGCTGGGAGGCAGGAGTAGGATTTGTGGTGAGTGCACATTTGACTAAATTCGTAGTTAATTTCACAAGATGAGCTGCCTTCTGCCTCCGAGAGCAAGATGAAGTTCTGCAATCAAAACTGAGCTCTGGGATTCCCAGGGCTATTTGCACACACTGTGCTAAGTCCTGAGACATAGCCCCCAGAGATGTCAGCCAGAGTTTTGCAGAGGTTCAAATGTGGGCTCTGTGATAGAGAGCTTCAATGTACAGAGGAGACCAGAGCTTTGCCCTCAATGTAACAAGTATGAAGGCTGCAGGATTCCACCTCTGAGAACACAAAGGATCCACTCTGATGCATTAAACCACCAGATAGTGTTATGACCTTTGTGAATGAAATACGTCATTTACAATTATTTCCTTTCCATTTCATTTGTTTTAGGTTTTTAAGTGATTTCTTAGTCTTAGGGATTTGTTTTTCAAAGTCACTTTGCATGCATGAAGATGAAGACATGGGAAGCCACATGATTATATGACTCCCATTGATCTCAGTGGAGTCAGGATTCCACCCAGGGTCTGTTCGATTGAAGGCCTATTGTATTGAAACAGGAACGAAGAACAACCCCTAGATCTAACTCTCTGAAGACCTAATTTTAAATCCAGATGTTCCACAATAACAATTAAGATGTTTAGGGGGACAGGCGGATTCATTAACTCACTGCCCCTCAGGAGACAGAAGGAGAGGAATGAAAGAGTATCTCTTCCTTTCTCCTTCCGTCAGGCGTTCAGATAGTATGGAGGGATGTGCAGGATGGAGCGGTTAGGTATATTTAGACTGAAATGTTCAAAATAGGGCCACATGAGACTTCCACAGAAGCCACGTGGGTGGTTAAAAAACATCCCCATTTGCCACTTTCAGTGAAGCATAACTGGAATGTTCTCTCAGATCACCTGTGGACGTTTCTCTTCAGTAGGAGAGGCCTGCTAAGCTGGTGAGCACATTCTTCTGTGTCTGTGAATGAAAAAACAAAATAAATGTTTTCAAAACACTGGAAGTTAAAAGAAAGCCCTTGCAGGGTTGGTTCAAGGGGCAACATTTTGCCTAAGGCAGCCACAGTTTGCAATGTTTAGATGGTTGGCAATGGCAACCCATGTCTTTAATGTGTCCGCTAATGCGAAAGCCGAAGGATTAGTCATGGCTGGGCTTGTGGATGCAGTGCTTTAATGATTTATTGAACGCTCTCTCTTTTTTTTTTACGGTCAGTAGTTGCCATTCTAAAATGTTCTGTAAAAACATGTGTAAATCTATTCACTTTCAAAGGGCATTTGCATTAGTCACAAAAATGCCCAGCCTTCACCGAATTCTCCAAAATGTATGACATAGGGCCAAATCCTGAGGCTCTTACTCCAACTCTGAGCATATGTTAAACATTTGGACACTAAGGGGAACCTTCCAGGCACAGATGTCCCTTCCACACAGGCAGCTACATCTGTGACGACACCCCTATCTTCCCTGAGGCCTTCACAGAGGCCTTTCGTAGAGTTCCCAGAGCTATAGAAATCTAGATTTTGGGGTCCAGCCAAGGAGCTGCCTCCACTACTAGGACCCAGAAGTTCATCCGTTACCCTTTGTGGAGTTGCTGCATTTTAGTAGCTGAGCCAGAGAGGTGAGAGGGATGGAGAGCTGAGGTGTGCTGGCAGTTTGTGTCTGTGCACAAGAGAGGACAGCTACAGAATTCTAGGAGCTTGAGACATGGGGAGATGGAAGATAGTGGGAGCTTGAGCAGATGGTGCAGAAGGAGGCATCACCCAGAGCCAGTCACAGAGGGTGCTGGGATGGCAGAAGTTGGCCCTCTAGAAAGTTCAGATCAACTCCTGCTAAATATTTAATGCCAAATTCAGGTCTCCTGTAGGCAGGGATGATGGAGTTGCTTCCATTGCATTCCATATCCCAGGAATAAATCTGCCCTCAGACTTTTCAGTGTTTGTCCAGATGAACCCAGGTCTCCAGACATGTTGACACTTGCCCGCTATGAACAGCAAGTTTCTCAGGTTGATCAAAATAGACAGAGAGCTGGACCTGGCCATTAAAATGGTAAGAACACCGTTCTCTGAATCTGATGCTTATCAATACATTCCAGGCTCTGTTTGCCAACTGACAGTGAGACCCCAGAGCAGATGTAAGCAGATAGCCGGGCCCCCTAGTTTGCTGGTTGAAATAGCTTCTTGTGCCCAGAAGATTATCACAGCTGAGATTCAAACCTGGCTCCTACTGGTTTATATTGTGTCCCTGTGATTTAAAAAAAAAAAAAAAAAGCAGGACATGACCAAAGATTAAATCTTCTGTTGGTATAAATAGACACAACCTCACTGTATTCAATAGAGTGTCACTCATTTACACCACCACAGAATTTGGCCCCAGGGTTTCTTTATTCAGACAGGAGTGTGGCCCATTCTCTCTGGCTCCAACCCCAGACTAACTCAATGCAGTTTAGGGCTATCACGCAGCGTCTCCCTACATCCTGGCCTGGATTTCACAGTCACAGAAGGAGCTGCCAACTACAGTACACTTCAGCAGCAGAGGATCCAACAATCGAGCAGTAAAGGAGTCTCCCCTAGTTTAACTGGCGGTGCTGATCTTTTCTCCGGTGGAAGTCACTCTCTGCATAGCTTAAGCTCTGTATATTTATACTACCAAACTGGTGCTATAAAGCTTAACAGCTCAATATCTCCACACTTGCATCTAGACACCAATCCTGGCCCAAGCGCTGCCACCAAAATTAGATTATAGACTGATTGCATAATTACTACATAATAAGGTTTGCTCAGCCTCTCAGTGCTGAATGCCTGTTTTCATAGCATTTTAATGTCAGCGACATCAGAGGCACAAGCTTGAATATCCACATGCCAACGAGGCATGGCAGTCCCCAGACCAGCTTAAAGTTGTGAAATTTGGTTCAGCTCTTTGGGGCAGGGAGGGGTGACAAACAGACTCTTCCCAAATGGCTCAGTGTATGCTGGGCTGGGAATCAAACTTTAAAGGGAAAAAGGTTCTGCTCCCCTATCCAAGGTGTGCCTGGGTGACAGCTAGTCCTGGCTGGGTACTGAGAGCCACAGACTCGAGGCTATTTCTGCTGGTGACTGTCAACCAGTTACATCAGCATTGTGTCCTATTCGATTATACATATGTCACCTGCACCAAGACGTAAGATGTTAAATCCTCTTGCTGCTGCTGCTGCTGCTGCTACTACTGTTCTGATATTTTCCCTTCACTCTGACAATATGTCTAGACTGAAATAAAACACCCGTGGCTGGCCCATGCCAGCCGACTCTGGTTCGCGGGGCTTAGGCTGGGGGCTATAAAATGGCAGTGTGGACATTTGGCCTCACAGAGGCCATGACCTCAGGCTTCAGCCCAAGCCCAAATGTCTGAAGTATAATTTTAAAACCAGGCAGCTGACAAAGGCCAGCCACAGGTGTTTTATTGCAGTGTAGACACAACCTGAGAGGCTGAGTCTGAACTGGCTGATCCTTCCAATAAGTTAGACAGCAAACATTGCTCTGTTATTAAGATCCCAGCTTCATTCCCAGTGGAATAAAACTGGAGAATCACACAGGCAGCACGAACAACGTAGCAATCTTTATCACTTAGGGAATGTTTTTAATTTAGGCTGTCTTAGACGAGCCCAAACTTAGCATAAACTGTTTTGGACACACCAGCAATAACAGCAGTCTCTTCTTTCTGTATTGCATTTATCTGTAATTAAAATAAATGGACCAAATGCTACTAGGCGAAATGAATGTGAAGTTTCTGGTTGACTTACCCACAATTCCAACAGGTACCACAGCTTGAAGGTCACAGAGTGTCCCTTCACATGGTTAGAGACAGAAGACATATCCTTTGGAAATCTGTTTACATATGCTTCATGTGAATACATCGATTTGTTATTGTAATATTGCCCGAGAGTGCTGGGTTGACTGTGCTTATTTGTTATGGTAGGGTTGCTCAAATTCTGGGCTGCACACAGAGTTTATTATGGTAGGACTGCTCAGGATATAGCACCTATATATTTGTTATTGTAGAGCTGTTCAGGAATGCTTTGTTGCATGAGGAGATCTGTTATTGTAGGGTTGCTTATGAGTACTGGGTTGCAGGCACTGATTGTTTTGTTTACATGTTTTGTTTTTTTCATATCAAATGCTTTAAAGAATTTCAAGCAATTCACGAACACATATATTTTAAAAATCAGTTCAGTTTGGGATTCTCATTCCCAGCAGCATTCTTTTCACGTAATGGCTGTGGGCTGTGCTCATGTCTCAAATGCCCCTGGGTTGTTTTTTTTTTTGGCCCTTTGTGCTGGTCCCATGTTGTGAGAACTTGCAAAGTATGGGTAGGTTGTGCACAAGTACCCTTCTCAATGGGATCTGACGCTTGGCAATGTCAGGCTGTGGCGAAGGTTCTCTCCCATCACTAGCAAGTCAGACTGGTCCTAAATAGTAATGGTCTGAAACAGGGCAAGGAACCCAGGCGCCGAGGTGTTGGGTTGTCTGAATGAGCAGCTGCTTTAATTTGTTTCTCCAATTTGGCAGAATGCCTACTCTTCACAATGCTCTGACCAGTCTGGCAGCTGAGAAGAGGATTTGGCATGCCAATCTCAGCAGGATATACAGTAAACCTATGCTCTCTCTCTTTCTCCTCTCTAGTGCGGCTATTTTCTGTTTGAAATGTAGCTCGTATTAAAGCTATTCAAGGAACGGCTGTTGAAATATGGCATGTGCTAAGAACTGCATTCAGTCTGCTAGGAATCCAACCCTCCTCACTAACACTACTACATTATTCTCTCTTAATGGGCCAAAAATGTTGCAGAAACACTGGTGTAATGGCCAGTGTGGTAGCATTTTGGAGCCAGGTTCTGATTCCTTTATGCATGCTGAATAATACCTTAGCTCCATTGATTTCAGTGGGACTATTTGTGGATTAAGATGCCATTCGGTGGGAGTGAGGGTATCAGAAACTGTCCTATCACTTGTTGTTTAATGTTTAATGAGTGCTCATCCAGGAACAAAAAAGAAGGAAGTAGATGAGTCCTTTCCTTTAGTCATCTGTAATGTGGTTTTTAAAATTCTCTACACAACCATGCTTGTGTTAGTAAGGCTAATGGTTCTAGGACACGCCCATAGAGCTTAGGCCAGCTCCCACTAAAGTTAATGGGATTTTTGCCTTTTACTTCAATGGAAGGGAGATTCAATGGATAGCGCCCATTAAGTAAGGATGGAATGTTCAGGTAAACCTAAGTGATTCAGGCACACAAGTACCTAATTCACTTAGGCTCTTTTGGAACTCCCACTCTAAATACAGTGTGATGATGCTAGTTCCTTTTGGGTGCATTTATTTACATTTGCAAATTTGTTTTGTATTGTGATAACAGATACAATGAGTCCATGGCTGTACCCAGGTTTATGGGTCACCTCTTTTCATAGGTAAGAGAGAATTCTCTGCTACTTGCTTCCATAGCTGTGTTTCATTTTTCTTTGAAAACAAAAACTTTAGGGGGAAAAAATCCCTCTCCCAAAGAGCCAAAAATAAATAAATGCTGCCTCCTGCTATGTGTGCTGGACCCCTGCTGATTCTGAACCTGATCTGAAGCCCATCATAGTCACTGGAAACCTTTCCATTGGACCACATCCTTTTGAAGGGTGACATGTGCAGATGTAGCTGGGCGGTAGTTTGGCCCAGTGTCACCAACTGGAATGGGGCTTCCAAGTCCTTTTGACTACTTGGAAAATCACAACTGTAATAATTTCTAGTTGCCAAATGTTGCTTTTGTTTTGGCACATTTTCATAGGCTGTCAGGCTATGGTATTTCTTGAATCAGTGGGGTAGGTGCTTTATTTCCTGAGCGACTCTGGGTAGGATTTTCCAAAGCACTTTTGAAAATTTCACCTTCAAGATTTAGACCTGAGAAAGAACTTCAGGAGTAAGCCTAATAATTATTATTATTACACATTTCTGAAGCAGAGTTTGTGTAAGAAGAGAGCCTTCAGACAGGGCCCAATCCGCCTCTCAGTCAAATCATTTGTAATTTTGCAATTGTCTTAAACTGGGGTAGACCTGCAGTATGCACTGGGAGGGGGGAAGACAAAGCTACTTTTTGGGTCAGCTAACTGCTTAGATTTTGTGTTTTGCCAAGTATGAAATTAGTGTAGCTTGAAAGGAAGCTGTGGTTAGAGTTCTGAGGCAGACTTCAGCCTTGCCTGTTGCAGCAGTTGATGTCTGAAAATTTGGAAGCAGCATTTTAACCTAATTGCACAACTACTTCACTGTTTCCTGTGTACTTTGGACTCTATTAATGAACAAAAATGTTCTTGCATGGGAAAGGCAGCTCTTGAATTTTCTTTGCATGCCAGAGAGGTTAAGCATGTGATCATGGTGAGCCTGGCAGAGGATAACTGTTTCTATTCTTTATTATAAAGTTCCTGACCTTTCCACTACTTCACAAGGCGTTTACTAAATCATCCAGAATAGAAGTTGATTCCCTGGGGCACATACTGGATTTAAACAGTATTATATCTCACACATACACCCCCCCTCCATATGCTAGTATTAGTTTAAAAGCCTGTCTTAAAACTCCAAACCCAGGAAATTCCATCTCTAATTGCGTGTCCCAGTGTATTTTGCTTAGTTATAGCAGTTTACAAGATGTGGGAGATCACCTACATAAGGGCTTGTCTACATCAGAAAGTTGCAGCGCTGGTGAGGGAGTTACAGCGCTGCAACTTAGGAGGTGTACACATCTGCAGGGCACCACCAGCGCTGCAACTCCCTGTTTGCAGCGCTGGCCGTACTCCCGTTTTGTCTCGGGTGTAGAGGATCCAGCGCTGGTGATCCAGCGCTGGTAATCAAATATAGACACTTACCAGCGCTTTTCTTGACCTCCGTGGAATAAGCAGGTATCCCAGCATACCTGAGGAAGCCTCTGGTAATCAAGCTGGTCTCCTTCCCCGGTTTGCTCTCGCGTTCCCCGAACCCCGAGCAAGCAGGTCTCCTTCCCTGAGGTTTGCTGGGTGGTTCCGGGAACGTGAGAGCAAACCGGGAAAGGAGACCAGCTTCGCCGCGGTTTGCTCTCGCGTTCCCCGAACCCCGAGCAAGCAGGTCTCCTTCCCTGAGGTTTGCTGGGTGGTTCCGGGAACGCGAGAGCAAACCGGGAAAGGAGACCAGCTTCGCCGCGGTTTGCTCTCGCGTTTCCCGGAACCACCCTGCAAACCGCAGGGAAGGAGACCTGCTTGTTCGGGGAACGCGAGAGCAAACCGCGGCGAAGCTGGTCTCCTTTCCCGGTTTGCTCTCGCGTTCCCGGAACCACCCAGCAAACCTCAGGGAAGGAGACCTGCTTGCTCGGGGTTCGGGGAACGCGAGAGCAAACCGCGGCGAAGCTGGTCTCCTTTCCCGGGTTTGCTCTCGCGTTCCCCGAACCTCCCTTGAAGCCGCCCAACAGCGCTGCAGTGTGGCCACATCTAACACCACTTGCAGCGCTGGTTGCTGTAAGTGTGGCCACTCTGCAGCGCTGGCCCTATACAGCTGTACTAATACAGCTGTAACAACGAGCGCTGCAAAATTTTAGATGTAGACATGGCCTAAGATCATCACCCTTTTAGAGTTCCTCACTAACCATCAGCAATAGTAAGGCACAAACAAGGGCATAGCAGGCAAAGGCTGAAGTCCATTTGAAGAACCTTATCTTTCAGAAGCAATGGACCCGCCATGAGGGCAGGGGACTGGACTCAATGACCTCTCAACATCCCTTCCAGTCCTAGAATCTATGAATCTATTAACTGCTAGAATGGAAGTTTTCTAGAGTTCAGGAGACCTGGCAGTAAGATAGAGGTTGGAACAGCTGACATCCAGATGTGAAAGGCAGAGGCATTCCCATAGAAGTCCAGCTGTGATTTCAATGTGCAGGTGCATATTCAATACCCACTGGCAAACCTCCAATAGTGTAGCAGCTTGGTTCAGATAAGAACCCAAAGGATCAAAGGTTTTTCCAAATCTTATCTGAACTTGTTAAGTTGGTGAACTTGTGTTATCTATGTGGAGGCCCAGTCTGGGTATGCATTCTCTCCTGCAGAGCTCGGAATCAGCACCGATTTTTAATGCAGATATCAGCTCTTTATTCTATAATTCTTCAGCAACTCCCTTTTCTACACTAAGCCCCACAAACTGCTTCCCTCAAATGGAACAGCAGGAATACATTATTCCTCAAACTGCTCTGAGGTCAAGGACTACCATTACCTGGGAGTTCAAGTTCTTCTATTAGTGTAAAAGAATCTCTCTTCATCTCTACAGTTATGTTCCTGAGGACTCAAGTATCCAACTATATATAGTCCGCTAGCCAAAGGATTCCAAAGGATGTCACTGAAATGTACCCGCTCTGTGGTGGAGAGTAACAGGCATGCAGACTGTTGGCAAACACACTGCAGAGGGACAGGAGAAGTAATAACAAGGAGTCCTTGTGGCACCTTAGAGACTAACAAATTTATTTGGGCATAAGCTTTCGTGAGCTAGGACCCTCTTCATCAGATGCATGCAGTGGAAAATACAGGAGCAGGTATAAATACATGAAAAGATGTGAATTGCCTTACCAAGTGTGAGGTTAGTCTATTGAGACAATTCAATTGACAGCAAGATACCAAGGGAGGAAAAATAACTTTTGAAGTGGTAATGAGAGTGGCCCATTTCAGACAGTTGACAAGAATGTGTGAGTAACAGTAGGGGGAAATTAGCATTGGGGAAATTAGGTTTAGGTTTTATAATGACCCAACCACTCCCAGTCTTTATTCAGGCCTAATCTGATGGTGTCCAGTTTGCAAATTAATTTCAGTTCTGCAGTTTCATGTTGGAGTTTGTTTTTGAAGTTTTTTTGTTGAAGAATTGCCACTTTTAGGTCTGTTATTGAGTGACCAGGGAGATTGAAGTGTTCTCCTACTGGTTTTTGAATGTTATGATTCCTGATGTCAGATTTGTGTCCATTTATTCTTTTGCATAGCGACTGTCTGGTTTGGCCAATGTACATGGCAGAGGGGCATTGCTGGCACATGATGGCGTATATCACATTGGTAGATGTACAGGTGAACAAGCCCCTGATGGTGTGGCTGATGTGGTTAGGTCCTATGATGGTGTCCCTTGAATAGATATGTGGACAAAGTTGGCACCAGGGTTTGTTGCAGGGTTTGGTTCCTGGGTTGGGTTTTTGTTGTGTGGTTTGTAGTTGCTGGTGAGTATTTGCTTCAGGTTGGGGGGCTGTCTGTAAGCAAGGACTGACCTGTCCCCCAAGGTCTGTGAGAGTGAGGGATCGTCCTTCAGGATAGAATGTTAGCCAAGGATGTGGAAGCAAATCCTCACTGTTATCAAATATGCCTTGGCAACTTTGTTGTCCCTGCAAAGCAGAAAGGACGTCGGTTTTTAAGCTCTCAGATGAAAGACACATCACATGTCCTAAACAGCAGAGAACTTTATTTACTTAGGAAGGAGGAAGTCCTGATTTAATCTACTGGGATTGAGGCCTGTTGTCCTAAGGTGTCTACATAATTCAAACCTTGTGATCAGTCTAAAAGGCCCGTTATAGCTAGAGCTGATCCGAACATTTTTTCTCAGAACATTTTTTCTCCACACATGCTCTTTTGTTGAAGCCAAAAGGTTTTGCAGACACACATTGTTTCTGACAGTTTTTCAACAGGAAAGTTTCTGAGGTCCAGGTATCAGAGAGAGACCTGAATCAAAAACCTGACCTTTTCAATTTGAAAAGATGTCTTAATACAGTTCTGTTTGCAAAAATCTTCAAAAGGATTTGTTTTCATTCCAATGTGGAACGAAAACAAATGTTGAAACCTCAAAAGTTGTTGCAAAACAAAATTGTCACCCTCTGGTCATTTCCAGTTACAGGGCAATCCATCCCTAGTGTAAGTCTACTGAAGTCAGAAGTTATACCAGGGTTGACTTTGACCCTATATATGTTTATATCAAAAAAATGTAATCTGCATAAGTAATTTGTGTAATCTATACCTTTTTGGTTTAAGATTTTCTAATAATGCATGAAAACCCTTTGTTAATTCAAGCAAATGGGCACACTTTAATAATGGGAAGAGTTTGAATGTTAAAACAACCAGTTAAAATTCAGAATTAGATCAAAGGCATTTTACCTTGGAATGGGCCAGCTTTTCTGTCCACACCATATGCTCCCTTGGTGGATACACATGCAGTCCCAACAATTCCAGTCTCTCTGCCTCAAGAAAGAATCAGTTTTTCATTCCCTGAAACCAAATGTGGACTCATCATAGTCCATTTTTGCTCCTTCCCACCCCCAGCCCTGCCCCTGGGCACATCCTGCACATCAGTCTTGGGAGGGGGTCCTCAGGAGTCAGTCTTTATGGCTGTCATCCTCACTGCCTGTACTAGGGAATTTTCCCTTAGCCAGAACTGCAGCTTTTAAGGTAGGAGCAGGAGTGATGGTTGTTTAATAAATTACATTTTCATTAACCTAAGAGAACAACTAGTCTGTCGTGCCATCTATTGATAGAGAGAGGTCGAATTAGCTGCAAGCTTCCACAGTAGCTTTCACAGTAATCCAGTTACAGAAGTGAACTACAATATATTGAGCCACTAGTTCTCTAGCATTAATTACAAAAGAGTGCAAGAACCTGAGTGTTAATGGGGATTAATATCTCCCGTACCCCATTATCAGCTATTCTTCACATGCACACACAGCTATGAAGAATCCTGAACTATGTTTTTTTCCTTATATAGCATCTCATTTGTTCTCTAGGGTTTCAATTCCTTAAATCCAGGATGCTGAGATTTTCAAAGCTGCCTAAGAGACTTTAACACCTAAATTAAAATTAATCAGAAACTAGGCATCCAAATCCCATATGCAGCTTTCCAAATGTCAGCCACATGCATACAACTCTGGGCAGCTCTCTACCGGAAAGGTTCTTACACACTGGAGAGAAGTTAGAGAAGAGGAAGAAAAATTATTAAGTGACTAGAGGGACTGATTTATTATGAGGAAAGTTTGGGCTTGACCTAATGATAACGGAGATGGGGGAGGTACATGAAGACCATGGGTAACTATTTGAAGGGTGTTAATACCAAGGAGGGAAACTGTATTTAGGGTGGTCAGAGGGGTATAATTAGGTGTAATGTATGTAATTGAGCAAGGGACAATTTAGGACAATTCCTAACTGAAGTTTATTAGATTTCGAAATAGTCTTTCTAGAGAAGTGGTGGAAGCCTTATTGCGCGAGTCATTTACAACTGGATCTGGCCAGAGAGCTTCAGAATATACGGTAGGGAAAAATCCTGCATTTCCAGAGACACGGATAAAAATACCCTAGTAAGTCAGTTTTCATCTCGAATTTGAATGATTATGTGAGTAGTTGATTTAAATGTGGTGCTGTCCTACAAACCCATACTCCCATGGCTAATTCTTCTAAAATCAATGGAAGCAGTCACACGGGGATGGGTTACTCATGTGAATCAAAGTATGCAGAACTGGGACCTTGAGACTCAACCTTGCAAAACCTTACACACAGAAGTGAAATTAGGAATAGTAATAGAAGCACTGAGTTCAATGGAACTATTCAAGTGCATGAAACTTACATGCCTAAGTGTTTTTGGGATGAGGATTTACTTTATAAGTCAAAAGTGTGATTTTTTTATCATATAGATAAGATTAGTTGATATGTAGCATACCCAAGAAATATTAAAATGGCACCTTTTTCAAACTGGTACATGTCAGTGTTGACCTGAACTTTGTGTTGGAAGATTTTTCACCACTTGTTAATCATTTTCTTTTATCGTCACGGCTACTATATAAACTTTTCTCCAGTGATTAATTTCAAAGTAAGATGTTAAACTTGCTGTTAAAAACTATCAAAAATGTAACACGTGGGGTTAATATAAGAACACTGTGTGCCAAAGGCACAAATCTTACCATTTCCCATGCAAAAATGACAAGATTACTTGCGAATCTGAAATCATTGTCATCCCATGTTTGATTTAGTTCTTCTGAAAACAGAAAACAAAAATAAAACCAATCATGGATGGCTTACAGATATTCTGCAAATAGAGAAGTTAAATTCACCAGATAATTTACTCATCTCTAGTTTCTGCGACTGAACCTGGGCTGAATCCTGTTTCTTTGGAACTTTGACTTCAGAGCAGAGGTGAAAGTAAGCCTGTACAGTACGGTACAGTGTACCGGCAAGAGCCAGTACGCTGTGCTGGACTGGACCGGCTTCTGTGGAGATGATTTAAAGGGCCCAGGGCTCCTGCCTCTATGGGGAGTTCCGGGCCCTTTAAATCCCCACCAGAGCTCCGGCAGCCGGGCTCCTGCGGTGATTTAAAGGGCCCGGAGCTCCGCGGTGGCCAGAGCCCCGGGCCCTTTAATTCACCCCTGAGCCCCAGGGCTCCCAGCCGCCTCTGCAGCTGGTAGCTCTGGGGTAATTTAAAGGCCCTGGGGCTCCCAGCCAGTCGGAGCCCCAGGGCTTTTAAATCTTGAAAGGCCCCACCTCTTCCGGTTGAGGCCAGACCTCTTCTGGTTGAGGCCACACCCCCGCTCAGGACTCCAGCGTACTGGTAAGTCCTTTAAGTTACTTTCACCTCTGCTTCAGAGGCTTTTTAAAGTGTGTAAGCCAGGACCCCTTGATTTTAAATTGTATGTGGTTAAAACTTTAGGCCCGGTTCCTCCCAACTCCTGTGCTTAACTGTACACATTGTGAGTATGCCTACACAGCCCCAGAGCCAAGTCAACTGACCCAGGCCAGTCATGGGTTTTTTATCCCTGTGTAGACATACCCCATGAGTACCTCATGGAATTACAGTACATAAAGTTAAGCATATACATACATGCCAATAGCATCAAGGGCCCAAATTTGTCAGCCCTCATGCAGATTATTTCATAATATAGTGGCATCTGGCTACTATGCATGTTGTAAACTAACTAATGTGAGAAAATTATATTTTTAAAGGTCTCCAGCTTTAGGACTGAATGTTGAAAACCAGGTTCTGTTTTTAAAATATATTTCCTGGCATTGAGGCCCTGGATTTCAATGGACTTTGGCTCAGACCCCTAACTCTTTCCATACAGTCCAATTTTGGTGGGCTTAGTACAGAAGGTGGCGTTGGTATTAACAACATTTCACTTAGAAAAGCCTTTTCTCCAGCTGTTCATGGAACTCAAATCCAGCTTTGTCTCCTCCAACGTCTTGCAGGTCATTCACTAATAACATGAATAAAGCCTTGTTGCATTAAATTGCAAAGGAAGCCAGGATTATTAATACGGGGTTGTGAATATCAGCTACTGTGCATGCACAGTCACTCCCCTTTGCAGTGTATTTCCGTGAGGTGACTCTAAGGCTGTATCCAGCCCATGTTATGGATTGATATTTGTGTGTGAGCGGGAGAGATGCTGCCTCATGCCAAATCCACATTCCGAAGCCATATCCTGCTGTCCTCATCCAGCCTCCACTCAGCTAAAGTTCCCATTTACTTCCATTTATACAGAATTGAATCAGTTTGAATGGTGCCAGTATTCAGTGGTTCCGGTTCTGTTGCCCTAGTGGGGAGAAGTAATACCTTACTCCCATAGACACACCAACCACTAAAACCGGTTGAATTTTCTTCTGAACAAAAAATTGGCCTTTTTTCAAAACAAAAATAATTGGGGGAGAAAAATCATTTTTCTTGTTGTTAATGTTCTGGTTTTTCAGTTAAAGCTTTCCAGGACGAGGTCAGGAACTAGATTGTGACTCTCAGCTCTGCTTCCCCCTTTGTCTGTGGGAAAGTAACCTATGCCAATCCTTCTGCTGACTCAGATTCCTCCAACCCCATCTGTGCTGGCTCTAGTGCATTAGACAGTGCTTTAGAGATATGTCAGTGAGGTCCACCTACTTCCTGCCTCACCTGTCACCCCCACTTTCTATCCATCTCCGCAGGATGGAGAGTAGCAACCCATTCAGGATCTATTCATATTATGTTGAATGGAGCTTATGATTGAGCCTGAAGCATCTGGCAGTACCAGGCCCTCGAAGATGCTGCCATATGCAATTGCTGAACATCTAGCGGTTGCATTTGTGTTCAGCAGTGAAGGAGTTAAACATACCTTGGCCTCCTAGAAATTAGAGATGGAAAAAATAACTAAGGGATCATCTATTTCATCCCCTGGGAATCAACCCAGGATTCTTCTATACAGCAGATTCGCTAGGATTTTGTCCATTCCAGTAATAAATGACCCAAGAAATGGAGCTTCCACCATTTCTGTTGGAAAATAATACTGTCCAAAGATAATGGCATGTAGTATCAATGTTCTATATATCTTTTGTCCTTTTTGCCCTTTTCATTTGTTTGCTAGGAATACAAGCTGTGAGAACTGGTGTTACATTTTATTTCCCCTTCTTTCAGCATTTGATCTAACTGTTAGAAAGCTGCGGTTCCTCCATAAAACCAGTCACTTGAGTATATAGAGTATATAATAGCAGTCTTACCACGTAAAGTTGTTGAAGTCTTTGAAAGATATTAAAACATTATGGCAATCATTATTATTATAAATTACAAGAAAACAGACCATTAGCTGAATCTGTTATAAAGAGGAAATCTTTCACAAGCCAGCTTCAATTTTAAATAAATAATAGATATAACTGGGGGATGGGTGGTAATGAAGGATGGTTTAATAGAAGTAAGAGTTTATTAGCTAATGTGACTGATGTCCCTCCATGCTGTGTTCTATAAACACACGTTGTAATGTTCAGATTATGCTGCATTTGTTTTCTTCTTGAGATCTACTGGAGAAAAAATATTGATGGTGAACATTTTTAAAAGCACAAGTCCCGACCTAGCGACCTAGCTCGCTAGGGTTTCTTAAAAAAAAAAAAAAAAAAAAAAAAAAAAAAACATGTAATGTGTTTGCAGAGTTATCACGGTATTTGCCTTTCAGATAATTAACATTTGAGTTTACTTGTGATGATAAATCTACAAAGTTGAATCAAATGTTTTTAGCAGGCACTTAATGAATCCCCCCTACCAATTTTTTATAGTTTAATGTTATCTATTTGTATATCTGCCATTTTTGTGCAGTGTGCTTGTAGCAGTGTGCTTGTACCTCCTCCTGCCCTTAGGGGCTAAAAGCAGCCCAGGAGACGGCTGGGGCTGGGGCAAGGAGCCTGGACTGATTAGGGAAAGTAGGCTCAGCTGGGGCCAAGCCCTGATCAGGCCAGCTGACCCCTATAAAAGGCAGTGAGCCAGAGGCCCAGGCAGTCTCCCTCTACCTGGAGAGGGAGAAGAGCTTGGCTTCAGCGAGCTAGAGACAGGGTACCTGAGTGGAACAGGGCTGGGGAAAGGCAGAGTCACTGTGGAAGTTCCAGCCTGGAAAGCACCAGGCTGCGACTTAGCATAAAGCCAACAGGCACTTAAGATTGCAGAGGGCAGCCCAGGGGTAGGCAAAGGCAGCCAGTCCAAACCCCTTCGCCTATGATGAGTGGCTGATACTGCAGTCTGCCCCAGTGAATGGGGGCTAGATGGAGACTGAGCAGTAGCCAAAACTGAGGCTAAGTGGGGATAGTGGGTTAGGGGTTCCCCAGGGAGGGGAGACCCAGATTGGTGGGGTACTGCCAGGGAGCAGCACCCCAGTTAAAGGGGCCCTGGGGTCCAGGGAGGGACATGGGACCAGAGGACAGGTGGATCACTGGCCTGCAGAGTGTGCTCCTGGCTGGAAATCAAGCTAATTCCCTGAGAGACTAGCAGGAGGCACAGCAGGGGTGAGTCTGCACCTCTACAGTGCTCTATTTTTAAAAAATCTATTAGTTAGATTACTTTATGAGTTGGATGATTTCTACTATAACCTTTCCCAGAAGAAAAGGCAGCATTACAAAAACTTCACAGGAGTCATTCACTCCTGCTATTTATTAATTTTATTTATGTGTGTGTAAAAGAGGCTATTTTGACAGCTCTAGAGACTAAAATTCTCAGTAGCCAAAGACTAGAGAGAGCACATCCTATATTTATGTCCACATGTAGTGGGAGAAGATAGGTCAGTCTCCATACCAGTCAGTTCTTGGGCTCTCTCATAAGGCTACGTCCAGACTACCCACCGTATCGGCGGGTTAAAATCGATTGCTCGGGGATCGATATATTGCGTCTCATCTAGACGCGATATATCGATCCCCGAGCACGCTTATATCGATTCTGGAACTCCATCAACCCCAACGGAGTTGCGGAATCGACAGGGAGAGCCGCGAACATCGATCCCGCGCGGTGAGGACGGGTGAGTAATCCGATCTTAGATATTTGACTTCAGCTATGTTATTCACGTAACTGAAGTTGCGTATCTAAGATCGATTTCCCCCCGTAGTGTGGACCAGCCCAATGACTGCCTGTTAGATGGTGGTTTATAAGATGTGGACACTAGTCCACTGGGAGCCGGATTTAAAGCACTTCCCCACAGCTAGGTCACTCAAGACACTTCAGCAAAACAATCACGAGACTTTTGTGGCCTGCTCTGCTGGAGCATACCCGCCTAGACAATGGATGAAAACAGGTCACTCCTTTTCTCCAAAGTGATATTAATATTAACATTAGAATTGGTTGGGACGCAGATTTTTTTTTGTTTCATGGGGCATTCTGCAATTTCAGGGGAGTTTTTCTGTTCTGAAACAGAATGAAAACAAAAATTTAGAACTTTCCCATGCAATGAAATTTTGGGGGAAATGTCATTTTTGATCTATTAAAATATTGTGTTTCAATAAAATTGGAATATTTTATTCTCAGTTTGGTTTTCAAATTTATATTTTATAAGAAAAAGTTTAAAAAATTGAAATGAGAAGGCATTTCTAAATGGAAAATCAAAAGGTTACATTCCGGAAAGACTGAAGCAGAATGCTCTAACCTTAGTGAAACACTTTTTATTGTTCAATTTTTCTTTCAAAATGAACGTTGGTCAAAATCAACACATTTCTACAAAATATTCCACGTGCAACAAATCGACATTTTCTAACCGAAAAACATTTAGCCAGAAAATTTCTAACCAGCCTTAATTAAAATGTCTTTTCCCTGTCTGTGCTCGAAGGCTGCAGAAGTCAGACATGCAGCAGAAAAGGGGCAGCATCTACCCACTCTGTCCAACCTTTTCAAAAGCCTGGGTAAATCCAAGCAGCCATCTGAGCCCCCATGTGGGTAGCTACAGGATTGTCAGAGCAGGTTGTTTGTTTGGCACACAGAGGGAAGGAAGAATATGGTGGGAGTGGAAAGTAGACTGCGGAGGCAGCAGCCACAGAGAATATCAGCAAATAAATGGTTGCGGGGGCAGAAAGAACGTGGAGAGGAGGAAGTGGGAAATGTGACTGAGGCTTTGGCAGTTTAAACCAGGTGAAGGTCTGTCTCTTTGCAGCGGCAATAGTGCAGAAAGTCATCCCCCATAAGGAGCAGTGTCAGCACAGGACAGGGGGAGGTCAGGTTGCCTTGCAGTTAACCATGGTGAATCATTATTTGCTAAGCACTGAAAATACGCTCACATTAACTGGGTTGTTTTCTCCCACGAGCAGTGAATCCACTCCCGCCAAAGTGTAAATTTCTCACACAAACACCACTGCACAAGTGGAGGTGAATTAAGTTCCCAGTTTCCTGTAATCTAATGTTTTTCCTGAGATCCATTCTTTCTGTTGCTGGCCCTGCATTATGCCAAAGCATTCCTAACAAACTGCCAGGGAGTTTAATCAAGTCATTGTTTTCCTTTTGCATGTACCTTACACAAGTGGCAGATTTTCCATCATTTGAAATCTTTAAATCAAGACTGGATGTCTCTTTCTAAATAATATGGTCTCTCTCTACCACGGGATATGGGCTTGATGCAAGAATTCTATGGTCTGTATTATGCAGGTTAGCCTATGTGATCATAATGTCCCTTCTGGCCCAAAGTCTATGGGGGAAATCCTGACCCTACTGAAGTCAATGGAAATGTTGCCATTGACTTCAGTGGGGTCCAGATTTTATCCTGTGGATCTATGAATCTGTACAATAGCTACCTTTTGATAACTATTTTCCCAACCATCTGTCTCTACTAATACTTGAAATATTTACTAAATTCCTGTTGTATGCAGTCTTACACTCAACATACTCCAGATGTTCTCCTCTCATCCTGTTACATTCTTTCCCATCCCTTCCTCCCAAGAAAACCAGGATGTCAAAATAACAAATGCAACTTTTACATTCTCAGCCACTCATCTTCTCCAGACTCCAAGGCATCTTGCCTGGTTAATTAACTAACCCTGGAAATTTAATTTGAGATTTTTTTTTAACTTGAGACAGTGCTCCTGGGCATGCGAAATGTCTCTATGAATTACAGTATCATTTTATAATGTAAAGAGCCTGCTGCCTCATTGCGAGATACCCTACATCCCTAGAAGGAGCTGGAGGAAAGGTCAGTCTGGGAAGGGGGAAGAACCCAGACCTCCATTGAGCAGCGGTGGTCCAGGGACCAGCGCAGCAAGCGTGTGCCTGGGGCGGCAAGCTGCGGGGGGCGGCCTGCTGATCGCTGTGAGGGCGGCAGTCAGGAAGCCTTCAGTGGCGTTTCTGCGGGAGGTCCGCTGGTCCTGCGGCTTCGGTGGCAATTCGGCGTTGGGTACGCTGAAGGAGGGACCAGCAGATCACCCACAGAACCACCACCGAATCCATGTGACTGGCGGACCTCCTGCAGAAACGCTGCTGAAGGCTGCCCGACTGGCATGCTTGGGGCAGCAAAAAACATAGAGCCGCCCCTACCACTGAGGCTCCACTTCAGGAAAGCCATTGTGCCTCGCGTATTTGGATCCTTTCCTTCCTGCCAGCCCTCCTAAAGAATTCTCCTGGTGTGTGGGGGTTGTTTACTGGGGATCCAGTAAGGGATAAGCTTCAATTCTTTACAGCATTACAGAGTATCTTATAGCACCCTTCTCCCACCAGAGCAGGTTATGCTTTCGCTGAGCCAGCTCACTGCCTGAGGTAATTCTGTTTGAGTTCTCTCACAGAATCCAAGGAAGCAGTTTCCAGCAGGGTTAGCTGTCTCATTTTAAGCCTTCTTAACACCACAAATCAAAACCTCAGACTCAGGCCGAGCAGTCCCTTCCCCAAGTCTGTCCCTCATACCAGTAACTTCAGCAACCCAAAATTTCCTGGCTCTTTTCTTCACCCAGTCTCCTTTCTGCCCATTTGGCTTCTGGAGCAATTCCTCTCTGAAGTAGCAGTACATTGGGAGCACTGCCCCTGACCCCTCAGCTTTCTGGAGGGTGTTGCAGTCTCCCCTCCCCATTTCCTGCTGCCCTCTTTTATAAGGATCAGCTAATTAAGGTCTGGCTCTTTTCTCGGGTGCAGCTGGTGGGGCTAATCAGTCACGCAGCCAGCTGCAGACCTCTGAGCCCAGAGAAATAATATGTCTTACACCTTCACAAAGGCCCAGTGCTTGGAACACAGGTAGAATTTCCCTCTGAGATCATGGTTCATAAAACACAC
Organism: Gopherus flavomarginatus; assembly: GCF_025201925.1. Taxonomy (NCBI): domain Eukaryota; kingdom Metazoa; phylum Chordata; order Testudines; family Testudinidae; genus Gopherus; species Gopherus flavomarginatus. Next base: position 102,584,512 of record NC_066624.1, on the reverse strand, counting down.
TCCCAATTATCTAAAAGGGACTAGCATACCTCAGTGCCATGATGTGGTAGGGTCGGTTACAACATAGTTACAATTCTGTGCCAATGATCATGCGCTTTGAGACATTTAAATCTTAAAGATTTACAACAAAAAAGTGCAAGGAACTGAAGTTTCTAGAACTAGATGAATTTGGAGGTAGCGATCAGATCGCAAAAATCAAGAGCAGGATTCTCAAAGGGCTCGGCCTGGGCTGAACTCAGCTTCAGTTGAAGTTGATGAGAGTCTTTGAATATCACAGTCAACAAGATGTGTATTTATCTGAACATGGTACCATCTATGCACTCAAGAACTAATATGTGGGTGCCTTTGATAAATGTAAGTTTGCCAGTGTCATACTCCTCCCAAAAATATATGTCTATTCTTGTCTATCTCTTTGGACTAAAAATGTTATTAAAATCTAGGAGCAGCTTTACAGATAATAGACCAGGTTCTGATCGAAGTAAGCACATGACCCTGGCCCCACTGAAGCCACACACCCTGGTGTGAGTGAGCCCAGAATAAGTCCTGATACTTGTAGGATTTCTCATGAATAGAATATGAGTATCTTTCCAGGGCCACCCAGGAGAGTTACTATAGATATCCATGCTTTAGCCAGTGAAGATGAAGGGTGAAAGTCTTATCAAAGCCCTGGTTGGGGTGATTTACTTGGGGTTGGTCCTGCTTTGAGCCAACCTCCTGTTGGACTAGATGACCTCCTGAGGTCTCTTCCAACCCTAATCTTCTATGATTCTGAATCAGATTACTGCTAACTTTAAATCATTATAAATATACTGATGAGGTGATGGCTGTAAGCCATGTCCACTCGGGGTGGCACTCTGACCCCCCCTCTGGTGGTGACTAGGCCACCTAGAGATTGCTGAGCTGCTACAGCTTTGGCTAAGAAACCTGGTGTCTGCATTACATGACTGCTAGATACCTCCCAGCCCAGAGCATATCAAGTCTATATATATATTACAGCATTTATGGTACATTAGAGATGCTGACTTACAAGCTTAGCCATTTTAATTCATGTGGAAGTGGTCACGTGCAGAGTTCCCTCCCTAAACATAATGTGCAGCATGCCATGCTTATTTCATGTAGGAGGAATGTGACATCTCCACGACATGGGAAAGAACTGTAAGCCTCCTATCAACGAAGCAGTGCTCCCTGTCACACTTCTTTGAGGTCCAGAGTTTGTTTTTTACTTCTTTCCTGTAGCGTAGTTGGAAGACCACAGCCCAGAATAAGATTACATTCCATTCCTGATGGTAATGATGATTCCTTCCAAGCCTTGTAAATTACAGTTGCCCTGTGTCTGTCAGAATGCTAGACGGTTACCAGGAAAAATTCTGTGACAATCGGATCATTTTTCATCTGGAGATTCAATTGAAGATCTGTCTACATTATTCTGGCAATTTAATTTAATCGACAGAACATTAAACTATGTCACATTAGTATTAAAAATAAATGGGCTAGACCCAGCTTCTGAAAATTGGGGGTTATCTTTTTTCCTGTGTCTCTTTCAACTCTGCTATGCAAAGCCTCCCAGAGCACAGGCAGCAAAAACCTAACAGAGAAAATGTCACTTTAAATTGAAGAGTTTATCGCTTCAACTTTCTTTCTCCATTTTTCCTGGCTCACTAGCCTCTTTCAGCACAACCAGATCCCTCATTAGTGACAAGGCCTACAGAGGAAACCAGTGAAACTCTCTGACAGTTTAGTCCCCGATTTTTACAGATTGCCTTTAGGAGTTGAATTTGTTTGATAGAAAGAGCAGAGAGCCAGGATGAGTAACGGCTGTGGCTAATTTTAGCACCAAAACTTATTCAACTAAACTGAGATGCGTCATTATTCAAAAATCCTCCCACATAGATATTTTTACTTATGAATAGATTTGGGGGTGATTGGGTTGTTGAAAGAAGCATAACCCTCAAAGATCAGATCTAATTGTAGTTTCAGTACACAATGGTTTGTTATATTTCAGGGGAAATAAATTTTTTTTTTATTTGTAATATCAGATGCCAGAGTCACACTGAGACAGAATGATTGAGAGCTGATGTTTTAATTTTAGTGTCATCATTATTCCATGGGATGAACAGAATTGGTTAGAGTCCTCCTAAATGCACACTTCTCTCACCCTCCATTGAGGACAAGTACTTTTTGAAATTAACAAGTTCTCAGTGTAACTGTACAGCTCATCACTACATAATCTGTTCAGTAAATGAGGCACTTAAAAACACTGCCTCCAGCAAAACAGAATAAGTAGACACTGCCTGGAGAACATAGCAACATATTACAATCAGATACCTGCAGTCATTCAAGGCCGTGTGTCCGTTTAATTGTTTGTTTAGTGCTTTGCACAGCTCTAAAACCACCGCTTGAAGGAGACTGCCACAGAATTAGCCTCATCATTTGGGCAAGGCTTCTTGTAGTTCAGCCCCGTGTCACATTTTTCCCAGAAGTGTGGAGTGGTTCTGAAATGGTGTTCAGTTTCAATCCAATTCTATAACAGGCCGACAAGCATGGTTTAGGGTTTGCAAAAAACAGGAGTGATTTGAAATGGGGGTCAGATTTTATCTGAACTACCAGAGTTTGGAGGCAGGCAGAGCAGTGGGAAGAACAGACAGTTCTGATTTTTGCCCATCTTGGGTTAGAAAGAAATGCAATCTGCTTTCTTTCATAGACCCTCTAGATAAGCTGTAGTTACCTCTAGCAGAAGTAAAGAATATGCTCTACGTCAAAAAACATATACTCTCATACTCATATTATACAGAAAGTCAGTGTTGCATAGAAGATCAAGCATTCAGGAGAGCTGGATTATATTCCCAGCTCGGTCACAGGATTGCCGGATGACGTTGGGTAACTGCCTCAGTTTCCCCTTTGATAAAATGGTGATAATGCTCCTTAGTAAATGACTAATGATGTATAATGCTTTGAGATCTGCAGATGAAAAGGGGTAGTTTTTTATTGTTATTATTCAAGATTAAAGACATAAGATAGCAAAGGCTTGAATGAGAATGGACAGGTTGGTTGCTGCACCATACTGCTCCTACCAACTAGCTGTAGAAAACAGCAAAGAATAAAACTAATGGAAAAGGGGCTATTTTTAAAGTCAATAAATGGATGCTAAGAATACAAATCTTAGTCAAGGAAAAGTACATGACAGATCTATGGCCTGATGGTAAATGGAATGACTGCCATTGACTTCAATGAGTTTAGGATCAGGATCGTAACTACTAGATAAGACTCACTCTAAAACAAGAAACTGTCATCCACACACAGGTTAATTTCACCAACTCTTAGTGTTTAGACTGTCATATGTCACTGTAATTATAAAGGGCTGTCCTTTCTTGGCTCTTATTTAGACTAATTCCAATTGCAATCAAAGGTAAGTTGCCTGTAGAAGGATTTCCTGCTCAACAAACATATCGGCTATGAATTCTGCCCTACCCAAACTTTCATCTGTTTCCCCCTGCATCTGGAAATCTCTAGATCTGAGATGTTTCTAGATACCAAAGAAATTGCTCAGTGAGCCAGAATACTGCAAATATTTCTCTGCTGACAGTCCCACCTGGTCTAGGCTGGCTGCCTTCACCACCTCATAGTCTTTGGCCTGCTCATTGCTCAGTGTCATATAGGCCACTGGAGCCTCGGCAGCCAGATAGGGAGCGAGCTGTAGGGCACAGGATGCTCTATCCCATCCAAGGCTACCTGCTCAAAGGTTCAGAGGAAGGCATCCAGGTCATCAGCAGGGCCCATCTTACACAGGCCCAGTCCCATTGCATTGGTGCCATCACCCCCATCAGACTCACCAGTCTCCGTAGGAGCTGCTGGTGCACATTGGCCTGCTCCCTCATAAAGTCCTGCAGGGTTTCTGTTGTTCCACCTGCCAGGAGAGTAAGGCCTGCCTCTCCAGTTGGTGGGCTTGCTGGAAGGCTTGCAGCACCTTTTATATCTCCTCCTGCTGCTTTGCTAGCCACTTCAGAGTCCCCTCCATATCTGGGCCACCAAACTCTTGCACTGACTTCAGATCCCAAACAAGCCCACATGTGTAGCAAGGCAAAAGCTGGGCCACTCTGATTTCTGCCCCTGCTTCCTTCATAAATCAGTCAGGGATGCCTCGGGTTGATGCAAACACCAGTGCTCTTTATTTACAGCTGTTTCCTACCACTGCCTTACGACCTGTGTACAAGTTTTTTTAACAGCCAAACTTTGCCAGCAATAGACTAGAAGGACCCGACCCGGGCCGGGCCGGGCCGGGCTGGGCTGGGCCTTTCTCGTCTCTCTCTCCCCACTCATCTGGTGTCCTTCCTCCCAGCCTTTATAGTCCCTGGGCTAAATAGGCTGGCAGCTGTTTCTTCTTGCCAGGCAGGCACAGGACTGTTCAATCAGCCCCAATCCATTCCTCTTGATTGGGGCTGGAGTGGCCAGTGGCAAGGGGCTTACTCAACACCCTGTCACATCCAAGAACTTCTTTAAACCATCCTTAGAAGCCTTTCTCTTACTGAAATGACAAAGAACTTTGTTTTCAGGTGACTGAAGTCCACTACACTGGATCATCTCTGTGCAAAATTTTGCATATTTCTTCTTTCATTAACTCACCTCATTACTCACTGGGAAGAACAAAAATCTGCAACTTTCCCAAATAATTAGCAGTTGCTGTAATTGAAATCATCTTAGTCTATTTATCCAGTAATACCTGACGATGCTAATGACAGCAGAACATTATTAGTTATTGTCCCATATTTCATATGCAATTATGGAACATGCAGTTTGCAATCCAGCTTGTGCAGGAATAAACTCCTGAATGAGAAGCACGGAGGCTGCAGGCCATTCCTGTACATTTCACCATGACTGCACTATCAGAATTCACAGACAAAAATCTTCCCTGCCTTCGATCAAAGGAAAATGTGAAGAGCCATTTAGCTTGATCTTAAGAAAGATTTTGACATAGTTAACGGCAGGATATTAATTACCAAACTTCAGCAGCCAATGCTGCTCTGATATCACTCTTAAATCATTTTGAAGTGACCTTGCAGAATGAGGGAGAGGGGGAAATGACCGCCGAGTGTGAGACTAATCTATGTTCCATCACAGTCCAAACACCAGAGGAAACCATGAGGTTCTTTGCCATTGGTGAGATATGTGGATGAGCTGGATAATGAACAGTGACAGGCAAACGTTGCTAGGTTAGGAGGATTTTATGTAATCTACCAGATACATTGGTAGACATCCCACAATGATGAGACGCCCCACTGAACTGTCTTAGCACAGACTTCTATCTTGCCATCACTGTTGGCCCCAAGTAACCCTCCTACTTATTTCAGTGGGAGTTTTACGGGAAGAATAATGGTAGAATATGGTCCAAAGAAGTAAAATCACACAAGCCAGCTGTAGGCACACATGGAGGGTGGGCCTAATTCTGCTTTCCTTGAGGTCAGCATACATATAGGATAGTAGCCCTGGATCCTATTAGCTAGGTCCTCAGCTGGTGGAAATCAGCTCAGGATCTGTCCCATAATAACTAGAATTAAATCTTATCTTAAGTATAAATATCTCTATGGCTTGTTACACTATCCTAGAATACATATATTCTTTGCTCTTCAGCTGTACATCATAGCTAGAACTCTAGATACTGTGAGCCAGCTCCTTAGCTGATGTAAACTAGTGTAGCGCCACAGATTTCAATGGAGCTATGTCAGTTTACACCAGCTGAGGATCTGGCCCTGAATGTTTTCTTTTGTTATTCTGCACTAGATGTACTATACACAGGATATGAAGATCCAATGGCCAGGAGCCACATTTTAAGTGGTATTTAGGCGCCTAAAGAAGCAAGTGGGCACTCAGGCACTTTTGAAAATATTCTTAATAAATGAATGCAGCGTCCAAAGAGATGATCCAAAAGTTGACCATATCAGCTACTTACACATTGCCCTATGAAACATGCCTTCATCACACAGATTTACTCCTTTGGCGCACTAGCTTCTGAAACACAGTGCGACTGCTTCATTAAGCTCGTACGATTGTCAGGTACATTAAATATGAAACCTATCCCTTCCAAGATCATGTAGCCAGTCTTCTCTTAGAGAAGGATGAGCCAGCACATCAAAAATCGCTTGCCCTACATTTTCAAAACATTTCACGCTGACTGATTTCTATCAACCCTCAGTTTCTGAGCAGGTCATTTAATCAGTGAGGACACTTTGGGCCTGGACAGTGGCTTGGAAATGTTTGACTGTCTCATTGGCTGTTAAGTATAGATTTCACTGAGGGGATAAGGTGGGCTTCCTTTTCTTATTGTTAAGGATTGTCACACAGAATTTCCAGCTGAAATTTACCATATGCCTTGCTGAGAGACTCTCTTGGGCTAACTTCTAACTATGCTGTATTTTTCAAGCCATGTCCTTGGCAGCCTCTTCTCGGACTGTTCCTTGTGCCCAAGTAGGGTGAACAATCTGCTTCATACACTGCTCCCTTTGCTGGGTGTGCCCTTGTTTATCGGGCTGTGGTAGAGAGTGGGTGGGACTGGGGCCCCATCTCTTCTCACCCCTTTTTGGGCACCTCACTCCCCATGGGGAGGAACTAAGCAGTCCCCCAGAGCACAGCACAGATTGCTCTTATGGGTGGCACTTGTGAATCTAGGCAACTAAGGGAAGCTTTTTTTGGTCACTCCTGTGCAGCTGCACATGGGGGAACCACATAATCTGGCCCAATATTTTCACAAAAAAAATGCACATTTCAGTACTTAGCACCCCAGAACATGAAACCCTCTCTCAATGCAATGAGCAGAACCTCTTTACCAGCTGATAGCGACGGTGACATTGAAGTATTGGACTGCGTGGGTTTTGCTATCAGCAAAGCATGGGATTGCTTGGGTTTTGCTTCTTTTGCATGAAAACCATGTTGGAGGAGAATAACAGCTGAATCTGGAGCCTGAAATAAGCCAGAAAAAGCTAATGCTGAACATAATTGATAAGACTTTTTACAGACGCTGGCCATTTTGCATGGTAAGTTGAAGCAGCAGTCACTAGCGATCGCTGAATGTTTGCAACGTGTCTTACATGCTTTTATCCGAAGATTAAAAACAGCAAAAAACTGTTTAACACCCAATGGGAAACCATAATTGAAACAATCTGGATACAGAACTATTAGTGAAGCAATCCCAGCTTCCTCTTTTCAGTCACCAGGAATTTTGCCAGAAGGTAATTCTGAAGTTCGAGAAACTCGAGAAAGTTCGTGAAAAAAACACGGTGGAGTCACCAAAGCAGCACATGAAGTGCTAAGGTGGGTGAAAAATGTACTTGTGCCACTGACACGTCACTTGAGCCGTAATGATTTTGTGAGCCTGACTGTGAACTTTTCTGCTTGAATCATAATATAAATAAGGAATCTGGTGCACTACAATTTTCAATGCAGTATTAGCAGCCAAACATGAGTCACTTAAATCATACGACATTCCCAACTTTGGCAAATACGTAAATATGGTAATGATTGAAATATTATGCCACATCAGTCACAAAAACCAAAAGCAATCCAGCAAAAGACAACTATGTCTTCTTCCACCCTTTGTCTGTCTTCTCCATTTAGATTGTAAATTCTTTGGGGGCAGAAACTGTCTCTTACTTTGTGTTTATGTGGAGCCTGTTATAATGGGGCCCTGATCTCTGCTGTGGCCTCTAGGTGCTACAGGTATGCAAGTGAATCATAACAACAAAAATAATAGTAGGTACTAGAATTATTTACCACTGTCTTATAAGCAAATTAGTGATCTCTCTCTGGCACCTTATAAAGAAGATATCACAAAATACCTTATGCCATCCAGCTGGTAGTTCCACTATCCCTTAGTGTAGTTTATAACATTTTACACCAGCTGAGGATCTGACCCCATGAGTCTAACTGTGATATTAACCAAACCATAATGAGTCAAACAGTTATTTGTGACTGTGGAAAACTGGTTCAATAGCTGTTTGTCCGACAAAAACATATTATGTTTCCTTCGGCCTGCAAGAGGACTTTGATATACTGTGCATCTTTGAACATTGCCTGAAAAAACAACAGCAGCCTTTCGTTTTGTCTGTTGTTACAAAAAGGCAGGAGATAGCTACCACCTGTCTGTCTAGATTTTTATAGCCTATTCATCATTGTGGCATCTGAACACGTTTGCTCAACAGTCAGTAGCTATACCTCAGGAATGTCAATTGTCTCCATGTCGTTTTGACCTTTCTTCAAGCACAGCTTAGGAAATACACTGACCCACTTTTTACTGACGGCGATTTTATTCATGGCTATAGGCTCACCAAGAGCTGTTTCACAAAACACGTTGATGCAATAACTAAATCCAAAGGGGAAGTGCATTCTTTACCTGGCCAATGACCGACTAAGTTATGGGTGCAAACTGAGCAACGCAATGAGTTTAGAGGTTTATCTGGATAACTCAGAGAACTAGTGATATGTGGAATGGAAAATCACTGGAACCAACCAACCGTGCTAAATACCTAGACATAAAAATGTTAACTAACAGCATTAGTGCAGAGTACAGCTGTATCTGAATGAGTCAAGCTCCTGTCACAATGAAAAGTCTCTGTAGGAGACAGAGAAAGATTTTACTGTGTTTCCCCTTCCCTGCCCTGGGTAAATTCAACTAATGGACTCTTGCCATGTAATGCAGTCTTAGATCATGTGAAAAGCTAAGAAAAGCAAAACTCTATTGTTTGCAACAAAAAAGGTTGTTTTCACGACATACTGTATCTTGGCAAGGTTAGCCAACTGCAGTGTAATTTGTCCAGATAGAAATAACCTTATGGTCTGAGTATGATGGTGTTAGGAGGAACGTGCAAGTTCATGTTCTTAGAATGTCAAACAACTAGCAGCTGCCAAGGCTCAACCCTGTGGATTTAGAAAGCACATACTGTGGGTATGATACTGCTCTGGATGTGCATTGCTTGCATATTGTGAACTTGGTACAGTATATATATGCACAACTGTACTAGCTGACTGTGAGTGCAGTGCATGTCTGGCAGCAGCCTCAAGCCCTGTTGTGATAAGCAAGAGTGAGAAGTGTATAGTGTGCAATCAGTAGCATGGCCCCATTCCGTATTTCTTACAGCACTTCTTAGGAAATCACTGACTCACTTCTTACTGATGGTGATTTTAAGAATTCCTGATTCCTAATGGAAAGGGCTGTATTCTTTGGTATCAATATTTTTTCAAAAAAATAGATAGGGCCAGATTCTCAGCTGATGCAAAGTGGTGTAGTTCCATTGACCGCAACAGGCCAATTAATACCTGCCACAGATCTGTCCCGTAGTGTTTAAACCAGTACAAGAAGTGTGGGGGCAGATTACTAAGTGGGGTTCATGCTAACAATTATTAGACATTCTTTGGACGTACCACACTTCAAATAGAGCTGGATGCTGTTTGCTACAATGAAAGTGCACTGCAAGGGACTGAATGGTTAAGCAAACGGTAAAGAACCTTTGACTTTGAAGTCACTGGTTCAAATCCAGCTCACAGTACTGCTGGTTGAAACCTTCTACCATATGAGATAATTATGCAGTGGCTTTACTGGGCAGGTACCCACATCACAAAAGGCATCTACACAGCTAGGGTGATCAGATGTCCCGATTTTATAGGGACAGTCCTGATTTTGGGGTCTTTTTCTTATATAGGCTCCTATTACCCTCCCACCCCCGTCTCGATTTTTCTCACTTGCTGTCTGGTCACCCTATACACAGCTGGCAGCTTTTACTCTATTGAGGCCTCTATTCTGTGTTTCAGGGGCTAACCTGAGCACAAGAACTTCACAGGATAGAGGTGCCAGGCCTCTCCAATCCATGCCCAACAGAATCATCTGTCTCTGGAGAGGGCACTAGATGTTGCAATGGAGGTAGTGGGGCTGGGAGGAGCCAAGAGCTCCCCATATTTGTGGTGTGTAAGGTCACTGCCATGTGTGACTTTTCGTGTTGAGGTGGATGCAGAGATTGAGATGGTGGTGATGAGGGAGAGAACGAGCACAAGGATCCTTCCCACATTGTGCACATGTCCTCACAATCTTCCTTGCACACACCAATTAGCAGTGAGTCACTAGCAGCCCTTTAGCCAATGCTTAAAGCATTTATAACCATAGATAGCATCTATTATGCTAAGATACCTACATTTCAATCAGACAGAGCCAGATCCTCAGCTGGCATATATCAATGCATCTCCATTGCTGTCAAGTTAGCATAAAACCCCTTAAAACAAATGAAAAATGAAATAGAACTGTGCCACAGAGTTTGGATCTGGTACTAGATCTTAATTTGAAGCCACTGTCACTGTGCCAATGTATGTCAGCTGAAGATCTGACCCACTGGGACAAACCTGGCCTGTAGTTGCACCCACACAGTGGTGATGATTGGAAGGGTCTGTCAGGGTATGGCTACACTTGAAATTTCAAAGCGCTGCCGTGGCAGCGCTTTGAAGTGTGAGTGTAGTCGGAGTGCCAGCGCTGGGAGAGAGCTCTCCCAGCGCTGCACGTAAACCACATCCCTTATGGGTGTAGCTTGCAGCGCTGGGAGCCGCGCTCCCAACGCTGCGGCACTGGTTACACTGAGGCTTTACAGCGCTGTATCTTGCAGTGCTTAGGGGGGTGTTTTTTCACACCCCTGAGCGTGAAAGTTGCAGCGCTGTAAAGTGCCAGTGTAGCCATGGCCTCAGTGTCACTCAGTGGTGGGTGTTATTGAAAGCCAGATTTGTCTTGTAATCTGCTCTAGGAGGTGTAAACCGGCTGCTGCTGTTACAAATCCAAATAGAAAATCCATCAGACACAAAACAATGAGGAACTGAGATCTGGTACCAGATATACAGGGGAGTCGCATCTTAAGCGGGGGTTAGGTTCTGAAGTCAGTGCATAAGGCGAAAATTGCATATAGTCCAACGCTCATTGAGTGGAATCGCCCACACTACAGGTACAGTGTTTAAATTGTTATTTTTCTCTTTTTTTGTTTTGTTTTGCAGAGCATGTATTGTTAAATTCGCATAAATTAAATGCACCTATGATGCGACTTCATTGTAATCTTTGCAGCTCAGTCCTATTCCTCATTTCTGTTTGATTAAACAGTTCTTATGCTTTAGTCTAGTCTATGGGCCAGGTTCTGAGACACCCTTACATATGTTACTTGAAAACTTTACTCCATGAATGGTCCCATTGATTTCAGTGAGACCACTCCTGGTGTAAGGTCGGGTTCAGGTTCAATGGGAGACTGGGCTTTACAATCTGACCACTTTCTGAACTGTATTTCCTTAGATTGTAAACTCTTTGAGGCAGGGATGGTCTTCTGTGTTTGTACAACACCTCACCCTGTTGGGCCCTGGTCCATGGCTGGGCTCCGGGGTGCTAATGCACTACAAATAATAAATAAAAATTGTCAGTGTCTGCTGTGCCTGATGAACCAGGTAGAGTGCTGTGATTCTTCCATTCACAGGGAAGACCAGATTGGATCAAACGTAAGCACACTGGCAAAGTCTAGGGAAGGTTGTGCTGATGTTGCCTGGGTCTGACATCTGTTTCTGGGACTGAAGCGCATGTTGAAAAACTCAAGAACAAGAAACGTCGTAAAATAACCCCCTAAATGGAGTCCCTGGGATTATGCAAATTAGATTCTTCACACCTCTGTTGCTGCCTTTGCCTGATGGGTCCCAGTTAATTTGGTGTCTGTTGCCTTCAGTGCATTATTCCAAATCATATTGAAAATTAGGCTTTTTTTACCCTCTTCAATACATACACATACCCCATGCCAACATATCGCTACACTGGAACAGCCAGTTTCTAGATAGAACAAAACCAGCGCAGGGCATGTGCTGTGAATGATAGAACCCATGTTGCAAAGGGAGCAAGTGTTTGGAAAATGCAGTCAATAAAGCGGTTACTGTCATTGTTCCAAATCAGAGCCATGACAATAGATCATTAGTGATGGGGAAAGCCAAATGAGGGAATACATTGTCTGTCCTGCACTACAGCATGCAGTCAACCACAGCCTGCAAAAGCCTAAGCAGTTAAAATAAGTCTCCTAAGGATTCTGCTTGAGTTTGTACATTCCTTGGTGTCGGGTAAAGCCACAGGAATGTTAGTTTGACAGCATGTAAACAGCTACACCCATTCCCTTTGCAGTGTGGGTCTCTGTGAAATAGTGCCCCAGCGCTGCCAAAAGCCACAATGACTATCAACAGTGTGAGTAGTCAAGTAAAAGCACTTTTCCACAGTCGAATGACCAGATTGTCAAGAGTAGTGGCTAAATTGATTGCAGCTCCCCCAGATAATTTCTACCAGAGTGATGTTATTGTATTGAAATGGTAATGCATAATGTATGGCTGTGCATCTCTGCAATAAACATTTTGCATTTAATTTAGAAATCTCTGAGTCATTAGAAAAGTTCTCTCATTATGTTTCAGAGACCTTTGTGGAATCAGCAATATTAGAGTCTTTACACACACTAAAAAAGTTAAACATGGAGAGGATTAGAGCCGTGCCAAAATCAGTGAAAGCAGTTCAGGATGTGAATGTCAGCTAGCCGCTCAGAGCCTGGCTGTCTCGCCATCTACAGCCATGCGCTCTAGGGGCCTGATCTTGCTAGGGGCTGAGTCCTCCATTGCCAGCAGGAAGTCAATAGAGCACACTGCACCTTGCAGGATCAAGCCCTAGAGCCAGGTTCCAATGCAACAGGGTTATAGCAATAAGGTGCAAAATAAAAATGACTAATGATCCTAATGCCTTTTCACAGGCAGACTTTCCATGGAAGTCAGATCCCTGCCCTAGCTTCTCCTTACCTTGGCTGAAATCCCTCCCCCCAATGCAGAAAGTCAGCACATGGCTTGTATCCCACTAAGGGTATGTCTGCACTGCAGATTTCACTAGGGCTCTGATACAGATTTTAACCCAAATTCTCCTGCTGTCCGCATATACAAACCTTTTACCCCGGTTTATATGTGGTTGAACATTGGCTTGCTTGCCTCACCAGAATTATAGCTTGCAGCCCAGGTTTTGCTTTAAGGTGGGCTCTATCCCACCTACTTTGCAGCGTGAATGAAGTTAAGCCTGGGTTATAGAGCTTGGACTGCGATAGTCCTCCCATAATTCCCCAGGGGCTGTATCTTCTGGCCCATGTACCTACTCAGTCAGGGCCGTCCTTAGGATTTATGGGGCCCTACGCAGTATTATTAAACTGGTGCCCCTACGCCCAATGGCAGCCCGAGCTCACAGACCGGTGGGGGAGGGGGAGGAGGGACGAGACAGCAAAGGATAACGAGACGCCCAGCCCTCCTCAGAGTGGCAGAGAGTCACAGTTCCCCGCAGAGACCCCCATACCCTCTCCCTCATGCAGAATGGACATGAAGAAGGTACCTAATTAAAAGCACTAAAATTTGGGAATAAAAAATGTCAGTCACAGGTTTTTTGATATGCCCTGAAGTTTGTCAGTGATTTATTTGCAAAAACTTTGTAGTAAGGGTGAGTCAGCTATCCTGCTGAATTCAACCTTACATATAATGGAAGCAGCTCTTCTCTGTTTTACATTTTCTTAATCAGTATTTCTAAAATGAATTTATATTTTAAATGTAGTCTTAAGCCATCATTCCAGATTACTACATATTTAACTCACTGGAAGAAAGACATTATTTTAAATTAATCAGAGAGGTTTAGTGTGTTCATAACAATGTTCATTGCTTTTAGAAAAAAAAAACACTAATTTACTTTGTGTGATCTCCATAACAATAGGCATGTTTATGAAATTTTACCAACTTTAAAAAAATATGTTTCCAAAGATTTTAGGTATAACAAAGGATTTTATGTCTTACTAAGTTACTGATTTTGCTGGAGGGTTCTCTTAAAACTAGTTCATCAGATAGTCAGAAGTAAAGAAAGGGAAGGGCTTTGTCCAGCTATCTGGAAGGGAAGGGCTGTTGTCCCTTTAAGGGCTCTCTTCAGTGGGCGGTGGGGGTAGAGGGGGCGAAGGGATGGACAGAAAGGACAGGAAGACTTGAAAGCACTTTTTTTTTAGCTATAGTAATTAAAATGTGTATTTTAGATAAGGGTGGTCTTGAAGGATTTATTTAAAAACCTGTATGTCTGAAGATCCAAACATTTAAGGCTAAAGATGATTGTGCATCTAAAAGTCAATGAAAGGATTTTTTAGAGATGTAATTTTATAATCTTCACCAGCTCACTAATGCAATATTTTTAAAGCAAATTTTAAACTAAGGTCCTGTAGCCTGACATGTTTTGCGTAAATATTACATTAATGCACAACTGTTTTTGTCAGTAGAGTCAGAAACTGACAGTATAAAAATTTATTTGGGCATAAGCTTTCGTGGGCATCTGATGAAGTGGGTTGTAGCCCATGAAAGCTTATGCCCAAATAAATTTGTGAGGGTATGGCTACACTAGAAACTTCAAAGCACTGCTGAGGGAGAGCTGCCGCGGCAGCGCTTTGAAGTGTGAGTGTGGTCGCGGCACCAGCTCTGGGAAAGAGCTCTCCCAGTGCTGCACGTACTCCACATCCTCATGGGGATTAGCTTGCAGCGCTGGGAGCCGCTCTCCCAGCGCTGCAGCACTGTTTATACTGAGGCTTTACAGCGCTGTATCTTGCAGCTCTCAGGGGGGTGTTTTTTTCACACCCCTGAGCAAGAAGTTTGCAGCGCTGTAAAGTGCCAGTGTAGCCATGGCCTTAGTCTCTATGGGCTTGGCTATGGGTATGGCTACCTTTGGAATTTCAAAGCGCTGCCCCGGCAGCGCTTTGAAGTGTGAGTGTTGTCAGAGCGGCAGCGCTGGGAGAGAGCTCTCCCAGCGCTGCATGTAAACCACATCCCTTACGGGTGTAGCGTGCTGCTGCCCTGATTACACTGACACTTTACAGCGCTGTATCTTGCAGCACTCAGGGGGGTGTTTTTTCACACCCCAGTTGCAGCGCTGTAAAGTGTGAGTGTAGCCAAGGCCTATGCTTGAGAGTTACAGCGCTGTAAGGTGCCACAAGGACTCCTCTTGTTTTTGCCGATACAGACTAGCAGAGCTACCACTCTGAAACCTGTCAGTATATACCTGGGGTTTGGCAAATGCCTGTTAAATGGCTTCATTATCCCTTGAATGGCTCTTTAACAGTTTCAGTGTTGTGCTAATAGGTCCGACAGGCTGGAGGCTTTTTCACTTTACTAGATTCCCTCCCAGGGAAGACTCACCAGGCTGCAGCAGCCATCTATGGGAGCCTGCAGGAAGGGTCAGAACAGGGATAGGAAAACAAGGAGAAGGGTGGATGCTAAGACCCAGTGGTGCCTCAAATTTTCAGGTGCCCTATGCAGCTGCCTCTGTTGCCTATAGGCCTAAGGATGGCCCTGTACTCAGTTCCCACTTACCTGTTAAGCACCAAAGGCCATCTACCAGTTTATAAACAGCTGGTCAGTTCTCATTTAAACGTGGAATATAGGACTGAAGTGGTGGCTAGGCCTTGGGCTGTCTCCGCACAGGAGGGAATTTGACTTGTTTTGCATTAAATTGAAGCTTCTGGTCTTTGTCTTCATGACTTCACAAAACCCCACTGCTGAATGGACCTCTGCTCTAAATTCCTTCTACTCTCTCTTCTGCAGCCCCATTCCATACAATGTTTCCCCCCTAACTGCTCCCTTCACGACCAACTCCCACTCTCATCTGTCCCTCAGGTTATCCATTTCTTCCCCCCTGCCAAGGCAAAATGGTTCCCTGCTAGAATGCGTTGTCTAGAGTAGTTTAAAATGACTAAAACAATGGGCCTACCACTGCAGGAGAATATTCTACAGCCTGATAGGCCTCAACTGTTTGGAATTTTTTTCCTGAGTCTCTGAGGCTGAAGGGAGCATATTTTCTCCATTTTCCATTACACAACAGGATAGATCAGCCTGGTGTGAGATCTCCTTCCCTCCAACTTTTTGTCATCCTAAAGTGTGAAGAACTGTTGGCCAGGTTCTGATAGCCTTCATCATGCTGAGTAGCACCTCATATTGCACATATCCCCATTGAAGTCATGGAGTAAAATATTATTCGCTATAAGGGCATTACAGTGTTATCCATTGCATTCCAATTTCAAAGGACAAGTTCATGGAGCCCTTATCCTAGTGAACATTTACTCCTGTGAGTAGTCCCACTGAAGTCAGAGACTAGACTGAAATGAGTAACTACTTACCAGGGTAAGATCACCACAAACTGGTCTGTGACCATGAATCTTACTACGAATGGTGAGTATTTCCACTTTTATTCTGCCCATTCATCATTTAATTTTACTCCCTTTTTTCCATTCCTGAGTTTTACTTGATACTCTCTCTTTCTTTCCATGGTATCTGCAAGGATGCATTTTAGAAGCATAAGAGAAACAAAGGGAAGTAACAATGTTTAGGCTTTAGTCTAATTTACTCAACTAACACAACAATCCCTATAGGAGGCACTGGAGGTCATTTGTTCTTTTCTGAACTTTAGCAAATTTAACCCATTATTTTTCAGATTTTTATCTGCTAGCCTGTGTAGGTTGCTACATAAGGAGGAAAATGTCAGTCAATATTTTGCACAGTAACAGTATGTTAATTCCTCCCTGAGAGAGGGTTTACCTAAGTAAATTATAGGAAAGCCTGTGGGATTGACAGGGGCTCCAGACATTCTAAAGCTCACTGCAAAACAAAGTGCTCAGATGGATTTCCCACCTCCAGTCAGCTGCCATTGACGCAACACACTTCTTAGCAGAGCTTCGCAGTGTGTTGTGCTCAGGGTTAAATAAACAAAAAATACAAAAAAGGCATAGCTTAGTAATTATTGCCTTTAGCTGGCTGATGTGTTTGATCTACAAATAAAGGGGCCTGCATTCTCAATGCCAGCTGTTCTTAGATTCCCAGCACGCCAACAGCCTGGTTTGGCATCTTTCATTCACAGAGGTGGAGAGTGTAGAGGAGTTGGCCATTCCTTTGAGTTCTGGGTTAGGTGAGTGTGAGGAAGAGATCATCAAGGCAGGTTTGACTCAGCAAAGAATATGTGCAGATGGGATCAGTTCGCCTGCACTGGCAAGAGTCTGCTGCAGTCTTGCCTCCTCCTTCTGGAAGATGCTATGCTGTATAAGAGGAAACAAGACAAATGTAACTGGGAGCAAGAGAAAAGCAAAGATACAGGCTAAAGAATAATAAAATTGAGCTATGATGTACAGTGCCTGTAGGAAGCTTCTGTGGAATGGTGCCAAGGCCTTATGTAAAACAGGGATAATGATACCTAGCCTCCTTTATAAAGCATTCTGAGGGCTGTGGATGAAATATGGCATATAAAAGCAAAAGACCAGATTGTGGAACTCTTACTCATACAAATAATCCCACTGATTACTCGTGTGAGTAACTGTTCAGCAATGAAGGGAAGGGACTCACATTGTGGGGCCATGTGACTTCTTATTCAGGTCAACCGGATATGTGAGTCAGTTGGAATCTGCTAGGACATGGTAGGAAAAAACTGTCTTGTTTTGAATGATTCAAGCAAAGGGGCTTCCACTCTTACCCATGGAGCCTGTCCTGTGCTATAGGATTAGGACAGTGGCCTGGGAAACCTATAGTGACAGCACATTAAAACCAACCTGTGTATTTGATATCATAATAGAGTCAATCAGCTATCTAGCAATAATGTGGTGCAGGACGCCTGCATTGGACAACACGGTCCCAGGCCAGCTGTGGCAGGGATTGATGCTGGAGACAGACTGGCCATCATGCCCCGCACAAATCAAGAGTGAGGATCAGAAACTTGGGTGTTTTAAAACAGTGCCATTAGGTGCCTTGAATTCAAGCCCTCTCAAAACTGCGGGTGTTTGGATCAGGCGATATGCTGTGGGTCCATCTCTAGTTTACACTATCAAGGCAGAGTTTACTAACGCTGGTGCAAGGGAATGGTATCTACCCCTTCCAGGGCCAGCTAGGGTTCATTCACCCCAGGGGGACTCTTGTCACTTTCCTACCTCAAGGTTTCTGTCAGGAGTGACCGAGAAGCTTTAGTTCATAGCTAGGATTCTATAGCAGCATGGTTAATGGAGGCTACTGAGGAGACATGCTGAATCAGTACATCCCCAGTAACCTACTGTCTTCCTGCTCCGCTTTTTTGGGCTACATTGAACATTATGGACCAACCCTGATGTGGCTGAGGTTGCAGCCACTTTGTAGGAGCCCTGTACAATTGTCTACACTGGTGGATGTACAAGTTTCTAGGAGCCTGTCTAGAGATGCATTCTTCTTCTGAGTCTCTCTAATGTCAGGCTCTATACCCTGCAGAGATGCAGTTAACTCTTCTGACTCACCTTGGCAGCCAGATCAAGTGGATCCTATTAGCTCCAACCCCAGAGTATAACATGTTTAGCGTGCCCCTTTGAGGCAGAGAGAATTAGGGACAGGGATGGAAGCAAGGGACAGAGACATTTTCATCATGCAGGCAAAATCTATAGGAACAACCAAGCTCAGAAAAAGCTCAGCCTAAGCTTTCTTTAGTTCTTATTTAAGATAACAATCAAGACAAAACAAGCAGGAAGTTTGAACCAGATCCAGCATGTGTGTGTGTACTGTATACTGTGTTTGGAGTAGGATAGAAAAGCCACCTGCTTATACTGGGTCTGTTTTGTTTACACCGAGAAATCAGATGCTCTTGAAAAGACACAGATGTTGGAAGTGGAATATCATAGCTGTGTGACTCTGCTGAGGGGAAAAAATAAACCCTTTTCATTTGTCACAGTGTGATGTATTCTGGCACCCTAAGAGAACATCTGAGAGCTTTCTGTGGAAATGACTACATCTGCTTCCTCACGGTGGAATGTACAGATCAAGCACCAGAAAATAGCTAATCTGTGCATTTCCTTTCTCGATGTCTAGGCACAACCTCAGCCCCGTACCTGATTCTCCCTGTACAGGACAAAAGCATATGTAGGGGATGTGAGGTCATTTACATCTTCAACTAACTTATTTTACCATAAAATATGTTTATTTTACTCTTTTTTATCTCTCTTCTAAGAGACTTGTGATCATGTATCCATTTCTTTCACATTAATCTGTGGGTTTAAAAATGTAATCTGAAAGGATGCCAGTTTTCAAAGAAAGATGCTCCAGTCCAAGGATTTGATTTAGCAGCAAGATTATGAACCTGAGGTATTTGAGCCTGGAATAATTAACAGAGTCAAATACTGGGACTTATGTATTGTATTGTAGTTCCCAGTTTAAATCTGTACTTTTGTGATTTTAAAAATACACAGATTTTGTGTTTTCACCTCCAGGAACTGGCTCTGTGTTCATGCAAATACCACAAAGATTTGATGTTTTTCAAGAACCATAAAAAGCCTCGACCTATAAAATTCAATTTCAAATGGTAAAACTCCCCTGACCACAGAAGATGGAAGTGACAAACTAATGCATTATGTTGTGTACAAGTCTATTCTGAGTCCAGGCTTGACCTGTAAGTGTTCTAGATACAGCCAACTAAAATGGGTTTTATTATTTTCCATTAGAACTGGCTACAGCAAAATGAACTGCCAGTCCACAGGGGAAATAAAAGTATTTTCCTCTTCTAGATAGCATCTGCTGCAAATATAAACCGAGCCTTTCCCACCCACTTCTCTCTTCAGTTTCCTTCCAGCTTTTAGAATGATGCTATAGAATTTACCAAGATTTCTGTTACATTTCTGAACCTCCATGGAAAATTCAGTGGACAAAAGGATCTCCTCTCCTATTCATTCAGGACTGGATCCTCAGCTGTAATAAATCAGTGGAGCTCTGTTGAAGTCAATGGAGGGGGTATTCTGGTTTACACTCACTGAAGATCTGGGCCAACAGAATTATGGTGGTGTGCAGGAGAGAGGAATCCAGCCCAATGGATTTATATCAAAGTAACTGAGACTAGAATCTGACCCAGACTCTTATTTTTTTTCAAAGCACTGATGTTAATTTTTCACAGATCAAGAGTGTGCCAAGCAGTCCTCAGGCTAACACCAGATTTACAGAGACAGTAACACTTCATGGGAAGCTTTGGCAATACACTGAGCCACCGCATCTGGGGCAGGGTGAATATAGGAAGCCAAATACGACACTGCCCGGCACCTGTAGTGAAGTCTCTTGTGCTGGAGAGGAATTCACCAGGAGGGAGATTAAATATAATCGCTCTGAGGCGCACTGCTGGAGGAAGCTGCTGAAGGGATGAACACAATGGGCAGGTTCCCTGGTGTGAACCCCCATTTCTGCCCCCAGTATTCCCTTTTTGGGGATGTACTTCAGGTTACAGCCACTTTCCACCACTGCTACTTCCTCGCCTGGTGATTTTGCCACAGCCAGTGATTCTGCCAGTCTCTTCCTCAAAGCAACTGGGGGAGGGGGAGGGGTTGCAGCAGTAAAGGGGCCATAACTGGTCAGTGCAGCCCAAAGCACAGGTGGCATGGCCAGGAATGCACCAATTCAGCTCATTCTCCAGGCAGTCTCTACATAGGGCCTCCAGTGGAGCAATGTAAGGCTGCGAGTGGTACAAACACTATCTGCCTTCCCACAGGGTGCATCCCTCTTTGCAAGGCAGTGGGCCCCACTGGCCCATGGATGTGCAGTCAAGCCTCCTGGGTGTAAATGGGTGAACCCAGGAAAGGGGGAAGAAGGTGAGTGTCTGCTTCATTTTACCCCTTCTAACTGCTGGTTCCAGCTGGTTGTGATTTTCTAGCCACAGCCCTGCCCTTTCCACTCCCTATAAATTACACCCACCGATACTCAGGCCTGCTTACCCTATTTCCCTCAGCTCTCAGTCTGGCCCTTAGTGAACCACTGGCTGCAGAGTGAGGGAGCACAACAAACATGAAAGGCAACGGGTGGAACTGCACACATGCACGCACTGACACCATGAGGCCTCACACATCCTTGTGTGTTCATGCATACACCCATGCTAGACACCGTCATGTTTGCATACATGCTCATGCACCAATAGTCTCAAAGAAAGAAAGAAAACTCTAGCAGCATTTAGAAACACATGACAAGTTCTGTGCACATGTGACCATGGGCAAAATCAGGGGTTTTACTGATTTAGTTTCTGAAACATGATCCTTTTTTTTTAGACAATATCCTGATCGTTTCCATCCGTGTCCATTTATACTCTCTGTTGGTTTTATGAAAACTTTTTTACAAATAAATAAATTATCTAGTAAAAATATTCTGCAGCATTAAAAACTGCTTCCCATCTTCTAGTTTCAGTGAACCAGTGACATGTCATACCCCCATCCCTTTGATGCTCAGATCTAGCTCCGCAGGAAATGTTACTATCATGGCTCTTTAATATCTCTCCTGGTTTGAAGATAAATGATCCTTGGACTCTTCTAGCCTTGCATAAGTTGCAAAAGTAATGTACTAAGCCAGCTGCCTGTGGCGGCAACTTCAACTGGAATCAAAAAGGACAGTCAAAAATAACTGTAATGCTTACATAAGGAGTAACGGGGCTGGGTAATCACAATAATGTCTTCTCCTTTTCGATACATACAAGGCATGGCATGTGAAGCTCTGGGAGAAATGCAAAGAAGGTTCGTTTGGCTGTGACATAACTGGAAAAAAATCTCTTTGGTGGATGAAAAGAATTGTTTAAATGACACCACTGGTTACCATTCTGCTTCAAACTATTGACACCTTCCACTTGCTAGGGAGATAAGCCCAAGAAGCCAACATAGGCAGGGCTCATTTTCAGCTGACCATCAGCAAAACAATAGGCTGCATTTTGGGAATAATGTTTCTTAGGGTTTTGATCGCATGGATGTTCCCTATACTTTAAGAACTGGGCAAAACCACCTCCCCAAACCCCTACTGATTTGAGGATTCAGACATTTTTGGTTTGCTGTATTCTTCTCCCATCATTCTCCATTTCTGGGTTTCCCTCCACTTCCTGGTTCTGAGTAGTTGCAAAAGTGATGAAATAGGAAGTACCAGAACTCTTACCAGGAAAACTTTTCTTGTTAGCTCTCTGGCTTGGTTTTCCAAGAGTTTCTCATTAGAGATGGACCATGAAATCCTGTCCCAAACATCCCCAAACTTTGAAGAGGTGAAAGATCTATTTTCAGATCTGAACTATGTAGCTGGGGGCTCATCCCTGCTTTTGATGTGGTTTTTAGAGCCTCCAAACCTTTGGAGTTTAGCCCACTGCTAGCGTTGAGGTGATGAGGTTCTTATGGCAAAGGCACTGCAGATGAGGTGCAGTAGGCCATGTTTTCTCTCAATCAGACTGAAGAACGCAGTAAACTCCAAACTTTTTCAGTCCTTCCCTGAACCCTTTCATTTCCGTTAGGTAAATTCAGATGAGAAAGCCCACCAAACCATGGGCACAACATATGCAAGTGTATGTTCTTGGACTTGGAGATTTTTTCCTCCTTTCCCCTCTCACTTTATGGGGCAGATTCCCTGCTCTCCTTGTTCTCTTTGCACTGTTCAGTCAAAGGAATGGAAACAGGCCACATTCTCCTGCATGGGAATTCTCCTGATGTGGAGAAATCTCCTGTGGGTGAGGAGTTGGCAGAACTGGCTTCTACATCTGCCTTCCCACAGCCTTCGGCAACGGAGGTGTATAGAGCATGCTGTTCTTTGGCTTTGTTCAGGTGGTGGATGGCCCACAGAGGACCTTTACCAGCTGGTGCAGGTTACAGCAGCACACTGACTGCTCCACCTAGGGCTGGAGTCAGGCAGAGAACATGGGAGTCTGGTGGCCCTTTTGCATCAAGAGAGGGTTGGGCACAGCAGAAATCCAGCCCAGGGTTTGTCCTCAGTGGTCTTGTCTCTCTGTAGAGTGTAAGCTCCTTGGGGCAGGGACCATGTTTGTCTCTAAAGCAGGCAACTCACTTTGGGCACCGTATAAATACTAAATGCTATGATGGATGATAAACCCTCTCCAGTGCTAGAAGCTACAGATGTAGCAAATGACTGCATCTACTGATCCTTGGAGCAGAACTGTTCATCAGTAATTTGTGCTTTTCTGTAGGTGGTCCTGTGGGTTGCAGAGCTATTTTGATATCTCCCCTAGCTTTCACCTGATAGTAACAGGATATCACGAGCACTGCCAGAACTGAGCATAATGCACTGCATGACTGCTGTAAAATACCATATGTTTTCAAATGAGAAGGCAAATTTCCCTGCTGCCAGCCCAGCTTTATTTTAAGCAAGGTTTTAAAGCACTATCTGCAAATAGACCCTGTTGCTCATAACTCCTCCCCATTTAGCTACATCTGCAGTTCTCATTCACATGCTGTTGTTTTCCAGATCATTAATGAAGATGTTAAATAGGACTGGACCTAACACGGATCCCTGTGGTACCTCACTTCCTTCCAGTCTGATGCATTACTGTTCATTACTCTGTTTTCAATCCATATGTTGCTGTTCCTCTTCAAAATCATTTGAATGCATGTACACTCACAGATATTAAATTAAGCAATAAAGCAATTATTCATTTAAAAAACTAACCACTAGTGAACTCCCACTGCTATGGAACAAGTACTGCATGTGATAATTGGATCATAGGAACATGAGGAATATGGCTTAAGATATAACACGTCATACACTCATTTCAGTTAGCTACAGCATTGCATACAGAGTATTCATGAGCTTTCGACATCCCTTATTGAACTCTGGATGCCACCATTTTATAAGCAGATTAATAGAAAATAACTTAACTGACTGAGCTCTCATGAACACTGGAGTAAATTCCATTGTCTTCAGTGGAGTCCCACACCTGCAAATGGGAGCAGAATCTGGCTCTTAAAGTTATGCTCCTGGCCATAGGTTCAATCAAATCAACACCCCAAAAATCCTTCATGCAAGTTTATTCAGTTTAGGTCTTTTCATTACACGATGTTTACTGTAGATGGTGACTCAGGTCAGATTTTGACATCAGGTTGTTTTTATTCTCCTTCTCTTTTCCTACTTGAAAAGAGTGGAAGTGCCTGTGTGATATTTTCCATGGAACTACTGATCTAAATTTGATTTCTTTTATTGTTTTATGTGGAAATAACCAAATAATAGCCTCTCACAGTATTTCTGTGGGAAATGAAAAATGGTGGCCAGTCTGGAATGGAAACTAGCAAGCAAACGGAAACTGAATGAGACAGACGGAAAGAAAAGAGCTGAATTTAGGCCTAATCCATGCTACAAAGATAGGTCAACGTAATCTGCTTTGCGGTGACCTACTTGTGCATGTGTCCACACTTCAATGTGTCTTCCACTGATGTGAGCGATGCAGTAACACTGCCTCTCCGAGTGGCCTTGAGCCATGGTTGATGTATTAAGGTGCGGTGTAGAAACTGCATTACATATGTTGACCCTAACAGTCCTCTACCAGCTGTCCCACAATGTCCAACATTGACTGCTCACAGTTGTGAACTCCACTCCAGCCCCATTTTAAAACACTGTGAATTTTTGAAATGCCTTTTCCTGATTGTCCATCTTGGCGAGCACATCTAGCAGCTCCCCATTGTTGTGTGCAACTGCTCAGCTGACTACATGATCCAGCTGAGCTCTGGCCTGGAGTAGAGAGCAGATATTGGATCTCTTGGGCCTTTGAGAAGAAGAGGCTGTGCAGGCACAGCTACGGACTAGCCATAGAAATGTGCACATCTATGAATAGATTGCATGGGGGATGCAGGGGAAGAGGTAAGGATGGGACCAGCAGCAGTGCGGCATGAAAGTGAAGGAACCATGGCATGCATATTGGAAAGCCAGGGAGGCCAACAGGGTCTGGTGCCATGCTATAGACATGCCCACTTTTACAAAGAACTGCATGCCATACTTAGCAGACACTTCGCCGTCTCTCCTCAGACCACTGTGGATACGTCTGAGGAGCCCAAGTCACAGACCCCTGCTGTGAAAAACAAGGAGGAGAAGGATGGGGGCATGCAACCAGGGGTCCAGCTATGCCGCAAGCCAGGACCTGTTTGAGACTCCACCACAATCCAGTCAGTCAAGCATGGGTGAGCCCGAAAAATTGGGAGGGAATCTTGGGTAAGTGTGTAAATTTATTTCCAATTACTGATGGTGCCATCAACTGAAGAGGACACAGCTATCCAGTTTTCATGAACTGACTCCTACGGAAAGAGGTAGAAGTGTAACAAAGAGAGGTAGCGTTAGCTGCTGTTCATTCTCTGGTACAGTTAGGTGGCAGAGGTCCATGTGGAGCTCTTTGTTTTATGTACACAGGGATGACCCTTGAATCCTCCTGAGAGTTCTCAATGAAACTTTCATGGAGGTATACTTCAATCCTCTCCTGAAGGTTTCTAGGGATGGCATCCTTAGTTTTTTATCCATGGTAGGACACTTTCCCAAGCTAGTCAGCGACAACTTCAGCAGGCACCATGGCTGTAAACAGTCTTGTGGTATATGGGCCCAAGTGGCTTTGGGATGCCAGCAGCAGCTGTGTTCTCTGTGCCTTTGTCACACTCAGCTAAAATCTACCACCTCTGGAAAACGGTGCCAGTGTTCAGTGCCATTGCCCTATACTTACAGTTTCATGCAACCGAGCAATTCCCTCCTCATTTCTCTCACCCCTGGCAGGCCATAGTCATCATGGCGGGTGCTGAGTGGGGCCCTGCACAAGCACTCCAAAGCCGAAGCGTCAATGAGCATGTCTTGTTTAAAACCTTAGGGGAGCAAAGGAAGTCTGAATCTTAACTTTCACTTTCCATTGTGACTATACTATCAGTGTGTTTTTCGGTAGCTGTTGCCATTGCAGCCTCGAGGGGTTCCCCCTCGACACCCATGGAATGTCTGAGCCAAATAAAGAGGAGAAAGAAAAGGACTCAGTATGTCATGTTCAGTGAGATCCTGAAAGCTAGTGCTGCATCCCAAATCAAGATGCAATATCAAAAATGCTCACGGAACGCTGATGATGCAGTGGTCATCTGACTCCTGTGATGCACTGCATCATTCAGCCAAGGGAGACTGTTATGCCCCAGGGATGTAGTTCAGTCAAAGAGGCTGAACTCATGGAGGACAATAGGAAAATACCATGAGGTATCTGAACTACGACTCCCATGAGGCACTGGAGCAGCTCATGAAAACAGATTTGTGTCAAACTTATATGAAACTAAACAAGTTCCACAAACCAATGTCTTCTGATTTTTCAAAAACTGCATTTACTGTTGAAAAGTCATTTCAGTGGAAAAGTCCCAACCAGCCCTATAATGTACTGACTTTGTGTGTATGAATGAGTAATGTTGCCCACTAAAGGCTGGTTCACAGACAGAATAAAGGGACTTACCCAGATCATCAGCTAGCAGTTCTCTTTCGGCCTGAGTGATTAGGGCTTGTGTTTTCTGAAGCAAAGGACCAGAAGCCTAGACCTGATTCCCAAGGTGCATGTGTCTTTGTGATTTATCTAGTAATTTTCTGTTGTCTCAAAAACATGGTTTGATTACAATATCTCCCTTCCTTAATCTAAGAAGATGGTTACAGAACACAGTAAAATCTGTTTTTCATTCACTGGGGGTTTTCTTTCTATTTGTGGCTTTGAGGACATACCTCTAGAAATATTAACACTTGGAGTCAAATCCAGAGGCTAAGCCAAAACCTCTGTGGAAGGAACGCCAACATCTACTGCTGGCGTTTCACAGCTGCCAACTACACAAAGAGAGGCATGGAAACTGATTTATTCCTATATTAAAAGGTATGGATATAAAGTTTTGTACTCAGAAAAATGCTCCCAAACTAAATTCTTGTGAAATCAGTAACATTCTGCAAAGCATTTCAATTTCAATCTGTTTCAGTGGAAAATGGTTTGGTCGAAGTTTTTGCAGCCAGCCCTTATTGAGAGCTTTTCAGCAGGAGATCTCAAAAAAACATTGTGAAAGCATTACCACTTTACAAAAGCAGGTATTATTATGCCCGTTTTACAGATGGAGAAATATATCTGTTTATCTATGGCAAAAATTGAATGTTTTTAAGTTGACCTGTAAATCTGAACCAGAAATATGTCTTTGGGAATTACACTCATCCATTTAGAAAACAGAAACAATAACGTGATCTGTGCATCAAATCAGAATTAACCAACGCATCTAGAATTCTGAATATCAAATATTCTTATTAAATAACTGAAACACACTCTACATGCAGGCAATGTGGCCCAATCCTTAGTGCACTGGACTGAGAATCAAAGATTTCGATTCTATTCCCAGCTCTGTCACCAACTTTCTTTGTTACCTTGAGAAAGTCACTGCACCTCTTTTTCTCCTCCTGCCTTTGGTCTTTCTTGTTTGTTTAGACCGTAAGTTCTCTGAAGCCAGAATTGTCTCATATGTGTTTGTACAACACCTTGCACAGTGTGGCCTGGATTTTGATTGTGGCTTCTGGACGCTATCCTAATAACAAAACAGATGAAGAATTATTAATTAAAATTTTTCAGACTGGAAGAATCTGACATTTTGAAAAATCACTTTCTTTAAGGACAGATTAAAAAAAGCTCTGAACAAAGAATTTGCTGAAACTAAAATTTTTCAGAGCATGAAAACAGTTTTCAGTACAAATTTTGTTTCCTGAAGTTCTAGTAAATGTCCATACTTATTGTAGTACAATACAAGTTGAAGCAGTTGTGATATTATCAACCACCTCCTTTAACATCATGGCTGCTTAGCTAGTTAATGAGATAGGCAGAAATGTATGTTTATTAAGAAAGCCCAGTTTCCATAGGTTACACTTTCCATGGGGAGAGATCACAGATTAAGAAGATTTGACTACCTTCTGGTAGCAGCAAGGCAATTATGCTATTCATGCACAGGGAGAGGAACACAGGGTGATTTTCTTTGCATCCTAAGCTGTTAACCTCAGTATTAACCTTGTTGGACACAGATCTGTTAGCTTTTAGCATGAGTCCCCAATTAAGCTGTCCACAGCTGTTGTGGATTGATGGCGGTTGGAGCTGCTGAGTGAACTTCAGAAAGGAACAACTTTCTCATTTTACTCTTTGTAATAAAGTTAACTTGGTTTTCATCTATTTTTTAATCACTGCTGCCTTGCCCACTTTACAGCCTTCAGTTACGTTGCTCAGAATGCAGGATGAGAGCGTTTCCATGTGAGTGTTTTCTGTTGATAGCTTACACAAAATGTTTCATTTTTTAATTTGATTTTGATTTAATAAGGCAGTTATTGTACTGTGTGAATGCAATAAGTTATGAACATTTATAACCATTCCTGATCCCCACTTACACTAGTGTAAATCAGGAGTATTTGACTGAATTCAATAGTGTTATTCCCAGATCAAACCAGCATATATATGAAATATGTGTTCATATCCATTGACCAGTGGCCAACATTTTAAAAATGACTAGTGGTCCTGGATGCCCAGTCTGAAATACCTTAAATGATGCTGATTTTCAGAGGGCAGCTGCTTAGTACTTTCTGAAAATCAAGCCCCTCTGAGGCCTCAAATTGGACAACAAAAAATCGAGGCACCCAGTTCTCTAGTCCCTTTTGAAATGTTTGGCTTTGTGTTTATATAATGTATAACTAAATAAATACATTGGCTAGGTAAGACCCTAATTCATCAAGGCACTTAAGCACATGATTAATTTTGAGCTCATGAGTGATCCCATCCCCACTCAGCAAAGAATTTAAGAGTATGTTTAGGGACTTTGAGGTTTAAAGTCTCTACCCTGCAATTTTAGGGGGAAGGGAACAGAACCAAGCATGTTCTACACTGCAATCAGCGGCATAACTGCAGGACTGGAAGTCAGAGTCAGCTAGTTTGGATCTAGCTAGCTCAAGTTAAAAAAGCAGTGAAGCTGTGGCTGCCTGGACGGCAATGCAGGCTGCACAGCCCTACCCCAGACCTGGGTATGTGCTCAAGCAGCTAGCCCATGCTGTCACGGCTTCATTGCCATTGTTCTTCAAGTGAGCTAGAATACTCATGCTGCAGTCATATCACTGACTGCAGGGTAGACATACCCTGAATCTGTGGGGTCGCATTGATTCAGTACATGATGGTAGCTCCTGAACATGCAATATCACATATGATTGCAGTGTCACTCACCCCATAACCGTCATCACATCATGATGTGATTCTTTTGTAGCTCCCTATACACCCACCTGCTCTTAGAGGCTGATTATCATCGCCGTAGGCTATTTAAATACCAACTGAATCATGTACATTTATTGAAGTTGGTACACAGGTTTTGTACAGCTAGAATATATGTTCCTGGAGCATATACCACAATCCTGGGAAAATAATGCATAGAAAGACTTGTTTGGCATAATAACTGTGGCAGCCAAAATAAAATGTGCTGACATGGACAGAGCAGAAACCCACAACATGGATGAAACTGTCCAGATTTCTCTGTAATGAATTGTAGATTCAGATATAATAGCTTAGAGCAAAATCCTAACTGCAAAAGCAATTTCCATTGAAATGTAAGCAGGATCCTGGGCGCATGGTGATGAACTATACTCAGATATGAGGACTTGCTGGTGACTCACAGTACCACAGAAGCCTTGCATCCTCCCATGCACAGGGGATGGAGGGTGAGCACCTGCATCTCAACAGACCACAAAGAGTGTTGGAATAGGCCAGCATAGGTCATTGGACATGTCTTGGAGGAGGGAGCATTTGGCTCACATTTATATAGACCCAGTGGCACAAAATCCCTGTAGAGGACTTGTCTCCGCTATTCCTTTCCAGAGTCTGGAACAGGGGCTCCAGGGCACTGCAGGTTGGGGGGCAGTTCCATCCTTACCTCCAGGCGCCCCAGCAGAGCTCCCTGCACCAAGCCTAATTACCCTGTGAATGGCACTCTGCATGAGCAAAGGGGGAGGGGAATAAAAAGAATATTATTTAAATGAAAAAAAAAATCTAAAATAAAGATTCACTGTATCTGTCACAGGGTGATTGGCCCCTTTAAGAAGAAATGGGACCAGCCACATCTGGTCCATAATTAACTAGCTGCTTCCCAGCCTGAGGGGGTGAGGCTAAGGATAGTCAGGTGATAAATTAATGGACATCTGGGCCTTATAAAAGGACTGAGAGTTAGCTGTGTCTGGCGTTAGAAGCATAGGTAGGTTGTCTCTTGCAGTGTGCTCTGCACTATGGTGGGTAGGGGAAACGGTACTCCAGGGGAACCAGGCTGGGGCTAACACTTGAGCCCAGAGCCGAGACTGTTGAAGGACAAGGGAGGCTTTTTGGCACAGTCCCACATGACGTTCTCATAAGCAAACTAGGAAAATAGGGTCTAGATGGAAATTACTGTAAGGTGGGTGCACAACTGGTTGAAAGACCCTATGCAAAAAGTAGTTATCAATGGTTGGCTATCATACTGGGAGTGTGTACCTAGTGAGGCCCCACGAAGGTCAGTCCTGGGTCCAGTACTATGCAATATTTTCAATAATAACTTGGATAATAGAGGGGCAAGTATGCTTATAAAATGTGCAGATGGCACTGCACTGACGGGGTTGCTAGCACTTTGGAGGGCAGGATTAGAATTAAACCGGATCTTGACAAATTGGAGAATTGGTCTGAATTGAACAAGCTGAAATTCAATAAAAACAAGTATGACACTTAGAAAAGAAAAATCAAACTCCCAACTACAAAATGGGGAATAGGTAGTAGTACTGCTGAAAGGGATCAGGAGGTTCTACTGGATCACATATTAAATATGAGTCAACAATGTGATATAGTTGAGAGAAAGGCTAATATCATTCTGGGGGGAATTAACAGCAGTGTGGTATGTAAGACACAGGAGGTAATTGTCCCACTTTACTCAGTGCTGGTGAGGCCTCAGCTGGAGGACTGTGTCCAGTGCTGGGCACCACACTATAGGAAAGAAGTGAACAAATTGGAGAGTGCCCAGAGGAGAGCAACAGAAATTATAAAAATTTTACCAAACCTGACCTGTGAGGAAGGGTTAAAAAAACTGGGCATGTTTAGTCTTGAGAAAAGAAGATTGAGGGGGATCTGATAACAGTCTTCAAATATATTAAGGGCTCTTAAAAGAGGACTGGGATCAATTGTTCTCCAGGTCCACTGAAGGTAAGACAAAAAGTAATGGGAGTAATTTGCAGCAAGGGAAATTTAGGTTACATATTAGGAAAAAAATTCTAACTATAAGGGTAGTTAAGCTCTGGAATAGGCTTTCAAGGGAGGATGTGGAATCCCCATCACTGGAGATTCTTAAGAACAGGTTGGACAAACACCTGTCAAGGATGGTCTAGGTATACTTGGTCCTGCCTCCATGCAGGGGGCTGTACTTGACGACTTCTCAATGTCCCTTCCAATCCTACATGTCTACGATTGGCTGATCAGAGGTGAGCATGGACAGCCTGACACCAAGTGAGAGATGATAGATCGGGTGGGGATTGACTGAAGGGCCTTGAAAGTAAATACAAGCATCTTATGTTGATATGATAGAAAAGGGAGGGCTGCACAGAGAGGCGTGATATTGTCCAAGTGATGGGCTAGACAGGGCCAGATTAACCCATCACTAGGCCCTAGGCAAACCCCACCACCCGTCTCCCAGTTGGCTCCCCAATGCGGACACTCACTGCAGCTCCCCATCCAGCGCTGGGATGATAGTGCAAAGCTCCAGCAGTTCTGGTTCAGGTATTGGTGCAGCCCTGCAGCAGGAGCAGCAAAAAGCAGCATAGCTGGCTGCCCTACTGCCCACTCAGGTTTGGCCCTGTTGGCCCTCTGTCATGACGTGGGAGGCACTGGGGGCCAAAACTGAGTAAGTGGCGTTGCAACATGTGACAGAGCGGCAGTTAGGTTGCCCTTCCCTCCTCCCCCGAGTTGGACCCTAAGCACATGTCTAAATTGCCTATGCCTTAATCTGGCCCTGGAACTAAGAAAATTATTTTAGCAGAGGTATTCTGAGTGATTGTGAGGGGGCAAGCTTGCATTTGTCAAGGCCACAGAGAAGGATGTGATAGTAATCAAGAGGTGAGATGATGAGAGCTTTAGCTATGTGGATGGGTAGGAAAGGCCGTATCTGGGAGAAGATATGCAGAAAGAATCAACAAGCTTTAGACATCGTATGGATGGGAGGACCTTGAGAGAGACCTGAGTCGAAGTTGACACCCAGGATACAGGTCTGAGTGACAGGCAGGATGTCAGTGTTATCCGCAGCAGTTTGCCTGGTAGCAAGCGTCTTTCAGGTTCAGGTGTGATGGCCCTGATTCTGCAACTGGCTGCATGTGAATGAATGCTTAATCCCATGCAGATCCCCACTGACTTCAGTAGGGGCATGCGCTGGCCCAGGAGTCAGCTTCGGGATCAGTGACTATGTTTGTCAGTATTTTCAAGGGGTGGATTTTGCTTTCCCCCAATCCTCTGTTTTACCTTGATATCAAAGACCGAGATCCTATAAATAACACTCTTGTTCTCTCTTCCTATGCTGAACCAGCCCTTGCTTTACCCTTTATTTGGCTTCCCTGGCCCTGCATCTAAAGAACAGATTACAAATTACGCCATCAGCAGTCAACCAAGGTCCAAAACCACAAGGAAGAATCTGAGTCATCTCCCTGAGAGAATATTTTAGCTGTACATCATTGTTTGTTTTCAGGCAGACCAGTACAATTATGCAACATAAATTATTTTAAAGCATTTGGGACTTCAATTCAATTTAAAATCCTGTAGGTTTTATGACTAGAATGAATTATTATAAAATGTCTGCATATGAATGAAGAGTTTGAAGGGGAGTAGGGAAGAAGGATTAAAGGGCATAAGAAATTTCATACACAGGCTCAGGCTAAAGTGTAACACAGGGTGGGCGATATGAAGAGTCCATGTCAAAATGTGGGTTATTGTATTTATGGTTCTAAAATATACTTGTAAGATCCTTTTGTCATGAGTGTGTGCTCTGAACATAAAGCGTTATGCTGAGCTCACTTACGGTACAGCAGCTCCATTTACTTCAATGGGCCTAGGTTAGGTGACTTCTGATCTATGCCGGCGTCAATGAGGGGCAGAATCAGACTCATATTTAGAAAACAAACCTGATTTATTAAAGGGATAGAAGGAGGTATTAAAATGTGGTCATTCTGAATATTTCACTGCACCAGTAAAATGTTAAGGGCTCGATTCCGGCACTTATATTCAAGTTGATTAATATCTTATTATCAAAGAGGAAGGATAGGCTTGTGGTTGTGTCACCAGCCTGGGGCTCAGAAGGGCTGGGTTTGTTCAGTTCCTGACTCTACCACAGATTTCCTTTGTGATATTGGGCCCGTCACTTAATCTAAATTCCTCAGTTTCCCATCTGTCAGATGGAGATGATGATAATATTCTTTGCTCGCACGCAAGAGAAGAAGAATATCACCTAGGACTGCATTGCTTTTCCCACGACCCTGTGACTTTTTCTTCTTGGAGAGAGATGGATAGCCACCGAAAGGGGAACTTTACAGGGGGGTTTCTCCCCCTGATCTGGGTTTCAGTACCCAGTCCTATAGTATTGTCTCAAAGTCCCAAAGGGATATTTTTTTTTAAAGACTAAAAAACAAATCACCTTTTCCAATTCCATCCTTCTGAGGTCCACAGCACCATAACAGCCTGGGTCCAGCCCCAGGCTTTCTCTTTGTTATCACTATGGCCTTAATTTTAAACCGAATGAGATTTGGCCAGCTTTGGGGCCAGGGTGTATCATTGCGTCTAATTTTGAAGTGTAACTTTGTGAGAGGTGTGAATTCAGCTCAGAGAACAAGGTTCTGTGCTGTGTCTTTTAGAGCCCACCTTTGATCTTGGCCAGCTCCAGGCGTTGCAGAAGCCCAGCGTAAACCAGACAGTCCTGGGGACCTGAGTTATGGCAGCCTCCCAGGCTGCACTGAGGACTGCAGCACAGCCAGGAATCTGGTCAGCTATTTATGTTGTGTCCCTGCTCACACTGGGGCTTACGGGGGGAGTAGTGCCTGCACCAGAGGAATCCTCCCCATCTGGATACAGGGCTTTTAGGTCCCCTTTATACTTCTCCAGCCTTTTTATGCAGTGTCAAGGGGCTGCATAGGGAGTGATGATCTTACTCAGAGACTCCATGATCATTCCATGAAGTTTATCCCGCACCCACGTGAAGTGTAGGGCCTGTGTCCAAATGCACATTTATCCAGCCTGTGCTAGGGTCTGGCATTGATATGGCTGCTGGCCTCTTTTAAATGGGGCTGGGTGTGAATGTAGCCGTTGAATGCACATATTAAGCTGTCTTGGTAGTACATAACTACACTGGTATAGGTCTGTTTTGGTACCTTTTTTATATCTTCCTGGGGGAAATTTCTGTCTCTTTCTCTCTCTCACACACAGCGTTTGATTCATGAGCAAAATAATTTGCATTCTTGCGAGAATGAGGTGCAGTCCCAGGTGTGTAACCTCAAGGGCAGTAGCAAGCTAGAGTTGTCATCACTTCAGCCTAGACCTAGCATATCAGGAACTCCTGAGAACTGTGTGTAACCAGCAGACTCCACGGGACTCAGAGTGTGTTGAGACAGGAAGGCAAGTGACAGGAAACGCTCACTCAACCCCTCCAATCTAGCACACAATTTAACCTTTTGTGACCTGAACCACACTTTTTGCCAGCTCAGTATTTACAGCACGCACACACACACATTCATTAATGTATCACCACGGCTGGGAACAAGGCCACATAGTCAGTGAATGCAAAAACAGTGTTGCCAATTCTCACGAGATATATTTTCAGTGCAAGGAATCATTTTGACTAAATTCTGTCTTTTAAAATAATTTGGAAATGTAGTGTTTCAAGAAAGCACTTTGTTACCGGAATAGTACATTTTAATATTTCATTTTGAAACAACATTTCATTTAGAAACTAATCTTAATATCAATTATAATATACCATTAAAAAAGTCCATATCAGAACAAAACATTTTGATTTTATCGAAACAGGGTATTTCGGCTGACCCAAAATATTTTTTTTAATACGTTTTTCAAAAAACTAATTTTGCAGGAATTTTTTTGATTTTTTGTTCCGTTCAGAATGAAAACAAATTTCAAAATGTCAGAATTTCCTGCAAAATGGAATTTTTGACTTTGGATGAGCGCTAGGAAATGCATATATAGTGCCAGATTCTGC
Organism: Gopherus flavomarginatus; assembly: GCF_025201925.1. Classification (NCBI taxonomy): domain Eukaryota; kingdom Metazoa; phylum Chordata; order Testudines; family Testudinidae; genus Gopherus; species Gopherus flavomarginatus. The sequence goes on along the minus strand of NC_066624.1, from coordinate 102,549,443 downwards.
TCTTATCTGCTCAGAGATAAACCCAGAGGAATACTGCTGAAGTCAGTGGAGTTACTCCAGCTTTATACTGATGCTAATGAGATCAGAATCTGACTAGCTGGCTTCTCTAGGATTGCACAGGATGTATACAGTTCCTGGCTGAACATGGTTGTTTGTTTGTTTTGCTTGTTTTATTACTCAGTACCTAATAATGTGGAATGAAGAACAGGACCAAGCTGCAAAAGGGCCTGAGGACTTCACTTTAATTGAAATCAGGATTGGGAACATCCTTCTAAACCAATTCAATCCAAGGGTTTTGCAAAAGCAGTGGATTTTCTGGAGTTACTTTCCAACAGGATTTAGCTTTAACATTTCATCTTTTACAAAGGGACATATTTTTAATGATTAATCTAAAGCAGTTTTATTTTATTCCCTGATATTCAGCCTTCCAGGCACAAGAGATTCTAGGCACAATTCAATTAAAGCAATTAAATAGTACTAGAAAAAAAGAAAACATGGATCGTTATTAAAGATGGTCCGGAGCCAAAAGTTTCCGCACTGAATACAAATTCAAACTTTAATGAAGCTTGGGGCTATTCAGAACTGGAAGTTGGTTCAGTCCATTATAGAGCTAGTGGGCCAGCCCACAAAGTTTTGATCCAAGTCTGAATTTCACTAGTTTGGAGGAGTTTGGGCCCATCTCTGCTAAGTACAGTACACGATCCAAGGCACAAAATTCCATCAATAAGTTGACTCTAAAGCAATCTCCCAGAATGGCTGAACTGGATAAATCGGTGCTAACCATATTTACTAGTAGAAGAAACATTGAAACTCTCATGTTCTCATTAAAATATCTGTTGGTTTCTTAGATCATAGCTCTCTGTGTATGTTATGAAATAATCCAAACAACAACTTAGCTAAAGATTTCACAACAGGACTTTCTTTCTTCAGCTGTATTTTTCCAAACAGGCATTTGTAGAGGCTCTCATTTCAGTGCCTTCATTGGATCAGTATTTGTATCACAGATGCCACACAATTATTTGCACAATGTTAGTGGCATTATGCCGCGAGAATATTTTCCACTGATAAGGCTGATACAACAAAGACTTTGAATTCTTCCCCACACACCCCCACTCCCCTTAAACCCTCCCTTGTGCATATGTGTCTGGGGAGGGAGCGAGGAGGCTCCTATACTCAGGGAGGATTGCAGGAGCTGCTGGAGAGGAAAGAGGAAAACATTGTTTATCCCTTGCAGGTAAGATAATTGACCTGTAGCCTGTAGACAACCAGTCTCAAAGCAACCAGTGGCTACACTGAAGAGACACTAGCTAACCAAGGCCCAGCCTAGCCTGTCAAACAAAAGCTTTATAGGCACACCAGGGAGAACAAAAGTAGCATGTTTTGTTCCTTCATAATAAATCTTCCATCTTTATTGTGCTGAGACATTCTGCGCTCGAGCATGCCGCATTTCTGAGCAATACCCAGTCCCTCCGCCCCACTGAAACACTTGACAAGGACCCGAAGCATCAAAACGTATTCGACTTGGTGTACCAGGCTATAAGCTTTATTTGGTCTGAAAATATAGCCAGGCCCAGCTGTTGTGTGGCCGCTCTGTCAGTGTGGTTCCTGGGTTAGGGAGCACAGCCTCTGACGCCAGCACTCTGTATTTTATTTGTACTAAAGGCTATAAAATAGCCATTTCTAAATTAACTAGCATTACATAATGCAACTGTTTATTACATAAGGCTGCTGTTTATATTGCCTGGAATATTGATTGCTATAAAAAATGTTGCACAGCTAGAGCTCATATAAATTAACTTTGTTTTCTTTTCTTTTTTAAATGATCAATCAAAGGTCTAATTTGTTCTCATGAATTCACCTCTGCTAAGCATGCAAGGTATCAGACAGGGCATTGTTTACCATCATTCAGGCTTGCATTCAGCACAGAATCTGGCAGGGGATATATAAGGATGACAATTGGATCATTATTTGAACCATTGCAAAAAAGCAAATAAAGCAGACGTACTTGCTTTCCTTCAAATCAGGTCAATTTTTTCCCCCTCTGTAAAGCAGCAGTGGAAACCACTTAAGAATCCCAGCACTCTAACTATATATCATCATTATTGCCTACTGTACACTGTGACTAGGTATTTTCCAACAATAGCACAAGAAATGAGAAAATGAAAGATGTTTTTCTATTTTTTAGCCTGGGGGAGGAGAGAGAGAGACAGAATTAAATATTAACAGAGCTAACAGATCATGGAGCAAAAACAATTAAATAGCACAGCATCAACACAACAATAACAGCAAATCATGATGCAACTGCTGAGCATGGTGGAAATATACTAATCATGGATTAAAGGGACTGATTTGTGTCTCATGAGTATTCATGGCTAAGACCGGATATATGAAAAGCTGATATGGTGCGGGGGGAGATTGGTGGCAAACATGAGAATATTCCAGCATATGGGCAGAATTATGACTTTTCTTGAATATGCCTCAGATGGGGGAATTCTTGTCAATTTTACAGAGCAATTTCCCGCATCCTTGCAGAATAAAACACCTTATTTTTCCCTCTCTACACACACACTATTGAGAATTGTCTGTCTGAAAAAAATTCACCCAGAAAATTAGAGGATAAACTGAAAACATCATATTTGCTTTATGGACCGGACCATGGTTGGCAACATCCCTCCGGCAACATGGAGTAGCTGATGCTTCCAAAGATGAATCATCCTCATGCTGCACTTACTCCCCTGAGACAAGGACTATGTATCCTCCATACTACAACAGCCACACTGTCCGCATCCAGTAAATAGAAAAACTTGGCTTATGATTTCTTGGGATGAAGCCCCATGACAGCCAACAGTGCAATGTTCTACACAGGCAAAGGATTCTAGTCAGTTCCTCTATAGTTATCCGCTTGTGCTCTGAACAATACATACAAATGCTGGCATTGGTCATCATGGGCTGCAAAAAGACCATTTCTTTTCTTGCCACTTTTGGGGGAAGGGTGAAATTTTTTTGCACAACTCCAGAACAGGAAAAATACCCTAAGAAGCCAGGGTAATAGCAGGCCAGGTCATCTACTGAAGAAAGAACTCACTACAAGGAGCCCCTCATGGAGATTTCTTCTCAGTCATTCAAAAAGAATAGAAGGAGTTACCTCTATCTTGTGAGTAGGCTGCAGGTCCCATCCCAACCTGGCAGATCTCCAAGGTTCTGCACCAACTCTATTTCCCCGATGCTCCTCTCCCTGGGTTTCTTGCAGCATGATTTCTAGAAAGCCATGCTACCAGGGTCACTTGCTGGCCACAGCTGGGCTTGAGACCGTAAGGCAGAGGATCCAAGGAAAAAATATGGTTGCCTAAATTCCATGGGGCCAGAAGCAGAGCAATGTGCATCCTCTTGCTTTTCCTTTCTTTCCCTTCCTTCACCTTTCCCCACTCTCAATGTCCATTCCTTGTCCCCAGTAGACATTAAAGAGGGGAATGGTTCTGCAGAGGTGGCTTAACCCCAACCACTTGCACATAGGAAGGGAGCCCTAAGGCTCCCAACAACTTCAATGGGCATTGGATCAGACCCTTGTTGGGTATCTCCAAGTACATGAATATGTTCATTAACACTACGCTCCCTATGATACAGTGAATCAGTATTATTTTCCTCACTTTACAACTGGGTAAAGAGAGGCACAGAGAGGAGAAGTGACCTGCCTATGGTCCCACAGGGATGCAGTATGAGTCTCAACCAACTGCTCTGACATTAATCAACAGTTCTAGCTCAGCAGAGTTTGTTCTCCATCCAGTAGCTACAGCAGCAGACTTTTACAATCTTAATAAATCTTCTACTTTTAAGGTTAAAGGAAAGTCCCTATTGGAGATCTAGTGTTTTCAGTTTCAAGTCCGTTCCGTTTTTGGTTGGTTTGGTTTGGTTTCCTTCACTAGCTAGAGTTTCATTACTGTGCAGAAGCAAATGTAAAAGAAAAAAAAGCAACCCAGCAGTTTATGAATAAGAAGCGACCAATTTACTGCATTGGTTGGTGGGAAGTAGACATATTCCAACTAAACCCTGCCTACGATCAGTAATTTCTCTTGGAGGCAGCATTTCTTATGCAGACTGGTAGATTTATTATTATGTCTTCAGAATTTTTATTAGCACATCTAGATCTCTCTACCTGCACCTGCTGGGTATGGGGCATATGCTCCCTTCTATTAAAACCAGTAGAGGAAAGCAGAAGCCTGCAAAACTTGGCACAGAATGTGGGAGCAATGACCCAAAAGCTGCTTTCTCCTCCCCTTAAGCCTGTGGAAGGCCTTCCTCCCCAAGGCCCATGGGTTGGGGAATATCCCAGAGGAGAAAAGGGAGAGCAGGGGGCCAGAGGAACATTCACTTTCCATGGCATCCTCCCCTTTGAGCTCAGCTATCTCTGCAGCTTGTCCAAGCTACATCACTTCTACTCAGTGCCTGTACCATTGGAGGGGATGGTTTGTGAGATGAACTAATGCAGTGTGGCTCAAGAGGAAACATGTTGCTATGTGAGGGAAGGTAAGTCATCACTAGAGAGAAGACAGCACACTGCAGGTCTGTATTTTGCTTTTCACATAAAACCTTGTGGAGGCCACATCAGGTCTCCCCTCCCAAGCCCATACACCCTGGCTCAGGGTAGTGTCCAAAGGTAACTTACAATATGATCCTCATGGAGTTTCCTGGCTCAACCATACCCCTGCCATGGCTTTTATTGGAGGAGGAGGGTAGGATCAGATTGTGTGCAATATAGCATACCTATTGTTTGCTGAGGGTAAGCACAATAGAGCAGCCAGAGTATGACCACCATCTTGGCCAACACACTAGTGAAGGAACCAGGGACGTCCAGAGCCAAATGCATTTGCTGCTACACCTTGAGCTAAAGAGACATGCCTTTTAGCTGCACTATAACAAATTCATATCCTCTGCAGATTGGTCACAATGAGGGACCTGGACACACACGTACCAGTTGGTTAAATATGAGGGAATGATGAATTGCTGGCTAGACACCTGTGTTAATGGGTGAGTGAAGCACAACAAAGTGAAAAAAGTGGGGCCTCTCCCTCCTCCCCCCCAATTTTATAAAGGAATATGGGTTCTCAGATTTATAACAAGGGTGCTGTTCCATCACAGCAATTTGGGGCATGCATCAAATAAATGACAAGGAATATAGCTCTTAGTAATCAATTGTTTGCTCAGAGGTTAGATTCTACAAGAGTCAGTATCTTCTGTGGATAACATCTGAGGAGTCTGGCTAAAGATCAAAGGCCTGGAAAGAAAATGGGGGCTCTGGAGACGAGCAGATTATTGAAGAAATGATCAAATAAACCAAAGCACTATAGTTTATGTGAGATGACAATAAGAGTGGGTGGAAGTGGAATGATATCAGATTACAGGCTGTCCCTGAGAGGAATGATCCAGAGACCTGGATGAGTGCACAGCAAAATGAATTACAGAGACTGTAGATCCACTGAACTTTACAAAACCTGTCAGACTGGATGATGATAGTTCAGTATTTACCAACAGAGGAGGAAGGGAATAAAGTTACTGGGCACATTTGAACTTTTAATTAGCCCTGGCACTGAAAATCCAAAATAGACGCTGCTGAAAGTGGCCAAGGATAAATCCACAGTAATTTTTAGAAAATCTGTCATTTCCTTTTTTAACTTTGTGGTAACTAGACACTTGACACTGCGGTGTTTGATTCCCCTCATCCTTGCACTGGTGAAAATCAGGAGTAACCCCCCTGAAGTCAGTAGACGTATGCAAGTATAAAGTAGAATAAGTCTTAAAGCCATACGTGACTGTGTTGGACTGCGACTATGAATTGTTCCACCCTACTGATCTGAAACAGAGTTTAGGTGGCATAACCCTGCATGATGTTCCTCAGGTCTTTTGGCTCATGGCTGGGCCCCCGCTCATCTCTTCCAGAACTCCTCCCCTTTGGGGGAGAGTGCCCTTGCTCTCATTTCCCTTTCTTTGGCTGAGTAGCTGAGATGATTCTACCTTTTCTTCTTCCTCCTCTGAACTCTGCTGCTTGCGCTGAGGGATGTCTCATGGTATTTGTCTCCAAGAAAACTGGCTATACCACAAACTTCAGGCATCTTAAATATAGCGAACTTTGACATGGGCCTGAACATAGGGAGATAAAATTTCAAGAATATAGCTAGTTATGACCTGACTTCATTTACAATCCGCAGGTTAAGCAAGATGATAATCTTACTTGTAAGGACGTCCATTTGTGTTTGGTTTTGTGTAGGGGGATGGGTGCATTGTGTTTCTCTTTCTCTCAACAGCAGAAAGATATAAATTACTTTGTCCTGCTGTTTCATGACTAGTACCTCCTTATGTATGGTACATTGCCCCCCTGCGAGTGTGGTTGGCAATAGGGATTGATTCTGTGACCTCTGGAACTGAAAGCATGAGCTCAGCTAACAGACCCAGCTCTGCTAATCCAGGCTGTAGCAGGCTCATCGACCTCCATGTGTGGCTGAGCGAAAGTGGGTTACACACTGCCCCCAACCAAAGAAGATTATCCTAGGCTTCATAGCTCCACCCAGTGCAAATCCTTGCAGAGTCTGTCACTTGTTATATGACATCCCTTGGTGGGTTGTGGGCAGCAGGGATGGAACGTGGGACCTCTGGATCTTAGATCCCGAGCCTCATATGGAACCGATGTCTACTGTTGATAGATTTTTGAGGCCACCTATTAAAGCTCTCCCTTAGCATGTCAAATATTACCTCATTCTTGCTTTGGACCTCAGGAGACAATTTCTCACTTACAGTCTTTTTTATAATACTTTGTAAGCTCTCCAGAGCAGGGAATGGGAGACCTTGAATCTGGAAAAAGGTCTCCACCCTCTCCCCTTAGGTGCACCTGAGTAAACATCCTCACTTAGCCTTCTGGCATATTAATAGCTATTTTCCCAACAGGTTATCACTATAGATGTCACATAGAGTTCAATAGCCAGTGCTCCATAAATTCAGTACATCAAAGGTCAGGTAGTTCAAAGATCTGATACAACTGACGTCTCTCTCACCATTCCTCGGAATAGTCTTACAGTAAATCTGGGAATCCTAGCCTAAGTACTGTTATTTGTTATCAGGGATACTACAGTATTTTTGACATGCTACTAAAAAGAAGAGAAGGTTTCTACCATGAACATAAACATTTTCTTATATTATTAGCTGTGTAGCAAAAAGAGGAGCAGAGAAAGTGTATAAAAGGAGCTATTCTAAGGTGCAGAGTGGATTCTGAGCTCCCTAACTCTAGAAAAAGACATCCTTGGGCCACAGCCTTTGTTACGCTACAACTTAACCTCTAGGGTAAGGGAAAGGATTTGAGCTGTTCATACATCTGACTCCTGAGAAAATGTGAAAGCTGAACTTTTTCTTAGCATTTCCATAACTTCCCTCAGACACACGTCTGCGTTCCTTTGATTTGGCCTGGATAATCTCATGCAGTGGGCTGGTCCATCCCTCTGGGATATGTGGGTGATTACATTAGAACTGCAGGGGAGGAGGTTGTGCCTTGTTTACCTTTGAAGCATGAATGTGAGTTTGCAGTCCTGTGTCCTGTTTTGATTATCTCGTATTGCAGTGCTCTGTAGGCAGCTCTTCCATCTCAAAGTCTACCCGTTGATGAGTTAGGTAATGCGTAGTGTGGGAGGAGGGGAACACCCTGCCACTTTATTGATTATTTATACTGATAGATAAACTGTTTTCTGCTTGCTATTTCCCTTTTTTGGGGAGGGGAGCGGTTGTTATGAAAATTCCAAAACTCTAGATCAGGGATCGGCAACCTTTGGCACACGGCCCGCCAGGGTAAGCCCCGTGGCGGGCCGGACCAGTTTGTTTACCTGCCACATCGGCAGGTTCAGCCGATCACGGCTCCCATGGTCCATGGTTTGCCGCTCCAGGCCAATGGGGGCTGCGGGAAGCAGCGCGGGCTGAGGGATATAATGGCCGCTGCTTCCCGCAGCCACTATTGGCCTGGAGCAGCAAACTACGGCCAGTGGCAGCCACGATCAGCCAAACCTGCGGACGCGGCAGGTAGACAAATTGGTCCGGCCTGCCACTTACCCTGGTGGGCCGCGTGCAAAACATAGCCGATTCCTGCACTAGATGATGGGTGGTCGGTCCTCCACTTGTCACAACCAGTATTTATTGCAGTATACAACTATGCTTCAAAATCCCCACCAGCAATATCCCCAAACCGCGTTTCTATTCGTTTTCATGTGTATCCCATTGTGACCCAGCACTCACACCCCACATTAGAGCTGGGAAGGAACTCTAGTTGCGCAGGATAGTTATAGCAAGCATCTGGACTTAATGCCAACAAATCCAGCCACAGGGGAATGTGTCTGGGCTTCTATCATGTTTAGAGACCATAAATCAGGAAGCTAATCTCTGCTGTTGCTAAGCTTTGGACATAAGCACTGAGTCCACACATGCCGTAGGAACCAAAAGAGCAGGAGCTTGTGTTATGGGACTCAATACTGGGGGAACTGGATGAAATTTTAAGGGCCTCTGATATAAAGGAGCTCAAACTAGATCAGAGGTCAGCAACCTTTCAGAAGCAGTGTGCCAAGTCTTTATTTATTCACGGTAATTTAAGGTTTCGCGTGCCAGGCCAGCAGCAGACTGAGCGGGGCTGGTGGCCAGAACCCCAGCTGGCAGGGGGCTGGTGGATGGAACCCCAGACTGGCAGCAGAGTGTCGCTGAAAATCAGTGCCACCTTTGGCACGCCTGCCTTAGGTTGTCATCCTCTGGACTAGATGATCCTGTTTGGCCTTAAACTCTCTGAATCCAATTGGACTCGGAGCTGGTGTTACATAGTATTTTGTGATCAGACAGTAACAAAATTACAACACAGGTCTCTGCTGTGCAAGTTATTTTGCTGTCCACTAATGAGGAGCTGGTCCATCCCTGATCCTTCGGTTCCTGTGATGTAGTGTTATCAGGCCTTCGCAGCCCCTGGGTGGAGGTCCTAGTGCTCTGCTGCATCCCATCCCAGGAAACAGCTCTCTGAGAGGAAAAGAGCGCCATTTCGGGAACCAGTGAGATCTGTTCCTCCAGCAGGCAGAAGGTCTGGGGACCAGCTACAAACCAGTCAAGGCCCAACAGTCTGAAAAACAAGGAGCTGCCTGCCATGAGCAAGACAGTTCCTGGCTGGAGCCGGAGGAGCGAGTAAGGATGCTCCCTAGGCTGTAGCCAAAGGAACCAGTCTAGAACAAGGCCCATTGCTGGCCATAATCAGTGGCAGGAATCCAGAAGAAACCCTGCTGATTCAATTCCAGAGAGGGAATTTAGTCCAGAAAGGTTTATTTTGTTTATAATTGGTGCTGATGGGCAAGGAACAGCTTCTATCTTGAGTCTGTTATATCCCAGAAGGGATTTTGGATGTGTTACCAGCCTCAGGGCTGAGCCACCGAAGACCAGTAGAGGTAATCTGACAGCCTGCATGGGATGCTGGGAGCCAAAGGTAACAGCAGCACAATGGCTGGATGGCAAGGGGGCAACCAACACGGGAGTGTAACCCACCACATTTTCCATATTTAAATCCAACAGTTCTTGATGTGATGCTATGGGGTAAATATAAATCAGGCTTAATCTGCAATCTCTCTGCCAGGCTAGAGACCAAAAAAGGGAGTTTGTTAAATACTTATTATCTGTATTGCTGCTCCTATGTTTGTCTGTCCCTCTATGGTGTTATAAGGGGGCCCAGTATGAAATTTTCCACAGTGCACTATTGCATGAATTCTGTATTATGGCAGTTTTAGGCTGTCTTATGAATCAAATGGCCACTCTACTGTCAGACACAGCTTACCAGACTGGATGGACAAATTCTGCCATAGGACAATCCTATGTAAAACAAATGAAATGTAGATAAGAACATAAGAACGGCCATACTGGGTCAGACCAAAGGTCCATCCAACCCAGTATCCTGTCTGATGACAGTGGTCAATGCCAGGTGCCCCAGAGGGAGTGAACCTAACAGGTAATGATCAAGTGATCTCTCTCCTGCCATCCATCTCCACCCTCTGACAAACAGACTAGGGACACCATTCCTTACCCATCCTGGCTCACAGCCATTAATGGACTTAACCTCCATGAATTTATCTAGTTCTCTTTTAAACCCTGTTATAGTCCTAACTTTCACAACCTCCTAATAAGACTGCAATTCTTCAGGATCTTCCTTCCGAGAAGGTTAGGGTGCTTTGCAAACAATGGTGAATTTGGTCTTACAATACCCCTTTTTACAGATGTGTAAACTGGTGTTCACGCAAGTTAAGGCCAAAATTAACTTCAATAGGAGCTGCCTCTCTCAGCACCTCTGCAAATCAGGCCTTGCATTTAGTGTGCCTAAATGTGGATTACTGTCCCCATTTCCTGAGCTGCTGAGCACCCAGAGTGCTAGCTGGAGTTACTGGCAGCTCTAGTGCTCATCATCTTTGAAAATCAAGCCACTACCTTAGGCACTGATGTGTGAAAATGTTGTCCTACTCTTAGTGATTGGTGGAGTAGGAAGCAGAACCCGCGGACATCAGGCTTCATTGCCTTGCACCTCATGTTGTTATTTACATCTGTGCAGCTGGGAATGGTAATGTTCCTTATGCCCTTTTTATACAGGTGTAAGTGATGAGAGAAGGAGCCAGCCAGACCCAATGTTCCCTGACTCCATCTTCTGCATCTTCACCACAAAACGTTTCCCTTTCCCTAGGCTGATGATCTTTGAGGATAAACATATTAATTAAATAGAGAAAAATGGATCCTTGCAACACAACTTAAAGCCACGTTGATGGGGGGAATTGAATCCTAAAAATGAGACCAGTCTAAGAAACAAAACCCATTATATTTTTACAGGACTTGCAACTGACTAAATAAAACAACTGACCCTGCTACCATAAGGCCTTTCTGGAACAACTCTATCAAACCTCCACGTGAACAGAGCTTGAGTGTCCTACTGGAATCACTGCCATCACAATTAAGCAGGAATCTATTTTGTGACTTATATACATTAGATTTAAATGATTTAATTATAATGGCTGTAATGTACCGTCTTGTGCGACGTGCCTGGTACCCACCCTTTTGCTTAGGTCCAAACAGTGTACAGGATGCAAGGTTGAGAAGGGTTTATTTTCCTTATCCCCACAAGATCCCTCTAGAAGAAATTAAATCATGTTGTTTTCTGCTTATTTGCCGCACCGTCTTCCTGGGTTTTGCTGCATCATTTGAAAAGTAACGTGGACAGCTGGGCTATTGTGAGAAACTGCAGGGTGTTTTTAAGCTGCTGCATCACAGTTCCCACCTTTAGCTTCACAAAGATGAAAATAGAGACTGCAGTGGTGAGGGAGGAGGGGACAGCTCACTTTTTCCAATTAGGAAGAGACCTCAGTTCATTCCATTACTGCTGGCAACTACACTTAGTTAGACTTGAACTAGTTGTACCGCTATCTCAAGGCTCTGACTCAGGAAAGCTTCCCTGTTCAGTAAAGCACTTAAGCACATGCTGAAGTCAATGAGATTTAAGCACAGAGCCAGCTTTAGGCCGATTCCCCCAATTCCCTGGAATTGGGCCCCACGCCTAAGAGGGCCCTGCGCCTTAGGCGCCTTTTTCATTTTTTTTTTTTGTACTCACCCAGTGGCGGGTCCTTCAGTGCCACGGGAGACCCGGATCGGAGCCCCCACTGCCGAAGTGCCGCTGAAGCCCTGGACCGCCGCCAGGTATTCGAATCGGGCCCCACAGTTCATAAAACCGGCTCTGTTTAAGCACATGCTTAAAGATAATCACCCGGTTAGCTGCTTTCCTGAAGTGGGGCCTCTAAGTCTGTTAAAGCAGGAAGGTAGAGTCAGCTTCTCATTCCCCTGCCCTCTGTTGCCACAAATGGACTTTAGCCTTCCTGCACTCTCATGGAACTCTCTCTCCAGATCAATAGGGTCTCTTCAGAGGATTCAGTCTCCTCTTATTTTGACCCACGTTTCTCCAAACTAAGATGATCTTTTTACATCTTGCCCTCTGTTGAGTGAGGTGTGAGAACTGTCTATTTGTGTGTGTGTGCACATTGTAGCAAATGGTCTTCTGTATATATCAGTGGTAGGCAACGTATGGCACATGTGCCAAAGGCAGCATGTGAGCTGCTTTTCAGTGGCGCTCTCACTGCCAGGGTCCGGGGGGCTCTGCATTTTAATTTAATTTTAAATGAAGCTTCTTAAACATTTTAATAACCTTATTTACTTTACATAGAAACATAGTTTAGTTCTATATTATAGACTTATAGAAAGAGACCTTCTAAAAATGTTAAAATGTAGTGCTGGCACGCGAAATCTTAAATTAGAGTGCATAAATGAAGACTCGGCATATCACTTCTGAAAGGTTGCCGACCCCTGGTATATATGTACCACTTTCCCTCTGTACCATAGATCAGAACTGATCATCAGGTGTGTCATACACCCCATTGTCATTTATTTATTTATATTTTGGTAGCTCCCAAAATGTGTTGGGCACCATGCATCATACACCATGCATACATAGGAAGGCATCATCTCTGCCCAAAGAGCTTACTGGCTAAAAGGTCCCATGCTACTAACACTTAATGGAGATTTTCCCTTAGCTGAAGTGATAGGGGAGGTCTGTGCTTTTGGAGCAGTGATAATCTTATACCTGCAATGTCAGAGTACTGTATTCCTTGACCAATTCTAGTTTTTTCAGTGGGACTTTAACAGGACTACTCCTAGCTTAAATTATCATCCAACATGAGTAAGGATGGCAAGATCTGGCTCTTATTTATTGCCCCTTCTGGATTATTGTCTTTGTTTCTCTTTCTGCAGATTAATTACAAACATCTCATTCTGTGGAGCGAAGATCACAATGGATAGTGGTTGCGTGATCTCAGAACCATGAATTATAGATGGCTGACATATCACACCAAGCTATTATGCTATTTTTTTTCACAAGCAAGCTATGAATTATGAAGAAGCTCCATTAATTTCATAATATTCTCTATCTTGTGTGTGGGTATGTGTGGGTGCCTGCTGATAAAACCTTTATTCCCCCCGCTGCCTCCTCCCCACATCATCATCATCATCATCAGATAGACAACACAGTAGCATTGTGTAAAGGTTTTCTACACACACATTCACAATCAATCAGTTTTTTGGAGAAAACTGAGTGAATAAAAAATGGAAAAGGAGTCTCTCAATCTTCACTAAAATCCCTGCTGCTGTGAATGCTGAATATGTACAAAGTGTGAGAGAGCGCTGTGGTATGTAGCTCTCAGGCATTCAGATACCACAGTGCTGGGAGTGGTATAAGAACCTAAACAGAATCAAACAGAATCTATTTATGCCAAGCCACTTACGCTTGGACACATCACGTGCTGTTCCTTTAACAATTTGCACATGAAGCACAGTGGAGATCAGCCTTTTGATCTTTGTTTAAATAAATGTTTTAATGGTATCTATTTCCTCTATTGGGCTATTTTCTTCAATGGCAGAATGTGACTCCAGTATCCCTACAACGGACTTCTGAGCAGCCTGACCAGTTTCTCCTCCACTTGTAGTGACAATCATAGTTTCAGTCAGGGAATTTCTGTCCCCTTGTTGAGGCCAAATCCTTGTCTGGTGACCGTGACACGGGGGCATGGGGCCAGCTTTGCCATGTCTACTGTGCCCACAGACGCCCTGGATATTGGGGATATTCCAGGGTTTGGTATAGACATTGGATGAAGGTGTGGCCAAGGCTGTGCTGCACTGCATTGATTCCATGGTGCTGCAAGCCCCACAGGTGCCAGGAGAGTTGGGAGTACCAATTAGGGCAGTTCTCAGGGCTGCTCCAGCCTGTCCTGGCAGCTGTGCCAGTTCCCACAGCCCTGGAATCAGGCAGCTGCTAACCACCTCCCCTCTGGTCCTGTGGCAGCCCTAGCCCTTGCACCTGAGGCTCTCCCTAAAGATTCATCCCTATGTGGGTGCTGGGATGGAGAGGAGATGGTTTGTGCCTCCCCTTTTCTGGGGCAGTTGGGAGATGGTGGGTCCTGGTGCCGCCCAGGGCAGCCTAGATAGTGTCTCTGAGTCAGTGGCCCTCGGGGTCACACCTCACTAGAGAGACGATCCATGCTGCCTGCCTTCTCCCAGGCACGATCCACCCCCAAACTGCTCTGGGTCTCTGGCTTGCCCCTCACAAACCCCCAGTGCTTGGGGCTGCTGTGAAGCCTGTGCAGGGGAGGCTAAAACCCTGCAAACCCTCTGCACTAAAAGCTCTCCCCTTAGCAGGAGACAGGGCTCCCTAAGGCTCTCCCCACGGTAAGCAAGCAAGCAGGCAGTGCCCCTCTCTTAGGCTCTCCCGGTAGCAGGCAGCTCTTGCTCCTCTCTTCGAGAGTTGTGGGTATTTTTGAAAGTAGCAGTGTAATAATACACAAACCACTGATGATGTCAGCTTGTTATTGACTTTCCAAGTCTGAATGACTGAGCAAAGGAGAGGGGGTGGGGTGGAATCAAGCTATTGCAGGCGACGTGGCCAGCCATGCAAAAATGAGTTCTCAAGGTTGTGCTGGGGGATGGGCAGAGTGTCTGGCGGCTGCTGCTGCTGAGCCTGTGTCTAAAAAAGCAGCCTGAGAATCAATGCAGCCCAGAATAGGCCGCAACTCCACTGAGGCTCAGGGGCTCAAGCACCTCAGATATTTATGTTTTGTCAGGTTTCTCATGCAGAAATTTAAACCGATGCCGCCTCCTACGCCCACAGAAAGCCTTTACTATGGGGCAGGAGTGAGTTCCAGGCCCTGAAGCTCAGAGTACAGTGTTTGTCGGCTTAGCTCCAGTGGCTTTAATCCACTAGCCTCCTAGGACCACGCAAAAGGGACTTTACACCCTCTGTGGAGCACTTGCACCCACCGGGATTCCTGGCAGGAGTTAAGCGCTCCTCAAGCTGCCCAGGTGAGCCCCATGAGCGCCTAGACTAGATCTGTGTGATATTTATTACCATTCAGAGAAGATCCTATCAAATGGAAGGGTCACTGCAGCAGCAGTGAAATATATTTTGTGGTATTATTGGTCTCATTTATTTTATAGGGCATCCAGGTCTCATTTATTTTATAGGGCATCCAGTGGTAGAGTGTTATTAATGAACCATCCTTCACAGCTGGCCACCAAACAGTACATCTTCATCGAATAGACTCTTGGCGATTGGCCTGGGCCTGGTGACTACAGCAGTCACTTGCATAGCTGAAGAGCCGGGGCTAGGATTGACCTTGGGATTCCCTTGGTTACTGATGATTGTGCAGGTGATAACCACCATGGCTTCTGGGGTGTGAATCAAGCTGCCCACCTCCTGTGAGTCAGGCTTCCTGCTCTCTATTCCAGTAAGAAACATTAAGAGCAACAGCCACCTCACAGAAACCTAGTGCAACAAATTAATGGCCATGCAAACTTAAATATCCTGCTATACCCAATACTGGGGCTGCATGGATGTCGAGGTCATGAATGGGATCAGAATTTAGCATGTTCTGCTCTATAACCAAAGTACCTTACTTCCTATTATTTATTTGAATGACCATAACAGCTAGACTGTGACAAACCGTGCTGCACATCACGGCCATTCAGAACTCCATAGAGGAGTAGGGATAGAACACAGATCCTACTGCCCCAAAAACACAGACTCCTACACGTGAGCTAAAGAAGAATCTTCATTAGTAAGCAGCATCTAGGCCCTATGACACGTTTGGAGAAGTTCTGATTCCGTCCAATGGAGGGGAGTGGTACACGTGGCTACTGGAAAATATATTATACCAGGAATTCCGAAGTTTTGGTAACAGAGTCTCAGCGCTTGCATATGGAAACCTGACCCAAGCCAACCCTGAAATCTATATGATAAAACATGACAGGAATATGGGAATTAGCCGTCAACTTTTCAAAATGATGAAAATGGCCCTCAGCTTTATAAAGGGCCTCAGCAGAATCCTAACCTCTGTAAGCATTAGGGTGTTTGCCATCTGGAGCCAAAATTTGCTGCTTGTGACCATCCCTTCTTTTGAGCGTATAATGCTGTTGTTGGTAACAATCTGGGGCATTTGGCTGCCTCCAGACTGTCGAGTCCTAAGCAGATTTCAGATATCCTTAAGTGATCGTGAAGTAAGGAATCTGTACACATACATATAGGAACAACCACTAACCAGCTAAGCAATACGAAGGCTCCAAAGTCAATATGTAGCAGACAGCCCAGACATCTTCCCATTGCTGACTCTCCCACATAGAACAGGGCTAAGTGAATGTATCATCAGAAGAGGAAGTATTGAAAACAGAAATGTGCCAAGCTGCTACGAAAGACAGTTAGCCCCGGTGTTATTTAGTTCATATCAGGAAACTGGATCTGGGTTGATGGGAGAGAAACCTGGAAAGAAGAATGTTAACTGTGTGGCATGTTCCTTCATCCCCTCCACCCAGCTGGGATCAAATTCTGAGGGTTCAAACCAGGGGACAGCCACTGTCCGCATCAATTTATATAGACTCTCCTACTGTCCTAACACCCTCTTGTTTAGTAGGGAAGCACAGGGACAACTCTGGCCCCCATGGATCTGAGACTTTTGGAGCTTGGGCTTCTCCACAGGTCAAAACTGATGGGGTAAAATCCTGACCCCATTAAAGTCAATGGAACTTTTGCCATTGACTTTGAGAAGGCCAGGATTTCACTCATATGGTCCTCTTGTTGGGAATAAACTACATTGGGAGCAATATGCCCCATTAAGGGGGCATATCAGGAGACAGCACAATTCAGTGAGTGGAATGTAGAGAAGATGGTGGCACTTAATTTTTAGGCTTGATAGTTGCTATTATTCCAAAAGGCAGGTATCTGTTCTGAGTTTTTGGCAAATATTTATTGGACCAGATATCTGCTAATAGCAGGGAGTTTTAAATTGTGAGGTACGTAAACACTTCAAAAGCAGATGCCCTCCTATCCATTTCATTGCCTATGCATATTGAAATGATTAAAGCCCAGCCTGACAAGGTGGGAAAGGTAATATCTTCTATTGGACCAGCTTCTGTTGGTGAGAGAGACAAGCTTTCAAGCTTAAGCAGAGCTCTTCTTCACCAACATAAGTTGGCTCAATAAAAGATATGACCTCACCCACCTTGTCTCATTAATATCCTGAGACTAGTAAAGCTCAGACTATCTTTTACCACCTGAGCTTGCTGTCATATGACACAAGGAATAAAGAACAGGGACAAATATCTGCAGCATATCTGAATCTCTTTTCCTTGCAGGACTGGAAATGGGCTTCTGTGGAGAATCCTGTGTGTGAAGCTCCTAGAAGTTTGTAGGAGACAGACAGTAATGACGCAGTAAGTGGCACAAAATCCTTCTGGATTTAATAGGGAATCACTGGTTCACAGACACAGCATAAGGAAGGGAAGACTTTTATAAACAATTATCTGTACAAGCTGTGAAAGTAGAATTTGCACGAACTCTCCTGGGTTTGGAAATACTTTCTGGCAGATAGGAGGAAGCATGTAGCTTATAAACCATGTGTGGTATCATATTATAAACTGTGACTTTCTTGATGCATTACTCTTGGGCCCTCTTCATGCGCTCATTTTCCCTAAAACATGTACTCCTGTATTGCAATTTAAAATAGCCATTCCACTGGAATTAATACAAAGCGAAGAATCTTGAGCTGTACATATTGTATTGTGGACTACCCAGCCCAATTCCACAAAGACAATTACGAATGAGCCCATTTTAGTATTTATTTAGTAACTAATATCATATTTTGCAGTTTAATGGAGCCTGCCATCTGAAAGGAAGGCTCTCAAAAGAGCTTTCAGACATCAGTAAATTAATCCTTTCAGATCCCTGTGAGGTAGATAACAATTATGCTAATTTTTACCCAGGGGGAAACTGAGGCACAAAAAGATATTAAGAAACTTGCCTAAGGTTACACAGTGAAACACTGGCTGAATACCTAGGCCTGATTCTCTGCTGTCATGTATCTTGTGCAGTCATTTACGCCCATATAAAGTGGGCATAAAACAATGCTATTCTGATTTGGGAGCATTTTACACGTACTTTACACAGCCATAAATAACTAGACAAGGTGCAGAGCAATAAAGAATCTTGTCTCCTTCCTTACAGTCACATGCTGTAATCACTCCAAACATTCCCTCATGCTACCTTGCATTATCTACTCTTGCTAGGCCTGATATTTTAGGCTCCAGAAGGGTCTACTTCCAGGAACCAACCCATATGGACATAATGGTATAACAACAGTATAGTACATAAGATCTATGCTTGAGGGGTGTGGCTTTTGGGAACAATGACATAAATGCAGAGGTGCTGACTGGGGGATGGAGATGGAATGGAGGAGGGTAGCAAAATATCAGCCCCACTTTCCAAATACTAGGGCATCTGACTTTCTATTTTAAACCTATTCAATTCTTCCTATAGCACTAGGAGCCTGGTTTCCAACCATGTTCTGTTCGGTATTCTATGATTTATTTCATGGACTAGACACATTGGGCTTGATTCACAAAGAGACACAGACACCTAATTGCCACTTTAGGCATGTAAATCCCAGAATCAGGCACCACTGCTATTCATAAAAAAACCTGTTCACCTGCCACCAAACGTTGTAGGAGCCTAAAATCACTCAGCACCTAATTTTTTGCAGTTTCCTCAGTGCCTATGTTCCTGCCTCTGAGGATGTGCACTGCTGCCTCATTTTGGGGTGGGAGACGTGCGGGGGAAGCCGGGGGAGACTCTCTGACTCAGTACCCTGGTGGTTTGCGTACCCACCCATGATGTTGCAGACCAAGGATCATCTTCCAGTGTCTCATTAGTTATTTATCCAAAGTAGAACAGCTTTAACAGAAGAGACTGTGGGAGCCCCACATCAGAATGTCCCAAGCCCCATAGGTAGGGCACTCACCTGAGCAGGGGCGGCTCTGTATATTTTGCCACCCCAAGCACAGCAGTCAGGAGGCTTTCAGTGGCACTCTTGCAGGAGATCCGTTGGTCCCGCACCTTCGGCGTACCCACCGCTGAATTGTCGCTGAAGCCGTGGGACTGGCGGACCTCCTGCAGGCATGCCGCTGAAAGCCACCTGACTGCATCCCTCACGGAAACCGGCAGGCCGCCCCCTAGGCTTGCTGCCCAGGCACGAGCTTGGTGCACTGGTGCTTGGAGCCGCCCCTGCACCTGAGAGCTGGCAGATCCCTATTTAAATCCATTATCCCCTTTAGGAAGAGGGGGGATTTGAAGTGTGGGGCTCCCACATCCCAACTGTGTACCCTAATCACTGGGCTATAAGTCATAAGGAAGCGCTGCTGCCTTCTCCACCAGGAGAGGGTTCATAGCTCAGAATCCAAAGGAGAGAACGGTGCCCCCTCCAGCCTGGACTTGGGTGCTGAACTCCTTATGTGCTCCTTATGACACACCTGTCATTCATTGTATAGGGAGCTTGAGCTCCTTATGCTGGTTTTGTGATTCCCAGTGATTTTCTAGGCGCCTATAAGTTACATGTTGTGATGCAGAGCGTTGCAACACCTACGTCCCTATGTGAATCTAGCCCTTTGATCATAAAAAGAGGCTGTAGAATCAGAAACTCTTAGGAGCTAGGGAGATTGATTCACCTCTCATGCTGCAGGTATATTGACTTAATTGGAGTGACTTCTGATTTACTCCACTGCAAGCAAGTGGAGGACCAGCTTCACGGTCACGTATTTAGGCCCTGATTTCCTTTCCAGTGCACAATCCGTGCATGCCTTGCTCCCTCAAAACTCTACATCTGGACAGAGCTTCCTTAGATACAGTGAGGGATAAGATTCCTTTGGCACAGTGGAGTATTTTCCCTCGCCTCACCTCCTCAAGAACCAAATGCCTGCATGTTACTCTTATCACTAAAGGGAACTGTGTGCATGCTCCCTGACGGAAATATACCCCAGAGTGTTTACACCAAGTGCTATGAAGTCATCATAGCTCTATGGATTATGAACATTCAGGACCAGATTCTGCTCTCAGATCCACCTATGCAAATCTAGAGTAATTTCCATTTAGTATCATTTTTCACTGGTGCAAGGAAAAGCAGAATCTGGCCTTGAGTCTTTTTTGTCTGTCTGAAGGAACACACAGCAACTGTAGGCAACATGATATTTTAAGGTGACCAAAATGCCATAAACAGGCTACGCCCACTTGAATTGCCCCCCCCTGTAAGCAGCAAAGAAGAACTCCGTCAACCAAGTGCACTGGAGAGAAGCTCTTGAAAGAGGAACTGAACATGTTGGACTGAACATATTTTGTTTTACATTAGTCTAATAATTTAGGCTTTATGCTCAGCTTGGAAGCTCAGAAGTACTGTGAAGCCTACAGCTGCCAGCTCTAGAATAGACAGTGGTGTATATACTCATTTAATTCCTCTGCCCTTTTATCTGATGGTGGAATATGTTCCAAAGCTGCTTTTAGGTCTAACTGGGGAATGAAATCAATCATAGCATGCACATTACAAGAAAAGTGCTGTTGGTGTCAATTACCTAAGCTCTGTGAACTAACTCTTCTAATTTCCTGTTAAATCAGTAATGTTACCAATCTCACTCTATTATTTTAAATAGGCCTGTGACTGCAGTTGCTAGGAGCCGAGTGAGCACAGACAAATTTGAATGTGTAATTAGTCCCACAAACTAATGGCAAGTTGAATGTGTCAACATCATAGGTAGTTACAACAGGGGGTGCAGTGGGAGGCTAAGTGATGTGGGCCATTTATTGATACTGGTGTCCATCCAGAGTAACTCACTGAAGGCAGTGGAGTTACCCCAGGCATATGCTGGTGTAATGAGAGCAGAATCTGGCCCATGGTCTTTAAAGTTTCTTAAAGCTTCATCATGGGTTATTTTTAATGTTTTATGTTCTGTCTTGTCTGCTTTGTATCACTGTAATGTCTTCAATAAGCAGATTTTCACACAATGAATGCTGCAGTCAGGCTAGTGGAATGTAGGTGTTCCCGGAGCTATTTATTATGTGTTGAATTCCAGTCATCCCCAGGGACCAATAGCTCTCTGAGCAGGTAAGGGAATTACTCGCCTCTGTTCTCTCCCTTGCTAGCTATGAAAACAGTTCCTCTGCCTGTTGCCACATCTGACTGCCTCGTGCATCCCAAGCACAGCCAGCGTATTGACAAAGGAAGCTTGGTTGCAGACAGCAATGCCACATTAGTCACCACCTTACCAAAGAAACAGGTGGGGGACAGAATCTCCAGCTAAATATAGATCTGAACGGGAGGGTTGGGGGGATGCTCGATCAAAATTAAAAATGAAAATCATAAGCTGCAACTCTTTAATGACCACCTAAAATTAACGGCCATGGGTTACCCAGCACACGCCATATACCCAATAGTCCAGTTTTCCCACAGTGTGAAGCTCAGAACGGCATAGATGGGAATAATACTGCTTTTATTAGCACTTGGCTATCAGTCAGCCTTCTGCACTCCACAATAAACGACTGAGCCAATTGCATATCATCCCAGCCCACATGTTACAGAAATCACATGGAACTGGAACCAGAATTGCAGTATCTAACCTTTAGGATACGGCTGGGTTTGAGGGGGATCATCACTTTGGGCTGTGCCACGTTTTGGAATCAAGAATTCGCTTTTACCCAGTGACCTAACCCCACCATCCATGCTATAATTTCCCTGGGTTAGTAAGTCACACAGGCCTCACTGCCTCATTCATATGGCACTTCTTCTGTCAGTTTCTGTAAGGTAAGACTGGGATAACTAGATTCCCAGAAGCCATGGGTTTGCCTCCTGATAAGACTGACAGACCCTCCCTTTTTCCAAGGTAAATACACCACAGTAGCACACATGAGATAAATACTTTAACAAAGAGATAGGGCACGGTGCCGTTTCCCATATGTATGGGTCATTCAGAACCGACCTGAGTTTCATGCAGAGATACTGTGGTGATGAAATCTTTACAAATACCATAGATGACAAATTTTAAAACTTGGGTCCTGTCATATAATTAAAGATCCAACTTCACTTTCCGTAAACGCATACTTGTGAAGATATACGAGAGGGGATTTGCCACTGGGTGGGTAGCATAGGGGCCACAGGATCTGAAGCTATAGTCACCCAGAGGCCCCAAACCACCACAGAAGGAGTCCAGAATAGAAATGGCCACTCTTCCAGCCCATAGGTTAGACTAGCAGCCCAGGGAAGGACTGTATTGCAACCCTTCCTGTGTGTTGTTGAAGGTCAACATGCTTAAGTACCATGCTTCTGGGCACAGGACAGAAATCTAGGGAGGCTGATAGAATTCCATCCGCCAAGTACCTCATGTAGATGTCCCCTAGCCCCACCCCAAGAGCCTGTTTGCTTGGACTTGTACAGAGAGTGGTGAATTTTCTCGTGAGAGACTCACTACCTAGTGCACTTCCAGTCTGACTGAAACAAGGAAACAGCCTGTGGGTTGGACCCAGAACTGCAAACATGGGGATTATCAGTACCTGGCCATGTGCCATATCATCAAGCTCACATCCCAGAGCTCTCCCTGTCTGCGTCTAAACCAGCCATAACATAACAACTCCAAGCAGGCTTGGCAGGTTTTCCAAGCAGCTCACCTACACTGTAAGGTAAACAGTAATCCCATGCTTAAGGTCTGGGTGATGCCATAGATGTATAAAGATGTCCGTAGCCAAACTATTGTGCAACCAGCTTGTAACGTGCATGTTGATAAGGCTATTAAGGTTTACAAATATCCTGCTCTTCTTTACAGTTTATAATTTAATTAATTGCCAGTTAATTGTCTTATTTTCCCTTGTGATTGATGTCACTGAGCGGGATTAGACAGCATCAGATGTCAGAGAAAGAAGAGATGCAGCGTCCTATGACAGTATAAGAGGAGATGTTTTTTATGGACAAATCCTTTCCGATATGGATGAATACCTCAATGAGATATCACAGAGTATGAGCTCAATCCAAATTGTAATGGGATCATTAGCAGAGGTACCAGCTGTATGAGGTTTGTATTCACAAGCCATGAGTGAGTAACGGAAATATTGGTGTCTTGGAAATGTTTGCCAAGCATAAATCTCTCCCTCTTTTCAGAGTGCTCAGTTTATCTGCAATGAGGAAATATTCTGTTTCTGAAATAAGGCTTGTACTGGGGACCGATTCTGCTGCCACTATAGTCAACAGGAAAATTCCCAGAGAGAAGGATTGGGATGCAGCCTTTATTCGATAATGCTATCCAAGTGGGAAAATAGTGAAGTGGCATCCTTTCATGTATGTATACCTGCTCCTGTATTTTTCACTTCATGCATCCGATGAAGCGGGTTCTAGCCCATGTTATGCCCAAATAAATTTGTTAGTCTCTAAGGTTCCACAAGGACTCCTCGTTGTTTGTTTGTATTTTTAATTAAATATGTGCCTTAGTCAAGTAATAGCCCCTCTTCTAAAGCAGCAAGCATCTCTATTTCCCTGCAGGCCTATGGCCTCCTGGTCATAGGGGAGAGACTGCCCCCGACCGACTTTCAGACATTTGTTGCAGAAAGAAAGCGTTTTAAACATCGCCTTGTCCCCTCCCCCTTTGTCATTGAAAATTATCAAAGGCAATCTCCTCTGGATATAAAAGGTCTCTCTCTTGGGTCCCAGGATTTGAAATGGTGCCAAGAGCATTGGACAGAAGATCAAGGGGTCCAGTGTAAACTGACAGCTTTTGACAACACTCTGATCTCACTTAGGGTCTGCCCACGCTTTCAGCTGGAGGTGTAGTTCTGAGAATGAGGATCCA
Organism: Gopherus flavomarginatus; assembly: GCF_025201925.1. Taxonomy (NCBI): domain Eukaryota; kingdom Metazoa; phylum Chordata; order Testudines; family Testudinidae; genus Gopherus; species Gopherus flavomarginatus. Next base: position 102,525,665 of record NC_066624.1, on the reverse strand, counting down.
TACTAGTGCTAGCGCTGAATGAGCTACTGCCCAAGCTGCAGGAGGGGTTATCTGCCCCAAGTATGTGCCCATCCAAGGCGCTAGGCACGTTCTCAGGCTGCCATCACAGCTGCCCTCTGTTTTAGCGTGCTAGCTCAGTCAGGGTATGACTCTGAGCTGGGAATCCTACCTCCAGCTTGACGCATAGCAACACCCGTAGGTCAGTGTAAAAATCCAGAGTAACTCCAATAACTTTAGCGTGAATGAGATCAGAATGTGGAGCAGTGTGTGAAACCAGGATTGAGAAAAAACCACGGATAGGCTCCAGTGTAGGTGAATAGCCCATTTGAACCCCTGCATTAATCAGCGTGGGCTATCTAGGTTCTCTCTAATACTGCAGTCAGAACAGAGAGTCAGCCAAACCATGTCTGCTCATTTTAATTCATTACTTACATTTTGGGAACTTAGCCTTTAAAAACAGCTATCAGTGATTACATAAAAGAGATTAGCTAACGCTTCAGCATAAATCAAAGCTGATTCGAGATGTTTCCTATGTGCATTGCGAAACCCATGCTGACAGAGGAGAAGTTCCTTATTGCTCACTGAGTCTCCCCTCCCCCCATCTGGGGAATGCAATGCACCAACTCGGTAGAGCTGTGCAGAAAAAAATGCTTTGAGTTCTTCTTATACCTCTCAAGATGACTGGTTAGAAACAAGCTTCTGAAGAAAATGTAGAAGAGACGGCGTATGGCCTATCCAGTTTTTTCCTTTCATGTGCATAATTTTCCCAACTAAGATACATGATAGAAACAAGGAGTGCGGGGGGGGGGACGAAGGGAGAGAAAGAGAGAGATCAGGGACAAAAAGAACCTTCCTGTAAAGGACATTCCTGTGTCTGAATGCAAATCGATCTTAACACACAATTCTCCTTTGGTATCAAAGAAAGAGCTAAAGGATATTATGCAGACATGTAACAAATTATCTGGATGTACCATTGTTTTATGAATCAAACAGCCTTTTTATGCTTGTTTTATTAAGTATTATTATTTATTATTATTATTTTAAAGAGATATTACCATTTTTGTTCTGCTCGTTTTGGTAACAGGTTGTCTTAAGGTTGAGAGAACTGGAATTTCCCCCACCACATTGTGCCACTTCTTGTCTTCCTGCGTGTCTCATTGTGCTCTGGCTGCCCACTGAACTTTTAGGTTAAAATTTTTCAAAAGAGGCCTCAGTTTTTGGGATCTCACCTTGAGACCTCTTGAGGCTGATTTGCAAAAGTGCTGAGTACCTGAAGCGTCCCTTAACTTCAAATGGAGTGCTCAGCACCTGCAAAAATCAGGCCCAATGAAACTCTTAATATTTACTGCCTGTAGCACAGCAGCTCCTAGTCGCCTCACCAAGATCAAGGCCCAGTGCATTAGGCATAGTGCACGCACATAGTAAAAGACAATCCCTGCTCACAAGAGCTTATAGTCTAAATAGACAAGCCAGAGAGGTAGGTCCATTTAAATAAATGGATGTTAGGCATCTAAGTATCTTTGAGGATCTGGGCTTATATTGATGGGAGAAAGGAAGGATTCCTATCATCATCCTCATTTGACAGATGGGAACTGAGGCACATCAAGATTAAGTGACTGACCCAAACACATACAAAGAGTCTCAGGCAGAGCTGAGAATTGAACCCAAATCTCTGTCCAGTGCCTTCACCTCAAGATCATCCTCCCTTTCTGCTACATTTTTGAGAAGGTGCCACACATGTGCTCAGGCAAAATGATGGCAGCTATAAATCTTTGGTATGTCCAATATTTCCCTGCCTCATGATTGGCTGATGCTGCTTGGAAAAAAATGCCTCAATCACCACGACCTCTTACCCCTGTGCAACCAGAGTACTTTCCAGGGTATGTTCATACAGCTGTTACAGACGTACACATTTTATGAACAACTTGAATTTTTGAAACAGAAGCATAATTGTGAATCAGGGAATGTAACTTTTTCTGTTGCTGGAGCTCAGTCTTGCCTGATCTTTCTACAGCTCCTTCAGCAGCACAACTGCCACCCGCATGTGCACAATACAATTTCTAAGGTACCCGGAGACTGGATCTGAAAACACAGCCCCAGCAGTAGCATCTGAATCTGCTTACTTTCTGGCCACACCAAGGGAGTGACTTCTCCTAGGCAGCTCTTATTAATTGGGCTGCTGCTATTGCATCACGAGAATCACAGTTCAAAGATAGATCATAGGATACAGAAAGAGAGAGAGGGGGGAATTTCACTACTGGTTGGGTCTGTTCTGAGCATTTTGGACACAAAAGCAGACTTCAGAATCATTCTTAAAATCATCAAGGTCCAGCTGTGGTATAAAGTGCTTGTCCTATGTTCTCACTGTCACTTAACTTGCAAGTATTTTAGGATCTGATTGTACAAACCTTTACTCACATGAGTAGCCTTTTCTAACAAAAGTCAATGGGAGTATTCACACAATAAGGATTTGCTCACATATGATTTATGACTTTCAGGATCAGGCCCTGGATCCCATTCTGCATTGAATAATAGACCTTTACAATTTTAACACACAATCTGTAATCCATGCAAGGTCTTTTTATGTTAAATATCCAGTGGGGAAAAGGAGAGAATCTGAGGCGGCCAATCACGCACATACCGAAGAGAAATCTGAAATTCCCACTCTGTTTCTGCATACAGCACAACATCTGCCAGAGTCATTCTCATCTTCACAGCTCTGGTAATTTACATTATGAACATTTGCAGCATCTGAGATCTGGAATCATGGTGTTTCATGCTTATAGTAGATGATTTCCAGTCAGAGAAGTTTCATATGCAATTTCCCTGAGGTCTCAGAATAAAACAACATAAAACCAGACCGGGGCGGGGCGGGGCGGGGTGGGGGGGGAAATCTGATGTTTCATCATTCAGAAATGCATTTTCTGTCCATAATATGAAAGGGAAACATTTTGAGTTAAAAAAAAATAGTTTGGGAAATTAGCAACTTCCTTCTTTCAAGCAAGTATTGAGATAAGATCCAGCAATAAAATAATTGTAACTAGGTTTGTCATCTAGATTATGTAAAAAGAATGATATTTCAATCAGAGAATTCAACAGAAGAGCTGTATCATTACGTGAAGTTAAGAACAAAGCAGATAACCCAGTTTATTTGCTTTCCTCAAGAAGCCATGGATGTGAAATGAGTTTGACTATTTCAGTCAGGTTTCCAGGGGCAGCAGGTATCCAGTCCCAAAAAGTAACTTGGCAAACATGCTGGCAATTGCAGCAAAGGCCCAAGATTGAATAGCCATGGAGACAGAACTATGTTCTTACCCTTTAGAAATGATGTCTTTGGGTTGGGATTGAGAGGCAGGGTAAGAGAAGCTCGCTCTGCTGCTGATCATGTTGTGGGTAAACAAAACTCCAGGAGAATCTTTCCTCTGATGAATACTATCATCTGGGGGAAAAGAAGCAATTGCGGTCCTTATATTTCCAAAAAGGAATGAGTTTATTTTTACCCATGCGCCACCTATTTTTTCCACTTTTTCTGTTCAGGCAATCAAAAATATAATTGTTTGAGGGAAGGGGCACTTTTAAAGAAGAAGGTGTATTTTGTAACTGGCTCAAGAGCTTGGACTGTAGAGAATTTAAAAAAACATAATTGACAGCTGAAATCCTGAGATTGAATCTGGTGATGAAGAAAGGAACTCATGTCAGCAGTCATGAAACTCTTCTCAGATAAACTGGATCTTAGACTCTACACTCTGGAAATACCTAAAGTGGACACATTCTGACATCCTTCCTATCATTTAAAATTAAATACATAAGAAGTGTTGCTCCACAGAAAGAGTGCAGGCTGTGATGGAGAAAGCCTTTTAGATTTAAGGATTCTTTTCAAACAGGGGACCTCCAAAGCTAAAAGAATGAGCTGCGATAGCATGAGCTAAAGCCTTGTGTGGCTGTCTTTTGCCCATTATTTAGGATAGATTCATATATTTATATTACTGTTGGATAATTAGGTATGGTGTGGGTTTTCTTTAGCTTGATGTTAATCTGTATTTCCCCTGCCTTGTAAGATCATTTCATCAATGTATATGAGGTGCTCCTCTGTGACAGTGAAGGAGAATATAAGAACATAAGAACGGCCATAGCTGGTCAGACCAGTAGTCCACCTAGCCTAGTATTCTGTCGTCTGACAGTGGCCAATGCCAGGTGCTTCAGAGGGACATGTAAGTACCTAGCTAGATAAAAAGTTATAATTTGTGGGAATCTTTACCAAATCTTTATCATTAATGTAGTACGGCTGTTGGATTCTGGCAGTCCAATTAAACCTAATATCTGGATGCATCTGTGACTCATTGGTGAATGTGTGTTATGGGTGGGAAAGGGTATGCCTCTATGCCCAATCCTTATCAAGTGTAACTCTATTACAGCCACCACCACCACCGCCACCTCCAAACTTGGCTCTTTAGGGCACAGTGTAGCAACTCAAGCTTTTTAGCTCTGAGGTCCCTGGTTCAATCACTGGCATCTCAGTCAAGATGGTGGCCATCACACATTGTTAGCAGATTCTCAATTCCCAGATCATTAATTGTAAAAATTGGTGGTTATTGCTCATATGTAAAACATCATAACTTGCTCTTGTACTTTGGAATTCTTTCTGCTTTCATCCTGCCAGTTCGTTACATAGAAATGTATAATGTTTTTTATATATATATAATTCCAAATAAACACACTCATTAACTTTTGTTTTAAGAAATGTAATTAGTTAATGCTTATTCTCTGCTCAGTTTTGAACACTTTTGAATGGGAAAAGTTCCCCTGAGATAGCTTGACAGAATTTGTTTGATGTCGAACACCTTCGTTTCTTCAGCAGTAATGTGAGCAGAACTATTTTTTTTTTTAAAAAGTGCATTATACAGGAGCTCAGATCTTAAAACATTTGAATGCCAAGTTCCTAAAGTTGCATCTTACTGCAGCTTAGTAAAAGGTATCTACATTTACAGCAGTGGTATGAATGTTTCATTATGCTCCAAAGTGAACTGCCAGACCAAGTATGGAGAAAGTACAAATACTGGTTGCACATGAGGAAACCTGTTGTGGGCTGCTACAATCTGCAGCAAGAAAGACAGTTATTGTGGGGCGTGGACAAAGATGATTCTATCTTAGGTACCATTGCTCTCTTTGCACTGACTGCCCACTGGGGAGTAGATGAAGTTCAAGGTTTTGGTTTGACCTTAACAAGCTAGGTCACATGTATCTCAGGGCTCAGTTCAGTGACCAAAGTCAGTGAGAACTGAGAATTCATAGCATCGGCGAATCATAGAAATGTAGGGTTGGTGGATACTGTTAGAGGTCACCTAATCCAGCCCCCTGCCCTGAGACAGGGTTAAGTATAGACCATCCCTGTCAGGTGCTTGTCTAATTTGTTCCTAAAAACCTCCAAAGACAGGGTTTCCACAACCTTTTTATATTTGCCATTGCCACCCCAGGTTTGTGGAATGCCCTTTTTCTGGCCTGAAGGGAAGTCACAGAGTAGGTTGGCCAGACTTCAATCCCTTTCTCTTTTCGGACCCAAGGTTGGCGGGTTTAGAAGTTTATTTTCCAAGTGATTTTATTCTTAATCCTGCTCTTTTAATGTGTAGCTTTAAGCACGTGAAAGGTTTATGCCAGAGGTGCACAGGGATCTGGCTGTCTCGTGATCCAGGATAATATGCAACTGAATCAGTACTTACATGTTAAAATTAATCTTAGCTCTTAAATAAATGCCCCAGGAGAGAATCTGTGTTAAAAAGTGGGTCAAAAAGTTGGTGAACCCCTGCTCCAAGTCCCTATTGAGGCACAAGGCCTGATCCAGTTCACACTGAAGGCAATAGCTGTGTTTCTCCACTACACTAAGCAGGGAGGAGAAGGGGATTGAATGGAGCTATTCACAGCTCCTTGATTCTCTATCACCCTGCCTTGGCATGAAGTATAGCTGCAGAGGACCAGTTTTACAATGCCAGTGTAAGGGGCTTTGTTCCCCTTCCACATTCTCCTCCTCCCCTGGCACCTCTCTCCATTTCCCTTCCCCAACACTTTCCCCCCTCAGCCCTCAATATGTCCTTCCCCTTATTCTACTGGCAGTTTTCTGATTAAGGCGGTGGTGGTGGTGCTGCCTTTTCCAGCTCTGCAACATCTGGGATTCCTACTCCACAGTGAGAATTCTCCAGGGGGAATCTCCAGTTGCTCTAAGTGAACTTGAAGGACCAGAGAGTCAGGCCTCAGATATATATTGGCCCATTGTGTCCACCAGGATTATTAGTTTTCTCTGTGGCTGTACATTATGCTCTGAGGTCCCACAGAATGATAATTATTGCGTGGGACACAAATCCCACACAATAATAATTTTCTTCAAATACTTAGGCTTTAATATTTTCCCCAGCTGAACCGTAAATAAAATTATTTCCTAAGAGCATTTATTTGAGCTCGATTATTAAATACATTGCCAAAATCTGGTTGGTTAATATACTGCCTGCTACTCAAGCTGAAGTATCTAAAAGACAAAGAAAGAAGTAAACGAAAAGGAAATCAACATCTTGCTAAATTGCATGTTTTTAAAAATCCTATAATTGAGGCTGCTACTTCATTTCCATTTGTAAAACAGATTGAGCTCCCCTTCCATCTACTAATGGATTTGGTTTATCTCTGATACTAATTACAGCATTTGCATGGCTTGTGCAGACTGACTACAACAGCACAGAAAAGTCTTATTAACATAGTTAACCCTTGAACTACAATGCAAGCTTGAGATATACTGAGGTCCAATCCCCTATTCTTCTCCTTACAATGGATTTCAAACTCCAGAACAGCATGGTTTGATTTATTTCCCCCACCCCCTCCACCCCCGGTTTACTATTAACTTGCTATAGTTCTGCTGTAGTTCTTACTTTAGAACCAGTAATGAGAGAATCTGAAGGTTTGAATCGAAGTAGCATCTAATAATTTGAATGCTTAATTAAATGTACCCATGCCTTCTTCGACATAATGACTGGGCTGGGGCAGAAATATCTCTTTTCCCATTCTTTCCAAATACCATTTGAATGGAAGTTGATGTTCAGAGGTCCAGAAAAAAGCTATTGTTCACCTTCCAGGAGATGAACAATCATTTTCTCAGAACTCACTGTAGCCAATCAAGTTTCATTTGCATGTGATCAGTCTTATTACTCCAGACCTCAGTGTTATTGTTAAACTATAGAAACACACTGGACCATCACACATCTGTTTTCAACTCATCTTGATTGAAGATCTTTATTTAACAATAAGACTGCCAATGTTTTCATGTATAATCCTTTTTATTCCTAGAAGAATATGCAGCTACAAAGATAAGTAAAATCAGGAATGTAAGACACTGGACTAAGCCTCTTTAAAGAACCTAAGAGTCTTTGGGGGCAGGGTGTATTGCCCCTTCAAGGGATAGTCTGGAGCCTAGGCCAATCAGGTTGGTTTGGGGCTGGGCTATGTAAACAGGATAAGGCAGTTGAGTGGGGAGTATAGGAAGTAGCTAAAAGCCAAGTTGGTGGTAATGGGTTGCAGGCATTGGCTTAACCTGGGCCCTAAAGACCTTTGTTTTTCCAGCTGGCTGTATGTTTGGTTGTTCTGAGGTAAGGCTCTTATGAACTTTGTTAAGCTGCTCCTACTGTGACCTGGTGCCTAAGTGAGATAGCCTGCCTGGAATAATAAGGGAACTAGGAACTCTGCTGACTGGGGTTGGTATAGAGCCTTCCTTAAATGTGACATATGTAGACAAAACTAAACTAACAAACCTAATCTCTTCTTGGATCCTATGTATGCAAGGGTCATCTTTTTTACTGTATCAGTACAAATTAGTCCTGAGCACAAATGAGGTTCTAGGCCCTACTACAATATGAATTATAATAAGAAATTATGGTGGAGTGTCATGTTTTAGCTTCTATTATTTTTATTTGTAAACAGAATTATTTTGAAGGTTCTTGAAAATGCTTCATTAGATTCCCAAAGAGTTAAGTATGGTAAAGAATCATGCAGGTCTGTAGGCTCTCTGCCACTTGAACTGCAGGACAGCATTATAACAATGAGTCAAACACCTACCAGATGTCTGCTAGAGGGTTTCATTTCCAAGATACATGGCTGCTGGTTTCACGAGAACATGGAGTAGAGTCTACCCTAATATAGGTGATTTGTCCAAAGAGTCTGCAGGTGTTTCAATTTGTACTGAAGCTAGGGAACTCAGAAATGAGATATAGCTGCTGAGGTAAAGCTTTCTCTCAACAACTGGTGAGAAGGCAATATGATGCTATCCATGTTAAATAGCAGGCAGCTAGGTAGCCAGTTTGTCATATAAATGAAAACAAACCTTCAGGCCATACCATACCTTCCTGCAGTAAATCCCAAAGAAGACCACAAAACAACATGAGCTGCTATCCATACCCCTCTCAAAGTGGGGGAGGGGCTAATGGGCAAGCAATTGTAGGGACCTCCTACAAGCCCTGTGGATCCTTGAAACTCCATGCTGCTTTGATGGTCCTCTGTCCACTCTGGCATGCACCATTGGCTGCTTCCTTCAGCAGCTGCACAGTAACGACTGTGGGGATGCCCAAAGGGAGTTAATGTTGCTGCTGTGTAGTTATTCATTCAATATCCATGGGGTTTAGAGGAGCAGAGAGCAGCTGTGACCCCATCTTCAAATTTCTGTGGTGCTTGATTCCTGTGGAACTCAGGTGAAGGGGCTTCCTGACTTCTATACTGTCCATCAGGTTTTGTCCTAAGCTGGCTAAAATGCAGGTGGGCATAGGAGTTATTTCTACCTTATCATTAAGTAGCCTTTTCTTTGAGTCCCCTCCTGCCACCCCTTCCGTGCAGTAAAGTTCCATCGAAGTCAGTGGGCGTTCCCCAATATAGATCGGTTGCAAGATGAGGGAGGGAGTGGGGGGGCCAGATCTGAGTCAAGTCTCAGATGAGTTTTGAGTATCTCCCCTGGGGATGGGTGAGCCTCAGGAGGCTTAGAGGTGCTGTTCAGGTTGGATAAGCATTATAAAGTTAGATGCTTATCAAACCTCCTTCAAACTCTTTGAGTCTGAAGAACTGCTCTGGTTGTCAAAGTAGTTCTGCTTTTGGAGAGACCATGAGAACAGGATGTGCAGACTCAAGGATGGAAAAAATATGTTGGGTGATGGCTCAGAATGATTCTCACTTTATGCAAACCAGTGCATCCTCTCTATCCTATCTGTATGTCTGACATGTTGGAAGTGCTGGGTCTGCTGCATAATATCTGACTTCCAGCTTATACAATGAGGTCTTATTAAAACAGTCTTGTTAGTGGGAAAACAAAAGTTGAGGGGTGGGTAGCATGAAGAGGGAAAGGGACTGTCTCAGCAGTATTATACCACCATCTTGTAACAACCCCCAGCCTGTTCCATGCTCTACTATGCATAGGTGCTGGAATTAGGGGTGCTGGGGGTGCTGACACTCCCCCTGGCTTGAAGTGGTTTCCATCATATAAAGAGTTTAGTTTGGTTCAATGGCTCTCAGAACCTCCATGGTACAAATTGTTCCAGCACCCATGGTACAACCAAATCTTATACATGATGGTATCTCTTTGAGTATTTCCTACACAGTATGCTTACTCTAAAGAACCAAACAGGGTGTGTGACTGCTAATGGAGGAGAAGAGTCTGGGAACATGGCAGGTATGTGGTATGCTGCTTCAGGATACTCTGTGACATGACCTCCTCAGACTGGTTTCACGAATAGAGATAGGGTTAGAGACATGGATACCTTATGTTCCCCAAGTGGAGAGCCCTTCCCAGGGGCATTCAGGGCACCCGCTCTGTGGCGGCCGGGTTAGTTTTAGTCTCTGATGAGGTTTCCATAGGAAGCAGCATTACCTGTGGAGGACATGTGCTGGTTTTGTGCCTCACTTGTCTTCTGCCTCCACGCTGCCTTCCTGACCAGATCTTCCTCTTTTGGGCCTTCTGATAGAAGGGAGTCAGCAGCCTGTTTCTCCCTCCTGGCAAACTCCTCCCTTCTGCAGCCCTGGGCCTGTGCTGAATGTGTCCCAAAGGACCCTTCAGCCACCCAAAGTAAATTCTTATTTCCCTATAGGCCGCAGCTACTGTGTAATGTCCCCTACTACATTTCATTCAGTGCAATGACTTCAGGGGCACCGTTTTCAATTCCCTCTACAGAGCCAGAATTAATATTAAGCATATGCAGCATTAGAGCAAGGCAGAGCTTTAAGTGTCCACGAAGAGCGTGAATATTTCAACATAATGTACTGTACCCTAAAAACAAATACTGCTAAAAGTACCACTCCTGCTTTAGCTGCAAATTTCAGCCTGTCTGAGCTGCAGCAATAGAGTAATAATTCTCTATTGATATTTGTGTCCCTTAACATTGCACCAAGATGACCACTTCATTAACTTGACAGTAACTGTATGTAATACAGCACATCCTTGACTGTATATAATTATAGCCTTGCCCAATGGAAAGTACTGTATAAGGGCTTTCCATATTTTCATTATATGCCAGAATCTGAAGGGTTTATAGGTGAGATTTTAGAATGTGAGTTAGTCCCAGATCCTTAAATGTATTTAGATGTCTAATTCCCACTGAAATCAAGGGGACTTAGCAGATCTGGGTCTGAGGCTCCTGTTGTCCACTGACTTGCCATGAGACTTAGGCTCTGAAAATGCCCAAGTAGCTTTTGGGGGAGCAGGGAAAAGGGACTTGGCTCCTAAATCACATAGGAAATCTTGAAAATCCCACCCTATAACTGGCAATGAATAAACCTGTTTTGATATAACAGGACCCTAGCTGCAGCTATAGGATGAAACTGCAGCCTACAAGGGGTAGTGTGGGGCAACACCACTATAGAGGGAGTCTTGCAAAGGATTGTTCTTCAGGTCTCTGAGGGACTGTGTGGTTTGCCCCTGCTTGCTATGCTTGCCCAGTTCAGGGCCAATGTGGAGAGACAGTACTCATTGTCCATGTCCTAACCACAGGGCCGAATGGAGGGAGCAGTCCCTGCCCTTCTCCAACTACAAAGACTGCAGTTGTGGTTGGTGCTAATATGAGCTACACAAGGGATAGGAGAAGACTCCTTGTGCCTCTTCCCTGTGTGTCTGTACATGAGCCAGCCATGATCTCGCCTTTTAAAGGGCAGGTGAGTGTTCTGGGCCAGCCTTCTCTGCCACTTGTAGGGGTGGAGAGGGGAGGCTTGTTTTAGTGTTTCTGTTTGGACCCATCTCTGGGTATTGTGGGCATGCATATGGGTAAAATGCTGGCCCTGCTGAAGTCAGTGACCAAACTTCCATTGATATCAACTGGGGCTGAGATTTCACCCTGTCTGTGTGTCCTATACAGAGCTCACAGACATAGAAGATGCCATCATGATGTTTGCGACAGCTTATTCTTGAGTATCTTGTGCAGTCTTTTCATGATGCGTGCCATGGGCTTTCCACGACTTCCCTTGGGTGACTACCCTGTGACCTAACAGATCTTGCAGCTAGGAAGTTTTTCATGTTAGGAAAAATTTCCTGAGGCTTAGCTTACATTTTTCTTTGTTCTTTTTCATCTCCTTATTGGTAGCTTTGCCCCTCTCCGCACGGTATCTATTAAAGATGGGATCAAAGCAACAAGAAGTAGACCTGACTTTCTAACTCTAAGTTCCATGGTCAGGGTCTTTCAATCGAGGCCTTTAGTTTACGTCCTTCAGATCAGACCCCTCCAACCCTTTTTACTGGATACATACATATTCTTGAAGAAATAAGTTTGGGTGGGAAGAGAGGAAAGATTATCAAAGACATCCAGTTATAATCAATTGCTCTTGCCATTTGACTCAGTTTTTAGATGAATAGAAGGATTATAAGTTGCTTGCAGGAAACACAGAGTATGCAATGTACAATTCTGAACATTCTGTGATGTGGTCTAATGACTTAACAAAGCACAGGGAAACCTGTGGAAAATGTTAGCAAAATCTGTCAGGATGTTTGTCTTAAAAGCTGATCTGGATGAGCTCATATCTTCCAGCATTTCAGAAAGAGACAAATGTTAGGCACTGGTTGAGCTGGGTAAGTGAGCTAGCTAGCATGAGACTGGGATATAAAGCAAGGATTTTCAGAATAAATTTTTGGCCTCAGGGTGCATGCAGCCACGAACTCTTGCTGGTGGCTGCTCTGACAATTTTTCCTAAAATACTTTGTTAACTTTAGGAAAAACAAATATGCACATCCAAATCATTGTGGTTTATTTATTGCTAGCTAATAAGTCTGTTGTGAAAAGCAATATTAACAAACATACAAGTATCACTTTTCACAGCAGCCTTGCTTAGCTCTGGCGATCCTGGGGACAAATTAAGCCCTGGATAGCGGGGATCAGTGGAGGACAGGGGCAATGGGGTGGATTGGTGGGGAGCAGGGGAGGCAATGGGGGGGCTGGAGCCCGTGCCTGGCGGATAGAGCCTGAGGCATGCAGCCAGAGCCTGGGGCTGGACCCTGAAGTTCCAGAGCCAGATCTTGCCATCCCACTACCCCAGGGCTGAAGCCCAGGGCCTGAGCCACCCTGGGAAAGGTGGGGAACTCATCGGCTGCCTGCTCCTCCAGCGTTGTGCCCCAGGTGTCTCCAGAGGGGGCAGGGCCCAACTGCTGCTGGCAGCCCCAGCAAGCAACACCAAGAGGGTGCATCCAGGAGTAACAGGGATGGGGAAGGGCTGCTGCTTTCCCCCCCCACACCAATCACAGGCCAGGAGGGTGTGGCCTCAAGAAAAGCCCCTGGTGGCCGCCTTTGGGAACTGCTGACTTAGAGCACACTAGAATGCCTTGCAGTAGCTATGGAAGGGAGGGAGATTTAGAGTAGGCAGATACAGGAAGACAGCCTCTGTTGGCAGTGCCAAAGAGCAGACATCACTGGGTATCCAGTATATGTATTGACCTAAAACTGGTACCAGACCTGACCGGGCGGGGGGTGGGAGGAGACAGAATGGGTACAATTGAAGGGTGCAAGTTATGCAGAAAATTGCCTCTTTCTGCTGCTCTGAAACAACCTACACAAAGCATAAATTGGCAGACAACTGTCAAGTGCTAATGGAAGAGGAGCTGAACATATGAGGGCAGTTTTCCTTCTATAAAAGAGCAGTAGGACACAACCAGTGACCAGGAAAACAACACAGTCAGGCCAAGGACTCAGCATGCAAGCACATGGTGAGGCACAGCCATGCCGTGACTTAGAGGACAAGTTCCAAAGTCTCTGGGGGTAGGACGAGGAGAGTAACTTCCATCAGGGGATTCTTCTCTGACCCTTATTGCAACATACACCCTGCCTCCATATTATGGCCTTAGCAGATAATGCACAAGGGGATAAGGAAACAAAATGCAATCCAATAACCGTAACTTAATAATGTCATGCAGAGGTCAGCTTGCTGTCTTTTTATTTAGATGAGCCCTCCCCTGCCTTGGCTTCTCATTAATGCTGAAGATGACTGTGAAGTGTGCTGAAACAGGACGCTGGCACAGACTGCTTTCAGAAGCAGGAAACCACTCCCTTTATCCTTGCTCGATCTCTTGGAGTGAAAATATTTGCAGGGCCCTTGTCAGGCAGCAAGAACCCTTGCGAGAAAGAAAAGCAACTTTAACAAGCAGACAAAGATGAAACTTTTTTGCCGTCATCACATTTTCTGTGGGGGGACCAGGACTCAGGGACAAGAGAAGGTGGTTTTTTAGACTGCATTTGCACTACAGATGTGCATTTCCCTCGATTTGCTGTGTCCTGGACTTTATTTGGCTAGGATTTTTTTTAATTCAACGTTGGGTTTAAATTTAAAGACAGCAAATCCAAATCAGTCACCCTCACAGTCTGTTCTTGAATGATCAGGAATCAGAAGACGAATGAGAATCAGCATGATGTAATGTGGCATAGCTAAGCCGAAATCAGTGGCTCAGTTAAATAACATGGCACTTTACCAGGATCTTATTCGCTTTAATACAGCAATCTGATTTTACATATCATTCCTTGTCACCAAACTCTCTGTATTCAGTGGTACTCCGGATTTACACTGAGCTGAATCCAAGTGACTCCATTGAAGTCAAAGTCCAGTATGTTTTCTTTAGTGAATGAGTCAGCTCCTACTCTCATATACATTAGTATAAATCCAAAATAACTCCTCCAGCGTCAGTACAATTACTCCTGCTTTACGGAGATGGCTTTGCCCCATTTTGTACATATGTTTTCATGATGCATTACATATTGCAAGGTACCTCTGCTGTTTAAAAATGAAATCCAGAATGTAAAGGGCCTGATTCTCACTTACTGACTCCTTTGTACTGCCAGAATGGTGTGACTAGGTCTTAGTGTAAATGAAATTAGGCCCCAAGTAGTTTGATTTCCTAATTGACCAGGAAGCCCCGGGGAGGTTAAAGATGAGATTTTTTTTTTCTTCAAAAGCCCTAAGAGGATTTCTTAGCCTCCAATTCAGCATGGAATCAAACTTCCCTTAGGTGAGTTAGAAAATACCACCCTAAATGGGTTAAGTTAAGGTCTATACAAAGTAACATGCAAGTTATTATTACTGGGCTTGGGTTTGTCCTCTTCAGCCATGAACCATTCCTAGTCATGCTTGTTTTCACTAGGTCAGGAAAAAAAAGCTATAGGATTATTGTGAAAATACTGTCTACGGTACAGTGGAGCTGACATTTTTTCAGTTTCTCCAGTGTTAATATTTGTATGTCATACTCTGGAATATGACACTTAAATCATGCATTTTGTGTTTTTTCAGCTGAACAAGGTAGATGCCCTCTAGTTTTTGTACGAAAGAGGCAGGGCTGGCTGCTCCCTGCAGACCATCAATTTATTTCCATCAGCTGGCTAGAAAATACTCCGCTCCCTGTTAGGGATTGAACACAATGCATCAGAACCATCATGGCCCAACCCCTGCCAGCTGCAAAGTGTAGCTCGGGATCTTTCATGTGGCTGAACTGTAGCCTGCTGGGAGCTGGGGCTAACTGACACACCTCCTCATCTCGCAGACCAGGGGTATGAGCAAAGCACCCAAACTGTATATTAACTTCAAATGTTTCCAAAGCTCTGGCTTCTTTACAAAAGAGCATCTGCTCTCATTCCTCAGCAAGGCAAGATTCCAGTGGTAACAAACGTATATACTGTATATGGCAATGTTTAAATCAGTGCCAAACCTTTCTCCGATGGAATCTTCTGAATCCTACTGTCTGGCTGTCTTGTCCATAGTGGCTGCTACTGACTCACTATACTGAGGCTTGGTCGTCCCCTCCCCCAGGGCCAGGAAGGTACTTTTCAGACATTGTAACACAGCTTCCTCGCCCCCCAGAGCGTATTACCCATATATTTGCAAATACATTGTCTGTTTCCCCTCAAAGAGCAAGTGAACATCATCTTTCACTGACCACACTGCTACCCATATCGCATCGTGCACAGGTCATGTGACAGACCACTTACTTACAAAGGAATAAACAGTAGCATGCAGCTTACAATGTTGTTACAGAAAAGTGGTCTAGCATCAGAAATAATGGGCCAGATCATCAGCTGGTGTAAACTGATTTCCGTGAAACTCTGCTGATTTGCACTGACGGAGGATCTGGTCCACACAAGTCTAAGATAATGTACTGAGCTGCAGCCAGAGACCCACAGTAGCCTGGAGGTTTTTTATTAAAGTAGGTTCACAACTTTCTTTTCTTTCAGTGTTAGGGCACTGTATGGAACAGGATGGACATAACCAGTTTCACACTTTTTCTCAGTCAGTTTTTTTTTCCCAATAGGTGACCTTTCACTTTTTGTGCTCTAGGACTCTGATGTGACAGGGATGAATGACACAATACTGTGCTTCAGATGTCTTCCAGTTTTCCCTGTACCACTGGATGCATTATCGATCATGCTATCTCTATCCCCTAGTCCACTGTGTTTGGATAGGGTATTTACATATGAACTATGAGAGAGGTATTGAGTCAGTGACCTAAATAATATGGAGTGTATTAAAATCAACAACTACATCAAAACCTAGTACATTTTTTTAAAAAAGTGATGCTTTAATTGAGGTACATTGTGGATATTCCCAATGGCAGCAGAAACTCAAAGATAGGACCCACCATTCTGGGTGTCATCAACCATACTGGCTGAAAGATGGTGATAAGAAGAGGTGACTATACACTGGTGGCATATACACTGAGTAATTTGTGCTAGTCTGTCATTTAGGGGGAGTTATGGGGACCTACCTATTACACAAGTAGGTGAAGGAGAGTGGCAAAGGGACTTGGAAAAAGCCACACCGACTTTGGGAAAACTGCAAAGAGCTAGAGGGAAAGCCTGAGACAACATCCAGGACCAGAGTAGCATTGGGTTAGCAGCCAGTTTGAGGTTGGGAAAACTTCTACAGGTTGGACAGAAGCCATGGCAGCTTGAATCAATTAAAGAAGCATGTGCAAGTGTGGTGGGGTTTGGGAGTGAAGGGATTTTTGCACATCATCGGTTAGTTGTGCCCTAAGTCACTGTCCTTAAATAAGAGTTGGTCTGTACACAGACTGGCTTATAAGTGGATATATACAGTAATCATCAGAGACAATACATCCATGCAAACAGGCGGCAAGTTATATGGGCCCGTGGTGCCCGTGCTCCACCAATATTCAGAAAGATTAATTTTGCACTGAACCATTTTGACAGAAAAACCCAGAACTCTTGAACCCGGTGAATCATAGTTTAGAGAATTGTCACTCCTGTTAAATGCATTCATGGTCCCAGCTCCACCAATGTTTGGGGCTCCGCTGCCAGCCAGGCCTGGTCCCCTGCCCACACCCATCTCCAGCTGTGTCCCCAGCCTCAGCCCCCTTACCTCTGTCCATCTAGCCCCTCCCAGAGACATGGCCTTTCTCCCGTGTGTGTGTGGGGGGGAAATGGACCTGTTCTGGGCACCAGCAAAAGTTATAGAAACCTGGCACCCATGTCTATGCAGGTGGCTTCTGTGCCATATGTATCCTTAAATGGCCTCAGTACTGTATAACTGAGGATTTTCCCATAACGTCTGTTAATTTCCTATATGTAATAAGGAAAACTAATAAACATGAATTTTCACTCTGTATTCCAGTTTTTGACTTTTGTGATTTGTTACACTGAGGGCAGACTTTGAACTTACATTCATTTTCTGAGGAAGTGGAGATTAGGTGCTAACAACCAGCCCCATGGCTTTCAGCATCTTCCATAAACTTCTTCCCCAGCTGTTGTTCAGTAAGCACGCTTTCTACAGCTGTATGGTCTTCTTTGATCAAATAGCAGGGAAGAAACTATTTTCTGACTTTTTTTCCCCCCAGATACTATAGTTATCTCCTTTGTTAGTTTTCATGGCAGTTCAAACAAAACTGTTCAGCTTCCTCCATGTCAAATATTAACCCGCAAAAAATCCTTGAGATGTAAACTGGGGACGACTATTCGTTCTTCATGTAATGCATGAGTCATAAAAATGAATTGCAAAGGCTTGTCAGTACTGTCTGCTAAAGCTGGTCAGAAAATAGGGGGTTTTCCCTGGAAATGCTTCAATTTTGGCAAAAAATGGAAGGTGAAAAATTTCAGCCAAAAACATTTTGGTTTCAAACTGAAATTTTGGATTTGGAAATTCTGCCATGATGTCTCATTTTCCCCCATTCTCTTCCAGAAGCTCTCAGGCCAGACTACAGCTTCCATGATCTCCCCTTTTGCTGAGCCACTGCATGCCTCATAGGATTTACTAGTTGTGATGATTATAGGTGATGTAGTCTGTCTGGACACCTCAGCCCACAGAAGAGAATTGGGATATAAGGTACCCAAACTACATCTCCCAAAATGCACCATGCCAGTTCTTTCAAATCAACATTGGTTTTGTGTCAAAAACTGAAATCTTTTCGGTTGCTGAGTATTTCTTTTGATACAATCGAATTTTACCACAAAAAGCAAGCAGTTTTCACAAATATTAGTCAAAAACCTAATTTTCCAGGGGAGGGGGGGGAAGTTTTTTAATGAATTAGCTCCATGATGTATATCAAGAAAGGACATCTAGATAATTTCTGGCCTTCCTCTGAAAAAGCACTGAATTAGCAATGCTCTGCCATCTTCTTAGCTTTGACATTCCAACTGCTGTTTTCTTTCTGTTTCCCTCTGACATTTAAACCCCTTATACCTGATGTCATGTAATCTCTGTAACCAATGTTCCCTTCATGATGGGTTCTAAAAATAGAATGAAAGAGACTAGAATTATGAAGCTGGCCAAAATGTTTCTGTACTACTCTTCAGGTTGATGATCCAATACAACTTCCTCTGTTCTTCTGGTTTGAAAGTAAAATAGACAGTCAGCCTCAAGTTGTAAAAAGTGAATACAGGCACCAAGCTAAGATGGCAGATACATTTATGAGAAGTGGTACATCATGGACACAGGTGCTTCTCCTTTCCCATGTGGTGCACCACATGGGTATATATACCACACAAATGGCATCCACGATGAGTAGAGGTGACTGGGTATGGTCATTCATCTAGTGCAACACAGAGCTGGAACTCTATGGGGATGATCCAAAGACCAGGACCGCCCAGAGGATTCAGGTAGCCTGGGGCAAAGCAATTTCGGGGGCCCCTTCCATAAAAAAAAAAGTTGCAATACTATAGAATACTATATTGTCGTGAGGGCCTCTGCGGGGCACGGCACCTGGGGCAAATTGCTCCACTTCCCCCCTCCCCCCTCCCCGAGCAGCCCTGCCAAAGACCACTGAGATCAATGGAAAGACTCATTTTGATGTCAGTGGGCTTTGGAAAAGGCCTCGTGTCCTGGGCAGTCAAATATATGAGAAATTGTCTTATTTATTTGATATATTCTATCACAACGTATCAATATCAAATTGATAATTTCTAACAGCATGATCCTTATTTCATTAACGTCACAAGACAGACTTCTGTTGACTGGAGCTGAATTAGGCTCCAAATTGCCTTTTCCACAATCATAAACCAGGTCTCTTGGACTTAGTCTTGGGTCCTTCCCAGCACCTCCCTCCTCTGCTCTGGAATTTGCTGTAGTGTGGCGTGAAAGCTCATGAGCTGCAGTGGTACTGCATGGACAGAACTGACAGATGTGACAGAGACAAATCATTCTCATAATATAAATACTGCACATCCTGTCCCAGTTCTTATTACCCAGAGCTGTATTCCTTATCTTAAACTTTCTTATTTTTAAATGTAAGGCCTGATATTTTGTAGCCAGTTAATTAAAAAGGGTGGGAGGGGGAAAGAGACTTTGAAATCTTCTGTTTGTTACAGATTTGTCATCTCCAGAGTTCTCAATCTAACCAAACCACACACAAATGAAAAATTCACTATAAAGAAGTGTCAAAGGTGCTGGAAAAATGTTAGCCGTTTTGTGAACAATGATAAACAGTGCTGGTTCCTTCAGCGTACTTAGGACTAATTGTAAATGTTTGGGTTGGGCCGTTATTGGTACCTGAATTAGACATGTGCTGAGCAATTTATTTCTTACATTTTCACTGCACGTGGGCTTGTCAGATTAGGCTGCACTAGACTATTCATTACACCATGGCCATGATACCAGGTAATCCCCTAAATAGAACTGCATCCGTCTTGGAACTAGGAAAGTTGAACTGGGGGTAGGGGTGGGGGGAGAGTTGAATGATCTTGTGTGCTAGGAGGAAGGCAAAATGCATTGTTGTTTCAAACAGAAGAAAGGATGTGACAGACCTAAGTTATTTGGCACATAGTAAGAGAACTGTCCATTTTAATCCTTGGACAAGATTTCTTATGTATAGTCTACATTTGGGTGTTGGTAGACTGCAGGGGCAGCTCTAGACATTTCGCAGCCCCAAGCACACCGGTCCCTCAGCTCCGGTGGACCTCCCGCAGGCAAGCCTGCGGCGGGTCCTTTGGTCCCGCGGCTCCGGTGGACCCTCCACAGGCACACCTGCGAGAGGTCCACCGGAGCCGTGGGACCAGAGGACCCGCTGCAGGCATGCCGCAGAAGGCACCTTGTCTGCTGCCCTCCCGGCGACTGGCAGAACGCCCCCCCCCCCCCCGCAGCATGCCGCCCCAAGCACGCGCTTGGCGTGCTGGGGCCTGGTGCTGCCCCTGGGTAGACTCTAGATACATATGCTGGGTAAACACGCTATTCCCAATTAAAGTATCTATGATTTGAGCTGCATGCAGAGCCCATGCTGGCTAGAATATAGGTGCACACTAATGTTGGTTTTGCAAAGTATATAGGAGGATGCTTATCAGGTGTGGGCCAAAATGTGTTCCCGGTAAATAATGTATAGTGATTTAAGACACATCTTCCTATATTTAGGCATTATGAGGTGAGTTAAAATCATCAGCCCTAGCTCAATTTCCTCATATCCATATGTAATACAATCAAATCTATAGTGTATGGTCTTTATCTGCACACTTAATCACAAACAGAAGAGTTATTTATAGGGATGGATTTTATTCTGAATGCAGTTTATGACTCATGCAATAAATAAAGGACTTCCAGAAATCTTGTCTCTTATAGTGAATATACTTTGGTCCCAAGATGTACCATTTACAAAAATATTACAGAGAGCTTTAGAACTGCTCTAAACTGACGCTGTTTCATGGAAATACTGATTCAGGGCCAAGTGCTTGATTATATCAGATGGAGTTAGAAGGCTGAGAAGAGAATTAGAATACCGTGCAATTAGAATAATGCAGTGTGTGTGTGGCGGGAAGGGGAGGGGTTAGTTTATTAGAAAGCTTTAATTCTTTTATTTCTATGTAACATTTGTGGGGGAATAATATAAGCACTATTGAAACTAGAAGGTTAGAGCCCTTAGCTACAGAACTGAACTCATGATCAGGCCCTCTTAGGGTCACTAAGGAAAGGCTGCAAACTCCTGCTTGGGGGATGGGGGAAAAACAAGCATGATTGTATGACCCATTAAAAGGAAAATAAGCTGTGTAGCGCATCAGGGAATAAGGTACACTCAAATAGGAGCACTGGTGTGTTGCCTCCAGGCCAAATTCTACTCTTTATTTACACTTGAAGTAAATGGGGAAGTCAGTGGGGTTTTCATCACTGCATTGCAGGCAGACTTTGCCCCTCTTGTGTGCACTGAGGGTAGCACTATGTGCTAGCAGTGTGCACTGTCCATGGATCACTGAAAATGAATGTGGTCAACAGAACCTCAGGCATGGCCAGAGGAAAAACCACAGCAAACACAATGGGGTCTTGGTCCATGACTGGAGCTCCTAAAGACTACCCCAATATTGACAATATATGTTCCTCCTGCCGCCAACGTGCGCTCACCAGAAATGCTAGAAGAGTGTAATTCCAAGTGCACTGGATCCAGTCAACATCGCTTGAGAGCAGTTGGCTGTGATTTCTGTGCCGTGACCTGCATCTCTGTGAGGTACTCAACCATGCTCTGTGTGGGATGTTGCATTTGCATGCGATAATTTCTCAGGCCTAGCCATTCCAGCAGTGCTGTGACAAAGATGCACCTCCCACTGTATGTCTCAGAGCGCTTCTCTCCGTCTATGCTGCCTAGATGCAAATGTTATTCCCTTCCAGGCTGTGATGTGTGCATTGGTGAGCCAATGTTCTCTCTACATGCTGCGTGGGCTGACAGCAATTTACTGATAACACTTTTAAATCAGCAGCTTATTATTTAGTATTTCTCAGTGCTAGAGGTGTACATAGCATTTTACAGACATAGATGAAGAAATGGTGCCTGGGTGTTACTGTCAATAGAGTGCATGCAGGCTCTTACTGCCACTATCCTTGCTGGGCTTTGCGGATCCTGTATGCTAGGTTTCCAATAAGACTTTAAAAAATGCAGTGAACTTCAAGTATTGACTTGCCTGCCTTAGTGCTGGACCCATTTTGGGGATAAATAAACTCTGACAGCTGCTGTGCAAGCTTCTCCAGCTCTTCTAACCAGGGCACCTCAGCCCTCTACGAAAGGGACTGCCTTCAAAGGGTGAGAGGGTAATTCAATCTCCTTGCTTCTTGGTTTTTATGCAAAAAGTGAGAATGCAGGTGATTGTGTGTCTCAGCTGAGGTGGTGGTTGTGAGATAAACAGCATCTCCACTCTTCTGAGACCACCTACTAAGTTCTCAAGGGCCATCACCCAGCCTTCCGAAAGACTCAAGCTGGATTTGAACCAGTGACACACACAACTGCTTTTTAAAATACTCTAATATTTCCCTCATTCTAAATAGAAGAGGAATCTTGAACAACTTTGAACATCATCCCTGATCCTCAATAGCAAATTATGGGTCAGATTGTGCATCTCATAATCCCAGTAGTGAGCAGTAACCTGCACAAGTAGTTCCATTCTCTTCCATGGAATTACTCATCCAAGTCACTGCTTACCAATGGAACTAAGAGGTTCACAATCTGGCCCTTTGGAGCTGACAGCAGTTTTTCTAGGAGAGTAAGAAGATTTTACATGTTCTTTTATCTAGTTGCCCTAGTAGTGAGAAGGACCATTAATTGGAACCATGAACTCTGAAAAGAGTAAAAATCAAAGATGACCCAAGAGCCTGCAGGCATAAAAGCATCTCCTGAATTGCCAACCCTGTTTCATGAAATGGAGCAGCACAAAGACAAAGTTCAGATATAGATTTATACATACCAACAACACTGGCCATCAAACAGTTTACATAACACACTGTAAATTGAAAGATAGTAAGCATGGCTTGTGTAAGCATTTCATAGGGATTTGGGATAAAAAAAAAGTCCTACTATAACACTTTGCCTTTCTATAGTGCCTAAGGGTGCCAGTACGCTTTAGAAACATTAATCGCCTACTGCTGTCCTCACCCCACCCCTGAGAAATGGGAAAAAGTTGTTACCCTCCACTTCCATGGCTACAAAGTGGGGATAAGTGACTTGCCTAAGGACACAGAAAATCTGTGGAAGAGATAGGACTAGACCTCAGATTTGCTAATGCTTAGCCCTGCACCTTAAAAACAGGTTCTTCATCCCAGACAAACCCATCAAGACCTATCTTTTTTGTAACAGGGTGACTGTCCCCAGTAAGGATAGCAGGGGCCAAGAGTCATTTAATCCCTGGTCCACAGTGTGTGTCTCTCTGTAAGGTTCCTGGGAATTTTGGAATAGATGAAGACCTTGGGAAAGCAGAGCTAGGTGTTGGGAGAGAGGGAAATGGTCCCAGGGGATCAGTCAGTGCTTAGGGAAAACCAAGGCTACTGTTTCTTTAAGGGCCCAGGACCAGGAGCCTGGTAGTGCAGAGTCAGAGCAGGGGTCCTCACTCTTTCAGTCAACTGGGATGAGCCCTGGGAAGAAGGGCAGTATATATGCTTCCTCAGACCTCATAAAAAGGAGGCAAGGCGTTAAGTAAAGAAGAGCTAATTAGGAAAAGCACTTCAAAGGGCCAATGAAACAAGGAGGGCTGTGGGAGTCCTGAAGCAGGGAGAAAAAAGTTTGGATGTGTGGGGCTAAAGAAGATATCTGTACCCTATATAACAGGTAATAAGTCAGACTCCATGAAAGGGGATTTTGTTCTCCGTACTGGGGTCTGGAAGTCAATTATTTCAGAGAATCCCAAGGGACCTATCTGTAGGGCTATCCTGGGACATGAGGGGGTTCTCTGGAAACAATGATCATGTTGCACTTTGCAAATACAGGATATAGTCTCCTGCTGCACTGATGCTCTACTTGATGTTAGCAAGAAGGCAGCTGCCTGAGAGAGCTTATCTTATGTGGTATGTTTCTTTTAACACTTTAGTGTTGTGTGCAAAGGAGACTCAGGAATGTTGACTAATTGTGCCTCTTCCAGTCATAAGGGATTCACGTGACAAAATGCACACAAGACATGAGATACTTTCAACACATGCCTGGGTCCCCTACTGGTTTAAGTCAGTGGATTCCTGAGTTTTCTCCTTAATGGATTTGATGACTGCACAGATCCACAATAGTAAATAAAAAATGTCACTTGATGTATTACAAGTAAACCAAGGGCTGGATTTTGCCATCATTTATAATCCTTTTGGCATCCATTAAAGTTGAGCACATGCAACTGGTAGGATAATTGGGCCCCGGAAGTGTGCAGTGTTAACCCATACCCCAACCTCAAGCAGATGACTTCAATCCCATTGAGTTTAATGGGACTACTCGTGTGCTTAGGGTTAAGCATGTGCTTAAGTGTCTTGTTGGAAGCTGGCCCTAGTTTGTACTAGGAAAACTACCAAGTAAAGATCTTTCAATGTTTCTGCTTAGACAGCTGTGGTGTTTAGATGTGCTTGTAATTATTAGAACTGGGAGCACTGGCTGTTGGGAGTCTGAAAGGACAGGAAACAGGAAGGAGGGGAGAGAAGTTGAGGAGGCGGAGTGAGAGTTATAGAGAGTGCAGCAGCAGCTTGGTACAGAGGTTTGCACTGTAAAAATAAAGTCCTGTTGAAGTTGTTAGTACCTTGCTTGGTTGATACAACAACAGTGTGTGTATGTCCTCACA
Organism: Gopherus flavomarginatus; assembly: GCF_025201925.1. NCBI lineage: Eukaryota > Metazoa > Chordata > Testudines > Testudinidae > Gopherus > Gopherus flavomarginatus. The sequence continues at coordinate 102,501,186 of NC_066624.1, read as the reverse complement.
ACTGGGCATATGAAGGGAGCTGGGGCTAATGCTTAGAGCCATAGATTGTGAGTCAGGAGACCTGGGCCCAGAACCTTGGCTACCACCAGCTCAGGAAGTGGGGTCCAAAGTAGCCTCTGTGTATCCCTCCATCTGGACTCTGTTCTCCAGGCTAGTCCCTGGCAGGTCTGAGCAGCCTGAAAGGTACTAGCTGCCAATGACCATAAGGAGTTTTTATGGCAGCTGGGGATCAGCAGGGTGTAGAGATGATGCCTTTAGTCATGGCTCTTCTGCAGGCAGAAGTGAGTAGATAATCAATAATCACTCTAGGGCAGTGTTCCCCAAACTTGGGATGCCGCTTGTGTAGGGAAAGCCCCTGGCGGGCTGGGCCTGTTTGTTTACCTGCCCTGTCTGCAGGTTCGGCTGAACGTGGCTCCCACTGGCTGCAGTTCACTGCTCCAGGCCAATGGGAGCTGCTGGAAGCGGTACAGGCCGAGGGACGTACTGGCTGCCGCTGCCAATGGGAGCCGCGATCGGCCAGACCTGTGGACGTGGCAGGTAAACAAACTGGCCCGTCCCGTCAGGGGCTTTCCCTACACAAGCGGCATCCCAAGTTTGGGAAACACTGCTCTAGGGAGCAGTTACTCGCCCAAGTCTCATTGGCTTAATTAGTGTAGGGGTTGCAATTCTGATTCTACCCCATGTTGGATTTTCCTACATTTAGGTGACCCCAAACCCAACTACACCAGGTCTAGGGCCATAATCTGCTGCTGGTGTGATGTAAAGCAGCTGTACAGGAGCAAAAGCTCTGGATCCTGGGTTAAATCCCCAGCTCTGCCACTGGTTTGCTGTATGACCTTGGATGAGTCCTTCTGCCAGGGACAACACTTACCTGCCTCACTGGGGTTATGTGTGGTTCAATTAATGAATATTTGTGGAACACATAGCAAGTACATAGTATCTGTAAATGAAGAATCTAAGTAGTGTGATTGTACATTAAAATCTATCTGTATAAGGTCAGCACAGGACAGAGTCCTTGGTGAATATCTTTGTGTCCAGGTTTCTAAACAGCATTACTGTTTACAGCAATGAATCATCATTAATAGGAAGAATTTAGAGGCGGCATGAATAAAGTGAATGCAGTGATATTACTTAAGCCTATTCAAGTACTGTATGACAGATAAAGTTAATGGTTTGGTTATATTTTCCTGTTACTTCGTGGAGGAAAATGCAATCTAACTAAATTAGCCCCTGGTTAAAATTCTATGGTAAGCTGATCACCACAGAGGTCAGGATAATCTTTCCTGCATGTACGTCATTATGCCACTGACAAACTATGCTGTGAGGGTTTTTTTTTGCTTTCTAGTGAGACATCAGGTATTAGCAGGTCACTACCAGAGGTAAGGTTTGTAAGTGAAACTCTTCTTAGCTTCAATGCACCCTTTGATAGTGTGGTTAGGAATTACTAGGGGACAGAGTTGGCACACAGAAAGGGTAAGAGAAGTATGTATTTGTCCTGCTGTCCACTAAACCACACAGCAATGGTAAATGTAATACCACCTCCGTTAAAACTGTTGCTCCGGTTTGTCATCGTTCATTGTTCAAAATATAGCTGCTAAATGACAGGATGTGGGAAATTAAACATTTCTGACATCGTAATAGATTTTTTTTTTTAAAGACATTTCCTGAAGAATGTAAATAACTTAGTTTAAAAATGGGCTCAGGAAAAAAAGCCTGCCTGAAAAATCTGATTGAAGAGAGCCAGTGTGGTCTGCTGTTTAGTGACCTGGATGGGACTCGGAAGACCTTTGTTCTATTCCTGGTTTTTGCCCTGACCTGCTTCCAGACCTTGGGCGAGCTGGTTCCTCACTTTGTGCCTGTTTTCCTTCTCACCCTAGGTCAGGCTATCTGTATTGCAAGCTCTTACTATGGATTTGTACAGCTCCTAGCACATTTGGGCCCTCATCCTGGTAAAAATAACAGAACCTAAAAGGTAAATGTGCTTCTGCACTGTTTTCTTTGCCTAAGCTACTACTCCTTTAAAGGCATGATCCAATGCCCCCTGAAGTTAATGAGTCCTTGGGTCAAACCTTAAATGCTCGGAGAGAGGGACAATTAATTAGAGACTAAAACAGAATTTGAGGGATAAGATTAAATCTCAGATCCTAAGGGCATCTGCAGAGAAGACCTGATTAAATAAATGATCTAGTTATCAGCCTAGATCCTCAAGCATGGCAAAGTTCTGACTGGAGGAGAGATGTGTGTGCAAAAGGTGACTTTAAGTTGTCTTTATGCCCCCTTGATCCTGAGGCTGCCTTGTGCTGATCCAGTCCCCACTCTCAAGTTAGAACAAGTCCACCATGCTCTGGCTGCTTATAGCCAAAAGGAGTTATTCACTGCACCTAGAGATCTCATCTACACTCTCTTTCACCTGGGCAAATCCTGTGGGCCAGATGTGGGGAGAGGAGCTGCTACGGTGTCTATCATTTAACTCCCACTATTTCACATTGATCTTAAATTTACATGTGGCATTATATGGCTCCAGTCCTTTAGTCTGTCATATATGTTAACAATTTACAGTAGACAATATATAATTACAAATACACTCCTGTCTCTTCCTCTTAAGTAGAAATTGTTTTCTTTGGGTGAGCTGCACATGAAAGTAAATGGGTTTGGTGGGAAATTGATTCCATTCAAGTGCATCCATTAGTCTAGTCCCTGGCCTCAAATAGCAGGCATGATCCCTGCACAATTGCCATGTGTTTGGGTGGGGGGTAGACCAGATAGCAAGTGTGAAAAATTGGGATGGGTGTGGCAGTAATAGGCACCTATATAAGACAAAGCCCCGAATATTGTGACTGTCCCTATAAAATGGGGACATCTGACCCAGTTGTAGTGTCATTAGCCCTTTTCTTGCCTGCCCCTAACTATGACCCTTCTTCGTACAAATATTCCCTAAAGCTTGCCCTGGGGTATGTGGAGCTAGTATGAAATTTGCCCATGTGTCCTCTCCACAGTTACATGCAGTCCCCATCCCTCCAGCAAAGTGGAACTACTACGGTTCCATTGTATTGGGGCCTACTTCAACTTTAACTTCCTAGGTCAATTTCACCCCCATGATCACTGGACACACTCTTAGAATGCTTGGTGAAGAGCAATTAATTGCCATATTTCTCAGCTGTTCCCTGTTACAAGGGTTGTTCTGTCCTTTAGATCCAGAGTACATTCTCACAAGCCTAGTCCTGTGTCACTTTTGCTAGTTTAGGTTATTTGCTACATCAAAAATTGTGACTCACAAAACTCCATTGCCCTGGTCTCCCCAATCAAGTGTCCTTTCTGGATTACCCTGAAGCATTTTATGTACCTGACAGAAATATCACACAACTCTCACACAGCTAATAAAATTTGATCTCATGCTGGAAATGTTTTGTGGGACTATCGCTGCTTAATATACTGCAGCAATTCACAGTCAGTGCTGTCACACTGAGCATCAGAGGTTCTGAAGAATGTCATCGGCTCAAGCAAGTTTGGTGTGTTATCAGAAACCCACACATAGATGACGGGAACAAATGGATGTCTGATACAGTAAAAAATAATAGGCCACCAAAAGGCTGGTTGGCTTAGCTCTGATCCAGTCAGAACACTAATTGCTGAGAGGAGTACCAGCTACTGCTGTTTAAGAATGACAGCTGGAATACTGAATAAAATAAATAATGTAGCATGAGGCCATTCCAAGGTGTGCATTCATAGGTTACTGGTGTGTAGTGAAACAAGACTAAAGACCTAGGGTGAAATTTCAGCCTCAGGGAAGTCAATGGAGCAACTCCAAGGGGGGCTGGGATAAAGCAGTCCTAGTGCTTTAAGCACCGGAGATCATGCATGCACTGCAGTAGGTGAGCAAGCTCTTGCTACTAGTGTGTGGCTCATTAATGTTACATTTAATTAATAAAAATACTTGGAATACTGAAAAACAAAACAACCCCCCCACACACAACTTTTGTGGATGTCAATGCAACGCATCCTTCTAGTATGAAAAGTAGTTCCTATTAAAAGAATAAGAAAATGCATTTCTAACCTTTCCCTTTTAACTGTTTTGAATATATCAATTTTTCTAAAGCTTTTTGATATCCTCACTGAGGCCCAACCAGACAACTGGTGTCCCAGGTAGGGTGACCACCTGTCCCGAATTGGGCAGGACAGTCCTGGCCTGCAGAGTTCAAGTTCTGGTCCCAGGCTGAATGACTCCAGGGCAGCATTAGTCCTGGGTTCCCTGTGGCGCCACTCTGCACCTACGTGAAGCTCAGATGTGGTACCAGCCTCTTCCCAGTGCGGGAAGGGCTGAGGTGGGCCTTAACCTACCCTTAGCCATGAGGTCTTTTCCCCCCAAGGCCCTGGCCAGGCCAGAAGCTGGAGCTGGGAAGTAGTAAGAGATGCCCAGGGAGCCTGGGCCACTGTGGGGAGCCCCAGACTCTCCATTTGCCCTGGGTAGTGTGCCCAGGGGGCAGGGACACTGGCTAGGGGGCTGCTCTCAGGCCCCTACCCCTGGCAGTGGATGGTCTGGGGCTTCCCACAGCGGCCTGGGGTCCCTGGGCAGCTCTTATCACTGCCCAGCTCCAGCTTCTGGCCTGGCTCTCTTTTACAGATGGCGAAACTCGTGCATTGAGGTTAAATGGTTTGCCTTAGGCCACCTAAAGTCTTTTTCAGAAGTGGGATTAAGACTGAGGAGTTCCTGGCTCCTAGTCCTGTGTTCACACCACTAGATCCAAATAAAATAATTTGAATGGTGTAGTCACAGTGACATAAAAGCACCATATAAGGTGTCAGCAACAGATAAGAATATATCCCAAACTGGCTGGGTTCCTGAGCTGGCAATTAATATGAAAATAATGTGCTAGAGATTAATTTAAAACATTTTGTACTTTTAAGCTTGTTTATTTTATATAATTATGTCAAATAACTTAGACTACATTATGAATCATGACATTTAAAATATTGAGTGTTTCTGCAACCAGATCCTGGCACCCTGAAATACTCCACTTATATCTCACTTCAAAGCCAAATGCTTCTTGTCAGATTAAAGCTCCAAAGGTGTGTGATATCCCATTGTACCACACCCTTTTTTGTAACAATGTTGAAATAAAACAAGTCAGGATTTGCCTAGCTGTTTTATGATGTACATCTGGGTTATAACTCCTGCCATAGAGTTTTGCTGTGACTGTAATTACAAGGTACTTCCTAGTATTTCTAGTTGAAAAGTAACAAACTGTGTTTTTCCATTTTAAAAACGTGGCTATTTACATATACTTAAAAAAAAAAGTATGTTAAATACCTTAGGAGCAAGATTAAAGTAACAAAATAAATTTGCTACCATGTCCTTAACTGAACTCATTGTGCCTAATTATTGCAGATGTTTTAGAACAGTGTGATCTTGCATTGCTGGGTGTGCTTGCAACAGAAGTTGCTTAAAAATTAGCACGAACGCTGCCATGGTGTGCATTTGTCAGAATTGTGCATTTCAAAGACATATGATCATAATTCACAGACCACTAAAATGATAATCATTAACCTACTCTATTAAAAAAAGTTATTAATGTCCCCCGATAGAGAAAAATGTATTAACTCCCAGGATAAAATAACTTCAATTTGGCTTCCCTGCTTGCTCACCATTCTTCCTCCCTTTTCCTACTCAGGTAGAGCACCGCACAATTGTTTAGGGGTCCGATCTTGAGGTGTGTGGACAGTGTTCAGCATGTTCCAGGAGACACCGATCATGCAGGATTGAACCCCCAAGTAGGGTTTTCACTTTTTTTCTTAAAGCATCAGGAACTGGCCGTTGCTGGAGGCTGAATGCAATGTGTAATGACCTGTTATGGAACCACATGGCAATTCCCCTGCCACCTCTTGACAGACAAATGATGGGGCTGGGAGTACCAAGGAAAAAATGTTTTGCTTCTTTAAACAGGAAAAAGATAAAATAGGGTGAAAGTGGCTTCCCCTTGTGAGAAAGGGAGTGGTGGGAGTCCTCAACTGACTCCCCACTCTTGTAGTCTCACACTTCCTTTAAAAGTATGTTAATCTGGCACTGGTTTAAGCAGCTCCTGCCAGTGTGTCCATGCACAAACACATCCACATCTGTATTTGCAACAACAACAAAATCCCTTAAAGATGTTGCTAGGTTTGTGGGTGATGGGTCAGCAGCTCAGGAACTGAGTTTGGTACTGGGCCCACTTTTTGGAAGGCTGATAAGTATCTTAACAACCCAGTAATAGATTCAATATTACAATGTTCAGGATTTGTAAAGTTTATGACCTGCCAACCTTTAAGAACTGTGAGTGAAATTCACCCTTGCGCAGACATCCCAGCACAAGGCTTAGGCCCCACTTAAGGCTCACAGGAGACTGGGAATCATTAGCTAATTGTTACAAATGCACAACAAAAACATTTTAGGACAGTACTCCAAGAAATGCAGTCAGACTAGAAACCTGCACTTTTCAAATGACAGGAGGCAATCGGCCTTTGTCCTTGGGTCACACAATGTACCCACAGCGTATAGAGAACTGACCATTCACCTTATTATGTTATTACTCTTACTACTTACCCAAGAAACCAGAAAAGTCTCTTAGATCTCTGTGTATATTTGTTTGACAAATAGCATATTATTGTGCTCTGTAGATAAGTCACACATTATTTAAAATGCAAGCCGTTTACAAAATTAAGTGGAACAGCTTCATAGACTCAACATGTGAATATATATGTATGAAAAAATACTGTGTGTATTTAAACTAGCTGCTTTAAAAAAAAAAAGCCCTTCAGAACTTTTGGCACATGTCCAAGACGCATGTTAGAAAGAAAGCATAGGATCTTGGCTGTTTTTCAAACTATTTAAGGCATTACTTCTAAGCAATTGCTAAGTTAACTTAGAGGTATAGGTTTAGATCCCCAAAGGTGCTCAGCAGCACCAAAGCAAACTAGCATCTTGCCTCTTTGGCCCATAAAAATGGAATTCATTTTGTTGAGCTACAATTGGCGTAAAAGGAGTCCTTCAAAAACTTGTTTTCTTTTTTGAACATGTGTGCAGTACAATGATACATATAGCACACAATTCTATAACTGATCCCATATATTTATTCCACAGGACTCTTTACATAAGCAAGGGCAAAATGCATGAACAAAATATTAGTATTTTTTTTTCCAGTGGCATAGATAGAAACTCTTACTCCAACCCATAGACCCCTTGTTGAATGATTAATACTAATTTTGCTCCCATTTAAGTCAATGATCAACTTCCGACAGATTTCCGTGGTGTAGAATTAAGTCTTCAGATTGATAACGGTCTGCAAAATCGTTTTAGAATGAAATCACTATATAAATTTGTCATTGCTTTTTTTTAATTTGCTGGAAAATGTTAGTAAAACCACATATTACAGATAAATGCTATCCCAGAATTTTTTTTGAGTGGGATACACTCAATGCTTACCTGTCTCACAGGGCACTGGGAGGCTTAATTAATTTTTGTAAAGATGTAAAATGCCATGTAAGAAACCAGAATTATGACTGAAGTGCTTTGAAAATGGAAACCACTACATGAATGCCAAGTATTATTATTTGTGGAGCACTGACCATGTGCTTGGTACTGTACAAATACAGTGCCTGATATTGCTACTATTTGCTACAGGACATGGTAGTCACCACCATTCATAGTTCCAGCAGCAATGGCAGTGAGACTGCAGACAAATACCGAAGGGAGAACATTTTCCTATACAGTTTGGGGATTATGGAATTAATAAATCTAAAATTACAGTAGATACAACACATATACAGTAGAACCTCAGAGATACGGACACCAGAGGTATGGACTTACCAGTCAACAAGACATGATGTGGAACTGGAAGTCCTCAATCAGGCAGCAGCACAGACAATAGGGGAGGTGAAGAAAAAAACAGGCAAATACTGTGCTGCCTTTGGATTTTATCCATAGGGATGGGGGAGGGTAGGGACAGCAGCCACAGGGTGGAGGGGGGTCAAGGCTCCCTGCAGTGGGTGGGGGTCAGAGCTTCTGACCTTCAGGAGCACAGGGCCTCAGGGCTTTAGATCAAGGTGGAGCTTTAGTGCTTTAGCCATGTGGCACTGTTCCCCGCAGGGAAGGCTGGGGCTCAGGGCTTTAGCTACCAGGGAAGCACTGGTTTCAGCCCCAGCACTCCTGTCTCTAGCTTGAGCCCTGATCTTCTCCCCCTATCCCTCCCCCTGCTGAAGCCAGGAGTGGAGCCGTGGAGAGCCCCAAGTCCCAGTGCCCCTCGCAGGGCTGATGCCAGGAACAGAGCAGTGGGGCTGAAGACGCAAGGCCCAGTGCTCCTCCCAGCTCTAAAGTGCTGAACCCCAGTGCTCCTGCCAGGCAGAAGCCCTGAGTCTCCTGTCTGGAGCCCCAAAGGTCAGAAGCCTCAACTCCCTTGTCCTCCCCCACCCCCAACTGCAGCCCAAACCCCCTGTGTGGCTGAAGTCCATAATAACTATTTCTTCAGAGTTACGGACAACCTCAATTCCCAAGGTGCTTGTAACTCTGAGGTTCTACGGTATTGCAGTATAGTGCTCTGCAGAGTTTTCTTTTTGTCCTTCAAACCCCTGTAAAGCAATTTCCAATGTGTTGACCGTATCGGAATGTGAAGGGATGTTCACTTGTTCTTCATCACCATCACTTTTGGTATGTGATTTGTTTTCTGTCAGGAAAATTGTTTGTATAACTGGTCATTCATAAGATTGGTGTTCGTAAAATTGAGGTTCTACTGTAGTTGGAGAGAGACTGAAAGTGATGCACAACGCTACACTAAAGTGCTCAAAAATGAAAAGTGTATTGTTGTTCAGAGATGTGCCTGAACTATGGACCCAAACTTTATGAGATTTTGGATCTGGTTCCTGATGGAACCTTTGTGGTTTGGTCCTCTCTCTATTAACATGAGAGGGCTTGGAAAAACAATAGTGCTAAATATTATTATTGAATTAAATGTGACGCTCCAAGTTCTACATATAACCCAACCCCATAAACCCTAAACACAGATTACTCATTTAACAACCCACTGTAAAGAATCTTCATTGACCAATTACCCCCTATCTCTCAACATATCCTCTCCTGGCAAACTGAGTTCAGCCGTATGCAGGGGCAAGAGCATTCCAAACTCATAGGCTCATAATAGAAAGTACAGTTCCATATACCCTAGTCCTATTGAACTACAGCAGTAGTTCTCAAACTTTTGTACTAGTGAACCCTTTCACACAGGAAGCCTCTGAGAGTGACCCACCTTATAAATTAAAAACGCTTTTGAACACCCTTATAAATGCTGGAGGCAAAGCGGGGTTTGGGGTGGAGACTGACAGCTCGTGACCCCCCAAGTAATACCCTCATGACCTGCTGAGGGGTCCCAACCCCCAGTTTGAGAACCCCTGAAGTACAGGTTCCCCTGCTGCACAGCATGGTTGTGGAATCAAAGAAGGAAAGAGGTGGTCTCTCAAGAAGCCAGGTCCTGAATTATTTAGGGCTTTACAAGTCAAAACCAAATGTTGCCCTGCAAACATTTAAGCATGTGCCTCTCCCTATTGATTCCATTAGGACTACTCACATGGTTGTAGTTAAGCAACTGTTTAAAGGTTGGTATGACTGGGGCCTCAATACATAATTTTTATTTTAAAATTATTTAAGTGCTAAGATTATTAAAGCATTATATACTAAAAAGCACTGTGCAAATTCTATAAATTATTATATTTAAATATACACACACAAACACACACCTACTTGTTTTAGGCCCCTTGACAATTTTCAAAATTAAAAATCAATGTTTAAAAATATAATTATCCAGTACCAATATAAACCCCCAAATCACCTGGCCTTTACCTAAGACTATACAACTCACCTTCTGCAGAGTCCTCAACCCCTGTATATGATTCAGCTGTCTTCAAAGTTCCAGACAAACAGGTGGACTTCGCAGCATGCCTTAAAGGCTGATAACCTTGAGTTATTTTGGTCCAAGAATTAAATAACTTGAAAAGAGAAAGTGCTCTCCTCCATGGGGGCTAAATATTTATTATTAATAACAACAAAACATTTAATAAAGACAAGGACCAGGGCCCTCACCCTCCACAGCTGAATGGTGCAGGGTCATCCTAGTGTCCAGGTTGAGCCCAGTGGGGTTGCAAAGGTCCACCTGTAGGGCTTAGCTGGTGGGATCCCACATCAAGCCCATGGAATTAGGATGAAGGCAAAGTCTGCCCCTGCTGTGTGGCAAAGTTGGAGCTACAGTGCAGTTCCCCAAGTCTGCTACATTAGCCTGTGAGCTGGAAAAGCAACTGAGTCCCTCCATGCCACTTATCTGTGGTGATAGGACTGTGTCCCATCTACTGGGCTGAACACACCTCACTTTACAGACTTGGCACAAAGAATACCTCCATGGAGCACATCGATATGGAGCCCCCTGCCATGCACCCTTATCACAAGGTTGGGTGGTGCAGAGGTCCTCATGAATACACTCCCCAGCGGTATGAATTTCACCCTTGCCCCTGATCCTGCAGTCTGCTCCATCTGAGGTTTGTAGGGAGTAGAGCTTTGTGTGGGCTCAAACTTCTGCACACGCAGATTTGATTGCAGGATCAGGGCCTGTCGGTGTGGTTCACAAAGTGCTTTAAAATGTAAAGCAAAGTGCAAGAATGAATACGATTCACATTAATGAAGCTTACTTTAAAACCCCCCTGTGATATAAATGCTAAATAGTATTAAAGCATCCTAAAACAAACAACACGCGTGGGGCTACGCATTATTATCAATAAGGCATTTTATATTAAACAAGGAAGCTGTACCCTGATGCAATTGGATCCAGGCAGGTGCTCCCCTGAGCATGGGTGGAGCCCTGGAATCAGCCCATTCAGAACCAATTGTAGGATCGGGGCTCAAATGCCATTGTTAGTGATAAAAAAAAGAAAAGTCTTTAAAACAATAAGGCATTATATACATGCCAAATGCTAATGTTATGTAAGTGCATCAGACAGGAAACATATTCTGGAGGTGCTTAAAATATGATTAACAATAAAACCACACTACCCAGCGTTATTGCCCTGTGTAGGCTGTTTTATGGCCGCCTGGGTGCATGAGCATATTCTTAAGGGAATGTATCTCTTTCTGGACTGGAACCCCAGCGTCCACCCCCACTCCTCCTTGCTTGCTTTTCTGGCTGCTGATGGTTTGTACATCATTCATAATAAGACAACACCACCTGGCACTGTGGCTTAGTGTAAAGTGTTGCCAGGCCTTGGGAGTGTGTGTTCCTGGAGGCAGGGGAGGGTCTCTCCCTGAATGCTTCCCCCTCCATGCACACTGCTTGCTTTGCTTTGTATGTTCTTAATAACAAAACAACCCCAGGCAATACTGCCGGATACAGCTTGCTGCAAGGTGTGTGTGTTTGTGAAGAGGGAGGGTCTCCCTTCAGTGTATTGGACCCTTGTGTCCCCCTGTCCTCACCCCGCTGTTTGCTTTGCTGGCAGTCTGTATATACTTAATAATAAACAGCGCCTGGCAATATTGCTTTATGGAAGGGGCTGCGAGAGGGCACGAAGAAGGAGGGTCATCCCTCACCCCACTGCCCCTCGGTGTCCCCCTCTCCTGCTTGCTTAGCTGGTGGGGAGCATAATGCATCACAATACAGGAGCCCTGCCTGGCCATATGGCCTCGTGCAGCTTGCTGCCAGGTGCTGGGAATGGGTGTAACAGGGAAGGTGGGGGAGGAAGGTGTCTCTCTCCCCTGTCAGGGAACCCCACTTGTCCCCACCCACCCCTGGCCCCGCTTTACACCCTCCTGGTGGCTCGTCCATGTCGAATCCTAAAGCAGCCTGGTGTGGGGGAGGGTGTGTGAAAAGGGGAGGGTCTCCCCTCCCCCCCAGGCCCCCCCAGCTGGAGGCTGGTTGTGCTGTGCAGCAGCCGGCCGCCCTGCCTCTCTCCACCTTCCCCGTCTCTCGCTCTCATTTCCGTGCGGCTGGCCACCCCGCTCTCCCCCAGCGCGGAGCGTCTGAGAGCCGTTGGCTGCTCCGAACCGTTTGGCTCCTTCCCTTAGTAACAGCTTTTACATTCTGCCTCGATTCCTCTTCCATCTAAATCACACACACACACAGATAGTACTGCCCCCCCCCCCCCGCCCGGGATATCATTGACTATCACAGCACTGCTGGGTGGCTATTTATCCCCCCCCTTTTCTAGTGTGTTTTTTTTGCTTGGAGTGGGCACCTCAGCTGAGAGGGAGCGTGTATGTGTCTCTAGCTGTGTAAAGAGGAGGAAGCCCAGGGTGCATTTCTTTTGCCTCCATTGCAAAGGAAAAGGGGGGAGGGCAAAAGCAGCCACTCAGCCATCAGCTACCAGGTAAGGACTTGGGGTGTTGTGTGTGTGTGTTTTGTATTTTGCACCAGCATTTACTTCTCCTGGGCTGGATCAAGTGCATCCAAGGGGGGGTTATGATGGAGCTTTGGCGGGGGGGGGGCGAGGCTGGGAGGGCTTTGGGGAAGTGATCAGGGCTGGGGGGAGGGAGCTGTGTTGGTCTGTGCTAGTTGGGGTGGGGGATGGGCACAAGTGTAACATGTCTTTATTTTTCAACTTGGGTCCCTGTGTTTTTTTTAATGAAATGTATTTTTGGGAGCTAGTGGTTTTAATTGTAAATGGCACCTCTTTTTAAAGCTTGTGGGAGGGGGCTTTCTGGCCCCTCTTCCCCCTTTCTTATTTCTCCCCTCCCCCTCCCTTTGGATTTTATTTTAAAGGCTTTAAGGAAAAAAGAATTTGCAGCAAATTGAATCAAGGAGCCATCATGAGGCAGGCTGGTTTATAGCCTATTTTTAGCCTGATTTTTGTAAAGAAGAATCCTCCCTCCCTTCCCCCCCCCGTGCATATTTACTATTTCTAAAACCGGGAGGGAAGGGGGGAAGACCACCCCAAAGTGTGACCTTAGGTCTGTATTTATTTTGCAGTCGGTTTATGGTTTGTGTCTGCAATGCATAATGTTAAGAAAAGCTGGGGGAGAAATGTGCTTGTGTCTGAACTCATGCTGGAGTGGGGGAGGGGAATCTGTGTCCATACTTTCCTCTGTGTGATTTTTTTTTTTAATTTCCTTTCTTTTCGACTGTGTATGTTGTTTTCATTTGTAGCTTAGAGGGATGTGTTTCCTTTTTAACTCCCCTGGAGATGTAGCCCTGGAGTTAAGAGAAGAAAACATCTGTATATGTATTTTTTTTTTAAAGTGTAAAGTGCCAAAGTTATTGTTGATCAGTTTCCTGTTAAATTCTGGGTGGAACATGATCACATCTTCTTTTACAGGGTAAGGGCCACATGTAAAAGACAAAACATGGGCCCTAGTTATGGAAATAAGCCTTTTATACCTGTTAATGGGCTGTATATTTTTTTTAACTTAATAGTATCAAATATCCAAAATGAAGCAGGCAATCTTGTTCTGTGCATCCTATATTTTCAAAAAGACCTTAATGCCTACGTTATATGTTTTTTTTCTGTGCTGTTAATTGAATATATTTATCCATTGTAAATACAAAGTATGTAGTTCATTATACTATTTAATGGGGTTAAATTGTACATTGAAGTTGTTCCAGGTGAGTTCAGTTTTCATCACCAAATTCCCTTTTAAGGAAAACTTATAAAAAAGTCTCTTTTGAGAGAGAGAGCGAGCCTTAGTTGTGCTTAATGGCAGAGTCTTGTTGCTTGAGATTGCATGTTGAGTTTTCAAGATAAGTTTCATCTGTAGGTTGCTGTGTTGGATTGCAGAGTGAAGTTTGCTCATAGAGTTTTTACTATCAGATGTACCCAACATCCTCATTTTGCTGTCTGTATAAATCAAGACTTAACTGATTTATGGAAGCGATCACAAAATATACTCAATTCTTTGCTGTTAAGGCATGGGAGGTAAAGAGTCGTGATCTGGAAAATTCAGTATTGTCACATAAAAATTAGCTGAGCCTGATTGCTGATACCTTAGTATATAAAATAGATATTTGAGAACATCACAAAGCATATTAACAAGGGAAGGGTCTTTATTATAGATGGGCCACACTCTCTGGATACTAACCTTGGGCTTTAGGTAGAGCCTACATAGAGAGAGGTGCTACTGACAGAATTCAGGTTTGGATTTTGAATAATGCCTGAAGTTTTAGGACTGTCCAAGTTTTGGGCCTTGATTGTGCAGTGAACTTTGCAAAAGCTTAGATGTCTGGCCTTAGTTTGGACATCTCCATATTTATCTTTTCAGCATATCGTTCAAACTTATTAAGGCTCAGATCCTGGAAACACTTATGCAGGTGCTTAACTTCAACCATATGAGTAGTCCCATTGGTTTTAATGAGACTATTCATGAGCTTAAAGTTAAGCATGTGTTTAGGTGTTTGAAGGATTAGAGCCTGAGATTTATAAAAAGCTTTACTGTCAAGGTAAATCTGCTTAGTATGCTGTTGGTGTTATGTAAATAATAAACATTCTATGGTTTCCCAAAGTGATTAATTTTTTCTTTTGGTTAAGATCTAATGAAATAGCACTGTATTTTATTAGTAATCACAGGTCACCTGAGACTACACTCTCATGGTCTCTTAAAGTTTGTTAGGGAAGTGCAGGCTTGTCTCCATGACCACATGGTTCATATGGGATTGTATCTTGGGAACTTTGTGGCAGGTCTCCCAAAATATATTCTGAACACCTGGAAAATATTTAGTGTTCACTCCATAAGGGAAGGGAAGAAAATACAATTTTAAACATGTAAAAGTAGTTGGGACTTGAGTTTGTAATTTTAGAATATACAAGAGTTTACAGTTGATTTTGTTCATTTAAATGTTTCCCTGCTTCGTTGAGAGTAATAAATGCTGATCAAAATTATTACACCTATTTGCTGGTCAAGATTCTCTTCCCCCCCCCCCCCAAAGAAAAAAAGCAGTTAATTTTTTTCTGAAAGAAAATTTTTACAAATGCTGCTTTTATTTCTTCCAATGATAGATGTTTCGTACATTAGTTTGAAGTTATAAGGCATTATAAAGTGCTCAGTATTGTAAAACTTTACTTGTGACTCTGTAATTCTTATCACTCAGATGTGATGGTAGAGAATATTGTTAAATCCTACAAACGTGAGGAGCTGGATGGAGTAAGTTGAAATGGTCAGAACACGAATATGTATATATTTTTTGTGTGTGTGTATATTCACTTTATTTTCAGTTAAGTTTTTCATTGAGGAAGAACAGATCCAAGTGCATGTAAAGTAAATTGAATGGTTATTTACACAGGAGTTCACATTAAAGTCAGATGCCCACTGTTTTATAAATGTTATAGAAGCAAATTAAGACCCCATCCTACAAGAGGTTCCATCTGGACAGACCCACACTGAAGTCAGAAATTCTGCAAATACAATGCATATGCTTAATTTTAAGCACATCTGTGACTACCTTAACTTGAATGGGGTCTGTATATGTGCATAAAGTTGATCATGAGAGTGTTTGCAGGATCAGGGTATTAACTATAATTTCTGTAAACTATATTTGTGTGTGTGTGTGTGAGAGAGAGAGAGAGAAGAGAGATGACTTTTTTGATGAGTACAATTAATTCCTACCAAAAGAATATATTTACTGCTTGTTGCTTGTTATTTCTGTTGATAGGGTAAAAATTCTTCTGAACTAGTATTTGGTGAGTGTAGAGCTCATTAAAAGGTGAATGACATGACTGGTGGACCTTTTGAATGACCGCATGTTGAATAAATAAATTTTCGTGTGTGGCATTGCTGTATAAATAGGACCTTACCAAATTCACCGTGCATTTTGGTCAAATTTCACAGTCATAGGATTTTTAAAATTGTGAATTTCATGATTTCAGCTATTTAAATCTGAAATTTCATGGGGTTGTAATTGTAGGAATCCTGACCCAAAAAGGTGTGTGTGTGTGTGTGTGTACGGGGGAGTGGTCCACAGGGTTATTGCAGGGTGTATGTATGTGATACTGCTACACTTACTTCTGTGCAGCAGCTGGTGGTGGCGTTGCCTTGGAGCTGGGCAGCTGCAGAGCAGTGGTTGCTGGCTGGGAGCCCAGCTCTGAAAGTAGCGCCCCACCAGCTGCAGTGCAGAAGTAACAGTGGCATGGTGTGGTATTGCTATCTTTACTTCTGTGCTGCTGTCTGTGGAGCTGGGCCCTCAGTCAGCAGCCACCACTCTCCAGCTGCCTAGCTCTGAAGGAAGCAGAATAGAAATAAGGGTGGCATGGTATGATATTGCCACCTTTATTTCTGTGCTGCTACTGGCAGGGAGCTGCCTTCAGAGCTGGGTGCCTGGCCAACTGTTGCCGCTCTGTGGTTGCCAAGCTCTGAAAGCAGCACAGAAGTATAGATGGCAATACTGTGACCCTCCTAAAATAACCTTGCGCGCCACCTCCCCCCTACAACTCCTTTTCGGGTCAGGACCCCCAATTTGAGAAACGCTGGTCTCCCTCATGAAATATGTATGATATAAAGTAAAAGCACACACAAGACTAGATTTCACTGGAGGAGACCAGATTTCACGGTCCGTGATGCATTTTTCATGGCCTTGAATTTGGTAGGGCTCTAAGTATAAAATATCACATCTTCAAATGAATAGCTGATAAAGGAATAGTAGCTCCTGATTTCCTTTTGTAGGCTCAGGATCCACCAAAAATCTTGGCTTCCCCATGTGCAACTTTCTGAACACTTCAGTGTGATGTTCTTTTGTTTAAATTATTTTAGTTTCCATAAAGAAACTTAGAGATAACAACTGGTTTTTCACAGACTGTGTTTCATCTGAAGATCTCAAGGTAGATGGGGGACTGCTTAACCCATCATGAAAATGTAGCCCTGTGAGATAAAATATGGCAAGATAATAAGTTGAAAATGTTTTATCCAGGTGAAGCTTCAGGAGAGTCTGCAGGGTTGGGCATTTGACTGGTGCAAAAATAGTTGGTCAATTAACTGGTGAAATATTGGTCAAATGTCAAAAATAGTCAAATATTTTAAACTTTTTTTTTTTAAGAACAGGAACAACAGTCACAAAAAGAATAAGACTTTATGGTCCTTTGTAGGCATAACCGTAGGTACTTGTGCCTTTATTACAAAATAAAAAGTTAGTTAACTGAGTTATTTTAACTCAGAAAAATGGGCAACACAATGAAGTTCTGAAAAATGGAAGAATGTCACTGTGATATAATCACAAAGATAGGCCACCATGTAATTCTTGCAGGAATATTTGGCAATATTTAACTGTGGTCAATTGTATAAATATAGTATTTATTTTGGCAGAATGTATTACCTAATTGTAACTTGTTAGGACACTGAAGCTGTCTCTTCACTATGAAAAAAGGTGTGCTCTCCATTCCAGTTAACTAATGTGGGATGAAATCCAAGTGAAGACAAGGCAGTTGGTAATTTTCATGTGAGTTGGCAGGTTGAATTCAAAACTATCAGGGAGCCTGGTCTTGAACTCGAGCATTTAACTCATACGAAAACTACATTCTGCCTTGTATTTACTTGGATTTCATCTCGCATTTTTTCATAGTTCAGACAAGGCCGAAGTTGGTTGCAAAAAGTGCCAAGGGATTTTTAATGACCATGAGTGGTCAGAAGTTTAGTTTTTAGCTATCTCTGAAAGACTTCTAGCATCATAATGCCTGATGCCTCCTAAAACAGTGATTTGGATACTGGTACTGCTACTCCAGGCTCTTGTGAGACTCTTTAGGTTCCCTATCTTCGTAATGAACCTCTGTTCTGGGCTTGTGATGTGGTGGCAGGAATTGGATGTGAACCAGTCCAAGTGGCATTGCGGATTAGAGAATGTACCGTTAAATGGGAAGTAGTGTGCTTGTACAGATAAGGTGAACTGGTACCGTTGGCTGAAAATCATATTGAAGGGGTTTAGTCAGGACTGACTTGGAAGGAAGATTTCTGCTTACTGAGTCACCAACACCACAACATGCAGCACTCATGCATCTTTAGCGGTTTTCCATGCCACTACTGAGCCACCACGCAAGATCCTAGTTTTGACATCTGAAAAGATGAACTTATACTGTGAAGCTGCTTAATGCATTAATCTTTCTTTTTAAGAGTATGAATTAACACCTTTGTTTGGAAAAGAGAAAATCTTGGGTAGACATTGATCATGTTTTCAGATGCTGAGCACCCATAGCTCACTTTGAAGTTTTGTGGGAGCTCTATGTGCTTAGCATCTCTGCAAATCAAGCCCTAAGTGTATTTAACTGGCTTTTGCAAACTTCAGTTCAGGCTGTAAGTCCTATTTCTGTTGGGTTTCATGATAGTGAAAAACTACCACCTCTTCCCCGCCTCCCGCCTCCCGCCCCAGCCTGTGACTTGAAATTTAGTGTTTATTCCATTGTTGTAATTTTTTTTCGCTATGTTGCAAAAGAGTGATGTCTAGCAGTAAATCAAAATCAATATCGAAGTTCAGAATAATCCACAGAACATCCTGGGTGTCTTGTTTTGTTTCTTTTATGATCCAAAATCCAGTTCAGCCTCTTTTCTGTGTACTACATTACAGAGAAACTCCAAAGAACCTGTCTGCCATAAGCAAGCATTTTGGAATATTACTTTGGATAGCTGGAACTGCATTGCTAGACATTTTAGTTGGTCTGCTGGAGCTGTGTATTAGGCTTCCCCACCCCCTCTGGCGAGGCAGGCAAGCAGCTGTTTTTGCAGCTGATGGTAGTGCTGCTTTTAACCCATTGGTGGGGCTGCAGAATTATTGAATTACCTCCCCAGTAGTGTAAGTTGCATTTAAAGGTCATGTTGAACTCCCACTGACATCACACCGTTGTAGATTTTATGAATTAAAACTATCAAACTGATTATGGAAACTTTGCTTTTTCTTTTACATATGCAGTTGCATTGTTTGTTGGCAGTGGCTTGAAACTGCATAGCACGGTGTATTTCTGGAGTCTTATTCAAGGGGAGAAGTTAATGGGTCAGATCTTCACTGTTGAAGAGTGAGCGGCGCTAAATGCTGTGCCTGACACGAAGACTGTAGACATCAGCCTTGAGAGGCCCTAAATTTAACTTTTTGAATGCGTTGTGTCCCCTTGACATTCAAACAGACAGTGTTAAAGCTCATGTTCTTCAGATAGGCAACCTACCGCCACCAAATCAAGTGAGTTGGGGATTCTTGCAAACACAGGCACGCTTGAGGTGAATGTCAACACCCCAGTGGCTCAAAAGGAAGAGTTGGGCAGGGAAAGTTGAGGGACTGTATTGAAGGGCACTTATTGCCAGAATGATGCTGAGTGGCCTGACTGCGGAGCCAAATTGCTGATGTTATCTTTTGTCCCTTATTTTGGAGGAGCCAATCAAGGTATCAGGATGATTTCTAAAAGTATTTGTTTTCCTGTACAAATAGATAACAACAAAGGTAGGATTTTTTTTTTTTTATGTTGGCCTAGCCTCTGCTCCTATTGGAGCAAATGCATTTTGTCATTGACTTTCAGTGGGGATACCGTTGGCCCACCTTTGAGTGATCTGAAATTCCTACCCCGAAATACAAATCGTTGCAAAGATGTGCCTCCATCTTTCATACCAATCCACATTCCAGATCTGCTCAGCTAAGAAGATGACTTTCTATTTGAGGTTTAGCCAGAAATGCTTGGGAGATTTAGTTTTGATACTGCATGAATTTTTTTTCTGTCTGTCTAATATGTCCGCACTACCCGCCGAATTGGCGGGTAGTGATCCATCTATGGGGAACAATTTATTGCGTCTAGTGTAGACTTGATAAAATCGATCCCCGATTGCTCTGCAGTCGACTCCAGAATTCCACTGCGGTGAAAGGCGGAAGCGGAGTTGATGGGGGAGTGGTAGCGGTCGACTTGCCGCCATCTTCATGGCCAGGTAAATTGACCTAAGATATGCCGACTTCAGCTACGCTATTCATGTAGCTGAAGTTGCGTATCTTACGTTGACTCCCCCTCCCCCTCCCCCCAGTGTAGATCTAGCCTAGGTGTGTGGGCAGTAAAGGAGGTCAGTGACAAAAATTAGGTTTAGAAGTTCTTGAGCATTATTTGTCCCATATGAGGTTAAGGGAATTATTGGTGACTCCATTTAGCAATAAATCCTTCAATCTGCAGTGTTTTGTACAGAGACTACTACTATTAAACAATGAATCATAGCTAATTTTTGTATGGATGTCAACATTCTTCTTCTATTAAAGAAGTTCCTGCTGGGAGCCTTAACATAAACACACATCCCTAAATAAAAGCTCTTAAACCTAGATTTTAATTGGAATGTCATTTACAAAAATACAGAATTTGCCGTGGTGATCTGCAAGAACTTTTCACATCCTATTTTTCAGAGTGTACTTTCAAATTTAATACTGTAGTGACTTTTTAAAAAAAAAAAATTCACTGCACAGGTGTAGATAATGAAAAGGCAGAGAAACATTTGACATCAACTTTAATAAACAGCTTGCCAAACAAGTTATGGTAACAACATATATTTGGTAGCAACACATTAGCTATTTCTCACTGCTAATATAACACCCTGATATGGATTAGAGAAACAGGCTGCACCTTGATTTGAACAGGCTAATTGTGTAGCAATAGCACTTGATTCTCATTTCATTTTAGGTGTGTGGTTAACCTACCTACATGTAGCAAGTGTTTGATATTTCTTGTTTCAATTCTGAATTCATTGCACTTGTAAGCAGAAAGTTTATAGCAACATAACCTCAACGTTTTAAAGTGAAATACCTCTCAGGCTATACATTCCAAAGAAATTTCCCACCAAGCAATTTTAGATAGGCTTGATGTGGCAGAAAGAGATCTGCTGCTAAATTTAAAGATTAAAATTCTTGGTTTATGTTATCTTAAGGACACTCTCTCCATTATTGGAAATATTTGCCTGTAAATGGGTGAGTTGTAGAACCCGTCTTTGTCTTTTCATTATTGCATCTGCTACTTGTGTAGATTGTAAAAGGTCTTTGGATCCTTACTGGAAATATCCTTGCATGTATGTGCTTCATGTTGGCAAAATGCATGTTAATTGGTTCTTCCTGTATATCCTCATACTATGTTATTTTTATAAGGTTTATTTATTCCAGTTCATCAAGTACCTATGCAAAGTTCTCAGAGTTTTCTTCCTCGGTACACACTGTATTCATTATATCATAGGCTCTCAAAGACTCTCCACCATCAAAAAAACCTTGCCCACTCAGACCATTCAACAGTCCAATTGAGCTTTCCATGCACCATAAATAACATCCACTTTTCATCTTCAAGTACCTAAAAGGTTGTTACAAGGAGGAGGGAGGAAAAATTGTTCTCTTTAACCTCTGAGAATAGAACAAGAAGCAATAGGCTTAAATTGCAGCAAGGGTGGCTTAGGCTGAACATTAGGAAAAACTTCCTGTCAGGGTGGTTAAGCACTGGAATAAATTGCCTAGTGAGGTTGTGGAATCTCCATCATTGGAGATTTTTAAGAGCAGGTTAGACAAACACTTGTCAGGGATGGTCTGGATAATACTTAGTCCTGTCATGAGTGCAGGGAACTGGACTAGATGACTTTTGAGGTCCCTTCCAGTCCTGTGGTCCTATGATTCTATCTTCTGGGTGAATAGATAGGCCTTCCTACCTGCTCCAAAGGCAAACAAACACACCCTCTTTGGGTGGGTCGGGTGGATGTTACTAGCTATTTCCACTGAATATTCTTGAGTTTCAAACAGGAGGGGACAAATGTTAAGCAAGCAGTGTTATCCTGAGGGCCTTGCCTGTCCAGTATTGGTTAGGCATCACATGAGAGGGAGACATGCTGAATGCTCAGGAGTATGAAGTAAAAAAAGCAGCTTTCTGGATGTTATTTATATTGACTAGGGCTCATCAAAAGATTGAAGACAAATTAGATGAAAAATAGGGTGGGGGCAATAATTTATAAATGTTATCCACTTTCTGACTAACTCTTTTAATACTATGGCTCCATACCAGAGACTTGCTGGTATGTCACCTAGCATATCCGGTATCTGTTAGTACTAGTGCTTCTGTTATATGGGCTGAAATGTTTTGCTTTTTGTCATTTTAAGATACCAAAACTGTTAACATTAAGGGCCAGTCTTCAGCTGGACCCCAGTGAAGAACTGAAAAACCTGCAGGCATGTAATTGGAATCTGTAAAATCCTGTTTGTGTATGCATTTATTAGCATGCTCAGTTGAGCTCCCCACACCTTGTTCCATGTCTAACTACTGCATTTTGGAATAGGTAGTTGGTTTTTTTCAGAGTACAAAAGAGAGACAGCACTTTTGCAATTTGACTTGGAGAGACTGAATGAAAATGACTTGCACTTTGCTTGCTTTGACAGTAGTATAAATGGCAAAAGCCTGTCAGTGTAATGTTGTGCTTTGAAACACACCCATTTCTGTTCACACATTGCTTATTCCAGGAGAATCTAGACTTTTGTATTAAGCTTTAAAGTTTTTTTTTCCCCCCTTCTTACCTACTTCTGTGCTGATTAACATCACCCCTCATTTCCCTGTCCCTCCCCCCCCAAAACATACAAACCCCAAACAAAACCATTACATGCCCAGCAATAACATTGTGGCAAAATGTTGTGTCTTTCATTTCTCTCTCTCCCCCAAACTCACCCCCATTTGCCATCTGCCACTGATGAGCTTTCTATTTGCTGTCACATGAATAAATAAAATGAAGTTAATAGACTTCCCATATGGTCCCATATGAGGAGAGATTAAAGAGGCTATGACTTTTCAGCTTGGAAAAGAGGAGACTAAGGGGCCATGGCATAGAAGTATATAAAACCATGAGTGGTGTGGAGAAAGTGAATAAGGAAAAGTTATTTACTTGTTCCCATAATATAAGAACTAGGGGCAACCAAATGAAATTAATGGGCAGCAGGTTTAAAACAAATAAAAGAAAGTTCTTCTTCACACAGCACACAGTCAACTTGTGGAACTCCTTGCCTGAGGAAGTTGTGAAGGCTAGGACTATAATAGGGTTTAAAAGAGAACTTCCATGAATTTATCTAGTTAAGTCCATTAATGCCCATTAGCTAGGATGGGTAAGGAATGGTGCCTCTAGCCTCTGTCTGTCAGAGCGTGGAGATGGATGTCAGGAGAGAGATCACTTGATCCTTACCTGTGAGGTTCACTCCGTCTGCGGCACCTGGCATTGGCCACTGTCAGTAGACAGGATACTGGGCTAGATGGACCTTTGGTCTGATGCAGTATGGCCATTCTGATGATGATGTTCTTATGTAGACCTAAAACTTCCATGTTTCTCTTGGCATTTCACATTTCTTTCTGTTCCTTTCCTCCACCTCATTCACTCCCCCCCCCAGTTCTCTTATTTCCTGTTATCATTTTGTCTTTCCTGTCTTTCTTTGTTACTATAAAGGCTTTCCCTGGCCATTTTTGTATTTGACGCTCTTAAGCCAAAACAGTCCTCTCAGCCTATTCTCTGTTTACTGTTTTATGGTTTCTCTGCTCTACTCTTTCTGTCTTCTCTCCTTCCCCGAACTTATCTGCCCTCTCTCCCTCAGTCCAACTTATGCATGTGGAAGTGATCTTGTGCCATCTTTGAATCAATAGGCATTTTGCTGTGTTTGAAGACAGCAAAATTGGGCATTCTTCCTGCACTGCGTCAGGCTGTTCAATTTCATTGTGTGTTGCACAGTGAAACTTACTGGAGACATGAGTAAGTTTCATTCAGCAGCCTGTGTTGCAGAGAGTAAGATCTGGAGGGGGGCAGCTATGAAGGGAAACCAAGATGGCAACTTTTGGCAGTGTCTTTTATTTAATAAAAATAAACTTGCCTTCATGCACTAAGGGTTGATCCAACTCCAATTAAAGTCAACAGGGGACTTTAATGGGAGGTAGCTTGAGTCCTTAGTAGGAATTTCAAAAGCTGCACTGGATTAAATGAAAACCTTTTGGTGTTTTTCTTTTTTGAGCAGTTTAGTCCCATGCTTTTTAGCATAAAGATTGTTTGTAATAAGTGACATTCAGATTCTGACTTAAAGCAACAAAAGCAAAGTCAGCCATAATGAATTCAGTCATAGGCTCATCTAGTTTGTATTATGGTAGTATCTAGAAGCCACAATCAGGATTGTTGCCCCATTGTTGTAAGTGTTGTAGACCTTGATCATAGAAACTGAAGTTTGTAAACAGACTTCTTTAGTAGAGGCCTCTACCAGTACAGATCAATTTGTGGAATTGCAGCTATAATGTTGGAGGACAGCCTCTGAAGAGCCTACAGTCTAACTGTGTCCAGGAACTGCAGTAATGCTTGAAATATTCTGCTTAATATTTAATCTGTAGAAAGTGACCATTACTGATTTGGTGGAGTAGTTGTTCAAGAACTAAAGAAAATAAAAGGAGGGGAAAATTGATACGTCGTAAACCCAGCAAAATCTTTCTGATAATGCATGTGCGCCCCTTCTCTGAAATGTACACAAGCATCACAGGAGAGGAAATAAGATGTACTTTGATAGAAGGCAGTAAAATGGTTTTTACTTGAACATATTTAAAATATGATTGTAAGCTCTCTGGTGCAGAGACATTGTCAACACATAACCGAAAAATAGCACTAGCTGTCCATAGGTCGTAGACTCTACATAGATTACTGTTATTGCAATACCACACTCTTTGCCACTTACAAATTTCCATATTCAGGAGTATATAATGTAGAAACTTGCTCCAGCCAGAAACTTGGCATGTAAAGTCTCTGGGTGTAAATAGACAGTTGTATTCAGGTGAAAAATCCCATTGGAATTGATGGGATTTTTGCCTGAATAAGAACTGAAGGATTGGATCCGCTGCCTGGGAGTAATTTTATTTATTATTTTGTTGTTGTTTTTCCATTTCTGAGGCCTAGCCTATACTAAAGGGTTAGGTTGATGTAAGCTGCCTTTCATCAACCTAGCCATGGAAGTATGTTCACATAAACTTGACTCCTGCCGACACAAGACCCTTTATGCTGATTTAGTAATATCACCTCCCCAAGTGGCGTCGAGTGATACTTGATGTAATTAGGTCGATGCGGTATCAGTGTAGACACTGTGTTGTTTATGCAGACTATTACTGGCTTTCAGGAGCTGTTCCACAATGCCCCACAATGACAATACCATCGATACAAGCGCTCCTGGTGAGGACATGCACCACTGACCCAAAGAGCCAAGTGTGCGCGCACACAAGCAATTTAATAACTGTGGTGGCTGTATGCCAGTATAAGTTAGGTTGACATAATTTTGTAGAGTAGACATGGCCTTACTATTGCCAAACATAGTTTAATTTATTTGTCTGACTCAATGTTTTTGACTTTGAGGTTTGTAGTGTAGACCAAGGCTATCTCATTATAACTACGTCACTCAGGGATGTGGATTTGCTGAGCAATGTAGTTCTCCCGACGTAACCCCTAGTGTAGACAATGCTATGTTGATGGGAGGGCTTCTCCTGTCGACATAGCTAGTGCTTCTTGGGAAGATGGAGTACCTATGCTGATGGGAGAAGCTCTCCTCGGCATAAGAAGCGTCTTCACCAAGCACTACAGCAGCACAGCTGCAGTGCTGTAAGTGTAGGCAAACCCTTAGAATAACATTTTTCAGGTCATTAGTCTGCAGTCTGGGTTGAGACATAAAATATTTTGGAGTGGGGGCGGGGAACACTTAAGTCTGAATTATTAAACATTTATGCTTCCAGTATGTGTTATAGCATCCACCAATGTGCTCTAAATTGTGACAGCTCTGTACTGTGTATTATTAGGATGCTTGGAAAGCTATGGATCCTCAGTATAAATTATCATAGCTCTGTTAACTTCATGTTGATGTGCCTTCGGCTGAGAAATCTGCACCTTTGTGAGCAGTCACTATAGTCTACTGTTAAATGACTTCTTTTGGTGGCTTATAGATAAATTGTAAAATATTATTATAGTTTTATTACAGCACCAACAGTAAGTTTTTTGGATTCCTAATGCAGTTATTATAGAATTACTGAACAACAATAGATGAGCCATCATTTAAGGATTTCAGCTTTTTTTGTACCAATGCTGTTTGCCTAGACAATCTCTTTTCAGGAACTGTTCAAAGAGAATAAGTTGCAGTTTTTGAAGGGCACTGAAGGAAGGGCCCATGGAATTATCTTGCAGTTCAGTGTTAATCCCCACTGCTATCATAGAAATTATTTCTGCAGATTTCCATAAACTTCCACATCTCCATTGCAGCAACATTCATTGTATGTCCTTGGAACTCTAGAGAACTCAAACATCTTTTAGAATTCCTATTTTTTGACTAATTTATATATATATATTTATATATATATATATATATATATATATATATATATATATATATATATATATATATATAAGATGCTGTGTTAACGTTTTTTTTTACTGCAGTAAAGAGTTTCCATACAGAAAATGAAGTACTGCCCCCTGGTTAGGGCTGGGGGCTAGGAGTCAGGATCCCTGGGTTTTACCCTGTGATCTGCTCCTGTGTGATCTTGGTGAATGACTAACAACTTTACTCATGCAAAACTGATCTTGTACTTCACAGGGATTTTTCAGGCCATGTGTATAAAGTGCTCTGAGATCTTTAGATGAAAGGCTCTCTAGAAGTGCAAAGTAGTTTTTTAATTTTATTTTTCATTTTATTTAATTTTATTTGCTAACTTTGAGTTCATAGCTTAGGCAAAAATATTCCTTTCATGCTGATATTTTCCATGCTGGGTCTGCAGTCTGACAGGATTTTTTTTCTCCAAGTTGGACAGAATTTGGGACCTGAGTCTGCAAAGACTTGCCTACTGTGTTTTAATTTCTGCACTGTGAAAGGCCCTGTTGAAGTCAGTAGGAGTACTAAGCATATGTACATGCATACAGTTATGTATATTCGTAACTGACCTTGTAGGACTGGGTCAGTTAGAGTTGAAGACAGTTTTTTCCAAAATTCCTGTGTCTGGTGATCATGTCACAACGTGATGGTATCCTGACCTGTTTGGGCTTGCCTGTGTAGCTGTGACTAAATGGCAATATAATCATGTTCCTGAAACAAGATTTAGTAACATGGTTATACCACAGTTTGGTCTGGTATTCACAAGCAAGATAGTCACTTTTGTGTTTGTTTATGTGCCTTGCAAAATAGTTATGAAAATTTACAAGCCCAGGCACAAAATGTTCATGTGTGCCCTTCACTATGATTCTTGATAATGAAAAATCTAATGGTATTTTACTTGCCTGTCAAAGAGATACATGGCCTGGGGCAGATAGAATTTTGCAAGCCTTGTCATGAAAGTGTACATCTTGCATGAAAATTAATATAACGTAGTTAGTGCCTTGTCTTATAAGAAAATTTCCCACCATGTAACTTCTGGCTGTATAGAAAGATTCTAGAAGGCAAATCATGGTCTTTGGGGAAAAAACAAATCCAACACCATAACTGACGTTTGTGCGTGTGTATAGTTTGCCTGCTTGTGCCTGCTTTACTAAAGATTTATAACACCCTGTTTTCACATTTCGTCTTTTGGGCTAAATTTTTCCATCCCTGCTTAATGATGAAGTTAGGGTTCATTCTGTTTTTTAACAGTTTAAGGAAAATCTCTTCAGGGATTTTTGAATTACGGGAGAATTTCTTTTAAAAATACATATTATTACCTTGTACCATATGTAGATGTATACCAGAAAGTACTGAAGCTTGTACATTACTCTGAACATAATCTACATAGCATTTTTGCTTGATCTACTTAAATTTTTTTTAAGAACTTTGTTAGTGGTTAAAAATATCACTTGTGCGCATGATCCTTGGCCTCTAACATATTTCAAAGACCTTAATGAAGCCCTTTTTCCCTTCAGATGTATCTTCACATTCTCCTGACAGTCTTCTCTAGGGGGCTGTGATATTTTTCAAGGGGATACTAATTGACCCAACTAAAAATTCTCTAGAACCTCTTGTCTTAACATTAGGACAACTGACATTATTGGGGGGAGGGGAAAGGAAATTGGGTTCACCATGATTTTAGAGCTCCCTTACCATATTATAACAAGAAAGGCAGCAACCCATTTTCAGTTTCTTATGACTCTCTGAAACTTTCATATTTGGGGCTGCAATTTTCCAGGCTTTGTCTCTATCCAAAGATGAATTAAAAACAAAAAACAGTTTTGTGGGGATAGGGTGTGTATAAGTGTGTTTATTTCAGTAGACTAAAAAAAAGATTGCTGTTAATTTTTTTTAACCATCTCTTTTGGTGAAATTTGGCACAGCAGTGCCCTAGCCAAGAAGATTCTTGGAGAGTTGTAATGTAAAAAAGTAGATGGAGTTGTGTAGTCTGGTGAACATTGGTTTTATTTGACCAAGCTGTGAGCCTTTGAAAATTGTGGTCTAAGCATATGTGCTAATTTTGGAACAAGATAGTTTGTGCTAATGCCTCAGTTCTGCACACGTTTTCCCATGTGCATAATATTAAAGTTAAGCCTTATATGTGGTGCAGGATTGGTGCTTAGTCTTGTAAAGGGCCTATCTTCAAAAACTGCAATATGCTGTGGATCAGGCTTAAAACGCTCAGCTAGGGAAAGCTTCACTTTATATACATGTCCTGTGGCTACCCAGACAAAGTGAGCAGGCCCTCAGCAATTGTACACCATTTAATGTACCCTATAGGGAAGTTTGCTGCTTAGTGACACTCCAGAGAAGCGGAAGAGGCTTTTCATAATTCTGAAAGGCTCATAAGCTGGGTCAAAGGGAAATCAGTTTTCAGGTCTGCAGATTCTTTACTGTGGGGTTGAGGTGGGGTGGATTGAGTAGTGCCCCAAAGACAAGAAGATTTCTCCTTCCCACCATCCCAAAGCCACTGGAAAAGGCACCAAGACTCCTAGGAAAATGAGCTCCAGAAAAGGGTGTTTGAGATAATGCCCCTTCAACCTGTACCATTCAGGCTTTTCCTCTCCTTGACACAGAAGTGCTGGTGGGAGTCCATCTTCACTACAGAGTTAGCCTGAGTTTTTACTTGGGTGTTGCACCAATCCTCCTCCATTCACATGTGCAAACCTCTCACTTGAGTTAAGTGATGCTTTCAACCTGGGCATGGCTGAGGAGTTGGTTTAGAGTCCAAGTTCAACTTTCACTTGGACTACTAACTTGCAGTGATGACGCAGGCTAAATTATTCAACTGCTGATGGCTCTCTAGTGCCTTCCCACAACTCTCCTGTCTGTCATGGACACACAAGTTCTCCCACAATTCACTGGGATGGAATCTTAGAGCGACTCAGCTTACTGCAGTACAAAGATCTATGGCATATGCTCCAAGGAGTCCTAGTGACATATTGGAGGAGTGCAGCACCTGTGGGGACACAATAACATGGGTAGGTCTTTGCAACGTAGCTGCTTGCACCCAGGTGCCAATTACTGCAACTAACTCTGTAGTGAAGACATGCTGGGAGAGCAGAGAACCAGGACAGCCCTGACCAGATGAGACAAGAAGCCAGTAGCGGTATGTCCATCCAGCCCATAGCAAGCCTTCCAGTCCTGGTCAATAGACTCAGGCTAGCAGAGCTTGTGCTAGTGCTATAGAAATAGCTGTGTAGACAGTGCTTTGAAGTCGTAGCTCAGGCTCTGAAATCTAGGAAGAGGGCGTGGGCTTCAGAACCTCAGCTCCAGCCCGAGCCGCAACTTCAAAGCACTGTCCACAGCTATTTCTAGAACACTAGCATCAGCCCCGCTAGCTTGAGTCTGTGGACCAAGCTTGGATGCTCACTCCCGCTTGGTCCAAAATGCTGTGCAGACATACTGTTAGAGACCAGAAGGCCCCCATTTGTCACTTGGCCCCTCACCTTCCAATGAAGATATAGGCCAGTAGGTGTACCCCCTAGCTCCCTTGCGCAGCACCACACCAGCCAGGTTACAAGCCCTTCATCAAGTGGGCTGCCCCTCTTGCTGACTGAGCTGCCATATTTTTTTATGTAGCACCCATCTGAGGCATTCCTCAGTGAGTCCTATTTCTTGGTCAAATCATGCCTTCTAAGGTTCATAGAGGAAAGGTTTGCTTCTGTGGACGTTGTGTGATTTATGGGATACACTGTTATGGTGGAACCTTGGTGTAGAGGTCCAGATTATGGAATTTTCTTTAAAAACCGCCATCCAGCCACAGACACCATAGGACATTCCTTGTGTGTATGCACTAAATAATCTTTAATTATGATCGCATACTATTTCACAAATGGTGCAATACAATATCATAGAATTATTTCTAGCATCTTGTTGTACTGTGTATTTCTCTGTACGTCAGACTACCTTAAACCTCAATCCTGCAAGTTGCTTTACATTGACTTCAGTGGGGCTGTGGGTTCGCTCACACAGAGCTCATTGAAGAATCGGGGCTTTGCTGTCATTTATATACAATTACAGAAACTGTTCTTATACAAATACTTCATGTTAAGTAGAGTAACAGAGAAATAGCTCACCTAAATTTGCAGATGAATTATCATTAACTGCCTCTTCCCAGGCTGTGCTGTTGGCTGAAAATAAATTGTATAGTGCATTACTGTTGACTAATTACATACCTTAGAGAGAAGAGAACTGATAAAAAGAATGCCAAAGACATGTGGAGCCATCACAAAAATGAAATTACCGAAAAGAACAAATACAAATATAGCATAAAGTGATCTCTTTTTTCTATCTGATTGTAAGAAAAATGATTAGACTATATCACTGTTTGAGATGTAATATGCAATCCTGTTAATTAAGCTCTCTTGTATGTACTAAGACTGAATAATATGTAATAATAATATAATCCACTATTGTGGACATCTGTGTATGAAATGCTAAGAATATTTTTTTAGAACAGACATAATATACAAAAATATATGGTTGTCCAAAACAAATGCAAATTAACAAAGTATAGGGAAATAACACCAACTATCCAGCTTATCAATTGCTTGCCATGATGTACATACATATTAAATAAAGTATTACCCACACTATTATTCTGTTCTGTTGATAATCCTGTGTGGTGAGCATTTTACAAATATTGGGCTATATGCACAGCATACTCTTAGAACAGTCTTGCTGGGTGGAAGAAAAAGCATAAAAAAGAAACAACATTTTGTCAGGGTTTTTCATTACATGACACATAGCAGCACATATATACTGTTGGCCAACTGGGTGGGTAAACAGATGATTTTTTTTTTTGAAAAATAAAAATCAGATTTTTTGGCATTACTTAAATTGTTTTCTTTTAAAAATGTTTTAAATGAAATCTCAAAGTAATATAAAATGTTAAGTCTTAAACTACTTTTAATCTCTTAAAACATTTATTAAAAAAAAAACTCAATCCATGAGCCTCTATCAAAATCTTTACATTAAAGGCAGCATTTCTACATCAAGAAAGATGTTTTGCCTCTGATTCTAACTTTTGAGGTCAAGCTTTATAAATATGACACAATAAGTCATGTAGTATATTAAGGGCATGTTTTGTTTAGTAAAAATAAATTTTACGTGTTGTGTCAAGTTACATTAAGATGGAATTTAAACAAGCACAAACCATGAGCAAAAAGTTAATTATGTAGTAAATAAGCAATATGTCATTCATTATTTTCTAACATACTAGAAAAGTACAATTAATAAGAATCTGAAAATATTAAGCTATATAATTGCTAAATACATGTATATAGTTATAGTGTACCCTCCTAGGTAGCAAAAAGATGTACAAAACTAGTGTAAAGACTGTAGTGAATTGTAAATCAAGATGTCTTGTTGTGTCAACTAATGAGAATTCACCCTTCTTCAGAAAATAACTGAAGTATAAGTGGAAAAGTTGATTAAAAATTGATTATTTAAATTTAGACTTTCCACTTGGTGACTTAAACCATGATTCAAATCGCCTTGATTTAATCAGTCCCCCCGTTGGCCAATATTTATTTTACAAGTATAGGTTTAAGTATGTGGAGGCTAATGGTAGTAATTTATCAGCAGATTATGCAGCTAAATTGGTGCATGAGGCATACCGAGGATACTGGCAGGTTTCAGAGTAGTAGTCTGTATCTGGAAAAAGAACAGGAGTACTCGTGGCACCTTACAGACTGACTGACTAAATTTGTTAGTCTCTAAGGTGCCACAAGTACTTCTGTTCTTTTTGAGGATACTAGGAGATTGTTGGAAATACTATAATAATTAGAAATTGTTAGAGATGGGCCCAAGCCATACCTACAGATCCAGATGTGTATTGCCAAACAGTTTGGAGTTGTTTAGAACTGGTGTTAGGATATTCTAGTGATAAGGGACAGTCCTAAACTTTGTATTTGGAGTCCCACTCTCTCCAAGTTTGTGGTAGTTTGGATATGGGATTTTGGTTTCGGGCCTGACTCTACCAAGTACCTTTTTAAAACAAACAAACAAACAAACAAAAAAACACAAAAAAACCCCCCAAAAACTTGAAAATGAAACAATGTTTTGTATCAGTTTAATAACAGACTGTACTGTTAGGCCGGGCTGCTAGTGCTACCTATCATTAAGGTTGCCTCACGCATCCCATTATCAAACCCTATTTTCACTTTATAACTTTACTAAACCTTAACCATTTGGGCTAAAATTTTCTATGCTGGGTTACTGTTTCAGGCTATTTTTTTATTTTTTAAATTTCAGCCAAAACAGTTAATCCGTTTTATTTTCCCATATCGTTATTCATTAATTGTTGTCCTTTTTAAACATTCTGATGACCATCTGTGTCAGGTATGTCTTTTATCGTCCCTGCTTAAATTTGGCACCTTGGCATTTCCCAACTTTTGCATGCTTTGACTAATATTCTTCTAATGTAGTTTTTATGCATATTTATTTGAAAGTTAAAATAGCAAGATATCACTAATTAGGACATAATTGAATGCTCAAAGATAGAACAAGAAACTAAATTTTTTATTTTAGAGAGTTAATATTCATCAAACATTTATGAAGATATCTAACAAATTACAACAAAACATTGTCTAATAAGGATGAAAGGGATGAGGTTCTTAAACACTGACTGTTCTTACAAAGAATTTTGACTTAATGTATTCATCACCTTGATGTACATTTCCAGTTTATTTTCTCCATAACGTCAATTACCTTTGAAGGCTTTGTTAAAGTTTATATTTTCTCCTTATAATGATGGGTGATAAACACAATTACATATATTCTATACAAAAATATTTTGGAAGAACAGACTCATTAATTTTGTCTGTTTCATTTAAATCTTTATAGAACTGTCCAAATCTGAATTACGCCATTGGTGGGATGGATGGTTTCTGTAGGGAGCCTGGGAAGTCGGTTGAGGAATGGAGGTGGGAGAGGGAGAGAACTGTACTGTGGAAAAGGAATTGATTCTGGCTGTAGGGAGGCAAATCTGTGTCCTGATTCAGGTCTGCGCTGAATCCTGCACCTACTGCTGAAACTGAGGCCTGGTCCACACTACGCTGTTAAACCGATTTTAACAGCGTTAAATCGATTTAATGCTGCGCCCGTCCACACTACGCTGCTCTTTATATCGATTTAAAGGGCTCTTTAAATCGATTTCTGTACTCCTACAAAACGAGAGGAGTAACGCTAAAATCGATATTACTATATCGATTTAGGGTTAGTGTGGACGCAAATCGACGTTATTGGCCTCATTATTTTACAGTATCTACCCACAGTGCACCGCTCCAGAAATCGATGCTAGCCTCGGACCACGGACGCACACCACCGAATTAATGTGCCTAGTGTGGACGCGCACAATCGACTTTATAATATCTGTCTTATAAAATCGGTTTAAGCTAATTCGAATTTATCCTGTAGTATAGACGTACCCTCAAATTCCTCTCCAGTTGTTGTCATGTTGCTGTGGGTTGCTGACTACTCTTTTGGATGGCTAATCAGAAGGGCCATGTGACTTACATTAGAAGCTCAACCTGGGATGGGAAACCAACTTTATAGGAGAATGGCAGAGGTGGACTATAATATCTAGGCTGTGTGCGTTCTTGTTAGGGAATGGAAAGGCGCAAAAGTGAGGAGGGAGTGGGGGCAAAAGCTGAAGGGAAGCTTGAGCAGGGCCTTATAGTGTATGTCTACACTGCCATTAAAAACCTGCAGCTGGCCCATGCCAGCTGACTTGGGCCCATGGGGCTTGGGCGAAGGGTCTGTTAAATTGCAATGTAGACATTTGGGCTTGAGCCTGGGCTTTAGGACCCGGTGAAGTGGGAGGATCACAGAGCTCGGGCTGCAGCCCATGCCTGTATGTCTACACCACAATTAAACAGCTTTGCAGCCTGAGTACCGTGAAGTTGGTTTGAAGCTGACACTGATGTCTAATTGCAGTGTAGACACGCATATAGTTTCATAGTGTTTAAGCCCAGAAGGGGCCATCCTTTTTTTGTTTTTTTTGTTGTTGTTGTTGTTTTTGTTTTGTTTTGTGTTGTTGTTTTGCATCTAAAACTTCCTACCTGTCAGGTTGGTTAACTGCTGGAATAAATTGCCTTGGGAGGTTGGAGATTCTTAAGAGCATGGATGGTCTTGATAATCCTTAGTCCTGCATGGGTGCAAGGGACTGGACTAGATGACCTGTTGAGGTCCCTTCCACTCCTTTGATTCTATGATTTCAAATCATCTAGTTCAGAGTTTCCCACCTTTTTTTGTTGTGCCCACTTTGGAAATTCATGCCTCATACATGTCCCCCTCACTGAGGCCAGGTCAGGGGGTGGATGAAAGGAGTGCCCAGTATCAGGGTGAGAGGAGTGCCTTGTACCCCTGGGGGACATAGGTTGTACCCACCAGGTGACAGTCAAAGAAGCCTTCTGCTTCCTGTAACGGTCAGGCAGTCTCAGCTGCCAGGACCCAGCTCCCTGCCCATATTGCTTTCCATCCTTTTCAGGGAAAGTGATATCATAGGATTTACAAATCTTGTTCTTGTTTAAAAAAAAAAAAAAAAAGACATAATGGCTCTTAATTCAGTGTCCCTTTCTAGCAAGTTGTGCAGTATGGCAGGAGGTGAGGCAGTTTCTCAGGTAGGCCAGTCCCAGGCTGTTTATGGCTCCTTGGAATGCAGCAAGCAGCTTGGAGGCTTCATTCAGCCTTCCAGACTGCACTATCTGGCCTACAAGTCTTGCACAAGCACTTACTGAGCGGTAACCATCCTTGGAATTTGTGTGTAGCAGCATTGCTGTGACAAGGAATGATGCCAAAAAGAAAAAAAGGGGGGGTAGTGGTGGTAACACAGAAATCATTATTATATTATTACCTGTGCTGGTGTTCTACCAACACTGATGCTAAGAACATGTTGGGTATTGCATTAATAAGGACCTCAATATTTCTACTATTGAAGATGACAAATCCTGGGGGTACTGGCTCTGGGGTGGGGCCAGAAATGAGGAGGTTCAGGGTGTGGGAGGGGGCTCCAGGCTGGGGCAGGGGGTTGGGGTATGGGGTGGTGGGGTAAGGGCTCCGGCTGGGAGTGGGAGTTCTGGGGTGAGACTGGGAATGAAGGGTTTGGGGTGCAGGAGGGTGCTCTGGGCTAGGACCGAGGGGTTTGGAGGGCAGGAGGTGGATCAGGGCTGGGGCAGGAGGTTAGGCTGCAGTAGCGGTAAGGGTGCAGGCTCCAGGCAGTGTTTTCCCTCAAGCAGCTTCCGGAAGCAGTGCCATGTCCCCGCTTTGGCTCCTATGTGGAGGCGCGGCCAGGCAACTCTGTGCGACTGCCCCCAAAACTCCCATTGGCCACAGTTCCTAGCCAATGGGAGCTGCAGAGCTGGTGCTTGGGGCGGGGGCAGTGTGCTGAGCCCCCTAACTGCCTCTATGCCTAGGAACTGGAGCAGGGACATGCCACTGCTTCTGGAAGCTGCGCGGAGCCGGGCAAGCCCCCGACCTCGCTCCCTGGCGGGATCTCAAGGGTCGGATTAGAAGGTCTGATGGGCTGGATGTGGCCTGCAGGCTATAGTTTTCCCACTCCTCCCCTACAACCTGTAGCTCTTATTTCTTTTTTGCTTTTCTGCAGAGCCAAAAGACCCTAACAGATATCATGGCCCCATTGTGCTAGGCACTGTACAAACACCTAAGGAGGGAGAGATCCTGCCTCAGTGAGTTTACCCTCTAAACAGAGGAGACAGACGTAGAACTGAAAGGGAAGCAGAGGCGGAGGTGAAGTAACTTGTGAAGTCAGTGACAGAGCTGAGAATTAAAAAAAAGGTCTCCATCTACTGGACAACAATCCTATGCTCTTGGTCATCCACCTACATTCCTAAATCAGTCTAACTTAATCGCTGTCATTATTAATTTTGTTTTCATTTATGTATGCTAAGGTAGCACCCATAATGTGCTGGGTGCTGTCCAAAACCACTACAAATCACATTGGTCGCATATTTGTTTTGTTGCTCTCTGGCAATGGACACTGATTTTTTAATGAATGAAATGGCCATATTCTGTTTGATTTGAGCTACAAGATTGTCCTGGTATCTAAGGGACCAGTGAGAAGGGAGCAGAGGGTTTGGAATAAGAATGGGAGTGGGATGCTGATGAGCATTGTTGTTTTAAGGATTTATTTTTGTTTGGCAGTCCACTTTATTGATTTACGCCACAATTAATTCAGTGTAGGACCCCAATATAATTGCTTTGCATGAATTAGGTTTTCTTACATTTTATAAAGTGTCTGAACCTTAAGCTTTGCATGTAAATAACTGAAGGAAATAATAAAGAGTGTGCAAATGTTTGTTTGAATACTGTGGGAGTAAACGTCTGATTTCTAACAAACTGCTGGTCTGCTCTCATTATTCTGCATACTGTGGCAAAGGTGGGCTCTTCTAGAAACAGTGTGTTTAGCTCCCACTACTGTGTTTCCCCTTTGCAGGCTGTGCAGCGCTCAGGAAGGTGGACAAGGTGCCATGCTTTGCAGTACTGAGTCAGTGAACGAGTGCAAACACCTTGTGGCAGAAAGCTGACTCAAGCTATCTGTCCAATAGTACTGTTGTGCCAGTAGTAAGAATTTAAAAGTAGTAAGAATTTAAAAGTATGTAAAAGATAAAACTTGCTGTTTCCACAGATCACTGCCATGGAAAACAGAGCAAGTTCTGTCTAGATTCAGGGCCAGATCCTCAGCTGGTTTAAATCTGCACAGCTCCACTGAAATCAAGAGTCTTGCCAATTACTCCATCCTTATTAGCCAGGGGTTAATTTGGAAGCCATGGCACTCACTTTCAAAGAAGCACAAACTAAAATCAGGTTGGTTGGATGGAACTTGACTTATGCAATAGTACTCACGGGGAACTGTGATTCCAAGCCTGGGGCAAGGAGGAAAGAGGAGACTGCCAAGGCATCCGGAGACTAGATTGGATGCCCAGCTCTGTGCCATTGCCCTCCAGAATCTTCAGGCCCAGTTACTGACATTCCCCCTCCTGTCCTTTTTGGCTCCCAAATAAGGGTCTGAGCCTCAGGTGGTGTAAATCACCATAGTTCCTTTGAAGTTTAGATTTCCTTTGTCTGTGATTTAGAATTTTGTCCCTTTTTATATAATTCCTTGGCTGTAGCTATCTGTCATATTTGCTAACAGGAGTGGCTACATGGTGTACCTGATGATTTCCCATGAAGCTGTCTTCTCAGTCTTTTCTTCTGTGATCAAAGGAATAAAAGTATAGATTTTCCTCCATGAGAGGGATCTGACCTACTGGTTAAGAAGTCAGTCACCTTTTGCTGTATCACTGTCCAGCTCTACAAGAGTGTGTTTTTGTTTTATCTGCTGGATGAGTGTGTGGTTGTTCACATACTGAGTGTATGACAGGTATTTACTCTGCCTCTAATCTCCATATGGCCAGCAAGAAAGGGAGCCCCACTGCTTGGGATGGGCACCCCTTCCCAGCATACCTTGTTATAGGAATAGGTCAGTAATTGAAGTCTGGGACCGAAAATTTTGCTATAGGAGCCAGAGGTCTAAACCTTTGAGTAAAAATTAGGGTGAAAGCCAGCAAACAAGAGGGAATAATGTTGCTGCTGCCGCCACCACCATCATTAAAAAGTGGTGTGTGAAATGGAATAGGAAATGGTTAGAATCATAGGAATGAAAGGGACCTTGAGAGGTCATTTAGTTCAGTCGCCTGCACTCACGGCAGGACTAGGTATTATCTAGACCATCCCTGGCAGGTGTTTGTCTAACTTGCTCTTAAAAAATCTCCGATGATTGTGGAATCTCCATCTCTCTAGGCAATTTATTCCAGTGCTTAACCACCCTGACAGAAGACTCAGCTGGTATGACTGTCCAGTAGGTCGTCTTACAATGGGTAGAGAGAGATTGGGTTTGGATGGCTTTGAACATATCTGGTAGGTATTGAAAAAGAGAGAGGTTGTCATGGATCATGAGCAGGTCAGATTGAAATTGGTACAAAGAGAGGTTGATGCTGCTTTTACAGTTGATATGGGAGGTCACGTACTATTTCAGCACATGGAGAGGGAAATAACTCATTAGGAGAGAAATTGCGTTTGGCTTTGGGGAAGGGCTCTATGCTAAGGAATTATTCAAGAAAGGCTATGAATGCCAATTTGTTTTATTTTGGGGGAGAGGATTGTTGCTAGAGTGTAAGAGAGGCATTTTATCTTCTGTATGCTAGGCTATATTAGAGAATTTTTTCTTTCTTAGTCTTATCTCAACACCACAATAGAAAGAAAATGCTTTTTGTCCTATTGGATTAGAGTGCGTGTGTCTATTTAATAGCAGGTATCTATTTTTTGAATTGAGAACGAATGTACCATGTGTCTAGGTAGACCAGAGTACACATGACTTCAAAGTCAGAAAGAAAAGGTAAGGTCCCAGTACATGTTTGCTTACAATGAGCTCAATTAGATGAGAAGAACATTTAATGGTCTGACTGAAAAGTACTGGGGGCTCGGAGAATCTGTGCTTAAAACATTTCACCAAATAAGTTACGAAAGGTAAGATTGGGTAACCTGGGTCCACGGGGTGTTCAGTGCTGGGTTATTATCCTGTTAGAATTCTTGTGGATTTTTACAAGGCGCTTCTTCCTTGCATGAGGGGCAGATTGTAGGATGGTGCTTGTCAGAAAATTTGACAAATGGACGAACAAGGACAGCATTGTAGGTAACGTGTAGGTGGGAGTATGTCTCTCTAGTGTAGTGGAGATGAAAGATGAGGTGAGGTTAGGTTATTGTTTAATGTTTTGATGCCAGTCTGGTTTTTGGTCTTGTTGTCCTACTCTGTCTGACAGGTTTAATAGTGATTTTATAACAGCAAACTGGATCTCCAAGTGGGACATAATCCCTTGCATGACTCATGACTCAGCCTCCAGCCAATTGAATGGTGATGTATTGATGGTCGCCACAGGGATTGTTGGCTGCAATGCCATGCCTCCAGTCAATTGAGGTTAAAATATGTGTATGTATATGAATTTAGAGCACTGAATGCATATGGGGTACAGTAGTCACATGCTGCATTTAACTGTATTTAAGAGCTGTCTATATTACAACCATTGTCCTACTCTGAGCTCCATGTGGGCAGAGCCCTGATCCCATGCAGAGACTTAGGCCTGGTCTACACTACGCGTTTAAACTAAATTTAGCAACATTAAACTGATTTAACCCTGCACCCGTACACACAACGAGGCCCTTTATATCAATATAAAGGGCTCTTTAAACTGGTTTCTGTACTTCTCCCCGACGAGAGGAGTAGCGCTGAAATTGGTATTGCCATGTCGGATTAGGGTTAGTGTGGCCGCAGATCGACGGTATTGGTCTGCGGGCAGTATTCCACAGTGC
The DNA here is from genome assembly GCF_025201925.1 of Gopherus flavomarginatus. Lineage (NCBI taxonomy): Eukaryota > Metazoa > Chordata > Testudines > Testudinidae > Gopherus > Gopherus flavomarginatus. Next base: position 102,461,458 of record NC_066624.1, on the reverse strand, counting down.
TCCATTGTGACTGCTCTGGAAAGCAGTCTGAACTCGGATGCACTGGCCAGGTAGACATGAAAAGCCCCGCTAACTGTTTGGCCAGCTTGGAGCTCTGATCAGCACGGGTGGCCGTGCAGTCCCAAATCCAAAAAGAGCTCCAGCATGGACCGTATGGGAGATGCTGGATCTGATCGCTGTATGGGAAGACAAATCTGTTCTATCAGAGCTCCGTTACAGAAGACAAAATGACAAAGCATTTGAAAAAATCTCCAGGCTATGATAAACAGAGGCCACAGCAGGGACTCAGCACAGTGCTGCGTGACAAGCGTAACGGAAAGCCAAAGAATCAAATGGACGCTCATGGAGGGAGGGAGGTAGGGGGGACTGAGGACTCCAGCTATGCCACAGTCCCCGCAGTCTCCGAAAAGCATTTGCATTCTTGGCTGAGCTCCCAATGCCTGAAGGGTCAAAAACATTGTCCGGGGTGGTTCAGGGTATATCTCATCAATTTACCCCCCTCCCTCCCGTGAAAGAAAAGGGAAAAAAATATTTTCTTGCCATTTTTTTAGTGTCACCGTATGTCTACTGCATGCTGCTGGTAGACGCGGTGCTGCGGCCCTGAACAGCAGCATCCCCTCCCCTTCCTTTCCTGATGGCAGATGGTACAAAATGGTGGAAAACTGTCATCATCCTGTGAGTGCTCCTGGCTGGCCTCGGTGAAGTCGGCCGGGGGCACCTGGGTAAAAATGGGAATGACTCCCTGTCATTCCTGGTAGACAGTACAAAATGCTTGGAAACTGTCCTCATCATAGCAGCTGGAGCCTGAGCTCCATCAACGCCCCCCGCCCCCTTCGTGTCTAAAGAAAAGATTCTGTACTCCCTGGACTATCATAGCAGCGGGAGGCTGCGCTCCTCTCACCCCCCCCCCGCACCCTTTAACGTCCTGCCTGGACTAACACAGCAGCTGGAAGCTGCCTCTCCCTCATTTTATCTCGCTAAAAAGTCAGTGTTTCTTAGTCCTGCATTCTTTATTACTTCATCACACAAATGGGGGGACATTGCAACGGTAGCGGAGGAGGGAAGCAATGGGTGGGGTTGTTGCAGGGGCATCCTCTAGAATGGCATGCAGCTCATCATTTCTGCGGGATCTCTGGGGCTCTGTCCCGAAGCGGCTGTGCTCTCTGGCTGTCTAGTAGACTTGCCCCATATTCTAAGCAGGACTGACTCTATTTTTAGACAAAACATAAAGACGGGAATAACTTGGGGAGTCATTCCCATTTTTGTCCATGCACCCCCGGCCGACCTCAGCGAGGTCAGCCAGGAGCACCCATGACAGCAGCAGACGGTACAAAATGATTGATAACTGTCTTCGCCAATTTCCAATTGCAAACGGTGCAATTTCTAATTGCAAATGGTGCAAAATGACTGAAAACCATCATCTCATCGCCAATTTACAATTAACCATCTCTGCTACCTTGCAAAGGCAAATGAATGCTGCTGTGTAGCACTGCAATACCACCTCTGTCAGCAGCATCCAGTACACATACGGTGACAGTGACAAAAGGCAAAACAGGCTCCATGGTTGTCATGCTATGGCATCTGCCAGGGCAATCCAGGGGAAAAAGGGCGCAAAATGATTCTGTCATTGCTTTCACAGAGGAAGGATTGAGTGATGACATTTACCCAGAATCATCCTGTGAGGTTATTGATATAAACTGGGACCATATAGAATATGGTTTGCAACCACGGTCCTGTAGTGGCACCAAATCTTATGTAAAGGGGGTCATATAAGGTGTCTAAGACCAGGTTATGGGTTAATGGTTATGATTATGCTGCCTGTATGTCTGTATCATTTTGCAGTTGAAGTTATGAGTTGGCTATATACTATCTGTATTTCAAATTGATGTTGTAGTTCTGGGTGACACCCCAGACAAGTTGATGTTAGCTCTGCTTAGCCTGCTTGCTGGTCCGTTGAGGACCATCAGCTACACAAATGACCCATTGAGAGGAGGCAGATATGCCTTGTAACTCAGCATGGTGTGCAGGAACTGGCCCATGTGACTGCAAACTCCATGTTGCTGTAACTTTCCACAGTAAGAACAACGAAGTGTTCTTACACCCGGAAGAGCCTATATAAGGCTGATGCCTCATCTCCATCTTGTCTTCAATCCTGCTTCCTACCTCTGGACGGACTTTGCTACAAACTGAAGCTCTGCACAAGGGACTGATGACCCATCCCAGCGAGGGATGTTCTCCAGAGACTTGACTGGAACCTGCAGTTTACTCCATCACCGCTACAAGCCTGAATTAAGAACTTTGCCATTACTGTATGTAATTGATTCCATTTAACCAATCCTAGCTCTCATCTCTACCTCTTTCCCTTTATGAATAAACCTTTAGATTTTAGATTCTAGAGGATTGGCAACAGCGTGATTTGTGGGTAAGATCTGATGTGTATATTGACCTGGGTCTGGGGCTTGATCCTTTGGGATCGAGAGAACCTTTTTCTTTTATTGGGGTTTTGGTTTTCATAACCATTCATCCCCAGGACGAGTGGGACTGGTGGTGATACTGGGAGACTGGAATGTCTAAGGAAATTGCTTGTGTGACTTGTGGTTAGCCAGTAGGGTGAAACGGAAGTCATTTTTGTCTGGCTGGTTTGGTTTGCCTTAGAGGTGGAAAAACCCCAGCCTAGGGCTGTAACTGTCCTGTTTAAGCAATTGGTCCTGAATTGGCACTCTCAGTTGGGTCCCGCCAGAACCTCATCGTCCTACACCCTCGACACTGTTTTTGCACCATCATGCTTTGGGATCTCAACCCAGAATTCCAATGGGCGGGGGAGACTGCAGGAACTATGGGATAGCTACGGGATAGCTACCCACAGTGCAACGCTCCAGAAATCAATGCTAGCCTTGGTACATGGACGCACACCACCGAATTAATGTGCTTAATGTGGCCGCATGCACTCGACTTTATACAATCTGTTTTATAAAACCGGTTTATGTAAAATCGGAATAATCCCGTAGTTAGACATACCCTTATTGATTGAGTCTCCAGGTGAGAGCATGGAATCACCTGCACAGAGCTCAGTGCAGGTTCCTGGTGTTTAAGTACAGCAATGTGCTAGTACGATTATCTGCCATTCTTGAGATGGTGGCCCATACTGCAACATTCTTTTTATTTTGTAGAGCTGCATTGTCTGATTGACACAATCAGTAAAAACAAAATATGAAACCACTCCAAAAGGGGGCAGACAACTGTACTAGCATTCACTTAAGACTGCAGTGGGGATGGGACATTTAGAATGAGGAGATTTACTTTACTTTTTTCAGTAAGATAGAATATAAGTGATCAAAATTTGTGAGACATCATATTTTTCCTTATAGGATGGTGATGTTACTCATGGTTTTTGGCAATTCTGTTCTTTTTCAGTAGTGTGAGTAAGCCCTTTTGTCACCTCTCACTGGCCCCAAAAGGCTCCCCATGCATAGTGATTTGGACAGAAAAGTGGATAAAATTTGGAATTCTCATTCAAATGGACATTCTCTTAAGCAAATTAGGGAAATTATGGTCTAGATAAAATTACTATCGGAGGGGAGGGTGCAGAACCGTTTAAAAGACCATACTCAGAGTAGTTATTAGTGGTTCACTGTCAGACTGGGAGGGCGTATCTAGCTGCGTCCTACAGGGGTCAGTTCTGGGTCCAGTACTATTCTGTATTTTCATTAATGATGTGGATAATGGAATGGAAATATGCTTATAAAATTTTTGCAAGCACTTTGGATGACAGGTTTAGAATTCAAAATAACCTTTATAAATTGGAGAATTGGTCTGAATTCAACAAAATAGAAGATCAGTAAAGACGAGTGCGAAGTACTTCACCTAAGAAGCAAAAATCAAATACACCACTGCAAAATGGGGGATAATTGTCTAGGTGGTAGTACTGATGAAAAGGATCTGAGGGTTATAGTGGATCACAAATTGAATGTGAATGAACATTGTGATGTAGCTGCAAAGAAGGCAAATGTCATTTGGGGTGTATTAACAGGATTGTTGTATGTAAGACATGGGAGATACCTGTCCCACTCAGCACTGGTGAGGCCTGAGCTGGAGTAGTATGTCCAATTCAGGGTGCCTCATTTTAGGAAAGATGCTGACAAATTGGGGAGAGTCCAGAGGAGAGCAACAAAAATGATTAAATGGTTTAGTAAACCTGACTTGTGAAGAAAGGTTGAAAAAACAAAAACAAACTGAGCATGTTTAATTTTGAGAAAAGACTGAGATGGAGCCTGGTAACCTGAAATATGTTAAGGGCTGTTGTAAGGAGGACTCTGATCAGTTGTTCTTCACGTTCTTTCCCAGAGTTCCACCCTTGTTGGCACTGTTGTTACCATTCCCTTCTCCAGGGATGTGCGATAGTTGAAGCACAGAACACGTAGACTTTGCAAAGGCTTCCTGCACAATTACTTTTTACTTTTGACAGCATGAGAGAGCTACAGATCTAGGCAAAACAATAGCACACATATGATGGGATTAATCTGCAGCAAGGGAGATTAATATTAGGAAAAACTTTCTAACTATACGGATAATTAAGCTCTGGAATAGGCTTCCAAGGGAGGTTGTGGAATCCTCATCATTGGAAGTTTTTAAAAATAGGCTGGACAAACAGCTGTTAGGGGATGGTCTAGTTTTACTTGGTCCTACCACAGTGCAGAGGCCTGGATTTAATCACTACTCAAGGTCCCTTACAACCCTACATTTCTATGTTAAAGATGCAGTAACAAGAAATGTTTCTAATGCTTTTCAAAACTATTCAATCCTTTACACAAGGCTTCAAATCTGTTTTGGTGGATATGGGGAAAGGCTCTTGGGTATAAGTGATGGCAAGAACTCACAATACATGGAATATCCACAGTCCAGCATTGTTGGACTATTGTGAAAAGCTAAGACATTCTTGTGAAACATGAGAAGAACATAACTTTATTAACAACCATTAGAATAAAGACTTACATTTCTCTAGCAAGTTTGACTCACGTGTGGGTTCCAGATGTAAGGGAAAAAGTTGGCCCTACAATTATGGAGTTTGTCTATCTTTGGAATTAATCTCTGTATTGCAGGTCCACGGTATTATTTCTCAGGGCATGTGGAGAGATTTCTATTTGTACCTCACAGATATAACTTTCAAGACATGTTTACTAGAAATATCTCCAGGTTGTGGGGTTTTTTTTTTGTGTGTTTTGTGTTTTTTTGCATTGCCGTGATCCATGTAATGACTCTAGGACACTCGGCTCTTCTTTGAGACTCTGAAACACATGGACACATTCCTCACAATGTGAGAGGAAAATATGTGTAATAAATAAACCAAGTTTGGTGCTGTTTCTTATAAGTGCATTTCTGGCATAATTGTGTATAGTTATGCTAGTTACATATAGATGTGAAAATTACTTGGTGTGAATGATTAGCTTTTCCATCTCTGCAGGTTTTGGCTCTTTGACACTTGGCAATCTGTCCTTCAGGCTTCACTGAATACTCTCTCAGAATATCCAGAAGAATTTGGTTGCGGCTTTGAGTAGATTTACGCTGCACACTAAGTCTGTGGAGCGTGAGCTAGTGGATTCAGTGTTTCCAGGCCCATGCTTGCAAGCCTGCACTGCATTGAAAACCTGGATTTACAATTCCTTGCCTGTATCTCACAGCCATGTAAGGCATCCATACTGTATTATGCAGACCTTCTGACTTGGGCCTGTAGCTTGACCTGCATCCACGTTGCAAAATGACCGGGTTTGGACCCAAGTCACAGTGGGACTTGGACTCCGACACACACTCCTCTCAGGGCCCTAGGAACTGAGTCCTGAAAGCTTGCTGACCTGAGTCAGACTGAGTTGTGTGTGGATGGAAGCAGAGATTGGGCTCAAACCTAAGTCAGAGTCTGGATTAACCCTTAAGTACATTACCATTAATGTAGGTATGTAGACATACCTTTAATGACCCTTGGCAGTTTTAGGTATGCCTCCGAGGCAGGGAAACAGTCAGTCATACAACGAGAGGACTTAGAACTCAAATACAACTTCCTTCAGACAGTTTTGTGAGGAGTTAATTATTTTCCCCAAACACCAAAGCAGAAACAAAACAAAAAGGAAGTTTAAAAAGCATTTCTGAGATCTATTGCTTGCGGTTAGTTCATCTAATTTTTTTTGTATTGTTCCATCATGTAAATTTTGCACCCATCTTCCAGCCACAACTGTGTCAAGGGGGGGGGAAAAATAGTATTTTGTGAATAGTGTCATATGCCTGTGGTGATACTGTTGGGGTTTCATAGAATCTTAGAATATCAGGGTTGGAAGAGACCTCAGGAGGTCATTTAGTCCAACCCCCTGCTCAAAGCAGGACCAATCCCCAACTAAATCATCCCAGCCAGGGCTTTGTCAAGCCTTACCTTAAAAACCTCTAAGGAAGGAGATTCCACCACCTCCCTAGGTAACCCATTCCAGTGCTTCACCACCCTCTTAGTGAAAAAGTTTTTCCTAATATCCAACCTGAACCTCCCCCACTGCAACTTGAGACCGTTACTCCTTGTTCTATCATCTGGTACCACTGAGAACAGTCTAGATCCTTCCTCTTTGGAACTCCCTTTCAGGTAGTTGAAAGCAGCTATCAAATTCCCCCTCATTCTTCTGCAGTCTAAACAATCCCAGTTCCCTCAGGCTCTCCTCATAAATCATGTGCTCCAGCCCCCTAATCATGTTTGTTTGCCTTCCGCTGGACTTTTTCCAATTTTTCCATATCCTCTTTGTAGTGTGGGGCCCAGAACTGGACACAGTACTCCAGATGAGGCCTCACCAATGTCAAATAGAGGGGAATGATCACATCCCTCTATCTCCTGGCAGTGCCTCTACTTATACAGCTCAAAATACCATTAGCCTTTTTGGCAACAAGGGCACACTGTTGACTCATATCCAGCTTCTCGTTTGTACAGCGCCTAACACAATGGAGTTCTTGTCCACAATGATGACCTTTTCCACACATGAAGTGGCATGTAGGGTATGTGTAACTACACACTGCAGTGGAAGGTAGGCTGTGTCCAGCCTTACTGCAGAGCGTAGCTACATGTGACAATACCCTGTTGCTGGTGCCTTTCTCCACTGCCTCCCCACCATCTCAGAGTCTGTTTCTGCTGCTGGAGCCTTTCGCTGTTAGAGGGAAAGGCACTGGGAGGTGGGAGCTGCAGGAGCCTTTAACTGTGGCAGGGAAAGGTTCTGGCAGAGGAGAGGCAGTGGAGAAAGGCTCAAGGAATGGGATACTATGCGGCTAAAATAGCATTGTGGAGAAGGGAGATACTGGTTGGGCATGTAGAGAGCCATGTAGGGTACATACCCACAGAGTTCTGGCATGTAGGGCATGCTATTCCATATGCGTAAGCTGTGCCTTGCTGTCTGTACTGCTTTTTATACCCATGCTACCTATACTTGTGCTAGCAGTGCAGTGTCTGTATGTACTACTGCAGGTGTAGACTTACCTTATGGCTTCTGGATGCTGTGATAATACACATAAATAGTAATAATGAATCTTTATATTGAAAGGTTTCCCTTATCTGCTTAACATCTGGACAGGCAACCTGAAAGATCATCAGTATCTAACAGATATCTCCTTTCAAGGCCTGCCAGAATATTACATGCTTTTGGCACTGATTGCAATTAAGGCTTATCCCATGGGCTGCTTTCCCAAAGGACTGGATAGCTCTCTCAAATAGGGCAGTCTCGCTATCGACAATGAGTTAGTGCCTGATTTTCAGAGTTGCTGAGCACCCATAGCTCCCAGTGGAGTTGTAAATGCACAGCACCTTTGCAAAGTAGGCCCTGACATGTATTACTACTTCGAGAAGCTTAATGTTTAGCAGTGAAGCATTTAGGAAGCATTAGGACCAAAGGGGTTGAGATGCAGTTACAGATGATGGTGAGAGAAGGGTCTGTGCCCACTGAGGAGAGATTGAAGGTGAAGACAAGTAGTTATGTTTGATGCAATAGAGAAGAGGGAGTCAGTGGAGGCGTGCAAAGAGGTGTGTGTGTGTGTGTGTGTGTGTGTGTGTGTGAGAGAGAGAGAGAGAGAGAGATGGTCAAAATGAAGAATTAGGAAAATAATCCTTGCAGCAACATTCTGAATGGATGTAAACAGGACAGGATTGCATTTGTCAAGGCCAGATAAAAGGATATTGCCGCAATTGAGATGAGAAATGATGAGCTTTAGTTGTGTGGATAGGAAAGGCCATATTGTAGAGATGTTGTTCGCAACGATTTTGCAAGATTCAGACATTACCTGAATGTGAGGGCTAATAAATAAAGTGTGGATGCGTCAGTGTTTGTAGCTCATATTTGTGTGTGGTATCTCTAAGGCAAAACTGTTCTAGTGTAAGCAACTGATAACTCCCACCCCTTCTCTTTCTCCAGTTATGTGCTACCGTCTCATAGTAAGAGGTGATCAGTTTCTTGTTTGTTTCAGTCCTTCACTTATCAATGGCTAATCAAGTAGCTGTTCCTTCTCATTTGCTTTCAGTCTTTTTCTGGTATTGGAGGTCCTGCTGAGAAATAGTGCTTTGCTATGACCTGAAATGTAACAAAGGAACAGAACATGACAGGATTCTTTATCTGGAGTTGGGATCATTTTCAGAATGCATACTCTGGAGCAGTTGTGGCAGATTGCAGGACACATTTTGAACTCATCAGTGGGTCAGAGAGTTTCCATAGGGTCAGGGGAGCTCCAGACCTTAAGAGATTGATATTCTGAAGTAATAGCCTTCCTGTGACTAAGTCATCGTCATTGTGGTGGTGGAGTTCTGAATAGCAGTCCCCAGAGGAAAAAAGGAATGGAAACGGTGAGCTCAAGTAAACAGACCCTACATGGAGAGAAGATTTCGGATAGTAGAAGGCTCGTTAATCTATCAGACAAAGGTATACCATGATCCAGTGGCCAGAAGTTGAAACTAGGTAAATTCAAGCTAGAGATAAGGTGCTCATTTTTAACAGTGAGGATAATTATAAATTGGAACAATTTACAACAGCTATGGTGGATTCTCCATCACTTAAAACTGTAAATGAAGACTGGACATCTTTCTAAAGAATATGTTGTTGTTTAACTAAAAGAAGTGGACTTGATGCAGGGATTACTGTGTGAAATTCTATTGTCTGTATAACACACGTGGTCAAATTAGATGATGGTATTGGTTCCTTCTGGCCTTAAACATCTAATAGAACTGTCTTAAAGTAGAGAGAACCTTCAATTTTTTTTATTTCCACCTGCCCCAAAATATAAGGATCCCCTGAGTGCATATCTCAAGGGCACCAGGAGCTCTGTAACCAAAGTTCTCCTTCGTGAACATTAGAGGAATAAACTTTCGGAATACACAGTTTTAGATGCATAACTCTTAGGGTATGTCTAAACTGCAATTAAAAAAACAGCAGCACCGAATCTCAGAGCATGGGTCAACTGTCTTTGGCTCATGGGGCTTGGGCTGTAGGGCTATAAAAGTGCAGTATAGACATTTTGGCCCAGGTTCTGAGACCCCTCGAGTGGGGAGGGTCTCTGAGGTCTTGTCTACTACTCTCACATTGTAACTTGCATTGCTCAGGGGGTGTGAAAGAACAGCCCCCCCCCGAGGGATGTAAGTTGCATCAACCTAAAGGGGTGTCTACACCATGCTGTGTCTGCTGGAGACGATCTCCCGCTGACACCTTCCACCTCTCATTGAGGTAGAGTAATTACGTCAGTGGGAGAGCATTCTCCCGCCAATGTAGTGCGGTACTGAAGATAAGCCCTGAGCCTGGGCTTCAGCCCAAGTCTGAAGTCTACATTGCAATTTTATAGCCCTAAGAGCCTGTCAGCTGACCCAGGCCAGCCGCAGCTGTGCCGTGGATCTTTTATAGTTGTGTAGATGTACCCTTATTGACATCGGTGGGAGATGAGAAGCAATATACACCAAATTTAAAATGGGAACTTGGAATGCTTAATAAGTGGCATTCCAGGCATTTACTTTGATGAGCTTTTTCCCTTCCAAAAGCACCATTATTCTAGAGGAGGATGCTTTGATTAGCAAGGTATGCCTCAGGTAACTATAGAAGTATCTGTTTCGAAGCATTAATCCTTGAAGCCATGGCTTATGATTTATATTAAGAGATTCAGTTTTACTAGGGGGAAGACACATGTATTAACCATAAGTATAGTTAAAAAGAAGAGTGAGCAAAGTATGCTGGTATCTGTAAGTTGAACAAACATGCTGTCTGTGTCATGAATAATACTTCGAAAATATTTAAAGTAGATTTTTCAATTCTGAAAAATATTCCCAGCAAATCAGGACAATTTTAGTGGTATCTCAGAGTTTGGGCCGAAATTATCTGACATCATTCCTTTAAAATATCTTGAATTGCAGGAAATTTTGAGTGGTTTCCAGGGGTGCGATGGCAATGCTGCATTTTAAATGTGCAAAGATGCTTGCATTAGAAGTTTCCCTCCTCTTTTTATCCTCCCAGAGGCTTACAGTTTAACTTCAAACATACTTTTGTGCCGTTGCTAGTTCCGTTTCCTGCCAAAAGGTGACTGTGTGTGCGGGCAGTTTGGTAAAACTCGTTTGTCATTTTCGAGTTCTCTGTCTATGTCGGGAAAGGCAAGCAGAGAAGGACTGGTTTGTATGCTCCCAATAAATTTTTTTCATGCTGCCAATACATTTCTGCTACTTTCCAGTAACTAAAACACCTATTTTAAAACTTTTGTGTTTTCTATGTGACCGTGTACATTGGACAGATTTGCAGAGGTTGGCTTAGAAACTAGTTAGGTGTTCACAAACAGACTGTTGCACTTGCCCAGTGTGCAATTTTTCCAGTAAATTTATAAAAATGGGTTGAGTTCCAGAGAGAGAGAGAGAGAGAGGTGTGCGTGTGTATTTATAAAAAGAGAGAAAGATCCTTGCATGCTGAAATAAGTATGTTTGTGTTTTTCTATGTGTGCCATTGTGTATTTACGAACATTCAGATAAACATGACTGGTTGTGTTTACCTGACAGTGTAATTACTAAAGTCTCACGTGCCTCATCAGAAAATACAAAGGTATTAATTGCAATAGAGCTCTGTTCATACAGTTTTATGATTATGGAATTTAAATGCACAAAATTCAAGGAATTCCCATGACTAGCAACAAAAATTCCCACTGCAATCATAACTTGGCTCCCTTGCGTATGCACAATATTTGCTGCATATACTGTATACATTCAGCTTACAGAATTTAGCCGAAACAGTCAAAGTTTTGCAAAGTTATAGCCAACTGAAAGCAAGGTCTTATGAGAAGTGTTGATCAACCCTAATAATAGGTGGTGCTTCTGCCTTGCCTATAACATGCGGACACAGCCTCCGCTGTCATTGTGTTCCTTTTGACCACCATAGGCAGCGAGCTGGAACTCAGTGGAGTCTGTCTGCTGCTCTGTCAGCTCTTTTTTTTCCTTTTGGGAGAACTGAGAACATAAGAATGGCCGTAGGTGTCAGACTAATCGTTCATCTAGCCCAGTATCCTGTCTTCTGACAGTGGCCAATGCTGGGTGCTTCAGAGGGAATGAACAGCACAGGAAATCATCAAGTGATCCAGCCCTGTTGTGTACTCCCAGCTTCTGGCAAACGGAGGCTAGGAACACCCAGAGCATGCGATTACATCCCTGACCATCTTGGCTAATGGCCAGTGATGGACCTATCCTTTGTGAACTTATGTAGTTTGTTTTTGAACCCCAGTATAGTTTTGGCCAGTTGGTGCGTGTGTGTATATGTAAATTTACTGTTGCCCTTTTTGACCGAAGCAACTAGGCAAAGTTTGGAGCTTTGGGGACCAGTGTTCTAGTTGGAAGTAGAAATTGATGGAGTCTGGTAATTTTTTTAATTCCATCTTGTTTATTTACAAGGAATGCACAAAGTCCTGTGTCTCTGAATGGAGAAGGAACCAAGAACACGTGCTGACAGCAACCAAGCCTCTTTAGCCAACACCAGACGCAAGAGCTCTCTTTCTAGCTTTTTCCAAGCAGACTGTGCTTACAAAGCTCCCACTTGGCTTTCTTGCCTCTCCCTTTCTTTCTGTTCTTGTCTGTTGTCAGTTTCTGTGTGATTTCTTTTCCCTGGTATAAGCACACAGCTACCCAAAACAATACCCAGCCAAAAGTTTCTGGGCCAGGTTCTCAGACACTGTTTTGTTCTAGATGGGGACTTGTGCATACAATGATGTTAACTGAAGAGTGTGTTCACACCTGTCAATCTCAATGGGGTTCTGGCTCCACTCATAACAAAGTTTCACTCAGCTCATAACCATATGTACATCAGATATACTTGCTAAATCATCCTCTGCCGTTGGGTCTAAAGTCAAGAGTCAAGCTAACCCACTCTTCTTTTAATTATGGCAGTCACATCCCACGGGGGTGATAGGGGAATCAGTTATTATCAAGCTGCTTCTATGCTACCATAAAATCCTCTACAATATAGGGGCACAGGCATGATAGTATGGGTGTTTGGCAGCAGTTCTCAACCTGCGGGCCACGTGCCCACGTAGCACACAGCTGTGGCCTAGCTATGTGCTTAAAAAAATTCAAAATTTACTGCTCTGATCTGGCAGGGGGCCAGGGCTGGCTGAGAGGGAGACAGTGTCTTACAGTCTGCACCAGTGCTCCTGCCAGCAGGAGGCTGGTGAGTGCCACAGGGGGCGGGAGAGTGGGTGTGTGGGTAGGTTTTGGGGGGGCGCTCTGGGCAGTGAGAGGGTGGGTGACATTGGGAACTACAGGTTTTTCAGGGAGCTACAGCACCCCCAGGTTTTAGGTGGGACTCTGCTCCTGGCTGCTGGTCCATGCCAGGTGCTCTGCTCCTGGCCCAGTGCTGGGGGTCCCAACTGCCTGTCCCCACATGTTGGGGTCCAGGTTTGGCTGCTGCTTGGCTCCAGCCCCACATGGTGGGTCTGGGTCCTGGCTGCCCGGCCCTCACCCGTGGCTCTGCTCCTGGCCCTGCGCTGGGTGGGGGCTTTGGGCATAGGGGACTGTGGATTTTTTTTGGGGGGTGAGGAGGGCACTGTGGTTCTCAATCTGCAGCCCATGTAACACATTGTGGGCCACATGTGGGAGCCACAGGAGTATGGAGAATCATGAAGAATCTGTCTGGTTGAGCTGCAGGAAGATAAGGGAGTGTTCATTTAAATTAAATAAGTAATAAGGCACAAAAGTCTGAATTAGTGCTCATTAATGCACATCTCCACGTATATAGTGAGCCACAGGCAAAAGCAGCAGGAGGGATCTTGAGCAGAGAGTGGAAGCAAATTATACAAATGAGATTGGGGAAAGATGCGGGGGTGGGGGGAATAAAATTGAGCGGAAGGGAAAAAGTTAAAATATTTGTAGAAAGGCCTTTATTATGACTTAAAGTTGTTGATTTATTGGAATGTGGCATGTTGATGTAGGTTTTCATTTATTATTGCAATGAGATTTACTTGTAGAGAAAGAGGTTCCAAACTCTGTAATACTGCTACTTAACTGTAGCATCACAAGCACTTTAGGTAGTCACAATTAAGACACCTCAAATTGTGTGTATCATGTAAATGGAGCAAAATCCCCATCAGGCATTATCCTCAGGCACCTTTCTTTGAAGTATTGTTATTCCCATTAGTGGTTTAAAGAAAAGCCACTCTTTTGCTGCAGTGGGACTCGTAGCAAAGTTGTACTGATAGCTCATTTTATAATTGGCTAATAACTTACACCTTGTATTATGGCTTATTGCATCCAGTTTAATATCTGCCATCTCGTTGGATCCCTGTTCAGTGATAGAACTTGAACTTTTTTGGACTAGTCTGTAAGAAGTTTATAGAAGTACCAGGGGTGGCTCCAGGCACCAATGGAGCAAACGTGTGCCTGGGGTGGCAAGCTGAAGGTGTGGGACAGGTGGACCTCCCGCAGGCATGCCACCGAATCTGCGTTACCAGCAGACCTCCCGCAGGTGCGCCGCCGAAAGCTGCCTGACTGCCATGCTTGGGGCGACAAAATACATAGAGCTGCCCCTGAGAAGTACAATCTGCTTTTTTGAAACCTACCTTTCGTGGTAAGCTGGTTTCTAAGTTAGACAGGAGACTTATTTTGTGCTTGAGCTAATCAGAATGCTGCAGGTTAACAAGGATGCAGTGAACAGCTGTCACTCTACTGAACCCTCTATCTTTAGATGAAGAGATGAAATTTACACCATTATTGGTATGAGAAAAAAAATAATTGGGATGGCGTATTGTCACAGGATCAATATCTACTGTTTTGAAAACTAACCTCTCAGCTTTGCTTCTGCCATTTTTCTATAAATGTCTAGTAAGTCTTTTTCCTGGTCACTTACGTAGCAGCAGGAGCTCATTATTCTGAGACAACATTCTATTCCATTGACTCTAAATTTGAAATTCCCAGGTGTTACTTTTTTTTCTTTCTCTTTTAAAAATTAGATACGTTTTTGAGAATTTGGTATAGAGGAGAAATGTATTTGACAGGTCTGGAGGCTGAAGTCCATTGATTAGCTGTATACAAGATATAGCATGATCAGCAAAGGGGCAAATTCCCCCATAGGTTTTTTTTAAATGTAAGGATAGTTCAATGGTTAGGGTGCTAGCTTTCTGCTTGGAACACCTAATTTTGAGTCTAGCTTTTGCCACAGGTTTCCTGTGTAACTTTGGACAAGTTGTTCAGGCCCAGATTGTTAAATGTATTTAGGCATTGCTACACTCAGCATAAGTCAGTTAGGTGTTGCACTGCCTAAACATCTTTAATCTAGGCTTTAGTCTTTCTGTGCCTCAGTTCCTCATCTATAAGGTGGGGGTAATGTACTTCCTTTCCTCACAAGAGTGTTGTGAGGATAAATAAAGGTAAATTAAAGATTATGAAGTGCTCAGATACTAGATTGGGGGGCCATATAAGTACATAAAGTCCAATTAGATTGATAGAAAGATAGATATCTTGGCCTGGAGAAACTATTTCTAGTTGAAAACCGGTAGCTGGCTCAAATACATAATTTCTGCTGAGTAATATAATTTACTGTATTTATTTTGTAGTTTTTAGGCAGTTGGTGTGAAAGAAATGTAGTTCTTTTCCTTGGGCAAACATACTGTTATTTTCTTTTTCCCCCATAGACTTATTACATATTGTGAATTCATTATTTTTCAATTATAATTTTTGAGTGTTTTCTCTAGACCTACCGAAACCATAATGATTTCCTGTTTTCTTGTGGTTTGACAGATCAAATAAATACACCAAAAGCAGTTGTTTTAACATTGGCTTTCGTATGAGTAAATAGGACTGTATAAAATTAAATATGAAGTTATTTATTTAACATTAAAATGTTAGCGTTTGGTAAATAATTTCATTTTATTTTCATGAAAACTGTGGCAGTGCTGCTATATGGTTTGTTCCCCTTTTCTCCTCCAATAAAATGCAAGTCTATGGGCAGATCTTCACTACTCACCGGATAGGTGGGTAGTGATCAATCTATCGGGGGTCGATTTATCGTGTCTAATGTAGACGCGATAAAATCCATCCCCGATTGCGCTCCCCATCGACTCTGCAACTCCAGCTCGTGAGAGGCGGAAGCAGAGTTGACGGGGAGGTGGCAGCGGTTGGCTCGCCGCTGTTCTCATGGCCAGGTAAGTCGACCTAAGATACACCGACTTCAGCTACGCTATTCACGTAGCTGAATTTTTGTATCTTAGGTCGACCCCTCTGCTAGTGTAGACCTGGGCTATGTGTATATTGCCTGCAGTGTTGTTGTAACCACGTTGGTCCCAGGATTTTAGAGAGACAAGGTGATTGATGTAGTGTCTTTTATTGGACCAACTTCTGTTGGCGAAAGAGACAAGCTTTCGAGCTACACAGAGCTCTTCTTCGGGTCTGAGCTCTGTGTAACTAGAAAATTGTCTCTTTCCCCAACAGAAGTTGGTCCAATAAAAGACACTACCTCCCCAACCTTGTGTCTCTGTCTGTGTGTATATGTTATACACATGCATAATTTGTGTGTGGTGTGTGTTTATAAAAACATATGGCCTAAAATTTCAAAAGAGACTTGATTTTGAGTGCCCCAATTTCTTGGGTGCCAAACCTGAGACTTGTTTTGTAGGGTCTTGAATTTCAGAAAGTACTGAACCAGAGCCACCCAGTTCCTTTAAGGTGTTTCAAAATTGGGCACAAAACACCACTAGTTACTTCTGAAAACTTAGGTCTGATTGTCTATCATTAAACCTTGCCACAAAATTGCCTACTAAAATAGCTATCAAACGGCCTTTAACTTTTTTTCATTTATTTGATACTATTGTTTTTAAACACACACACTAGTACTTGAAATCAGTTTTAATTGAGTTAAAGGAGCTACTGATCATATTAATCTAAGTATTCTTTGGAGCAGTTTTTAAAGTAGTTTTATGTGAGCCTCCTTCAGCTGTTTTGTACATACTTACCTGTAAGTTATGCGTCAGTGACATTACCATTACAAGAATTTTTGTGTCCATTCAGGACAGATTTTTAACTGGAGACTTAATGCAGCATGTTCATTTGTATGGATTGCTGCAATTGTATTTTCACCCAAATAATGTGGTCGTCATGGTAAAGTGTGTGTGTCTGTAATGTAAAATTTTTGCTTGAATTGAGATTGCTAAATAATTGGTCATCAACATTTCTGTTTTGCGTTAGAAGAAAACTGTGGTTCAAGAAATCTGAGTGTTAAATAAACAGTGCACTGGGTGACAATTTATTGTTACTCTTCACTTATCAAAGGAACAGGAACTGAGAAAGATAAGAGAACATGATTTTTATTGCCAATTATCATTATAGTATGACAATAATAGACTCGTTATGCCCTTTTAGAACTATACAGTTAAAAATAAACTTTCCATTACATTTCTCTTGACTTTGAGATATGGAGTCTCTCTACCAGCAAATGTGTGGTGGTAGAAAATAAAATCACAAAGGTTTGTGATTGTATAGCTCTCCTCTAATAAAATAGTGCAATCCCCCCGCCCCAATTCTTTCAGTTTTCCAACAGAAATAATTGGAGATTCCTTTATAGGGCGAGGAGCAGGTAACCTTGGAGATAGTCTTGTTTCCTTTACCCAAAGTCCATCTTCCTCAGTAGTTCTCATTGTGTTTGACCAATGTGGAAGCAGTTAGAAACACATTATTGTTCTGTTAGGTTTTTCTTTTTTGACATTCATGTTGCACCCGAGATATCTATGGCCTTCTGTTCAAAAATATTTTTTTTCTGGGCATTCAGGATTTTTCTCAGTTCCAGGATAACATTTTATGAAAGAAATTTGAATTATTATTATTATTATTATTTTAAAAAAGGGCTTACTTGATGATCTGGTTTGCATCATCACCAGCACTGGGACGTGTACAGGGCAGGGTCCTGGTCCTAAAGGAGCTTAAAATCTAATATGAAAGGTTACTACACAAATTTGTAATGATCTGGTTAAGATGGAAGTAGGGGGAAATATTTTGTATATCATCTGGTTTCATATGTGTAGGCACATCTGTGTGATCCAGGAGCGTCTTCCCAAAGTGTAAACTGGCCACGCTTTGGGAATAGGATCCTTGAGAGAAGAAGCCACAGAAATCTTTAAACCATGATTTGAGGATGTCAGTAACTCAGCCAAAGGTTAGGGGTCTATTACAGGAGTGGGTGGGTGAGATTCTGTGGCCTGCAATGTGCAGGAGGTCAGACTAGATGATCACGATGGTCCCTTCTGACCTTAAAGTTTGAGTCTATGAACACCATAGCATGTATAGAGAAGGGTGATGCAAGAGGGACTGTGGTCTTTGTGGGAAAGCACTTGTGGAACTCAGCTTCTCTTTCAGACTCTGTTGTATTTATTATTCTGAATGAGTGAGTGATATGTGCAGCCTGATTCAAACACAGGGTACATCTACACTACCTACCGGATCAACGGGTAGCAGTCGATCTATCAGGGATCGATTTTATCGCTTGTAGTGTAAACGCGATAAATCAATCCTCGATTGCTCTCCCATCGACTGCTGAACTCCAGCAGCCCAAGAGGCGGAAGCAAAGTCAACAGGGGAGCTGTGGCCATCGATCCAGCGCCGGGAGGACGCGAAGTAATTTTAATTCGATCTAAGATAGGTCGACTTCAGCTACACTATTCTCGTAGCTGAAGTTGCATATCTTAGATTAATTTCCACTCCCCCCCACCCCCCACTGTAGACCAGGCTGCAAGTGTAGTCAACAAAAGTCTTTTTAAGGGGCTTGGAGTCAACCTGTAGATATAATTGCCTCTTTATGCCAGAGATGATCAAATTGGAAAAAGTTTGTATTTTCTTGATTTATGTTCCTTCTCTAACACCTCTCCTTGTTGCCTAGTTTCTCTTCCATAAAGGATTTTCTGAGTCTGTAAAGATCTCTCTTCTGCCCTGGTGGCATCAGGTGCTTTTAATCATCTTTCATTCCACTTTTGGTTACTTGTCCTGTTTATTTTCAAAGGTCATGACTGATACAACCATAATCTTTCATTTTTGTCTTTTCAAATTTTCTATTGATGAAACCAAAATATAGTCAGAAACTTTTTTCAATTGTTTCCTTAGTTTATGGGCCATAAGCCCTCCCCTGCCCCAGTATATGTTTAATTGTCCACAGATGGTAATTTGTATTGTCTTAACTGCAAACTGGTTTCTTGTTTGGTACATTATCTGTGTGTATTTGCAGCTGATCACTTTTGTTTCATAGCACTTTCTATTACATGGCATGGTGGTCTCCTGGGAGAAACACATTTTCTCCTAGTGCTCTAATGAGTTGTTTTTCTTAGCTTTCCCAAATAGTGGCCCTTTCTTAGAAACAAGCCAGTAAGTGTACTCATTCTGGTGTGAATGTACATGAGAGTTTGGCAGGCTCATTCTGCCTTGTTTGGAAATTTCTCCGGCACTGAACTGAATAAAAGTGAATCTGACAGCAACTTGATCGAGCCAAAGTGGCAATTAGATGCCAATCCAGTCTTGTTTGATCCTCCTATGCATTTTCTACCTCTGGATTCCAGTGTGCCTGAGTTTGATTGCTTCACAGAAAGAAGTGACTCAGCAATATGCTAATCACCCAATATCTTTAAATCAGGAATAAGGCTATATGAGCCTTGGGGCAATGATCTAAAAGGACTTAGTTACCGAAAGAGTAAAATTCTTCCAAAACTAGTCAGGAGGACACATCTGCTAACGAAGGGAAATTTTCCTACTTCCTTGACTGTCCCAGTGCTGGTGATGATGCAAACCAGATCATCAAGTAAGCCCTTTTTAAAAAAAAAAAAAAAAATAATAATAATTCAAATTCCTTTCATAAAATGTTATCCTGGAACTGAGAAAAATCCTGAATGCCCAGAAAAAAAATATTTTTGACTTGCATCCCTGCCACCACATGCCCTGATTTTGAAAAGGTGGATATGAGGTTTTGAAATCTTGGTTTTTATTAATGTTTTAAGGCTGCAGCTTTCATGTATTCCAATCTGTTTGGCTCGTCTGAATATTTGCTATGGTTTATTTATTTATTTACAGTTTATTTAGCATAATGTTCAAAGATGTGTTTACATTGCCACCAGCTGAAATACCCTGGATTCCATCAGCCTGGTTATTTTGGTGGTGGGATGATGTTGATTTTTAAAGGAACTTTGCAGGCTGTGTTTTTGTGTTGCACCTAGTACAGTAGGGCCCCAATCCTGATGGGCACTTGAGTTTTCCTGCAACATAAATGTTTAGTACTATTAATAATCTTTTACTGGCCACTGTAAAAATGGGAACAAATTTGTCACACTTTGTAGTAAATACTGTGTAAGGTTGTATTAAAAATTGTGTTCTTCAATTATCGAAGCACCGGAAATGACACAGAGGAGGAACTAGCCTGAGGCTGTTGGATGAGGGTGGTTGTTGTGATCTTGATGGTACATATGTAGCTTTTCTTTATTCAAAGTTAACATTTGGAGAAGACCTGGCTGCAGGAATAAGAGGGATTTAGCTGTGTCTAATGTATAAATGAAGGAAGTCATGGGCCACAAATAGATGTCCTCTAAGCTGAATACACACAGTGGAGGAAGGATGTTTACCATACAGTATACTTAAGAGGGACACCATGTGTGTAGTCGTCTTCTCCCTGTCCCACGCTTCATAAATTTAATATTTTAAAGATTGGCAAATCTCATAATCCAAGTATTGTTCTGTGTTTTTTTCCAGACTTGCCAGATTACTTTAGAACAAAATTATAAAGCCAACCCCCCCAAAAATACAGCCCCTGTTCCCCTAAAGAAGATAGGCTTATTGGCACAGGGAGAAAGCAGTCTAAATATTGACCGCTGGATCCCATTGTTTGTGGGATTTCTTTTCCCTCCTATGGGACTTAGCGTGATAAAGTGAACATCCTTTCCATTGGTTCAAGTCATGGCGATGGAACTCGCCAACAGGCATGAGAAGAAATCCCACAAACAATGGGATCTGGCAGCCTTGAGCTCTGGTCCACCGGTACTGTCATTACCAGCACCCCACAAGATACAGGACCCTTCCAGTCCAGAAAAATCCATAGCATTGGCACTGATACCAGGCAAAGAGAAGGTTGTGTCTGACACTGGGGAGATCTAGACCTGTAGCTGAGCCGCAACATGTGCATGCCTTACCAGACCTGGAGTCGCTGCATCCGTCAGGCCCTTCCACCTCTAGAGAGATTATTTCTCTGCCACGGATTCTACCTCAGAACAGGACTCACCATCTGCTCTGCTTCTGCTGGCTTTGAAACAGAGTCCACTTTCTCCTCCGCTGACGAATCAGAAGCGGTAGAGGAACTGGCCATGCCCTTTTATCCCTATGCGCCTTTATGGAGACCACAATATCCATGGCCGCATCCACCACTTCTGCCTTGGAGCCATTGGTACCTCATGCCGTTGGGCTACCACAACCTCCCTCAGGTCCAACCTACTGGTCATACTTGGAACCCTGATCCCAATATCATCCCTCTGAACCGGTTTGGTCCACAAGAGACCCTTCACCTGCCTCCTCCCTAAGGGATCCTTCTAGCAGGCACTCTGATCCACTGGTAGAGGAAGAACCCCTTAGTCTGATCCCAGTAGTGATTTCTGATTCCGGCAAGATTTCCATCTTCCTCTCTGGATGAAATGGTGACTGCAGCATCCCCTTCTCCACTGGATGACTTTAGGCAATATCAGGAACTGTTGCAGAGAGTCATGTTGCAGAAACTCCATGTAATGGGTGGGATCAGAGAACCCCCCTTGGAAGCTGCCACCTGAAGTGCCAAGACTACTTCTGCCCCTGCTTTCCTGCCTGCCAGCCTGGGGCTTCAGTGCCCTGCCTGGTTTGAGTCAGACCCACTAGCCTGCTGCAAACCCAGACCCAGGTTTGAACGATGTCCCCTAACAGCTGCAGGTTTAACTGAAAGCAGCTGACAGAAGTGTTCCTGCCTTTAACGTTCAGATGCCCAACTCCCAATGGGGTCTAAACCCAAATAAAGCCGTTTTACCCTGTATAAAGCTTATGCAGGGTAAACTCATTAATTGTTCACCCTCTATAACACTGATAGAGAGAGAGGCACAGCTGTTCGCCCATCCAGGTATTAACACGTACCCTGAGTTAATAAGTAAAAAGTGATTTTATTAAATACAGAAAGTAGGATCTAAGTGGTTCCAAGTAGTAACAGACAGAACAAATAAGTCACCAAGCAAAATAAAATAAAACATGCAAATCTATGTCTAATCAAATTGAATACAGATAATCTCACCCTTAGAGATGCTTCAGTAAGTTTTTTCCTCAGACTGGACATCTTCCAGGCCTGGGCACAATTCTTTCCGCTGGTACGGCTCTTGTTCCAGCTCAGGTGGTAGCTAGGGGATTCATCATGATGGTTCCTCCCTCTTTGTTCTGTTCCACCCATTTATATATCTTTTGCATAAGGCAGAATCCTTTGTCCCTTTCTGGGTTCCCACCCACTCCTTCTCAATGGAAAGACACCAGGTTAAAGATAGATTCCAGTTCAGGTGACACGATCACATGTCACTGTAAGACTTCAAGCCTTCATTCCTTCCAGCCTGACTCACAGGAAGGCTTTTCTGCAAACAGAGCCACCCACAGTCAGTTGTCCTGGTTGATGGGACCCATCAAGATTCCAAGCCACCATTAATTGCCCATACTTTGCATAGTTACAATAGGCCCTCAGAGTTATATTTCATATTTCTAGTTTTAGATACAAGAGTGATACATTTATAGAAATAGGATGAACACATTCAGTATATTATAAGTTTTGTAATGATATCTTACAAGAGACTTTTTGCATGAAGCATATTCCAGTTACATTATATTCACTCATTTAGCATATTTTTTTATAAAATCATATAGACTGCAACATCACATTCCAGATTTCCCTGGAAGAGATCCAAGATCCCCAGAATAAGCTGCTGGATATCCTCCATACATCAGCACTGGCCAGAATTGCACTACCAATTAATGACACTATCCTGGAGCCTGCCAGGACAGTATGGCACATCCCTGCCACATGCATTGCTACTCCAAAGAGGCCGAAAACCATAACTATATCCCTGCCACAAGGTCTGAGTTCCTTCTTACGCACCCTCCTCCAAATTCCCTGATTGTCTAGCCTGTGACCAATTCAACTATGCCTTCCCTCCTCTGCTGCTCCTACCTCAGGTACTGCACGAGATCTGAGGAGACAGAGCAATGGTCATTCTGATTGCCCCTTGCTGGCTGAAACAATTCTGGTTTTTCAATCTCCTCTGCATGTCAGCCCACCCACCTACACACCTCCACGACTTCCCCAACAGGCTGATTCTCAGTACAATGGCAAGATCAAGCATCCCAATCCACATATGCTCCTTGTCAGAGCATGGTATTTGGATGGGCACCTGCTTTAGAACACACGTGCTCTCCAGCTGCACAAGACATCCTCTTCAGCAGCAGGAAAGACTCTACTAGGCAGTGTAACCGAGCCAGCTGGAAATGTTTCTCATCTTGGCTCCAGCAAAAAGGACTTTTACCTTAGTCAGCAGAGATCCCCCTCATTCTGGATTCTGTTCTGTATTTGAAGTCATCAAGTTTTACCTTCAACTCTCTGAGAGTTCATCTGGCAGTGATTAGCACATTCCACCCTCTTGTGGAAGGTTATGCCATCGTTACACACCCACTAACTACTAGGTTTTGAAAGGCCTCATCAAAACCTTCGCACCTGTCCAAGTGATTGCATCCTAATGGGACCTGAATCTAGTTTTTTCCATGCTAACAAAACTACCCTTTGAACTGTGAGCATCGTGCTCCATGTCCCTTCTTTCCGTCAATCGCCTTCCTTGTTGCTATCACTTCCATGAGAAGGGTTGGCAAGTTTGGAGTTATAATGTCAAACTGTCTTTCATGGTTTTCCCGAAGGACATAGTCCCCCTAAATCTTTACCCCAAATTTTTACCAGGAGTGGTCTTCCAGTTTCACAATAATTTCATTCATTTACATGTTTTCTTCCTGAAGCCTTACACATCCACAGAGCAACGTCGACTCCATTCCCTAGATGACCAACGAGCCCATGCTTTCTACCTACAGAGAACAAAACCTGGCAGGAAGTCCCCTACATTGTTTGTTGCAGTAGCTGAAAGACTCGGGGGGAGGGAGGAAGAGGGGGATAGCCATCTCTACCCAAAGAATCTCCAAATGTTTTTTGGGTTGCATTAAACTCTATCAACTGTCAAGCCCAACTCCCCATACAGGAGTGAGGGCTTATTCCATGAGAGCTCAACCCTTGACAGCCTCCCTTCAGGACGTGTCACTTACGGACATATGTAGGGCGGCCACATGGAGTTCTGTGCATACCTTCCTAGCTCACCACGAGTCAGTGCAGGACTTGGCAGACAACTCCTTCAGTATGGCATTTCTCTGCCCTCCTTCCCCTCTGCAGCGGATCTGTCTGATTCAGGATGGAAAAGGAACTGGAGACGTGGTTGATTTGCCCCGGCGTTTATCAGCTTGGGTGGAAGCATGGGGCGAGCGACGGCGCATATGCAGACCAACAGACACTACTTTCAAATTCTCCAACTCCGGGTGTGTGGTGCGCATGCGTAACCTTCAGTGGAATACAGCTAGGGACCACACATCTCTAAGAACCTCCAATTACTGGGGAGTAACCCCCTCATTTGTAGACCCAAATACTGCTTCTGTTTAAACATGGTTCATAGTTGGGCTAGATAGTTAATTTTTAAAAAAAATGGAGGATTCTGCAGGCATTAATGGTGTCGGTCCCCTCACTTGTTAGGGTGTTTCCTATACGTATGTATGTATTCCGTCCCTATAACCTAGATAATTAACTGAAATAAATGCAAGTAAAATCATCTATTTAAAATTTGTATGTGTCCCTACTTTAAAAAAAATTCTGGGGTATGAGAGATTTATACAGGCACAGAACCATACATGAAATCAAATCCCTGCCCCACTGGCAATTTTGCTCTATGCCAGGCGGGGAGGTGAAAAGCTGAAACAGGCCAAATAAAACAATCTCCATATATACGTTTCCCCATCATATATGTGCATATAGAGCATTGGGTTTCATTTTGCATTACTTCTACAATTCACTTCGGTTGCCTTTTGATACCCTTTATGGACATATCTTTTGCTCTGAGAGAGTGGAGTTAGCAATGGGAAAGGAAAGCACCTAGATTACTGACATGATTTTTTTGTATTTGTGCTTTATTATGCCCACATGTTTAAACAGCTATAATAATCCAAATTAACCCTTCACCTGCAAAGTAAAACAAATGATACATTATAAAAATAATCTGTTTTGGTAGT
Organism: Gopherus flavomarginatus; assembly: GCF_025201925.1. Classification (NCBI taxonomy): domain Eukaryota; kingdom Metazoa; phylum Chordata; order Testudines; family Testudinidae; genus Gopherus; species Gopherus flavomarginatus. The sequence goes on along the minus strand of NC_066624.1, from coordinate 102,436,617 downwards.
TTCTGAGATTAAATGCTGTCTCTCCACTTTTGCCACTACTGTTAATAGGTATGAAGTAATACGTATTTTGAATCATTATATGAAAAGCACTATATTTTAAAAATACCACATATAATTCAGCTCAGTCTGATCTAAAATCAAACCATTAACTGCTTCTAACACTTGTCATGTAGTTCTGTATTTGAGTTTTATGTTAGCAAAATGTCATCTGGGGTGTGTGTGTGTGTGTGTGTGTGTGTGTGTGTACACATATACAGATTTTTCCCTCTAAATAACAGGCAAAATTTGTGAGACCAGGATGAATTTCCTTTGAAAATGTAGCCCAAAGTGTTCAAAGTTAGATTAGTAGCTGTATTCCTGCTTTCATTGGAAGGTGGTTGCTCAGGGTTTGAAATAAGTAAAATAAGCGTGCACTTGGACAAACTTTCAAAGAAAATAGATAAGGTATTACATTGGCATAGAATTCGTGTGCAATAATTTTGTAATTCCAAAACTTCACTTGTCCCTGGGTCAGACACTAGAGCAGTGGTCACCAACCTTTTTATGCCCAAGATCACTTTTTTTTTCTTTCTCCGATTTTTAAAGGCAACCTAGGATCTACCCTGCCCCTTCTCCGAGGCTTTGCCCACCCCATTGCTCACTCTTCCCCACCCTCACTCACTTTCATTGGGCTGGGGTTGGGGTTCGGGAGGGGGTGCAGGCTCTGGGCTGGGGCTGAGAGGTTCGCAGTGTGGGAGGGGGCTCCGGGCTGAGACGGGGTGTGTGCAAACTCTGGGAGGGAGTTTGGGTGCAGGAGGGGGTGCCGGACTGGGGCAGAGTGTTGGGGTGCAGGGGGAGGTGCAGGGTGTGGGCTCTAGGAGGAGAAGTATGGGTGTAGGAAGGGGGTATGTGGTGCGGGGTACAGGAGGTGGCTCAGGGCTGGAGGTTGGGGTGTGGGCTCCTGCTGGGTACCATAGGGCACTTAGCCCTGCTGCACCACTGACCAGGAGCCGCCGGAGGTAAGGTAGGCTGCCTGTCCTGACCCCACTCAGGCACATCGGCACTTCCTCCCCATCACGAGCCTGGCCACCCCGCCCACCCTGCCAGCCAGTAGTGCCTCACGGTGGCCACGCTGTCCTGGAAGGGACCAGCGTGCCCCCTGGGGGGGGCATGTGGCACTGCATGCTTCCTCTCTCTGCAAGCACCACTCCCACAGGTCCCATTGGCCACAGCTCCCCGTTCCTGGCCAATGGGACCTGCAGGGGCGGTGCTTGCAGGAGCGTATCGACTGAGAGAGTTGCCAGGATCGACCAGTCAATTGCTATCAATGTGGTTGGTGACCACTGCACTAGAGTAATAGGAAGATGCAGAAACACTTTGATAAATTATTGAAGTTCCCACATCATGCGTCGCCTCACTGCCGCCCCCCTCCACCCTGTGGAAAATACATTGAGCATTGTTTTCATTTGTCTGCTGTGCATTGGCATGAATGCATAAATGGTGTCCCACTCATGGACTGTGGGGAAATTGTGAAGCAGACGTGCCAGGGATGGCACTGATTAGAAACTTATTCGGATAGACAAACTTAGCTTCACAATTAACCTCTCATACAGACATATCTGACAAGTACTTTCTGTTCTTTTTCTTTAGGTTAGGACTGAGGTCATGATGGGAGGGAACTGGATATAGAATATCAGGATAAATGCCTCTATTATGTATTTCTCCTAAAGAAAGCAGAGAGTTCAAGTTCTTGAATCTTTTATGGTTCCAATGTTCAAGTATTTAAATAAAAAATAGTAACTTTTCTGGACCTTAGTAAATCAGATATTTATGTAATCTCATTATTATGCTGCCAAATTATATATTGTATAGCACTTAATAATACTTATTGTGTTATTTAATTACAAAGTGCTATATAAAAAAATCTAAATGGATGAAAGTGTAAAATAGGAAATAAGGTTTTATTCATTCAGAAAGCAAATAAGAGCCATGCCACAATATTTGATGGCTGTGACATATCAAACAAAAAATAAAATCAATATGTAGGGTATTTTTGACATCATCATTTATTTTACTCTTCTCGCTATAGCAATAGACAGTTGCATGCTTGGCTACGTAGCATATTTTATTGTTATCACCACAGAAAGTAGTAAATTGCGATACAGAGAGTGATATGCACAGGTGCCAACTTTACAGTGTTCCAGGGAGTGCTCGACCCCTGACTCTGACCCAGACCCTGACGCCACTCCACCTCCTCCAGCAGGGCCTTGGAGCTTTTTTCCCCCCCTATACCCCCATCCTACCCCTTCCCACCCTGTTCTGCCCCTCCCCCGAGTGAACTGTGTCCTCATGCCTCCCCTCTTCTTCCCCTCCCCCCCACGAGCCTCCTGCGCACTGTGAAACAGCTGATGGCAGTGGGCAGGAGGTGCAGGGAGGGAGGGGGAGGCGTTGATTGGTTGGGCCACTAGTGGGCAGGAGGCGCTGGGGGGAGGGGGGGGAGTCTTATCGGGGCGGCCGCCAGTGGATGTTCAGTACCCAACTTTTTTTCCCTGTGAGTGCTACGGCCCCAGAGCACACATGGAGTCGGCACCTATGGTGATCTGTACTTTGGAAGTGAAAATGAAGAAAGGAGTAAATCACGGAATATTAGACGTTTATCACATTTCTTTTGTTTCCAAAGCACCCATCATGTGGATCTTAAAACCATAATTAGATAAAGCTAGGCAATTAGTGGCTCCAGTAAAACCAAGCTGAAGGCAGGGTAGAAAAAAGTGTATGAGAGGAACGAGGATAATTGTAGTAATAATGAGAATCATATAGCACATTTAATCTAAAAATGCTATATAGATATTGACTTATAGTACCTTTTTTGAGGTTTTTGAGTATTATGCCTATTTTGGGGATGGGGAAAAATGAGAGAAATTAAGTGACTTGCTCAAAGCTGGACAATAAGTATCAGAGTCGAGATTAGAACTCTTGTATTCCTTGCTCCTGTTCCCTGGTCAGTCTACTAGATCATAGTGATGCAGATAAATTGAACTGAATAGAAAGGCTTTCACCAAGACCTGAAGACAACTGCTGAGGGATTCTAGCAGACATCCTCTGAGAGGGGATTCCATAGAGGAGGTCCCTGAACTCAGGACTCTGCTCTCCTGGCCTGATCTCTTTTGAACAGTGAGATTTCCAGCAAGTGTAACTCAGCCAATGTTGACTGCATGGGAGGAACTCTCTCATTCAAGAAAAATAGTAACTAGAAGAAGAGGAGCATATGAAGTCTTCCAGCCAAAGGAGGTTTACTTGCTACAGTATGTCTATTCTTCATTCTTGTTTAAAATGTTCCAAGCTATAGGGCTTCCACAAGTTACCTTAAGAAGCTGTTCCTCAGTGTGCATGATGTCATTGTTTGGACGATTTCGCTGATATTCAGCCTACATTTTCCTTCTAATGTCATCCCACTGGCTCTAGCTATGCCCTCTTGAATCACTCTATGTAGGGCTTGTCTACACTTACATTTTATAGTGCTCTAACATGCTGGCTCAGCGGGGTGAAAAATCACTCCCCTGAGTGCAGCAAGTCTGAGCACTTTAAAGCACTAGTGTAGATGGGCCCCAACTTGGAGCTGATCTCCTCATGGAGGTGGATTACCAGGAGCACTGGGAGAACTCTCTCCCAATGCTCGCTGCCGCGAGAGTGTTCCCACAGCAGCGCTTTGAAGTTTCCAGTGTAGACATACACTTAGTTCCTCTTCCTCCTGGATCTCTAGACCTGTTAAATATATTTTTTTAATTGTCCCTTGCCCCATCCTTAGTAGAAGCTTCCCAGTATCCCAGGCGTAGATCATTAAGGGCTTGATAAGATAACAGCAAGACTTGTGCTTATATTGCTCTTTTTTTTAAAAAAAAATCAATATGTTGACAATCTGTGTGTTGATAAATGCAAGATGTGGCAGCTAAGCCTATACTATATTGACTGTTTTTTGTTTTAGAAAAAAATGTAGGTAATATGCCTGACATTGCTCAGCTTTTCTAAGTACAGTACTTTGGAAAGTGGTGAATCAAAGCTATTATACTCAGAACAGGTTAAATAAAATTAAATTCCAGTCACTCTTGATGACATTAGAATGCACTCTGCCATTAGTGGTGGAAACATGTTACAGCGAAAAATAAGATTGTGTAATCTTTTATGATGAACTCTAATGAAAACCAAAACAGAAAGTAGGAGTGGAAAGGTGAGACTCTGAGGAGAGCATTCAGTCAAGTTACCATGGTGATAAGATTGAGAACAGAACAGCTTTCCTAGAAGGAACTTGTAAGGAACTGCTGATTGTTTTTGCTGACGAAAACTTAATGTCTATAGGCCAATGTTCTTTTGGGACTAAACTGTTGAAATTGAGTGGCATGATTGTAAATACAGTCCTGAACACTCAAATTTCTCTTGTTTCAAATTCCTGTTCAGTATGTCACAGTAAAAACAGTATTATACAGATTTTTTTTTATTTCAGTACCAACACTCGTTATGATTTTTGGCTTGTTTGTATTTTTGCTTGTAATATTTCTTGTATAGCTGTTGACCCTGTGGACTTCCTCTTTTAGGCTTTCGTAATTTCTCAAAGGCAAAATGGTAGCTTTGTTAAATCTGATGGGGTCGGGGGGTGGGGAAATATTCGCAGAGGAAATGGGGGAACTTTCCTCTAGCAGTAGTAAAAATGTTTTTAGGTGAAGCAACATAATAAATGGAACTGTGATCAAACATGGAGTTCGTCAGTTAAGAGTCTGTTTTTATATACATATAAAACAACTTGTTTTGAAATGACGACTGCTGGTTGAATGGTGCATCTACAGTAGTGGAAGGATGATGTATCATTCATTTGGCAGTATTTTCAGTGGGAGCAAAATGCATATATTGACTTCAGCATTCAACTTTAATTTGAGAACATCTTTCTAGTGTGGTACTCTGAATGATTACAAAATGTGTAATATTTCTTTCACCAGTCTGTTGAGATAAATTTGTTCCTACATCAGGAGAAGATCAACACAATTGAGATGCTATAAATATAATTAATAAGCACTTTTTGACTCTGCAGGAGAAGCCACCCACGTGGTACAATGCCAGTGACCAGAGATTTTTGCAAGTATTGTAGGCCAGTGCCCAGGTGTCAGGCAAACAAAGAGGATAGCTCCTCTTGCTCCTTTCCAGGCAGGGCTTTTTCTTTTTATGTGGCCAGTATCCAGGCACAGTAGCCCAGTGGATACAAAGGTCACCTGTATACCATCCAGGACATTCTCCCTTCCCACACAGGGAACACTGAACCAAGATGATTTCCTTCGATAGGAATTAATGGGCAGAATTGTGGACTCCTGACTCCGAAGAAGCCACAAAGCCATCTGCATAGCTGCAAGAGAATCTAACTGGAGGATTGCAGAGGTATGAAGTGACTCATTCATCTCCATGGGATGTTCTGAGATGAATCAGAACTCTTCCTGGAAATTAATACAGCCTAACAGCACAATAGCTTGGAGAAGTGTTAACAGATTCACTAATCTCAGTAGGTATTCTCCTCCGACCTCTCTCCGAAGTATACCTCAGCCATTGTTACGGAATCCTGTTCATCAAGGCATATCCCAAAGGGAAGTAGCCTACTTGCAGATGGAGTGCCATCTGGAACAACCTCAAGCTAGGTTCTTAAAATGGTGTGTGTGGATGTTCAGTCTGTATCCATCATTGGCGATCTTATTTTGCCACCGAAGTTGTTGTGGAATATCAATTTTCAAGCCAATCTCACTGAGTCAAATGGATTTCAGAGCATTTTGAATATTAAAATAATTTCCTTACTGAGTGTAGAAAGTTGTATCTCAGGAACCTTTTTGACCAAATGACTTCAAATTTAGACACAGAAGTTTACCTCTGCCCCTGTTCTGCCAGACTAATATCCAAGATAATCGCGCTATGGATGTGGATTTTAGAGCATGTTGAAAATGAAAAGAAGCTCATTGTGCGGAGCTGTACGTTGGGGAATAACACCCCCCCAATTTTGCATCCCAAACTCTAAACCAGTCTGTGTGGCATAGATTCAAGACAATCTGTTTATTTTAGAGCAATTTGATTGTTAAAAGCCCTTACAGGGGGAACTGTATCTGCTGAACTCCTTGACCAAATGTCCCCGATTTGCATCACCAACTCTACCTTCTGCTTACCCGAATGTGGTGGGGTGATAGTGCCACCACAGTTATGGTTACTGCAGGATTTCCATTTTAACAGGGGGTAAATAAGATCTACAAAAGTGTGTTTTGGGGTTTAGAGTATCATTTTAAATATTCTGTAGTTGAAATGAACAGGAAGCTTCACTTGTACTTCTCGAGAGGAGCAATAGGTGACAGCTTCTAGGACCATGCTTTCCTGTTGTCGTGGACAGACAATCTCAGATGTGCCTTTCCTCCCATTCCTCTGTTACCACAGGTCTTGAGAAACATCCCTCAGAGGGACAGCTCAGTGGTTTGAGCATTGGCTTGCAAAACCCAGAGTTGTGAGCTCAATCCTTGAGGGGGCCATTTAGGGCTCAGGGGCAAAAATCTGTCTGGGGATTGGTCCTGCTTTGAGCAGGGGGTTGGACTAGATGACCTCCTGAGGTCCCTTCCAGCCCTGATATTCTATGATTCTATGTGCTGCCTCATTTTTCTATAGCTGTTTGTGGAGGTGGATTGTGGGGTGGGGGAATATCGTTGGAGGTTTGTGTTTCAAAAATGGTATTGAGACTAAAATTTTTCTAGAGTCTGACATTTCCTTCAGGTCCTTCTCACAAAACTACAGCACTTTAAGATTCCATGTGACTCTTGAGTTGATTGAGTGACAGGTAGGTATAACTGCACAGTCCATGCTATTAGTCACAGTGCTAAGCGCTGCTGTTTGACTAATTTGGAGAGACTTCCTGCACTACCAGAACAATAATCGTTTTCATACAGTCACAGCTTCTGTGTTATTTCACGTCTGGTTCACATTATAGCACATCATTGCATATATCTTGTATATAAAGTATTGCACTGTGATTCCCATTGTGGCCCCAGACACTAAGTGAAAGACGGGTTGAATGCACAGAATGCAGCACTTCAGAGGAGAGGAGTTAAAGTTGTGGCCCTTAAATTCTAGGGGCAGAACTAAGCCACTATGTGAGTACATCACTCAGTGAGTATCCCTCACAGAAGAGTTTCTGAAGAAACAAGAGCTTTCACAGAAATGAACTGATTAAGCAGAGATGTATAAGTAGGGGCATTGCCAACAGATCGAGGGATGTGATCATTCCCTTCTATTCGACATTGTTGAGGCCTCATCTGGAGTACTGTGTCCAGTTTTGGGCCCCACAATACAAGAAGGGTGTGGAAAAATTGGAAAGAGTCCAGCAAAGAGCAACAAAAATGACTAGGGGGCTGGAGCACATGACGAGAGGCTGAGGGAACTGGGATTGTTTAGTCTGCAGAAGAGAAGAATGAGGGGGGGATTGGATAGCTGCTTTCAGCTACCTGAAAGGGGGTTCCAAAGAGGATGGATCTAGACCGTTCTCAGTGGTACTAGATGACAGAACAAGGAGTAATGGTCTCAAGTTGCAGTGGGGGAAGTTAAAGTTGGATATTAGGAAAAACTTTTTCACTAGGAGAGTGGTGAAGCACTGGAATGGGTTACCTAGGGAGGTTGTGGAATCTCCTTTCTTTAGAGGTTTTTAAGGTCAGGCTTGACAAAGCCCTGGCTGGACTGATTCAGTTGGGGATTGGTGCTGCTTTGAGCAGGGGGTTGGACTAGATGACCTCCTGAGGTCCCTTCCAACCCTGATATTCTATGATTTAGATGCCACGTGATTTTTTTTTTTAAGCAGTCCCTTGCTCAGACATCTTCAAAATTGATCAGTTGGTCCTACCCCAGGGCCCCCATGAAGCACAGCAATTTTCAAGACAATCTGAGAATCCATGTGGATTTTAGTGCATTTAAATAAAATTCGCTGTTAAACTTCAAACTAATTTACTGTTTAACTATAGTGGTACTATTGCCCCACTATGAATTCTAGTTCTAGAGATAATCCAGTATGGTTCTTCAGCAGGGTTATTGTGAACCTCCAAGTTCAGGTTTATTTTATCCATAGCACCCAAAAAGTGTGTGTGTGTGTGTGTGTGTGTGTGTGTAAATATATATATGGCAATGACCAAGTCATTCATCACTTAGTAAAAAATGGCAGCAATGAAGATGGTACCATAGCCAGAGACGCTGTTGTGGCTCTGTTCAATGCCATTCCTAATCTCCAGGCTCAGGGCTTTTCAGAAAGGCCTAGTAATCTTGCTGCTATTGGTTTCCAACAAACAGATCATGGTGATTGGGGGAGAAAAAAGATATCCAACTCCATCCAGCTGTGAAAGTTATCTAAGGCCTGATCAACATGTAAAATTTAGTTTTGACCTAGTTATATCCCTCGAGGTGTGAAAAATTCACACTCCTGAGAGAGACAGTTAAGTCAACCTAAGTCCCAGTAAAGACAACACTGGGTCCCCAGCTACCACCTCCTGAGAGGATGAATTTACTACAAGGCTGGAGAAAAAACCCTTCCTTTGCTGTAGCAAATGTCTCCAGTGCATACTACAGTGGCTTAGCTGCACCTCTTAGTAGGCTCGTCATGGTGAAGCGAGGGACTGTCACAAAGCTGATTCTGATTCTGCCCAGCAAAGCTGGAAGCAGGTGGAAAACCTGTAACTGTTCTCCAATGAAATGGAATTTCCTGAAAAAATAATTCCCTTAGTCATGCTTTGGTCTTTATGGATGTACCTTTTGTTTGCTTTTTCAGTTCAGATTTGTACGTATGTGTTTTAAATTCTTGATAATCTTATGGCTTGAATGGTCCCCAAATACTACATAGGGTGAGGTAAGCTGTTTCTACACAATTTACTGGTTGATTTTTGTTTTGCTGCTTTGAGATCATGGTCTGCTGGAGACCCATTGTGTGCACTGGCCTGATTTTTATTAGTATCCTCTCTGATTAATTCTCCAGCAGTGAATTTTAATTCAGTATCTGAGTCTAGGATATAAAATAAGACTACTGAAGACTGCTCAATGCTGAGATAAAATGTAGCCACTTTTTGGCAGTGATGATAATGCTTTGCACATCTATAATGCCTTTCATCTAAATATTTCAAAGTGCTTTATAAACATGAATTTACCCTTATGAAGTAGATGTTATCAAACTCCCTTCAGTAGCACTATTATAGAGGATATTTTACTCCGTGTTTTGGGCAGAGGAATTAGGTAGAATGAAAAATATAGATCCGTCTCCAAGTGAAATGAGAAAGTTAAGAACCACTCAGAAGTGCATCTTCTTTTTGATCTGACAATATCAGTGATGAACCTAAATGTATTTCATGTGATGTTCAGACCTTGGATGGTGATAACAGATGGTCTGAGCTGAAATTCAGTGAATTTCATTTAAATAAATAGCAGGTGAGCTATGGTGCAAAGTAGCTCCTGCTGCATATACTCCATTTATTCTTTCCTCTAATTTCCAAGTGTTACACATTAACTGATATTGACAGAAGATTGCTTTCATGCATTATGTTGCTGTTGGGTCTGATCAAGACTGTTTCTCTTCCAGCACCCTCACACCTGCCATATAGCTAGCTTCTTTGCTTCCTTATTCCTATGGATTTCATTGTTTTGGGTTTTCTTTAAATATAATCTCACTCTGACTCATTTGTCTACACTCTTCTGCTACTTGTCATCAAACATGTTTTTGCTGTGTTTTTCTCTTTAGGGACAATTAAAATTCTGTTCTGAATGATTCTGCAGCTTAGTTAGTGGGTGGGGAGTAGGGGAATATCTGTACCTAACTGTATTTTCATTTTGGTTGTGGCTCCCATTCCAAGTACTATAGCTGGAAAAAAGCAATACATCAAGGGAGAGTCTAGCAGGTATGTAAGACTTTTGTAGTCCACAAAGAACAAAATTGAATGAGTAAATTTTTCTTGTGAAAACTCAAGCAATATTGAAATCTTTGAAAGCAGCATCTCCAACTGAAATGTAAACAATATATTCCTAAAAGGATTAGAAGAAAAAAACATGAGCACAAGTTCAAATGAAGAACCGATCTTCTTATTATCCACACTAAATTCAGTGTTTTAGCAGTAGAACTGACCCTACCTTCTTCCATGTAGAATCCATTGTGAAATGGATGAGGGGAGAGTGTTGTAGACTGAATGGTTAAGCACTCTTACAGCTAGCTTTGGAAAATCATTGTTCTACCAATGGGTTAGGCTGGAAACAGAACTATGTTAAAGGAGTAGTACAAAGCTGCATATATACTGCACATTTTTAACCAAGTGTGTAATCATTTGGTGACGTGATTGGCATTAACATGGTTTTATCCACATGCAACATGATTAACACTTGCTGGTAACCATGGCATCTAAGAGTGCATCACCATGGCAGCAGCCTAGGCTGGCATGTAGTTGTCTTTCTTGAACTGGGTTGGCATACTGTTTTTGGCAGTGTAGATAGGACTTTTTAAGCATGTTTGTGTGACCAGTTTGGTTGGAGCTCCTTTCTTCCAGCTGTTTCTGCAGCATAATATCTCAGAGTTCATTACTCCTTGTGCTGTTATTCCTGCTACTCTGTGTAAATAACCTCTTGATATTCTTTTCCCTGGTGAAGCATTGGGGGATAGCTTCCCAGAATGTACTGATATTTATTTAGGTCAGCAGACAGAACAGTAAGCACATCATTTTGTTGTAAAGGAAGCTGCTGTGTAGACACAACTCAACAGTATTTGTTGAATTAGGTCAATGAGCTACAAAAAAAACCAAAACAAAACTCCAAAAACAGTTGCACTTGTAAGGTGGGCTTTTTCAGAAGCATTAAATAGTGACCTAAATCTGCTCCCACCGCAGCTGACTTTAACAGAAGCAGTTAGCCTAATGCTGAGTGCTTTTAAAAATCTCACTTGTAGTGTATACAGGGCATAAACTTAAAGCCAGTTTGTTTCAACCTTACATTATTTCATTTACTGTGTGACACTTTTGGAGAGATTTTTGTCATTCATTCGCTTTGTGTAATTTAAGTTGCTATTGGTATTAGTTACCTGGTCCAAATTGCATGATAAGCAGTGATACTGATGATAATAGGATAGATATTCTAAAGTATAATAAAATAAATAGTGATAGTCACCTGCAGTTTGGTCTTTAAAGGCATGCATCAAATTAACAAATGGCAGTGGGATAATTTGGAATAAGATTGTGAAAGCTTTCCAAGAAGATATCTTCACTCTGAAAACTTGGTCCTCAAGGACTCAATTACAGAATTAAAAAAACAAAAAATCATAAACCCAGAGTAGTTTTAAAAGGCAATATAGACATCTAGAAAACTCATGTTCAAAGTTGGGGGTCAACGAATTAACACAAGTGGGAGTTAAACAGGCTCAATGGACCCTTTGGTTTTTGATCAGACACAGTGATGGTCTCTTACTGTGGTAGGGGTGCTGTAACATTTAACCCTTTCAATTTACCTTGTTTTGTTTTCTTATAGCTGAACTAGCTACTTTATATTTTAATGCATTTAGTGGTTGGGCTGTGCCAGACAAAAGGTGATTGACCTTTTGTCATTGTTCTTGTAGGCCCTTTTTAAAAGGGGCAATGTCAAGTTAAAAAATGCATTTAATAAATCAAATCCCCTTACCTGTATCACTAATACAACAGTTAAAGAAATGAACTTTATTCCATTATTTACTTACCTTTTACATTGCAGTAGCACCCAGAGGCTTCAATCAGAATCAAGGCCTCATCGTAGTAGATGCTGTAGAGAGACACAATAATATATATGGACATTTCCCCAAAGGACTTAAAATCTAAGAAGACAAGCAACATAAGAAGCATGTATGGAGAAAGGACTATAATCAGTAGGGTTGCCAACATTCTAATCGCAGAAAACTGAACACCCTAGCCCTGTCCCTTCCCCAAGGTCCATCTCCTGCTCACTACATTTCCTCCTCCCTCAGTGGCTTGCTCTCCTGCACCCTCACTTGCTTTCACTGGGCTGGGGCAGGGGATTGGGGTGAGGGCTCTAACTGTGGGTGCAGGCTCTGGGGTAGGGCCAGAAATGAGGGGTTCAGGGTGTGGGAGGGGATGAGGGCTTTGGCTGGAGTGCTGGCTCTGGGCTGGGGATGAGGGGTTTGGGGTGTTGGAGAGGGCTCGGGGTTGGGGGGGCCTTAGGGTTGGGGCACGGGGGTTGGGGCTCGGGTTGGGGTGCGGGCTTACCTTGTGCGGCTCCCGGTCAGTGGCACAGCAGGGCTAAGGCAGGCTTCCTGCCTGTCCTGGCTCCACACTGCGCCTGGAAGCAGCCAACAGTAGGTCCAGTGCTAGGCAGGGGGGCCAGGAGGCTCTGTGTACTGCTCTTGCCCGCAGGCCTCATCCCTTAGCTCCCGTTGTCTGTGGTTCCCGGCCAATGGGAGTGTGGAGCTTGTACTCGGGACAGGGGCAGCACGCGGAGCCCTGTCTCACCCCTGCCTAGGAGCTGGACCTGCTGCTGGCTGCTTCCAGGACACAATGTGGAGCCAGGACAGGTAGAGACTAGCCTGCTTTAGCACTGCCGACTAGACTTTTAACGGCCTGGTCAGCAGTGCTGACTAGAGCTGCCAGGGTCCCTTTTTGACCAGGCATTCCGGTTGAAAACCAGACACCTGGTTACCCTAATAATCAGAGGTATACAATTTTACATACACATCTATAGATTTACAGTTGTTCTTTTAGATGTCCTTAGTTAAAGCATTTTTGCTTAGCCTGATCAATTTAGCTAAAGGATGCTTCTCACTGAATTATCCAGTACTCACTTTTCTGAAATTTCCTATTACCTGAACCAGGGTCACATCTGCTGACTGCAGCAGGAGATATGACCCTGTTGAGATACTGAAGAAAGGGGGTTTCAGATAAGTGAGTTTCATACATTTGACATTGCAATTTAAGGATTGGGAGGTAGTTCTCCCAGGGATGAAAAACTGCCCATGCGGTGATCTAGTCCTGAAAGGTCTGGATGTTACACTGATCTGCCTGTGAAGTTGTTGGTTATCAGCTGTATTATTTGAAGTACTGCTAATGCAGGAAAAGAATGGAGAAAAATTGCCAGTCCTCCTTGCTTCCAATGCTGGGTTTGCTACCATCAAAAGTGAATATCTGGCAAATAAGTGGATATTGGATAGTCTGAGAGATTACTTCCTTGTGTGAGCAAGTGTTCAATGTGGAGACCTGTCACTGAGTGGCTACTTTCTGTGAAGGAGTATAATCCCAGGCTTAGGTGGAGGTTATTTGCTCTACAGCTCTGCGCCTTTACCATTCTTCATTGTCCTGGTAAGCAAAATTAGTGGCAGATTATCTTTTCTGTTTGAATTATGGGTTTGACAAACTAGGGGAAAGGCTATGACGGAGTCCTGAAATACTTCTGAGAGCTCACTTTTTATTTGCCCTACTTAGTCGCCTTTTTTGTTTTCTTTTCCTATTCTGTGTTCTTTTGTAACTCATTTGCTTTCAGCTGCTCAATTTGTCAGGACTGTGTTTAGATTTAAAATGGACGATGACGACAGTTATGGCATAAAGCCCCTCCCACAGAGCAGAGTGAGAGCTTTCTCTCTATAGCTTTGACCTTAAGAACTGCTCTCTGAAATGAATAGTGGGAAAGGAAGGAATTGGAGAGAGGCAATCCTGGCAACTAATTTAGGCTGAAGAAAGCCTCTCTTTTTGTATCCGACTGTGTTTATCTGTTTCCTCACACCTCTACTATCTTCATAAATAAAACAATACAAAATGTGTTGCACCTATAACTAGGCTACAGAGCTGGATTTTATCATCTTTCACTGTCCACCAACGTATTCCATTGTGAACAAAACCTTGAAGTGATTTAGTCTGCTTTCAAAGTAAGCATAATGATCTAACAGCATGTGTCTCAATATCTTTTAGAGAACTCCAATTATAGGCAAGTAATGTCTATATACTGTTTATGCTGAGTGATGTGATAAAGATTTCTTTTCTGTCCTAATATGAGGCTCTAGCTGTAAAAAGATACACACACTTTTTCCACATAAAAACTCATACCACTTAACAAGTGGATTTTTTCCTCTTTTGATTCCGATAACTTCTGCATTACTAATGCAACTAAGCAAGGAAGAAACAGCATATTTGCAAATATTTGAATTCCCAACATATTTTGCATTCATTCTCATCCTTTGTGGCGCCTCCATATACTTGCATTATGAAGGTTACATTTCTCTTTGATGCGTACTTATGGATAGCTTGTAAAATGTTCTGGGAATAGTGTAAACTCATTAATTTCTGCTGCACAGGATGCTTGTTTTTGAATAGAGTTGTTTGACATTTTCATGACAGACCACTTATTTGACCAATTTGGTCAATTTTTTTCAAGGATTAATGAACAATTTTTCTGTGGGTGAATGAACTTTTACAAGTTCAGTTGTTTGTTGCTAATAATTAATCAAACAATTCATGTGAACAAATTTTGGTTTGTGGGTAATTTGCAGACTTTTTGTTATCCATTATGGTTGGTCACCCTAAGTCATATGATGTTGTTTCTGCTCTCTGATCGAGTGACTGATTTTTTTTTATTTATTTATTTTTTTTTTTTAAATAGCCAATAGCAAATCTTGCAAACACAGATATTCATATGGAGAGCAGCCCCTCTCCAACCATTTATGTGAACAAAAATTTGTTTGTAAGTAGTGAATAAAAAGGGGCATGAACATGGCTGGAGTGAGCAACTATTTGGATATCAAACACATGCTTGAGAATTACTGTTTTGCAGTTTTCTTCTACCTCTGGACGAGCTAATTATTACTCAATAATTATTACTGAGTTTTGTGGCTTTAAAAACATTCATTTAGAGAATAGGAAATGGAGTCAATTTTTTTTTTTTTTAAATTTTATTTAAAAAGACACATTAAGGCTGGTAGACTTAAAAAAAAAAATCTGCCTCAATACAAGTCTGCTCTTGAATGTCCTACCTGCAGGATTTTTATAACGTTTTTCTTCAAATGTATCCATGCAGCTAAAATAAACTGACTTCCTCAATTTTCTAAGTTATTGTACAGCTTGGTAAATTTAACTGCTTTGCACATTCTTCTAAATGTGCATACTTATATTGACTAATGTAATGTATGCCTTAGAAAAATTTATAATTTACCTCTTCCAACCCCAATTAAACATTCAATATGAATGTTCTACAATCAAATCAATGGAAGGAGTTTTTTTGTTTTTAGTGCTTACAAAAGGTGCTACATAAATATCAGTTTCCTCTGAAGTCTTTTATTCCTGGAACAGATTTGGCATGGGCAATAAGAATGCCAACATCTAAGAACTCGTCTCTGGATAAATATATCAAAAGGCACGGTCCAGCTATAAGCTTCCCATAGATGTACTCTTGTCTATGTGGATTTCCACTGAATGTGGATGTAAGTGTCTGATGGCCTAGTGGCATAAGACAGTTCATTTCCCATAGTTATTTAGTCATACATTCTGTATCTCTGCAAGGGTAATATTTATGATGTGGACACCTGCAACAGGACTGACAGGGAAACTAATTCTTCTTGTTATTACCACGCCTAATCACTGCTGATTTAGTCTGTATATACATTCTGAGGTGAAAACGTTGGTGTCTCTTACTGATCCCCTGAGCCATCTGGTCCCACAACTGATACTGGTTTTTAATCTGTGTTTTATTTTGTTAGCACATCTGTTTTTAAATGTTAAATCTTATCCTTTTGTTTGTCTCTCCATTTCTTTCTCAGCATCATCTTCCTGTGACTGGAGGCAGCAGACAGGAGAACTTCCCTACATCAATGCACTGCCAATGGTAAATACAATTTTAACCGCCTACAAAAAAGTGGTATGATTCTTTCTTCCAGTACCATTGTAAGCCAATCTTATACTGTAAATCATGTTTTTGAAAGTCTTAGGCCATGTCTCCACTATAAAATTATAACAACCTAACTTGCGTCAGCATACAGCCACTGCAGTTATTAATCGCTTGTTTGTGTACAGTATTTGACTCCTTGTGCCGGAGGTGCGTGTGCTCAACAGGAACACTTGTATAGATTATACTGTCAGTGTGGGGCATTGTGGGACAGCTCCTGAAAGTTGACGTAAGCAACGCAGTTCTGCACTGACGCTGTCAACCTAATTATATCAACTCTGATGCTACGCCACTTGGGGAGGCACTTACATTGGTGGGAGCCGAATTTAAGTGAGGACGCTTCTGCAGCTAGGTTGACACTAGGCATCTTCTGTCCGTCGTAGCCCTGTAGTGTAGACCAGGTCTTAGTTTTAGCATGCAAGTAGAATTATCTGCAGCAAAAACCAAAGCTTTAAACCAGTTTACAAAGGAATTTACAAGTATTTCCAGATTTAATCCTGTGGACAAATATAGCAACATATTTTGTTTTCAACAAATAGTTTAATTTGATAACCTTTTATTAGTATCTTCACACTGTTGGTAACTTCCTGTTTTTACTTCTGACCAAGGGCATGGGCAAGTGGTTGATTTGGCTAGATATTCTACTACCCGCAGTAGCATGCTTTTGAAAGTTCATTTCAATACTAACAGCTTCTCTTGTTAAAAAGCTATGCAGTGCCAGCGGTTTCTTATTTCAACACATTTGCCAGCATAAAACTAGTGAGGTTACTCTTTGCTCACAGAAATAGGCAGCAAGGTTGATGTCATATTTTCTCACTCCCTCCATGTAGTGTTAACAGGCGTTGTAGATTATTGCAAGTTTAACTTTGCAGACTGTTTTAAAGTTACTGTTGTTTTTGTAGTGGTTGAGCAGATCGAGAGCAGAACTGAGGGCTAGGGGAGAAAGTCACAGCAGTGAGGACCAGGGAAAGGGTTTCAAATTATTGCCTCTGCCTCTGATCAGCTCCATGTGTGATTGCTTTCCTTGTAATTTTGATGTCCTCTTTTTGTCACAATGCAGCAGTTTTAATCATAACCTGTAGCTTTAACCTGAAAAGTGACAAATATGCTTGGCTCACAAATAAAAAAAGTGTTTTTTTTTTTTTTGTTGTTTTTTTTTAACTGAGAGCCCTGAAAATTCCCCCTGGGTTCTGAGAGTTGAACCAGGTTCTTCACTTTGTATAATCATGAGTATTAAAAAATATGAAAATCAATTATGGCCTTAGTTAAAGTTTCACAGCCTCACTGCCTTCATCTTGTGCTTTGAGTAACACCAAAATAGGCAGTGGGTTTGTACGGATATAACTGATTTTGTCCTGATATTGAATTTAGTAAACAACTCTGTTGATAATGCATAAGACGGAAAACTGTATTGGCTGGGCAAGACAACCAGGAGTGAAACATATTGCAATATTACCTTGTTGTTAAACAGAGTAAATATAACTCTGAGAAACACCTCTGTGCAGAGGACCTACACCCAGGGTGGGCAATATACGGCCCATGGGCCGGATCCGGCCCATCTAACATTTTTGTCCGGTCCGCTAGGCTCTTTGACTGCCACCTTGTGATCTCTGGGCCGCTAAAAGTCTCGCAGTGCAGCGGGGTGTTCAGGCAGGCCGCGGCCCCACACCGCTCCCGGAAGTGGCCGGCTGCTGCTGCCGTGTCTCTGCGTGCCCCTGGCTGGAGGGGAGGTGGCTCTGCTTGCTGCCCTCGCCCCCAGCACCATCCTCACAGCTGAGTGGGCGGCGCTTGTGAGTGCGGGCAGCACATGGAGGTCCACAGCCCCCCCCTCCCCCCGAAGGGGAGGTGCAGATACGTGCCAGCAGCAGCTGTGGGAGCAGCATGGGGCCATGGCATGCAGGAAGCCTGCCTGAGCCCTGCTGCGCTGATGGCTGGGGACTTTGTGGTAAGCACCTCCTGGCCAGAGCCTGAACCTCGCACCCCCAGGTCAGAACCCCCTCCTGCACCCAGACTCCCTCCTAGACCCTGCACCCCAGTCCCCTACCCGAGCCCGGAGCTCCCTCCTGCACCCAGACTCCCTCCCAGACCCTGCATCCTCTCCATTAATATAGTAGAAATGTGCAGCCCATGATGACTTTTATCAAAATTCGTGAAGTGTCCTCCCTACAAAAATTATTGCCCACTCCTGACCTATGCAAACCCTATGCACCACTTAAGTCTCAGCTAAACCCTTAAAATGGGGTATGGGTATTTCATAGGCAATATGCTGGCCCAGTCACTTTTCAGGGTAGAATGGTACTCACTGTCCAAAAGCATGAGGCTAGCTATACCCTCAGACCTTTCTATTCACTCCAGAATTTTATTGCTAATCTCAACTGCTTTCCACCAGAAAACAATACTGCTTTCTTTTTATTTAAGAACATCTTTTTAGCCAAGATTTGAAATACAGCTCTGTGTTATTGCATCCCTTAAAAACATGACTCATACCATATTAAGCTAGTCTTAATACCTCATTAAATTTTAAAATACTGAGAAGATCTGTATTTGAAATCTCGTTGCATTCTGTCCTAATTTTCTCTCCCCAGAAAGTATATCAAACGCAGCATTGTACAGTCTCAAGGGCATGCTATTTGGTTCCGTAATAATAAAAGATACTTAACTGCTACGTGGAGCATCAAGAAATGGTCTTCAGTACTTTCGTAAGAGCTGCTTTCACTGCAGAGATGGGACATATTTTACTATTCCAACTATTTCAGAACAGTTACTTATCTTTTAATTAGAATTATACTCAAATACTAATACTGTTAAGAGACAGATAAGACAAGTTTTCCATCTTCCCAAAGGTAAGTATTACTATATGAGTTGTTTTTCTTGTGGACTTTGTAGATAAAATAGTGATAGTAGGTGACCTGAAAACAAGTTTCATTTTCCCCCCAAACACCTTTGTCTTGGGTTATGCATATAAGGTTCAATTCTGCAAGGTACTAAGTGCCAAACACTCAGTCCAGCAAAGCACTTAAGCTAAAGTACATCTCTAATGTTCAGCATGTGACTAGTCACATTGAAGTTAATCATAGAATCACAGAATGTCAGGGTTGGAAGAGACCTCAGGAAGTCATCTAATCCAACCCCCTGCTCAAAGCAGGACCAATCCCCAGACAGATTTTTTTCCCAGATCCCTGGCACTACTCAGATATTTATAGTAATGCACAAACTTCAATATGTGGCTTGATCAGGATCCTTATGCTCAGTACCTTTGTAGGACTGAGTCCCAAGTATGTCTGATCCTCCTATTTAAGGATCCAGCAACACTTGTGGGGTTTTTTTTTCCTCCATATTTATTTATTTTTTTTTAGTAGTGTCAGTGGCCTTTCAAGATTCTTAGTCAGGAATGAGTATAAAACACAAAAATCTCATAATTTCTCTAATTTGTGCCTTTCTAATTTAAACCTGATTCAATGTACACTCTGTGCAAAAGTAACTAACTATGGGCTGGTCTACACTGACAGGGGGGAAGGGGGTTCGATGTAAGATATGCAACTTCAGCTATGGGAATAGGGAAGCAGGTACATATTTACTCAAGGTCTCACATAGTTTGTGAATGTGTCAAGAACAAAATTTGTCTCCTCTCTAATCACTGGATCATATGGGTTTGGCAATATAAGATCATCATGACTAACTTTTCTTTTTTGCTATTTAATAGGCTACCCATCTTACTTGAGAAAGGATATGCAGTGTTCAAAATGCATCTTGACTTTAAATTAAGCATTTGGTATAGTTTCAGATTACATTCTCATAGGGAAATTGGAGAGCTATAAAGAATTATAATTGTATAAGGTGTTTGCAATTAGCTTTATAAAAATCAAATGCAACAGTAATTAGTAACAGTTCTCTTTGAATTTGGGAGATCTTAAATGAGATACCATAGGAGTTTGTTGTTAGTACCACCAATAAACGTAAGAATTATTACTTATTAATATTTCCATTGGGTGGAGTGGAGAGTATACTAATCAAATCTGAAACCAGCATGAAGGCAACATAAGTACTTGGGAGACTATAACTGAAATACAGCATGACCCTGATAAAATGGAGAAATAGTGTAAAAGTCAATAAAACGAGAGTCCGTGATTCACAAAGGAAGGAATAATCAAACTGAAAAATATAAAATGGGCGAATGCAGCGGGCCATAAATAAGCTGGAGTTTATTGTAGATGATCAACTGAATGAGTCAACAATGTGATGTGTTGCATAAAGGGCAAATGCTATGCTGAGTTTTATTAATAGAAATATCCTATGTAAAACAAATCAAGAAATTTATTCTGCTTCAATTGCCACAGGTTATGTTTCAGTGGGACAATCTGTTTATTTCTTCAAGTGACGGTCCCTATGTATTCCGCTGAAGGTTATGTGCATGCACTGTGTTCCTGGAGCTGGAGCTTTTAAAAGTAGTATCTTCCATCGGTCCATGCATGCGACCTTGCATTGCCTTGTGGAGTTCAGCAGTCGACAGGAGGGCGATCGGGGATCAATTTATCACTTGAGGTGGTAAAGGGTGCGATAGAGTGACTGCGTCTTCAATTTCTTCTCACCACTACATCATCCGAGTCGGAACTTCCACCTTTCTCTCGTCCTTGGTGATGCACTTTCCAAATTTTCCAGAAAAATGGTTTCTATTCTTGTACATAGCTGTCTGTACTGCTTTGGGGAAGCCCGTGTCGTGTCCAGGTGCAGTATCTGCTGCGCCTTCCCTGTCCCTATCCAGGAAGGCTAGGGCCTACACCTTAGGAAGCACCTCATGGAGGTTGCCATGGGGCTACTGTTGGATCCTGGATGAAGACCGGCCCCCTCCTTCCCCATCCCCAGTACATCAGCCTGAGCAGTCCAGGAGTGCACTTCCCTTCAGGGAGTCCCAGTAGGGTTCTGCAGGTACCAGTGCTGTGGACCTCGTGCTGGGGCCTAACCATGAACCACCAAAGCATGCGCATAAGCATGGCAGTAAGTCGTTTTCCAGGTCTAAGAACGACTCTGCACCACCCATGAGCTCTAGCCATGGAGGAGGGGTGCATTCCAAGGCCCACAATAGCAAAAAAAAGTCACATCATTCACTGTATCTGCTGGTCCCGGTTCCTGAACTGTGTACCCTTTCTGCATCAGTCCCAAGGCAGGGCCCCTTACTGACCCTGGTTCTTTCTGTGGACCGGGTGCTGTTAATGCTAGGAAGAATTGGATGTGCTCAGGGCCTCATGAATCGTTTGTCCTGGAATGGTTGATGTCTCCACCTGTTCCAGTCCATTCACCTGCTAAGAGGGCCCTTTCTTCTATGTTGGATCTGCTGCCCACTGGTTGTGTTCCTACAGCACACCCCATTCCATCGGCCCCGTCAGTGCCCCCATTCATACAGGACTTTGGTTCCTCCGAGTCTGAAGATTCAGATACTACCAGTGGCCTGCTGCTTCCATTCTGAAGGTATGACTAAGGCCTGGTCTACACTGCGTGGGGGTGAGGGGGAGGGAGATCGATCTAAGATACGCAACTTCAGCTATGAGAATAGCGTAGCGGAAGTTGACGTATCTTAGATCGACTTTGACTTCGAATCACTTACTTCATGTCCTCGTGGCGCAGGATCGACGGCCGCTGCTCTCCCGTTGACTTTGCTCCCACCTCTCGCCAAGCTGGAGTTCAGCAGTCGACAGGAGGGCGATCGGGGATCAATTTATTGCGTCTACACTACATGTGATAAATCAATCCCCAATAGATTGATTGCTACCCACCGATCTGGTGGTTAGTGTAGACGTACCCTAACAGAGGGTTCCGATGCCATCTTGACAGTACCCTCTCTTGCTTCAGCCCAGAAGCCACTGATACCCGGCTCCATGGACATTGCTGCAGCAACAGCAGGATCAACCAGGTTGGCTATATTGGAGCTTGTGGCCCATATATTCATCTTCAGAACCGTCTTGCTCAATCTGGAAGAAATCCCCTGTCTCACCACCCCATCCTTCATTGAGTAGATGTTTGGAACTGGGACCGGATGATGCGCCAGTCAACTCGGCTCCGTCAGTACTGACAGATCCAGAGAAATTCCCCTTGTCGTCCCTGGATGTGGCTGTATCATTGACCCCCTCTTCTCTACTGGGCGACTACAGTCAATTTCAGGAGCTGCTCAGGAGACTTGCTAAGGCTCTTCAGATTCCATTGGAGGAAATGCAAGACAGTCAGCACTAACTACTAGCATCAATGCATCAATACCAGCCAGAGTGGCCCTACTAATCAGAAACGGCATTCTTCAACCAGCACACACCATGTGGCATGGCCCAGTCATGTGTGCCGCCACCAAAAGGTGATGGTAAAGAGGTACTATGTCGTCTGCCCTATCCCCCTCCCCCCCCACCCAAAGGGTCTGTTTCTGTTCTCCCATCTCTGCCTGGTGAACCAGGCTGCTATGGAGTGGGGCAGGCAACAGCATCCACACTCCACCCCCTCTGACAAGAAAGTTAGACCTTATGGGTAGAAAGATCTTTTCCTCAGCCAGCCTCCAGTTCTGTATCTTAAATTACATAGCACTGATGGCCAAATATGATTTTTTTTTTAAACTATGGGCAGATGGCAGATTTGCAGATAAGCTACCTCAGTAGCATCATGCCTGCTTCTAAGCTATTTTGGAGGGGGGCAAGGTGGTCTCTAGGACATACTCAAGGCTGTGGTTTATTCTGCGGACATGTCCTCACGTACAGTGGTGACTGAAATAGTCATGAGGAGGGAATTCTGGTTATACTCCTCAGGCTTCTCTGGAGAAGTACAGAGCACAGTTGAGGACCTCCCTTTTGATGAATTTACTGCCCTTCAGCCAGAAGATCATAGAATCATAGAACTGGAATGGACCTCGAGAGGTCATCTAGTACAGTCCCCTGCACTCAAGGCTGGACTAAGTATTAATGGATGATTCCTTACAGTCATTGAAAGACTATAGAGCCACCCTGCAATCCCATGGCATCTCTCTCTATATAATACATATATGCCAGTGCTGAAACAAACATTTTATTGCCCATTGCCTACATAATGCTATAGAAATACGCAGTGCTACCACCAACAAGTCTACGAACCTCCACAGAAGTTCCTGAAGGTCCACAGGTCTCGTCCACCTGGTCCACCGGTGCAGCCCTCTGCACAGCATACCCAATCTTTGCGTAAGAAATATTCCTGAGTGCATCTGGAGAACCATCAACCACTTTATATCCCAACGCAGTTGCCAATCACCCCCTTTGGGGGCCATCACAAACTTTCTATCAGCATGGAGCATGATAACAATGGACAAGTGGGTCCTGGTTGTCATTTGACACTGCCTTCATGCTCTGAGCCTGTTTCAAGGTTCACTCTCACAACAATATGCTTACCCTAGAGGTAGACTTCCTCCTGCAGAGAGGAGCAGTGAAACCAGTCTCTGCAGCCTTTCAGGGCACAGGGTTCTATTTCAAATATTTCCTGGTCTCCAAGAAGAAAGGGGGATTGAGACAAATCTTGAATCTCCAACACCTCAACTTTTCCATTTGCAAATTGACAATTAACTCTGGGGAAAGAGGGGAGAAAAGGGGAATGTTTGTATTTCGGTAGCTTCCATATCAAATATTCTCTGTTAGGAAAAATATCTTTTTTAGTAACAAAGTTCAGCCTGGAGCCTCTTTCTCCAGGAGTCCAAAGTTCTGCTGTTTTGCAAAAAAAAAAAAAAAAAAATAAAATAAAATAAAAAAATAATAATAATAATTGGCAATAGAGGGTGCAAATTCCATACTTTGGAAATATTTGACTAGACACCATCAGAAGACCTTGTCCAACATACCTTCCAAGGGCTTCTCCTGTGAATCTTAGGAGCTGCACAGCTGTCGGAAATGCTTTCCTGAGGTGCAGGGGAACACTGCGTACTGAAATCCTCAACTCCTAGTTGGGCAATCCACCACGGGTCCAGGATGCTGGTTTGTGGTGTCCTTAGTGTCTGTGTTGTATGCTGTCAGGGGATTGAAACTGCGTAGAATGCTTTTATATGAGCCTTGGAAAGATAAAGATTCCATCAGCGCCTTTGGGCACAGAAAATAGAATGGGGTGAGACCCACACGTGCTTGTATCGGCAGTGCCAATAAATTAGTCCACTTATGTTAGTTGTTTGCTCAGTAGACATGAGATGGGATGTTAGTACTGTTGAAACCTCAGTTTTAAAGGACTGATTTACTCTTCTATGCCGTGTGTGGTTTTAAAACAGTGTGTAATTTTTTGTGGGACTCTAGGTTTTTCAGTTTGTCACTCTGAACTCTAGAACAATGAAAATCTCTAGGGAACTATAGGTTCAAAGCGATTGATCCATTTTATAACTCTGTCTCACCAACATCAGTACATTCAGAATTTTGGTCGATGATTCTTCATTGTGAATCTGGATTTCTTACATTCATGGTGGTGTAGGAATTGAGGCTTGGGTGGTCTGGCCCAGCTGTTACAGCTGGGCTGGAGTCTGCCCTTCAGGGGCAGTAGTTATTGAGCAGGAGTTGGAGGAATCGCAAGAGCCAGGTTCAGTAAGCAAGAGTTGGGATCAGACTCAGGCTGAAAGACTTCACACTTTGTCCGTACAACTTTGGTATTCTGTGTTGACTGCACTAAGTTATTCAGTGCCTCTCGCACACCCTTTGTAGTCTATACCAAGAGAGTCAAAGACAAACCATTGATAGCTCAACATATCTCACACTGTACCCTGACTGTATCAAATTCTGTTAAGATCTTGACAAAGTCTCTCTTCCACTGAAAATAACTTCTCACTCCCCCAGGGCTCAGTGTATTTCCTCAGCTTTTCTGAGCAATGTTCCCATAACAGATATCTGCAGAGACCAGCATGATTATCTGTATGTAACTTTAGGGACGATGTTAACTTGGGCAAGTCAGTATTACAGTCTCTGTCCAGATATCCTACAGTCTCACCACCTGTAAGGGAACTGCTACAGAATCCCCTGTAGTGGACTGTATATGTGCACAGCACATCTCAAAGAACAACAGATACTGTAGGTAACTGTTTTTTTTTCTTAGCTTTCTCTTAAGGATCCTTCAAGTCACTGTGGGCGCTAAGCATGTGTTCAAATACTTGCACATTTGGTTAACTTTAAGCACATGAATAATTCTGTTGACGTAAACAAGCACCACTCGTGCTTAAAGTTAATTGTGCTTTAAAGTGTTTACAGGAATGGGGCTTAAAATTGCTCCTGAAATTCATTATTAAGCCAGTTTGCTTTCACAGTTTATGGAATATAACTAGAAAAGTATTTGTTTACAAAAGTTTGGAACAAAGTAAACCCAGTGACAAAATAATAGATTGATAATTCTAAAATATTTCTTTTATGAATCAGAATGTGGTAGCCCAAGAAGCCACTGGAAAAGTGGCAAAATACAATAAAGTTATCTGGCACAGAATATGAAATTTAACTAGTAATCAATAAAAATTGTGTCAGAGAAATTTCTTGATTTAAACTAGGACCCTAGACTCTACAGTATTTTAAAAAATTAGGTAAAATGTTTAAGGTGCAATAAAGCGCTGGCCAAGAAATCCATGACACATATGTTCCATGTATTGGGAGTAGAGGAGTAAGAAAATCCACCTTATACCTTTTACTAATATGCTGCTTCAGTTGGCATTTTATAGCATGTTATTATCATAACACTGGCAATTATGAAATACAGTGAAGTATTGCATTTACTAGTACAAGAAGTTTTGTTTAAATACGGAACATAAGTGGCAGATTAGGGTTAAATTAAAAAAAGAGTAGAGAATTGTGGCAGGTATGAATTTAGATCACAATGATATATATAATTTTTTTTTTTTTTTAAGTAGAAAAGTTCATGTGCGCATGAAACTGAAGCAAGGTTTTACCAGTGATGTAGCCATATTCTGCAAGGGAACCTCAGTCAAGTTTTTCTAATCCATCTTTGATGAAGTTATGAAAAGTCATTTCATGACTTGGTTTTCACTAGAAGTTGGGGTTTTTGTTAGTTAAGACACATTTCTGCTCCCTCTGAAGTCAATGAGAGTTATTATGGGATAAGGATAACTGGTTGTGAAGGTACAATATTTTTTGTCTGATTGGTTATGGTTGAGCAGTTATAACATATATGGACTAAGGACTCTAGGACATCATTATAGGACTGGCATGAATTTGTAACAGATAATCAATTGGTATGTAGATTTAGTAGGACCTATGAAAATACTCTCTCCCCCCATTTGAGGATTAATTTGAAATACCATTTTATCCCATAATGGTTTGATGGCCTTTTAAAAAGGTTTATATGTGCCAGTATGGAAGGCTGCTTGGGCAGTGTAAGTTTTTATTTTGGCAGGAACTAAAAATTCAAGTACACTGCTGCATCCTGATCACTTTATGGAACGTTTTGTTGTGCAGATATCAAGTTAAATGAATTGGAAGAATCTGTTTATAGGTATGTGTAAGAAGTTACTTGTTAATCCATTATTGAGTAAACTGTTAAGGAAGACTGTTCCCCAAAAAGAACAGAGCAGAGTGAGAAGCCACATCCTTCCTGCCATGAGTTTAAGTTCACTATGGACGGAATCAAATGAAAATGAAGTCACTGTGCTTACAGACAAAATGTAGTCACCATTTCTTCTCACAGTGCCATTTATTGCAGTAGTTCTGTCCAATCTCAAAATATTCTACAATTTAGAAATAGGATTTGACTAAGAATTCTCAGAAAAAGTCATCATCTAAATAGCTAGAATATTTTAGCCTCTGGCAGGTAACCCGTGCAGTGGAATCACAGGGGTGGAAAGCACAGGGCCAAGAACAGAACTGATGGAACATTCTCTGTACTAGAAAAGAGAAAATGAAAACCATTGTTAGTCTGTTCCTATTGCTCCTCCCATTCCTGATGCCTAAATCGTGTATCTATGACTGAACCTCCGTAGGGAGGTTGTGGAATCTCCATCATTTGGAGATTTTTAAAACCAGGTTAGACATATACCTGTTAGGGATGGTCTAGACAATACTTAGTCCTGCCTTGAGTGCAGGGTGCTGGACTAGATAACCTCTCGAGGTCCCTTCCAGTCCTGTGATTCTATGAAAAGAGGCTGTTTCTACTTCCAGGGATTTTCTCGTGATGTGGCTTCTTCCCTTTATTTTAGTCTCTTTTTTTTCCACTGTTGTTTCATTCTCTTCTCTCCCTTCCACCATGTTCTGTCTCGTTGCTCTCCCTTCATGTGTTTCTCTTTTGCTTTACTACTGTCTAAACTAGTAATAGTTCAAGGGTCTAACACTAGTAGTACAACTAGGATTAGATTATATCTCTAGTAATCAGTGTGCCCATCTGTCCTACGAGGAGGGGAATTTTAAATGCCTACAATGTTGGTTCAACGCCATATGCCCATGGTAAAGCCCTGTCAACTGACATGACCCCTGTTCCCCTTGTGAATGATTAGACAAGTGTGTTAGAAATCTAGTGCCAAATATAACCTGACAGATGGCTAACCTTTTGTGGCGTACTGAAACAACAAAATAAGCCTAAACTGGAGGCTAAACACATGTGATGGAGGAAAAGTCCAGAGGAAACCTCATGATAGACCATCTCTCTGTGTCCTGGTATTTAAGGGATGCATACGTATTAAGCAGCATGCTAATTGCTTTGCAACATAAATCTTCAATGTGGTGCACATCTGCAGCCAGGTCGTGGTCCTGCTGTTGTTGAAGTCAAATGCAAAGCTCCCATTCCATTATGTAGGTTCTGGATTTCAGCAAACATCCCCTGTAGAGCAACAGGAAGTAGATTGCTATAGGCCTTGGTGAAATGCTATTCAGTATGAACATTTTTCTTAAGTCACTAGATTTTGAGAGCCTCCAGTCCCAGCAGAACAAGAGCTTTGTTCTTGAGCACCAAAATATGGATGCCTGATCTTGTAGCCCTTATCTACTTGAGAAGTCTCTACATCTCCATTGTGGCTGCTTATGTGAATTAAACGCTACAGCACTGGGCCCTGAATGAGCACAACCTTATTTGAAAATGGATGTCGTGTATTTTTCCTTTTAACCTGGTTTTGTGTGCACATACTGAGCTCTGGTTTTGGCAGCACTGTGCTATATTGGAGTGTCCACATACAGAACTGTTCAGAACAAAGGAGAATCTGAAGCCTATTAATACAGTTCTTCTAATCCAGGTTCTGATCTTAATCCGAGGTTTAGTACTCACACAGAGCAACAGTTTCTGACTTCAGTGCTTGCACGAATGGGAGCTACTCACATCAAGATGTCCCCCATGGTTTGGAATTTCTGTCCTCACAAAAAGAACACCCAGGGTACAAAATATTAAAAAATCCTATAGGCAGGAGGGTACTGCATGTCTTCTTAACGCATGATTTAACACGTTTGCACAAATGTTCATATGTAATCATACCTGACAACTATGTCATAAAACAGTTAAAAACAATAGCAGGAACAGAGCCCAAGTTCCTATTATGGATAAAAGAAAGAGAATTTATATGAAAGTCTGAATCTGGTAATTAGGCATAGCAGAGTTTGTAAAACTAACGTAGGCGGTTTCATCATTTATTTTTGTTTTCCTTGTTGAAAAAATTGCTGCTCTTTCTGTGAATTACACTCGCTTTACCTCAAGTGCAGTATTAAAATGAAAAGAGATACACATCTAGTCGGGGTGTGGGTGTGCGTGGTTGTGAAGAAAACACCTTTAAATTTGTGTTAATTAATGATAACCTTGAAATAAAATAGAAATTAGAAATAGTTAAGAAATGAGAGGAAGAGAAATCAGCTGTTAAGCAGTTTCTGTTTTCATGAATAAAAATATAAAAATATCAGGTACATGCATAAATTGGGTGGAAAAATAGATGGTCAAAAGTTTAAAGGAACGAAAACACAAGCTTATGGTCACAAGATCAAATGAAGCATTAGTTCTTTTTCCTCCCTTTTGGTGCAGTTCACCAGAAGTTCAAGTAATTCAACTGTACGATTCAACTAGAACAGAAAACAGAGCCAGAAAACCTGATTACTAACCACATATACAGAAAAATAATCAAATGAACTTAACGCTTGATGTCAACTTTCCCATTAAAAGACAATTGTATATGTTGGAATTTCATCTTCATTACATAAAGCCCTGTTTTGATATAAAACTCGCTTACAGTAGCCACTGTCCCAACAAGTGAGAACTTATTCTACTAATGAGCAATCATACTGGATTTTAAACAACAAATACTTGAGAAACAGGGTCTTTTCTGGGGATTGAGGGTTGGAGAGCTGGTGACTGGTGGTATAGCTAAGGGCAGCAGATCTCCATGAAATAATCTGTTGCTAATATAAATCGAAAGACAAATGGATTTTGTGTCAAATGGGTGATTGTTAATTAGTATTTGTTTATGGTATCACTCATAGGGTGCAAGGTGCTTTCCAGACATTTAAGAAGGGTTAGCCCTTGCTTCAACATGCTTGCAGTGTGGTGCAAACTGGGCATTTCTACATAATTCATGTCCTCTACAGCAGTGGTCTCCAAAGTGGGGTGTGTCCACCCCAGAGAGTACGCAAGAGATCCTTGGGGGTGGGGGCACAACAGGAGGAGCACCTTTTTTTTTTTTTTTTTTTGTGCTTCGGCAGTTCAGGTGGGGGTGCTTTGGCACGGCAAGGGGTGTGTGCTCAAAGATTTTTTACTGGTGGGGGGGCGTGATCAAACAAGTTTAGAGACCACTGTGTTTCCCTCTTTCTTCTGCCAGTCAGGCTGAGTGTCAGTTTCGATAGAGAAGATTATGAAGCCCAGACTGTTTAATTCTGAATCATCCCCGCTTTGCTGCACAGTTGTTCCTTGTTCCATGCAGCAGGTTCCTGCTGGCTGAAGTTTCTCTACTCCAGGGATCGGCACTTTTTGGCATGCGACCTGCCAGGGTAAGCACCCTGGTGGGCCGGGCCGGTTTGTTTACCTGACGCTTCTGCAGGTTCAGCCATTTGCAACTCCTGCTGGCTGCAGTTTGCCACTCCAGGCCAATAGGGGCGGCGGGAAGCAGTGCGGGCTGAGGGATGCGCTGTCCCCATTGGCCTGGAGCGGCGAACCGCAGCCAGTGGGAGCCGCGATCGGCCGAACCTGCGGGCGCGGCAGGTAAACAAACAAGCCCGGCCCGCCAGGGTGCTTATTCTGACGGGCCACGTGCCAAAGTTTGCTGATCCCTGCTCTACTCTATCCACCTTATTGTAGCCTAGATAAACCCAGCTCTGCCTCTCTTCTGCTCCAACCTGTCACAGCTTCCAGAGTAGGTCCAGATTTCGCAGTTTATCTCAGCCATTCTTTCTCCACAGCCTGCTCCACACTGACTTCAGCTGGCTGGCAGTGAGTGCACTAGTGGGCTGGAACTAGGGGAACGCAGCACAGTTCCCTGTCCAGGCTTGCAGCTGGCCCTGCAGCTGCCTCCAAGTCAGGGGCGGCAGAGGGAGGTCACAGGAGGATTCATAATCGAGACAGAGGTATCTTTGTCCCAATCCGTCAGCTGTTCCTCTCAGTAAGGAATGCTCCTGCACCCAGGGGACCAAACCCTGACTGAGCAAGATCTCTTTAGCCTTGGTGCTTCCTTCTGGTGGAGAGTGCATTTTCATAACCTCCCCGCCTCTTTTGCAAGAAGCAGTTTAAATGGGGCTCCCTTCCCTTTGCATCTGCAGCTCCAACCTCTGTCCTCTTCAGAGACTTGTCAGGGTCCTCAGTGGGTAAGAAGAAACTTCTCATAGCCAGCCAGGATCATACAGACCCCTCACCCTCCCACCTGAGCGAAGGGGAAATGCACTCAGATTTAGCCTCCACCCCCAAATTGCTAGCCACCCTACTCTGTCTCTACAATCTTGTGTAATAACTAGGGCTGTCCATTAATCGCAGTTTTAATCACATTGTTAAACGATAGAATACCAACTGAAAATTATTAAATATTTTGGATGTTTTTCTATATTTCCAAATATATTGATTTTTATTACAATACAAAATGTATACTGCTTTATATTATTTTTATTACAAATATTTGCACTGTAAAAAAAGAAATATTTTTCAGTTCACCTCATACAGGTACTGTAGTGCAATCTCTTTGTGAAAATTCAACTTACAAATGTAGATTTGTTTTATTATATAACTGTGCTCAAAAACAAAACAATGTAAAACTCAGAGCCTGCAAGTCCACTCGGTCCTACTTCTTGTTCAGCCAATCACCAAGACTAATAAGTTTGTTTACGTTTGCAGGAAATAATGCTGCCCACTTCTTATTTACAATGTCACCAGAAAGTGAGAACAGATGTTCGCATGGCACTGTTGTAGTTGGTGTTGCAAGGTATTTACGTGCCAGATATGCTAAACATTCATATATCCATTCATGCTTCAGCCACCATTTCAGAGGACATGCTTCCATGCTGATGATGCTTGTTTAAAAAAAACAATGCATTAATTAAATTTGTGACTGAACTCCTTGGGGGAGAATTGTATGTTTCCTGCTCTGTTTTACTCACATTCTGCCATGTATTTCATGTTATACACCTCTACCCCGATATAACGCGACCCGATATAAGGCGAGTTCGCATACAAGGCAGTAAAGGGTTCCTAGCAGCAGCAGTTCCCAGCGTGCCCTGAGGGAAGGAGATGGTAGCACACAGGAAACTCTGTGCAAGCCTGGGAATGAGCATCAGGCTGTTTCTCACTCTGGATTCCTAGGCTCTGGAGTGGGGAAGAAAGGGCGTGTTGGTGTCTGGACTTGATGGGGGAGGGGGCATGGATGGGCTCAGGGGGCGTGGGTATCTGGCTCCCTAGCTCGGGGATGGGCGGGGCAGAGAAGCAGGAACTGGGTTGTCAGGGGTTTCTTTAATTCTCTACTCCTGGGGGAATTTCTGTGTGTCTGTACTGTTACAGACATACCTTAAGGACAGGTATTTTTTAAATAAATTGCCAAATAATTGAAATTGGCATTAATATGCAGTGTTATTTTGACAAATAAAATTTGCAGAATTTTGCAAAAGTTTTATTTTTTTGGCACAGAATGTCCCCAAGAGTAAATGGAATGGTGCTATTTTGCAACTAATCCCTATATAAAAATTTAACATTCTGCTACCAACATGCTCAGTGCTTGCACTTTTTCATAATTATTGGTATGTTTTCAGCAATATTTAGTTATTTATATATCAGTAGGTTTTTTTGTGCCATTAAGGTTAATTTTGTAACTTAAGGGAGCTATATGTGTGTATTGGAACTGCAATATGAAGAGTATTTTCTTTTGTTTATGCACACCTACAGATATGATTACCTGGTATAGTTGTGTTCTGAAAATCAGTTTTGCCAAGGTGTCCCTATTAAGATTTTATTTTATATAAAAAAAAAAAGGTGTACATGTTCATATTTGCTTTATTATAAATCATTTTATATATAGCTGTTTAATTTTAGTTCTTTATATGGGCGGATATAACATTTTATCAATAAGGTTTCACCTAGAGGTATAATCTTCTCTTTTAATGCTGTTTAATCATAACATGTTTATTTGTGGCTATTTTTTAAACATCATTGATTTTAGAGATGGGACCAAATCATGAAACTGGTATCTAGAATCCAGTTCAGATCCATGATTTCCCCAAAATGCAGGGCTGATGGGGTTCAGAAACAGTAGTACTTTTTGAACCCTCTTTCAGTTTAACTATACCTTTTTGACTTCATGTGTAAAAGAGAAATGAGAGAATTCGTCACAAAAATAATTTCTTCATCAGTTTATGGATTTCTCAGTGCCATAGTATATTAAGGCAAATTTTGAAATCACATGTGCTTGTGAGTAATGAGAGTAGTCCCTTTGAATCAGGGCCTATTCCCAAGCCAAATAAAGCCAGTGAGAGTGTATGTGAATCAGTGCTTGCTGGAGAGACTCTAATTGTATGTAAAATTCTTGATAGTTTTATAGTTAGTTATGAATAAATCACAGCAGATTTAATATTTTTCTCATATGTAATTTAAATGTGGCCCTGTATATTTGCCACTGTTAGTATTTCATTATTCTGTTTCACAATAGTATGCATGAAGTATATGGCTTAATTCTGTTTACTGTGTATTTGTATGTAAATTTTCTTTTTCCATGTTAAATGCACATGGATCATTACTTCAATTAACATTACTTCAGTATATTCATTAGATTGTCTCCTTTTCTTGTGTTTGTACACCACCCAGCACAATTCTGTAGTAAACATTTATATTACTGAATGGGTCTTTTGAGATGTACCAGACTATAATTGTTTACTACTGTTATTGCTAACTGTTATGTTATACTGTAGAAAAATAGTGTTGCAGGTGTATTGTATTTAAGCAATACTGTGTGATCAGTTATTAAAGATTATATTGTAGTGCAGTATATGCATATAACGTATGAGGCTGAGATGAGCTTGCATTTGCTGATGTTTATGAGCCAAATTGCATAACTTTAGCGTTGTGTTAACATTGGTTCTTCTCAGAATGTTCCACTGTAGCGCGCACATGTGTGAGATCAGATTGTTTCTGAATGGCAGCATACATGAGGGTCACACATGTGCCCTGTGACTCCTTGCGCTCTCGTATGAGAGCACAAAGGGTGGAGCATCTGTGGCCCTTCCTCAGTTCCCTCTTCCCATGGTAGCAAGATAAACACTTTTGAGTGTCCACCCTGTTCTTAGCTTTGGTTAAATTCTTTCAAATGCTTCATAATACTTTAAAAATCCTTCTGATTTTCTAACATATGACTACTGTGAACAATATTGACTCATCTGGACTGAATATTTACAGTCAACCCTCTTGCGTCCTCCCTCTACAGACCTCCCTGTATTAGGCTTTTCAGTAGGACAGAGAGAAAACCTGTAGGTTTCAAGCTCTGCCCCTCCTTAAATAGACTAATTCCATTGAAAGATGGACATGGCAGGTGCCTCTCCTGCTTAGGAGAATCCCACAAACTCAGCATATGCTCAGTGAGCCTGTCATTCTCCACAAGAACTGGCAAGTCACAAAACACACAGTTGAAGGTTCGTCTCCTCTCGTAATCTGTGACGGCTTCTTCAGTTCCCGAGGAGACTAACTCTAGAGTCCCGATAGCAGTTAGGCCAGCTTCCTCCCATAACCTCTCTAGTAGACAAGCGATAGCAAAGACCAGCCTGGAGAGGATGACCCTGAGATCAGACCTGGTATCCACATCGAAACCAACGATAACATCTCAGGTATTCACGTCTGGCACTAAGAGTGGCTCATCTAACAGAAGCAATGACTCCAGTTGGAGAAGTGTCTTACCACGTGGACAGGCCACCTAAAGCCTCAGAGGATAAAGTCATCAAGTCATACACATAATTGAAGAAGAAAAGAAAACAAGTAACAGGTTCTTCAAAATGTTATAGTCAGTGCAGACACAATGATCTGCCCTCCATGCCCCACTCACCTCCCCCTTTTGGAGTCCCCAGCAACATGGGCTTTGGTTTGTGAGGGAACTGGGGGATGGTTGTGGCAGACACGGATAAACTTTGGAGTGACTGTTGTGCCAATTCCTATATCTGACTCCATTATTTGTTACAGTGCATGTACTTTCCTTGCTGTAGCCTCTCTCTCTTCTTTCCTTTTTTTTTTTTTTTTAACCATCTCAGTGTTCAGGTTTTCATATTTTCTGAATCAGTTTTGGGGAAACTCTTTGCTCCTTTGAAATGCTAACACATTTGGTGTGTGTTCTAGTGGGGTTGTCTGTACAGGAATGATACATTCCATGGTTGTTTGCAATGTTGTTGTAGCTGTGTTGGTCCAGGATATGAGAGACAAGGAAGGTAAGGTAATATTTTTTTATTGGATGAATTCCATATATGGTCTTTCAATACTTGTGCCCAAAGGACACCTGCACAACCTCTTCAAAAAGCAAGCCCTGGGAACTTAAATTCATAACATTGCTGGACACTACAAACCATAGACTTAACAAGGACATTGGTTTCATGGTTCATTGCAACCATAACATACACCTGCCTGCTAACTTTAATGGCCCACTTCAAACCCCTTTTGTATAACAATCTAACCCTTTTTGACCACTCTGTTTTAAGTGACTTCTTGCAACTTGTGTTACCCCTTATGCTAAACTGTGTGTTCCAACTTGTACTTTGCTCAGACTCTGAACCTTTTCTCCAGACCTGAAGAAGAACTCTGTAGGTGGAAATTACAAGCTTTCAAACAACAGAAGTTGGTCCAATAAAAGAGATTACCTTACCTATCTTGTCTGTCTTGGGCGTGATAAAGATGATTGGAATAAAGCATATAATATTTTTAAAATATGGGCAGACCTGGGAAAATGAAATAGGCCTACAAAGTCAATTTAAAAAATCAGAGTACAGTAATTTAAAATAAAGGGTAAATCCTGGCTTAGATAATTCAGAACCATAGCTGGGCTGCCTTTCTTTTAAAAAAATAAAAATAAATAAAAAGTGATCTGAATATGCTTTAACTTGAATTGGTTGTGTAAATACAGTCGGCTTGAAGTTATTGTAAAAAAAACTTTTTTTAATTTATGAAGTCCTTCAAATGAGACACCAAAGTACCTAAGTATAACAAAGAGGGAGAGAAATATTTGTATGGGTGTTTTTAAGCTTGTCTCTGCACATCACAGGTTGATCTTAGAGTTTCTTGTTCTAGCCTGCAGGGGACTCTACCTATTATGCACTGAGAAATGTCAATGGAAACAAAGTTTGAACAGATTGTTTCTAGAAGTGACGAGCTGCAAGTATTGATGACGTATCTGCAAAGGAAGTTTTCAAGATAGAGACCCAGATCCTCTTGAGGAAGTCTGCAGGAAGGGAAATGCTTTGCTCCACTACAGCATTTCCAATTAATTGACACCTGGATAGGTCTGTGGTTTTTGAGGGGATGGTGGATGGCCAGTGCCGTGTGTGTAGGTGAAGGTGCCTGGAGATATGTATAGGTCTTAGGCCATTCGTGATGCCCTGTCTTTATCCATTTGCAGGATGCTTGCTCAGGAGATGGTAGCCAGTAACTGCCTGTGACTTTTCCATTGTAAAATGTGACTGTCAGGAGACGATGCTATGTAGAATGGCTGCCACCACCCCAGAACTTATTTGCCAGCTGGACACTCTGACCAAAACTGCACAGAGATCCAGCTGTGTGGGCTTCTGTTGTCTGGAGAGGGAAATGGGTGAAGACTATTTAGGTTCTGGACCCATTTTATGTTCTCACCAGTGGAATTTGGTCAGTATTTGTTTGCACTGTGCCTAGTTCAATGGGGTCCTGAGCCTTCTTGAGGCCTTTAGGCTCTCTTGAAATACAAATGTTCATCAAAATATTTATTCTTAATTTTTCCCCTTTACGCCTCCAGTGGAGGCAATGTCATAGCACTTAGATTGGATAGCACAGGTAGCTGAATAACAATTAGAACAATTTGAAGAGACAATTTTGATAACACTAGTGCAAGTGCTGAAGCGTAGTTACAGAGCAGCAGTATCCTAGAAAGACCACACAAGAGAGAACATGTTCTTGCAAAAAGTGTGATGTACCAATGGGTAAATAATTTCTGGATTCTGATTTATTTATGAAACAATTTTTTTTAGCAGACCTCTTAGTCTGAATGCAAAGAAGGATGCTCTGTACAGAAAAAGAGGGACTGCCCCCACCGAGATTATATTGTAAATCAAGAGGGGAGGCTGGGGCTTTTTTGTGGTGATGGGTGCCAAAGGCCAAAAATGAGTGCAAGAGTGTTTGAATGAGGAAACATTTTTGTTTCCTGACCTCAGCCCTGTGGCTCGGAGTGAGAGAAGAGAATTTAGGGACTCTGAACAGAACATCTTTATAGAAAGTAAAGCTCTTACCCTCACTTCTAGCCAAACTTGGTATCTGTTAAAATATAGTGTCATACTTTTTGGAAATCTAAATCTGTAAAATATATTTTCTAAGCCCAATAAGAAGCAAATTCTAAGCAAGCCAGACGAGTGTGTGACTGATGTTCAAAAAAAAAAAAAAAAAAAAAAGACCAGGAACTGATTCTTCTCATACTGTTTTAAAATTGCAGAAATCATATTTATTGCTGTGCTAATTATATTCATGTTGTTTTGTCCCAAGTGCAGTTCTGTTTTGATTAAAAGCTCTTCCTAATAGTCTTTTAGCCCTATCTATACCCAGAACAAGGGATTCATTATTAAATCTGTTTCGGTAGTGGAAGCATTTCATGTCAGTTGTATGCATGGAATTTATTGTATATAGATGCAGACAATCATAACTTAATCTTAATATATGGTGATTATTTTCTGCATAGATGCTATCCCGCCCCTGAACCAACTGGACCTTACAGCAAGAACTGCAGAATGCTAGGAAACGTCATGCTGCTGTTTGGCACTTTCAGTACCTCAGGCAGCATTTGATTATTTTTATCACACACTGAACCTAAATCTCTTTCTGTGGGATGGCAGGCAGTGTACATTCAGTAGCAATAGGTGTAGAACAGATCGGCTTGGGTCTCTGGTCAGTGAGAAGGCTGCAGCAGATGGTTCAAGAAAAATGTATTTCACAAAAAACATTGCACAGGAGATTTATCTTTTGACAAACAACATAAAGGTTAAATATCAGCCTTGTCTAGTTAAATTACAATCTCTTCAGAGCAGAAAGTAGGTCTTGGATGCTTATGCAGAACTTGCACAATGGGGCTGTGATCTTGAAAAGGGTGTTTAGGCAGCTGGGTATTTGCAGTTCTAACAAATAGTGTTTGGTGGTCATTTCATAATTTCTGTTTTTAATTGTTGTGTAAGTTCTCTGAGCAAAAAGATGGATGCCTGAAATAGGAGAGGAAAAAAATGTTAAACAAACGAAGAATGAATCAAGTCCCAGTATTATGTGGTGGCATGTGTTTTTATTTATTGATTATTTTTTTTAAACTTTTGTTTTCTTCGGCCCTGGTACACTACAGTTTTTAACAAAGCGTGTAACCAGTTTGAGGCCTTGCTGGCTCTAAACAGAGTTTGCGTCCCAGTGTGATTCATATTCCAGCAATAAACATGTTGCCTAACAGTGTTGTGTTTTCTTACCTATGCTGGTATGTGGTGACAGTCTTTGGCATACTGTGTTTTGCAGTACAGATGGGTTCCCCACTAACTGGGCCTATGTAACTGGTTTGGCTTATCCTCTTTCTCATATCTTTCTGAGCAGTAGGTCATTTTCTGAGTGCCTTGCCCCATGTGCCTCTTGTGCACACACTCCAGTGCTGAGGCACTATTTGGTAGCTATCTGGTTTTTCCCAGAGTGCAGTGTTACAAACCCAGTTAGGCAGCATGATAGATATGGATGAACAACATAGCTAACGTGATTATGCTGTGAAAAATGGTGCCACGTGAACACAGGTTGCAGAGTTTCTGGAAACTGGGTCAGGTATTTTCAAAAGCACAGTTGTACTTTTTGTGCAGTCAAGGCTGAAATAGCTTCCTCCCTGTTACATGGGTGGAAGTAAAGCTGAAGAGTAGTTCCATAGACTAATTGATTCTACAACATATATGTTGTATGGTGGGATAATCCTTACAGAGCTGGCTTTGCTTATGTTAAAAATAAGGCTTCCACGGTTTTCTTTTAGCCACAATGAGCTGTGCCTTAATAATTATGTTGTAGGGTATTTGTGAAGTAAAAGGAAACACAATCTTAAGCATATTAACTGACAAGTATGCCCATCCTGAAATGAGAACAAGAGTAAAATGTGAAAAGTTGCCTAAGTGATGTAGGAGCCCAACTGTCATTGAAAGTCCATGGAACTTAGGCTCCTAAGTCACTTAGATACTCTTGCACATTTTGCCCTTAGTGTCCTGCCTCAGTTTCCTTTGTGAATATGTCTGAATGACATTTTCACTCCATATTTCATCACCAGG
This sequence comes from Gopherus flavomarginatus, assembly GCF_025201925.1. Classification (NCBI taxonomy): domain Eukaryota; kingdom Metazoa; phylum Chordata; order Testudines; family Testudinidae; genus Gopherus; species Gopherus flavomarginatus. Next base: position 102,397,813 of record NC_066624.1, on the reverse strand, counting down.
AGATTGTGTAAGTAAATAGCCATGTGTGTTCTTTACACAGTACCACACGGGTCACAAGTTGTAAGGAGAGCCAGGTTTGGAGTTCAGCAAAAGGGATGGGAGGGCAAATCATTCATTCCTTCTGCCATTGAAATAGAACTATTGTAGTTCCGTTACCACCACCACATACAAACAGTAGATGTCTGTCCACCAGTGGTTAGGGGTTGAGTACGCTAGGGCCATCTTGGCAGCTGCATGTGAGACGGGTGCTGTCAGTGTTCCAGGTAGGCTATTTCCGCCAGTGACGAGGTTTCTCTGGAGTTGCTGCCAAGATGTGCCATGGCCTCCCAGAGAGAATTCCACCTCCATGTAGCTCCTCAGCACCTAGAGGACTCTGGATTCTAGCCCTAGTACTAAATGGGATTATTGGAATGTACTGATCTTTTATGCCAAATATCTGTCACAAGCGACAGGGATAGGGGATGTAAAAATGATCGTAAAACAATGTTTAAAAAGGCAGTATATATGTATTTTTAAATTGATCAATATTGTAAATGATTCTGAATGTGAGTAAAATAAAAAAACACTAACTGCGGCTTTCTTTGTAACCTCTCTGACTGTATTCTTATGGATGCAAATGCAATGTAAGTTATCAATACTTCCGGTCCTCATACTCCTCCCTGTTAGGCTCTGATTCTGACCCACCCTTTTAAGACATTGCTTGAATAACATCTACTGAGATTGAGAAGTTTTAGACGATCAGTCCATTATTCTAGAATGCTTTTGAAATGATTTATTCAAAATCATTTCTAGACATTCCAAAAGGAAAACCTCGGCACGGAGGATGAAAGGTATGGAAGAAGCATCCATCTAATCCTTGAGAGACCTTTTTCACCGTTCCTTTCTTATCTCCTTTTAAGGAATTGTACTGCTCCTCTAGTGCTTGCATATGACAGTTAGTAGTAAAAATAAATGATTAAATATACAATAGGTAAAAATGTGTGATGTGATGAATGTGTTATTGGGTTCCCAGCTGGCCTTGTATCTTAGTTTCCCCTCTCCTCCCTCCTTCTGGCTGGTGACTTCTCCATTCTGTAACAGTTGTAACCTTAAAGTTGAAGTTCAACATGAGAAAGAAAATGAATTAGGCTGGACTGTCCCACTAACCAGAGCTGGCAAATAAGAGACCCTGAAAGCCCAGTGACTGCACCGCAGCTTTCATCACTTCCCATGAATTTTTTGGGAGAAATTAGAAATGTCAGGACTGAATCTCATCTTTCATTGAACAACAACAAAGGAAGGAGAAGATAATGTTTAGCTATTTTCTTTGTAATGGAAACCAATTCTGAGAAATGAAACTGTGGTCACAGGTCCCTCTGATCTGGGGAGGGCCTGAAGCCATGTGGCTGTGGGAACAAGTACTGCACAGGATGCCACGAGCGCCACCTTGACGTCCCTCCCAGCTGCTTGCTTGCAGTTGAGCTGATTGCTCTGAAGTGCAGCCACATGCTCTTGTGCACAAAAAGTCTAAAAGCAAGGGTCAGAGGCACTCTCTAATTTGCACGCTACCGTAGAGAGGTTTCCTGACTATTAATAAAGTTATTTTTTCTGTAAAAGTACTAACGTTCAGCAGAATGCTCTCCAGTGGCCGAGGCAGCCTAGTGTTCTGTCTACTGTAGTTTATTTGGACAATTGTTTCTTGCAAAACTTTTTTTCTCTTTTCAAGTTGGCAGCTGGATAATGGCCCCTGGAGAAGCAGATGGGCTCCACTTCTGTTGCAGGAGGCTTTGTCAGTTTGGAATGTATTAAACAGAATCCTCTTGTTGGCCTTCTGCAGAATGCTCAGGCTGAACCTAGACACAGTGATGAGATCACCGTAGACAGAGTCGGTTATATTTGTGGGGGCGGGCAGAGGAATGTTTTGCAAAAATGAAAACTAGAAGGAATGTCCCCTGGCGTGTTCCACATCCTTTAGAAATTCTATTCTTCTCCTGACTGCATCCCTGCACTGAAATTCCTCAGCGCCACTTGGATTGCTAAAGACACCCCAGAATACATCGTGCTTCACCAGTAATGCAACAGCTGCAGGAGGGCATTGTTCTCTTATGGATTGTCTCATTCTTCGCTCTGCCTATTGGCCACTGACAGGAGAGTGTGTATGTGGAGAACTCTCCATTTAGAGCACCATGTGACTGATGACCATACAGAGAGTGATCTCTCCCTGCTCCTGGGAGCACTGCAGAATATCCTTCAAAGGACACATTTCAATGTGCATGCTCAGCAGTGGGCATGGTTTGAAACAGCTGGGGAGGGGTGGAGAGCACTTCCTTTCATCTGACATTTTGGCACAGTTCTTTCCCAGTGCATACATCACTCCTGTGCCAGTTAGTGAGATGATGTTAGTGGAAGTTGTTAAAGGCTTATTGGTAGATTGTGCAATCCAGAGCTAAACAAGAAGTGATGCCATAAAAGCTCCACGATTTTTATATTCCCATTTCCTGGAAGGGAGACTCATAACCCCTGGCCTAGCTGGCATATGAGTGCCTTTAGAGAGAGAGTCTCATCTTTATGTATGAGGATAAAGGAGCATAACTTCATGCAAATCAGATGGCCTTTAGTAAACTTACTTAGATTTTACTCTATCTATAGATTTTTACAGGAAAGTGTGTCCATTTCAGATTGTGTTACATAATAGTTTTCTGCTCATTTAAAGGAACTTCTAATTTATGTACAGTATTTATCCTTCTCTGCATACAAGTTTGGTTTGGAAAGTAAACCCAAAGTGTGTATCACTTATATTCACATTTTAAAAGGCGTTTCAGTTTTCACAGAAGTCAGAATGTCAAAGGCAAGAGTGGAGTATCCCTCAACATCACTTTCAGATGACGACAATTTCAGTAGCTAACAATAGCAATCAAGCAAAACAAATTTTAAAAAGCACCTGTGTTGAACAGAGTATCAAGGGGAAGCAGAACAGTGTTTTGGCTACCTAGCACCTTAGTTTGTGACAATAGAACTGCATTACTAGTATGTATAGGCTGGAATTTGAGCGCCCCCTCCCCCCATGATCAGCTTGTACGCAAATCAAAGACGAGTGAAGAGGAGTAGGTAGAAGAGGGAGGCTCTCAGGAAGAGCATCTGATTCTTCAAGAGTGTGCATATGTACAGCTCTATAAATCACATGCATGTTGCAAGCTCCATGTCTGTGGGGCCAGCTGGATCCAACCGGGAGTATCTCTTGGTGTTGTCTGCTAGATGGGGCACCCCATGTGGGATGTGTATCTTCTCCTACCTTGTCCACTTCCCTCCTGTCTCTCTTTCCTCCCATGGATACTCATCCATACGTTAATAGGGCATCTGTACAGTTTTAATTAATTCTAATGAATCTGGCCTTTTAATGAGTTCTTAAATCAGAATAGGGATGGGAGATGTTTATATGTGAACTGCCTGATAGTTTTGACTGCATATGGTATTTATTTTTGGGAAGTTACTTCAATGGAGAGCATGTAGTACCTTTTATATGAACTAGCCAAAAACACAAGGTGGGGTCAAGCAACATTTTAAAAGCTTTGGATCTATTTTGTTGCATTTAAAATAGTTTTAAATGCATGTCACCAAAGTTTACACAACAGCGCATCAAAATTTTGGCTCCCGACTTCTCTTGTGTAGTAAATGTCTCTGTGTGTATTTGTTTTTATATCTCATTACACACACATGTTCACACTCGCTAACTTTACTTAATGAGCACTGGAAAACAAATGTTCACTTTGGGGGGAAAAAAGTCTTCCCCTCCATTGTCTGTTTAGTTTCTGCTAATTATTCATCATAACAAACACTGTAATAACAAATTTAACCCTGTCCCTGGAAGTGTCGCAAGATTATAATATACTAGCTGGTGAAATTTACAGCCTGATGCAATTATATCATCAAAGGTACTTCTGACAGAAATCTTAATCCTCTGCATTCAGGGTTTCCCAGTGCTTGCTACAAGCATGAGAAAAACCTACTTTTGGTGCCAAAGGTTTAATAATTAACTTCGTTACACTTTTGCCATTAGATATTTCTACTGTACATTTGTGGTTAGTATAAGACAATTCAGTTGATAGTTGTTTGAAGATGACCTTTGAATTTCTCCTCCGTTGCTAGCCACCCAAAGGAATATTATTTGAATTCAGTTCATAGAATTTCATGGCTGTGAAGAGTACAATTAAGGGAAAAACCTCTAATATGTACATATGAAAAAGAAACCCTTTATTTCCATTTTCTTGCAGTTATCTAAGTCTTATAAATGTAAAGACTTTACGTGCTTTTTTTTACTCTGCATTCTCTTGTGCTCACTCACTCGCTTTGTATGCATCACTCACACACACAATCTCTCTCTCTCTCTCTCTCTCTCACACACACACACACGTTCTCCTCTGTGGGAGAACCATGTACAACAATTTTACTGGTACAGTAAAATTGGAGTGGCTGTGGTGAGGAGCATGGGCTTACATTTAAGGGGCTGCTCTAGGTTCCATTGTTGGCTCTGCCACAGACTTCTTCTGTAACCTCAAAGAATTCACTAAACCTCTCTATACCTCTGTTCTCCATCTGTAAAATGGGGATAAATGTTTTTCCCTAACTCACATTGGTTTTACTGTAGGCTTGGTTTGAAAGTGGCAGCATATGTAATCAGATTATAACAAGATTCCAATGGTATAAAAAAGTTGCGTGAAATTTCTTGTGTGGATTTTAACTACTTGTTGTTTCATTTAATAAGATGAATGGTTATTAATACATAAATATATAATGTTATTGCTCAGTTAAAAATGGAGAAAAATAAGCCTTGTCAAAAGCCTTTCTGTAATGAGGAGGTAAAGTGCTGAGACTTTGCAAGCACGTTTTTATTGTTAAATTTGTGAATGAATCATGCTGCTCTTCAAAGCAAGGGCTTGAAACACTGGCTTGATTCAGGTTTAATGGATAAGTAACTGCCTGGTTACAGTATCTTCTTTCAGCTTGCTTCTGTTCTAACTCGAAACTCCATTGCTGTTATAGGAATCTCTTGAGCCAGAGTGCCAATATAGCAAACTATGTGCTGCTGCTGTGATGTGATTTATGAACAAATGCGGAGGAGGGGGCTAGGTTAAATCTACCCAACTGATATTCACTGAAACCTGAACCAGGAATTTAACTAGGGACTCCAGAGATAAATAAGTAGTGCATTAATCTTATTTGTCACAACTCCTTAAGGCAATTGAAAGCTATCCTTGGTCCTCCATCCTTCAGAGTTAAAACTAACGTATATTTCCCTCTGACACAATGTTAGTAGAATGCTATATTAAAAGAAACGAGATCAATCAGCCTTAAACTGTGACCTCCTAGTCTCAGCCACCTTCCACTTATGAGTTGCAAACCCTCACTGGATGCCAAGTGAAACTTGCGTCTGTCCTGACAGCTATCTGAATTCCAGTGATATGGCTTCAGTTGTACAGTGATATAACTTGCTTCCTGCCTAACTTGGGTTCAGCTTCCCCTACTTATTTGGGAGTGGCAGGGCAGTTTAAAGTTCATTCTTGGAATCAGTGCCCCATGCTGGAAGGGAAGTCTCAACTCTGACAACAGTCATTGCTCAGCTGATGAGCTGCCAGTGCAACATGGACCCAGGCTGAGTATAGAAAAGAGAGTGAATAGAGAAATTGGTGAACCTGAACCCCCTCAAGTTATATTATGTGACCTACCTGACTGGTCTGAGCAAAAGTTGAGGGGAAGCAGTAGCAGACAGAATTGGGCAGCCTCATGTTGCTGAGGTATAAATAGGCCACTATGCCAGGGACTAACTACACTCTACTTCCTTGCCTCTTGGGGTGTGTTTGTGTATGAAAATTCTGCCTCTTCCTCCCACTCTCATACAGAATCTGAATGTTCTGCTGCCACATGTTTCCCTACAGAGGGAGTAAAGATCCCAGTGCTGGGGGTATCTACTCTCAGCTGCCTCTGAGGGGAGATGAGCCTGCTGCTGGGAGGAGATGGAGGATAGCTCTGGTGCCTCACTCCCACAGATATACATACGAGGAGAGTGGTTTCAAACTTGTGGGGGGTGGGATGGGGAAAGGGAATATCTCTCTCTGCGGCTTCCATCTCTTCAGTGTCCAGGAAAGTCTACAGCAGCTATTATCTCTCAATCCTTCTCACTCACATTGTGTTGACTCCATCTCCCTAGATAAAAGTGAAGGAAGTGGTGGGAGTTGGGTACAATGGAGGTGGCTGGAAGGGGGGCATTGTCAGTTTTTGCTCTCTGATACTGCTGAAGCAGCTGCTGAACCTGTGGCATGTATCCAAGGCCTGGTCTACGCTGGGGAGTGGGGACCAATCTAAGATACACAACTTCAGCTACGAGAATAGCGTAGCTGAAGTTGACGTATCTTAGATCGATTTTACCTCCCGTCCTCATGGCGTGGGATCGATGGCTGTGGCTCTCCCGTCGACTCCACTTCCGCCTCTTGCCCTGTGGAGTTCTGGAGTCGATAGGAGTGCGTTCGGGGATGGATTTATTACATCTAGACGAGACACAATAAATCGATCGCTACCCGCCAATCTGACGGGTAGTGTGGATGTACCCCAAGGGGCCTTCACCGAGAATAAAGTAGTCTTTCTCTATGGGATGGTGATAGTGATGATGGAAGCTGCCATAAGCAAAAACTTGAGGGTAGGGGCTCTGGAGACAGGTGGGCGAGAGTACAACTGTGCAAAATGGGAGAGGAGAGTGATTCCCCCTTCCCCCCCCCAAATTGCACCATGGAAAAAATGGTGTTTGTTTTTTTTTTTTTTCAGAAAAAATAACAGACAAACAAGCCTTTTGATCTCTTTATATTTTGAAGGCTGCCATTGCAACCAAAAGGGATGCAGACTTCAGAGATCTTTTTCAAACGGGTAAATGAAGCCGTGCTTATAGTATTTGCAAGACTAGTCAAGAAAGTTATAGTGCATGTAGAGACAACCTTTAAAAACAAAACACTTTTTAATACTCCAGTTTGATAAAAGAGAGCCTCGTTATTTACAGGACTATGTATATAAAAGCTAACGGTGTTAACTCAAGTCGTTTGAGTTACAGTTAGGCAAAACAGTTAAAACAGTTTTAAAAAATGAAGAAAACGACACTTTTTCAGTATCTTGTCTCCAAAGCAGCCTGACCAATTAACTGTGAAATTTTCACACACAAAATTGGGCCCTGATTGGAGAATAACCATGGGAAATTTTATGCAGAAAAGAGAGATGCCCTATCAGAAAAAAAGTATTAAGTTGAGGGCTTGGAGATGAGTCAGAATTTTAATTTTAATTAAACTTTATGGAGTCACTACACAAATCCTAATCTGTGTGGGCAGGGAAGATTTGACTGTAAGTAATGCAGACATTTTGATAGTGCTTGGAAGATGTTTGGTTTTTATTGTTCATAACAAAAGAAAGGAATCGCACAGCACAATGTGGTTTAAATCCTGTTTACTGAATATATAATACTTAAGGCATATGCATATATATATTGCTGTTCTGGTTGGGTTCTGTGAACTTCTCCAATATAGAACATTGGGAGCACCATCAGAAGACTCTCTGTTTAAAGGGATAGTATCCTATTCTCTTTCAGTAAAGTAAATGTTCTTAAATCTTTTAAAAGATTTATTATGGAAGTGACAGGGATTAGGAGGAGAGCAGAATTAACTTGGAATATGACCTTGGTGTGAAAACTAATGTTTTACAGAGAGATTTCAAATTAAATAGAGTTTGATTTTCAAATATTGGGAGAAGAGTTTTTGCTAACAAATAATATTCAGTGATCTCTTATTTAAAAATGTAATATTTCTGAAGCCTTCCTTAACATGTTTTTTGTCTGTAGCATTTCGATCCTTGTATCATTTTTATCTAGCAGAAGATTTATAATTCACTTCTGCTGAAAACTGATGTGCTAGAATTTGGCTGAAGTGTTTTACAAATACACGATAATGGAAACACGCACATTCAGGAATTAGAAGTGACGACTATTCTAGATATCTTGAACCCTGATCCTGTCAACATTTATGCGGTGTGCTTAACTGTAAGCAAGTAGTCTCACTGGTATCAGTGGGACTACTATTCACATGCTTAAAGTTAAGTACATACATAAGTCTGCGGGATTGGGGCTGTAAGTGGTTTCTGGGTCCACCTTACTCTGATTAGAAATGTTTGCCTTTTTTTCTTTGTAGAAGAAAATTAGAAATATTATTTGTTCCATTACCAAGGAAATACCACTTATAACATTTGTATTGTCAGTCAATAATATTTACATAGGATTTTATATGTTCAAAGCACTGTACCGACTTTGTGCCATATGACAGTCTGTTCAGTTAACATGCTGGTGGTGTGTGTGTTTGTATTATCTTTATCTCTGAATTACATTATAAAATTAAAATCCATGTGTGCCGTCTGTAATATATTTGATAACTGAAAATGCATTTTTAAAAGGCCCACTGGTGTCTCATGGGACAATTTTGAGATGCTAATTAGAGATCATTCCAATTATGTGTTTGGCTTTCTCTAACACGCTTTCCCTGTTTTTTTTTTTGGGGAGGAGGGGTTCGTTCCTTCTAGAATGGAATTGAAAAGTGGATCTTTTTTGTTTTTTATATATTAACCAGTCCGTTGGTAATGCCTTACTAAAATTTCTGATTCTCAGCTTGATGGTTTGCTGCTCTCCGAAACAGAGGATTAGAGCAGGGGTTCTCAAAGCCCCTTCTGACCACAAAAATTACTACATGACCCCAGGAAGGGGGGGACCAAAGCCTGAGACCCACTACCCCAAGTTGGGGGACCAAAGACCAAGGGCTTCAGCCCCAGGCAGGGGGCCTGTAACCTGAGGCTGCAACTAAGGGCTGAAGTCCTCCGGCTTCAGTTGAGCCCTAGGAGGTGGGGCTCAGGCTTCAGACCTGGGCCCCAGCAAGTCTAAGCCAGCCATGGCAACCCCGTTAAAACAGGGTCATGAACCACTTTGCAGTTCCGACCTACCATTTGAGAACCTCTGGATTAGAGCATTGTGCAGGGAATAAGGAGCAGAAGTAACTCAAACTATTCAGTGACAAAGTTCTTATGCAAGTGAGGGAGGGAGAGGTGGACCAGCAATTCCAACGACAATTGCAAGGGGGTTCTCCAAGTGAAGGAGGAGCAAATACAGCATCTGTGGGGTAAGTGACTGTCTGCAGTGTGTGTGTTTGTTTGTGTTTGTGGGTTACTTGCTGTGTGCTGAGCTTGTGTTTGTCAGTCTGTTTGTTTGTTTTGGTTGTTTGAAGGACTGTGTGCTGTAGCTGGCAGTTGGAGGCTGAGCTGCAAAGGAAGGTTTGAAAGCTAGAAGCCTCTGGTAATTGGCTGAGCCTTAACCAGTGGGCGGGGCATTCACTCAGGCTAGGGCTTTATAAAGCCATGCACAAGCGACCAGGGAGCTTTGTGACCAGGGGCTGCTAACGGGAGTTTCGCAAGGGAGTTGGGAAGGGGAGTAGGAAGGGAGCGAGGGTCCCTTATCGGTCCTATCCATGACCCGTTAGTCCCTTGAAAACCTATAAACCAAACTACATCCTAATCCTTTCTCTTTAAAGCAGAGCAGAGCGGACAGGGAGCTGCAGACAGGGGAGTCTGAGAGGAATTTTGACAGAGGGAGGCTTACGATGGTTAGGAAGACCCGCAACACCTGTGGCAGCACTGCTTCTGTCTCCTCCACCTGCGCCTGTAGCCAGACAGAGCACCAGAGCATGGATGCTTCTACCCAGATTCTGGTGTGGTTTTGCAAAGACTGTAACTTGCAATTTCCACTTACCGATATCCAGGCTGGGGGGGGCATCCAATGTGAAAGGTGCCTACTGGTGGAATCTCTCAGGCAGCAGGTGGGAGAGCTACAGGAGGAGGTGGCTAGGTTGAGGAGCGTCCGTATCCACGAGCAATTCCTGGACAGTGTCCATGTGGAGACAGCTGAGGTAGCTGTCCCCAGTTCACAGGACTGCTGACACACCACTGGTGGAGGAGGAGGTGGAGGAGGAGATGGCTCAGGGTGGACACTGGTAGCTGGTTACTTCTGGCAGTGGCCAGTGCTCCACCCCTCCTGCGAACCCTCCCGCCGTGGAAATAGGTAACCATTATGCTCTTCTTGATACAGGAGAGAAGGAATCACCCCCTAGAGTAAAGAGGGGAAGCCTCGTACCCCTAAGGCTGGGAGGTCTGCTGCCACCACTGAAAATAGGAAACATAGGGTAGTGGTGGTCGGAGACTCTCTGCTGAGAGGGACGGAGGCGCCCATCTGTTGCCCTGACATTTCATCTCGGGAGGTATGCTGCCTGCCGGGGGCCCGTATCTGAAATGTTACAGAGGCATTGTCAAGGATTATCCGGCCTTTTGACTACTACCCCATGCTATTCATCCATGTGGGCACAAATGATACTGCGAAGTGTGACGCTGAGCGGATCAAGAGTGACTACAGGGCTCTGGGAGTACGAGTGAAGGAGTTTGGAGCGCAGGTGGTATTCTCTTCGATTCTTCCTGTCAAAGGTAGGGGCCCGGGCAGAGACAGATGCATCATGGAGGTGAATGCCTGGCTGCGAAGATGGTGTCGCCAGGAGGGCTTTGGCTTCCTCGACCACGGGTTGCTATTCGAGGAAGGACTGCTAGGCAGAGATGGTGTTCACCTTTCGAGGAGGGGAAAGACCCTATTTGCACATAGACTGGCTAACCTAGTGAGGAGGGCTTTAAACTAGGTTTGACAGGGACAGGTGAGCAAAGCCCACAGGTAAGTGGGGAGCATGAAGACCTGGGAGATGGGTCGGAAACAAGAGGGAGCGTGGGCTATAATGGCAGAGAGAAAGGAGGGTCAGGGCAAAACTGGGAGGCAAGATCAAACCAGTATCTTAGATGCCTACATACAAATGCGAGAAGTATGGGTAATAAGCAGGAAGAACTGGAAGTGCTAATAAATAAATACAACTATGACATTGTTGGCATCACTGAAACTTGGTGGGATAATACACATGATTGGAATGTTGGTGTGGATGGGTATAGTTTGCTCAGGAAGGATAGACGGGAAAAAGGGAGGAGGCGTTGTCTTATATATTAAAAATGTACACACTTGAACTGAGGTGGAGATGGACATAGGAGATGGAAGTGTTGAGAATCTCTGGGTTAGGATAAAAGGGGTAAAAAACAAGGGTGATGTTGTGCTAGGAGTCTACTACAGGCCACCTAAACAGGTGGAAGAGGTGGCTGAGGCTTTTTTTAAACAACTAATCTAATCATCCAAAGCCCAAGATTTGGTGGTGATGGTGGACTTCAACTATCCAGATATATGTTGGGAAAATAACACTGCTGGGCACAGACTATCCAATAAGTTTCTGGACTGCATTGCAGACAACTTTTTATTTCAGAAGGTTGAAAAAGCTACTAGGTGGTAAGCTGTTCTAGACTTGATTTTAACAAATAGGGAGGAACTCGTTGAGAATTTGAAAGTAGAAGGAAGCTTGAAAGTGATCATGAAATCATAGTTTGCAATTCTAAGGAAGGGTAGAAGGGAGTACAGCAAAATAGAGACAATAGATTTCAGGAAGGCGGATTTTGGTAAGCTCAGAGAGCTGATAGGTAAGGTCCCATGGGAATCAAGACTGAGGGGAAAAACAGCTGAGGAGAGTTGGCAGTTTTTCAAAGAGACACTATTAAGGGCCCAAAACCAAGCTATTCCGATGGGTAGGAAAGATAGAAAATGTGGCAAAAGACCACCTTGGCTTAACCACGAGATCTTGCATGACCTACAAAATAAAAAGGAGTCATATAAAAAATGGAAACTAGGTCAGATTACAAAGGATGAATATTGGCAAACAACACAGGAATGCAGGAGCAAGATTAGAAAGGCAAAGGCACAGAATGAGCTGAAACTAGCTATGGGAATAAAGGGAAACAAGAAGATTTTTTATCAATACATTAGAAGCAAGAGGAAGACCAAGCACAGGGTAGGCCCATTGCTCAGTGAGGAGGGAGAAACAGTAACAGGAAACTTGGAAATGGCAGAGATGCTTAATGACGTCTTTGTTTCAGTCTTCACTGAGAAGTCTGAAGGAATGTCTAACATAGTGAATGCTTATGGGAAAGGGGGTAGGTTTAGAAGATAAAATAAAAAAAGAGCAAGTTAAAAATCACTTAGAAAAGTTAGATGCTTGCACGTCACCAGGGCCTGATGAAATGCATCCTAGAATACTCAAGGAGTTAATAGAGGAGGTATCTGAGCCTCTAGCTATTATCTTTGGAAAGTCATGGGAGACAAGAGAAGACTGGAAAAGGGCAAATATAGTGCCCATCTATAAAAAGGGAAATAAAACCCAGGAAACTACAGACCAGTTAGTTTAACTTCTGTGCCAGGGAAGATAATGGAAGTAATTTAAAGAAATCATCTGCAAAGACTTGGAAGGTGGTAAGGTGATAGGGAATAGCTAGCATGGATTTGTAAAGAACAAATCATGTCAAACCAATCTGATAGCTTTCTTTGATAGGATAACGAGTCTTGTGGAGAAGGGAGAAGCGGTGGATGTGTGGTATACCTAGACTTTAGTAAGGTATTTGATAGGGTCTTGCATGATATCCTTATTGATAAACTAGGCAAATACAATTTAGATGGGGCTACTATAAGGTGGGTGCATAACTGGCTGGATAACCGTACTCAGAGAGTAGTTGTTAATGGCTCCCAATCCTGCTGGAAAGGTATAACAAGTGGGGTTCCGCAGGGGTCTGTTTTGGGACTGGCTCTGTTCCATATCTTCATCAACGACTTAGATGTTGTCATAGAAAGTACGCTTATTAAGTTTGCAGACGATACCAAACTGGGAGGGGAGGGATTGCAACTGCTCTGGAGGACAGGGTCAAAATTCAAAATGATCTGGACAAACTGGAGAAATGGTCTGAGGTAAACTGGATGAAGTTCAATAAAGACAAATGCAAAGTGCTCCACTTAGGAAGGAACAATCAGTTTCACACATACGGAATGGGAAGAGACTGTCTAGGAAGGAGTATGGCAGAAAGAGATCTAGGGGTTGTAGTGGGCCACAAGCTAAATATGAGTCAACAGTGTGATACTGTTGCAAAAAAAGTAAATGTGATTCTGGGATGCATTAACAAGTGTGTTGTAAACAAGACACGAGAAGTCATTCTTCCGCTTTACTCTGCGCTGATTAGGCCTCAGTTGGAGTATTGTGTCCAATTCTGGGCACTGCATTTCAAGAAAAATGTGGAGAAATTGGAGAGGATCCAGAGAAGAGCAACAAGAATGATTAAAGGTCTTGAGAACATGACCTATGAAGGAAGGCTGAAAGAATTGGGTTATTTAGTTTGGAAAAGAGAAGACTGAGAGGGGACATGATAGCAGTTTTCAGGTATCTAAAAGGATGTCATCAGGAGGAGGGAGAAAACTTGTTCACTTTAGCCTCTAATGATAGAACAAGAAGCAATGGGCTTAAACTGCAGCAAGGGAGATTTAGGATGGACATTAGGAAAAAGTTCCTAACTGTCAGGGCAGTTAAACACTGAACTAAATTGCCTAGGGAGGTTGTGGAATCTCCATCTCTGGCGATATTTAAGAGTAGGTTAGATAAATGTCTATCAGGGATGGTCTAGACAGTATTTGGTCCTGCCATGAGGGCAGGGGACTGGACTCGACGACCTCTCGAGATCTCTTCCTGTCCTAGAGTCTATGAATCTATGACTTTTAAAATCAAGATTGGATATTCTTATAAAAGATCTGCTCTAGGAGTTATTTTCAATAAATTCTATGGCCTGTGTATACAGGAAGTCAGATTAGATGATCATAATGGTCCCTTCTGGCTGTGGAATCTATGAATCTGTGCATGTCTAAGTGGTCTCAGTGCCACTAGATGGGACAGAACAGCACGCCCAGAAGGTGTGTGGGTTACATATGCACAATAGTCTAAAAACAAAGCCCCTCTGCTGGACTGACTTCAGTGTAGGTCAGGGGTCGGCAACCTTTCAGAAGTGGTGTGCAGAGTCTTCATTTATTCACTCTAATTTAAGGTTTCATGTGCCAGTAATACATTTTAACATCTGTAGAAGGTCTTTCTATAAGTCTATAATATATAACTAAACTGGTGTTGTATGTAAAGTAAATAATGTTTTTAAAATGTTTAAGAAGCTTAATTTAAAATTAAATTAAAATTCAGAGCCTCCCGGACTGGTGACCAGGACCTGGGCAGTGTGAGTGCCACTGAAAATCAGCTCGCATTCCGCCTTCGGCACTCGTGCCATAGGTTGCCTACCCCTGGTGTAAGTAAACCAGTGCTCATATGGAGCTCAATGCAGCTTGGGGGCTTACATTATTTTATTTATTTTTCCATTTTTATTTTGAGTGCCTTTTCTCCTCTATTTCTGTTTCTGCATCAGGCTGGCTTGGGAGAATTCTATGACATATTCACGATACAGAAAGAAAAATTTTGTCAAATGTTACTAATATTTATTCTAATGCTGAAGAGAATAGCAAGGCGTTCTTTCTTCTTAAAAATAAAATTAAATACTGTATTTTATACAGACAGTAATTATTTAATTAGGCAGGAGTAATTTTTGTGAGAACAGAAATCACGTTTTTTGTCAGCAGAGATTTTCATACTACTGGGTCTCGCTTTGTTTATAATTAAATTTAAAAAAAGCTTACCTAAAAAAGTTATACGCTCCCTTAATCACAAAACCAAATAAAAAAATTAAAAAGTGGTTTTAAGCTAAAACATTTATAGGCCCAATTCCACTAGAATCAATATTTGAGTACTGGTCAGCTGAAAAGAGGAGTTTGTAAAGGAATTGCTTACACCTCTTTATAGCATTGCAAACAACACTAGAACTCAGAAAAACTTGGATTTTAACAATTTTTATTATAATGTTCTGTCAACAAACATTTTTCTCTTTAACCAAAGGTTACTTCTGCTAACTGTGAGGAATCGAGTTTACACAGGATGGCTGAGTTTATGCCAGTTTATCATCTCAGTGAGATGCTGCTTCTCTAATAAGGGTGTAAAATTCCATGCTGATCCAGCAGCATGTCCTACTGACAGCTTCATCATGCATAGTACGGTTTGGTATGGAATCCTGCCATAAATGTCCATTAACTCTTTAAAAAAGAAAAGAAAAGGTGAAAGCTACTGAAAAAAAATAAAAATATATATATACACGCAACACTGCAGTGCTTAGCCAAACCAAATGCAGTATCTCTACCTCTGCTTTTCTGCGGCTGTCAAAACCACCTGCATTTAGAGTCCTGTAATAACAAAGCAGCTTCATAATTAATTTGAAGCATATAAGTAATATGTATTTCCCTCTTTTTTGTTTACATTTTTTTTTAATGTATGGACACATTAAGCACTAGAGAGGAAATGTTCAATACTGCATGGTGCCCAAACTTTCTTATAGCAGGCATTTAGTAGCTATAATAGTATAGTATAATAGCTATAGTAGTTAAGCTATAGCTTAACTACTATAGTTAAGTTATGAACAAGTTTGTGTTCATAAAATTTAAAAGAATAGCTAAGCAACAATGGTGCTCATAATTTTCAGAAACATTAACATATGTTTTACCCTTAATATTTTGTGCCTTCCTTCTGTCTGATGTTGAATTATTTCTCAGAATGTTTGAGTTCCGTAAGAGTGACTTTTTTCCTTCATTTCATAAACTCCCCTGCCCTCTCCCCAGCCCCTCATCTCCTTTTTTTTGTTTTGTTTTTTTGTTTTGTTTTAACAGGGCTGCCCTTTTGCAGAGCAAGAGACTTGGTTTCACTGCAAGAGCTGTGCAAGCCAGCTGCCTCTTGAGGTTTTCCTTTTAAAAAAGAATTTTTAGATGTTAAATGCAAAAATTAAAAAACATCTTTCTAGCATTATGGCAATGTAAAAGTTTGAGGTTCAAATATTCTTTTCCAAAATTCTAATATTCTGTCCCATTGCATGAAGTAATAACTTCTATTTAAATATAAAATTTTTGGCCTTGATCTTGCAAAGACTTATGCACATGCTTAATTTCATACTCCAAGTCAATGGAACCGCTTGCTATATGAAAAGTTAAAGTGCGTAAGTGTTTGCTGGATGAAGACCTTTGTTGTTACTGAATACTATAAAATAGATGGGATTTGCAACAAGGCAGGATAAATACAATTCTAGGGATTTCAGTTACTTTTGAGTATTTAATTTTATAGCCCTACCCTGTAGCATTAAACTTAGCTTGGGGATTGGTGTTTTCCCATTTAATTTTATTATTCAGTTACACAATATTAAGCTATGGATGGTTGCTAGTAATAAAAACCTGCCATCCTTGTCCTAGTCTCAAAACTGAAAAAAGTTAGGACCAGCATTTCAAAGCTATACTTAATGGATTCAATGGCAAAAACTGTGCAGCCCTGTTGCTTGTCCCCTCTGGACTTCCAGCCCCACCTTGCAAGTATACACTTGCATATTCTGCAACTCTGTTAACATGTACAACTGTTGGTTGTGCAAGGATGGTGTGCACATTTTTTCAGGTGTGTGTGTTTCACCTGTTTTGAGAATGTTGACTTTAATTTCAGTTTATTGTAATAAAAGTAAAGGTACAGTATACCAAAAGAAATCACAGCCCAGCTTTTATCTAAAAGGAGATTGTCAATAGACTGAGTTCCTACCCTGTCCTCAAGACCCTGAGTTAGTGTCCACAGCTCTCCCCCTTGTGGCCATATTGGTGACCCAAAACTAATAACAACAGAAACCTTAGCCTAAGTTTCCTCCCTGAGCACTGCTGTTCCTTGGGTAGGGTCTCTTATTTAGCATCATCTATGTATTTAGCTCTCTACAGTACAGAAAAATAAAGGCTACCACTTAGGGTTGCCAACTTTGTAATATTTAAAAACTGGACCTCCAGCAGGAGTGCCAGAACCTCCTCTTCCCCCCTCCCCCCTTCTGCCTGAGGACCTGCTCTGCCTCTTCTTACTGAAGCCCCACCTCCCTGTTTGCTCCTCTTTCCCCCTCCCTCCATCACTCACTGCTTTTCTGCTCCTACCCCGTCCATGCATTGGTCAGGAGAGACTTGTCTGCAGAGCTGGGGTTGGGAGGTGCAGCCGCCTGATGCAAGTAGGAGGTGGCCCTGGCTGAGTAGGTGCTGGCATGGGTGATGACTCAGCACCTACACGCCTCTCCCACCCTCAGGAACCAGATCTGTAACCAGCCACTAAATCTGACCAGATATCATCAGGTCCTCTTTTCAACCGGATCTTCCGGTCGAAAACCAGACACTTGGCCACACTACTACCACTACCCCAAAGAATTAACAATCTCAGGGTACATCTTCACTAGTAACGTAAAAGCTACGGCAACACTTTAACATGGCTGTGTAGTCGTGGCACCAGCGCTGGAAAAGGGCATTCCCAGCACAGTAAAAAACCCATCCCCACAAGGGGAGTAGTGCTGGTGCACTTTCTACACTGCTACTTTACCCCGCTGAAACTTGCAGCGCTCGGATGTGTTTTTTCACACTCCTGAGCAAGAAAGCTGCAGTGCTGTAAATTGGCAGTGTAGACAAGGCCTAAAATACAGAAGCACTGAAAACTGAACAAACTGGAAAATTATGGTTTTTTTGGGAGGTTGAGGGGTTGTTTTTAATTCCTCTTTACCAAGGACACAAGTCAGGCAGTAGGTAAAAATTGCTGATTATAGACAAGT
This sequence comes from Gopherus flavomarginatus, assembly GCF_025201925.1. Classification (NCBI taxonomy): domain Eukaryota; kingdom Metazoa; phylum Chordata; order Testudines; family Testudinidae; genus Gopherus; species Gopherus flavomarginatus. The sequence continues at coordinate 102,380,122 of NC_066624.1, read as the reverse complement.
ATTTAAAAAGCTAAAAATGAACTTACTGAATTAAATTTTGAAGTAGTAAAACGGGTGAAGAAGCAACACTGCTGAAGTTGGCTGAGTTACTACCCTAGATTATCAATGTAAATTACAGCAGCATGTGTCCAGTTGTTTAGGGTCTATTTGAAATGCAACTTTGTTGCTTAGTCACTCTTAAAATCTTGTTGAATCCGTGTGCCTTTTACCTAGTCCGTGTTTCCCTCTCTCTGTGGCAAATCAGTTGACTGTGAACAGGTTTCCTATTGTACTAACGGAGGCTAATTGATGGATGAATTTCCAGTTTTCTGTTTGTACAGTTTTTTTGTGTATGCTCTATGAGGAATTGTAAAGAGGAAAAGGATTCCTCTCAAACTGGCTTCTGTTCAGTTCATTGCTTTCCTTTCAGGCCTCCTTGTTCTGTCTTGTTTGTCATAACCACAGCAAACAATATGAATTGGTAATACGAAGCATAATTTTACTATGAAAATAAAATACTTGCAGTTGTAACTAAAAATTTGGAAGTTAGTGTAGCTTCTATAAACATTTCAGTCTCTTGTTTGGTTGTTTCCCCTTGTTTGCTTAGACAAAAGGATCATTATCCCGTTAATTATCTTAGTTTACTAAGATTCAGCCTGGAGCTAAATTTTATATCTGAGATTTAAACAGTGTTTACAATGTTAACTTTTTGATGCCAGCTTTAGCAGTACTAGTAGGTGCTGATGCTATACAATTCACCTCTCCAGAAAGGTTTGTAGGGAGCCATCAGAACACAGATATTAAACTCTAGCAGAAAATTTAAATTATATTGGTTATGAGGTCAGGACCTTTTCTTTCAGTCATGAGGCACTATGGATAAGCATTGCTAGAACGAAGGACTAGTGACACTTTAAAAGTCCACTGTTACCCATTATTAGCCCTGTGATTCTCTGCTTTCCAGTGGTAGCATTTTCGTCAAGCCCTGATAGGTCACAATAGTTTGGATTTTAACAGTGCCATTGGTCTCTCTGGCCTTAAAATCAAGTAATTCAGATTGCTGCTACTGTTCCCTGTTTTTCCTTCTCTTACACTTCAATTCCAATATCATTTTAGAAGCCACTGCCTTGGACTTCTAGCAGTAGAAAACAAAGTTATAATCCTGCATTTGGATCCATTCAGGAGGGCTTGATTGCATGATACGGACCCAAGTGTTGTATTGCCTCTGAAAGCTTGATACCTAGCTTTCAAGTGGTATAAAGCATTAATCTCTAACTCGTGTCTCATTTAATATTAGCTGCTAATATCATGTCAGACTTGAAGTGGGTGTATGAATTACATATCTATTAACATTTAATTTATAAATTACTGATATCTTTGCACTTTGAGCACACAAACCATTCAGTACATACAAATAATACAAAAATACATCAATGTGTGCTAGGGCCATCTCAATAAAATGCAACTTCATCTCTCTTTCTTGCTTAGTTATTTCCATAGATTAAAAGATTCCATCCATATAGAGTGTTTCAGCTGTCAGGAATGCCAAAAGGGGAGTGATAGCTGTTAGCTTCTTAAAACTCCTGTTATGAAGTTTAGGAATGAACCATGCTGGTGCAACCTGTTATCTGGTCATTGACGATTACAATGTATTAGCTAGATCTCTTGGGAAATTTCATCATGTCTGATGATTGTTGACCGCTGTTTAAAAATGAACTACATTTTTGTCATTCAGAACCAAAAACAGCACATTAAATTCTGGTTCAAATGCTGATATAAGACTTAGGTATTGTATAATTGGGTTATTTTAGATGTCAAGGGTGGTTGGTTTTAGAACGGAAATGTTGGCGTACTAAATGCCCTCTGATGTATTTCCTTCTACGTGTTCAGCCCTGGATATGCAGTAACTTTGGGAAGTCTGTGTTATCTGTGATGTCTTTTTCTGTTTTATGGCTTTTAGTTCTGCGTAGCTCAGTCTCTAGAAAATAATTAGCATTCATACCCATCAGCCACTCATTTTGAGGTTTTGCCTTGAACTTTGGCCAAAATTATCATGAGTATTCCATTACAAATGGTTCTTTTTACTACTAATCTGATCCTAGTCTCACTGAAAACAGCATTTTTTCTAAAAGACAGAGATTCTTATAGGGACTTTTGTGGCACTTCTAACCTCCACATGGACTCCATAGGGTCTTTTATATAATTCAGAGGCTTTACATTTGCTCGGTTTGTGAAGCATGGAAACTCCTTAAAGTTAGGGTGACCAGACGTCCCATTTTTAAAGGGACAGTCCCATATTTAAGCCCTCCCACAGGTGTCCTGACTCTTTTTAAAAAATGGGCAAATTGTCCCGTATTTTCTGTCTGCCCCATCAGTACTAGTGTTTCCTGCTGATAGCCGTTTCCCTGCACGCCAGCTGCCCACACACCAGTGGTGAGTGTGGGGGTCCAGTGGCCAACGATGGGGGTGGGCGTGCAAGGCTGGTGGCGGGGAAAAGCTGCAACGCGTGGGGCCAACCGTTCACCCTGCTGGTCTGTCAGCGTAGCCCCCGCTGCATGTTGGCTCTTGGCCAGCCGGGCCCCATCCCCAGTCCCATTTCTGGCTGGCACTGGCTGTGCGCTGTGAGCTGCGGTGGCTGGTGAGTGCAAGCTGGTGCCAGGCAGCAGCCAGTTGTGTGTTGCTTCGGGTTTCTACCCACTTTACATGCTCCCCCTCTTGCTAGCCTCTCCCAGCTTTACCCCTTCACACACCCCCACACCAGCCCCTCTGCTCCTCCATATTTTGCGCCCAGCGCTGTGCGGAAACCAGCCCCTGGTTGGAGTGATGAGCTCACCATCAGCCTGGCTGGCAGGCTTCTTCCTTCCCCCACTGCCTCTGGCTGGGCTGGCACCCTGGGAAAGGCCGGGGCGCTGGTCAGGAGGAACTGAACCCTGCATGTGCCAAAGCTCCGCACAGCACTGGCACAGGGAAGCCTCTCTGCTCCTCAGCTAAGCTCTGGAGTGGCGGGAGGGAAGCGATTTCCAGCCTGTTCCTGCCCCGAACCTGTAGGTTCCACAGCAGCCCCTGAAGCAGGAGCTTAGCATCCTGTTCACCTGCGCACGCGCCCGCCCTGGGTCCTGCCCCCAGGGAGCACAGGGCTGCTCCATCACCCTTCCCTGCTGAGCCACCTTTCTGGCCAGGTTCCCTGAAGCCTCTGCAGTCAGGTTCCCTAGGCCCTGGTGCACAGTGCATCCTTAGAGCTTAACCCCTTCTTGGGGACAAAAGGCGGCTGGGTGATATTGGTGGCTAGGAGCAGCCTGGAGGTGTTCGCTGCCTTTTAACACTGTGCGTGGCGGAAGGGACAAGCTGCTTCCAGCTGCAAGGGGAGAGAGGGGATGTGGGGAGGTAGGGAGGGGGAAGAGATGAGATCCACAAAGACACGGGCCAGGTCATTCCCCCTCCCCCTACTCCCCTGTGGCTCGAAGCAGCTCCCATCACTTCTCTCTCACTGTGCCGGAAGGCTGCTGCTGACCACATTCTGGTGTGAACCCTGGAAGAAATCTGGGGAGGGGGGCCTTGCGACCCTGCGTGCCCCACTCCTAACATGTTGCCTTGGGAACATGTGGTGCCAGGTACCAGGAGAGCTGGGCCCGTCCCAGGGGCCCAGCCAGGCATGGAGGGCGGAGAGCTCTGGCCAGAGAGGGTCGGGTCGGGTCAGTCACCCCCACATGTGAGAGAGGTGTATGGAAGTGTGTATGTGTCCAGGGCCGGCTCTAACCCGGGAGCTGGCCCTGAGCGGAGGTGAGTTGCGGTGATGGGGGGCGCGGGGAGGGCTGCAGGAAGTAACCCCGGCAAGGGGGCAGTGGAACCGCTTCTGCTCCCGCCAGCTCACCTCCACTCCACTGCCGCCTGCTCCCCTGAGTGTGCCACCTCTCTGCTTCTCCTTCCTCCCTCCCCAGCTTGCTGCACGAATCAGCTGATTTGTGCGGCAAGCTGAGGAGGGAGGAGCGGAGCAGCAGCGGCACGCTCAGGGGAGCAGGCGGAGCAGAGGTGAGCTGCGGTGGTGGGGGGCGTGGGGAGGGCCACAGGAAGAAACCCTGGGGGGGCAGAAGAATCGCGGTTCCTCTGCCACACACCCCCCAGCTCATTTCCGCCTCCTCCCCTAAGTGCTCCTCTGGGAGGGAGGGTTAGGAGGGGAAATGCAGCGTGCCTGGGGGAGGAGGTGGGGCCAGGGTTTTGGGGAAGGGGTTGGAATGGGTCGGAGTTGGGGCGGGATCGGGGGGTGCTTGAAAATTTTTTTGCTTGAGGCGGCAAAATACTTGGAGCCGGCCCTGTGTGTGTGTCACCTCTCCCCATGTGAACCCTAAAGCCTTAAAGATAAAAACATAAATGAAAAGAATCCCACTACGCGGTATTTCTTTTTAACGGGCTCAGTCAACTTGATGTTAATTTGAATGTTTGTACTGCATAGTTCTGATTGTCATTGAACTCACTTGAATACAAGTCTAGTAACTCCTCACTTAAAGTTTAATGTTGTTTTGTTGTTACATTGCTGATTAGGGAATGTGCTTGTTTAAAGTTGTGCAATGCTCCCTTCTAACGTTGTTTGGCAGCCACCTGCTTTGTCTACTGCTTGCAGGAAGAGCAGCCTGTTGCAGCTAGCTGGTGGGGGCTTGGAACCAGGGTGGACCGGCAGCCCCCCTATCAGCTCCCGCTCCCCTAAGTTCCCTGTGCAGCTGTCCCTCCCCCCATGGCCATGTGCTGCTCCTGCCCTCTGCCTTGGAGCTGCTCCCCAAGACTCCTGCTTGCTGTGCCGGGGGAGAGGAAGAGGGGGGCTAATGTCAGGGTGTCCTCCTCCCCCTACTCCTGCACCCCGCTTCCCCCATCTTCATAGAGCAGGGCGGACACACGACTGGGCTCAGGACAGAGGGAGCTTGCTGACACACACACGTCTTTTGTCTGGTAAAAAAAGAATTCCTTGGAACCTAACCACCCCTATTTACATTAATTCTTATGGGGAAACTGGAGTCACTTAACATCGTTTCACTTAAAGTTGCATTTTTCAGGAACATGACTACAACGTTAAGTGAGGAGTTACTGTAATTTTACCAGGTGTCCCATATTCAGCATAGGGAAATATGGTCACCCTACTTAAAGTCCATTTCCAAAGTGTCCAGGCTGAAAAATGTTGGAACAGTTTAAGTAAACACATAGGCATGAATTGCAACATCTATAATGTTAATTTATATGGTGCAACATAAATAGTTCTCTGACAGAGGAACCAGTTTTTTTCTTGACAGCTTTATATTTTAACCCCTGCACCCCCATATCTGTGGAAATTCCTGTATACAAATATTGTTAAACTGGAGATGTCACTGAAGAGATGAAACTATCAGAAACATTAAGTAATAAAAACCGGAAGAAAACATTATTTTGCCATTGTAGTCCACACTAAATTGCTGTCTCATTACTTAGATGTTGGTAATGATTAAGTTGGATTGTTGTAAAATTCTAGGTAGTCATCCTGAGCAATCAGCCTGAATGGAATTTTTTGGCATTTCTAACTTTCAAATCTGAAACAAATGCTTCTGTTTTTATCATAAAAGCAGGAGACGAGAATAGAGTTAAAACTTTACTTGGAATTTTCTTTTTTAAAAAATGAACATATACTCCTAAAGCAATTAAGATACGGTTGTTTGTGTAATATTTTGGTTTGCCCCTTAGGAAACTATGAACGTTGCTTTAATAGATTCCGCAAAAAAGACTAGTAGAAAAATATCTCTTATACTATTTTCCATCATTCTTTCAAATATATATTGACAGAAAGTATCATAATATGGTTTGTGTTACAGGTGGTGTAATACCAAGGGCTGCACTGCTGCCACATCACAATTTTGTGAGGTTTCAAAGAGTAGTTCTGGTAAGGACACTCAATGATTTATACATTTTTTTTTAAATAGAAGTGGACTATTATTTTGATATAAATGGGTATCCGACTCTATATGAATTCACCGTATTGGTTAGGTATTAATTTTTGCAGTCTGCTGAGTTTTTACATTATGTACTATTTTATTTGATAGTTTTTAACAGTTCCTTTGGAGCTGTTATGTTCTAATATATAAATCCATGTTTGTCTCCTTGAGAGCTGTTATAATATAACGCATCAATTCATAGTATGGAAATGTTATTAAATAGATCTTTGACAAAACACTTGCAGCAGCTTTATTGTTTCCCTGAAGTATGGAGCCATTATCATCTTAATATGGATCAACTTTGTACTTTTTTTTTTTTTTTTTTTTTTTTAGTGTTTCATACACAAGATATTGCACATAGGCTGAAGGATGTGTATTTGAAGTGTTCAAACTTTGGCTGGTTTAAAAAAAAAAAAGCATTTTTACTCAGACAAATTGTACCATTACTAGTCCTCTTTTCCCTGATTCTAATGTACTACAATAATGTTTTTGTTTTGATTTTTTTTTTTAAATAGATGTATATAAATGAATTCCCCCTCTGGTCTCTTGACCTCTTGAATATTTCTTTACCTTCTTCTCTTTAGTCTGTTGTCCGTTTCATGGCCAGAACCATAATAGAGATGAGATTACCTCACCTTTTTAACAAAGGCAAGATTATTTTCTGAACTGTATACCAACAGCAATATTCATGTACTGTGTGAGAGCACAATTGTGCCGCTTCTTGCAGCAGTAGGTAACTGATACTGTACTTGTATCTATGGAATTTTTAATATATGCTGTAACTTAACAAATGTCTTGTGGGTGTAGCAGACTTCTTTTCCCCACCATTCATTACAGTTTAAAGTAACCGTTCGTTGTGAGGAATCATACGTCTATAGAAGACACTCAATGACAGGTTGGTTGTCTCAATGAGCCACCTCAAGTGTACAGAGGAACAGAGCAGAGAGAAGGATCTCTGACTTCAAGTGTTGATCCCAGAAGTGTCTGGTTACTCTAGCCCCAGTCCAGCAAAACACTTGAGCAATTGAAGTCAATGGGGCTACTACCATGCTTTCATTGAGAATTCCAAATGGGATCACCTTTTCTTTGTGGTTTTTAAAAAAGAGGAGGCGGGGGAAGTAGGAAGATCTTTAGGTGTGGGAGTAGGGTTTGTTGGAACTGGGTGGTGCTGAGGCCCACAGCTAAGAATGAGGAAAGGGACATCCATTTGTAGATTTATGCTGATAAGAATAAAGAGGGAAGCAATTTTTCTTGTTATCACTGGATTGTGCATACAAGTATACCTTTAAAATTTGAACATGCTTGTATGCATGTCTGTTTTTCAACATGCAGTTATGTTTATTAGAGTATGGAATATATACACAGATGCATAAGCATAGATAATAATACGCACTTCCACACTCTGATTTCTGTGTTTTGGGGAGATTGAAAGACATGCCCTTCAGACTTATGTAAAAGAAAAGTGGAATAATTAATGTTTGAGTAACATTAATCAGCTATTCTTTTTCATCCTGCACCCTCAGGTGCATAGGGCCTCCGTCAGCTTCCGCTGTTTATTTCGGTCTTGTGCTGGTCTGTTCAGGCTTCTGTCATGTTGATGGATTTAGCTTCTTTCTTTATTGTTCTGCATGTTTCTCTAGGTCGCCCTCTTTTTCTCTTTCCAGGTGATGTACATACTATTACCTGCTATGGAAGTTGTGTTAGTAACATCCTTAAAGCATATCCTAAATTGCCATATCTTACCATATTTGATGTTTTAGCTTGGTCTACTTAGAATTTCTGATGTTGAAAGAAGCACTTTTGAATGGACTCCAAAGACCTATTGCAGGCCTTTACTTTGAAATGAATTAGTCTTCTCAATTTCTGTAGTAAACTGCAGTAACTCTGTTCCATTAAGGAGGACAAGATGCTGGTGTTAAATTCATATTTTATGTCCATACCAATCAAGCTACTTTTCCAAATCTTTTCAAGTGTATGAAAGCTGTTTGCTATTTCTGATATTTGTTGTTTGACATCTAGCATGGTGTCATGGTGTCACCGTCCTTGCACATCTCACTCCCTAGATAGGTAAAATGACTGACTTCTTTTAGTGTTTCTTCCTCCACTCTAAGGATTACTTTTGGAACACTGATTGCCATATATTTTCTTCCCCTTGTTGATAAAACATACCAGCTTGTTTTGCTGTATCTGCCAAAAGCTTTTCTTCCATTAAGTGATATGTTGAATAAGGAGAACAGTGTCATCACCAAAAACAAGGTAATTCAGTTGTGCTTTGTCATTTGTCCATAAATTTCCTTGGTTGTCTTCTGCAGTTACTTTTCTCATGACTGTGAGTGACCAGTGAAAACAATAGTGGGGATATAATACACCCTTGCCTTGCTTCAGTTATCACTTCAAACCATTGACTGATGATGTCTCCATCTCCGACTACACATTCAGCATTATATAGATCTTTGGTGATTCTGATTATTTTTGCTGGTTTTTCATAGAATGCTATAATTTTCTAAAGACTGTCTCTGTGTACTCTGTCAAAAGCCTTCTGGAAATCTATAAAATGTATTACAAGAGATGCTTGCCACACCTCACTTAATTATGTAATACATCTGAGAACAACAGCATGGTCTGCACTTGATCTCAAGGTCTAAAACCTGGATGTTCCTTCTAAATTGAAGGTCTGGTTGTTTCTTGAGATCTTCCAGGATGATGTTGCCCATGATTTTTCCAGGTACCAAGTGTAACGTTATTGCAATTGGTAAAATCACCCTTCTTTGGCAATTTCATTATAAACCCTCTCTTCCAGCTCTCTTGGGTTCTTTTCTTCATTACATATTCTACCCCAAAACACAAAGGAAGTCTGGAGAACTATTGTATCTCTCTTTTAAAGTATCAATTCAGTAATGTTATCTTCTCCCAATTGCTTTCCCATTTTTGCATGTACTGATGGCTTTTCTAACTTTTTTTCCCCATTATTATATCTCCTGAATCAATATCAAGCTCTAGTGGTAGGTCTTCATCATGTATTTCTAGTAGTTTGCTTGGGCTTGGTCTATTTAAAACAGCCTGAAACTGTTCTGCCCATTTTTTTCCTGTGTTCTTCTTCTATACTAAGAGTCTTTTCATTTGCATCTTTAATAGGGCCTCCAGCACTGCTAAAGTTTCCTGTTAGCTGTTTAATTATCTTATACAAGGTTGTAAGGTCATGTCTTGAGCAAGCATCTTCAGCCTCTTGATGTTTTTTGAATCAATATATGCCCTTTTAGCTCTTCTAGTGTTCCTTTTTACCTCCCTATCTGAACTTCTGTATGCTTCTTACCACATGCATTCTCTTAGTCTGCATGAGTTTTTTGCTTTACACTTCTCTGTTTCACTGCTGCCCAAGTAACATTGCTAATCCATTTTTCCATTTTAGATTTAATTGTTGGAATCATCTTAGCTCTTTTTAGATAGCAGTCTTTGATGTTTTCCCACAGAGTATCAGTGTCTTAGTTTTCTTCAGTTAACTCTATTAGAACACTGAACCTGTTCTTCAGTTCAAGCTGAAAAGCACTTTGTGTTTGGGTCTTTTAATGGGGCACTGTTGATGTGAGGTCTTTTTAACCTTCTTCATTTTATTTAACTTGATATTCATCTTAGTGATAAAAAGACTGTGGTCAGTGCCCACATCTGCTCCCCTGTACCCACGTACATCTGCTAATGAGCTGCGAAACATTACTGAAATGCAGAAGTTTTCTTTCTGGTTCTTTGTAGTACCATCTGGGGAATTCCATATCACCTTATGGATTTCATTATGAGGAAATACTGTTCTACCTATCATGGTGTTGTTTACACTGCAAATTTCTACTAACCGTACACCATTTTGGTTCATGTCCAAATCCCTGCAGCACTTGCCAATAACTTTATCTAATCCATCATTGTTACTGCCAACATTTGCGCTAAAATCGCCTATAGTCACTAGGATATCATGTTTTGGGACCTGGATTAACACATCCTATAACAAATCCTAAAAAGAATGTTACTCATCTGGCTTTTTGTTCCCTGGTGCATAGCATTGCTAGGTTGACCAGATGTCCCGATTTTATAGGGACAGTTCGGATTTTTGGTAATAGGAGCCTTTATAAGAAAAAGACCCCAAAATCGGGACTATCCCTATAAAATTGGGACATCTGGTCACCCTAGCATTGCATGACTTGTTAGTTTGAAGACTCTAGTCTGAAAGTTAGCTTTAATAATTCTTTCATTAACTGATTCCCACTTTGTCAGTGCCTGCTCTGCTTCATTCACCATTAGGATTGCTATGCTAGCGTCATGTCTACTACTGATGTTCGCGGCGTAGATGATGTCTTATTTGTTTCTCTAAAGTATTGTTTGTTTGAACCTGTCGATCTGCATTTGCTGATTCCAAGGGCATCAAGATAGTATCTAGCCATTTCTTCAATTACTTGAGCAGTTTTAGTAGATTCATACACTGTTCTCAGATTCCAAAATCTGATTTTCATTACTGACCTGGTCTTGAGCAACAGGACTTTTCAGGACATAGATTTCCTTATGGGTTTGGGCAATGTTCATCATATTCTTCAATTGAAGTTGATCTCGTGTTCGAGCCTGCTGCATACCATTATGGCTCCGGTAGTAAGTTTTCTGTGGTACATTTATTTTTATGTAGAGAGATTACCAGTCCTAAGTACAACCCAAGGTCCACGGGTCCTTATTCGTTATTCAGAGCTGTCCACATGTGAATACTCCCCATCTACCACCTGGGAGAGATGCTTGGTAGCTTTGGGTGCCCCCAGATTAATCAGCTATAACATAAGGAAATTCTGAAAGGCATTCACATTGTAAGTATATAAACTAATTGCAGGTAAAGATGTCAGAAAGTCATTGGGATCAAAGAAATATAGTTTTGAGAATCTGTAAAAATGATTTAAATGCTGTGAGCAGTATTTATTAGAGTATAATGAAATCTAGAAAAGTTAGTGGGCTTTCCCACCCCCATTAACTTATTATTTTACTGAGGGTATGTCTACATCTACAATTTTGCAGCGCTGGTTGTTACAGCTGTAGTAGTACAGCTTATAGGGCCAGCGCTGCAGAGTGGCCACACTTACAGCAACCAGCGCTGCAAGTGGTGTTAGATGTGGCCACACTGCAGCGCTGTTGGGCGGCTTCAAGGGGGGTTCGGGGAACGCGAGAGCAAACCGGGGAAGGAGACCAGCTTCCCAGCGGTTTGCTCTCGCGTTCCCCGAACCCCCGAGAAAGCAGGTCTCCTTCCCTGCGGTTTGCAGGGGGGTTCGGGGAATGCGAGAGCAAACCGGGGAAGGAGACCAGCTTCGCCGCGGTTTGCTCTCGCGTTCCCCGAACCCCCCTGCAAACCGCAGGGAAGGAGACCTGCTTGCACGGGGGTTCGGGGAACGCGAGAGCAAACCGGGGAAGGAGACCAGCTTCGCCGCGGTTTGCTCTCGCGTTCCCCAAACCCCCCTGCAAACCGCAGGGAAGGAGACCTGCTTGCTCGGGGGTTCGGGGAACGCGAGAGCAAACCGGGGAAGGAGACCAGCTTCGCCGCGGTTTGCTCTCGCGTTCCCCGAACCACCCTGCAAAGCGCAGGGAAGGAGACCTGCTTGCACGGAGGTTTGGGGAACGCGAGAGCAAACCGGGGAAGGAGACCAGCTTTGCCGCGGTTTGCTCTCGCGTTCCCCGAACCACCCTGCAAACCGCAGGGAAGGAGACCTGCTTGCTCGGGGTTCGGGGAACGCGAGAGCAAACCGGGGAAGGAGACCAGCTTGATTACCAGAGGCTTCCTCAGGTATGCTGGGATACCTGCTTATTCCACGGAGGTCAAGAAAAGCGCTGGTAAGTGTCTACACTTGATTACCAGCGCTGGATCACCAGCGCTGGATCCTCTACACCCGAGACAAAACGGGAGTACGGCCAGCGCTGCAAACAGGGAGTTGCAGCGCTGGTGATGCCCTGCAGATGTGTACACCTCCTAAGTTGCAGCGCTGTAACCCCCTCACCAGCGCTGCAACTTTGTGATGTAGACAAGCCCTGACTCATGATTTTAAAAGTGTTCATGTTTTTAGAATCGTAGAAATGTAAGAGCTGCCGTTTTCACTTGTGAAACTGTGATTCAAATGTTTGAGGGGAGTTCACTTTACACTGTTGTAAGCATTGGCTATATTTGAAAAGCTATCTCATGTAATATGGCAGCATTTGGTAAGGAGAAGCCCTAAGACTAAACTGGCAGAGGTAGTTACTGTAATTACCTCATCCCCCAAAAGAAACAGAAGAGGTCATTTGTGGGGCAATTAGGAGACATCTTCACTGCAGCTGCCTGTGTAATAGCTAGCCTGTGGATACAAGGTGCAGCATATTTCCGTCACTGCTGCTGTTTAGCTTTTACGAACTGCAAATATTTTCTCTTCACAGTAAATTTTCAAAAGGGGGAACAGTGCTAATATTTCTAATTGCACCTTAGCAATGTGAATACTTTTCTGTGAACATGTAATTATTTTACAGTTAGCTTGGAGAAAATGTTTAATTCAAAATATGTTTTCTTTGTAAATGGCTCACAGACCATCTTAATATGTCTTTTATATACATAAATATACATTTCAATGTTATATATCATGTTAAATGTTTCTGGTTTCAAGTTTTGAATAATGATTTTTTTCAGTTGGGATGAACTGAGAAATTTCTCAGGAATAAAAGCAGACATATGACATTGTCCTAAGCAATAAGGGGGAGGAAGCATTGCACTGGTTTTCAACTTCTCCTCTTGTGTGGCTCCTTTATGCCTTTCAAACCACTGTTATGAATAGCTTCTTTTTCAGACCCTACTGGTTTTCCTGCATGGGCAATTAGTGCAGAGCTTAAATGTAGAAATGATCTTTTGTATGCATGTGTGAGAGATGCACTGAAGACTTCATGATGGTATGATATAAAGGCTTTGAAGGAATTGAATATGCTGTATTCCTCACAAGTACACTATCATAATTCTATGTATCTCGCATATTTAACAGAAAAGCAAAAATGTATCTAAAAATTATGATGGCTTTGAATATTTTATTGAGACTAATTGTTGTACCTGATCACATGTACAAGCAGGCTGCCTTGGTAGTAAATGGCTATCTTTACAATGATTTAGAAGGAAAGAAAAAATAATACATTCTTAAATCCTCTAAAATTAACCTTTTAAATAGATTTTTACATGTAAAAGTGTCATAATTTAAAAGTCCAGTATCTAGGAACCATCTGGGGCTAGAACCAAGTGTTTGAAGCCAAAGAATCTCCCCTTCCAGTGGTATAAACCTCCTATTTCTAGATTTGCAAAGTTGCAAGATCTGACTTTGCCACTGCATTAGGACTGTCTATGTCCTGCCTTAAGAATATTTGGTTTCAGTTAGGGAATATAGGACTCGAGGGGCAAAGGAGTAAGCAAATTTGTGGCAAGTAAATTTTTAAAAGAAATTGGTTTGCTGCTTGGAAGTTTAAAGTGTTAGAATAACTCCCAGCAGAAACTGATTTCGGTACAGGGCATAGGAGATGTGGTCAGAGATGATGGAATTTACCATGCACTCTACAACATATCAGCTGCACATCACCTTTGCATGTGTTCATATACACAGTAATAAAATCTTATGTATATGTGTTACAGTGGAGCCCAGTTAGGTCTTGATTCAGTAAACCACTTAAACACATGCTTAACTTTAAGGAGAATAAAGTGAGGGTATGTCTACACTACCCACCGGATCATCAGGCAGCAATTGACCCAGCGGGGATCGATTTTATCGCGTCTTGTCTAGATGCAAAAAATTGACCTCTGAGCGCTCTCCCGTCAACTCCTGTACTCCACCACCACAAGAGGCACAGGCAGAGTCGACGGGGAAGTGGCCGTAGTCGACTCACTGCGGTGAAGACACCACGGTAAGTCGATCTAAGTACGTCAACTTCAGCTACGTTATTGACATAGCTGAAGTTGCATAACTTAGATCGATTTCCTTCTTCCCTTCCCCCTCCCCCAGCCCCTCCTAGTGTATACCAGGCCTAAGAGTCAAAAGAATAGGTGCCTGCTGGTGGCACAGATATGTGTCTTGTCAAAAACATACCAACACCTTTGAAGGGAATCATCAGTACATATTCATATGCAAAGCACAATAGAGATAAGGGTCTTCAAGTGCATTCCTTATCAACACAATCACTGACAATTGAGGAGATCAGTAGTTTACACTAATATCCATATTAACTTCATTTCTCATGATTTACCTAAACTCCAGTACCCAGCTGCATTTACAGACTACTCAGCTCCACACAAAAAATTCCCTTTTTAATTTCAATGTATAACCAACCAAAAAGCATACAGCCAGTTCCTCCCAATCACACTGAGTTCCAACCTCGGTTGAATTAGGAATTGTTTCCTACAAAGGTATACAGTGGCAGAACCTAAATAATATGATGTTTGACCACATACTTTGTACATAATGAAGTTATGGTAGCATGCTTGAGTGTAATTGAGAGGAACTGGAGACTGGATGTGTGCACTGTAGTTGGGTTTGTGTTGGAAATGAAAGGGAGCTTATTGTGCCATGGAGGAATCTATGTGTGGTAGAAGTTGTGGATAGAATTGCATTGAGGTAGGCTTTTAAAAAAAAAAGATCTCTCTAGTTGCAGGGCTTCCAGGTGGCAGGCATCTCCTGGGATACATGTATTTGGCAGCCCTGTCAGAGTTGCCTGCATCCCTGCTGAAATCTCATATATCCAGCACAACCCCTTGTACTGTTCAGCCTCCCGAACACCCAGTGGCAGCTGTGGTGCCTGCTCATTGCCTCTCCTCCCCTGTGACTACTCTCCCTGCAAACTCATGCCAGGGAGGAGAGAATATTCTGGGGAGACAGTGTTTGCTCCAGGAATTATCAAACCCCTTTTTCAGTTGTCCCTCATGTGCCCTAGGTACTACTGACAACAACTCGCTACTCTTGGAACTGCCAACGCCAACAGTAATCCCCTGCTCCCTTCTCCAGGCACTGCTCATCCAACTAACCCAGAAATTCCCAGCCCCTGCTGCTCCAGAAACTACCACTACCAGCTCTTTTGTCCTAGGTACCCTCATATGCACCCGCCCTGGAAATTCCCAACAGCAGCAGACGTCCCCCTAATTCAAGAACCACAGGCCTCAGGTACCCACACATCCAGCTGCCCTGGGAGCTATGACGTGTGTGAAATATGTTTTTTGTTTTATACTGTTTTGTTTTATTCAAAGAATTGCTAATAATTTGCACTAATAGGAAGGATTGTAGACTGGAATCCTGCATATAGTGCAATAAGAGAAGGTATGTGAATGCTTTATCAGTTCTTGCCTCCTTTTTTCGAAGAGATGTAAATTATGAAGTAGGGCAGTAATGAAATTGATCCTTCTGTACACAGGTGTAAAACCAGACTAGCTGTGGGTGCCATTTTGCCTATGACTCCATTAGGTCATATCCACATGTAACTGTTCCCAGGCCTGGGTGGAAGAGTTAAGATCACCAGTGACAAACTGCTACTATGAAATTTGCTCTAAATTTAATGCGGGGGGAAAGCTGGTTGGAATCTCACAGTGCCAGAAACGTACTACTTGTCATATACTTCTTATTTCTCAGAATAGCCATTATTGGTTTTGAAAGAAGCTTGAAGTTGGCCTTAAAAGACTTTTTGTTGTTTTTGTTTTGCAATCCATGGTTGAACAGATGTTAAGTAAACAAAAGTGTATTTGAAAAAGGGTATGTTACATCTTGTAACTTTACCCAGTAATGGGGTATACGTGCAACCCTGGTGTCATCCTCACTGTTGTCAGGTATAATATGAATTGACTGAATTCATGGTTTTCCAGTGTTACTGCATTCTTTAGGTTACTGGGCCTTAGTGTTTTAAATTGCATTTATACATTTGACAGCTTGTATCATTTTTTTTTTAAGTAATAAGAAGATGGTTGAACAAAACATGGTGGGGAAAGTTTTCAAGAGTGCCTAAATGATTTAGGAGTCTAAGTCCTATTTTCAACAATGAGGCAGTTTGGGGAAAGATTTTCAAAGATATTTAGTTATCTAAGATAGATGCTGAATGGGACTTTCAAAAGCACCCAAGGAGGTTAGTTGCCTAACTCCCAAATCAATGGTAATTAGGTAGGTGCTTTTGAAAATCCCACTAAGTACCTATCTACATCTTTAGGTGCCTAAATACCTTTGAAAATCTGGCCCCATGGAGCCTAAGACTAATTCTGAATGAAAGTCAATGGGACTTAGGCTTCTAAGTCATGTGGGTGTGTTTGAACATTTTACTTGACATTTTATTTAAAATGTCATTCTCGTTAAATCTTGAAGTCCAGAAGCATGTTTGTTGTTCTTTAATTTTTGTAACCTTCCCTTCTCTAATTCATTTTCACAGTATGAGCAGTTATTTTGTTTTAAGTATCGCGTCCCCCCTTGTTATAACTCTGAAATAGTGCTGATTTAATTATTTCTTCCTACTAGTCAGCCTTTTAATTGCATATAGGTATGTATGGGGTGAGATTGGAGGTTGTGTTATTTAAAAAACAAAAATGTCCTTTGATCATGTTTGCATTGGTAACACACTTGCTTTTTGTCATGGTTGAGCATTTCTGAATGAAAACATAGCCTGGATGCAGATCATTTGTGGGGTGTGGGATAGTGAGAAAAGTGGCTTATTTTCCAGAGTTAACTATCCAAAAAAGCAAAGATGGTATTGAAAATGTGTGTGGGAGGGGAAAAGTCCCCTTCCAAACTATTAAAAACAAACAAACAGAAAACGAGGAGTCCTTGTGGCGCCTTAGAGACTAACACATTTATTTGGGCATAAGCTTTTGTGGGTTATAACCCATCCATCAGATGCATGGAGTGGAAAATACAGTAGGCAGGTATAAATATACAGCACATGAAAATGTGGGAGTTGCCTTACCACGTGAGGGGTCAGCGCTAATGAGGCCAACTCAGTCATGGTGGATGTGGTCTGTTCCCAACAGTTGACAAGAAGGAGTGAGTATCAACAGAGGGAAAATGATTTTTTGTAGTGTCCCAGTCCTTCCCAGTCTTTATTCAGGCCTAATTTGATGGTGTTAAGTTTGCAAATTAATTCCAGTTCTGCAGTTTCTCATTGAAGTCTGGTTTTGATATTATTGTTACCCTTTTTGTTGTTGTTTTACCAAATAAGTCAATTCTGGGTTACTTGTATTAACTCTTCCCAAGATGTTTACCTAGGTCTGAGGGAAGCTTGTCCAGATAGCTTAAGTTTAATTTATTCTAGGCTCTGTGGCTCGTTTTATGGCTTTGGAGAGTCTGTGTGATCATAGAATATGAGGGTTGAAAGGGACCAAGGAGGTCATCTAGTCCAACCCCGTGCTCAAAGCAGGACCATTTCCCAGACAGATTTTTGCCCCTGATCCCTAAATGCCCCCCTCAAGGATTGAACTCGCAACCCTAGGTTTAGCAGGCCAGTGCTCAGACCACTGAGCTATCCCTCCTCCCTATGGTGGCACATATTTTCATTACTAAATACCAGAGTCCAAGTGCAGTATACATTCTTGGTGTGTTTAATATCTGGGTTAATGTGGGGAGGGAAAGGGATGAGTCTAAACTATAGTGTATTTCTATCATTAATATTCATAAGCATGAATCTGCATATTTGACATCAGTCCAAGACTCATGGGTAGTAATGCCCTTCATGCTAATAAATGGAGGCCATTATAGAAACATACTCAGTGCCATCGCAACACTCTTAATTCACTTTGTTCCCGCTAGTATGCTGCTAGCTACTTCTTCATCCCAAATGCAGGGGAATGTATCTGGCCTAATCTTAGATAAGAAGGAGGTTCTGAAGTAGTAATGCTCAACTAATGGTAATTAAAAATGGAGATTATATTTCTCCCTTGTTAAAAGTTTATATTTTCAGTAGTAAAAACCTCAAAAATTGGAGCTGAAAGTTCTCTCAATCCCATGAAATTTTGTTTTTTCATTATGGTATTTTTTCACAGGGGTTTTCTGTTTCACCCTTCATTTTTCAGAGACAGTGGACTCATAGTAGTTAGTATTCAACAGAACATCTGCCTCAGGAAAAATTTGGCAGCTTTCTCACACAAGAATTTCAGAAGAAGTATTTGTTATCCCTAAACTAGATGCTGGCAGAGCTGATAATTCTAAAATCTTTCTCCTGGGGAATAGCATATAGGAACAGTCTTAATAATGAGGAAGCAAGTCCGTTTTATTTGCATTTTGAAAAGATCAAACTCTCTCCACTTGCTCTGTGAACAGACCACCTCGTTATGTCTCTCTCTCTCTCTCTCCTCTTCTCCTCCCCCGCCCCCCCCAGAAAATAATCAAATTGCTTGCTTGTATCGCCACTGCAGAAGTTGTGTGATGTGCCTGGCAACCCAGGAGCTTTTCTGAAGCAGTTTAACAATTAGAGAACATGCATGACTCCTCCATTCCAATAGTGGTTATAGAAGACCCCATAACTATTCTCTGTGCCTCTCTTTCTGCCATGCCACTTGGGAAACGTTTTCCTTGCCTCATGTGTGCTTCTGATTTATGTTGCTAGTATAGTTTTAGCTAGTATTTATCTTTAATAGGTTAGTTTTGACTGATTTTTGTGCTGGTCCAAAAGACATTTTATTTTCACATATGAATTGCTTAAAAAGACCCATATGGGGTAATTTGCGTTTGTGGCTTTTTAAGCCAGAGCAAAACGAACATGCTAGTGATGCTTCAAGGTCATACTGTTGAAGGAGGTCATGTTCACTTAGCCTTCTCTAAGAGACCAGTGTAATTGGATCTGATGCCCTCAATCACTGGAAAAGAAGGAATGGGCTGTAGAGGAGCATAGGATTTTTCTGGGTACTTTGAGTCCTTAGTACCTCTAGCAACTTCTTTTTAAACAAAATAATAATTAAAAAAAAACAAACAACCAAAGCAGCATGCTGAGGCAAGTTGTCAATTAGTGTGCCTGTTTTGCAGCACCCAGCCTCATTTTTTCCTTCACCCAGGAGCACCCCAGTAAGTCCACCAAGGCTCGTGTTGCATACCAACACACCTTGGGGACTAGTTTATTAACCTACTGTTTCCTCAAACTCGGTCTCTTTCGTCCCATCTCCCACTGCATACAGACCCTTCTTTCCTGAAGGTCTGTCTATGTTGCAGATTCAAATAAAGTCTCTTTCCGAGGTATTCCACTGAGGCCTCTCCTTTCTGAGTCCTGGCTAAATTTTCACAGTCTCTTTTCTCTGAGGTTTGGTTTCAATTTCCCCAGCTAGTACAGCATCTCAGTCCTCCCTGGCTTCGCCCAGTCTTTGGGATAGCCAGGCCACTGTTCTTGGGCTTTGCTCTCTGGAGTCTCAGGCCAGGATGCCAGAAGGCTTCCCCCACTGCTTCCTCAGAGATCATGTTGGAGCTCAGCTTCCCTTCTCCTCGTCTCTGTTTCCAGCAGCACTCCCCTGATGCTCCTTACTCTCTCTCACAGAAAACTCTCAATCTCCCTCTTCTCCTGTCCACTCTTCCCTGCCTTATAAAACCTTAAACAACTTTCCTTTTCTATCAGTTAGCCAGCTGGTCACAGGGCCTTTCCTTTCATTCTGTGACACAAATCAAGACACTGAAGCAGAGAACTTCAAGAAGTGTTCCAAATCTAGGAACACTTACAAATTTCATCAAGGGGCATCCGTGTATATAGCCTTCTTAGTTCCCACGGATCCATTGATGGAGGTGGATTGGTTTTATTTAGGCATGTGACAAAATTGCCTGTTTTTGTTAGGACCTAAACTTGAAACACTGGATCTATTATTATTATTTTTATAGCATGATAGCACTGAGAAATCCTAATCCAGGTTCCGTTGTGGTAGGTGACGTACAGACAAACAGCGAAAGCCATAGAGAGCTACCCCAGAGAGCTTAATGTCTACATGGCAGGCAGTATGCAACAGGTGAACAAAACAGACAGGCTGGAAGTGGTGGAGGTAAGAGGATGAGGTAACAATCAAATGTACAATGCTTAGTAGAAGGCAGAAGTCACAGCTTGTTGGGAATGAGCTATGACTAGGGAATAGCAGGACAGACCTTGTGGTGGGAGAGGTGGACGAGAGCATGGAATGGTGATAATAAAGGAAATGTCAATGGAAGAAAGTAAACAGAGATTAGGGAGGAGGGAGCTGAGAGAGAAAGATAAGTTATTGGTGTTGATCGAAAAAAGGAACTCTGCAATGGAGAGACCAGAGTGAGGGAGAGAGAGAGCAATGTTTGGTGAAGATCTAGCTGAAGTGAGTGGTCAGTTTGGTCAGTGGAAGAATTGATTTGAGATGCGAGCAAGAAGGTGGGTGTTTAGTGGTTTGCAGAGGCCATCAGCATGAAAGATAAAGTCATCAAGGACGGGTGGAGATTGATTTAAGGAAGATGGCAAGCTAGGAATCAAAACCTGATAACAGCATTGTGGGGGAAGAAGCGAAAAGAGCTAGAAGGAGTGCTGGTTACAGAAGGAGTAAGAATAGGGAGAAGTTGGAAGCAGCAGGAGCAGGAGAAGCTAAGCATAACATCCCCACCACATTCCTCTGGGGATGATTCTTGGTACAGAGTGCAGGAGCAAATGAAGTTGCTCTAAGAGACTGCAGCTGCTGAGGTGGTTTCACCAGGAAAATCCGGATCTCTCTTGGAACCTGGAGATGGCCATGGCAAGAAGTGAAGAGGTCACAGATAGCTGTGATGCTTTTAGAGATGGGCAAGCATCCCATAGGAAGCAGGAGAAGGAGAGATAAGAGGTGACGAGGGCTGGTCATGAGGCTAGTAAGGAAGGGACCAAAGGGGCAGAAGTGGTGATGGTGGGGTGGAGTGGAGTGGATGGGGGGCCAAGTTTGGGGCAGATGTCACTGGAGGTGAGGAGGAGGTGGTTGAGGAGTGTGTTGGATTTATGTGGTTAGAAGAAGGAGGGGGATAGAAGAAGGAGGTTAGAAGGAGGTTATGTGGTTAGAAGAAGGAGGAACTCTGCAATGGAGAGACCAGAGTGAGGGAGAGAGAGAGCAATGTGGGAGGTGAGGAGGAGGTGGTTGAGGAGTGTGTTGGATTTATGTGGTTAGAAGAAGGAGGGGGATAGGGATGGGGAGGAGAAAAAGAATAGGTAAAGATGATGGTGAGGGTAGTGGGAAAGGGGAAACAAAGCTGGTGGTGAGTTTCAGGATCTATCTCTGCGACCGCAAAACAGATAATTGATTTCTTACCAAAACTCAAGTGGTATGCTCATCTACCTTTTTGTCTGAAATCTCTTGTCAAGATAGCAATACTACTGCAGGAGTATCAAGGATTCCTTCAGCAGAAAACAGTTGCAAGGACCACAGAGACACTATCATTACTGTCAGTAACCTAACTATATTAATCATAACAAATGGACCTATGCCAGATTGCTGGGTCATTAATTGCTATTTGCTAACAGGGTTTCCAAAACAAGCAAACTAACCCTGTCAGTCAGTCAGTCAGAAACCAGCTAATTTATATGTCTAGTATAACTTTAAGCGTTTTCCTTGTAGATAAATAGTTATTATTTGAATCTCTGAATAAGTCTATTCTCAAACCAATCAGTGTGCAACTGATCAACCGTAACATATAGTGAGAAACAGTGTCACTCTTAGAGCACCAGTATCCATCAGTACAAACAATTCATGTAGATGTAATCACTGTGTCTAATAGAAATAAAGTCACTGTAATGGAACATTGTCACAGGATCAATGTCTCCTGTTTTGAAAATAAACCCCTCAGCTTTGCCTTTGCACTTTATGTACCAGCAGGAGACCATATAATTCAATTCAATTGACACAACCTCTTAAATAGAGCTCTGAATGATCTATTGTGGGAATATCAGTAGCAACATATTTGGAAAAATAGAATGTTCTTGATCATTCTCACATGCTGGATTACACACTAGGTTTTCTACTGGGTGGAGACAGGAATAAATGAGCTGTGAGGGTACAAACCTTGTATGATCATGTTAAATGTTTGATTGTATAGATTTCTGTAATTTTTGGATCTGGTAATCACACAGTCACTCTGCTTGCACACCCTTCTTCTTCCGTGGTACATTGCCACACACAGAGAACGTTTGTGAGTGTTAGTCTCTTTTGAGTCCAGGCAGAAGCTCTCAATAGTACGCCTTTTGCCTCCATTTCCGGTTCAGAGGGACTTTTCTGCAGGTTTTGGGGATTTTTTTGTTTGTTTTTGTTTTTCTATTTTTCAAGAGCAGATGACACACTACTTCCTCAAATAAGGGGATTTTCCTGAATGATTTCATGGGCCAGCCCTTTGATTATCAGATCAGCATTCTCGTTCAGTTCTTTTCTCTGACGACTGTGTTCTGGGGAACTGTTCACTCAGTATGATGAGCAATGGAATTGCAAGCACTCTCCTTACTTAACCATGAGTGAATTTTTCACTTAGGCCCTGGTGGAGCAAAGCAGTTGAGCACATGCTCAACTTTTAATACTCAAATTGGACTATTCATATGCTTAAAGTTATGCACACAGTAAAGTGTTGAGTTCGACTGGGTCCTAAAACAAGGCAGTGGTCAGGGCTGATCCCAGTTTTCTCCTTTCTTGTAGTTGAGGTGTCTCCATCATCTGTGTCCAGATCCCAGGAATCTTAGCATCTCCCTATTCTGTCCCTTTTTCAGAAAGCACCTAAACACATGTTTAAGTTGGTGTTTTTGTGTCCAGACTACAAGAGCCTTATTGAATTTAAGTAGGCATCCTAAAGGAGCTTTACTATATCCAAAAGGACATTCTTCTAATGGTTTAAGGGTGGAATCACAGAGGCTTACTTGGCCAAGGAAAGACTACTGCTTTTCGGAAAGCCAACTCTCGGGGCAGAGAAAGCAACAAGGTGGGCTTCTATACTTCTACTCAGGCATTACAGGGTAGATATAGCCTCATATATGGGATCTGGAAAGTGCAGGTTACATTTCTGAGGTAATTCTCTTCCCCCCCCCCCCATATATATATATATATATATATATATATATATATAGACACACACACACACACAATGGCTGGATTTACACAGGAGTGCGGTCAAGAGGAATTTCTTAATTTTTTGTTAATTTCTTTATGCACTCTTACGACAGCCCAATTATTTGAGGGGGCTATGGTTGACTCTCTTTTAATGTTATTAGTTATAGTTACTGCTGGGCAATTCAATTAGACCTTGGGGTTGGGGTCTTCATCAGTAAAGCCATTGGACCTTGAATCCCTCTACTAGAATGTTATCTCTGATGGGAACCAAGAAGGATCCGACAGTGTCTTCTTTCATTTTTTGGGGGGGATAGTTCTAACTGAGTCAGAAAACTCCCACTTAGTGTTTCCCCCTCTACCCTAATTTTACTGCCATGTGCCTACATGTACCGAGCAGCCAAAATTTGTCCTTTAAGATTTAACTAATAGCTTCTGTGATAATGTTGCTTAGAATAGGAAAATACGTATCACCAAATTAAGGAAATCAGGAGAGTAAAT
The DNA here is from genome assembly GCF_025201925.1 of Gopherus flavomarginatus. Classification (NCBI taxonomy): domain Eukaryota; kingdom Metazoa; phylum Chordata; order Testudines; family Testudinidae; genus Gopherus; species Gopherus flavomarginatus. The sequence goes on along the minus strand of NC_066624.1, from coordinate 102,356,674 downwards.
CTGTTGTCTGTCAGGTCTGGACAATTGATCTGGTGTATTGTCTGTAACAGAGTAACAAGAATTTAAGCATGTAAACAACATTGAATGACATAAAGCCTCAGTTTAAATATTTAAATATAAACATTAATATTTAAGTTTAAATATTACTGTAATCAACTCTGGACACTTACAAAAGCCATAGCCACCAAGAAGTACATTTTAAAAATACTGAAAATAGCTTTATCTAACCTTACAGCTATCCTGGATAATAGCCCCTTCCACTCCATAAAAATTCCATGGAAATATATGTAAGAGCTGTTGCTTGAGGTTTAATATTCAAGTGAAATATTATATAGTAAGATGGTTGCACACAAAACAGATCTCTTTATAACTTCTAATGGTAGCTGGGTAGTCTTGAGGGACTATGCTGACTTCACATAGAACAGTATCCCTTTAACTCATAGCTCAGATAAACAATTTTAAATAAATATTGAAATGTAAAGTAAGTAAAAGAGTATTTTTAGTGCATTTTAGTCTACAGATATTAAAGAAAGTACAAACAAATCCCATGTTTTTTGAAGCAGTTAGCAAATTGTTGACATTAAATGACTGCATTTGAAATACACCAATTTATATTGAACTAGAAGAAATTCTTCGTAAAAAGGCTCTAGATGTTACTAACTTTAAACCCCCTCCCCAACACAAGAAATGTACATTTAGTAGCCAAAAGAGTTTCATAAATTTAAACAATGATAAAAATGTCAGGAGCTAATGAAAAATAGTAACTTCAGAGTTGAGACTGACTTGCTAGCATCTAAGCTTATAATGTTAATCCTTTAAACAAATGTAGGTACGTATGGCAGATCAGCATTAGCTATTACTTATACAATCCTTTAAATATATCTTCAGTGTAGGAAACAATTTCCAAGAATTGTTCTCAGAAATGAATATTCTCCTTGATTTAAAATAAGTAACACTCACTGAAGCTGTAAAATGGGGACAAATTAATTCCATTTTTTTCATTATATGATTTGTGCTGACCATGGTAGCCAGAATTTTACTTCCCTAAGAAAATATGGAGCTGCTAGCTTTGCATAACTCATAATATCCAAATACAATTCTGAATATACTGGAACTTGATATTACCATAATATCTAGGGGCCTGTTCTCCTGCATCACATAGCATATGAATTTGGGGAAGAGATTCATGGTTCAGTAATTAAATACTGTTTTGCTTTAGGTGAATACAATATGATGGGGGCTAATTTAGCTACAACTAATCAGGGAAGAGATCTTGGAGTCATCATGAATAGTTCTCTGAAGACGTCCACTCAGTGTGTAGAGGCAGTCAAAAAAGCAAACAGGAAGGTATAGAGAATAAGACGGAGAATATCTTATTGCCCTTATATAAATCCATGGTACGCCCACATCTTGAATACTGCGTACAGATGTGGTCTCCTCATCTTAAAAAAGATATACTGGTATTAGAAAAGGTTCAGAGAAGGGCAACTAAAATGATTCAGGGTTTGGAATGGGTCCCATATGAGGAGAGAGTAAAGAAACTAGGACTTTTCAGCTTGGAAAAGAGGAGACTAAGGGGGGATATGATAGAGGTATATAAAATCATGAGTGGTGTGGAGAAAGTAATTAAGGAAAAGTTATTTACCTGTTACTCTAATATAAGAACTAGGGGCCACCAAATGAAATTAATGGGCAGCAGTTTTAAGACAAATAAAAGGAAGTTCTTCACACAGTGCACAATCAACCTGTGGAACTCCTTGCCTGAAAAGGTTGTGAAGGCTAGGACTATAACAGAGTTTAAAAGAAAACTAGATAAATTCATTGAGGTTAAGTCCATTAATGGCTATTAGCTGGGATGGGTAAGAAATGATGTCCCTGGCCTCTGTTTGTCAGAGGGTGGAGATGGATGGCAGGAGTTAGGTTCATTCCCTTTGGGACACCTGGCATTGGTCACTGTCGGTAGACAGGATACTGGGCTGGATGGACCTTTTGGTCTGACCCGTTATGGCCATTCTTATGTTATGTTCTTAGGCAAAAACAAGAAATAAGCCATATCTGTGCCTTACGTTAGAACTATGCTAGGTGTTTCTGGGGACTTAATGCCCAGATTTGAAGCTTGTGAGGATCTTGTTATCATTTTAGTTCATTTTTCTTTTAGGGTTGTAATTCTCTGTCTTCAGGAAATTCCAAACAGTCTGTGTCACATTGTGTGCTCTGTACACTCAAATTGGCATGGAAAGATGGAGATTGCTGCCATAAATTAGGTCAGTAAAGCTGAATATTTATACAAATATTTACCGAGTGAGCTAAGGAAAAAAGTCGGACAGGGAAAAGAAAAATTATGTTTCAGTATTTTGAAAATAGAGCTGTATTATAGTGATTTAAAAATAAGACCAAAGCATTAGAGATAAAAGACGAAGATGTGAAAAGCAGCTCATGTTTTAGACTGCTAGGTGGAAAACAATTAAAGCATGACTATATGGGATGCAAGTAAGAGGGAGGGTTCATTAAGTAGAATTACAGGGAAGTTTGTTAATATATTTTCATATTTGACATCTCCTCTTGAGTTTTGAAAGCAAAAGAATATTTTTAAATAACAGCAGTTAAGAGATGAGTAAATTCAGAAATAGTGATACTTTTTCTGTTTGAACTTACAAACAACAAAGCCAGTTTTTCTTATCCACCAAGGACTTTAAAAGTGTTTTCCTTTGAATTCAGAAGTTTAGAGAGGCTCCCTAATAACAGCATTGTCAAAAACCATAAGAATCCTAACAAGGCCAATTTATAGTGTGCCCGATGGTAGGAAAAAGTCTCTCAAATGAAAATGTGAAAACAAACAGAACATTTTGGGGCAGTAAGTCAATAGTATAATCAAAGAAGAGACAACATTTAAAGACTTAAGAGAAAATGGGAAAATGCCAGTTATAATTAAAACTGATTTCTTAATAAATACATCCACAGTACAATTTTCTCCTTGAATTGGGCCAACTCTTTACCATAAGAAACTCTTATCAACTTCAGACATGATCTTGCAGGGAAACTTTTTTATAAATATAGGGCACAAGCATTTTGTTAAACTTTCTCTTCGTGTTTTAGTTTTTACATCTTGAGAGAGGGCACTTTTTTAATACCAGTGAAATTCAGTGTTATAGCACAGAATGTATTGGCATTCTTGTTAAGACCTCCTATTATGTTCCGAAGTTTTATAACTTGCCCATAAACATTAACTCTGAAGTTGGAACTTGGTGCTGAAACTGGAAATCTGAAATACTTTTCATTTGGAATTTACTAAGAATGGGGAAAGCACATCAGCCACAAAAGATGTTCTCAACCTCAGCCCAATCTCTGCACTGAACCTAGCTTGAATCTGTTTAAAGGTGAAACATCACTGCTCCTCAAGGCTCCTCCACCTTCCTTGATGATGCTTAAGCAGCTTCTGTATAGATGCCCAGGGCCCGTGATAGCAAAGTTGTATTGCTTGCTTCATATAGAGATACCAGTGTCTAGCAGATGGGGTTCCATAAGTTATGGATCTTAAGGTTAATCTGCAAAGTACTGTGAAGAATAACCTTTGGAGAAATGGTGTATTGCTGGGGAGATCCCTTTACGGTACATGGTGTTTATGTAAAGTATGGAGAGTTGAAATAAAGCTTTCCAAAAGGTTGTATAAATAAGCATATTCTTTTCTCAGTGCTTATCTACCTAAACAATTTACTGTCGCTGGAACTTTAGCAAAGATTGTGGTGGATTCTCCATCACTGGCAATTTTAAAATCAAGATCATTTAAAAAAAAAAAGATATTCTGTAGTTCAAGAACGAATTATTTACAGGAAGTTCTGTGGCTCGTGTAATAACAGGAGGTCTAACTAAATTGGGAGTGGGCAAACTATGGCCCGGGGGCTGCATCTAGCTTTCCGGACGTTTTAATCTAGTCCTCAAGCACCCACCGGGAGCAGGTTTGGGGCTTGCCCCACTCCAGTGCTCCAGCCAGGGAGCAGGGTCAGGGGCTTGCTCCACTCCATGCGGCTCCCGGAAGCAGCAGCATGTCCCCCCTCTGGCTCCCACATATAGGGGCAGCCAGGAGGCTCCACATGCTGCCCCCACAGCTCCCATTGGCCGAGAACTGCGGCTAATGGGAGCTGCAGGGGCGGTGCCTGTGGTCACGGCAGCATGCTGAGCTGCTTGGCTGCGCCTCTGCATAGGAGCTAGAGAGGAGACATGTTGCTGCTTCTGAAGCTGCTTGAAGTAAGCACCACTTGGAGCCTGAACCCCTGACCCTGTCCTGCACCCAACCCCCTGCCCCAGCCTTGATCCCCCTCCTGCCCTCTGAACTCCTCGGTCCCAGCCCAGTGTGCACCCTGAACTCCTCATTTCTGATCCCACCTCAGAGCCCCCACCCCCAGCTGGAGCCCTCACCTCCTTCCGCACCCCAATCCCTAATTTTGTGAGCATTAATGGCCCACCATTCAATTTCCATACCCAGATGTGGCCCTGGGGCCAAAAATTTGCCCACCCTGAACTAAATGATCACAATGGTCCCCTTGGACCTTGGAATCTATAAATAAACCAACTATCTGGACCTTTTCAGATTCATTAATTCAGTTGGTTTTATTTAAAGAGCATGGTCCTAAAAATGGTACGAATCTAAAAAAAAAATGTGATTCCACCTTTGTGTGTGCATGCTTAAAAATAAAATAGAAGTTATTTTCCAGGGTTTCTTGTAAAGTGGGGAAAAGAATCTGACTAATGTTTGTTTGTGTCTTTGTTGGAGAGGGTTAGTACATTTCGGAGATATTCATGTTGTGGTCGTGGTACCATTATGTATGAGTAAATGCAGGAGTCTGTTTATGCACAAAGTTTTTCAAAGGCCTGGAGCATTGGATAGACCTCTTTGTTGTGCAGTCAAAATCTACCAGAACGAAATAATTCCTTTGCTGCATTTTGAGAAATACTTTGTATTTACAAAGTCCAGGGCTCTACTGTTGACCCCCTAGTTAGCAGGCGTTAGAAGCTGCTGAAATTTCATTCATGGTGGTAGGTGCCCCTCATTAACTCCACCCAGGATAAACAGGCAGTGGGAGTGGTCCTTTAGGAAGTAGGATACAGGAGATCCTGGAGGGAAATTCTAGGTTACTGGAAGAAACTTAAGATGATGTTTGTTTTTGATGTTTTTTGATTTAAAGGAAGGTATTAGGCATGTGCCTAATCAGGGCCGGTGTGTTCCCTTTAGGCTGGGATGAGGAACCCCAACCCATTCATCCTTGGCTTAGGAACTGTAACTTCTTGGCATAGATAATATTTTTCAATCTAAATTTCATAACTCTGTTTTTGTAAGTCCCATTTTTAACTGTGACCTAGGCATTGGTTTTAATATGAAATAGGCTTATAGATATCTAAGTCACTTTTGAAAATGGGACTTTTAGGCTTCATTGAAAAAATTTCAATGGTTTCCAAATATTATTGAAAATGTGGATTCCAGGAAAAATTTTCTCTGTTGCTCTGTCAGGACCAGATTTAGTATTTTTGGCAGGGCCAGACTATTGTTAAATTTTTAGAATGTCAAGAGGCCTCTCTGTTGTGGGGTCAATACATAACTGCCAAAATTTGAAAAAATATTTTCAGTGGACAGTTTTTTTCAAATTAACCGGAGGGTTTAAGATCTGATAAGGCCTTCATCTGCCACAGAATTCTGCATGAATGAATGAATAAATAATGAATATTCTCCGTCTCTTCACAATGATTTAATTGAATCCAGAGTAAAGAGCAATATTAATATAATTTCAAGTGCTGAAAAGTACTCGCCATCTCATTCCTTTCCCTCGAGCACATAAGAATATACACAGGAAATCAGTGAATTAAATGTATTAACAGTCCCTTAACTTGTTTATGGACAGTAGTTTTTTAGTTTTTTCTCTTTCATTTTTTCCTGTTCTTTTACTCTTTTTATGTCTGGCCCATTCTATCTGTCTCCATTCCACTTGCTGCCCCCACCCCCAAAGAAAACAGCACAAAGCACCACCACCACTTTGGGCTTTGTTCTAATTCTGGGAAAAACAAATTCAGTCAATTTGTAGGTTAGCTAATTTAATGTATTTATCTTCCTATTATTATTTTCCTTGGCAGAAATCCTGTGTAGCTCTGTATGTTCCAGGAGAAAGTGATGGGATGACTGCTGAGCTGAGCACTTGTGATGTATTAATATAGCTGGCTGCTTTGGATTCAGTTGTTACCTGATAAGGCTTCAACCTCCTCATTGCCTCAAGGCTGATAGAACTGGTGTGTGGCTGTCACAGCTTCCCAGGCCATTCCAACACATGCAAACTGCTGGAGTTCTAGATCACTCCTGCCACGCCACATCAGAACTTCCCCTGCTTGTGGATCTAGCCCTGCAGGGAAGCACTAAGACTCAGGGCTCCCCCAATCCCCCACAACGGGGCAAGATGGCGCTCATGGCCCCTGCCCCATGGGCCAGATGAAATTAACCACAGGGCCGGATCTGGCCCGCAGGCCCTAGATCCCCCAACCCTGCCCTACGCATAGGAGCCAGAGAGAGGACATGCTGGGTGCTTCCTGGGAGCCTGCCAGCCCCGCTGCACCGCTAACTGGACAGTCAACGGCCTAGTCAGCAGTGCTGACCGGAGCCACCAGGATCCCTTTTTGACCGGATCTTCCGGTCAAATGGTCACCCTAATGTCAGCGAGAATGAAGACGGGCCATGTAGAGCTGGCTATGCTGGCCCTACGCCTGGAGAGTTCTGTGCATTGGGGTAGCTGGCTGAGCCAGCTTTGCAGCTGCTTTGCAGTAGTACTCCAGTGTGAATTGCCCACAGCAGGACGCAGAATCTATCCCTTAAGGTCTCATGGAACTTTCATGAAGTAGAAGTTTGTGGAAAGGAAAGTTTTAGTGGCATCTTGATTACCTTCTGTGCTTATGTAAACATTTTCACCTGCATTGAATTTTGCCTTTAATTCTATGTCAAAAGTTTGCCGAACTCCCACTTTTCCCATTATTGTACAGCGGAATGTGTGGTGGTTCTTTGCTTGACTGCTGCTCTCTACTCTCTACATAGAGGTCAGTGAAGTTCAGTAGTGAATTGTTTCTTGCATGTATAGAGCTGGGATCCCTTGGGATGAAAGGTGACATAGAGGTGTTGGAATCGGTAGCAATTTTAAACAAGCGCTATAGAAAATGGCTAAAACCAAGACTGTGAAAGAATCTGGAAACTTGTGCAACCCTTTTCTTGTAATAATTCTCTTATTTTAATGTCCTCACTGGGCAGATTCTATGCTTATTTAACACGTTTTCTTATTTTTCAAGCAGTGTTTAGTATTTCAAAAGTTTGTGTTATACTCTGCCACCTTTTGGCAATGAGATCTAAAACCTGTTTTCGTGTGGGACAAATGCCAGTTATTTCTCCTTACTTCACTGAACATCTTGCTGGAGAACACTTTGAACCAGCCTTGCTAAATGTTACTAGCTTACTTGCCTAAGGTGAATAACACTTCTGACAGACAAGTAAAATATTAGTTTTTCCTGATCTTCAATTATCAGGATAAAGAACAGGTGGCTGGTACATTTGTATCACAGTTTTGCAATTCTGCTTTGAATAGCTAGCCCTCTTGGTAGTAATAATGCTATTTATTTGCTAAATATTAAATATTTGTATTCATACCTGATTTCTCCATAATGTCTATCTCTTATTTTTCTAATGACGTAGTGAAATCTGAAAAATCTATAAAATGGTAGTAGGGGCACCACGCCAGTGTTATGAATTTCTGCAGGGTGTGTGGGTATATAACATAAGGAAACTTCCACATTGGCCTCTGTAACTCAACTACATTTTTTTTGTTTGTTTTTTGTTTTTGTTTTTTAATAGAAGACTATTGTTTCCTCTGCCATGGAACTCCCTTCCCTTTAGCTAGTGGTTTGGGGTAATAGGATAGTGTACAATGTTTGACAACTGAACAGTCTGTCTAAAAAGGACTAGTTTTTGATGTTGGTTTTTTATGCTAGATGGAGTTGCTGATACATACAACATAGTTGAAGAGTACATATATTCCCTGTGTTTAGCAACGTGAGCCTTAAAAATTATATTTAAACTTGTTTTAAAATTCCAAATGATTTATAGAAATGATAGAATTCACACATTTGTTCTAGTATTTTTGCAAGGCAAAATGCCTAAGCTTGCAGCAGGACAGCTCTTCAGAAATTTGTCAACCCCAGAAATGATTAGCTATGTTACCTTTTAGTTTGTGGGTTTATCAAGAAAAACTGCCCACTTCTTTCTTTTCATTATCAGCATGTTTGTGACTCTAAGGTAAGCTACTTAACTAAACTTTCCAAGTGTTATTTATAAGAAAAGGCTATCAACATACTTTTAAAATCTGGACATTGGTTCCTGCGAACTAGCAATTGTAAGCATTGTTATGCCTTCAGAAGAAAGAGAGAGATGAAAAAGATTCAAGTAGCATAGAAATTGCAATTTGGTCTCTTTCTCATTTTAAAGAAAAATTATGTCCTAGAAAGAATGTAAAGTCTTTTAAATTTCAGCTATCTAGTTACCCTGGTCTTATGAGTTTCTTTTGTTTTATTCTTGTTTTGTTTTTGCTTAGCTTTTCATCACTAATTGTTTCCCTTTTAGTTCCCTCTCCTTGACCGTTAGTATCAAATGACCACACAACCGTCCTACAAGTTATAGTAGGAGCCAGCTGAGGAAGCCAACATGTTTCATTCCTATTTTGTGAAGTGATATTCATTTTGGACAATCTAAGAAGGCCTATTCTCTACTGTTTCCTTCTATGTTTTACTGGTGCCAGGACAATAAGGCAATATGAGATCTTGTTGCAAAATCATTTTTGACTAACCTTTAGTCAAAAGGTGGGGGGAGAGGGGTCTCGTATTTTCATCTTTGACTAACTTTTTCAAACTCTGATACCGGTGAGCTCAGTATTGCCAACCTAAAACATTCAAAATAATTGTTTAAAAAAATCAAAGCCATAAACGTATCTTGTCTTCTGGTTTCTGAGCCTTTAGGGTACGCTCTGTTCACATTTTAAAGCTTTTCTCTGCAACTATGAGAGCTAGAAACTAACTTTATTTTTTTTTTAAAGTGAAAGCAGGGATTCTGACACGGTCTCTTGACCCCAGCTGTTGGGACTTTTAAGAAAAACACCAAATATTGCAATAATTGGCAGCACTATGGTTGATGGTATTGAGTGATTTTCTGCACCAATATACCTGCCTTTTTTTTTTAGGGACCAAAATTGATTTTCCTCTCCACATCTGCAGATTCACTGTCTCTCATTTAATGTATGAGCTGTGCATTTATAGTTGCACCATACGTGTAGATATAGAGGAAGAGCAGGACTGTTAGCAAGATAGTGCCTGATGGATTCTATAGCACAATGGGGGCTAACAGGTTTGGTTTCATAGTAGAAATGAATAACATGGACTGTGCAGTTCGACCTTATATAAGACCTGTGCTATTCCTCCATATTGTCCCCCTTCTTCTTGTGTGAATTTGAGACTTCTTAAAGTTAGGGAGTACAAGCACTAGTTAGAGACACGTAAAGTTTTATCAGGCCTTGTGAAAGATTTTCACAGCCATGTAAACATACCTCAATCTTAACTTGCCACCATTCTGCTATCACAGCTGTTTCTTGAATACACACTGTCAGTCATAGCAAGTTGTGTGGTAGTTTGATTACGACTGAGAATCTAGGATGAAGCCACTACATTTTCACTGTAACCTAAATTAGCATTTTAATCTAGGTCTTCAGAGGCAAAGGCTAGTGTGTTAACTTTGTTATAAATATTAAGATTCCTTCAGATAGTTGTTTGGATTACATGCCACAAAATATTGCCCAAATTTCTGTCAGAAACTGTGTACTTGGAGTTATTTTTGTTGGTAAATGCCACTGACAATCATTGTTACTGTGCAGACCTCAAATAAAAAAATGAAATACATATTCAAATGTTAATTAAAAGCGGATAAAGCTTTTATTAAAAGGAATGCTGTTGGGTCAAAATTGCCCCCTAAAAATATAATGGTTTTACAGAGCCCACAGTATTACCATGGTTTTATTTTAACAGAAGTATGTTTTTTCCTGAACAAATATATCCCTGCAGTCTTTGCAGCCTATATATTGCAGCGTTGTGATGTTGCTTGAGAACCTGAAAATAAAATTGATTAGAAAATAAGTGTTTAAAGCAAGTATTTTAGTTTCATTGTCCAAGTGGAAAGAAGTTGAAATAGTGAAAGATAAATTCCAGTTTAATTATGTGATTTGCTACAAACTGCATTACCTATATCATGTTGTTGTTTGGTTGTTTTTTAAATGAGGCCAGTCCTGTGGCTTCTGTTAATTAAAATAGTGCCATCAAATTATGTCAATTTACATCAGTTGTGTATCTGGCTTGATTTTAAAAAGAGTAATCTTTTACAATGGTGTGAGATAAATGGCATTTTAAAGGTGGAAATTCAGACACTTTACATTGTGAAATAAAATCCACGTTTTCAACATTGTGAAGAAGTGTCTTGTTTTTATATACCATTTGTTGAGTAACTGGGATTGGTTGTTTAAAAATACCTATCTAATTTACGGTTCTTTACTTTATTTTTAGGGTTATATCCTTTGTCGTGACCTCATGGTTTAAGTGGGAATAAAGATGAGTATAAGCAGTGATGAGGTTAACTTCCTGGTATATAGATACTTGCAAGAGTCAGGTGAGTACATGAATTATGATTATCAAGTTAATATTTCTTAGTTCCTTTGATAGTCAAGAAATAATTCATCTGTAATTGGCTTTGTCAGATTCATGGTGTTGGGATTTATAATTTAACCCGGGGGATTCATCCACTAGATGTGAACTGCTTCTTGTTGCTTTCTCTCTATATCTGTTTCCATCATGAGGATCGAGTCTGCTAAGTTGCCTCTTGCAACTTAATCAGCTTTAGTAATTTTAAATTTGGTAGCTTCTTACTAATAAAATAAGGGCTCGTTGAGTCTCAGGAAACTCATTTGCTCAGAAGAAGCTTTGATGTGCTGGATGGCCAAGATTCTTCATGCTCTGGACCACTTGAAGAGGTCTGCTGCAGAAAAATACTCTTGTGATATGCTTCCATTCTGGAGTCCTCCAAAAGACACTCCTATAGGTTGATCTTGTGCAACTGAGTTCCTTGGCAAAGCAGGAAAATAGAACAAGCTGATATTACTCTGTTTCAAACAAGGAAACATCAGTGAATGAGACAATAATGAATTATAGAATTTGTCATACTGTAAATGTGGATAAATAGATTTTTACCAGGAATGTATTTTAGAATCTCTGAAGTAAATTCCCTTTTCTAAAGATACTATCTGTATAGGTTTCTCATGTATGCGTCTTTGCTCCTTAGTGCAAGACTAACAGAAGTCTCCTAGCTCTTGAGGATAGCAGGGTAAAGCAAAAGTCTAATGCTGTTGTCATAAACAAAGGAAGGTGTTTTGTTTTTTCTCCCCCCCCCCAGTTGTGCCTATACAGAGCAATGACATCTGTAGTATACATTAAAAAGGTAAACTATTTCCCCATGCTTTTTCCCGCCCCTCCCTCCCTCCCCCGCCCCCCGGTTTCTTAGATCTCCTTGTCCATAGCTGGAAATGGGCCATTTTCATTACCACTACAAACAGTTCTTTTTCTCTCCTGCTGATAATAGCTCAGCTTAACTGATCACTCTCCTTATAGTATGTATGGTAACACCTATTGTTTCATGTTCTCTGTGTGTGTGTGTATCTTCCTACTGTATTTTCCACTACATGCATCCGACGAAGTGACCTGTAGCCCATGAAAGCTTATGCTCAAATAAATTTATTAGTCTCTAAGGTGCCACAAGTACTTACGTTCTTTTTACTACAAGGGTATCCCTTTAAATAGTTTGAGTACTCTAATTGTGCTCACTGTTTTCTATGTTTTAGAAGCCCTCAGAAACCAGTCAGAGTAACAATATGTAGCTAGACATGCATGTTTGTGTATATTTTGTGAACATGGTTATTTGGGACCCAGCTATGCCTATATGGTTTCTTTGTGGTGTTGTCTGAAGAACAAAAGCCACAACAAAATCCTTCACTGTCTTATTGGATACACTAGTTAGGCTGAGTTCTTCTATTTCTTCCAACCCATCTGCTGGAGGCTAATTTTCATATCCCTTGTTCCTTTTGTATCTCTATGTGATTGCATCTTTGTGTGTCTCTACCTGCGTTTACTACAACAGTGTAGTTGGAGCTGTGTCGGTCCCAGGATTTTAGAGAGACTGGGTGGTTGAGGTAATATCTTTTATTGGAAAGAAGTTTGTCCAATAGAAAATACTACCTCACCCACTTTGTCTTTCCTACAGCATGGCAGCTCAGCGCAGAAGCTAAAAAAAAAAGACCCCTCTGGCTCCATCCTTCACCAAGAGATGACTTCTATGTCTCTTCTCATTCAGCTTCAAGGGAATACTGCTTTGGGGATTTACTTGAAAAGAGAAACAATTTTCAAGAAGCTGTCTAACACCAAGGTTTTGTGACCATAAGACAAGCTCAAAGGCCGGCCATCTTCATCAATAGACACCAACTTTCCATGGTCCATTAATGATGGCAAGTGCAATATGAAAAGAAGACATTTTTTCTAGCACGCTAAATACATGCATTCTGTTTTAAGTTCCAGTGACAGGCACTTAGAGGTTGAACCTGATTATGAGCGGCTTTACTGCCTTTGGACTATCTATCTTCAGGATCTTTGGGAACATTTGATAGCCTTAATAGTATTTCTCTACTGTTTCTAGTGTAACACACCTTTTAATGAGCATCCTGTCAAACATGAGGCAGAACATTTAGACTTTCTTCCTCTTTTTTTTTTTTAGTTTAGCCTATCTCAGTTGAGTAGACTAAAAGTAAAAGTTTCAGAAATGCCTGGTGACTAAGGATCAGATTTTCAAAGGTATTTAGGCACCTAAAGATGCAGAGAGGTGCCTAGTGGGATTTTCACAAGCTCCTAAGCAGGTTGGGCACCTAACTCCCATTGATCTCCGTGCAAGTAAGTTGGATTTAGGCTCTGAAAACCCTGCATCACTTTTTGAAAATGGGACTTAGGCTCCTAAGTCACCTACATATGCTTGAAAATTGTACCCTAAACTTTTGCTTTATTAGCCAGTGCCTAATTGCTACTGTTCAGCTGCTTTGGCTCTGATCTCCATTTCACACTGAACAATTTCAAATACTAGCCTCACAATTGTGATGCTGGGAGTCAGAGTAGCCCACTTCTGTTCCTGGTTTAGAACAGTCGTAATTTAATGTCAAGCAAAGAGGGTCCCTTCTGCTACAGCCGATGGCTCAATTGTTGATCATTAAGGTACAAAAGTCTGAAGTATCACTATTGGTACTAATAGGGAGGGATCACTGGTTTAAAGAACACTCTGTGCAGGGATTTGGATTTGACATATGTGGTCCCTTTTATTCCAGCATCTGAGTTTGAGTTTTGCTCAGTGGCATCTAGTAATCTCCAGACTTTTTGAAAACTTGAAGTTTTGGAGTATTAGCTGTCAGTTAAGATGCTCCTTTTGGAAAATCGGTGGTGTAGAAGCATTTCTCTCAATTAGATCATCAAGGACTTGTCAGGGACAGTTTTGTTCACGTGACTCTGTTAGTCTGGGGAGAAAAAAAACAGAATTAATTTTTAAAATTTTTTGCTAGTTACTGGGTCACTAATTCTTTGATCTGGGTGATTTAGTTTCACGGATTTTCATTTTTTCTCAAACTCCTTGTGCTTTTCAAACTGTATCTTAGCATATTTTCAGTAACAATGAGCTGAAGATGAGCTGCATACTTCTATAAGGGCAACTTATCAACCCCTTATACATTGATCAAGACATCAGATGGACTATTGGGTTTGAAAAATAATATCAGGAAACTTCATAAGGCTTGATAGCTAGATAGTCACCCATTTAGAGAGTTCTACCCACTATTCAGTAACCATTAATGTTCTGCTTTATATTGATTTATTGTCATGTATTCAGTTCCAACATAAAATCCTTCTCTTGTTCTGTTGAGTGGGATTTTGTGGTTTGATCTGTGGGCTTTGTTCTGAGATGATGGAGAATAATGCAACATCTGCCCACTGCGCCTGGACTCCTCAGAGAGAGAGAGAGAGTGCACCAAGAAGCAGTGATGGATAACTCTTTCGGTGCCTATCTTCCAAAAAAAAAAAAAAAAAAAAAAAAGGAATACAGTCAATGTTCTTTATGAATTTATAGAAAACCATCATAAATTCTTGTTCCATTTGCAGAATGTTGTTTTAATAAAAGTAGTGCTATATATAAAGTTTGAAAGGCGTTTCCCAGAAGGAAATTTTAAGGGGATAATTGTCCGTAAGTGAAAGGCTAATTGGTTAAAATAAAACATTTCTGCATGTTAAATTTATCTTTTCAGGACAATCAAATACATAACAGGTTAATTTCCAATACCAGTGTCGTATTGTGATAAACTGTCCACTCTTGAATCCGTGTGTAGCAAACATGTCATTTTAAGTGCCAGCATACACAAATAAAATGCTCTGTCATGAATTTAATTCTCTGCTACGTAGACATTTTATTCTTTTTTGTATGTAATAAAAAAAAATCTGAGCACAGAAAAGTAACAGGTAAATCTCAGCAGAGCCCTTTAATTGGTTTATAACCTGATAACTTGTAAGCAGTTTTACTGAGGGACTATGCAGTTTTCAAGAGAGAATTAACAAAACAGAAACAGACAAAAATAAAAGGAAAAGTATCATAAAATAGAAAAAGAGAATATTAAATGTTTTTTTAATCCTACCACGTGTATTGCAAATACAAACCTAATATAACTGAAATTTTCTGTATTTGTGTTTGTATTGCTTGCACATTTAAAATAAAATATAATAGAGGCATGTTTGAGGTTTCTCTTTTATATATTTGCTATAACGTTTGTTTGTCTCTATAACCAGAAGATCTTGCAATATTTTGAGAAACAGTTGTCAGTATATGAGTAAATCAATTCTGATAGTTTTCCCCTTGTCTTTAGGGTTTTCTCATTCAGCATTTACATTTGGTATAGAGAGCCATATCAGCCAGTCTAATATAAATGGTGCTCTGGTGCCACCAGCTGCTTTGATTTCTATCATCCAGAAAGGTCTGCAGTATGTAGAGGCTGAAGTCAGTATTAATGAGGTAAGGAGGTTTCTTGATGCCTACAAAAGCATTATGTGCTTGCTTATATTACATTTGAATACTGGTATTTTTTTCTTAACTCTCTTGTGTCCTATTTATTTACTTTTACTTCAGATTCCTTACTGCTGGTGTTCACCATGACTCCACTGGTGGAACCAGAATGGAGTGACATAACTGTGTAGGGGTTCTGCCCAGTGCAGCCACACAACACCAGGCATGGTGTGCTGGCTCATTGCTTAAAGGTCCGTTATCTGTGGAGTTTTTTTCCCTAATATAATGTTGTAGTTAATCCGGAAAATA
Source organism: Gopherus flavomarginatus (assembly GCF_025201925.1). Classification (NCBI taxonomy): domain Eukaryota; kingdom Metazoa; phylum Chordata; order Testudines; family Testudinidae; genus Gopherus; species Gopherus flavomarginatus. Next base: position 102,341,175 of record NC_066624.1, on the reverse strand, counting down.
CGCACATTATAAAATAATAGTACAAAAGAACAAGAATTCTTAACTTCTCTTTGAAGGTTTTCGTTCCATGGTGAACTGAGATTAATGATAGGCAAACATCTAAAGGTTCTGGGGTTCAGTGTAGAGAGTAGTCCAAAAGCTTGGGGACCTATTCAAATTCTTTAAGATTTACTATCCCCTCTTTCAACTCAGGGGCAGTCTCCCTCTCACCATCACCTACTTATCAATAGGCTCAGAAACTTCCTTATCTTTGAATTGTTGCTCCCTTCTCAGTGACATCAGGATTTTCAATAAATGGCCTTGTTTGTTGGGATTTCCAAAGTCTATGGTTTGTCCTGAATGAAAGTACTGGGGAAGCCCCAGTTTCAGTAGAGAGGCTCAAGAGAGGAGAGGAGAGGCTACAGGGCTCCACTAACTGTTGTAGCTAGAGCCCCTGTTAAGGTGGGTTGGGTGGGGGGTGAGGAGGAAGAGGAGAAGACCCGTACAACTCTGTCAGGGGCCCACCATTGGGGAAGGCTCATGGAGAGAAAGGAAGGGCTCACTAAATGGAGAAAACATTTGAATTTGGTTAGGACAGGAATGATGAACGTGCCAGGGAGACTCGTATTTTGCCTGAACTGGCTTATTATCTAGTCGACTCTATTATACATGATGCTTCCATGATTATTCCATGAGTGTGTTTCCAGCAGTGGAGAAAGATACATATCTAAAAGGTTGATCCTGTAAGGTATCAGCTTCTTGCAGTAGAGGCCTTTATATTTGTCAGTTAAGCTATGGCAGCCAGATTGTGCATCAATTCTGGTGTCCTCACAGTCTCTCTCGGGTCTTTGAGTTGGTTTAGCTGCAGCTTCCGCGGCTTGAGTGAAGGAAATCCATTTCCTCAGGAAGGGTCATAAACCCAAAGCAAGTGCTCAGAGCAGGAGAAGGAGAACCTCTATTTGTCACTAGGAATCCCTCTAGATTATAAAAACAGACCCTCATAAGGCCTTAACTAACATGAGACTATTTTTGACAGAGTCTTGCCCATTTCATGATAAAATTCTTTGTTTTTAAATTATGCTAACACTGTTTAAAAAGAAAGAAAAACTACTCAAAAGCACCAGATATTGTGTTTATGGAAAATTTCGTAGGACTTCATAAGCCATAGTCTAAACTTGCAATGTATGCAGCTCTTCAAAGCAGTTGGATTTTTTTGCTGCAATCACTCACATTTAAAATATTCATAAGTAGCTTACAAAAGGTTATTTCAAATGAAAGGCATATAACTTTTGGTCCCAGAGTCTCTGCTAGAGGCCTACCGTGGCTTGTTTACTCACTTTATATGATGATCACTCTAACGTTTGAGTAAAATTCCAGACCTAGCCGCAGAGAAATAAATGATGACAAGTTCTGTATAGCATTTCTCTCTGCATTTGTGACTGGTTGCCTTTTTATTATACTAAATTACAATTTTTGGAATGCACAGTTTTCCCTGGAATTTTTGTTGTTAATGACAGCTAACATTTGGTGTTATCTTTTCTGTGTGTTTTTCCTCTCCCCGAATTAGGATGGTACCTTGTTTGATGGTAGGCCAATAGAGTCTCTCTCACTGATAGATGCAGTAATGCCTGATGTGGTACAAACAAGACAACAGGCCTATAGAGATAAACTTGCACAACAACAGGCAGCAGCTGCTGCTGCTGCAGCTGCAGCTAACCAACAGGGCTCTGCAAAAAATGGAGAAAATACTGCAAACGGAGAGGAGAATGGAGCGCACACTATAGCAAGTAAGTTGAGGTAGAAAAAGATCTCCACCTATGTACACAATTGTGTGGCTATATCCTTGTTATATATTATAATAATAATAATACCTAGTTCTTAGATAATACTTTTCATCAGTAGATGCAGCCTCTTATTGTATCTGTAGTGTACCCCTCAGATAGTAAATGCATCCATCAGATAAAGGGGCTTGTATCTGTAACCCCATGACTTGTGGAGAAGTTTATATGTGATATTTTAATAGTCAGTTTCTCTACAGTGTGTAGGGATGGAGACTTATAAACTCTGGGCCATCAATACTATAGGCCAGATTCTCATTTCCAGCCTAGCTCCTTTGTGCCACTGGGGGGTTATTGCTGTAACTTTCCATCTGAGAATTCCCCCAGGGTAAGGGAGCTCTCAGCTTGAATAAAGCCATCAGATGTGACTCCTCTGAAAACTGCTTCTCCCCACCCTCACCCCAGTACGGGGATAGGGAGCATGGAGGGCATAACTCCCCTCCATCAATCCTCAATTAGTCTAAGTTAGAGTAGTGCCGAGGTTACTCTGACTCATACCAGTGCCAGCACAGGGTCAGACTGGCCTATTCAGTCAGACACCTATAACCAGTTTCCTGATGGCCACACCAAGAAGATCGCAACTGCAAAGGAGAAGAATCCAGCCTTGCATGGAAATTGAATATAAATCACTTTGATACCAAAAGATGTGTCTACCTTCTTGCAACAGTACAGATCAGTTTTCTTGATTCATTATTCAAAATTATTTGACACAAGTTCTTGCAAATTTTATTTACTCACTGGTTTAGTGATGGCGCTGTGCTGTTTAGTTGTGTTTAGTCATATAAATCATAGTTTTGGATAAGTTTACTCGTATAATCAGGTTCATAGTGTGAAAGCTCCCAGAATAGAAATGTAGCTTTCTGGAAAGGCTTGATTACATGAACGTTTTAGTGAAAAAGAATGCAATCAGGCACAAGAGCAGCCAAAGAAAATTTTGACTGAATATTCACTTAAATCTTGTGCATTATTTGCCCAGCTTTACAGTTGCATTGTATTAGTTTCTTTAATTTATTATCTACAATAAATGAATCTGGAAAAACAAACTGCCTCCGTAAATTTTATAAATGTCAAAACTCCATAGTAATATTTCCTTGTTAACCGTGAGTTGTAACCTGAAGCTTTAGAACTATTCTACTAAGCAAGTGTAAAAATATGATATACCAGCAACCCCTACTGGCTGGAACACCAAATCTTATTGATATTGATTCTGTTCAATCAATACAGTTTTTTATATGATGCTGTAATGGCTTCTTCTCTTCTCTCACACACAAGCACTGACACACACGCCGCTAAAACACCTTTACTATTAAATTTAAGCAGTGTATGTACAGTGGTTTTGTTTATACAGTGACTGCCATGGATAAATGTGGAGCAGTTTAATGTTTACCACTCTTGATATTCATCTTGGTTTTCTCTAAGAAAACTCTCTTGATGTGAAATAATATTTTTAAAAATAGAGCAGTATTGGTGGTAGCTGGCAATAAAGCTGTTTTTTAATGATGAATTACCCAGAATATATTTTACAGAACAATGAGGATTCAGTATACCTTCCACATGGAAAAGCAACATGTAATCATAATTTGATACCAGCTGTCAATATAAGATAAAAATCTCAGTTATCAGTGTACCATGTATCAAGAAAACCAAATGTCTGCCTGTTAATTAAAATAGTTTTTAGAAGTGAAAGGGCTGAAATGTTGATTTCACACTCAATTATAGCCATTACTTTAAAGTTAAAATGCAGAAGTTTGCTATTTCATGTACAGTACAGGCAATTGATTTCACATTCATAAGATAGAAATCAGGTACTAAATGGATGAATAAAAGAGAGTATAAGGCCTGACAAATAGCGAGAGTATGGTTTTTTAAATACAATTTTTACAGTGATTTTTCACAAGTGGCTATTAACTTTGGCTTCAGTTTTGGTGCCCAGTGTGAGACACGTTAAGGAGGCTTAAGGGAGGGCTTTTGGTGCTTTTTGTAATTCACGGTCCCTTTAAGGTTTCTCAGATTGGATATCTGAATCTGAAATCACTGTTACATTCAAAAATCTTAGCCGTAGGTTCTGTGAATTTACCTTTCCAGAATAAACCTACCAGTTAATATTCAGCAGATGAAATACATTACCCCAAGCTGTAAAAATCCAAACTCTCTTCTGTTGTTTTCCATAATTCAGATAATCATACGGATATGATGGAAGTGGATGGAGATGTCGAAATCCCTCCTAACAAAGCAGTGGTGCTGCGTGGTCATGAATCTGAAGTATTCATCTGCGCCTGGAACCCTGTTAGCGACCTTCTGGCCTCAGGGTATGTTTTCACAAAAAGAAGCAAAAATGGCAGTTCTCATTGCAACTGGGTATTCATATACTTTGCAAACACGATACGCTATGCCCCATAAACAGTATCTCTTCTGCCGCTGTTTTGAAGTTCCTGACTTAGAACTTTCTTACCCTAGGAACAATTTTCCCTGCAAGGTATGAGCGCTTGTCAGAATCCAGCTGCCAGATTTTCAGTGTACTCGGGTGAACTTTAAATGTTAGGGGATATATGGCTTCCTTTCCCCCTCTCCAGCCATACAGGGGAAGGCCAGTTAGTCAGAGATGCATAGCTGATTGACAGCATCCCCCAGGATTTGGAGCAAGCAGTCAACTCTCTTGATAGTTATATCTCTATATAAGCAGAGTTGGTTTTCCATCAGCAGTGAAAACAATGGCCTTGCATTGCAAGGGTGAGAAATACAGCAAGGACACTCAGGACAAATATAAGACAGCTGAGATGGAGGATAAAAGCTGGAGACTCTCCAGCTGAGATCAGGACTGTTGCAAGTATGCCAACGCACTATGAGACCTTGAAGAAGGCACTGACTCTTGCTGCGTCTCATCTGTAAGATGGAATAGTAATACTTTTCCCACTTCACGTGAATGTTGTGACAATTAAATCATTTAATGTTCAGAACGCTCTGTATAGTACTTGTAAATCTCTTACTTTGTACTAAAGACCAGTAGTGGTTGGATTTTTGTCTAATAATCTTGAACAACCAGTTTACCTAATCATTATCTCCCTTAGAAATTCAGTTATTATAGTTTCCAGTACTTGAGGTGTGTGTAATAATTTAGATATTCTGATGCTAATTTGTAGGGGATGGGAAGATAACAATGTTAGGATTTGTTTGGGATAACTTAACACATCTTACAGATCTGCTCTGTCAGGAAGGGGAAAGCCTGCAGAATAAAATTCTGACTGGAAACCAAACGTGTATATGAGAAGTGAGAATGCTCCTATGAGTCTGATCACACCAGACTATTATAACTGTCCCTGGAGTGACTGTAACTGGGACCTGCTCTCACATCTACTGACTTTTTTTTAATACTGATGTGTTTTTGAATGTTTTATGGAAAATATACTAACATATAACATTTTTAAAATCAAGTTTCTAAAGAGGAGACCACACTATATGTCCATGCTTGTTGAAAAGGACACTGTCTTTTCTGTTATGAATTAATTTGATGTTATTTTGATTGCTTAGATCTGGAGATTCAACAGCACGGATATGGAACCTCAGTGAAAACAGCACTAGTGGCTCCACGCAGCTGGTTCTCCGACATTGTATACGAGAAGGTGGGCAAGATGTACCAAGCAACAAAGATGTGACATCCCTGGATTGGAATGTAAGTAGAAATTACAAGTGCTTGAAATAACCTGAAGAAAAAAATGCAATTTTGCACAGTCAGATGCTAAGGGTACATCTGCACTGGGGCTGAGATGCCATTTCCAATTTGGATAGATGAATGCATACTAGCTTTATTCAAGCTAACATGCTGGTAAAAATGGCAGCACAGCTGCAGTGGGACAAACTAATCACCCGTACCTAGAGTCTGAGGGCTTGTCTGTACATATAGCACATCGGCACAACTGCAGTGGTTAGTGAAGATGCTGTCTAGGCCAACGGCAGAGCTTCTCCTGCCAACAGAGATACTCCACCTCCCCAACAGGCAATTGCTATGTCAACGGGAGAATGTCATCGACATAGTGCTGTCTACACCAGGAGTTCAATTGGTATAACTGTCTCGCTCAGGGATGTGGATTTTCTGCACCCCTGAGAGATACAGATATACTGACATAAGTCTGCAGTGTAGACCAAGCTGCAGTTAGCACTGGCAGCTAACTTACCCAGGCCACCACAACTACACTGCTACTGTTAGCACATTAGCTTGATCATCTATCCAAGCTGGAAATTACACGTCTGGTTGCAGCATGAACATACCCTAAATGGCAAGGGCTTTGCATCTTCTGTTATTGCTGTTAAGTGCTTCTATTTTAGAGTCATATCAGAATTATATTTTCATTTTATTGTATGCATCTCTCTTTAATATACTGCAGGTTCTGGACTAAATAGCATGACCCTTATGCAAAACATTTTCTATCTGAAGTTTGCTCTGTGCCCCTTAGGTTTGAATTGTATAATAAATGTAATAACTTTTTTGCTGACAGAGTGAAGGTACACTTCTAGCAACTGGGTCGTATGATGGATTTGCAAGAATATGGACTAAAGATGGTAATCGAAATGCTTTACATTTCCATTATATTTTTCTGCGTAGTGCCTCACAACATGTTTCTCTCATTTCTAGAATGTAATAATTTCAATGTAAATTTTCAGGTAATCTTGCGAGCACCTTAGGGCAACATAAAGGACCTATATTTGCATTAAAATGGAACAAGAAAGGAAACTTCATTTTAAGTGCCGGAGTGGACAAGGTGAGATAATTATTGGCTAAATAAATTATTTATTTCATGGTTTAATTATGCGTGACAAACACTAAAATAAGAATTTGGTAAGCATGTAGAAGATAATAAGATCATAGAAAGTATGGATTTATAAAGAACCAGTTGTGCTAGATAAACTTGATCATGTGATGTAGAGTTGGGAAACTAGTTGATTTGAATGCAGTGGATAAAGTGGGCCTGGTTCTCTTCATTATAACAATGTAAGTCAAAAGTAACTCCCCTGAAATCAGTGGCATAAAACTAGTGTATCTAGGATTTATTTTCTGAGGTACAGTATCTCGAAAAATGGAAGAACGAAAAATGGCAATGTATCTAAATGTGGGGAAGTGGCCAGTGCAGTGCAGTGCAGTGGCAATCATTGCTGAATCAGGTTTAGACCACATCTTTAAGAAAAATGAAGGAAGAGGTAAAAGCTGTTTCTGAAAAACCTCTCATTCAGACAGTAGTGAGAACAGGGAGGTATTGAAGAGTAAAAGCATAAAAGATTGAGAGGGATTGTTTAGGATTTTCTGGGCTTATAACTCAGAGCGGTGGTACAAAATTGTGCAAAGTTAAACGCAGGCTTTGCTGTCAGGAAAAATTTGATTAGATCCAGTTTGATTGTGAATGATCTCCCAAAAGACGAGGTAGAAGCCTCATTGCTTCAATCATTTAAAACTCAACTGGAGAATACAATTGAAAATATAGTGTCAGAAAATATTCTATATTGTCTGAGAGATGAAAAAGTTCGCAGAATACATGACCTAACTTTTGTAAGAAAATATCAGGTCTGTTCATGCTTCCATTGAATGCAGTAACAAAATCCTCACTAACTTCTGTCACAGTAGAATCAGGCCCATAGGATAGGATATAATATAATTATTTTTAAAATATGTTTATTTTGCCGTAATAGTTGACTCATATGAAATATTTGTATAGCAGAAAGATGCCAGAGTATTGGCAAACTGCTCAAAGAGAGTTTATAAGAAGGTAACAGAAATAATTTAGTAGCTGAAAAGTTTGATTTATGAGAATAGATTTAAAAGCTATAAATATGTATAGTTCTTCTAAGTGTCAGTAACAGAGAGCACATAATGGCCATACAAATATTTGAAGTTAAAGGAATTATTTAGGATAAGACAAAAAGGTATAATTATGAGTAATGTGATTACGTTAAAAGAGAGAAAAAATTAAGATGCAGTCAGAAACTGCTTGCTTTCTGGCAATTAAAATATATTAGAGTAGTCTTTGAAAGGAAGTGGTAGAAGACCCATTGTTTGGGACGTGTGAAACTAGACTTGATAAAACACTAGAAAATGTACAATAGTGACCAATCCTGGCCAGCAGGAAGATGGGTGTAGAGGACCTAATAGACATTAATGATGGAAAAGGCCTATGATTTGCTAGCAGTTTTACAAGTTTGTTTATTTTTTAACTCAGACCACAATTATTTGGGATGCCCATACTGGAGAAGCCAAGCAGCAGTTTCCCTTTCATTCTGGTGAGTACTTCTCTGCAGGTGACAGCTCAGATTGGTCAAAAACAGAACAAAAAGTTTTAAAATGTTAACGTGCTGAGCTTTTTCAAATCTAATATACCTATTTATAGCTTTTTAATTTGGATCTGACAGCACAGAAACTGTCCTAGTAATATACCTTTGAAAAACCAATTTTGTGTGTGTCTGCTACCGTCATTGATAACCTGTATTTCAGTCTGTTATGTTGTATGTGGGGAAAACTATAATAGACATGTATTATTGTAAACTGGCATATCCCTCTTGCTAAATGAAACATTAATGAAAACTAACTTTCTTATCATCTGTGTGAGTGTATTTAAGAACGTACCCAAAATTAAGATCTGTTTGTGTTTTATATCTTCGTGATGATCCAGAATTAAAATAGATTTATTTAAAAATCAAAACAGACAAGTCCATTTCATTATTTCTTTTACCCCTGGTGGCTTGGGAGATAGAGCAGAGGAAGCAAAGTGTATGGCATTTGGTGCCTGTTCCAAACTCCCTCATGTTCCCACCTTTTTGACTCCCTTAACTTCATGGACTTAATGGCATGGCAACAACCAGAAGGGTCACTACTGAATAATGTAAAGCATTCATGGCTACTTGGAAGGAGCTGGGAGTAGTATTTGCAATGAGCTTCCAGCTCCTGCCAGCTGGGGTGCAAGGACCATGATTGTCTCAAATTTGGATCAGTTCATAGTGGCTTATTGTGCTATTAGACATCAATGTGTGTCTTGTCTTCTGTAGAATTGTTTCATTTCAGATATGTTCCCTGTTTTGATTCTTTCCTATTAAACTTAATTTCATGTGTCTACATTAAACTGCATTTGCTGGTCTACATTTCCCACTGCTCTAACATACTTAAAACCCTTTGTTAATTCTTTCCACTTGATTTAGTCACTCCCTGTTGGCATTTGTTCCAAGTTACAAAGCTGATGCACTGAAGACTTACAAATCAAACCTTTCCAAAGTACATATTAACTTAAATATCTCTCCTTATTTTTCTAGCACCAGCGCTAGATGTTGACTGGCAGAGTAACAACACATTTGCTTCTTGCAGCACAGACATGTGTATTCATGTCTGTAAATTAGGACAAGATAGACCTATCAAAACCTTCCAGGGTCACACAGTAAGTAGTGACTTGGTTTCTATATACTGAATGAAGTTTTAAAATCTCCTTATTACTTAATTTGTTGGAAAATGTGTGTTTGCTATTTGATAGTATCAGTATATTATTAGTAGTATTAATCAGAGATGGGGGCTGTATTGTGCCAGGTACTATATGCATATATAACATCCAACCAGTCCTTGGCAAGAGACAATAGGTAGATACCACAAACAGGGTAGGATGCACAAGGTAACAGTGAATCATTTATGATTAGAGTAATCAGCAGCCACAGCACACCAGCTGCCTTACCATTGTCAAGTGATTTTGAAGTTCCCCTATGCTGTGGTGCTTAACAGAAAGATTTGAAGGAGAGTAAAAGGGTGGCTTTGAGATACACCCATGCAGAAGAAGGCACAAAGGTGCTTTGGGAAAATTTTGACTATTGGGCAATGAGGGTTGGTATGGTTGGTGGAGTAGAAATGGGAGTTGATAGTATTTTGAAATGTAACTGTACAAGTACTCCTGTGTACTGTCTAACTTTATTTTTGTAAGCTGTGGTTTATAATGGAAACAAAGACTTCAACTTTATTTTCATTATTCAATTTTAGAATGAAGTAAATGCAATCAAGTGGGATCCTACTGGTAATCTTCTGGCATCCTGTTCTGATGACATGACTTTAAAGGTAACTGCAATTTTGGGCAATAGTACCATTTTATAGTTATTGTACACTGCAACCTCTGTGTTTGTTTGTAGAGATCTACCATGTGCACTACTAGCCTTATTGTTTGGCAGTTCAGTAATTTTAATGTCATTATTTTATTCTTTAACATTTTTCCTCTTTTAAAAAACCTGACACAGACATTCCTAAAATATCTCTATTCGTTAACGACAGTCTTTCATCCAAAGGGCCCAGCCCTGTGAATTTATGCATTGACTTCACAGGAATTTGAGTATAATTTACTATACACATGTAGCGGTTTACAGGATCAGGCCCATTAATAATTGTGCTATCACTTACACTTGTAGTTATAGAGAGATTGCTCAGTCTTGCTCAAAGAGAAATGTTACAATCAGTGTAGTGTATGGTTTATGTAGGACCAGGCTGTAGTTAGCTGCTGTGCTGGCTTTCTTCAGAGCTGTCTTAATATTACTGGTAGTACACCACTACCTCGATATAATGCCACCCGATATAACATGAATTTGGATATAACGTGGTAAAGCAGTGCTCGGGGGGGGGGGGGGGGGGGGGGAGTGGAGCTGCACACTCTGGTGGATCAAAGCAAGTTCCATATAACATGATTTCACCTATAACGCAGTAAGATTTTTTGACTCCCAAGGACAGCGTTATATCGAGTAGAGGTGTACTATGATAGCACCTAGAACTCCAGGTATGGACCAGGCCCTCATTGTGCAAGGTGCTGCACAAATACAGAACAGAAAGGCAGCCCCTGTCCAAAGAGCTTTGCCATTTAAGTATTAGGCAAGCGATAACAGATAGAGTGATGGGGAAGTACAAGGAAACAAGGAGTCAGTATTGATCGTCATGACAGGCAGTGGTTTCAGCCTGTCCTTTATTAGGTTTTTCTGTAGGAACCATGGCAGAGGAAAGTTTTAAGGAGGCATTTGAAGGACGATAACAAGTTAGTTTTGCGGATGTTTACAGAGACCTTCTCCCATGCACATGGGGCAATGTGGGAAAATGCATAAAGGTGTTTGACTGAGAATTTAACAAGTGAGCAGTAGCGTCTTTCGTCATGCAACCTGTCTGCCTGCCATGCAAGTACCTGTAAATGGGTCTAAAAAAACATTCTCAACATGACCACGTTTACCATATTAGTTGCTACACAGTTTCCCTGAAAGATTGTCTGCAGTCCTCTGGCCTTGCTGACTCAACAGGACTCCTTGTTATGCACATGAATAATTTACAGCCGCATGACACCTTACAATAAAGCTTGTTTAACTGGGGGAAACTATGGAAATAGATTAGCATGAAGGGTCTGCCATTGCATTAGGAGTCCAAGCTTAGATCCCACAGTGGTAGGTACCTTAGAAAAACTGAAGATGGACTTGAATTGACTTGAATGCCTCGACCATTCTCATTTTAGAGTTGATGCTTTCCAGTATCATTTCATTTACTCACCTCATTATGTTAAGCTAGTGACAGGTGTTTTACATTCTGCTATTACATTCCATACACTTGGCAATACTTTGGAACATCAGGTCTTTTGTACCTAAGTATTGTGACAGACCCAGACCAGTGGGGTACAGGAGTTTGGTAGAGGGCAAATATACTGGTCACTGGATGAGTAGTTTTCTGTTCTGTGAGTGACCAGAGCAGAGGCTGCACTAGAGTAATCAGGAACCTGCTAGAATCAATTAAGGCAGACAGGCTGACTAAATCACCTGCAGCCAATCAAGGCAGGCTAATCAGGGCACCTGGTTTTAAAAAGGAGCTCACTCCAGTCAGGTGAGGAGGAGCCAGAGGAGAGGAAGTTCGTGTGAGGAGCTGGGAGCAAGAGGCACAAGGAGCTGAGAGTGAGAGGCTGTGCTGCTGGAGGACTAAGGAGTACAAGCTTTATCAGGCACCAGGAGGAAGGTCCTGTGGTGAGGATAAAGAACGTGTTTGGAGGAGGCCATGGGGAAGTAGCCCAGGGAGCTGTACCTGTCATGCAGCTGTTACAAGAGGCACTATAGACAGCTGCAATCCACAGGGCCCTGGGCTGGAACCCGGAGTAGAGGGCGGGTCTGGGTTCCCCGCAAACCTCCCAACTCCTGATCACACAGGAAGAGTTGATCCAGACTGTGGGGAAGATCACTGAGGTGAGCAAATCTGCCAATAAGCGCAGGACCCATCAAGGTAGAGGAGGAACTTTGTCACAGTATTTGAGAGTGGGCACCACCATTCTTCAGTTTCCCTGAAGGACAGGTTAAGATACCCTTCTTTACATTGAATAATATCTTACTTTACAAGGAATCCCCCTGAAGTCAGTAGAACTATTTATGGAGTTAAGATGTAGCTAAACCAGAGTCAGAGTATGAGAATCTGGCATTTAATGTTGTCTTATATTTGTTAATACAGAGGTCACAGTCCCTTCAGATTCTCTCTAAATACACTTTGATCATTATGGCTCTAATTGTGATGTAACTGGGATTTTGGATGTAGTCTTACAACACATCAGTGCTTTTTCTTTTACTAAGACTTTATATAACAGAAATATGCAAATAGATACTGCAAATGTTTCAAACCAGGAATACTCTGTTGTTTATATTTTATTTATTTATTAAAAGGGCCTAGTGTACTCTGCAGCTCTTTCTCGATGTAGAGCCTTTCATCTCCAGGTTGCTGCTTCACATCTAAATCAGACTGACAGCAATCTCTTCATTTCACCGTTTCACAAGCTGTTTGATGTCTCGTGGTCTTCCACTGTAGTTACTATTGGATAGATATCCACATCATTAACCTCCCCCCCCCCCTTCCATTGCAGTTAGCACACTCCTTGGCCTTTCCCAAGGAGTGAATATGAAAGAAGATTGAACTACTCATGTTTAGAGGTTTTGTTTCCAGGTTATGTTTGAGCCACCTGGATATGGTGGTAAGGGGAGCCTTGGACTGATGCCAATGTGTTTTCAAACCAGTGAATAAAATGAAGACTTTAGTCTCTAGGGTTCTTCATACAGAAACTTTTACTGGTGCTGAATGTTCTTCACAATGAGGGAAAAGGAACTAGGTTTTATGTTTTGATCCAGCCATTTTAAATCAGAAATATAGTTAAATCTTTCCCCTCCCCCCTCCCGGTGCCCGCTGTCATTAAGGGGATTCTGATTCAGGAAAGCATCTTAACTTTAAACACGTGTTTAAGTGCTGGCCGTAACAGAGATGGACTTAGGAGTATGTTTAAATGCTTTCCCGAGTCACAGCTAAAGTGAGGTGAGCTAAAATTACACCAAATTAGATATCATTAAAGGAAAAAAATGCACTTGTACAAGTAATTTGAATAAATATCAAGTTTCAAATGTATGCAGAGCTTTATGAACGCTCCCAAACCTGTTTTTTGTAATGAAAACACAAACCCTTAAAGGAATACTTTGTTTTTGTTTCATTATTTGTGTGATGATAGCATGTAGAAGCCCTAGTCATGGATTGGGATCCTATTGTGTTGTACAAACACAGAACAAAAAGGTGATCCCTGCCCATTCTAAGTAAAGTCATATTACCCTACCAAGTCAAACACCTTAACAGTTTTCCATTGTGCTTATATTATTCTGTTTGAAGAAGTATATTTCCCCAGTATCCTTTTCTGCATCCTACCCTGGTAGCACAAAGTCTATTTAAAAACAAAGCTCAGTGATAACTGTGATAATCCATTCATACAACTTTGACACAAACACCACTATATGCACGCCGTATCTTAGCACATGTCCATTGACTTCAGTGGTCTTTGGATTGGACTCGCAATGAGCATGCATGCATTTGTTTAGGTAGGAAACACTGCATGTCACTCCTTTGTTTATTTTTTAACCCCATGCTGTACCGATAACCTTAAAGAAAACATACACCTGTCTCCACTGTAAAGCAACCAGCGATGGTGTATGATTTGGGTGGCCTAAAAAGCTGTCAGTTGGGCCTTGTTAGCTGTGAGCAAGGAAGAGGATGGGAGAATCCGTATGTTCTAGTGTAGTGTTTATGTTTAGGATATTAATCTGTTTTTTCCTTCCATTTTTACCCTAGATCTGGAGTATGAAACAAGATAGTTGTGTCCATGATTTACAAGCACACAACAAAGAAATTTATACTATCAAATGGAGTCCTACAGGACCAGGAACAAACAATCCAAATGCCAATCTTATGTTAGCAAGGTAATATTTAATTCTTTTATCATACCAGTCAAGAAGCTGACAATTCCCCCTGCACCCACCCCTTTGCCCCTCCCCCCCCCCTTTCTCCTTTTGTAAATGAATGTTAGCGCAAAGTGAACCTCTACTTTAGGAGATACTCTGGCATTAAAGGAGAGACTTTAACACCATCAAAGGAAAACAATTGAATAAAATTGAAATGTAATCCATTTATTTTTCCTTTGGCAGTGCATCCTTTGATTCTACTGTTAGGTTATGGGATGTAGACAGAGGAATTTGCATCCACACTTTAACAAAACATCAAGAACCTGTGTACAGTGTAGCTTTCAGCCCTGATGGCAGGTACTTGGCCAGTGGCTCTTTTGACAAATGTGTTCACATCTGGAATACACAGGTACATGTTGTTTTTATATGAACCAGTTTGTTTGATTTGTGTGTTTCAGACTTATTCAGTGAATCATATATTGTTCTAAGGCTGTTTCAGCTGCTGTAGCTTTGTATATTCAATATAAATATTAAATATAGTATGTGAAAGTAGCTTTCTTCAGTTCAAATGGGTCTTTTTGCAAATTTTTGACAAGGTAAAACTTAGAACTTAAAATATGACTTCTCTGTGTAAACCACAAACTAATTCTCACAGGCATATTTATTCAGTGTCACAGCTTCAGCATAAGGATTCAACACACACGCATACACTAGGTTCTGAAAAGTATAAATAGGTGACTTGTTCATACATAGTTACAGCTATTATCCAAAGCTGCTACAGTCAGTGATATATGATGTTGTTGCATGTGTTGGATCCAGTTCCAGAAGAGAATAGCTGTATATCCAGAAATTCTGAAATGTAATTGCTGTTTTGCAAGGAGACCTTTGTACTAGGATATCCTGGTATACAGGATAAGAGTTTCATAAATGTTTTAACATGATGCTTAAGTTGTATGTGAGATCTTACATGGATCACTTCCCCTGGGGAGAATTCACCCTTTAAAAGTAACAGGGGAGTTCTACATACCGTACAAACTCTACTTACTCGTGTGCATTTTATTATTCTAATTGCATATCTTTTTTCCCCCCCGTGTAGACGGGTGCTTTAGTTCACAGTTATCGGGGAACAGGAGGGATTTTTGAGGTTTGCTGGAATGCAGCAGGAGACAAAGTTGGAGCAAGTGCTTCAGATGGTTCAGTAAGTATAGTAGAACAATCTCCAACATTTCTTACACGTGTATATTTTTTTAGACAATCAGGTGGGCTGGAGGACTGTTGACTAAATGGAGAGAAATTGTGCTTATTCTAAGGAAGAATGAGTACAAATAGCCAGTTATCTGAAATTTTACCTATAAACAAGCTGCACTTGTTTTCCTCTTAAATTAACATCTGAAATTAAGACAAGGTTGGAAGTTGTCTCTCTTGGTCACAGGGGTTTTGGGAAGTGTAATCCATTTTGATTTGTCAAGTCCTTTAAAATTGTCAGATGCAAGTGTGAAATATTACGATTTTGAGCCAGGAGAGGCTATAAAACAACATGTACTATAGAAATATGTACATAATAACTGCTCTGTTCATTTCAGTGTGGAAGCTAGTTCTTGCTTGCAACCTTTTCATTTCAAGAGAACTGATCAGTGTGGGGGGGCATTTTTTTTTTATATCTGATATGAATGAAGTATCATTTGAGTTGCTGTTGAGAATTTAAGTCAAGATATGAATTTCTGAGCACTCATTTGATTACAGGTCCATTTTATGCAAGTAACGTTTTGCTTACATTGTTTGGAGTGCCCAGGAGATGAGCTTCTAAGTTCTAATAAAGCATGAATCTGCCCTTTCTTCCCTGTAGCAGTGTGACAGTGTGGCCTTCCAGTTCTTTTGATGTCAGCCTGCAACAACACCGCATTAAAAATATTCATGTGTGACTCTGCACAGCAGCCTGGCAAACAGTGACTTCTTAATGTCATGGGTTAATAAGAAAGGAGAGAGACAGGGGTCAAGCCCAACACAAATCAGAAATAAGAGCATTGGATAAGAGCTATTATGGGCATGTACCCTGGGAGTTGGTAGCTTGAAGGAGTGCCGTAAGTAAGTGAGAGAAGCTAACCTGGTACCTTCACAGTCCAGAGACTCAAATGATCTGATAGCCCACATACCAAAAAGTCTGCATGTTCCCTCCCCCCAGCTTCTGACACACATACATATAGATATAGAAGGAAAGAGCACAGCTGGGGAAAGGCAGGATTATCTCTTTGATACCAAGAAGTATTCCTTCAAACAATGAAGTCAAGTGGCTTCCAGTTAAATCTTTCTGGATGATAGAAAATGGTCCTTTCAGACCCTTTAAGAGGACATTTGATAAAGTAAATAAACTGAGGACAACTTTTGGGAAAGCCAAAATAGATTGGTTTGTTGTGGTTCAGAACAGAAAGTGGGCAGCTCTCTTGAATACGAAAAGAAATGAAACCACATTGCAGAAACTTCATCTCAGTGAAAGGAAGTTTTCATATGGTCTGCATCATGTAAAAATGGGTAGCTGGCATTTTGGTATCTCTAGGAAGGTGTTGGAAGCCCTAAATTATCTACTGGGAAAGCATAGGGATTTGTCTTCTACTTATCCTAAAGGGGAGATAATTTGAATATATTCATTCAAAATGTACAGATATCTCCCCATTAAGTTCATGTTTCATGTTTTAATTGAACATTTAAAAAAACTCTTATTTCTACTGTCTCTGGTGAGGTTTGTTAGTAAAATGATATCTTTAAATCCACCCACAGCTTCCCCACTAATCCAGAGCTAGTTCTACCATAAACTGGGTAATAATGAAACAAATGATGGATGCAAATGTAGTTTACATGTGGTTTTCTTTTTCTGGTAGGGTAATCTCAATTTGTAGACCTGAAGGAACTCCAGGCTCTAGCAATTGATCCATCTTCTGATTAGATTATAATAGGAAACTGTGTACTATTATATGTTCTTTTCTTGGCTGATCCAGTCTGTTCTAATATTTTCACCCTCCCACAATGGAGATTTAATGGGATCTTACAGTACTTCACAGACTGGCTCCAAATAGATTCCTTGGCTTTTAACTATCACATATTAAGCAAAACAATTCACAGTATCCTTTTTTGTTGGTTTTGTTTGTTTCCCATAACAAAAAAGAAACAGTTGAAGTTCCAATTAGGTCGTGTTTTGAATGACTGAGATATAACCATGTTAATCCCTTGGGTTTTTTTTGATCTGTAGAAGCAAAATCCATATGAAACCTCTCATTAACCATTGTGTTTCTTTACATGCTAATGAATTCTCCATGGGGCAAAAGAAATGCAGTAGTTCAATATCATTGTCATTTATGAGCAACTTTTGCTTTTGCATAGGAATGACCTGAGACCAGCTATTTTTGTCACAATATTCGATGAATCCCATGGCAGTGTTTATTATATATCTTAGCAAAGCATTCAGAGACCCTTAATATGGCCTTAGCGTGCTGGGAATTGTACAAACATAAAAGAAAAAACGACCTTGCTACAAAGAGCTTGCAATTTAAAGAAGGACAAGACACAGCAGTGGGGTGTAGAATACCACAGGGGTTGGAGATTGTGGAACAGAAGACAAGGATGGCAGTATTAGGAGCACCTGGTTACATGTTGTTAGCACAGCACATGGTAAAAATTTTTGCCACTTTTTAACCAAATGGGCACCAGGAGAAATACTCAGGGAATAACAATGTAAAGGGTAACTTTCAATAGCACCTAAATCACATTTTAAAAAATGACTTAGGTACTTGGAAGCCTCAGTGTCCATAAAAGTCAATGGGACTTTGGCTGCTAAATCACTTTGGTCCTTTTGAAAATTTTACTCAGAATCATTTGGTTTTGTCTATTGTATTCATAGTTTACAGATGATGCACAATGTTGTTCATGGGTTTATTTTTCCTGCCAATAATAGGTTTGTGGTTGATTTGCGTAACCTGTTTGTTGTTGTTGTTATGACCTTATAATACATATAGAATTGTATAGCTGTAAAAATGCTGTGCAGTGTGCATTTCTGTATATGTATTTCTTTTTTCTTACAGGTTTGTGTATTAGACCTACGGAAATAGCGCTACTAGTTGGAAGCCATGGACCGACTATGAATGTGTACATAGCCAAAATGACTGTCCCTAACCCATGTACTGCTATAGTCCCAGTTGAACCATGGCCAGTCCAGTACAGCCAAATCTAAAAGAAATATATACATAAACTGTATATAAAATAAAATAAAGATTACACCCTGAAGAAGATGACAGAGTTTTGTCACAGCTTGTGAATCCTGTTCACCAAGTGCTGGAATCTGCCTGTGCCCCAAAATAACATTTAGAAGTTTCGCATATGAAAAACAGAAGAGAGAGAAATATACCATGCAAGAGCAGACCATACTTGTACCAAATTTGGAAGATACTAATGACAGCCTTTATTTCTCCCTTTTTAATCCAGAGTCGCAATGGTTTGTGGTTTTGTTTCCCCTCCCCCTTCTCAGTAGTTGAGCAGTTTGCGTGTACAGAGAAAACAGACTTGCATAAACCTGCAGCGGTATTTTGTTCTTTGCTTTTAAACATTTGGTTTTTTTGTTTCATTTTGGTTAAGTTTACGGATGCATGAAGTAAGGGAGTGAATCGGTTCCTTGTTTGTTTTTTCACCTTTAAACAGAGTTTCTTTTAAATATATTTTAATGCATTATTTCAAGAGGTAGAGTGAACTTGATATTTGGTACATTCTGTGGCTCTGAGAGCACAATTTTGAGGGGGGTGGGAGGGTGTAAGATGTGTTACTGGGTGAGAGAGAAAAGAAACTCACCTCTGAGATGTGACATTTCATGTCCTGTTAATCTATAAAGTACGTCAGCAATGGGTATAATGCTGTGGATTTTTTCTAGTGACATGGCTGAAATGCAGTAGTTTCTTATTTGGGACATAATTCTGCCAAACTTAAGAATAGAAGAGCGCGCACGCGCACACACACACACACACACACACACAATACAGAGATGCAAATAAATAAATAAAAATATGCATCTTCTGTTGTTTTGAGACCATAGCTAAATTATGGTTAAATTGTGCACTATTGTGAAAAGGAGCAAAATGTGGTTTTGGGGTTTTTTTGAGAAGGGGGGTGGTTGATTGGTGGTTGGTTTTTGTTTGTTTGCTTTTTTAAAAGATTAAAATCTTTTTGGATGCGGGTTCATGCCACAGCTTCTACAAGACTTGCCCATCATTGTTCGTAGGAGCTCAGATGTCTAATGTAACCAAATTCCAGTATTAAAAGTATCTAATGTAATTTTTCCTGATACAAAAAAAATCTTTGGCATATATTTGATAACACTGCCGTTATCAGGCAAAATGTTTACTACCTTAGATTTAAAAAAAACCTTTAAAACAGAAGACTTGCTTCAAGGTTATTTTAATAGCAGTGATACAGCTTATTTAAGAGATGAATACTTGCACTAATTCCCCTGCTGCTCCAGTGCTGCAATTTGTTGTATCTTGTGACTACATTTTCCCCAAATATAAGGTAGATGTAAGCTGCTATTTTTTTAATAATCACTACTATATTGTGTCTTTTACTCTGTTTACAATATCAAATATTTTTCTTACAGCGACATATATAAGTGGCAAACCTTTTTCTGCTCATGTGATTTAAAAGTATATTGATAGTGATTTTATTTGTAAATTATAGCATGAGGGTCATGTTTATGCCTATATGGAGTTGAAAGGGTTTTGTCTCGCATAAGATTCTAGGCGTATAAATCTCTATAAAAAGAGGTTGTCAAATCTATGTCACAAACATTTTACTTAAGAAATGGTTTATATTAGAAAGCTTTGCAAAGTTATCAGTTTTATAACACTATTTCAATCACAAATTAATTTTGTGGCTTATGATCGCTTAACTTTAACTTCTGTAGTTAAGTATAAATTGATTTAACCCAAATAATGCAGCTTTTACATTTTAACAGAATTGTTCTTTAGGGATTGATTTCTGCTATTGCCACAGACTAACATGACTTGAAGCAAGTCTGAGTTTGGCTAAGGTAGGGTGGCAGTTTGCCGGTGGTAAAGAGAATACATGCATTCATAATATGTACCCCAGTTATTATCAGTGGGGCAGGTAATACACGAATCTAATAACAACCAAACATTCATATCCATAAAGGCAGTCATCCATGATGGTTCTGTGCCAGCTGTTTTTAGGGTTTTGGAACATATTACTGTTTAGAACAACTACCCGGTGAGTTACAATATGTAGGAAACCTAATATGTAGAGTGTCTGGCACTTGAAATATCGCTTTTATTGCTGGAGGTCCATGATTGTGGCTGACCTCTGTCATTATTAAGAAAAAATAAAAAAAAAATCTGTGCAATAATTTTAAACTGTGCTCCCAGGAATAGACACAAATGTTTTGAGTATATTTAAGCTGCATTTTTCCTTTAGCAATGCATTTGTCGATTGCACTGAATTTAAATTGAAAGTCAGAGGTGATTCTTGATAGTACTTTTGTATTTTAATATGGACAGTTTATTCATTTTCATACAAGTTATTGGATGGTTGTTTCAGCGAATTTTAAAAAAAAATGTTGTGGAATTCTGTGACATAACTGCTAAACCACAGCCATGTTTGATGGTATTGCCACATTCTTTTTCTCAATCTTCAGCTGTTTTAGTTTTGAGTAAATCTAGTTGCTTAAGCATAATGTCAAGTATCCACAGTTAGAAAATACAGAGCTTCATTACCACAGGACTGTGGGTTTTCAGATGTTTGTACACACTGCAGGAATATCAGTTTCATAGGCCTAGGTGTCTCTGGATACATGAGCCAGACATCAAGCTGATGTGAATCACTGATGCTCTGCTGCAATGGAGCTATGAGGATCTGGCCAGTATATTTTTTGCTGCTGTTCTGTATCAACATGCCACAGTGCTGCTCCTGTTCTGCACAAACTTCCTCTTGTCTCATGTATTATACAGAGTTAACCATGTGCATCCATGATGCTCATTTCCATGTTTTATGTGAGGCAAGGAGGAGTACCATGGTCATTAGATTCTTTTCTAGTGCAGAGACTCGTATATAGTAGAGCAAAGTAGATTTTCCACACTCCTCCCTTTAAGGGGTACATGCCTAATGTTATTAAGGCCCCAATTCTGTGAAGACTTAAGCACATGTTTAACTTTACGTGCTAAAGGTCTCACTGACGTCCAGTGGGGCTGCTCCCAGTATGTGAAGTTAAAGGTATATAAATCTTTGCATATGTTTGCTGGAAGAAATGTTGACTTACAGAGTGAATTCTTGGGAGGGAACTTCAGTTAGGGAAAACTGGGGTCACATTTGTAGATGAGATGAGGCACAGGCTGCTGTCATGTTTGCAATCTTTTTTTATCATCAACTTATTATTTTCTTTTTTTTTTCCATTTCTGTATAAGGAGTTCCAGGTTTTCCTGGAGATATCATCATTTTCTATTTTTACTTTGGCTCCTGTGATTTAAAATTGATGTACAGAGTCCCAACCCTTTGACTTTGTAGTATTGTTTACAAAGTAATTAAGTCCTCATAGAAACTTTTTTTTTTTTTAATTCTTTTGTGGTCTTGATAATTCAGTTTGTTTGGGGAATACTTCTTTAGGGGGTTAAATGGTGTGTCTGGCAGAGGACTGGAACTCTTGTATGAAATACTAAAAGTGCCTCTTTTTCTGAGTTAAGGGAAGGAAGTAATCATTACCAGAGTTTGAATGACATGACAGTTGAAACATGTTTCTGGATTTTAGGACACTTTAGTGAATCTTAACAGAAAGGCCAAAGATTTGTACCAACTTCAATTTTTGTTTTTAAATGCATTCCTTTTTCCTTACACTGCTTACCTCATGTTAGGGTATTTAAGGAGATATTGCTGACTTTAAAGCGTTCTCCAACTTTAGGAAGTGTAGTAGGTACAATAAGGCTGTTGTACCAGTTCACCTTAGCTATAGAGTAATCTAACAGCTAATGAATTTAATTCGGTCATATAAAGGAACGTCATTAGAATTTCAAAAGTGGCTTTTCAGCTTGTAAATAAAAGGTTGTATGTTTCCTCTGTTTAGTAAAGAGAAGACATAGGGGCCAGTTTTCCAGTCCTTACTCAGTCAAAAATCCCATTAACTTTTTCACTTCAGGGGGAAGCTTTTGCCTAAGTAACCATTGGAGGATTGGGTCCTTCTAAGTATTGGACAGTGTGACACTTGGGTATAATGGGCCAGGAAAAACTTAGTGAGAATTGTGCCTGAGCAAGCTCTGCAGGATTTAGCTCAGTCTTCCATTTGCTTGGCAAGCAGTACTCTCCTACAGACTTCCTCTTCCTACCGAAAATGCCTGTAGAATTGTATGAAGAGGGATCTCCAGTAGTCTGCACAAAGCAGGAGCAATATTGTGGCATGCTGGAAGAAAGTACTGGTTTGGGAGATGGCAGTAAATCTCCATGAAGATGCCTGGCATTTTCCCTGGTGAAGAGGAAGGTGTGATGCAGTTTTCACTCCTTCCTCTAGTGCAAACTCTGAAATATCACGTTCAATAGTGACTTTTTTTCAACATAAATATGATTGAAGGCAGACAAAACAACAGAAAAGTGCACCGTTTCTTTTTAAAAATTGCAGATTTTGTGTTAATAGTGCTTCAGCTCCGTAGTTTTTGAAGAGCTACAAAATTCTCCTTTTCATCCTTTAAGTTTCCAGGGTTGAGGCCTGATGATAATGTAGGATATTAATTACTTTTTTCTTTTAAGTAACAAGCATTTTTACTTCATAATGGTTTCCTGGCATTAGAGGATAAATTCAGAAAAACAGTCTGCATGTTGTTGCTAGTCCAGTATATTTTGCAGTCTTGTTTCACAACAGACTGCAGTGTGCAGTTTAGTAATCCTAGAATACAGAAATAATTTTTTCTCTCTCTCCTGACATTCACACTGTAGTTGAAGTTACACATCCTTTGGGTCTAATTCTGTGAGCCTTCCTATAGCACTGGATTAAAATGTCTGCATCATTTCTTCAGTTATCCAGTTAAACTACAATTGTTGTAAAAGTGTAAACCAGCCCATGACAGTTTTTTGTACTTGTTTAAAGGACTTTTATTGTTCAGTTTTCATGATTATTGTCTAAAGAAGACTGATATAGATGTTCTATACTGTCCTGGACCATGTTAATTACACTATGATGTTATTTTGGTTCTACATCACAATGATTTGTCCCCAAAACCCATATCCCTTCTAGGCACATTTTCTGTTGCAGTTTCCCTTTGCATTGTATTGCTCTGACAACTGTAATTTGAATCAGATCTGAAAGAGGTCCAGAATAAAATATATTTTGATATTACGTTGGCTGGATGTTCTGTAAAACATTTAATAAAATGTATTTGGTAGAGGATAGTTGCAAATAGTTGGCTTAGTAAAAAGAAGAGAAATGTTACAATAGGTTTACGTCTATGTTAGGACATGCTTATTGTTCTTTATATTTAAAATAATGTAAAGTAACACTTTATGTAATGTTACAGGGGTAGTACTCTTAACAGATCCATAGCAGCAGGAGTGCTTTATGACCTTGATTCAGCAGGGGACGTTGGCCCCCTTGGTTTCAATGGGACTGCTGCCATTTTATATTTTTATTTAGAATATTTTTATGCCTGTTCTATTTTAGACATTTGGAACAATTTTTAAGATTAAATATGGAATAATGTGCATCCATTTGTATATAATGAAGCTATAATTCCTTCAAAATTTGGTTGCTATCATAAACCAAAAGAGGGAATTTAGATTTTATTTGTTTGTTTTGATGCCAGTAGATCTCAGAAATGGAATTATTGCTTTGTTATATAGTTGTCTGTTTGCTGTACCACATTCAGGAAAAAGTAATGATACTCAGTCTGGTTATTTTTATGGTTAAAATTAATGTGTTATCAAAGTGTAACTTTATTTTAACATGTTAAAACTTCTGTTGCAAAATTTTAGTTAATGTGTTAAAAGTAAAAAAAAAACATCTTGGGGTGGGGAAGTAGTAATTTAAATACAAAATCAGTCTTGGTCTCCATCCACATTGGTACATGAATTCTTTATAGGACTTGTCTACTATAGCTTGAATATTGTGAGAGGAACAACAGTGAAGAAGAAATCACTTTCCATATGTCATTGGTACCAACATGTACCACAACCACCGGCTCCTCCCCAGCACTGCACATAAGTTGGTTTAGATGTCTCAAGAGATCTGCAACCTTTGCACCTGGTAGGCAATTCACTATGTAGTTCTCCCAGTCATCACAAACCCAACTGTCTATATTTCTAATGCTTGAATCCCCTATTACTATTAGCTGTCTCCCTAATAACTGAGGTTCTTCTTTGACTGATTGCTCATGTGTATTCCACAGTAGGTGTGCATGCTCGCTATGTGCACTGGTGCCGGAAGTTTTTCCCTTAGCAGTACCCGTACTGGAGGGAGCACCGCAGTGACCCCTGGAGTGGCGCCTGTATATTGTGCTATAAGGGGAGCCATGGGCTGCCCCCACCCTCAGTTCCTTCTTGCCACCAGTGAAGGTAATCGAAAGTTTGTGCTCCAGCTCTACTGCAGCCTTTTTCTTCTCAACTTTAGTCGTACTGTTCTTGGATCGTTTCTTCAGTTGTTAGAGTGGGCTTGGGGCATGCCCCAGGATTCAAGTCGTGTGACTCCTGTCGCCGGCGGTTCTATGCCTAGGAGTGACCCGCACGCTGAGTGTCTCCGCTGCCTGGGTGAGACTCACATCAGCGACTGTTGAATGACCTGCAGGTCTTACAAAGCAAGGACTAAGAAGGAGAGAGACATTAGACTTCGAGCTCTCCTGATGGAGTTGGTGCTGGTCACAACGCCAGTGCGCCGATCGGACTCGGCACCACTTGCCGCGTCATCGGTGCATAGCGAGGCCCCTTCGACCAGTCGGCACCACTATCCCTCTGAAAAGCAAGGGAAGGGCCCTGCCTTGCAGTGGCACCATGACAAGGAAAAGGGAGAGGCTGGTCCCGCGTAGGGCAGCCCTCGATCCCCTCCGGGCTCAAGGCCTCTTGACTCGTGTGGAACGGAGCAGCCCGGCACCGTCGGCCTGTGCATCCCCACCGGTACAGATGCCAGGAATGCCAGAGGCGATGCAGGCTGCAAAGGACATTATGTGCCTGCCGGTCCTGAGCATTCAGCCAGTCATGGGCCCCAGGTGTCATGGCAAGCCTCTATTGGGTCCCCACCAGGCCTTTCCAGTGGGATGCAGTTCCCTCTCTGAGGATCGCTCTCTGCACTGCTCGGTGCACAGTGGCCGCTCATCTTGCAGCTCCCACCCACCCTTGACACAGCCAGACCATCCAGGCTGCAGTCGGGACAGGAGTCGTGGGGACCCTTGACACCTCCTGCCAGCGAGCTTAGGCACCGTAAGAGGCACCAGGAACGCTCCGCTGCGCGGCGTGGATACCGCAGCCACTCTCGACGGAATAGGTGCCGTTGTTCCTGTTCCAGCTCCCAATCAGTTAGATGTCGCGCTCGAGACTCCCCCCAGGGTGCCTTGGCACTGGGACACTGGACCTCACGTCGCCGTCACGGGTACCGAAGTAGTTGGGTCATTCTCATAGCCCCGGTGTGGACCTGTCAACACTGGTACGGGCCCCTCCTACGCCTCTTGGCGGCCCCCCCAAGGGCGCTGCTGCTCCACCTGGACCTCCCCTCCCAGGACGAGGGCCACCTCCTCCATCCCGATCTGGCCGCGCTCCACCTGACAGCGTGGCTGCTCCGTGGCTAAATGAGGAGGAGAAGAGGTGTTCTGAGCAGGTAAGGCGAGTCCTCCTGGAAAGCAGGAAGTCATCCACGCATCGAATGTATGTGGCGAAGTGGTCCAGGTTTGCCAGGTGGGCGAGTGAGGGGGGAGTCTCCCCCTCCGCTGTACCTTTCCAGCTTATCCTGGACTACCTACTATCCCTTAGGGCCCAAGGACTAGCACCTGCCTCGGTCAGGGTGCACCTGGTGGCCATATTGGCCTTCCACCTGCCAGTGTTAGGGCATTTGGTGTCCTCCCACTCAATGACCTCCCATTTCCTGGAGGGCCTTGACTGTTTGTTCCCGTACGCTAGACCCCCGTGACAAAATGGGACCTAAACCTGGTCTTGTCCCGAGGGCTCAGGCTTCATCAGCGGCCTATGTAGCCCATGTCCCTATCTAAGACATTTGTAGGTCAGCCACTTTGGCCTCAGTTCACATATTTACTTCGCATTACACAATCGTCTCCTAGTCTAGGGATGATGCCGCGTTTCGCACGGTGGTACTTCATTCCGAACTATCGTGAACTCCTACGCACCTCCAGCAGATATTGTTCGGAATCCCCTGTGATGGAATACACATGAGCAATCACTTGAAGAAGGGACAGTTATCTGTTCCATAACTGGTGTTCTTCGAGATGTGTTGCTCATGTCTATTCCACACCCCGCCTTCCTTCCCCTCTGTCAGAGTTGTCCGGCAAGAAGGAACCAAGGGTGGGGGGAGCCTGTGGCTCCCCTTATAGCGTGATATACAGGCGCCACTCCAGGGGTTGCCACAGTGCTCCCCCGAAATGGATACTGTTAAGGGAAAAACTTCCGGCACCGGTGCACATGGCAAACATGCATACCTACTGTGGAATATACATGAGCAACACACCTTGAAGAACACCAGTTACGGAACAGGTAACTGTCTTTTCCTTCACCTAGAGGGGTATCCTCAGTGTGTGAGGATACCATGGTATCATATGGCAGGATGGTCCCAATTATGGGAACATTTCCCTCCACTCCAGTTTGATGTTCTCCTTTCCAGAGACTTTCATCCTTCCCACCCCCAGTCTGACAGCCTCTGTGCTCTTTAGATGACTCTACTGTGTCTTGGAAAGTCTTGTTTATGTACCTCTCTGTCTCCCTCAGGTCCTCCAGTTCAGCCACTCTGGTCTCAAGAGCCTGTACTCGGTCTCTGAAGGCCGTGAGCTGCTTAAACTAGGTTCACACATATGCCATCTGCCCACAAGGCAGGTAATCGTTCATGCTGCAGTCAGTGCAATAAATTAGACAGCCCCCACTCTGTTGCTGGACTTTTGCCTCCATTATTTTTACTCCTGCAGCTTTTTTGTTTTAGGGTTTTTGTTGTTGTTATTGTTTAGTTTTAAGACCCTCTTAAACAACAGGGTCTTAAAAATGACTGTCTAACAGATCAAGTCAGATTATGCTCCATGAAGCCAAGATTTCCTTCTGAGGGATCAACTAAGAGCCCATTCAAAATTCCTTGGTGCTTTAACTGAGGAAGAGAGAACACTAAAGTACTAGACTGAATCCAGTGAAGGGCTCTTCTAAGGGCTAAAAATAGCAAAATTGCAGGCCCAAAGTGCACCTGACACCAAGAGCCACAGTTTGTAGGTTCCAAACCACTAGAGCTAGTCAGAATACAGGAATAAGGATATCAAAATTTTCAAGTAAAATATACAGGTGACATTGACTAATGAACTTGTGAAATATTCAAATTAGGGTTGGTGATTAATCACAGTTAACGCGTGATTAACTAAAAAAATTATTTGCAATCATTAATCACAGGTTTAATTACATTGTTAAACAGTAGAATACCAATTGAAATTTAGTAACTATTTTTGTATGCTTTTCTACATTTTCATATATATTAATTTAAATTACAATTCAGAATGCAAAGTGTACAGTGCTCACTTTATATTATTTTTATTACAAATATTAGCACTGTAAAAATAAATATTTTTCAGTTCACCTCATTCAAGTACCATAGTACAATCTCTTCATCACGGAAGTGCAATTTACAAATTAAGATTTTTTTTGTGACATAACTGCACTCAAAAACAAAACAATGTAATACTTCAGAGCCTACAAGTCCACTCAGTCCTACTTCTTGTTTCAGCCAATTGCTCAGACAAACAGGTTTGTTTACACTTATGGGAGATAATGCTCGTGGCTTCTTATTTACAATATTTGTGAAGTGAGAACAGGCGTTCTCATGGCAGTTTTGTATCCGCATCACGTGACAGATATGCTAAACACTTGTATGCCCCTTCATGCTTCGGCCACCATTCCGGAGGACGTGCTTGCATGCTGATGATAATCATTTAAAAAAAAAAAAGTGTTAATTAAATTTTGACTGAACTCCTTGAGGGAAAATGGTATGTTCCCTGCTTTGTTTTACCCTTATTTTGCCATGTATTTCATGTTATAGCAGTCTCGGATGATGACCCAGCACATGTTGTTCGTTTTAAGAAGACCTTCACAGCAGATTTGACAAAACACAAAGAAGGTACCAGTGTGAGATTTCTAAAGACAGCTACAGCACTGGACTCAAGGTTTAAGAAACTGAAGTGTGAAATTAATAGGCAGTAGGTTTAAAACAAAATTAAGTGATTCTTACAACATGCAATCAGCCTGTGGAACTCATTGCCAAGGGATGTTGTGAAGATGAAAAGTATACCTGGCTTCAAAAAAGAATCGGGTAAGTTCATGGAGGATAGGTCCATCAGTGGCTATGGGCAGCGATGGGTCTCTTTCAAAAGCAAACTTGAGACCTTTAAGTTCACGCTTGCAGAGGGGAAGTTAAAGCACATCACTTGGATGCATGCTGCTATTCACACTCCGTAATGAAAACTGCAGGACAGCGTAGACACGCCCCAAACAGGACAGTAATTTGGAATGTTACGATGTAAGTAAGGCCTACATCTGTTTTAAGGGGCAGCTCACTCCAGCCATGCTTTGAGCCCAACTGTGATTTCAGTTACACTTCTATAAATTAGAAGTGTGTCTTTTGAAATCAATGAAAAGCTGGTGTGGGCAAAATCAGAACTAGGCCCACTGTGTGGAGCTCTGGAGCCCAGAAAAATCCCAGGAGGCTCAGAACAGAGAATACAAACTACCAACTATTAGTCATGATTTCTTACCCACCTCGCATTTCTTGCACCTTACATTTAGGGGAGGTTAGTTTTCTGTTTTTAGTTGGTTATCTGCAGAAGTTTGCTGAAGAGCAATTGCGGGGACTGAGCTCTTTAACGACAGGTAGCTTGATGAATTGCTCCTTTTTTACTGCAGGTTGATGAGACAGTGCTTTCTGTGCAGAATTGCAGGGAGGAATTTCCCAGGGCACTCAGTGTTGTCTGAACTCTGCTCCTGTTAAAGTTGCTCACACTTTGAGCTTGTCTCTGCTTGGACGATGAAAACAACTAGACATTGTGCATTGTCTTTACAGAGTCAGTTTGGCCCTTCTGAGTCTCGTACACCAGCACGGAGCTGTGGTGTTTGCTGCAGGGGCGGGAATGTCTGTTTGCGGTTTTGTTGTAATCTAGTTCCGCTGAATTTTAAAAGTGCAAAAATTTCTGCTGGTTTAGAATTTTGTCAACTCTTGTATTTACAATATATAAATGTTGAGGACATGCATTACTTGAACATGTCTCTGTAGTTACCGGTAAGTGATTAATTCTTATCCATTAAGAAGTTATGACTTCATAGCACAAAGATGGTGGTGAAGAATTCCAGTTACTTTTACTTAATTTCTTTTTTAAGCTGCTATTTGGAAGTTTTGCAATTCTTTCATTTTCTGTTGCAAGTCTCATCTGTCTTCAATTTGCTCAGATACTGTAGCAGTGAGAAAAAGTCAGATAAGTTTGATGCTGATAAAAATGAATACAGACAATGTGCTTTCCAGTAGTAAGTAATTTCAAGCCAGAAGCCAATTCCCTGGGCCAGAGCATATGAATGTCTAATATAACGGCAATATTTAAAAAGAGCTCTAGAGGTGATCCCCAGCAATTACAGACCGGTAAGTCTAACATCAGTACCAGACAAATTAGTCAAAACAATAGTTAAGAATAAAATTGTCAGACACATAGAAAAACATAAACTATTGAGCAACAGTCAACATGGTTTCGGTAAAGGGAAATAGTGTCTTACTAATCTATTAGAGTTCTTTGAAGGGGTCAACAAACGTGGACAAGGGGGATCCACTGGACATAGTGTACTTAGATTTCCAGAAAGCCTTTGACAAGGTCCCTCACGAAAGGCTCTTAGGTAAATTAAGCTGTCATGGGATAAAAGGGAAGGTCCTTTCATGGATTGAGAACTGGCTAAAAGGCAGGGAACCAAAGGGTAGGAATTAATCGTAAATTCTCAGAATGGAGAGGGGTAACTAGTGGTGTTCCCCAAGGGTCAGTCCTAGGACCAGTCCTATTCAATTTATTCATAAATGATCTGGAGAAAAGGGTAAACAGTGAGGTGGCAAAGCTTGCAGATGATACTAAACTACTCAAGATAGTTGAAACCAAAGCAGATTGTGAAGAACAAAAAGATCTCACAAAACTAAGTGATTGGGCAACAAAATGGCAAATGAAATTAATGTGGATAAATGTAAAGTGATGCACATTGGAAAAAAAATAACCCCAACTATACATACAATATGATGGGGGCTAATTTAGCTACAAAGAATCAGGAAAAAGATCTTGGAGTCATCGTGGATAGTTCTCTGAAGATGTCCACGCAGTGTGCAGAGACAGTCAAAAAAGCAAACAGGATGTTAGGAATCATTAAAAAGGGGATAGAGAATAAGACAGAGTATATTATTGCCCTTATATAAATCCATGGTACGCCCACATCTTGAATACTGTGTACAGATGTGGTCTCCTCACCTCAAAAAAGATATTCTAGCACTAGAAAAGGTTCAGAAAAGGGCAGCTAAAATGATTAGGGGTTTGGAGAGGGTCCCATATGAGGAAAGATTAAAGAGGCTAGGTCTCTTCAGCTTGGAAAAGAGGAGACTAAGGGGATATGATAGAGGTGTATAAAATCATGAGTGATGTGGAGAAAGTGGATAAGGAAAAGTTATTTACTTATTCCCATAATACAAGAACTAGGGGTCACCAAATGAAATTATTAGGCAGCAGGTTTAAAACAAATAAAAGGAAGTTCTTCACGCAGCACCCAGTCAACTTGTGGAGCTCCTTGCCTGTGAAGGCTAGGACTATAACAGTGTTTAAAAGAGAACTGGATAAATTCATGGTAGTGAAGTCCATAAATGGCTATTAGCCAGGATGGGTAAAGAATGGTGTCCCTAGCCTCTATTTGTCAGAGCATGGAGATGAATGGCAGGAGAGAGATCACTTGATCATTGCCTGTTAGGTTCACTCCCTCTGGGGCACTGCCATTGGCCACTGTTGGTAGACAGATACTGGGCTAGATGGACCTTTGGTCTGACCTGGTACGGCCATTCTTATATTCTTAATGTCAGTAGTTTGTTACAAGTGCATTGTGTATAATTACATATTCAATTAAGTAGTTTTTAACTGAAATTTCAGGGTGAATTTTCTAAATTAAATATTCTTCTTCGAGTGCTTGCTCATATCGATTCCAGTTAGGTGTGCGCGCGACGCGTGCACGTTCGTCGGAAGATTTTTACCCTAGCAACACTCAGTGGGTTGGCTGGGTCGCCCCCTAAAGTGGCACTGCCATGGCGCCGGATATATACCCCTGCCAACCCAACGGCCCTTCAGTTCCTTACCGCCCGTGTCGGTTGTTGGAACAGTGGAGCGTGGCTTAGCTGATCTCCACTTCCCTAGCAACTCGTAGTTCTCTTACTAATTCTTGTGTATATAGTTATAATTTCAATAGTTGTAGTTAGTTTTATTCGTTCTATAATATAGTTAGTGTATATAGTTGACAGGGATTTGGGGATTAGCCGCTTCCCCGCACCTGGTACCAGGGCCCATGCCTGGTTCACTGGGCTTCAAACTGTGCTCGGCCTGCCACAAGCCGATGCCAATGGGAGATCCCCACAACTCCTATCTTAAGTGCCTTGGGGCCTTTAAGCCGAGGACGAAGAAGGAGCGGGACTTTCGTTTCAAACAGCTCCTGATGGAGGCAGCTCTTACTACTCCGCCCTAGGCACCGAGCACCAGACAGTCCGTACCAGGGAGAAGCGCTTCTTTGGCACCGGATAGCACCGGTACCGCTAAGGCCCCTCGGCACCAACCGTTGCCTGCACAGATGTCTTCTCAGCACCTTTTCCTCTCCCCGCGGGTTAAGAAACAAGACCTCTTCTGCATCCGTGCCGCCCGCACCACAGTCAGAGCACCCACCTAAGTCGGACCGCCCGGCACCGACACCTGCTGTGGCACCGCTAGCTTCGGCACTGTTGATTCCGGTCCTACAAGGGCCATTGAGACCGGTGCCTGAAAGCTCCCCTGCGCACACCATGGTTGAGCTCACTATTCCCTCCATGCCGGAGACCTTCTCCACGGCGAGGGAGCTGATTGCGCTGACAGAGTCTGCACTGCCTCAACCCCTGGCACCGCCGGCGCGGGTTATACAATTGATTGGCAAACCTGCCCTGCTGAGACCATCATTAGTCGGCACCGCTGAGAGGCGTTGATCACGATCGCGGTCCCGCCAGCGCTTTCGGTCTTGTCACCGATCCCGGTCCCGTTGCCGCTCACAGTCCTGGCACTGCTATCCATCTCGGTACCGGTTGCACTCGCGGCACCGTTCAGCATCCCGTTCGCCAACCCGGTACTCCCGGCACCGATCCAGCTCCCGGCACCGTTCCCGGCACCGCGACTCTTGCAGCCGCTCCAGACAGCAAGCGTCGAGATCTCGGTCAACCTCCCAGCACCGCTCCAGTCACAGGTCACGGTCTCGTTCCCGGTAACCCGGTGCCGCAGAGAGAGAGATCCTTTAGAGATGGGGACCCTTCCCAGGGCTTTTCAGCTCCTCTGTGGCCGTCTCGACACACATCAGTGTCATCTCGCACGGACAGTGCTTCCTATGCACAGGACTGTGACTCAGATGTGCCCAGCCGAGACTTCCAGGAGACCCAGGCCCAAGAAAAAGGACCTCATTAGTGGTCATTTTGGACATCTTGGGCATATCACCAAGCCCAAGGTGCGCCTCCAGTGCCATCACACTCCATACCATTGGAACACCCCGGATGCCGGAGGCAACGGTCAGCCGCCCCCCTCCTGCGGGTACGGAGGAAGCTCCCATGCAGTCAACAGACTCTCAGGTTCCACCTGTGCCTGACGTCGCCCACAAACAGAAGCCTGCGCAGGACCCTCTTGTCCCTGGCCTTTCCTCTTTCTCCTCTCCTGATGAAGCGGTGGCAGGGACATCCTGCTCGGGCCCTCCTCCAATTGACCTGAGGGCACATCAGGACCTCCTGAGATGCGTGGCCCTGAATATGGATCTTCAGGTGGAGGAGGTCCCGGAGATAGAGGACGCGGTGGTGGATATTTTGTCAGCTGATACCCCCACAAGAGTGGCCTTGCCATTCATTCATATGATCCAGGCAAATGCCGATACCATCTGGCAGTCTCCAGCCTCTATTCTGCCCATGGCCAGGGGAGTTGAGCGGAAGTACATGGTACCCTCTAAGGGGTACGAGTACCTGTACGTGCACCCTCCTTCCTGCTCCCTTGCCGTGCAATCAGTCAATGAAAGGGAGCGCCATGGCCAGCAAGCTCCGGCTCCAAAATCAAAGGAGTCTAGGTGCATGGACTTATTGGGCCGCAAGATATACTCTGCGGGGGCCCTCCAACTCAGGGTGGCAAACCAGCAAGCCCTGCTTAGCCAGTACAACTATAACACCTGGGCAACGGTTGGAAAATTCACGGAGTTAATCCCCCAAGACTCTCGTCAAGAGTTTGCTGCCCTTTTGGAAGAAGGGAAGAAGGTGGCAAGAACTTCTCTCCAGGCCTCATTGGACGCAGCAGACTCCATGCCAGAACTCTGGCCTCAGATATTGCCATGAGGCGAATATCATGGCTTCAGGTGTCAGGCCTTCCACCTGAACTGCAACACACTATACAGGACTTGCCCTTCGATGGCCAAGGCCTATTTGCTGAAAAGACTGACCTTAGGCTGCAAAGCCTAAAGGATAACAGGGTGATCATGCGCTCACTTGGAATGCACACACTGGTAATTCAGCGCAGATCCTTCCATCCCCAACCTCACCGCCCTTACCCCCCACCTAGGCCACAGCAGGACTTCGGCAGAGGGCACGGCTGAGGCAATCGCAGACAGCAGTCAGGACCCCAAGGGGATCAGAATCAGGGTCCCTCCAAACCTGTGAGACTCAAAACAAACTTTTGAAGGCACACCCGAGGACGGCGTACCAGTTGTTTCCCAGGAGCTTTCCTCTCCTTTTTACAACCGCCTCTCCCTTGTCCTCCCTGCGTGGACCCAACTAACTTCGGATTGTTGGGTTCTACGCACAGTAGAATTCGGATACCACCTCCAGTTTATTTCGCCCCCCCCCCACCCGCCATCCTCGTCCCTCTTCAGGGACCCCTCTCACGAGCAATTCCTCTTGCAAGAGGTACGGACGCTCCTTGCCTTGGGAGCTATAGAGGAGGTACCGAAGGACTCGAGGGGCAAGGGCTTCTATTCCCACTATTTCCTAATCCTCAAGGTCAAGGGAGGTCTCAGGCCTATCCTAGACCTGCGAGGACTCAACAAGGTCACGATAAAGTTGAAGTTCCGCATGGTATCCCTGGGGACCACCATCCCATCCTTGGATCCCAGAGACTGGTATGCTGCCCTTGATATGAAGGACGCGTATTTTCACATTGCCATATACCGTCCGCACAGACGGTACCTCTGGTTTGTGGTCAACCATCAACATTTCCAATTTACAGTTCTTCTATTTGTCCTTTCTGCAGCCCCATGGGTATTCATAAAATGCATGGCTGTAGTCGCTGCCTCCCTCTGTCGTCATCGGACACACATCTTCCCGTATCTCGACGATTGGCTCATTCAAGGGGCCTCCGAGACCCAAGTCACCCGTCATGTGGGCATCGTCAAGGACCTATTCGAGCGACTAGGCCTGATGATCAACATAGAGAAATCCACTCTGGTTCCCACACAAAGAATAGAATTCATTGGGGCCATTCTGGACTCCAATCTCGCCAGGGCCTGCTTACCACAGCCTCAGTTTCAGGCGATGGTATCATTTATACAAGGCCTACAAAACTTTCCGACAACTTTGGCTCGCACTTGTCTCAGCCTCCTGGGTCACATGGCTGCCTGCACGTTCGTGACCAAACACTCCAGACTACATTTCCGTTCCCTTCAAACTTGGCTCTCCTCAGTATACCACCCAGGCAGAGACAATATAGACACGATCCTCATGATCCCCTCGCACATCCTAGGCTCCCTGAACTGGTGGTTGACGCCCTCCCTTGTCTGTGCAGGGATGCCATTCCATCCGCCTCAGCCTTCAATGACCCTCACAACGGACGCGTCATCTCTTGGCTGGGGTGCCCACCTTGAACATCTCCGCACTCAAGGCCTTTGGTCAACTCAAGGACTGGCCTTGCACATCAATGTGCGAGAGCTGAGAACAGTCCGCCTTGCGTGCCAGGCGTTTCAAGGGCAGTTACAAGGCCGTTGTGTCTCAGTGTTCACAGACAACACAACGGCCATGTTTTACATAAACAAGCAGGGAGGAGCACATTCCTCCCCCCTTTGCCAGGAAGCTATTCAGCTCTGGGACTTCTGCATAGCCCACTCGATAGACCTGGTAGCATCTTTTCTCCCACGGGTTCGGAACACTCTGGTGGATCAACTCAGCAGATCCTTCCTGTCTCATGAGTGGTCTATTAGTCCGAAAGTTATCCATTCTGTTTTCCAGAAGTGGGGTTTTCCCCGCATAGACCTCTTCCCCTCCCACGAGAACAGGAAATGCCAGACATTCTGCTCCTTCCAAGGTCTCTCCCAGGGCTTGATCTCAGACGCATTTCTGATACCGTGGACGAGCCATCTGCTTTACGCCTTCCCACCATTCCCGCTGGTTCACAGGGTCCTGCTCAAGCTCTGCCGAGACAGAGCCAACCTCATCATGATCGCTTCAGCCTGGCCGAGGCAACACTGGTACACCATGTTGCTCAACCTGTCAATAGCCAACCCAATCCCTCTACCTCTTTTGCCCGGACCTGATAACTCAGGACCACGGCAGACTTCACCACCCAGACCTGCAGTCTCTTCACCTCACAGGATGGTTACTGCGTGGTTAAGCCAGTCCGAGTTACGTTGTTCTGCCTCGGTGCAACAAGTGCTCTTGGATAGTAGGAAACCTTCCACTAGGTTAACATATCTGGCCAAGTGGAAGCGCTTCTCCTGCTGTTGCGACCAACGTAATATTATTCCCACCGAGGTTCCGATCCCTACCATCTTGGGCTACCTCTGGTCTCTCAAACAGCATGGCCTAGCGGTATCTTCATCGAACGTGCACTTGGCGGCCATCTCTACCTTCCACCCAGGGGAGAGCGGCTGCTCGGTCTTCTCTCACTCCATGGTTTCGAGGTTCCTCAAGGGCTTGCAGTGATTATACCCACACGTACGCCGCCCTGCCGCAACTTGGGACCTCGACCTAGTTCTAGCCAAACTTATGACTGCTCCCTTCGAACCGCT
This sequence comes from Gopherus flavomarginatus, assembly GCF_025201925.1. Lineage (NCBI taxonomy): Eukaryota > Metazoa > Chordata > Testudines > Testudinidae > Gopherus > Gopherus flavomarginatus. Next base: position 102,304,654 of record NC_066624.1, on the reverse strand, counting down.
AGCAACCTGCTCGCTGCTGTACCTGTCCTGGAAGACAGCCTTCCTCATAGCCATTACATCGGCAAGACGAGTTTCCGAGCTTCGGGCTCTCACGGTGGACCTCCCGTATACAGTGTTTCATAAGGACAAGATACAGTTGCAACCATATCCGGCCTTCCTCCCTACAGTGGTATCGGCCTTTCATATTAACCAGGATATCTTCCTTCTGGTCTTCTTCCCAAAGCCACACTCATCACGCCAGGAGCAACAACTGCACTCCCTAGACATCTGTAGGGCTTGCGAACAAAGCCCTTCCATAAAACACCACAACTCTTTTTCGCTGTGGCAGACCAGATGAAGGGCCTACCTGTCTCCTCCCAGAGGATTTCATCTTGGGTGACATCGTGCATCCGCACCTGCTATGACTTGGCTTATGTTCCTATGAGCCACCTTACTGCCCATTCTACCAGGGCTCAGGCTTCATCTGCTGCTTTCCTGGCTCATGTACCCATCCAGGAAATATGTCGTGCAGCTACCTAGTCCTTGGTCCACACCTTTGCGTCACCTTTGCGTCACATTACGCATTGGTTCAACAGTCCAGAGATGACGCAACATTTAGATCAGCAGTTCTACACTCTGTGACATCTCACTCCGACCCCACCGCCTAGGTAAGGCTTGGGAGTCACCTAATTGGAATCGATATGAGCAAGCACTCGAGGAAGAAAAGACGGTTACTCACCTTTGTAACTGTTGTTCTTCGAGATGTGTTGCTCATATCCATTCCAAACCCCGCCCTCCTTCCCCTCTGTTGGAGTAGCCAGCAAGAAGGAACTGAAGGGCTGTTGGGTCGGCAGGGGTATATATCCGGCGCCATGGCGGCGCCACTCTAGGGAGCGACCCAGCCTACCCACCGAGTATTGCTAGGGTAAAAATCTTCTGACGAACATACACTCAGCGCGCGCACGCCTAATTGGAATGGATATGAGCAACACATCTTGAAGAACAACAGTTACAAAGGTGAGTAACCGTCTTTTATATCAGTTGTTTCATAAGACATTCTAGTTCTTGCAATTAGTTTAATAAAGCATCAGTCATTATCTAATAAATCTCATTATATTTTTACTTGAAAACAAATCCCCAGAGTTATCAAATTTTTCCATTATGTGCTTTTAAATTGCTGAAATGTGCAGTCAGAAGCCCATTTAAAATGTCTTTTAAACAGAGATATAGTTTATTGTTTCTCAGACTGCAGGTATGCCTCTGAGTTTGGATTTCAGGTCTGTGATTTCTTATGCAGACACTGAAGTGCGAAATACCGGTTGACCCATTTATTTGTCTCCTAGCCAATTATTGTTTTGTTGACTGAATGGATTAATCAACCCAGTGGTTTCTGTCATATGTTTTATTTATAGCAGGTAAGTTGAGCTTAAATATCTGTCCTGGCATTGGAATGTTGATTTGAACATTAATGTACTACATGACTTTGTTACTGTATCGTTTTCCTGTGCAGATGAAGGGTTTCTAGAGATTCCATCACTGAACTTATATCAAAGGGACTTCACTTCATTCTTTTTATCACCATCAGTATTTTTCATGCTACTCCTTTTAGGTGGACTTTTAAAAAGAATTGATGTTGGATATTTTCCTTTGTTGGGTTTCTGTAATAAAACAAATAAATCAAGTAATCAGGAAAACTAAAGTGAATGAGCATCTTACACAGTCCACCAACACCAGCTGCTCTTCTTTTTGACAAACATTCGACTGGGGACTGAGGTCCGCTTCTTCTTGATAATAAATGAGGCCACTCCCATAAGTAAAAGAGAGAGGGGAAAAAACACTGGGAATGAAATGGTATAATCAACATGAATTGGGACTACTTTGTAACTATTTATTCTACATGTTACAGAGGCTCCACTGCAGATCAGGCCCCATTGTGCTAGGCACTGAACGCTCATGTAGAAACAGACCATTTCTGCTTCAAGGAGCTTACAATCTAAATAGACAATACGTACAAAAGAGTTGGAGGGAAAACAGAGGAGTGAAGTGATTTTTCTGGGTTCTCACTGCATGTCAGCAGCAGATTCAGAATAGGACCTAGGTCTCTTGGCTGCCAGACCAGTGCTCTACCTGCTAGACCATGCTGCCTTTCTACTCTACTATATTTAGGATGATTTACTTCAAAACATGGTGGGGGATTATTGCCTCTTCCCCATAGGTGAGCATGGAGTGGATCCGTCCCCACTAACAGACACCACCTCATTTTGGAAAGATAGGTCCAGGGTTTTCCTGGCTTTGGGTTTTAATGCAGAAGGGCACAATCTGGCCTATACGTTCTTAAGGACATGACTGTATTTTCTTAACATTTTCCATAAGGAGTAATATTGTGGGGGGAAGGCACAGAAATTGTTGATGTACATGATACCTTTATAAAAGAATTGAATTGATAAGGTGCTTCGATAGTATGGTAATGAGGTTTGGTATAAGTACTGAGACAGAATCTCTGCCACTTTGTTAAGCACGCTTTCAGGCACTAAGTGTTTTCTAACATACTTAAAAAATGCTTTTGATCAAAAGTTGCTCCCATCTGAGGGGTGAACCAGGGGAGTCTGTATATGCCTGACTTCTAAATGCATAGGTATGTTCTCTGCCAATCAGCTTCCTTTAAAGATGCCAAAAGCCCTTGGCTTCAAAGACAACAAAGCATGTACTATGTGGGAAGCTTTAAAAAAAAATCCCACTTTTGTGACCCCAGTATGTAAAATAAGCATTCAATCACCCATAAATGAGTGAATAGCAACCAAAAAATTGCTTCTATACTGAAGATAAACACAAGAAACTTCAGTCCTAATGGTGATGATGAGAGGGCAGGATTGGGAAGCTGTAAGCCACTGGAAAGTCACCTCTGAATCTATTCCTTATAATAGCATCTACAAGCCCCAGTCGGGGCCCATAGGACTAGACACTGCACATATACGTAGTCAGAGTCAGTCTCCTCCCGAAAGATCTTGCAATCTAAATAGACAAGAGAAACAAAAGGTGGGAGAGGAAACTGAAACACAGATAGGTGAAAGTGACTTGCCGAGGTCCCACAGCAGGTTGGTGACAGGACTAGAATGCTGGTCTCCTGACTCCCCATCCAGTGCTGTATCCTAGATTACACTGGACCTGGGCCTCTTAGCTGGGTGCATCCAACAGGAGGTTACTATATTCACATAAAGGACAAAGCAGACAGCTTGTACAATGTGAGGGAAATCTCATTGTTAAATAGAATTCCTTTAAAAACACGGAAGGAACACCAGCACTTTTCCGTGGTGGTCCATGCTTTCTGAGAGATCACAGAAGGTAGTTTTCAGCAACTGGGCACCCCAGGGTACTATATGGGGTCGCAAGTCCAATTATGAGGGAATTAGCCAGAAGATATGGCAGCTATTATATCAGCTCCAACTGAAGGAGAATGCTAACTATTGGTTGCTAAGGTTCACAACTTGGGCAATTTGTTATATTCAGAGCTTCTGGTTATAGGAGTGGTTACTAGGAGTTCTTTGAGTGCTTGCTCATGTCAATTCCATTGTAGGTGTTTGCGCTCATCACATGCACTGGTGCCAGCAGTTTTTCCCTTAGGGGACTGGCTCTGGCATCCTCTGGAGTGGTGCACATATGTGCTAGTATAAGGGGCGCTGCTGGCTCCCGCTCCCTCAGTTTCCTCTTACCAGTGAGTCCTCAGCAGGGGGTTATACCCTCCAGTTTATTTCTATCCCTCTTTCCCTGTCCCTCTTCACGAACCTTTCTCATGAGTGTCTGCTCACTCAGGAGGTGCAAAACCTCCTGTGGGTGGGAGCCACGGAGGAAGTTCTTTTGCACATGAGGGGAAAAGGGTTTCACTTCTGCTATTTTTTTATCCCGAAGACCAGGGGCAGAATCTATGCCCCATTCTTGACCTGTGAAATCTCAACAGGTATCTCAAGAAGCTGAATTTCTGCATGGTCTTCTTGGCCTCCCTGGATCCGGGAGACTGGTACACAACCCTTGATTTGAAAGACACTTACTTTCACATAACAATATTTCATGGTCACAGAGAGTTCCTACGATTCACAGTCAGGACTTCTCGTTATCAATTCACAGTGTTCCCTTTTGGCCTAGCAATAGGTGTTTACAAAGTGCATGTTGTGGTGGTGGCCTACCTCAGACGTCCGGGTATCCAGATTGACCCATACCTCAACAATTGGCTCATAAAGGGCCACTCCAGGGTCCACGTCCAGTGCAGTATTGAGACATTGCGAGCCACCTGTCAAACTCTGTGCCTGTTGATAAATGAAAAAATATGAACAGTGGTTCCAGGTCAAAGGATAGAGTTTATCAGAGCGATCCTCAACTCTACCTGAGCCAGAGCATTCCTGCCACAGGCCAGGTGCAGGGCAGTCTCAGATCTGATCACTGGCGTCACTGCCTATCCGCTCACCACTGCCTGGGTCTGCACACACCTTGTTCGACTTGCAAGATTCAGACTACATCCCCTACAGATGTCACTGGTGTCGATCTGCTCCCTGGCCAAGCATCACCTGGAAAAGTTCCTCACGATCCTGCTGCATGTATTTACCTCCCTGCAGTGGTAGTCCGACCCAGTTCTGGTGTTGGAGGGTGTGCCATTTGTGAACCGTTGACCACGGTCTCCCGGATATCAGATGCATCTGATCTCGGTTGGGGAGTGCATGTTAGCACCCTGAGAAGTCGGGGCTTATGGTCGCGAGAGGTGCTCGCACTACATATAAATGTCAGGGAGCTCAGAGCCATCCGTCAGGCTTGCTGAGTGTTCCTTATCCACCTGTCCGGTTGGGTGGTGCAGGTGTTGATGGACAACACAGCCTCCATGTTCTATGTCAACAGGCAAGGGGGAGCTTGTTCATCGGCTCTGTGCCAGAAGGCCCTCCATCTGTGGGATTTTCCATCCTGCATGTGATCCACCTGGAAACATTGCACCTCCCCGGTGTCTGCAGCACGCTAGCAGATCACCTCAGCAGGTCCTTCTTTTCTCACCATGAGTGGTCCCTTCACTCGGAGGTAGTCAGGACGCTTTTCCAGAAGTGGAGAGCTCCCTGAGTGGACCTATTCACCACCAGACAGAACGGAAAGTATTATCAGTTCTGCTCTCTGCAAGGTCTTGGCAGAGGCTTGCTTTCCAATGCTTTTCTCCTGTCTTGGTCTGGAGACCTGACATACATCTTCCCGCCAATTTCACTCATCAGCAAGGTCCTCTTAAGAGGGACAAGGCATGGGTCATTATGATCTCCCTGGCTTGCCTCACCAACATTGGTTCATCATGCTCATGGACCTAGCTGTAACAGCCCCACGGGCACTTCCCAGCCACCTGGACCTACTTTCGCAGGATCATGGTCGGTTGCTGCACCCAAACCTCACCTCGCTCCACCACAGCTTGGATGCTGCGTGGCTGAGCCCAGAGGAACAAGCCTGATCTAGTGTGGTGCAGCAGGTTCTCTTGGACACTAGAAAGTCCTCCACTGGGGTAACTTACCTGACAAAGTGGAAGTGTTTCTCCTGCTGGGAGTCAGAAAGGAATATCTTCCCAGCCCAGTCATCTCTACGCTCTATCCTGGATTACCTGCTTCTCTGGAAGCACCATGACCTTGCCTTCTCTTTGATCAAGGTGCACCTGGCGGCCATATCGGCCTTCCATCCCTGTGTCAAGGGTAGGTTGGTATTCACAAGTGAGATGACAATCAGGTTCCTGAAATGCCTCGAAAGACTCTTTCCACCAGTCCGAGACCTGGTTCTCCAATGGGACCTCAACCTGGTCCTTGCCAGGATCACAGGCCTGCCCTTTGAACCTCTAGCTTCATGTTCCCTTTCCTACTTGTCCTGGAAGGTCGCATTCCTTATAGCTATTACCTTGGTGAGATGAGTCACTGAGATTAAAGCCCTTGCTTCAGAGCCCCCATACATGGTTTTCTAAAAAGATGAAATTCAGCTGCGGCCCCATCCAGCCTTTCTGCCAAAGGTGGTGTCACACTTCCATGTCAACCAGGATATCTTCCTCATGGTGTTCTGTCCAAAGCCTCACATGACAAAGCGTGCCCTGGCTTTGTACTTGGATCCAAGTACCCAAGCCATTCTGCAGATTGACTCAGCTCTTTATCATGATAGCTGACAGGATGAAGGGCTTTACGGTGTCTTCTCAGAGGATTTTGAATTGGATCACCACCTGCATCCGTACTTGTTACGAGTTGCCGCAGGCTGTGCCTTCACCCATAGTGAAGGCTCATTCAGTGAGAGCTCAGGCGTCTTTGGCTGCTTTCCTCGCACGTGTCCCAATCCAAGACTTCTGGAAGGCCGCAATGTGGTCTTCCGTACACATGTTCATAATGCATTATGTCATCAGGCTGGAGGTGATGCTGGCTTTGGCAAAGCTGTATTGCAAGTGACATGTCCATGAACTCCTACCCACTCCTACCTCCAGAGATACTGTTTGGGAGTCACTTACAATAGAATGGACATAAGCAAGCACTTGAAGAGAAAACAGTTACTAACCTTCTGTAACTGTTCTTCTTCGAGATGTGTTGCTCATGTCCGTTCCATAACCTACCATCCTTCCCCTCTGTCAGAGCTCTGGCAAGAAGAAACTGAGGGAGGGGAGAGCCAGCGGCACCCCTTGTACCGGTGCATACGCGCACCACTTCAGGTCGCTAGAGCCCGTCCCCTACGGATACCAGTGAGGGGAAAACTTCCGGTGCATGTGACGAGCACACACCCCTACAGTGGAATGGACGTGAGCAACACAGCTTGAATAAGAGCAGTTACGGAAGGTTAATCGTTTTTGGTTTTCATCAATCAAGCATAGCACGAAGGATGTATTCTTTTCCCATCGGATGAAGGCCTCAACACAATTACCCAGATCTTTGCCACCGCAATTTGGATTACTTCAGGGAGTTCCACCTTAGACTGCTTGACAAGTTCAGGTTCTAATAATTATGACTATATCTGCCCACTTACTAAGCAACATTTCCTGCAGTGAACACATGAAACATGCATTGTGTGGTCTGGCCTGGCTTCTGGGTAAATTTTAAGGTATAGGTTTGTACTGCATCTATAATAAAACCTTTAGTGGTTCAGTTCCTGACAAAATAAAAGAACCTCTCTCTCCAGCCTGTCTCTCCAGAGGTCATACTGTCATTGGATTCAGTTTAGGCATCTAAGGTACTGCCCGTCCTAGTTTGAATAGGAATGGATGCTTACAGGCTAGTTTCAGGGATGAGTTCTCATCTTTTAAATCCTTCCCCTGTTCCAACACACCCTGCAAGGTTCACCTCTTTTCCAAGGCTGTTTCCACAGGATGGAGGAACTGATTGGGTTTATAGGATGGAGTTAAGAGTTTCAGGCTGCAGGTATCTCTCTTAAGGAAGTTTTTCTGATGTCCCTTTTGAGCCGGATTATTAGTTGGTTTTAATTAGTGTCGGTGCAATGTATAATTCCTATATGTATAAAGAGAGATTAAATGAAATATGCATTTGAGTGATGTGTGTAATCAGAATGAGGCCCTGAATGGGAAGCAGAAATGCTTCTTGGAATATGAGTGAACTTCGGAAGATTCACAATATAAGTGGTGTTATTATGTCAGTTTCCTGTAAGCCAATTTGCTGTACTTCCCGCCTTCTTTCTCCACTGTACAAAACAACAGCCGGAGGAGTCATTAAAATGAAGATTGCATCCTAAAATTGTCTATAATTCAGATCCTTCAGTGATAGAAAAATGTGTAGTGTGAAGCCATAATGCAAGAAAGATCCTTGACCAAATTGCAGAGATTTTAGTTTGTTCAAACCAACCCCTCTGTGCGTTAGAGGAAACAATTTACTACTTTTAGTAAATAAACACAGCTGTTAAAAAGTTCAGATTAGGCAGTCAGATTCATAGTCTGCTGAGTAAATGATAGTGTACAGCCTTTGCTAGCGAGAGAAGCGCAGACTCCAAATCATCCTTAAAAACCTACTCTTCAAAGAAAGATTAAAGATAGATGCAGAAAATTATACAGTGGGACCACGATCCTTAGAGCCGATGTCTGTACAGATGGGTTCTCAGAAATGAAATCTTAACAATATATAGCAGGAGTGCGTGTGTGAGTATATGTGTTCGGTGCTTTATGAAAAGTTCCAGGGTGTCAGCCTCATAGAGGAGGGGGCGAGTTTCAAAGGCACAAAAGGTAGTTGGCACCTAATCCCCGTTGAAAGGTGGTTGCCTTTGAAAATCTCACCCTCAGATCTTCTGCTCATCTTCTAAACTGGTACAGCATGGGCAGCAGCCCTGCAAGCTTCCTCAGCTCAGTCTTAGGCCAGTATTTAAGCGCCAGACTTTAAGCAATGTCTCTATATAGCTTATTGCAGAAACAACCAAGGAGGACAAGGTACAGCAATATTGCAAACAACTAGCCCCTGCACTCAAAGAGTTTACAATCTAAAAATTGGGCGTATTGCCTGCAATCCAGTCTTGCCAACTGTATACCTATTAGGTAAGTGGAGCATCCACTGTGGTCAGAAGGAGCCTTCTCCTTTTGGACTACACAAAGCTCCAGGGTGAAATTTTGGCCCTATCAAAGTCAATAGCAAAACTCCCATTGACTTCAATGGGATCAGGATTTCAATCCACGACTCCAACTGTAGGCAGCACCCATTTTAAATCTAGGAAGTGGATTTAGAACCTCATCACAGTTGCTTGGTAGGACCTATACCTGTGTTGGTGGTTACAGTTCTCCCCTAAAAGCTGCTGCTTTCCCATCCTTTGCCATTGGTGACATGATAATTGGCATTAGCATTTATCTAATGCCAAGGGCTTGATTCAGGTGCAGGGTGCTGAGTTAGCTGTACTCTAGGCCACTGGTGCCCAAACTTTTCCTATTGTGCCTCCTCTTACACTGGTCTACAATTTTTGAGAAGTCGTCTGCTTCAGAGATAAAATGTGATATTTATTATGTATTTTGATGTGCTGAATTCAAATATGACAATTAAAACAACTGATTGGCTACTGTTTCTAAGATATTTAAGCTTTTACATTTTATGTCTGTGTAGATAGTAAAGTTTTAATCATAAATTGTAAACCTAGGTCTTTTCATGTGTTTATAGTTGCTTTACATGATATTTCACCTGTCCTGTTTATGTAACACTTTAAAAATCAGCAAAAGGGTTATATAAATAAAATTTATTATGAAACAAAAGGCAAAAAACTATTATGTACATAGTTTAGTCCTATTCAGTGTCTACTCGGCACTTCATGGCTTGTCTCTTGTATTCATTAAATGGAGCATCTCTTGTCACTGTCCAGCAATAGTCTGCAAGCATTGATGGGCTCCATTCGCCCTGATAACCTGCCAGGAGATTCCACTGCTGTAGTCTGGAGCCCAACAGCTCTGCCTTACTCTTGGGTAGTTCCAAATCCCTGACAAGGGCATTCAATTCACCTTGTGTTATGAGGTGTGGTTCAGAGGAGGAAGATGGGAGAAAATGTGGGTCCTGTGACACTGATTCAGGACCAGAAGTTTCATCCTCTTCCTCTTCCTCGTCTGACTCAAGTGAGAATGATTCTGGTGCATCAGGAACCGGCAGTCCTTCTCCGTGGGGTACTGGGCGTATAGCTGATGGAATGTTTGGATAATGCACAGTCCACTTTTTCTTCTTTGACACACTTTTCCCAACTGGAGGCACCATGCAGAAGTAACAATTGCTGGTATGATCTGTTGGCTCTCTCCAAATCATTGGCACTGCAAAAGGCATAGATTTCCTTTTCCTGTTCAACCACTGGCGAAGATTTGTTGCACAAGTGTTGCAGCATATGTGTGGGGCCCACCTCTTGTCCTGATCTCCAATTTTGCAGCCAAAATAAAAGTGATAGGCTTTCTTAACCATAGTGGTTATGCTGCACTTTTGTGATGCAAAAGTCACTTCACCACAAACATAGCAGAAGTTATCTGCACTGGTCACACAAGTACGAGGCATCTCTGCTCACTTTGGCCAAACAGAAATGTGTCCCTTTGCAAAATCAAACACTGACAAATAAGAGAGCACGACACTGTATGATTTCTAGAGCTGATATAGGGCAATTTGTTCAGCAGAGTGATGGAAGCTTCATTATGATTGCGTCATCCATGACTTCTAGGAATAACATGATGCAATTCATATCATGTATGACGCAATACCAGCTTCAGATTGCATCATTCATTGTTTTGCCTAAAAAGCAAGTACTGTTCAAACCCCATCATAGATTTATTCATAGATCCAGTCAAAGATGTATTTTAGTCATTTCTGGTTTAAATTGAGATCCTTTCCCTTTATAACTCACTTATCCTCCGCCATTCCCAAGTCAAGGGTCGTATATACTGACCCAATAGCATAGCTTGAAAACTAGAGCTAATCAACAATTTTAAGCATCATTTTCGTTCTCAGTGACCCAGAATTAGTAAAGTTGGACTACATTTATTTCAGAAGCATTTTGGCTCTAGAGCAGTGTTATCGTTAATGGGACCTATCTGTGTTTCCCCTCCATTACTGCACAGTTGGTTCAGCAGAGGCCCTGGTCCTGAAGGTGGAGCTGACCTGGAGGCAGAGAGTGAATGATGGCAGAGCTGGGCAGTGGGTCGAGTGGAGCTGTTGCTGGGAGCAGAGCTGGGCTGAGAGCAGTGCAGGGGGCATAATGAAGCTGCAGCTGGGGTTGGGACCGGGCTGGGGCAGAGTGGGGCTGGGTGGAGCTCCCTCCTGTGGGGGCTGACCCAGGACTCGCTCCCATCCCCCCCAACATGCCTTTGCACTCAGGGCCGGCAGTCGCCTAGAGTGCCAGGATTTGGGAGGGCGGCATTTGGCCGTCCTCGCTGGCAATTCGATGGCAGGGGGTCCTTCCGTGCTCCAGATCTTCGGCGGCAATTCTGCAGCGGGTCCTTCACTCGCTCTGGGACCTGCTGCTGAAGTGCCCCGAAGACCAGGAGCGCGGAAGGACCTTCCCCGCCGCAGAATTGCTGCCAACGACCGGGGGCGTGGAAGGACCCCTGCCTAGGGCACCAAAAACCCTGGCTGCACCCTCCCTCCAGGCAGGGCCGTTCGGGGGGGGGGAGCAAGTGGGGCAAACCCACTAGTGCTTTTCAGGGCCACTGGATTGGAGTCCTTCACTCACTCTGGTGTCCTCAGAAAACTTTCGCGGGGCCTGGGCCCCCGGAGCTTCTTCAGCGGCAATTCGGCGGCGAGGGGTCCTTCCGCTCCAGGACCCACCGTCGAAGTGCTGAGTCTTTGCCTGCCGCCAAAGACGCCAGACCCCCTGAAGCCTCTGGGCGGCTCTGCCCCTAGGGAGGTATGCCCCATGGTTTGGGGACCACTGCTTTAGGGCCATATGGAAAGAAGCATGTTCTAAATCTTTAACTTGGAAAAGGGAAAAATTGATCTCTCTGAGGGAAAGCAATATCTAGAGTCATTTTACACTAAACCATTAATTTAAGGAAATATGACATCCCATCTTCCTAGCCAGCTATCAGCTATTTTATTCCAATCCTGTTTCCTGTGGTTGATCAATGCTAGTTCCTTTCTGCACCTGCCAACTCCAGTCAGCAAAGAGCAGAATGAGTTCCTTTCACTGGATGGGTGAGGCATGCCTCATACACACAAGACCAATTCCAGTGGGAGCAAAGCATGGCCCTGCATTCAGTGCATTGTGGCTCTGGTCAGTCTGGCCATTTGGAGGAGAGTCTTTCCAACTGTCTATGGCCCTGAGGTGGAAAGTTGAAAAGGATGATGAAGCACCAGGAAAAACTGAGGTGGTAGGAAGGTGATGATGAAGGAGGGCAGAGTAAAATGGAGCTAGTGAGTAGAATACTCTAAAATGGCCAGTTTAAGAATGGAGGGGGAAAGAGGTGATGAGACTAGACAAAGGAAAATGGTGACAAAGGACTAGGAAAAGGAAAAGAAATCGAGTAACAAGTAAAGAAGCAGATGCACAATTTTTGTAAATGATATGCAAATTTTACTCTGGCACCTGGCAAGTTGCCAATGTTCCTCTTAGTTCTGCATAGGTTGGGCACCCATATGATGCATGTGCACTCTGCTTTTGTCAGCTAATTGTAATCTCTGCTTGATTGATATAACATTAAGTAGTATGTGGTCTCTAGTGAAATGACAGCGTGGGTTGGAATTGTGGTGGAAGGGAAATTTGAATGAACTGCTCCAGCAAACGACCATAGTGCTCATTTCCAGCGAGTTCTCTCAGTGAATACATGTATTGAATGGATGGAGCATCCAATCATCATCTCTGTACATAGGGTTGCCAACTTTGGTTGGCTGAATTTCTGGAGGTTTCATCACATGACATTATCTTTAATTAAAGATTAATTCCGGGAGACTCCAGGATAATCCTGGAGGGATGGCAACCAAAACTGTATAGCACCTTCACATTTCTAAGGAATCTGGCTATTTGCAGGGGGAAGCGCCATTGCAGGGAGAGCTGGTGCAGCATGTTAGAAGAGACACACTGTGCTTGTCCATGGAGATTGTATTTCTCTTCTTTGCCCTTATTCTAAATAAGATCATTCAGACTGAATGAACATGGTTGCATTGTGAGTGGCAAATCATGACAGTGAGCCAATGTTTGGGGGCTGGTTTTTTCTTGAATATGTAGCAAAGCAACACACTAACCATCCTTGGGAATGGAAAGTGGAGGCTGAGATGGTACAGGCCACGAGTAAGGGCTTCTGAGCAACTGGTAACTTACTGGGCTGTGCCTGGCTGCGTGTGCTGCTACAGTAAAACTAAGGGTTATATCTTCAGTACAGAAAAATGCTTGTAGATAAAGATAAGTAGCCTTGTATGAGAAGCTGTCTCATTGTAAAGTCCTAGGGGAAACAAGGCACTGCATTTTTTACATCTAGATAGATGTCTGACATCAATCACAGATGTAGGGTATAGGGTGGATTATCTCAATGAAAAAATGCACCTTTTGTTCTTTTTTGGAAGGGAAGCAAGCAGTTGCTTAAAAATCATGTGTGCCATGTTTTATTTTTTAATCATCTAGATAGATGAGGCTATTTTTAAAATTGCCATTGGGGATGTGAAGAACTCCTCTTTTTTTAAAATCATGCCTAAATATTCATTTTGCAGTAATAAATTATCACAGCTTAAAAATTCACAAGGATAAACACTCACGATTAAAATACATTTAAAAAAAAACCGATCAAATGATTTATCTGAAACGATGCATCTTGTTTTTTTAATGATCCAAGTTCACTATTTGGGAATATGATGTTTTTCCATCTCACTAGAAAATATAATAATCACTTAATGTGCTTAATGGTTCTGCAGGTTAGCGCTGTGTTGGTCTCACAGCTGTTTGAAGGGAAGAGGTTCCTTGGGAGGCCATTAGTTTGTGGTTGTGTGCATGTTAATGAACCCCCAAGATTTTTCTATTCTGGCTCCAGCACTTTTGCTGCCACTTTAGCTGATTACAGTTCAGGATAATTACAACAGTGAATCTCGTATTTAGTGGAAACAAAATGCATTGATGACAAACATGTTTCCTATCAAAAGCGGAGAGGACTGATCTGAATTCCAAATGCACAGTGGAGATGAGTGTGGAGACGTGTTAGAGAAATCAAAGACCCCTTTACAAGCATTGTGGCCAGCTCAAATTTTTGGTCACTGCATCATTTCAGATGTTTGCAGGAGGACAGAAGATGAAGTTCTAGTTTCCTCCTGTCCTGGAGCCTACCATTCCAGAATCTTTTATGGAAATTCAGGGACAGCCTCAGCCCCACCCTATGTTCATTAGCTTTAATGAAAGCACCGGACCTGAGACCCCTGGCTCTGTTCAAATAGGCATAAGCTTTGATTACACTAATTCATGCAGCTCTCGTTAGCTATCTCTTTTAACTTGCCCTATCGCAGTAATGGTTCTGTATGTCTACGCTGCAGCTGGGAGCAAACCTCCCAGCCCAGGTAGACAGACTCACATGAGCAGGGCTTGAGATAGCTTGCTAAAAATAGCAGTGCAGACCTTCTAGCTCAGGCAGGAGTTTGGCCTCTCAAGCCTAGGGGGTTGGGTGGGTTTGAGACTCCAAGCCACAGCGTCCACCAGGCTATTTTTAGCATGCTTACTCAAGCTTTGCTAGCTCACTCTCAGCTGCAGTGTTGACGTACCCTTAGCATCTAAAATCTGCCTAATAGGTGATTTCCCCCCAATTGCTATACTCTCACATTGTTTAAAGGAACATTGCCAGCCTACTCATTCTCAGAGAATCACTCTCGCACGCTTCATAGGGCACTCAGGTCTGCTATCCATATGGTTTTGAAACACGCACACGTTACCCCCCAGCTCAGGCTTGTAGGTTCTGTTTAGGGAGCTGGTGTATGAAACAGTGATATGATTGTCCCAAGTACTTGTCTGTCTTGGAGCTGGCAGGTCTCAAACTGGGGAGGGTGTATGAAGGATGTTATGCTGTATCCCCTTATCTCACTACTACTGGTTTTAAAAAAAAGGGTCTAAAAGCTGACCTTTCCCATTACTCCTTCCCAAACCCCATTCAAATGCTGCTCATGTCTCGCAACTAATCCAAAGAGTGTAGTTATCTAGTCAAGCCATGCACTTTGCCACCAGTTGTCTGTGTTGACACAAAGCTACTCATTTTGGACCATCATTTTTTGAGGATCAAAATACCTTAAAGAAGAGTCTGTTCCCGTGCATTATGGGGCAGTTTGATGTCCTATTTCCATTATAAATGTAATTTAATTTCTAATAGTTACATGCAAACAAATGTCTGTTGGCAATTAAAGGAAGCAGACATATGCTAATCGAAAGCTCTGATAATTACACAATCTTCAAATTTAATTAATGAGCCAAAGGCAGCCAAACATTAGCATTTAGAAAGAGCTTTTTTGCATTAACCACTAATGAGTTCATTTAAATCTATCATGCAACCCATTTTGGAAAGCATGGGTCATATTTAATCATATTCAGTCAGATTCAATAATGAAATCCTTAACACTAGGCATTGTTGATTGTGAAATTACCATAGAATTCTAATTGTTAAATAGAGAGGGGAAATTTCTAGTGTGTGCTGTTAATTCAATGGGACTTCTATGTGAAAATTGGTCATATATGTATGAGCAGAGGTATGAATATACTGAATAATAACTATATTTGAAGGTGTATGAACTACATGTGTATTTCTATCATTCTAGATAAGTTCATGGAAGATAGCCATTGATGGACCTATTAGCCAGGTTGGGCAGGGATGGCGTCCCTAGCTTCTGTTTGCCAGAAGCCGGGAATGGGCGACAAGGAATGGATCACTTGATTACTTGTTCTGTTTGTTGCCTCTGGGGCACCCTGCATTGGCCACTGTTGGAAGACAGGATACTGGGCTAGATGGACCTTTTGTCTGACCCTGTATGGCTGTTCTTATGTTCTTGTTCTTTCCAGAGTAGCATCAAAATTAATCTGAAGAAGAAACTTGGAAATTCCATGATAAAGAGGAAAGAAATTTTTTTTGGACTATGTACCACTTGCCAGCTAGGCAACTGCATTTTAATTCTGCACTTGTTTGGCTCAGATTCTGTTCTTTGTTTAATTTGTGTATATCCAGAGTTTACTAACTCATCTGAAGTCAAAGGACCTACTCTAAATTTTCAGGGTATAACTGATAAGGGATTTTGTTCCATTGTCTCTTGTTCAGTCAAAGGATCCTTTTCTGGTCATGTTGAAGTCAGTGAGCTTTTTGCCATTGGACTTAATTGGGGGAAGAATCCATCCTCCGATCTGATTATGATCTCACTTCCGCTGAAGTTACCCCACTGTAAGTCCATGCAATTGAAATCAGAATCAGACCCCTAGATTCTGGTGTCCTGTTACAGTATCCACGGGATGTAACAAACTACAAGAAGATAACTAACAAGGATGAGTTATGATAAAATATTATAGTAATATCCAAGGGACTCGGGCTTGGAGCCCAATTATTCTAAGGGCTGCACTAACGCATTTGAAAACATGCTTATGGAAATCTCATATTAAAGCATTCAAAACCCCAGGAATACGGCTTCAAACGGAATGTCAGTTAACGTTATGATTGTTTTATCTTTACTAGCATCTGAAGATATCCTCTGGAGTTTAACCAGCGAATCAAATGTTTTAGTCACTGCGTGTTCATGAGAACACACAATGTTATTTAATTATCTTGATATTAACTGGCTGATATTTATACATCAGGATGTGGTGAGCCATCTCTCTGAGTAACATTTCACTAAGCATCGTCTAGAGATTACAGCAGGAGACTAGGAAGCAGGATTCCTGGTTTGTTTTATTTATTTAGACTAGATGACCCTTGTGGTCCCTTCAGCCCAATGATTCTCAGCTCTGGTTTCTGTGTGTGAGGATCAGGCCCTTAATTTGTAAAGTGTACCTGCACTTCATGTCTCCACAGAGGACATTGCATTGTTAAGAAAACCAATCTAAAGGTTGTGGCGGGGGGTGGGGGGGTAGATCTGTACTCTCATTTGGGGTATCTGTAGGAGGAAATTTTTAATCTTTCCCTAATATTATCAGATGATTTTTAAACCATATAGAAGAAGAAGAAAGATATTTGAAGAGAAAATCTGTTGGGCATATTTGCAGATGAATTTCTGGGTAGAGATTGTAGCATATGTGCTCTTTCTCCAGATTAAAAAATTAATTTCTTACCTGATGGTGTGCTGGGTGTTTTTTGCTTTCTGTAATTTGGTGACTATTCACTTTATGTGGATGTCTTGTCAGTGCTTAATTTGTAAAGAAGGAGGTGCCAGGGCTCGAGCAGTGAGGACCCTGGGGCTTGCGCAATTTTTTTACTTTTATAGCTAGGGTGACCAGATAGCAAGCATGAAAAATCAGGACGGAGGGTGGGGGGTAATAGGAGCCCATATAAAAAAAGCCCCAAATATCGGGACTATCCCTATAAAATCGAGACATCTGGTCACTCTATTCATAACTGAAGTGGTAAACTCAGAGATGTCGGGACTATGAACTGCAAAGCCTAGAGGTGCTGGGGCTCACTCTGGCACAAATTAAGCACTGGGGCTTGCTGTATTATATTATACGTCACATGACCCAATTATCACATGACATGAGGAGGTAATGTGGTCTAGTGGAGAAGGCAGTAGGTTAGGGGTGAGAAGGTGTGTTCTATTCCTGGCTGTGCCACTGACCTACTGTGTGCCCTTGAACAAAGTTACTTCATCGCTCTGTGCCTCTGTTTCTCCTCCCATTTCGTCTGTTTTAGACTAAGCTTTTTGGTTGTCTCTAATTCTGTGTTTGTAGCATGTGTCCTTGATCGTGGCTGGTGCCTCGAAGTGCTCTTGTATCGTCAATCATAATAACAAATAGTATGCCTAATGCAACATATAGCAGCTGAAAATGTGAGAAGACTTCAGGATAGGCAGCTTGAAATCTTGGAGGGCCTTATGATTGGACTGTCTCATAGAATCTATGGAATTTTAGGGCACCTACCATGATAGTGTTTAAGGATTTAATTTTTTAAACTGAAATACATGGAGATTATAACAACTTTGTTGAGACAGCATTAAGCGAGGCATTGACAATTTACTTACACCATTAAAATAGAGGGGAAAAAAGAGGCTGTATCATTTCACATCATGAGGTTGAAGCTCTCAGAGATCATCTTCTAGTTATCCAAACTGGATTCTTACCTGTGGGATTCCCAGTACATTGGAGGACAGGAATACAGGCTAAAGAAGGAAAGTGATAAGCTATAAATTGGATATATAAATTGGGAATCTGTAGAAATATTAGAGTCTGCGACCCTGATCATGTTCTAATTGACTACAGTGAACATAGTGCAAGAAATCATCTGTTTTAAGAGACTGTTCTAAAGTATCCACAGATATATGGAGTACAGTTCTGCTCCACCTTTAGTAGTGATCATCTCCATTAAGAAACTAATTTTTTGGTCCATGGAATACTTAAGGCAGGCTTTACTCTGTGTCATTTCCTTCTCAGATCTTTAGTGATGTAAAAATTCAAGCTGCTCTCACAGATTCAACAAGGCACATGATCAGAGCTTTTGAGAACGTGGGCTGAGCTGATCAGAGCTTTTGAGAACTTGGGCTGAGCTGTTTAAGTTCATACGGTACTAGAGAGAGAGAGCGCTACCTGCTTGGAAAAAAACATCCTGATACATTCTACAGCATTGGATCAAAACACTATACCAACACCTCTGTGAGTTGTAGTGCAATTAGAAAATAAATACTACAGTGCTTCATAATCAATGTAGATGAGTTTTGCTATAATGTCAGAATTATATATCACATTTAAAACAAAGGGTTTGAAACCTATAGAAAATCCACATTGTCTAAATGAGGAATAAGCTAGAAGCAGAACCCTCAATCTCTGCATCCAAGAGCTTTTGAAGTACTCAAAATTCAGACCTAGATTTTAGTGGCTCCAGCCTCATCTCTAGTTAAAAAAAAATGAGTGCTCCTATATTGTTTATTAGCATTGATGTCATAAATATCTCCATTAAGTAGCAATTAAGCTGCTGGGATTTGGGCTGTGTGCCATTATAAGAGGTAATTATAAAAGAATTGGATTAATTAGCCACTGAATTATTTATGTAGACATAAATATTGCACATGAATTCTGTGTGAATTACCACAAAAAAAGAAAGGTAAAGATAAACTGAAATACATTGTCTCTTTAGTTCTTTCTCCCTAAACTGTGAAATAGGTGAAAATTGTCAACTATCCATTCGCGATGTCAATGCACAAAGATCATCTTATCAGGTTTATATATAAAGTAATTCTGTGTGCTTTTGTAATCTTTCCAAACCATCACAAATAATAAGCACTGAGAGTTCTCTCTTGTCAATACAATGAAGTCAATCTTCTGTCTGTTGTGGTATAATTTAGAGCGGAGGGAAATGACTGATTTCACAGATATTAACTTTATCGAATATACAAACAGATGTATTATAGGGGAAAAAATTTCTGTTTGAGCAGCACAAATAACTAGCAATCAGCAAATCCAATCTTCCTTTGGCTCTACAGCTTATCTGCAGGCTAAAGCTGCTTGTCAGCTGTAAAAATAATACAATACTGGGATCTAGAGAAATGAAAACAATGCAGACTACTTGATATTGCAAACACCCAAGTGACTTAGCTGGGAGACATCCATCCATGTATGAGAATAAGAAAACAGGCATTGAAGTAAAATTATTAAACTCTAGCCCAGGTTTATCGGTCCTCATTCTTCACAGCGTAAACTTGATCACTAGTTGGCCTCAGGAAGAAACTTTGCCGTACTGTGTAATATTACGCAGTTAGGAGTGGAAAGGTTTGGGGTCTTCCTCCCTAGGTAGGTGGGAGAGATGAAGAAGAGCAGCAAGAACATTAATTGGTCAGATACCTGCTTTCTGACCTCCCCAGGGTGCCTTGGAGAGCTGAAGTGGATGAGTTGTTTGGGATCACAGGCTCCTCTGGACTTGGATTGTTTTAACTCTGTGTTATTGTTAGCCCACAGACCTCATGAATGTCTTTCCCTACCAGCCTGGTATCTTTTTTTTCTGTTCTGTAACACGGATGGGAGAAAGCTTCTGGTACCTTGGTGATGTGGTCTGATGGTGTGAAACAACCGAGGCCTCAGGATGGGAGCTTATTATTCGTGAGGCCTGATGAATGTCTGATTTCAAGACGTAAAGCCTACTCTTACCCACTGTGGCCAAGTTCTGTAGAATTTAATAGGAATGAAGCTGACAGAACTCTGGACACTTTTATAATAGGCAGACTGCAGCATTCACAAAATTATTGAAAGTCAGGCCCAAGGCTAACAATCTAAGCAGGCAATATACAGCTGAGGGGAGAGGGATGTAGCGCAAGAAATAAACATTATTTCTCATGCTACTATCCAGGGGACCCACCCTCTGAAGCCCGATTCTCCTCCTCCTCCTCTCTCCTTTTCCCAAGCTCTGGATTGGTTGTTGGGGGCAGAATTTTCATAAGTTCTCAGCGTTGGCCAAACTCTGTTCTCAGTGAGGCCAATGGCAGTTTTCCCATTTACTTCAACAGGAGCACAGAGCAGTGCTTATTTAACATCTCACCCCTGATGTGCAGTGGCCAGAAGAGAAAGAAAAGGGGGACACATGGTTTTTCAAGTAAAAGAAATACCCCATGGATTCCCCGAGTATGATGCAATGGCTCATTGGTTGCCCTTGTGTATAACCCGAAATTTTGTCCACTTCATCAATATGGCACATATATCTTCGGCAGCCTGCAATGGAGGGCAGCACGTTTTTTATTTCCTGACCTTTGATGGAGAAGATGGGGGTGGCAACGTTTTTGGTCCCAGCCTATGGCTGCAGGAAGGGTTAATCCAACATTTGTATGAAAGCTGCAATAGTTAAGGTATGAAAGAAATCCTGTTTTAGGAATAATGTGGTATGAAGCTTCTTCAGCAATACAGAAGAAAGTGGAAGGGAACTCTTAGCCGACAAGCACTAATGGGACCAGTTTATTCCTATTTTCCTCTTGATTTACAAGCCACTCAGTAAGCAGTAAACTGCCTACTTTTAATTACCCATTTGCACAGCCAGGATGGTTTCATACTACTTTAGAAGCAGGGATAGCATATATGGAACTGACCAGACGTTCTCAAATGCTGTATGTGCTTTGTAATTTTAATGAGATAACTATTTTATGTTTGCTTTTTCTGATGAGTGCAATTTTCTTTTGAACCATTACCAAAAAGGGATTTTGGTGGTGGTGGTGGTGGGGTGGGGGGTTTGTAGCTATTGCTTTAACCCTTTTCTGTGGCTCTGGAAGCTCTTTATGTTGCAGTTTTCCAGGGAACTTCTGGACACACAGCAGGGCAATGCCAGCAGGGTGTGTTTGGAAGATGGGCCTGGTGATGAGTTTAAATGCACACTATTGTGCATGACCTAGATCATGGTAATTCTTTAACCATAGGCCTACCTAATCTTGCTCCCGTGAGAATAGGGATCTGAATCAAGTCCCAAATTAGTAACAGGTAAATTTTTAAAATGTGTCTGGAGAGATTTTTTTTCTATGTAGTTTACTTATATCTAGCATTTACTTACATGTAGAATTTAGTGGACCTGATTGTCTTCTGTGGCAAGATTAGTTAAGAAGGGGGAGAAGACAGTCAGGAAGCCATTTACAGCTGCCTCAGTCTTAATCTACCCTAGCCCTACCATCAGCATAAATTAGAGCAGCCTAGGGGCATCCTGGCTAAGATCCCCAGGAGACCATATGTCAAGCTGAGAATTGGAGGAGCACAGGTTCACCTTGCCCTGAGTCACTCCTTTCTACATCTTACAACAGACTACTGGGTGTAGTTGTTCTGGAAGCTGGCTAGGCTAATTTTACATAGAACCAGTCAAAACAAAAAATTAGATCTAACAGTTTTCTAATGCAAAATGCAATTCTGTCAATACCAAAACATTCTGCAGGAACGCCACAATTTTCTCATTTTGAAATTTTTATTTTAAAATATTGCAACACATTATATTTAATGTTTTATATTATAATAGTTTGGCCTTGTCCTGGCAAAATGGTTTGATGTTATTGAAATGAAATATTCATATTTTCTGTATCAACATTTTTCAGACTTTCTTTTCCATAAGAGTTTTTTGAAAATTTGGCTTTTTGTTCCAATTCAGAATGAAAACAAAATGCTTCTTGTTTCAATCAGAATGAAAACACAATGCCAGAATGTTGGAATTTCCCTCGGGATAGGAATTCCACATTTTTGGCAAGCTGTAATTTGACTGAAGCCGAAAGCTTCTCTGTGCTTAAAGAATTCTCAGCTGGCTGCTTAAGGCCAGATTTGATCACATAGCCTCATATGGATAGTGCAAAATGGCCAGAAGGGTGTTCATAGTAAAAGGATTGGTAATCAGCACTTCTGGGTGCAACTTCTATTCCTGGCTTTGCCAGTGATTGCCGTATGTGACCTTTAGACAAGTCGCTTCCCCTGCCTGTACCTCAATTTATCCATCTGTTAAATGGGAGCAATACTACTTACTTAATGTACCTTATAGTGGCCTGGAGGTTAGATAAATAGTGTTTGTATTGGAAATCCATAGACGAAAAACACCGTTAGAAAGGCAAAGTGATATTCTTAAAATAATATTCAAAGTTAACATTTCATAACCTTAGGATTTGATTTGTCCCTAGTTTACTCTCTTCCCAAAGCAGTTTCAGCTCAAGCTGGTGGCAGCAGGGAAATTGTATGTGAACAGTATGGAATCTTGCTGTGTGCCTGGGAACATCCTTTTTCCCTTGGCTAACAGGCGCACTTCTCTCTCTCTCTCTTACACACACACACACGCACGCAAATAGATTCTGCAGAGTAATGTAAATGTTTGTATGAAATAGCTGCAGATGCTTCTGATTAGATTTTCAAATGTGGATCACTCAGTGGAAATGTGGTTCAGCGCCTTGCTATGCACATTCCCGTATCTCGTTTTCATCATCCCCAGCTGGCGGAGGCTAGGAGTGCTGCAAAGGTAGCAAGTTCAGGCCCTGCCATGGGGGGTGGAAGGAAACATCGCCATATGTTGCTTCACAGCAGCCGCTTTGGTTGACTTATTACTGGAAATGATAGCTCCACAAAAGGAGTCCCAGCCCATCCTCTTTATGCCCATTTTAAAAATAGGAAACTAAGGCCCAGGATGGGTCAAATGACTCATCCAGCGTCACAAAGGCTGAACTCAGGCTGCCTAAATCTCAGGCCTATGAAGGTGCTGGAGGTGAGGAAGGAAGAATGAAGTGATCCTCAATACATCTAGAATCAAAAGGAAGGATTGAGGGGGACCAGGGTGGGGGAGGGAGGAAATACATCATAAAGGATGTTTGCATCTTATTCCATATAGCAGCTCTTATCTCAGATGCCAACTGGCTTAGGGGAAGAGTATCCTTTGGAGATCAGTTCTCATTTGCTGACAATGGTATAAAGTAAGAAACAGTAATGCACAGTGTATTCTGCAATTCCTTGCCTGATGGAACTGAGTCTCTCCTGGCACCCACAATAAATGAAAAGAAAGTAAATACTCTGTTTCATTTAACAATGACACTGCTGAACATGAATAGATCAAATCATTATGTTCTACAGTACTTTTACAGTAGCAATTTGGACCATTAATATTGTCTTTTCAAAGGATTTAAATGTTACATTTTTAACGTTAAATATACGTGCATGTTTCTAACTTGCAATAACGGTAGCTAAAACTAGTATGTTATGAATGTGAGGCAGTGTGGTCAGCACACTGGGGTTACGGAACCTGGGTTCTATTCCTGCCTCTGACACTGACATTCTGCATGGCCATGGGCAAGGCACTTTACCTCCCTGTGCCCCCCCCGCCACCCATCTGTCTTGTCTTCATGGGAAGGACAGTCTGTGTGTTTGTACAGTACCTAACACCTTGGAGTCCCCACCTAGGCCAGGGCCTCTAGGCACTCCTTAAATTATATTTAACGGCCTTGCAATTGGTGACAGGGACAGCTTCTCCACACGCATTTTCCATTGCCCTTCTATCCAGACCTCTGAGGAAGGACGGACAGTCGCACCAGATGATGTGATGGCTTCATGACATGGACCAAGGTTCACAAGGAATCTTCATTTTCACTTACAACATGACCTTGGCTTGAATCTAAATCTCCAGAGCTGACATTTATCTTTGTCCTCCAAGCCACACAGCTCATTTTAGTCATATATAATACATCAAACACTGAGATATATCTGGCTCTTCCAAAGGGGAAGGACTTTAGATTCCGAGGTGAAACCTTGGCTCTCTAAAAGCCATTGACTTGAGAGGGATCAGGATTCCACCCTGATCTTTCATCTCAATGTGTGTAGGCTGGCTCCCTGTGCCAGCATTGTGACTGATGACACCCGGTCAGCTATTTGCCACCAGAACATCCTTCAGACCTGCAGCATGTAACAGAACAAAAAGAAAACTGCCAGTCACGATCATGCTAATAACAGCGGAATGGTCCTTCAAAATGAAGTCGCATACAACTCTTAGAATATCAGGGTTGGAAGGGACCTCAGGAGGTCATCTAGTCCAACCCCCTGCTCAAAGCAGGACCAACCCAAATTTTTTTTTGCCTCAGTTCCCCAAATGGCCCCCTCAAGGATTGAGCTCACAACGCTGGGTTTAGCAGGCTAATGCTCAAACCACTGAGCTATCCCCCACAAGTGAAATATTGTTGTGAGAAGACAAGGGAAAAGCCTAGTAAATGAATGTTGTTTATCCACCTCTTAACAGTGTGATCCAAGGGTGTCCTAATTTCACCTAACTCTGGACTCCATTGGAAATTGCTCAGAAACCAGAGGGCCTCTTCTAAACAGCATAAAATGGAGCAAACACCCTCATCTTTAATACTGATGTGAGGCACGTAGCCGCTGAAGGATAGGGAGAGTGGTTTAGTGGAGTGAGCGTAACACCGGGACTAGGTTCAGTTCCCAGTTCGGCCACAGACTTTCTTCATGACCTTGGGTGACTCACTCCACCCAGTGCCTCATGGCCTCATCTGTAAAGCTAGTGTAATGCTCCCCTACCTCCTGTAGGTGCTGGGAGGATAAAAGCTATTAATGTTTGGAAAGTGTTCACATAGTACAACACGTGAGCGCCTCCCTGATGCATACTGGGACCTGCAGTGTATAGAGGTGTAATGAGCCCATCCGAGGGCTGCATTATAAAACTCAGAAGGCTGCATTTGGCCTTCTGACTGTAATTAGGCTTCACCAGGACCGCTCCTATGCTGCACCACAGGCCTACACGTGTGTAAGATTAAGGCCAAATGTGTATTGTTCCCTGTCACTAGTATAAATGACACCAGTGCAATCCCCAGTTACCCAGGCACCAGACTGGTCTGTGTATCACGTTGTCTCCCGAAGTTCCATGTCAGATTCAGCCTTGGAGGCCGGGGGTAGCAGCTCCTGGCATGTGCTCCCCACGCCCCAGCCTTAGTTCTAGGGCTGGTAATTGGCAGTGCAGGAGGCAGATCACAGCTGCATGGAGAAGTCTTGGGGAGAGGAATGGGGAATCCCTTGAAGTGAGCAGGAGCATTGCCACTGAGGCTCCTGTGTGGCTCCCCCATGTCACTCAGTGGTTCGGTTCAGAGGCACAGGAGGAGTAAACAACTGTTTGTCGCTTTGAAAGAATGGCATGCGGCATGCATAAACGTGCTACAGCCATGTCAACAACTCCTACAGCCTCTTCTCTCCCCTCCCCTTTTCCCCAGAGGAAGTTGGGCTTGATGATGGCTAATGGCAGGAGGCTAGGAGTCAGCAGCCATGTGGAGCTGCGCAAAGCTTTCCTAATCAGGCACGTTTTACTTGGTTCGGGGCTTGCCTATGAAGATTAAGCTCAACTCAATTTTGCAGTAAGACTGGTTCACAGACCTCAGCCAACTTGGGCTGAGTCTGGAGACTGTGGAACCTGAAAACTTCTCTCTTTCGTGGTCCCAAAAAATATATGATCTCATCCTCCTTCTTTCTCCCATATCCTGGGAGCTGCAAAAAAGCAATAATGATAACTAGTGAAGGGAATGTGTTAAGGTGCAGTTATACAGGCATTTTGTGGCCCTTGATTAGACAGATTGTTTCCCAAGTGACCCAATTGTTGTTCTCCTCCATTAAAAAAAAGCAAACTGATCCTTCGAGAAGATCCTGGAAGCGAAGGGCACTCAGTATCTTTCGGGAAGTGCTCTTAAATTGGAGTGTCAACCCCTAAAGCCTGGATTTGAGGGGTGCTTAGCACCCACAGTGCCCACTGACCTCAAGTGGAATTGCAGGTGCCTAGTCATTCTGAAAATCAGGCACTTAATGACCAAGACTAATCAAGACAAATCAACAAGTTGGGCTGTGGTGCAAATTCCACCCCAAGATCTCCAGGATGTTTTTCTAGCAGGAGAAAGGATGTTTAGTCTGCAGTACCCTGCAATATTGAAAATCCAAACCAATTACACTTCATCGCTTAGGCTGGTTTGCAGTTTCTACAAGATGCCACCAGGTGGCACTCGTGATTTATAAACATCCCAGAAATGGTCTCGACTGGCAGACAATGCTTAGGATGGTACTTTTCTGATTTTATAATACCAGGGCTTTATAAGATACCGAATTATCTTTGTAAAATGGATTGGGTCTATGAAGACTTAATCAGTACAATTTGAAATGCTGGTAATATAGCTGTATAATTTTCCAGCAACAATTTGTGCAACTTCTATCTTAATGTGGGGCCAGGAGTGTGTTGTTTTGAGACGTGGGTTATGGTATTTATATTCATGATGAACAATCACCAGCTATATAAAATATGTTTAGAGAAGTACAATATAACACTAAATGATATGGTCGGAGAACACTTTTTTACTTTAGATTCTCTGATATAATTTCCAATGGGGGGGTGGGCAAGAGGTGGAAGGAATACTTTGTTCCTGTTCCTAGAAACTGACATGCATGTATTTGCAAACCTGATCCAAAGCCCTGTGAAATCAACTGGAGCCTTCCTATGGAATTCAATGAGCTTTGGGTGAGGCCCTTACAAAGTTACTTTCTTTTAAATAATTTGAATGGGTTTCACGCTAGATTTAAAGAGGGGAGGACAATAGGAATTGCCTAATGCTGCAACATCCCCCCCATCAACAAGGAAGAAATGGAACAGTTGTATTTGTGGGATGGCTGTGCCCTGCAACTATCCAAGCACACTGTTCCTCCTCTTAGCCTTGCCCTAGGTGGTTATACTCCATGCAGCTAGCACTCAAGAACCTCTTATCTTGGAAGATCATATTTGAAAGGTGAAATCAAACATGTAAATATTTACTGGAGGTGCCCAATTTCATGTAATTTCAGACTGAATTGCTTTTCTGTAGTAACTCTGCAACAGAGACTTTAAGTTAGACAGAACCTCGGGTAGAAGGTGAATGGAATTTTAAAATGTGCTCCTGATGGATTTCTGTTGTCATTGCTAAGGTTGTTTGAAGGTGCAGATGTTGTCTGCCATACAAGCAGCTATAACACCTATTTCTCACTTGTTAATACATTACCCAACACATTTGCCGTGGAATTATATTTGCCTTCCTGCCAGTATTACAGTTGAATTGCAGGGTGGAATATGAAAAAAGCATGGAAAACCTTTTTATTGTATAGTTAAGAAGCTCTTAGGAAATTAGCATTCACAAAGGGGATTTGGTTTGTGTCTGTTTGAATCCACTGATGTCTGACTAACTTTTTAAAGCCTGGAAACATGGATAGTTCAGTCATTTGTGTTAAGCTGCATTTAATGTAGATGAAAAATGTTAATTTCACAACAGCAGCAAGACTTTTATAAATTAGCGGTTTTTCCTCTTAGAAGTTTCAATAGGGAAAAAGCAATAATTTCTATTATATTAGATTAGTCCTTCATTCAAAATTATTGGATTGGTGGTGGTTACAATGAAGGATAGGGGAATTGATATGGATATAATAATTAAAAAAAACAACAAAAAACCTCTCCACATGTAGGCTCCGATTCTGCATGTGCTTAACTTGATGCATTGAGTGTAGTTTGACTGACGTCAATGGGGAAGTTAGATATGCATCAAGTCTTTGGGAGACAGTTGCCATCTTTTCTGATACCTGAGAATGGTAGCAAATGCATTCTCTGTTGGTCAGGGGGCTGGGGAAACATAACACACACTGGGTATATTTGTAGGACCAGAGCCTGCTTTGAGGTTCTGAAAGGTTCCATTAATTAGTGGTTTGTGCCATTATTTGTTGTTATATGAGTATTTCTGCATTCTGAGGTTCCTGCAGACATGGACAGCAGAATAACATTTTATTCACTTTGCTATTTGGCCATTTTCTAATACTAATAATACATATTTCTTGTATAGTGTTTTTCAGCCATACATCTCAAAGTGCTTTACAAAGGAGGTAAGTATCACCACCACCATTTAATAGATGGGGAAACTGAGGCACAGAGGTGAAATGACATGCCCAAGGTCACCTAGCAAAGCAGGAGCAGAGCCAGGAATTGAACCCAGATCTCTCAAGTTCCATTCCAGTGCTCTATCTACTGGGAAACACTGCTTCCCCTAATCTAAGGGTATGTCTGTCCTGGGAGCTGGGGGTGTGATTCCCAGCTTGAGTAGACATACTCATGGTAGCATGCGTTGAGCTATCTTGCAGGACACAATAGTGTAGCTGTAATAGCATGGGCAGCTGCAGCTAGCTGCTATCAGTACAAACCCTGTGGATATAAGCCAGGGCTGCTAACCTATGCCCCCACTGGCTTTGCTGCCATGGTTACACTACTATTTTTAGCTCACTAGGTCAATGAGAGCTAGCACAAGCATGTCTACTCGAGCTGGGAATCTCACCTCTATCTCCCTACTAAGGATCTCAAAGCTCATTACAAGCATCAGTTCAGGAAGCCTCACAAAGTAGAGCGGGGTGGGAAATGGTTTTCCTGTCCCATGAACATTTGAGAGATTGAAACATTTTCCATCCCAAATTGGGGCAAAAAGTAGATCTCCTAAAAAGAATTGTGTGAACTAAAAAAAAAAATCCAGTTTGGGTCCATTTTCATCACTTTTTAATTTTACTATAACTAGCTTAAATTTAGGAAGAAAACATTATCTTGAACCAATTGGAAGAAAACGTCATTTTGAACCAGAGAATTGGTTCAAATATTTTGCTTCAGAAACTGCAAAATGAAATGTGCAACAATTTCAAAACTTTTTCTCTAATATTTTAAGTTGAAAAATTCATCAAAACCAATCCTTTCCTGCCCTTCCCAAACTGTTGGGTTTGATGTATTGGCATCTTCTGACGGGTGGGGGTGAGGGGAAAACAAGTTTAATTAAAAAATTCCCAACCAGGTCTTTTCATAAGAGCCTTGGGAAGATGGTAACAATAATTAGCCACATTTACACAAGGATGAAAGAGTTGCTTTTCAAATTACTTAATAGAGGATTTAGGTGACCAGGTCCTATTAAATTTCAATGGTAGTTGGGGTATCTAGCTCCTTTATGTACTTTTGAAAATTCCACCCAGAATATACAATGACTCTTATCCCTCATGATTTGAGACAAGCACCAACTCCCAACCACTGATGGGGATTAGGAAGAAACTTTCCCTATGGCATGTCCTTCTGTAATTGCTCATTGCTGGGGATTCTTGCACCTTTCTCTGAAGCATCTGACCATCTTCAGGGCCAGGACAATGGAGTAGATGGCCTACCTGTGTGATCTGCCATGACATTTCTCATGAGATACAGCCAGGTTAAAAGACTTGCTAACCAAGCCATGGCAAGTCAATGGAAAAGCTGAATGTAGAACACATGAGTCAAGACTCTCAATCCCATGCTGTGACTCCTAGGAAAGTCTGTCTTTGTAAGTTTCAAAATTCAGTGAAAGCAGCTCTTCTTTCACTATTTCATGCTTGCCTGGAAGAAGCAGAATGTATTTAGAAATCTTGTTGGAGGAGGGGAACACACTCACCTACACACCCTGCCTCTGTCCACGAGACAGCCTGGTTTGATGATGTTTCTAGCCCAGATTTGGCAAAGTCAAGAGGTTTGGATTGTTTGGCGAAACAGCTGAAACATAGATGCTTCTCTGAACCAATCTTGAACCTCAAACCATCTGAGGCCATCCCCGCTTACAGCCATAGCACTCTATTCTGTTCAACCCATGTAAGAACTTTGTAGAAGTATAAGAAAATCATAGAACAGCCATTTAAATATTTAACAGGCTGGCTGGCAGTAGAAATGAATCAAAATAGCCCACCTCCGTCCTTTCTGGCCCAGTATATGAGCCACAATCACAAACAGCAGCTAAGACTGCTTGGTGATGAGACGCCATGCAAACTCATAATCAAAATGTAATAACTGCCATCCTGGCTATGACCAAGAATAATGTGCTGGGCCAGCACCTCACAGCAAAATACGTTCACATGCTAGCCTGGTGCTCTCCAATGCAAGGTAGAACATTGTTTATTGCTTAAAAGAAAAAAGAACTTTTAATAGACCATTTAAAAATGAGAACCTGGCTTTGTTTTCCAAAGCCTCAAAGAAAAGAGAGCATGCCTCACTGCTTCTAAATTAGATCACAAATTTTCTGGCTGATGACAGCATCTTAGGGCTCGCCCTGAAGGCAAAGATCGGAACAAATTACATTGTAATATCTCAGGCTCATTTATCCATGCTGAGATCACACATGAAGCAAAGGAATGTGTTGCAATCCAATGGACTTGAGGGCTCTGATGGGAATGGGGAATGTGCATCTGTTAAAATACAATTAAATATTTCCTCTGCATGTGTGACAGCTAATATATATGGGATGTAGCTCATGTCACCAATCTGAAGTGTAATACTCCAGGGCATAAAAGGCGTGTGATTGACGCACTTCTGTAGTTCATCGCCTGGCCCTTTATTCAGTCAAATGCTTTATAACCATGGAAAGCACTGACGTTGACATATGCTATCAACGGCATCAATGGATGTGCTTCTACATCTCTTCTCTTGTCAAGAGCATTGTTGTAGGGCTGCAAAAATAATGCTGTGTGGTTTTGCTATACCCTTGAGGGGTCTAATTCTCTCCCGGATGCCTGCGTGCTGCTCCCGTTAATGTGCATGTATCTGGAGAAGGATCAGACCCCTTAGGAAGTACGAGCTGATACATTTGACGAGAGAGGAACAGTTGCAGATACATTTCCATTCATAGCTCAGAACTCGCCTTTGTTTCTCTAATTGATGGATTGCTACAAATATTTACATTTTTGCAATGAAAATGTTCTCTGATCGGGAGGCAATGGTGGTGGAGAAAATACCGCCTTCGTGTGCATGTCCAGGGCTGTTCCCAAAGGAGTAGGCTGCCTAGATCAACAATCAAGAAGTGTGGGGAGGGGAAAGAGGAAGACTACAGGACATTTTGGCTTTAGATCCAAGCTCCGCAAAACACAGGTGTATATTTAATTCTAGGATCATTTGATGCTCCTGTACAAATTGCTAGAGAGATGCACCCAAACTGAAAAATGCCCTGGCTGTTCTGAACAGCAGCCCTTGTTGGAGAATATTGAATGGAATTAGAAACTTTTTGGAGTTCTGCATTTGTTTGAAAAGATCTCCCACTCACTCCTATGGCCATTCTTTCCCACTCCAACTCAAAAAGCCCCTTTCTTCAGATCTCTATCACCCCCTCTCACTCACCAAACCCAGGATGCTCTTTTGCCTCTATCCCTTGTCTTCACTAGGGAGAAAACTAACCTGAGGTGAGGACATGCCTAACATGAGGGAAAAGCCTAGTGAGGACAAGATAGTTTGTACTTTCCAGTTCCACAGAAGCTGGCAGGTCAAGGTAAACCCTCCCCTGCTACTCTTTAACTGGACCTGCAAACACATGTGAAACTACAGATTGTCTTGTCCTCTCTCACTAGGATTTTCCCTCCCATTAGCTAACTCGAGTTAAGAACACACCTTTCCCCTAGTGAAGATGCACCCTGTGTGTCTTCAGGCGAGCAGCCTGCTGCCTACAACTTCCTTTCTGGCTCCTCTCCAGTATCCATCACTAGATTGATTTCTCTTAAACTCTTTAGGATGAACCTTGTGGATGCTTCCCTAGCTGCGACCTACAGCAGCTGCCCTCTCCAATCCGTAGGAATCACCGAGAGCTGGTGGGGGTTGGTAGGGGAGGGCTGATGTTGCCTATTCCTCCAAACTGAAGCAGCAGGATCTGAAAAAGATCCTGCCCAGCTGCTCTGCTTTGCTTTCACCTCTCAAAGCTGAGGTGCCCCCAACTCTTTGTGGATGGCTTGTCATAGGAGCTACTGAAATGGAGAGGTTGTCTTAGAAATAATCCTGAGGCCTCTGTCTGTAGCTAGGGAAACCTCAGCCACCATGTGAAGGAGGCTTTGTTCAGACTTCCCCTCTTATTTCTGTGCTTCCATGAATAGGTGCCAAGTGGCCTTGTATGGCATACAAACATCTGCTAAAAGCAGCAAAGAATCCTGTGGCACCTTATAGACTAACAGACGTTTTGGAGCATGAGCTTTCGTGGGTGAATACCCACTTCATCAGATGCATGTAGTGGAAATTTCCAGGGGCAGGTGTATACATATGCAAGCAAGAAGCAAGCTAGAGATAACGAGGTTAGTTCAGTCAGGGAGGATGAGGCCCTCTTCTAGCAGCTGAGGTGTGAAAACCAAGGGAGGAGAAACTGATTCCGCAGTTGGCAAGCCATTCACAGTCTTTGTTTAATCCTGAGCTGATGGTGTCAAATCTGCAGATGAACTGAAGCTCAGCAGTTTCTCTTTGAAGTCTGGTCCTGAAGACCAGATAGATATCATCTTCCTTTCCAAATGCAAACGGATGGACATCATACCAAATGGAGAGCACTTCAACCTCCCTGGCCACACTATAGCAGACCTTAAAGTGGCCATCCTGCAGCAAAAAAACTTCAGGACCAGACTTCAAAGAGAAACTGCTGAGCTTCAGTTCATCTGCAAATTTGACACCATCAGCTCAGGATTGAACAAAGACTGTGAATGGCTTGCCAACTACAGAACCAGTTTCTCCTCTCTTGGTTTTCACACCTCAACTGCTAGAACAGGGCCTCATCCTCCCTGATTGAACTGACCTCATTATCTCTAGCTTGCTTGCTAGCATATATATACCTGCCCCTGGATATTTCCACCACATGCATCTGAAGAAGTGGGTATTCACCCACGAAAGCTCGTGCTCCAAAACGTCTGTTAGTCTATAAGGTGCCACAGGATTCTTTGCTGCTTTTACAGATCCAGACTAACACGGCTACCCCTCTGATACTAAACATCTGCTAGGAACTAGGGTCAGCTGCTCAAATGCCTGTAACTCTCTATTTCATTAGCCAGTGCTAGCTGAGAGATATGATGGGCCTAGGGGCATTATGATTGTGTTATCCTGCTTTATGGCATCATCTGTTTAATTGCAACTGGATCTAATGTAAATAACTTGTGGTGCCCAAGCATGGTTGAAAACACACCCACTCACTCCTACAGACTCTCTTCCTCTCCCGGAAACGAAGAGCCCGTTCATCTCAGAATCTGCCACTCCTGGCTCTCTTTCACCAATGCCTTGTTGAGTCAGTGGTGCTATGACCATTCACACCAGCTGAGGATCTGCCCTCATAAAATAAAGAGAGAATCATTTTGCCCAGCACAACACTTCCAAATCCTCAGGTCATGATTCCCCCAGATCCCTAAGGCTTTGGAATGTGACTCTGCAGGGGTTGCTGGAAAATGTGAGGTAGAGAGAAAGTTATTGCATCTTTGAACATCCCCGTGTAATCTCAAATGCTGTAGTTGTCTGAATTTTTCTGTGTGATTTTTATGTAAAAAAGCAAGGGATTTTCACCATTAAGCTTCAAAGGTTAAAACTAGTGAAGTCAGCAGTAAAATATGTGAATTTAACCTTTGGCTATTACTGTGTAAATGACTCAGTTTCATAATGTTTGTGCTGGAATGACTAAAGGTTTATATTTTCCAGAACACACACAATGGGGAAAAAACAAGGCTTGCGAATGTAGCCTTTGACGTCTGTCTGCAGGGTTGTTAGTCATGAAAACATTTCTTTCCAATCTGAATACAAATAACTTAAAACATTTCCATGGTCTCCCTATGCGAACCAAGCAGACATGCACTAGGAGTTGGGAATAGGGGTTGGGTCCATAGAGATGGTGCAGAAGCAAAGGGGTACTACGCATTATTATTATTTTTATTATCATAGTACGTAGGAGCCCTACTTATGGACCGGGACTCTATGGTGCTAGGCATGGTTCTGGCCTTCTGTTGCTCCCATCTTTGCAGCAAAAGAGGCAAAACTTCCATCTTTCCTATGGAATAGCACAATCAGGCCCTGATGCCAATTGGGGGCTATCGGCGTTCCTGTGCTAAAATAATGAAATCCATGTTGACCGTTCTCATGACAGAAATAAAATTAACATGTGCCCTCAGAGAAGGGCTAGCTCTGTGTTGCCAACTCTAGTAATTTTATCATTACTGTTGTGATCTTTAGTGTCTGCTGGGATTTCATGATTAAACGAAAGCTGTGGTTCTTGTAGAAACAAAAAATCTAGCCCCCCCAGTTGCCAAGAAAAGCCTGAAACACAAAGCAAGTATGACCTAGAGGCTAAAAAATCAGCAAGAAAGTAAACAAGAACCCAACTATGTTTTTTTTAAATCTTATGATTTTTAAGCCAAATTCATGATTTTGTGGAGCCAGACTCATGATGTTTGACTGTTCTGGGTTGGTGATGTTGTGTAGCCCATTATGGAAAAAACAATGACTACAGCTTTGATTTCAATAGGAGTTAGGCTCCTAAATACCTTTGCATATTTGGGCCTAAATAACTTGTTACAACACATCAATGATTGTGGTAGAAAATTAAAACAACTGCAACCGGAAACTTAGACCAACATGCCTTAAGAAAGGAGGACAAGCTAAAGCTAAAAGATTAGTATGTACACCACCATTCAGGATTTCCATTTATAGATCAAGAAGGAGCCTCAGCAAGGATTATTTAATTTTTTCTTCTGTTCTATTTACATTCTCTGCTCTGCTTAATTATCCAAAGTATTCATCATCTTACAGTGCTTAGATGCATATTATGCAATTTCTTATGAAGTGTATTTGTTATGCAAATTGTTGTAGCTCATTACACTAGCTGTTTGTACTCATTCTCATAGGAAAGAAAGGTCCCTGTGTCTCTTTCAAAATTTAATTCCCTAAAAATACTATTTATTTGGCTGAGAACACAATACATATCTGTCTGAGAAGAGAATTCTCTATCAACAATTCATCATTGTTTCCTATCAGCAATTAATATCTCAGGCCACAGTTAGAAGTGACTTATTGTGTAGATCTGATTGTTGTATTGATTGAACAGAAAATGGGTGGAATGGGACATGACTAGTACTACCTCAATTTGCTGATCCATGATAAAAATGGTTGATGAGTGATGAGCACACACAATTCCAAAAGGTAAAGGAGACTGTGGGGAAAGGAAGAACTCAGAGCCTGGTGATCTGGATTATATTCCCAGCTCTGACATTAGCCTGCTGTGTGACCTTTGGCAAATCACTTAATTGATATATGTTTTGGTTTCCCTATCTGAATAATGGAGATGGTAAAGATTTACCTATCTTACGGGGGTGATGCGAGACTAAATTTACTCTATAAAGCACTTTGAGATTTCTGGCTGGAAAGTACTACATGGGTGCAAAGCACTGTTGTTGCTACTGTCAATGGTACAAGAATGGGATTTAATCAATGCAATTGAGACATTTATTTTAAACTAGATTATTTTATTTTTGTATGGGATACCAGATGAGGTGATCAGCAAAATAAGGAGTTTATATGATGGAAGTAGATGTGTAGTAAGATGAGATACAGGCCTGAGTGAGTGGTTTGTTATTGTGACTGGAGTCACACAAGGATGTGTGATCAGCAATCCTCTTTGTATTAGCAGTAGATTGGGTGGTGAAGTGGAAAACAAAATACAACATGAGCATAAAATAGATTAATGCAGATGAATTTTATGACCTTGACTTTGCTGCAGACATTGTTTTACTAAGTGTGATGTGGAATGGAATGATTTCTCCTGAATCCGAGGTAGAACAGGAGGCAACAAAAACTAGACTGAAAGTAAATGGTGAAAAAGCCAAGATTCTGAAGATAAGAAACTGAACAACAGATGCAAACGTGTATATGGAATGGAAAAAATAATTGAGCAGATAGGAGAGTTCTACTATATGGGGAGTGTGATGAGATAGTCATATGAGATTAGGAGAAGCCAACACCACTTTTGGAAGGATGAACAACATCTGATCAAAGAGATCGCTGCCTAAACTAAAGGTCAGACTATATCTGTTCTGAGTGCGCTCTTGCATGAAGTAGACGCTTAATCGATGACAGTGGCTAACAAAAAGAGGTGGAGGCTGCCTATCACAGATGGCTGAGGACAATACTACAACTTTCGTGGAAAGACAAAATAACAAACGCAAGAATGAGGGAAACTGACAGAGCAGGGTATGTTAGAAAATATCAGAAGAAGGAAGGCTCAAATGGTTGAAATGTGTACAGCATATGGACAATGGGAAGAAAGCATTGGGTACTCAAGGAAGGAAAGAGAGAACCAGGAGGAAGGCCAAGGAAGAACTGACAGAAGACAGTGACAGAGGATATTGAATCAGCTGGCATCACTTGGGAAGAATTACCACAACTAGTGAGCGACCGTAGTCAGTGGAGGAACTGAACTGCCCAGCATGTCATCAACAAAGCAGGAATGAAGGTCTAAGGTCAGCCTTCCACTGCCAGCGGCAACACAGTGTCTGCTTATGGGGAAGGATTTGCATTCCAGGCAAGCTGTGCATCCTAGTGGATCATCAAAATTCCTGGGCTGAGATTCTGTGCTGTCACACAGCAAAGAACTCACAGGCCAGGGAGAAGGAGCGCAATGCTGGTTAAAGCCATCTTTGTGTCCTCACAATTCTGGGCTGCTCCAGGGACTGCAGCGGCCCTGGTACAATTTAGACTGGGAACCTGTCTAAATTACCCGCAGGCTCCTGGAGTCTTCTCATGGGCTACAGCATTGCCTGGAATCTCCATAGCACTCTGTGCTGTGATCCTGCCCCGACACACCCCTCCTGCCCCCAGTTTTGCCCCTGGCATACCTCCTTGCCTGGGCACGCGTGTGTGTGTGTGTGTGTGTGTGTGTGTGTGTGTGTGTGTGTGTGTGTGTGTGTGTGTGTGTGTGTAGGAGGATCCTCTAAAGGCATCCTTATGGCAGTCCGCTGCAGTTCCTATGAAGGGGGAAATTCTCCCCCAGTCAGGACCTGGGCTTTTAGACACCTCTTTACACAACTTCTGCACCTTTCACCTGGTTTTAAAGGGGTGAGAGCAGGGCAGGAATCTCACCTCAGTGTCCTAGAAGAGGTTCTGTCACTGACTCACTTGGAAAACCTACCTTAATTCTCCATTTGTAAAATGCAGGACTATTGTGGAGCGTAAGTACATTATGGTCTTGATTCTTTATACACTCATGCACATGAGTAAAGAGATTGTGAGCAATTAGGTGAAGGGACTGTCTCTTTGTTCAATGTGCGTACAGTGACTAGGACAACATGTCCCAGTCCCTATCACAAAATGATTAGTAACAATAATTCCATTGATGTAATTGAAATCAAGTGCTCAAGTTCTGCTGTCATTTACAATGGTGTAATTAGTAGTGGAATTTGCCCCAGCCTGCTTCTTTTGGTCCTAGCTCTGCATTTCGGTTTGTTGCTCTGGGAAGTTATGCTCTTCAGAATGGCTGGCTTGTACAAGGACAATAATGACAGCAGTAATATTTTACATGTCTTCTGTTAACACTGTTGTTAAACAGAAGGGGAGATCGGGGTGCTGTTCCTTTAAGCAATAATTTTAAAATGAGGAAATGTAATGAAAAGGTGATGGAGAGTTTAATGGTAGTGAATCAGAGTTTATTATTAATGTTGGTTAGTTTTGTGATTTCAGTTTTTGGAGTGTGTGACTGAGTGATAAGGGATGTGTATGAAGGTTCATGTGATTAGAGGCAACAAGTAAGTCCAGAGGGAAGTTACTTTTGCTTGATGTTATTTAATCACCAAATAATTTCTTTGGTATCATTTCACATACAGCCAATGTAAGTCACAGATTTAAAGTAATCATCTTCCTCCAGGCATTGGTTTCAATTATGTGATTTTATTTTTTTTAATAATATTGGTTTCTTTACACATAGTCCCATTCTCATATTGAGAGAAAATCTCCACGTTGCCCCGGAATTTGGACTACGTCATGTGAATATCCGTGTGCTCAAAGGGCTGCCTTGTATCTCCCCCACGTGGAGGGTGCAGGCACAAACCAAAAGGTTCCCGGTTCTCTTCAAACAGGATTACATTAATGCAAACGAGAACCTTTTAGTTCATACCTGCAGTGTCCACATGAGGGAGTTACAGCGCAGCACTTTGGTGCGCACTGCTATTCACACCCCTATAATAATCCGAACTGTGAGACAGTGTAGACTTTTCCTCAGAATGGGAAGTAGCCTGTCTTTCCATGAAACACCTGGATCTGGCTTATTTGGAAGATGTGTAGTCATTAGAAATAGCCAGTCTGGTTTGGAAAAAAATATGTAAAATTCCACCTTTCTGTCTTTTGAACTGATCTTGAAATGAATTGAATTTTGAGGCACTACAGATTTCAGATACAGTTTTCCCCAACTTTTGGGCCCTGATCCTCCAAATATTTGTACAGTTAAGTAATCTCTTTGTGTTCAATGGAACAACTCAGGTAGATACAGTTACTTCTGTGTGCAAGTGTTTCCAGGGTTGGGACTGTTGTTTGCAGCTGTGAGAAGAAAAGCAATAAGCAGTGCTAGAAAATCTGTTGTTCTCAAGTGCAATTTTATGGATTCAGTGGTTTGAATAGCTGGATAGGCACGTGAACTTTGGGATCATTACCCATACTAAAGTACAGACTTCGAATTTTTTGAGGTTTGCACATTACCAATTATGCATAGATCCACCTATAGTTATTCCATCAAATGGGAGTAGAAAGCTGACTCTGCAATCAGTTAAGGGTTTTGTTTGCACCACTGTTAGTTTTTTTTAAAGTTATAGATAGATACAAGAAAATTGGGGAAAAAGAGCAAACAAAATTGGTCCTTTGAGATGAGCTGGTTATTGTGTTAGGTTGCTGCACTGTGACTCTTGGTATATTAGTGACCATAATTCATTCTGCAGGACGCACACATGCAATGCTGCCAACTTCATTGTTTCAAAATGTTAGGGGAGGGAAAAGTCAATTTATGCCACAAAGTGGCTTGACCAGCTAATTTATAATTGACTTACAAGCGATTGGTTCCCCTTTATGGGAAGGGTTATACAGGAAAATCCAGAGGCAGGACTGGAATTTCAATCGGATGCTGTTACATGTATGTGGTTACACTTCAGTATTGCCTTCTCACAGTGTAGACTGAACTCCAAAGCAGCAGGCTTAGCTTGGGGCTTGGATAACCGCAAGCAACAGCTCGACAGTGCAAGTGAAAATCAATGTATAGTGGACCTTTTCTAGAAGAAGCCTAGATTCTATGAAGAGAGGGACTTCTAAATCTTTTAGCCTGCCTTGACTCTGGTGAAAATAGGAGAGTGTCAGTTATGTACTAATCTGGCATGGGTTTTTTGGGAGCGGGAGGGTTAGGGGCTCCTGCTGGTTCAGTGTAAGGAGGAAAAGCAAAGACAAATCAGTATGCTGTCATTTTCTATCTGATAGTCCTCTTTTAAAAGGCTCGGTTCCACCAGCTAAAATGGAAGATGCTTCTGTTGTACTGAATTGCCCTACTTAGGGTTCCTCTAATCTTTGGTTCCTTTCAGTCAGGCCCTTCCACCTTGTCTTAGTCTCCTTTCCCTGCTGTACCTTTAAAAAAAACCCATTAAACCCTGTATGTTCCCTTAACCTTCTCTGGCTAGAGTGAAGGGAGGCGCTACCATTGCCAGTGAAGAGAAGGCAGCGTGGTCTGGTGCCATCGTCCCCAGACCATAGGGCCTGGCCCCCTAAGTGGGTGCAGAGGAACATCCGGGAGGCACCCAGTGGGGCCCGGGCCAGCCCCCACGAGGTAGGAAGGGAGCACCATGCTTCCAGTCCTGCTCCATCCCTAGCCTTACTCCTCCCCCCAACCCTGTTCAGTCCCCAGTCCTGTTCTGCCTCCAGGCCTGGGCCAGCCTCCATTGGGGGTAGGAAGTGTGCACCATCCTTCCATCCCCACTCTGTCCTAAGACCAGCTCTGCCCTCAACCCCTTTCAGCCCCCTGTCCTGCTCTGCCTCCAGGCCAGATCCGCCCCCTGTTCCAGCTCCATGCTGCCCCCTGTTCTGCCTCATTCCCTTTCCGCCTCCAGACCAGCTCCGCCTCTATCCCCAGCTCCCTCCCCATTGCCAGTTCTGCCCCCAGCTCCGCCTTCAGCCCAAGCTCCGCTGGTGAGGAAGCCTTGGCTGTACAGTAATGGAGGGGCCAGGGGGGCACTGACCTATTCCATTAATGATGTGGGGGACATGACTGAAAGAGTTTGTGCACTACTGGTCTAGTGGCTCAGACACTTAGCTAGGAGTCAGGA
This sequence comes from Gopherus flavomarginatus, assembly GCF_025201925.1. Taxonomy (NCBI): domain Eukaryota; kingdom Metazoa; phylum Chordata; order Testudines; family Testudinidae; genus Gopherus; species Gopherus flavomarginatus. The sequence continues at coordinate 102,264,499 of NC_066624.1, read as the reverse complement.
GACCTAAGCTCCATATTCCTGCCTCTGACACTGACCTACTCTATAACCTTCGGAAAATCTCTGTGCTTGTTTTCCCGCCTACCTTTTTTTTTTCTTGTCTGTCTAGATTGTACGCTGCTGGGGGCAGGAACTGTCTCTTACTATATGTATGTACAGGGCCTAGCACAATGGGGCCCTGATCTCAGTTGGGTGTTACCATATTACAGATAATAACAACAAGAAGGAATAGAAGAGAAGAGCAGGAAAGAAACAGCATAAACACAAGTTGGTATTTACTGTTTTCCTATCCAATGGGCAACTGCAATACTGCATTCCTGCCACCATGTGTATGCAATTATAAATCAGATGCTCTCCCCACAGCCACTCCCGTCATTCAAAATGGTGTTTTCCTAGTTAACATGGAACAGGCTTTGCCAGCTTTTCCTACGCTCCCAGTTGCAGATACTGTTTTGCCATTTTAGAGGGATGCTTCTTCAAGGTAAGAGTGGCTTGTTTTGTGTTTCTTATAGTAGGATGTGGCACGAGAATGGAAGAAGCTAGCACTGCAACATACATCCAGGGGTGCTGCTGATGGAAACCATGTAAAATGTATTTAGAGTTTGTTATTACTACTTCACCTTTGTACCCCAAGTTCCAGTACCCCTGCATATAGGACCGGCTCCAGGCCCCAATGTGCCAAACGCGTGCTTGGGGCGGCATGCCGCGGGGGGCGCTCTGCCGGTTGCCGGGAGAGCGGCAGGTGGCTCCGGTGGACCTCCCGCAGGCGTGCCTGTGGAGGGTCCGCTGGTCCCGCGGCTCCGGTGGAGCATCTGCAGGCACGCCTGCGGGAGGTCCACTGGAGCCGTGGGACCAGCGAGCGGCAGAGCACTCCCAGCGGCGTGCCGCCGTGCTTGGGATGGCGAAATGGCTAGAGCCAGCCCTGCCTGCATACATCCTGCTTCCTATGCCTCCCCTCCAGGTCTCTATCCTAGACCTCAGATTCAGTGGCTGACTGCTTAATGGCAGATTTCTTTATCATTGAGAGGTGCCCAGAGTCTGTAGAATTGAAAACTGTCTAAGACAGAGTGAAAAGGCTCCCTTAATGTGTAAATAAATATATATAAACATTGTGATGGACAAACTTTCTTTTCAGAACCTGGTAGTGAGAGGTTCCCTCAAACCCTTAAACTCTGTGAAAATGAAAGACCTGGAGAAGCAGTTTGTGTCCTTTCTTGACCCCTAAGAAAGGTTATCCCACTCTTCAAGCAGCTATGTATATGAACAGTTGCAAATGGAAATGAAAAATCTGCATGGAAGTGGGTAGCCCCAAAAATATTAGCAGGTGTAGTTCAAAGCTACAGAATGTGCTAACTGGTAATCACAAGTTTGAGAGTTGTAATAGTGCCAAAAATTAAAAATTAGGAAGCTAGCTTAAAAATAATGAGTTTAGAAATAAATTTTGTGTTCATTTTAATTCCCTTTGGGAAGGTCAGATTTTCAAGCTTTCATCTGCAGGTGTGTGTGTGTATGTGGCGGGAGGAGGGATAAGAAACTATTTTCGTTTTAATGAAAGGCAAGGGTCCCATGTAATCACATGACTCTAGGAGCTGGGGCTTTAAGAAAAACATTAACTGACAAAAAACTCAAAGTGCTACCAGCTTTCACAATATTATTCTAACTGAGTTAAATGGTGATCACAGAAGGTGTGTGTGTGGGAAATTCTGGCCCCACTAAAGTCAATAGCAAAACTCCTATTGACTTCAATTGGGCAAGACTTTCATTCCAGATGTACAGGCAATTGAGTGAGAAGCATGTGAGTGGGTGGTAACTTCACCAGGTATCCCAGCTGCATACCTGTTGGCATATGGTGCCAACTTAGACAACGTCTTCACTAGAAACATTGCATCAGCACCACTGTAATGCTTCAGCGTAGACCAGGGGTTCTCAAACTGGGGGTCGGGACCCCTTGGGGGTCACGAAGTTCTTACATGGGGGATTGCGAGCTGTCAGCCTCCACCCCAAACCCTGCTTTGCCTCCAGCATTTATAATGGTGTTAAATATAAAAAATGTGTTTTTAATTTATAAGGTGGGGAGTTGCACTCATAGGTTTGCTCTGTGAAAGGGGTCACCAGTACAAAAGTTTGAGAACCACTGGTGTAGACACTCTCTTACCTGGAGTTTATTCACTTTCCGAGGAGGATGGAGCTAGGGCAACAGAAGAATTCTATAAATTGACCTAGCACTGTTTGCACCAGGGGTTAGGTTGGCTTACCTACATTGCGGAGGGGATGGGGATTTTTCACCTCCCTGACTGATGTAACGGTCAACCTAACTCTTTAATGTAGACCTGGCCATAGTTCCAGTTGTGCTGATGGGAAACTAGTGGAAATGTTTTAATGGCAAAAAAATGTTTGTTTGTTTGTTTTTCAACAAACATTTTTCAGATTTTTTTTAATGGGGGAAAAAAGTCATTGAGATTTTAAAATTAAAAAAAAAATTGGTCATTGCTAATTGCGCCTGCCTGTGGGACTATAGGAGGTTAAAACAATGAGAGAAGAGTCTATCATTTCCTGGCCCTGCTGCTATTTGGGAAGACTTGGATAGGCCATGAATTTGCTTTTCCTTTGCTCCTTGTGTTAAGTTGATGGAGGGAAATGGGGAGTTTAGGTTCATACTCGAGCCAACAAAGCAGCACCCATGGGTCAGGTCCTCAGTTGGTGTAACTCTGCCTAACCCCCTTTACTTCAATAGAACTACTGCTGTATACATCAGCTGAGGAATTGAGCCTGTGTCTGTAATGCCAACTGTGTGTTAGCTGGTGTTCAAAAGAAACGTCCTAAGGGAATGGTTCTACTGAAGCAGACTGGATGCGACCTGTATCGAAGGTCACATCCAGTTGTGTGATCGATGTTGAGTTATTACGCCTTTAAAAGAGGGTAATCCCTTCTACCTTACCCTTTCCTTCTCTGGTTTCCATGCTGGTGTTAGGGAAGAGCTGCAAACATTCTGCACATGCTCCACGTGTTTCACAAACTGTGATTTTGATTCTGACCTAACTCCTCTAGCTCGGCTGTACCAGTTACACAGTGGATTGTACAAACCTGCAGGTTGTAATCATTATGTCTGTCCCTGAAAAGTACATTGCACTGTAGGGATGATTTGGCAGGGCACTGGGGATGCTTTTACAAGAATGTCATGAGATCAAACCTTTTAATGTCCATAAAAGACAGGATGTCAGTTTAGAGCCTTGTCTGTCGTATACATCTTAAGCCGAAAAATGATTTAGTAAGTACTGTAAATTGCAATTATTTCAGTCTGCAAACTCTGGCAGCTGTTTAAATAGCAAAACTTTCTTCCAAAAATGTGAGATATGGAAGAGAGAGAAGTTTCAAAGAGGGAGTTTGGTTTAATAGGGAAAGACTATTAACATTAATTTACTGACAAGAGAGGTAGCTTCTGTTACAGGAAATACCCCTTCCAGAGCCCTCCCACACTCACTGGTAATCCAAGCATGGGTTCCCATTTTACTGATGAGACAGGGGAAACCCCCAAAGATTTGGGATAGGATTCTGCAGCTGTGAGAGCTATTTCAAAAAGCTGACAGCACCAAGGGAGCTGGAACACTTTTTATAAAGGGGGTGCTGAGAGCCATTGAACCAAACTGTAAACCCTGTACATAATGGAAACCACATCAAGCCAGGGCATGTGGCAGCACCCCCACACTCCTAGTTCCAGCAGGTATGGGCACCACTGTAAATGAGTTGAGTGTTGATCAAGGCAAGGGGTAAAATTTTGGCTCTGTGGAAGTCAATGGCAAAACTTTCATTGACTTCCAGGATTTCACCCAAGAAACAAAGCACCCGAGTGATATCCAGGAGACGGGGAAAACAAATCAGAGCTGAGGGTATCAATCTGTGACTGAAACTTGCCAGAACAAAAGGAGAAATGTTATTTTAAGTACACTGAGTTTACGTAGACTATTGTATTATACTTTGCCTAAAGACAGACCCTATTTCCCACAATTCACATGGGAAAGAGAAATGCCAGCATGCAGAAATAGCAGTGTATGCCAGTTTTAGATGAATTAGATTGGTAGTTTTAAGAAGATAAAAGCTACGTGCATCCCACGAGATGGGGATGTGGGACTAGCTCATTGGTGTTCTCACAAAAGCCTTTAGTTGTTAGGTAAAGGACTACAGTATTCAAAACAGTTTTATCTTGCAGGACACAACTAACCAAGAAATAGTTGTTTATCTACTCTTTAAAATATGCCATGAAGTAATGGGAGCTCGATATAGTGGTCTGACTTGGTATGACTTTAACATCCGTAGCTAATTGCATCCAGATTATGAAGTAAGCTATCATGAAGGGCTGCATGTGGGATTTTTTCCCCTTCACAAGAAACACCCTTTGAAGTTACGATATTTACTGATAGATAATGAGAGGTATAAAGAAAATCTTCTCTATTTGCCATCTTAGTGCCATTGAATCATCTCTGGAAATGAAGGAACTCTGTTGATCTGGTACCCACATGGCCCCCAGTGGCTTAGTATTTAAACAACTCACAATCTGTTAATGTGTTGTGAGGATAAACACCTCTGTGGGGCGGGGGACTACCATTATCATCCTCTTACTGCTGAGGAGGTGAGGCACCGGGACGCTAGATGACTTGCTCTGGTCTGTGGCTCAGCAGGGATTGAACCAAGGTCTCCCAATTCTTAGGCTGCTGCCCCAACCACTAGCTCATCCTTCCTCTTGTGTTTGCTGTGCCAAACCCTGGATTAAAAAAACAAACCTCAAACCAAACCAAAACCCTATTCCCAGGTCCTTAGTTATCAAACAGTTGCTGTGGATTATGGCTCCACAGGGGAGCCTAACTTTAACCTTTGGCGGAAGTGGGGAGAGTCTTTTAGTTTTTCTTGCTTGGGTCAGGTCAGCGTATTCTAGTGTAATAGCAAACACTGAGTCGTGGTTGTGCCAGCTGGACAGCTGAGGCTTTGACATTCTTAAATCCTCTGCTAGATTTAAATGTTATCATTGTTTGCACTTCCCACCCTCAGTGAGTTGTGTAGTGCATTCTACTTTCCCTGCTAGGGAACAGTGGGCGAGGGAATTAAAATCCTGCTGTTAAAATGAGCCACCGCACAATCTACAGTCCTACTGAATACGTAACTGAAATGTGTCACCTCAATTATAAATGAGGGAACTAGAGCCACTAATGTTATTGCTTGCTAACAATGCTCGCGGTATGGGCTGTTTATCAAAAACAAAAACCTGTCTCTTTCATTCATGTAAGATTAACAGTTAATTTGTTTCAAGCCAAAATCCCTATTATTGCATTATCCATCAGGTGCAACAGGACAGGGCTACTATGATGATGATACTGGAACTCAGAAAGGCCACAGACAGTGCTCTGTGAAGCACATTTTGGTTTCTACTTGCTATGATAAATACATTTCAGAACAATAGCAACCTGTTCCTGCTCTGCTTCCTGTGTGGTTAAATATCATCTTCATAAAGCCTTCTGTGGTACTGCCTTGCTTGTGTTGCGAAGGAGCGTTGTCACAACTACACACACGCTTTATTTAGGATTGGCTTATCAAGCCTTTATTAAAGAGGTTGAGTTGGAAGAGAGAGGCAGATTGGTTTGATCTTTCATTCCTTCAGTGCCAGTAAAAAGTTCGACTTAAGCTAGGGAGGGGGATTTGGTGGATTGGAGAGGGGCCGGTCTTTCACCTCGAGGTTCAACTTCTGAAGCTGCCTCCATCAACAGTGACCAAAAACCCCTGGTGGCTGTTTAGTGGAAATGAGCCTGGTGGTCTTGGTCCAGGCAGGAGCAGTTCTGACAGGTGTGCAAACAATTTCCTCTCAGCTTCTCTTCTGCCTGTCATCTGAACTCTTTTTCTCCTAGGCTTCCTGTCATGAGTCTCCCTCTAGACTTCCTCTTTTTAGTCTAACCCCAGCTCTGTGTGTGTCTGCCCCTTTTCTCACTTATCCTTCCCTAAGTCTGCTTGTCCCAGAATCCCCTCTTGTTTTCTAGTGAAGTGAGCAAGTATATAGAACTGATCATAAGTAAAGGCAGGGGGAGAGACATGAGCCATTTTATAAGAGTTGGGGACTGCAGAGAGCGCTAGATGTGCTAAATTGCTAGTAGATTGGCAACTCCCTCAAAGAAGTGGAGAATGGAGTGGGCCACGGAAACTGAAGTAATCTTTCCTCCCTGGAGCGATCAGGAGCAAGGCACAATGGAAGAGGAAGCTTGCATTCTGTACTTGTTTGGTGGATAACCAGAGTCCAGTCTCTAAGGCTGTCAAGCCAGTTCACTTCACAAGCTATAGGCACATAAAAATGTTCAAAATTATTCAGTTGGTTGAAAATCACTATCTTCTGACAGATGATTAAGGGCTACACTGAAAGGAACACCTTAACAACCATGGCTAAAATGAACATAGAACTGGAAGGGACCTGCTAGTTGCCTGAGAACACAAGCCACCCTGTCATATAACCTTGTCATTTAATGAACATGGGCTGCTGCAGGTCTTGCAGCAAAGGTTTCTCAGAACCCTTCATAACCTGTTGATGAGATAAGGCCTGATCCCAAGGGGAAACAGGGTAGGAAACTGAATCTGTCTGAGGTGGTTGGGTTTGGTGGCTGGAATACGTCAAACCTTTGTGAATTCAGTGTTAGTATTATGACTAGTTAAAATACTAATAGTGGTCAACATTTTTCATTCAAAATGTTTTGTGGGTTATTTTGATGAGAAATGACTTTTTATCAAAACAGAAATTCTTCGGAAAATATTGAATTTTGGGGGGCGGGGCATAAGATTTCATTAAGTCAAAAAAATAATTTTGGAATTTTTGAGGAAAAATATTGATGAAAATGATTTTTTTTCTTTTTCAATGACATTTTTCACAGGGACAAAAACCATTTCCCAACCAGCTCTCGCTGTTACTTGATGATGATTGCATCATCACATAGCTGCAAATGTGTTGTGCTGCCAGCCCAGACTCAAAAAGCGCTGCATTCCTAGGCACGCACTCCAGAACCATGAGTAGGCTAGAGTCTGCACAGGAGTTGAATTGGGAGGGTGGGGGTAAGGTGGTTGTGCACACCTGTACTCCACCTACAAAGTGATCTCATTTTCTTCCTTATACATCCTTCTGAATTTGGCCTAGTTCATTTAAAAAAAAAATCTGAAAAAACAATGTTGTTCAAGCATAGCCTGTAAAATGTTTGATTTGAAGATGACCCCTTCTGTTCCACAGTATGGTAACTGAAATTCTATGGGTCAGATTCTCAGCTGGTGTACATTGATGTAGTTGTACTGATCTCAGCGGGGCTACGCTAATTTACATGAGCTGAAAACCTGACACAGCATTTGAATTTTACATTAAATAAATTAACACTAGGGCTAGCATTCAAAAGGATCTGATTTTAAAACTTGAAAATATGGCCAATATAAATGGATTCCACTGCTGCTGCTGTTTTTTTTTTTTAACTGATTTATGGAGCGCCTACTGATGATGGGTATAATTTGACCCGTACATCTTTATTATCTCAGATTCATCAGAACAACAGTGCTGCTATGCTTTTGGCTGATCTCTGCACTGAATCAGATTTTTAAAGAGCTCAGGGCCAGATTTTGAATTGCTCAGCACCCACAATTTTCAGAAGGGCTTCACATCCAAAAGATCCCATTTTGACACAGTGGAGAGATTTTGAGAAGATTTCAACATGCTCGATAAATGGGAGTTGAGCTCTTTTGAAAGTTTGATGCCAAGAAAACACCATATGGGTTTGTCATCTCACTGTAACAGCAGCAGTTTCAGATTCTAGAGATCTGCATATTATAAAAGTTGTCAAACTACCAAAAGCTCTTTTGATCTGCCATTTAGTGCACTTTTGTGACTTATCTTCAAATATTTTTTTGTTCCCAGTTGTATATCTTTGATTTCTGTTTCACACAAACAAATATGCCTTCACCAACCTGGTGTTGGTGATAATTTTGTTAACATCTCCCTAACTATGAACTCTAAACAAACCTTTTATACTCTTCTGCCAAGAGACTGTGTGTGTTCGGCTATTTTATTTGAGTTTATGTAAAAATTGTACCTTAAAAACTCTTAGAATTCAATTTAATCTTACATAGACCCAGTACTGAAGAAATAGATGGATCTCTTAAACATAGTGTGAATGTTTCCATCAAAACTCTTAGGAAGGGAAATGTTGTTTGATGGGAAAAACACTTATGAAGCTATAGGACAACTGTTGCTACAATATTGCTTATTGTGTTTTCCTTTCTCCCTTAGGTTTCAAAGTCTCAAAAAGCCTACTTTACAGCCAATGAGAATGAAGATCTTTCTACAATTATGAATGGACTAATAATGGAACAAATTCCAACACATCAGGTTCTATTTACTGCCTTTTGAGCTGGTTCTTCCAGTTGCCAACATAAGGGTATTTCAGTTTTATTGTCACCAGAAGTAACTTTTCTTGGAAAATATAATAGTCAACTCAGAGACTGTTTTGCACCTGAAAATCACAAGCTAGAGGCCCAAGATCTGAAGAGATTACACATTGAAAGCCAAATATATATATTTAAAAATGTATTTTCTTTTAGTTACACATACAGTGTGTATGTGATATATTATGGACTAGACATGCTCTTGCGCTCTCTCTCTCTCTCTAGTCTAGTCCACATATATATATAATATATTGTGACAGACCCAAACCAGTGAGGTACAGGAGTCTGATAGAGGGCAAATATAGTGGTCACTGGATGAGTAGTTTTCTGTTCCCTGAGTGACCAGAGCAGGGGCTGCACTAGAGTAATCAGGAACCTGCTAGAACCAATTAAGGCAGACAGGCTGATTAGAACACCTGCAGGCAATCAAGGCAGGTTAATCAGTCACCTGGGTTGAAAAAGGAGCTCACTCCAGTCAGGCGGGGCGGGGGGGGAGAGCCAGAGGAGAGGAAGTGCGTGTGAGGAGCTGGGAGCAAGAGGCATGAGGAGCTGGGAGCAAGAGGCACAAGGAGCTGAGAGTAAGAGGCTGTGCTGCTGGAGGACTAAGGAGTACAAGCGTTATCAGACACCAGGAGGAAGGTCCTGTGGTGAGGATAAAGGTGTTTTGGAGGAGGCCATGAGGAAGTAGCCCAGGGAGTTGTAGCTGTCATGCAGCTGTTACAGGAGGCACTGTAAACAGCTGCAATCCACAGGGCCCTGGGCTGGAACCCGGAGTAGAGAGTGAGCCTGGGTTCCCCCCCAAACCTCCCAACTCCTGATCTGACACAGGAGGAGTTGACCCAGACTGTGAGGAAGATCACTGAGGTTAGCAAATCTGCCAATAAGTGCAGAACCCACCAAGGTAGAGGAGGAACTTTGTCACAATATATAATGTCTGAAATTACTGTATTGTGTAACAGATCCATAACACTCTATTACCTCTGCGGTTGTCACACTTTAGCAACTTGGAACTTTGTTGTGACAGCAAGGGTGAAACTCGTATCCTCTGTGCTCCACAACCACAATCCTTGAATGTGAGATCAAAGAGAACCTCTACCAGCTGCTAACAGTATAAGGCTTATGGCACACAATTAAAAAATAGGTATATCTCCAATTATTTTTATTCATGTTCTAGAACTGGAAGGAACCTTGAAAGGTCATAGAGTCCAGCCCCCTGCCTTCACTAGCAGGACCGAGTACTGATTTTTGCCCCAGATCCCTAAGTGGACATCTCAAGAATTGAACTCACAACCCTGGGTTTAGCAGGCCAATACTCCCGCCCGCCACTGAGCTATCCCTCCCTCCACAATTGAGCATGGTGCTTAGATTCCATGGTGAAAGGTGCCTGTGTAAAACTTAACAGTTCTGACTTTATGCAGGGCATCAAGTAATAGTACACACAATCCAGTTCATTAGAATATATTTACTTAATCCATTCTCTTCTACAGAAGTGACAGTGCAACTTTCTTGATATATCCTATCTGAGAGATTATTTTATTTTATATCTGATCAGGTCATAGAACTTCCATGCCAGGAAAGTTTTGGGAGTTTAAGGGACTCAGATGCATCTTTCGTTATACTTTAAAGTATGTGTCTAAATCCTCTTGTTGAAAATCTCAGCAGAGCTTCATTTCCAGCCTGTGTACAGTACTATAAGAACCATACTCTAAAAGAGCCAAATTCTACATTTGGATGCGCATGCAGCTCACAAGTTTTACCACTGAAACCGAACAAGATGTTTGTCTGCTTTCTAGCTGATTGCAGATTCATTCCTTGCACATGTGATACAGCCTCTACTAGGCACTGTAAAAGCAATGCCAGGGCTGAGATTGCCTGACTTTGTTAATGGTGAAGTGCCAAATACTTGAATTGGGAGAAACCTGGGGATTGCTGTTAGTAAAGATGAATTGTTCAAGCTTCATAGGCTGGGTGAGAGCTGCACTGTTCTTCAGTGCCGTGTGCTCGCTGATTAGGAATACTCCCGTGGATTTGAATCACTGTAAACATAACGAGTTTTACATGGTTCTAGTTTTAGGGAACCATGGATAAAACAAAGGAGAAATCAGCTATTCTCTCTGTCATTTTACCAGCTCCTTTTTTGTAGGCAGACAGTAATGATAGCTGAAATGGAAGAGCCTCAGGGATCAAATGAAAAATGTAAGGATCATCTCTATTTCCCCCTTTTGAAAAGCAGAGCAGAAGATGATCTGGTTGGACTTTAAAATGCTGTGTGCAAGAAACTTTCCTGAATCTACCTTCCAGCTACTAATGGGGCTGGTGAATGCCCTGTGCATCAGCAAGCAGTTGTCAGAGCCTAATGCTGCATGCCTCTGAGTTATCTCCCAAAACTTGGCTTCAGCAACGGAAGACTATTTTGAAAATTCTTTAATGAAGCCAGGCAGGGACATTTTGGAACAAGCTTTACAGGGTCAAGGGCATCTGTTTTTTTGCATCTACCATGTATCAGTTTGAAAGAGAGACTGTTAAGAGCCTGTGATAAGGAGCCCTCCATTAAAGAGAGATGAATCTGAGCTTGAGCAGCTCGAGCCTTTTCCCAATTATTTTAAGATTTAGATAGACAAATTGGGTAAGGAAGTCTCTTTTATTGGACCAATTTTTGTTGGTGAAAGAGACGAGCTGTCTAGCTATACAGAACTAACAAATAAGAAACAGTGAAGGAAGTAGGTTTGTGTATATGAATACAGAATATGTGGATGTTGTGGGTATCACCGAATTTCTGATCTGTGGTCTTCAGTGAGGTCAGATCTTCAGCTGAAGACTCGTTACTTTTTAAGCAATTCTATCCAAGAGAGCTTTCACCTGTTTGTGTGTTGCCTCATCACAGTTTATTCCACAATAGTGACAGGACTCCTGCTTATTGTTGTTCTGCTCCTGTCTGATATGTGCACTTCACCTTGTCTCTTTTGTTTCCTTGTTTGTTGATGTAAGCAGGTCTTCAGAAGATGTGCTTTGGAGACATGGTACCAGGAGTTCATTATACGTTGAGAGACCTGCATTGTGGAGTGCCGTAGCATATCAGCCCCCAGGCAGTACTGATAGGAATAAGGACATCATAAAGGTAGAATACACTGGGCCAAATTTGGGATAGACATAAATGGCGATATGAGTTTTAACTTATCCTCATGTTAGAAATGAGGGTAAGTGTAAATTACCTGCTAAAGTAGCAGAACAGTACTGTCTATTCCATCTCAGTATTTACTGGCAGGCAGTGCTTGTCACCACAATATTTGTGCATCCATAGTAATGTTATGAGCTGGGTTAAAACTTGCTATGGGTTGAATTAAACCCTCATTGAAACTGATGTGGGAACGTGCCCTTCATTTAAGATTGCTATAAGAGAGACAGTTAAGGGGCCTCACCTAAAGTAAGACCTAAGAGTCTGCTCAGAGACTAGCACCATGTGGGCAGAAGGTTCAACTGGGCATTGTTCTGACCAAGTAGGGGTGTGGAAAAAGCCAATGTAGGGGGCCAGAAGAGTGACTCAAAGGCAGCAAGAAAGCCAAGCAGCAGCCTGTAAGTGTGGTGTGACCTTGGGAGAAGTCTAGAGGAAGTTTCTGAGTTGAGTGTGCTGGCTGGAAAAAAAAACTTGGGCTCTAAGCAAAGAAACTATCTCCTGGTTATGGTTCCTCTTGTGTTTGGAGAAGCAGGACTTTGTATATTCCTTGGAAAATAGACAAGATGGCATCAAAGAAAATACTAGACTCCACCATCAAATTCTACTCCCAACTGGATCATCCCCAGGGCCCCAAAGTTTTACTAAAAGCTTGGATCAAAAAGGGGCAACAGTATGATAAGGCTTCTCTATGGTACAATTACAGTTGTAAATATGATACTAACTTGGTAGTGAGTGCCTTTTAGCCAAGGATTTTGAAGGACTATTCAAGCACTACTGAGTTAAGTCTTACAGCACCCCTGCAAGATTGATCACGACATACCCTGGGCAACGTTTCCTCTCAGAATGACTTTGCATACATATTGAACAAGAGGGATGACAAAAATGACCCTTCTGGGAGGAAGAACAGTTGCATTTTGCTCTCCATTGGGACTTAAGTGACTAAAACCATTCTAAGTCAACTTTCTTCCACCCAGGCTATCCCCTGAAAATATTAACAGCACTTCATGGTCAGTGCTATCAAGGCCAACAAATCATCTGCCTTGCTATTACTAAAACAGCTCCAGAAACACCATCTTGACTTTGACCAATCTTATATTTGAAGTAGATTAAAGAGACACTAACAGTGAGAAACTGGGTGAGGCAACCTGGTTTAATCAGAAGGCTTAACTGCCCAGAAGACGTTTCACTAGAAAGTATTTTGCAACTGTGGTAGAGAACAACAACTCCTTAATCCAGATATGCACCATAGGAATGTGTTTTTGTCATGGTATAATTCCCCACTCTGAACCTTAGCATCCAAAAGATGAGGTACCAGCATGAATTCCTCTAAGCTCAATTACCAGCTTAGTACTTGTAGCACTGCCACCAACCAGGAATTCCAGTGCCTGGTACACTCTGGTCCCCACAAAACCTTGCCCGGGGACCCCCAAGACCCAGTCCCTCTGGATCTTAACACAAGGAAAGGAAACCCTTTCCCTCACCGTTGCCTCTCCCAGGCTTCCCCTCCCTGGGTTACCCTGGAAGATTACTGTGATTCAAACTCCTTGAAGCTTAAAACAGAGAGGAAAATTCACCTTCCCCCCTCCTTCTCTCTTCCCTTCCCAGACTCTCCCTGAGAGAGAAAGTAATCATAACACAGAGAGAAATTAACCTTTCTCTCCCCCTTCCCTCCTTTCTCCCCACCAATTCCCTGGTGGATCCAGACCCAGTTCCCTGGGGTCTCACCAGAATAAAAAAACAATCAGGTTCTTAAACAAGAAAAGCTTTTAATTAAAGAAAGAAAAACAGTAAAAATTATCTTTGTTAACTGAAGATGGAATATGTTACAGGGTCTTTCAGCTATAGACACTGGGAATACCCTCCCAGCCTAAGTATACAAGTACAAATTAAAATTCTTCCAGCCAAATACTCATAGACTCATAGACTCTAGGACTGGAAGGGACTTCGAGAGGTCATCGAGTCCAGTCCCCTGCCCTCATGGCAGGACCAAATACTGTCTAGACCATCCCTAAAAGACATTTATCTAACCTACTCTTAAATATCTCCAGAGATGGAGATTCCACAACTTCCCTAGGCAATCTATTCTAGCGTTTAACTACCCTGACAGTTAGGAACTTTTTCCTAATGTCCAACCTAAATCTCCCTTGCTGCAGTTTAAGCCCATTGCTTCTTGTTCTATCATTGGAGGCTAAGGTGAACAAGTTTTCTCCCTCCTCCTGATGACACCCTTTTAGATACCTGAAAACTGCTATCATGTCCCCTCTCAGTCTTCTCTTTTCCAAACTAAACAAACCCAATTCCTTCAGCCTTCCTTCATAGGTCATGTTCTCAAGACCTTTAATCATTCTTGTTGCTCTTCTCTGGACCCTCTCCAATTTCTCCACATTTTTCTTGAAATGCGATGCCCAGAACTGGACACAATACTCCAGTTGAGGCCTAACCAGCGCAGAGTAAAGCGGAAGAATGACTTCTCGTGTCTTGTTTACAACACACCTGTTAATGCATCCCAGAATCACGTTTGCTTTTTTTGCAACAGTATCACACTGTTGACTCATATTAAGCTTGTGGTCCACTATGACCCCTAGATCTCTTTCTGCCATACTCCTTCCTAGACAGTCTCTTCCCATTCTGTATGTGTGAAACTGATTGTTTCTTCCTAAGTGGAGCACTTTGCATTTATCTTTATTGAACTTCATCCTGTTTACCTCAGACCATTTCTCCAATTTGTCCCGATCATTTTGAATTTTGACCCTGTCCTCCAAAGCAGTTGCAATCTCTCCCAGTTTGGTATCGTCCGCAAACTTAATAAGCGTACTTTCTATGCCAACATCTAAATCGTTGATGAAGATATTGAACAGAGCCGGTCCCAAAACAGACCCCTGCGGAACCCCACTTGTTATACCTTTCCAGCAGGATTGGGAGCCATTAATAACTACTCTCTGAGTACGGTTATCCAGCCAGTTACGCACCCACCTTATAGTAGCCCCATCTAAATTGCACTTTCCTAGTTTATCTATAAGAATATCATGCGAGACCGTATCAAATGCCTGACTAAAGTCTAGGTATATCACATCCACCGCTTCTCCCTTATCCACAAGGCTCGTTATCCTATCAAAGAATGCTATCAGATTAGTTTGACACGATTTGTTCTTTACAAATCCATGCTGGCTATTCCCTATCACCTTACCACCTTCCAAGTGTTTGCAGATGATTTCTTTAATTACCTGCTCCATTATCTTCCCTGGCACAGAAGTTAAACTAACTGGTCTGTAGTTTCCTGGGTTGTTTTTATTTCCCTTTTTATAGATGGGCACTATATTTGCCCCCTTCCAGTCTTCTGGAATCTCCCCCGTCTCCCATGATTTCCCAAAGATAATAGCTAGAGGCTCAGATACCTCCTCTATTAACTCCTTGAGTATTCTAGGATGCATTTCATCAGGCCCTGGTGACTTGCAGGCATCTAACTTTTCTAAGTGATTTTTTTACTTGCTCTTTTTTTATTTTATCTTCTAAACCTACCCTCTTCCCGTAAGCATTCACTATGTTAGACATTCCTTCAGACTTCTCAGTGAAGACCGAAACAAAGAAGTCATTAAGCATCTCTGCCATTTCCAAGTCTCCCGTTACTGTTTCCCCCTCCTCACTGAGCAGTGGGCCTACCCTGTCCTTGGTCTTCCTCTTGCTTCTAATGTATTGATAAAAAGTCTTCTTGTTTCCCTTTATTCCCATAGCTAGTTTGAGCTCATTTTGTGCCTTTGCCTTTCTAATCTTGCCTCTGCATTCCTGTGTTATTTGCCTATATTCGTCCTTTGTAATCTAACCTAGTTTCCATTTTTTATATGACGCCTTTTTATTTTGTAGGTCACGCAAGATCTCGTGGTTAAGCCAAGGTGGTCTTTTGCCACATTTTCTATCTTTCCTACCCATCGGAATAGCTTGCTTTTGGGCCCTTAATAGCGTCCCTTTGAAAAACTGCCAACTCTCCTCAGTTGTTTTTCCCCTCAGTCTTGAACTCCTTCCAGCCAAATACACATTTGCAAATAAAGAAAACAAACATAAGCCTAACTCGCCTTATCACCTAGTACTTACTATTTTGAATCTATAAGAACTTGTATCAGGGAGATTAGAGAGAAACCTGGTTGCACGTCTGGTCACTCTCACAACCCAGAGAGAACAACAACCAAAATCTAACAGCACACACAAAAACTTCCCTCCCTCAAGATTTGACAGTATCCTTTCCCCTGATTGGTCCTCTGGTCAGGTGACAGCCAGGCTCACTGATCTTGTTAACCCTTTACAGTCAAAAGAGACATGAAGTACTTCTGTTCTATTAACTCTTAACTATCTATTTATGACAGTTTTAAAAAAAAATCACCAACCCTTCTTCCTCAACACCACAATTAATGCTCAAGTCTCTTCCACCCCACCCCCAAATAAATGTTTTCAGGTCACTGGTTACATCATGGTGACCTGGGATGATGACATGGTACTTTTTATTGCCTAGAATACTGCAAGTAAAAAAGACTAAATCAATACAGAATCGGGGGATGATAAAGCTTCCTGGAGTTGTAGAGCTGTTATTGTAACTTAATCCACATGAGAAGGCCTGCTCCTAAGCAAGCGGAAACTATTGTTTCCATAGAAGACAATAATGTGCGTGGTGCCAATCCTCCTTATCTCATGATTACGCTGTAGGTTGGTACTCATTCCTTTGGTAAATCTAGTTAATTGATTTTGCTTTCAAGAGTCAATTCAGGTTCACATAGTAAAGGAAGATTAGTATGTTGGTTAAATGCTTCAGTGATTTACACTAGAACCTAAATAACAGGCTTTAAGCAGCTCTGAGCTGCTTAATTTCAAAAGCAGTTGGAACTGAATAATTTATTCACTCTGTTGTTGTTCACAGGGTAAGTCTCTCTCTTGGTGGATTAGCACAAGGAGGTAGAGTGCCTGGCGTGGTAATGCAGAGATGAGCTCATGAAGCAACAGAACATATGTGTTACCAGAAGAGGAATCGGGGTAGCTCCCCTCCTGCTACTGGTGCTGCTGATTCCAAAAACAGTTTTGCTTTTCCCTTCAGGCAGGAAGCACACCTCACCCACTGTCAACTTCCTGAGAATGGGGTACTTCCCTTGTGGAAGAAGCCACACCCCTTAGGGGCTGTCCATGCCAGAGGTTCTCAATCTATTTACCATTGTGGGCTGCATGTGCAGCTCTCTCTGTTATGTGGGCTGCATGCACACAATATATATGTAACCCACATACCTCCTGGGTGTGGTGCTCTGTCCCCTCTAGTAGCACCGAGACCACCTTAGAGAGAGAGATTAATGAGTCTGCTTACAGTATTAGCTAAGGGCCAT
Source organism: Gopherus flavomarginatus (assembly GCF_025201925.1). Lineage (NCBI taxonomy): Eukaryota > Metazoa > Chordata > Testudines > Testudinidae > Gopherus > Gopherus flavomarginatus. The sequence goes on along the minus strand of NC_066624.1, from coordinate 102,247,516 downwards.
GTGGCTTTTAGCTCATGCAGTAAAGGCTCATGCATTTAGCTCCAGAGGTCCCAGGTTTGATCCCGCCGATGACCGGGGTCTGTCAGTATTTCATATATACTACTTGTATGGCCCTGAGCTGGACCATACCATGGCTGCTGCTGTGTGCTGACTGGGCTGTGGTTTGAGAATCACTGGTCCATGGATATCCACACAGACAGACCTAGTCAGCACAGTGCCTCAATTACAGTGTGATGCTGTTACAAGCACTTTTCCTTATGCCATCATTTTTTGCTATAAGAATTTATCCAAAAGCTCCTCTGTACTGAAAAGCCAATTCCAACAGAGATTGATACCAAAGCACTCAAACTAGGGAATACAGAGCAGAAAGTAGAAGTGATGTATCTTCTGGTTTTTTTAAGTAAGATAAGGAAATATATCAAACATTTATATAATAGATTTATCAAGCAAGTCACTGAAAACGGGAAAAGAAAGTAGACAAACCTACCTCTTGAGGTCCCTTCCAGCTTTAGGTTTCTAGGACTTTTTGATTTATGATTCCTTAATTCTGGATTATGGGACATGCTAATGGGCATATGGTACATTTTTACAAACATGATCTAATCACAATGAAGGTTTTATGCTACAATTAGTGTATGAAGCAGGTTGCTGTTGGATGGTTACTATATGAATGATCTCCTACACCACTGGCTTCACAAGGATCCTGAGGAAGGGGTGGCGAACTGATAATGTTGACATAAGTGGAGAGTTAGAGAAGGAAGTAACAATAATAGGACCAAATTATATCAGAGGAGAGTGAGTGTGAATATTAAACATGAATATTCCAGTAGCACTGAATTTTTTTTACATTGAATATAATAGAAACATACCCTTTCTTCTAAAGCCCCTAGACTCTGTTTGTATTAAGAACAGGCATTATGTGCAGGCTTTGAGGTTAAAATGAAAGCATCCCATTTCCCTTTTGAGTCCCTGGTGGTCTGGTTTTCTCTTACAAGACAATAGTGCGAATGAAGCAAACGTCATCACTGTTAGTACCTATCTGTGCACAGAGTGACGTGCTTGAGAAAGCTGTTTAAACTTGCTCACCATTGATGTCCTACAGCACACGATAATTGAAATATTATGAATATGGGAGGTGTGGTACAGAGGATTTGAATCTCTGATGGCAAGGATATTCTTAAATGGGCTGACAGATAGGGGGGAGGGAGGGAACATTCAGTTGCAGCAAATATTGCAGTTCAATTTGTTTGCTTTCTGAAGCAGCAGAACTAGGACTCTGCTACAGGTAATCATCCCTTAGGAAGAATGCCTGTTACCTTGACTGGGCTCCTGATGTTTGGAACTGATAACCTGTTCAAGTGTCATTTTTATCCCTTTACAGATCCCCATATAGTAAGTCAGAAGCACATATTTATGCCATGCCATGAAGAAAATAGGTTTCCCAATTATTTTCAGCAGAAAAATCAAATTCCAGTGGTCTGGTTTTGAGTCAGTCTTGGGCCAGAGTTGTCCACAAACTTTAGATCAATAAAGTGTTAGAGAAAGGGATGTGTCTTGGCCCATATTTGGATTGCACCATGTACTGTATAGATGTGAGTAATTAGCTGTGTCTTTTCCTCATCGTTGTCCAATTCTATTGTAAAGGGAAACTAAGTATCTAAGACATGATTTTAAATCTTTGAGATAGGCAATAGTGTCTAGGTAGCAGATCTTCAGAATTCAGTGCAAGCCTGATCCTGAAATTGTTACTTAAACAAAATTTCCATTGACTTATATGGAACTTTTCCTGGATTAGGGATTGTAGAAATAGGCCCAAGATCTGCTTCTGTTTTGAATGATTTACTTTTTTTGTTTAGATTAAGGATTCTTATAATAATCATCGCTACTTGAATCTACTTTTTAAAACAAACACTCTCACATTACAGTGGCTATTATACTTTTGGGTGATAACAGGGTGAATCATTTTAAAAAAGATATCAGCATTCACAAGTATCAAATGATAATGTAAGAATTTACCATACATCAGTTTTGTGATCCCAGAACTAGAGGAATTTTCTAATTGCATAAGTCATGTACAGTTTGTTTTTACTTTCTAAGTGAAATCGTGTGACAATGCAGCAAATTCACCATGTATGGTACTATGGGTTTGAATAGGTTTTTTGGTCAACATTTTAGTAATGAACAAATACCCCCCCCCATTTTATAGTACAATCATAGGACTGGAAAGGACCTTGAGAGGTCATCTAGTCCAGTTCCCTGCACTCATGGCAGGACTAAGTATTATCTAGACCATCCCTGACAGGTGTTTGTCCATCCTGCTCTTAAATAATGGAGATTCCACAACCTCCCTAGGCAATGTATTCCAGAGCTTAACCACCCTGACAATTAGGACATTTTTCCTAATGCTCAACCTAAACCGCCCTTGCTGCAATTTAAGCCTAATACTTCTTGCCCTATCCTTAGAGGTTAAGAAGAACAATTTTTCTCCTTCCTCCTTGTAACAATCTTTTACGTACTTGAAAACTGTTATAGTAGATTTAATATTTTCAATTCCAAATTAACCCATGTTGGAAGAAGCCTAGAGATGATACTGCAAAGGTGCTATTTAAGTGTGGCAAATTAGAGTCCCACAGATGACTTCAACTCATTTGACTGCATGGAAGATGCATCCTTTCATTTCACTCATTGAATAACAATGGTGCTTGATTCGTGATAGGCCCAATTAAACGTTGGAACTGAGGTTCAAATTTGTAACCTGATGAGATGCCCAAGACACTATATTGTACAGTTTTGTATTTTAAAATGTTAGCTCTCTGTGAGTGACTTCTAATGTGACTCACATAGTTGCTCCAGAATTTAGAAATGCACAACCCTACAAGGTGGAATTCATATACAGTATAGCTTTGTGGAAAATCCTTGTGCTAGGTTTCTGTGATCTAGCTTAGATAGCAGCCTCGGGAATTCTGTCTTTTGATCTTCTGAAATAGGTATCCTGGTGGGAAGCTTTGTGTCCTGGAAGCTAACTGGAATAGATTTTCATGGTCTAAATTAGGTAATGACCAAGGATGTCAAATGCATTATACTATTCCAGTAAGAAGGCTGGCTGATCCATAGTATAGGTTCAGAAATAAATTTACTATAGGAAAAAATACCCAATTGATGGCCTTTTTGAGTTCACAGTAGTGTGAAACTTTGAACCAGGAGAAACCAGATCAAGAGTGACAGAGACAGAGGAGTAACTTCTGTGTTAGATATTGGATGTACTGCATTTCATGCTATCTGCTGGTAGCACTCTGCAGCTGTGGTGGTTTATTTGGGAGTCAAATTCTCTTTTGGAAAAGCTAACTTTGGGCTTGCAGGACAGAACCAGGGATTGACATGGAAGGAAGGAACACTCATAAACACACACACGAAGGATCTGGTGTCATTCCCTTCTTGAAACAGATTTGCTTATTAGAGAGATGGGGCTACAGCTTTTGACTGTTTCTGGTTAGTTGGCATGACTGCTCAGCAGCAGCGTGAAGTTGGAAAGGCAACTGAAGTCTCTGAGTTTAAAAAAAATCAGTGCAAGCCTTGCCAACAAAAACGGACAGTTTAGGACATGAGATCGACACGTTGGTGCCTTGCTCTAAGTTAAACAAGTAAGACAAAGGATATACCTGAAAAATACCAAAAAGTGCTGGACTTAAATACCTTGGCTGCTTGGATCCAAGGTAACTACATTTTTCACTGGAAGATTGGTGCAATTAAGAACCTCAGTAAGAAGAGCCATTTAAGTCCATTAGCCATAAAGAAAGTTGCTGACGCAATATACCCTTCAGGACTAGTGGCCGTTTTGATTTAATGTGGTGATAAAGGAGATTCTCCTTCAAAGATTGTCATACTGAGACCCTCTTCTCAAAACTGACACTGTAAAAATGGCAGGTGAGAGTTTTGTGCTGGATCTCCAGGAGGCGCAATACAGCACACTCAATCCTGGGGAAGAGAGGTCAAAGGCAACTTTATGCCATCTCTGTACCTCCAATTCCAGGCTACTCTGGTCAAAATCACTTGCGTAACTTAGGCAGGCTGCAACGCTATACTAAGTGACAGCAGCCCTATGAGTGGTGGTTGTGCTGCTGGGAATGCACATAGAAGTGTGCAGGACACACTTTTCCCATCTCATGGAAAATTTTCAAGATTTCAAACAAGTTCCTGTTCCTCATCAGGATGAAACCGAGATCTTTCAAAAATTATCATGAAAAAAGAAGAGCGAGAGCCTCATCCCAGAACAGCCACTAGCCTGGTGCTTTGGCCACTCCCCAGAGGGGGTCACGTCCTTGCTCTGCCTGATTTGGAGCATGGACTTAAACCTGGGTAGCCCATAGGCCAGGCGAGTGCTCTAATCAGTGTGCTGTTAGCTATGCTGGGGTGAAGCGACTTGGTCGCTCTCTGACCAGAAATTCCATTTCATCCGGAACTTAAGAAACCTTCCTGGTGAAAGTTTTGTTGAAACTGACCTTCTCCTGAAGAAAGTTTTTATTTTGACAAAATATGCATTTTCTAACCAAAAAAAAAAAAAAAAAAAGCAACAACAAAGACCTCTCCCCCCAAACAAACATTTTTTTTGTTGAAAAATTCCTGACTCACTCAACTATGCCCCTCTATACCAGGGATTGCTGGAGGCCTTGTATGCCTGCCCTCCACAATATCTGCACAGGGGCAATTTTCCCTGGCTAGCACTGAGGCTTTTATGGACTCTGCATACTGCTGTAGTAGGGGATAAAATCCCAACTAACACTCTTATTCAGTTTACAACATTTGCTTCCTAATCTGATCCTCTCTCTTACATTGGTGTTTAGTCAGGAGTAACTCCACCAAAGTCTCTAATAAAAAAAACCTTGCACAGTTAAGTCAACACTCGGTCTAAATCATGACATAATTAAGGGCCAGTTTCTGTCACCTTTACTCAGATTTACTACAGGTAGTATTGTATGTCATGAGCAGTCTGCTTGAAATCAGTGAGGCTGTTTGTGAAGTAAGACACTACACGGTGTGACTAAGAATGGCAGCCAGAATCTGTTCCTTAAAAGTCACAGTTAAAGACATGACAGTGAGTTACATTTATCCTGGCAATAATACACCATGCTTTCAGGCTAGAATGATATGTGAGGTGCTTTGAAGTCCTCTTTTGCTCTGAATAGTGGCTCTGTAAACAGGGAATCATGGGGTTCCATGTTTGTCTCTCATTATCTCCAGATCAAATGTACTCTATTTGCAAGTAAAATGATATTCAATTTCTAATTGCCATCCCTGCATGCTCAAACTGGGCTCTGAGAGTCAAGCTGTGATCTTTGTCCCACTCAGCTACACCTGGGCTAGTCAACTGTCTTAAAATCCTTCCACTAATTAACCATCTGCCACTGCCTGCTCGATTCCAGAGAGATGAACTGAAGCAGGAATGCTGCAATTGTGCAGAGCCTTGAAGGTGTGGGGACAAGAAAATATCATCCTGCAAGTATCATCTGCCTGCAACAGAAACACTACCGTCTTCCCTGTGCATTTTAGACTGAATTAATTGGCACCTTCATCATTCATAGTATAGAGCTTGTCACTTTTTCATAGCTGGCCCCATAAAAAGAAAAGTCTGTGAGCAAATGCATAGTCAAGCAGCAATAGGGTGGTGGTGACGGTTGTGGGAAATAAGATCTTTTAACAAAGAAAAGAAATATTTTGGGAGCATAAGAATGCTGGACCACATCCTCAATAAACTGGTGCTGGGAGGAATCAAATATGTTACAAAGCATTCGAGAAGCAAAGGTGTTCAGGGCACTTAGGACTATTATTAGAGATATCTTAGAGTATGTGATTTCTGTAAGACTGAATGAAAGTCACTGCTACAATTGTTAGTCAACATTGAAGGTGGAAATGAACTTGGACTTCAAGTAGCACTACCTGGGTAAGAAACAATATGTCCTCAGATGCTGAATGTTCTCTTGAATGAAACACAAGAAGTTGTAAATTCAATATTCCATTGTCACATCACCTGTTTATTTTGTGAATGTAGAATACCCTTACTTCTCAGTTAAAGAATTGGTGACCATGGCCTCAGCAAAGCATTCAATCTAAGAATCATCGTGGTTTGAATGGCTGATATCAAATGTTTAAAGTACTGTGTGGTATCTGAGCTATCTGGAACTGTGCACCAGTCGATTCAGTGCTGTATTACTGTTACCAATAACACAAACATTTTCCTTGATAGCTATACTTTTATTGTTGGAAAAATCCTCTCCATAGTAATTTGTAATAGATAGTTGGACTTTTCCCAAGTGTGAAATCTAGTAATTTATACTCTCTAGTTGTTTTTGTTCAGTCAATCTGATAGACTGAGTGACTAAATGACAACATGCATTTTTTAAAAATATTATATTTATATTACATCCCCCCAAAACTTTATGAAATGGACTTTGTTTGCAAAGTCATGTGCTCAAAAATTAGGAAATGCCAGAATTAATGTTTCCTATGCAATCTTAAATCAGCCTCTTGGTACATGTGCATCATATAATCCTTCAATGACATTCATAGGTTCCCAGGCTAGAAGGGAACATTGTGATCATCTATTCTGACCTCCTGAATAACACAGGGCATAGAACTTCCCCAAAATAATTTCTAGAGCAGATCTTTTAGAAAAACTTCTAATCTTGATGTAAAAGTTGTCCGCAATGGAGAATTTACCACAACACGATTACTTACTATTTTTTCTCATAGGACCCCTGTGTCATTCAGTGACTGTGTCATTATTTAATATTCCTTTTCCTCTGCCTCATTCAATGTGTGGCCACAGGCCTTATTTAAGACACAACATCCAAACCCTGTACTAAATAAAACTCATTGATTTCCCCCCTTCGTCCTCTCAATATAGTAGATGAGTCTTTCCCAAACATTCATGAATTTATATTCACAACCCCACCATGAGATCATTCCTACTTTACATTTGGGGAACTGAGGCACAGAGCGATTAAGGCCAAATCTGTCAGACGTGCCCACTAACTTCAGGGGCCCAACTTGAGACACCTAAGGCCTCATTTCCAGAGAACTTAGCATTTTTATAGCACATATAAAACCGTACCTTCCAACTTCTGCAACAAATAAAGCAGGAGTCCTACAGAGAACAGCCTTCTTCAGTACACAGCCTTGATTATGTGGAACCCCAGCTTGGGTCATCAGCAGGGTTCAGAGCTTTATATCCACTGCACAGACCTCTGTCAATTGAGCTAACTGAGAGAAGTACAGTAGATGTTATCCTTTATGTGGACTAGCCATCAGAAGGGATAGAGAGATACTTTGCCAGTTGGTTGCACAGATATGTGCTGACATCAGCGAAATGTAGAGACTTGGGACTCCTGGTTTCCGCTCCAGGTCCTGGAGAGGAGTGTGCTGTAGTGGTTATAGACCTTCCTTGCCCTGCACCTATCAGCCTTTCACACTTTCCCTTTGCTCATATCCAACCCTGCCCCCTTTCCAATTGCAGGGAAAATCCTGCTCAGTACCTGCAGCCCTGGGATGAAGCATGCTCAGTTGCTCTGAGAGGGATGGTGCATGTGCAGTCCAATCAGCAAACAGGAGCTGTAAGGAGATGAAGCATGGAATCTTCAGAGAATTTAGCTGCCAAACCCTAACAAACTGTATTGAGCATGTATGAACTGATATAGTCAGAGGCTTTTGTAGATACTCCAGATGCGGTTGGCATCTGGACAACAAAGACACCCTGACCTGAAGGTTGATGTTTGCAACAATTTCTAGTGGGTGAAACTACTGATATTTATTTGAAGTCTCTTTACATCTGGGTGGAGATGGTGAAGAGAAGGAAATCACATGCAAATTGAGTAACTCTTTTCTTGACATTATGTAAGAGAGCTACAAAGACCTCTAGTGTGCTAGGTGTTATGCATACAGAGCTGTAGATAGTTCCTGCTCTCAAGAACTTCCATTGTAAGTGGAAAAAACAAAAGTATGGGAGGGGAAATGAAGGCACAGAGACATGGAATAACTTGACCAAGGTCACACAGTGAGAATAGAATTAAGATCTCCTGACTCCCACTACACTGTCCATGTCCACTGGACCAGACAGATCAAAGTTTGCATCCAACAATTCCTTGATTAACTTTCTTTTTTGCATCCCAAAACATCTTTACAGACCATTCATTCCTGGCCACGTCTTGCTCCCCTGTTAAGCCCAGCCTGGTTATGTCCCTGCAACATGATATCCCACCGTCTAGTAGGTGGTTGGCCTCTAGATGAGATTGACCTTGTTTGTGTTTGCATTAATTTCTTTGGTATCCTCTTGTCCATTTCTCTTCTGCAGTATTCTTGCCATTGTCATCTTTTTTATTATAGCCAACCCCGTCCTCTGATTTCACTTCCTACTCTCCTTGTAATGTCTTCATTTATCTTAACTTCATTCCACTTTACACAGCTATCTTTCAAAGAACTCTCATCTCCACTGCCTCCAGCATTCTGATGTCTGTTTCATTAAATTCTGCTGCTTCCAGACCATAGAGTAATGCTGCTAATACACTGGTTTGATACATTTGGTACCAAAGTGAAAATGTAACATGTTTATTGGTCCATCAATTTCTGTACAGCATTAGTGGCTAAGGCACATCTCCTTTTAACCTCATCGGTGATAGAACCATCGGCACTGATCAAGCTTCCTAGGCGCACATAAGATTCTACTTGTTCTATAACTTCACGTAGCATGTTTCAACACTTTATATGCTGTCCCTTTTCCAAGATGCAACTACTTTTGTCTTCTTGCCATTTACGGTATGTCCAAGTTGACTACACCAATTTTTCATTGTCGTGAAGGATATCACCATTAATTCAAATGTGTCAGCCAGCTGTATGATGTTGTCTGGATAAACTAAGGCTCTTAACTGTAGATCATCTGATGTCATACCTTCCAGATCAATTGATTTCAGTGGGACCAAGATTCCATGTATTGGGTCTATTTCTCTAGTCTCCATTCTGCAGTGCAGTGTGGTGTTATCTTGCATTACATTTGCTTCAGTTCCAGAACCGTTTGCTCTTTTAAAAACAGATTTATTTTTTTCTCCATAAATTCCACAGAAGTTTGCAATTTCTGAATTTAGTGAAAAATGATTTCCATTTTATAAATTGTTGATGCAAAGTATTTAATAGCTTCCTCTCATGATCCCAGGGAAAAAAAACCTACATAAGCTCTGTGTGTGTGGGTGTGTGTGTGTGTTGGAGGACATCCTGGAAGGTACCAGCCTCCATGGATTACCTACTTTTCTTGCTAACTTTAAGCTGCTTACATTGTTCATTCTGGTTCTGTGGCTTCATTTTCTCAGGGGATCTATGTTGTTTGGCTCCATGCTGTCTGGAAGAAGTTACCCCCCAAAAATTCAAAGCAAAAACATAGCAACAATAGCAAAGAAAATGGAGTCATCCCAGTAGCTTAAAAAGATAAACATTTCCTTAACTAATGCCATAGAGAGCCAGAACAATTTACCAGCCTTAAATCCACTTATATTAACATCTACTTGAAGCTAAGCTTTAACCTATTTTCAAAGGGACAAGAAAAAAATTTTATTGTAATAACAGTATCAGAGTTAGTTATCAAAAATCCTTGGAGAAGTGTCTAAAATACAATTTTTATTTGTGTTTATTATTTGTATTAGCATTGCACCTAGGACTCCTAAGTCATGAACCAGGACCCCATCATGCTAGGTGCTGTACAAACACAAAACAAAAAGATAGTCCTTGCCCCCCAGGAGCTGACAGTCTTACATGTAAAACAAGACAAGAAATAACAGATGGATTCAGACGGGCAGAATTTATTCCTAGTGTAATCCTGTTTCAACTTTCCTCCCTCCCAAGATGATGTCATCTGGGGAGGCGGTGGGGGAGGAAAAACAACTGTTCTTTGAGTGGTAGGCTTAAATTACTGTTTTTTTTTTTATGTCAGTGGGTGTTGTGTGCAAACATAGTGCATAGAATTTCTATTGAGCTTTAATTATCATCATTTTTTGGTCAGCGTCTCCCCCTTACCCAGTTTTAACAATATCTAAATGCAGGGCAGAGTGTGGCTGAGAAGCTCTATGTAGTTAAATATGACTAAGTATTATTTTATCGCCCCTTTTTAAAAAACAACCCAACAAAAAAACCACAGAACGAAGCGTGCTATGATCACTCGTGGGTATGGTACTATTTAAACCAATTCTGTAGCACTTTTTAATTAGAAGAAATGGGGAGAGACTTGGGAGGAGGCCCAACTTAATCCCCTGCTTAGGGTCAGTCTTCCTGTGTGACCTTGAACAAATCACCCAGTCTGTCTGTGCCTCGCTTCCTCATCTGTAAAATAGGATAATATCACTTTTCTACCTCACAGGGCTGTTGTGAGGGTAATTACATTAAAGACTGAGAGGAGTTTAGATACAATAGAGCTGGGGGGCCAGAGAAATATCAGAGACAGAATGGGATTATTAACATTCTTAAAGTTACATGTGCTTCGGTACTCTATGGGATTGAGGCCTTATTTCTTGTGCAGAACTTTCCCCCCTTTTCAGTTCTAAAGAACTTGGGCCTGATTCTTTCCCCCACACCCTCCCCCAATTTTTATTGCACTGTTTTTGTGCCATTCTAACTGTATCAAGGTTACTGGAATAAGAGGCATAAAAATTGTTTTAATAGTGGGGAACTGGATATCTCAGGTGCAGACAGCACACCAATTGATCTGCATAAACTTTGCGGTGGTGGTCATCGGGTTAGGTGTGTTTGATACAGGGATGTCCTTTTTCCACTTTGACTCTTTTTCCCTCCAGTTGGATTGTTGAACTAAATACCTGGAGTTGTTGCAAAAGGAAAAGGATACACTTCAAAAGCGGACCTGACTTTGCAAGCTGCTGAGCGCCTTTCGTGAGGGGTTGAATACCCCAAATTCTTGTTGACTTGGTGGATAGTGAGTGGACTCCACACTTGGCAGGAGTAGGCCCAGAATACATAGGATTGCTTTGGAAAAAGGGACCACAAATTTTGTTCCTTTTCAAATTGCTGTATAATCTTTCTATGGGCAGTAAAACAGTAAGGCATTTACAATGCAAAATCTAACAATAAACCAGGCCTCGTTTTGTATTTATGATTTATGGAGAAAGATTGCGCCAACATGGTAACTTTTAATTCTGAGCTAACCAACTTTCATTCTACAGTAGGTTTGACTCTGGAGTTGTTTGATGGTGAGTCAGTGAGCCTTGCATGGGGAGAGGAGTAAATCAATTACTCCTTGTGCTTTGATATGGGCTGTCCCCAAAGGAATAATGTAAAGCTGTCAAGTGAATGACAGTTGACTCTGCCTCTACCAATGCTATTATTGTAAGAGATCAGGTATTATAAAGTCTAGAAATCTCAGTAATATTCAAAAGTCCACTTTGATTTTATTTGCCTTTCCTGGGAGATGAACTTTACTGCTTCATCAGGGGGCTAATGATGCCCCAATGAGATAATGGGCCCTCTATGAACTGTGGGCAGATGTTTAAAGGAGCTCCGCATCCAAATCCCATTTTCTCTGACTCTGGTACTTTAGGCTCTGATTCAAGAAACACGTAAGCATGTGCTCAATTTTAAGCATGTGAAATAGGATTTTAATATCTGCTTAACATTAAGCAAGTGCTTAAGTGCTTCCCTGAATCAGGATCATACGCTGTATTCAAGTTTTATGTTCATGGTTTGCTTTGCACCATTACATCCACAGATGGTTGCAATTTTCACCCTTGAGGATCCCAAAAAGGCTTGCAAACTATTAACTACTAAATCACCTACTTTGAGTTGGAGGATGTTGGCCGTGTGGGTGCACGGCAGTGTGAGAAGAGGGGGGATATTGGCCACTAACCGTACTGTTAAAAAAAAAATGCCATAGGATCTTTAATGTCTACAGTGAAGGGATAAGACCTAGGGGTTCAAGATCTCATCCAAAATTTTTACTTACCAGAAAAGATACACATTTCACTTTCTAGAGGACATGGTTGACAAGCTGAAACTTAAAGAGCTGTAAAACTCCTCACCTAAATTGTGCTTTCACATTATTTTTCTTTGTATTTTGAACACAGCTATAAATCCAGTACTAAGTAAATAGCATCTAGTTTTCCCTGTACTCTAAATACAGTGCTACAGAAAATGGAATTTTATTTTCTGCCAAATATCTTTTGTGACTCCCAAGTCATATTTCTGAAACTCCCTCAGCTGCCTTGATGCTGCATTAGTTTGCTTAGAAGAAGTGCAGCTGATCTGAAATCAAGATCTATTGACACAGTGCGGCCAAGAGGATCTGAGCAAAGGTGGTGTTGGAAATGGATCGGTCATGTCATAAACAGATGATTAAGGGTTAATGCCTCTTTTACCTGTAAAGGGTTAAAAAGTTTACCTAGCCTAGCTAACACCTGACCAGAGGAAGCAATGGGGGAACAAGGTGTTTCAAAAGGAAGGAGGGAAGTTTTTCCTTTGTTTAGAGTTTCAGTTTCAGCCAGAGAGAAAAAGATCAAAGAACCAGCCTTTTAGCAGAGAAGTAAGTTTTAGAAAGGAATAAATAGGTTTATGTTTATTTCTTTGTAACCTGTATTATGCAATTAGAGGTAGAATCAAATTGGGTATTTTTTGTGTAACTAAATTTGTGCCCAGGGGAATATCCTCGTGTTTTGAATCTGTTGTCTGTGAGAGTAGCTGGTATGCTAATATCTCCCAGAGGATTTTCTTTTACCTTTCTTTTCTTTAATTAAAAGCCTTTTTCTTAAAACCTGATTGATTTTTCCTTGTTTTTAGATCCAAGGGATTGGATCTGGACTCACCAGGGAATTGGTGAAGGAGTCTCTCAAGGCTACCCAGGGAGGGGAAGGTTTTGGGTGGGAAAGGAAGTGATCCAGACACTGAAAATTCTGAATGGTGGCAGTGATACCAGATCTAAGCTAGTAATTAAGCTTAGAAGTGTCCATGCAGGTCCCCACATCTGTACCCTAAAGTTCAGAGTGGAGAAGGAACCTTGACAGGTCATGTGCTTCAAATGGAAACTGATTCCATCACCAGAGTACCAATAAGATGGACACCTGAAGGCAAGTGAAAATGAGGCCTCCCAAAAAAAACATGGCGAAGAACTGTGGAAGCAGAGCTGAAAAACCTGGGGCATAGCTGGGGAACCATTGAAAGACTTGCCAGAAACAGACAGGAGTGGAGGAGTTTTGTCACTGCCCTAAACGCCAGAGGCGTAATAGGAACATGATGATGAAGAATGGTAAAGGGTGGTCGGGTATGTACTGTCCAGAGTGCCTTAGTAAACAGGTGGCAGTCTGTACAGCTAAAACGTCATCATTTCAGTGTTCTGATCAATGTATAGGAAAAATACTGAAGAGACTTGAACTGAGAATAGTGGTTATGGATCAAATATGGGTGGGTTTTAATGAATACATATTTGTTTATTACTATCTCTTGTTGTATTAAGGTAATACCAAAATTGGGGCCATATCATGATAGGTGTTGCGCCTATCACGTAGCAAGAGAAAGTTCCTGCTGTCAATGATTTACAATCCATACAGAAAAAAGGTGTGAGGAAGGGAGCACTATTACTTTCATCTTACAGATGGGGAGCTATGGCACAGAAAGACTCAATGATATGTCCAAAGTCACAGAATAAACCTGAGGCAGAGTTGGAAAGTGACCTCAGATCTCTTGAGTTGTATTTGAGACCCTTATCCACAAAACCATCTACCCTTTTCATTTGGCTTGGGATCTGCATTGAATCAGGTGCTGATTGTATATTGTGTGTTTGACATCAAAGCCAGTAATGGGTTTAAGGGTTGCAGTAAATGATTTTGAAAGAGAGAATATTCATAAAGCCTAAAATGACAACTTAATAGAGAACTTAATTTTTGAAAAATCCTTTAGTGGTCACTCATGTCCATTAGTTAACAGAATTCCCCATTTAACTGATTTTTTTTAAAAGCTCCCTGCAAAAGTAAAAAAGAGAACAAAATTGTACCATGTTGTTAGCAACAATCAAGGGACAAATCCTACTAGTCTTTTCCTGGCAAAACTGTGACTGAAGTCAATGAAATTTTCACCAAATAAGGACTGATGCTCAGATTTTTAAAAGTATGAGAGCATTGCTCCACTGAGTGTGGCAATCCCAAAGTTTCACTTTCAAAAGTGGCTAAGACACTTAAGAGACTAATTCTCATTGGCCACCTGGGATTTTGGATCCTAGGTTCCTAAACCCATTTAAAAAATGAAATATAGGCTCCTAAATCAGTTAGGCATTGTAATGCTAAGCACAGCAATGCCTCAATATCTTTAAAAATCTGGGGCCTAGAGTTTTGGCCCCCTATAATTTTAAATGAATGTTATATATGCCCCAAAAAAGCATCACAAGAGGATTTGAAATATGATTAAACAGTCAAATATCTCCTTTTGTTGTTTACAATGCTACTTATCTCAGAAAAGAAAAAAAATAGCAATTTTTCTTAGCACTAAGTTATGGCTGCTCCGGCATGGGTGATCTAGAGTGAGTAGGAGACCAAATGTGCCTTTCCTTGAATTCATAGCCTGTGGGAGTGAGTCTCCCAGCCCGGGTCAACAGGCTTGTGGGGCTCGTGCTAGTGCTTTCAAAATTGCTATTTAGACTGTGCTTTGAATTTGCAGCTCAGACTGGAGCCATGGCTCTAAAGACTAGGGTAGGGGGTGGGAGTTGGAGCCCAAGCTCCAGCCCAAGCTGACTTCAGATCACTGTCCACACAGCTATTTTGAGAGTGCAAATGTGAGCTCTGCTAGCCTGAATCTGTTGACCCAGACTGAGAAACTCACTGTCATGGGGTGCATAGACATACCCACACAGGCTCCACTCTTGCAAGCTGCTTCACACAGGCATACCCCCATGCCTTGTAGAGCCCTATTGGAGTAAACAAACCAACCAACCCTTTGGGTCAGGTTCTCAGCTGCTGTAAATCAGCATATCTCCATTGAACTCAATACAGCTACACCAGTGTACTCCAGCAGAGAATCTGGCCTTTTTCTTGATCTGGAGCCATTGAAACTCCCTGAATGCTTCCTTCCTCATGTAGATTTGGAACAGCCTAAGCACACATACTACTAATGTTATTGGACTTGTTTTATTCAAATATAGCTTGTTCTATGGATCTTGTGGTCTATAAAACAAGAAAAGATTGAAGGGTTTTTTGTTTTGTTTTGTTTCTTTCATCATTTGTGTAGTTACACATGCAGAGTCTGACTGGAACTTGTGAGGGGTGTGAGGAGGTGTTTCCATCTATATCTCAAGGAAATACAACATTCGGAACAAAATTAACTTGTGTAAGGAAAACAAGCACAGAAAATTTCAATCTCAAAGGAATTTATTTGAGAAAGTTATGAGTAACTGTAGGGTTTGAGTTCTGAGGCTGGGGTCAAGAGAAAGGAATGGAAGCTGAAACTCAGCCTAAACTACAGCTGTCTGTTTTACTGTAATAATGAGGGTAATAACAAAGCCTTTTGTAGTGGTGAGTGGGGCTCCAAAAAGTTGGCTGGCAAGGAAGTCTTAGTCTCATAAAAGCATGCCTTCAGTTTCTACCCCAAAGCTGATTACAACTAGCTATCTTTGGTTAATATTTCCTGACTTAAATACAGCTTGCAAATTATACACCTTATGTGGTATCAGAGGGGTAGCCGTGTTAGTCTGGATCTGTAAAAGCAGCAAAGAATCCTGTGGCACCTTATAGACTAACAGACGTTTTGGAGCATGAGCTTTCGTGGGTGAATACCCACTTCGTCTGATGCATCCCATGAAAGCTCATGCTCCAAAACGTCTGTTAGCCTGTAAGGTGCCACAGATTCTTTGCTGCTTTTACACCTCATGTAGATGCCTGTGACATGGTGGACTAGATCTGGAGGCCTCATGGCCCTGCCATACCCCACCTCAGAAAAGGGCAATAGAGAGGTCCTCCAAGCTAACTAGAGTGGCTATATGGGAAGCAGCCAATCAGGGCTAAGCAGGCTAGTATAAGAAGAGCTGCAGGGGCAGAGGGAGTTCAGTTCCTTGCTGGAGCAGGTGGAGTGTGGATGGTGTGCCTGGCTGAGGGAGCTACAGGACTGTGGACAAAGCAGTGCTGGCAGCGGCTGGGGAAACCATGAAGAAGTTCTGGACTGGTTGCTGGGACTCAACCAGGACAAGACCCTGAGGTAAGGGCAAAGAATGAGCTGGAGTTGTGGGGAAGTGGCCCAGGGAATTAGACCAGCAGTGCAGCTTAGATAAAGGGACATGGCATGGCTACTATCTATAGGGTCCCTGGGCTGGGACCCAGAGCAGAGGGTGCACCTGGATCTCCCCCATCAGCCACTGGGAACGTGGCCTGGATTTGATGTACCCTAGAAAGGGAACTGAACTCTTTTAATGGCCCAACTGAAGATACGGGCCCAGAGAGGCCCTGAGAGGGCAAAGCCATTGCCTCTATACCAGAGCAGGGACAACTTAAGAGAGACATTATGGAGGGTGTTGAGAGAGGCCCCTGTTGGACTTGTACCCTGGAAAGGGTTGGTTTGTCTTTTACCTTACAGACAGACTGTGTATGACTTGGTCGGAGGGATGAGTCAGTGAAGACCCACCACAAACAGAGAGAGTGTGCAGGCACATGTACTGAGAAAGGGAGTGCTCATGAGAGATGAGTGCACCCCATTACAGTAGCAAAACAGTTCTTTAAAAAACCAGTAAGGAAACTAAGACTGGGTCTAGGAGGGGGTGGTGCCCCCAGGAGGGTGTCCCATAGCTAAGTCCCTGTATTGCTTATAGTAAGTGACTCTGCTGAGTGTTACGGGGTTTTATTTGGCTTAAATCCTGCTAGGATTTTCAGATTTTTCTCAATGAGGAGGGCCTCTCTGATTTCAAGTGACTGGCTGCACATAAGCCTAGTTGGGTCCAGAACTTTTATAAAATTGTCCAGGCTACTCTCATGATGAGCGGAGAGAAGATATGTTTATCAGAAGCCAGGACAGTAAGTTCTGGAGACATAAGAGCAGCTGGCTGTGTTTTGTTTAGTTTGGTTGGTTGTATATTAGTTGTTTAGGGGTCTAGACTTAGTTAGAAGGGTGGAGACAGAGACTTTGTGCTGCTCTTCCAGGAAATCCCATGGAAAGTTTCTGGTTAAATGTGGGCATCTTGTGAACTTTTCACTTTTGAATAGAGATTTCCAGAGGCTGTGGGAAGCGATATTGATAATTTGTTAGATGTTACTATTTGCTTAGTGATGGTGCCAAACCAATGACCCACTTTGGGGTCTATAGGGTATTGTGCTGTGGCAATTGCCATTTTCAAAGTGATCTACCAGGTTCCTCACCAATAGTGATTGTCCATGGCACTGCTAAAAAAAACAGGTGGTGGAGTTGTGATCGGTTTCTAATGTGGCATTTTTTTCTGTCTATCTAAGTTCCTATTTTGGGTTCAACTTGAGATGGGCTAAAATTTTCAAGAACCTCTAATCCCATTTTCAAAAGTGACTTTTGCAATAAGGAGTCTAAATCATATTGACTTTCAATGAGACTAAGGGGCCTAAGTGCATAAGTCACTTTTAAAAATGGGACTTAAGCTCCTCAATCACTTCAGTCCTTTTGAAACTTTTACCTATGGTATTTTTCTTCACTTCCTGCCCTAAACATTTGTTTCATGCTGCTTTTGCCCTCTTCCATCCCAGAGACTGACTGACTGTGTTTCACTGATGGGAGAAATGTATTCTAATATTTTAATAAAGTACTTTCAGATCTTTTAGAGTCAATGTGCTCTACACGTGTAAGCATTTATAAAATCAGCGTGGGATGCAAAAGGAAGCATATACTATTCTGGGGGAGCTTTGTTTTGTTTTAAAGAAAAACATCCATTCCATAGTCAGTTCAATTTATCTAATGATGACAGAGATCCTGGCTGGAAGGCAACTCGGTGCATTGTGGAGGAAGCTCTAGAAGTGCTGGTAAACAGAGCCTTTGGTAGTTCTAAAGGAGGCAAGAAGAAGGACATGAACTGTTCTGAATAATGATGATGTTAGCTAGTGGATTTTCAACACAGCTCGATACCCAGCCTCTGCTCTCCTTTGGAGCTCTTGTGCTGAACCCGTTTGAAAGTCTGGCCAGTAGAAATTATTTTTACTCATCTTTGAGAGGGCACATGAAAGGTAAAACAAGTAGTTCCATAAATAGTTAATTGTTTTAGTTCAAAGATATTTAGGGATACCTTACACTGGGAATGATACTGAATAGAAAATAACTATATATTTGATATAGTGCAAGTATCCTGCATATACTGTTAAGGATTTATATTTGGGAAAGTTAAATTGAAAGGGTTTGGGGGTACTACTCATGAGATTTGTGCAGTTCTAAGAAATTTTGTTTGAAATTTAACTTGGATAAACAAAACGGGACAAAAAGAATAACTCTGGATTTGTAGTGGTGTAAATGAGACTGATTCTCTCCTCACTTACACCAGGACCACACTGGTACAAATACATTGTTATTCCTGATTTACTCCAGTAGAAAGAAGAAGAAAATCAGGCCCGCTGTTTGTTTCAGCTGGATCCTGCAATATTGTTACAAATAGACAGACTTGTACGGGAAAAGCATTTTAATGATTAATCAACATGCTTCCAAATGAATTATCAAACATCCAGCTCACTTGACTCTGAAATTAGTTATTCATTTAGTGTTACATAGTTGTTGTAGAAGCCATTGGAGCAGCACAGGAGCAGGTTGGCTTATCATATCGCTGCTCCTTGTGGTAAAAATACAATTTTCCACCTTCAGCAGATCTTACATAATTCATTGGTGCTGAACCAAAGCACCCTATCAGTGTGTTGCATCCCTAGCTCTATGTAACAATAAAAATAACTGAAGCACGTTGCACTCAAGCAAACCCTGCTTTGGCTGAGGTCCTAGAGGTAGCGAGCTGAGCAAGATCAGTTTTGTTAAAGGGCCAAATGGAGTCTGAAATATTTAATATGAATAGTGCTCTCTGCTGTCATTCCTACTAAAGTCTTGGAGCTTTTAAAACTTCACCTGCCCATTAGGGGACATCCTCCTTGCAAGGTGCGTTCCGTTCAGAAACACTGAACTCCAGTTCAAAACAATACACAAAAAAGCCAGGTCCGGCAGGTTAGATGAAATGTTTAAAGATTCAGCTGCACGTTGCAAGTAAGTGAGTGGAAAATAATAATCCAAGTAAAACACAGCAGCTAGTTCCTGGAGTGGAGAATGCAGGTTGCTGTTTGTGAAAGAGAGAGAAATCATAAGTTAAGAGGCTGTCTCCATGGCATTCTTCAAGTAGTCCCTGGTTTAGCATGAAGGATAAGTGGGTTTATGATAAAGTGGGAATCCTTAGAGCAAGCTGTTTGGAATCCTAAACTGCTCTGGCATGGAGCACTCCTTCATTAAAGTACAGAGGAAGAAACAAAAGCATAGCTATGTTTGTCTATTGTTGCATGTGTTAATGAATATTGCGCAAGGTGGGTGGAAAAATGCCATGACAATATATCAGCTGGCCAGTAATGCACAACGTTTAGGAGACAATCATTTAGAATCAACTCCTAGGAAGTGTTCAGCACATGACAATAGCAGATGATGATCAGTAAGGAACCCCCCCCCCCAAACCTATATACCAGCAGTTCTCAAACTGGGGTCCCCCATAGTACTCCAGGGGGGTCCACGAGTCATGTCCAGGGCTGCTGGCCCCACTGATCAACTTCTCCCCCTTCCTCCCAGTGCCTCCTGCATGCTGAGGAAAAGCTGTTCAGTGGCGTGCAGGAGGAGCTGGGAGGGAGAGGTGGGGATGGGGAATGCTTGGAGGAAGGGGTGGAAAGAGGCAGGGGAGAGGAGATGAGGGGCAGGAAGAGGTGGGGTGGGGGCAGGGCCTTGAGGGAAGGGGTGGAGTGGGGGCAGGGCCTGGGGATGAGCATCCTGGGGAAAATTAGAAGCGGGCTTGCGGGGGGGGGTGGGTCTGCAAAAAATGTAAATAAAAAATGGGGGTCCTTGGGTTGTTAAAGCTTGAGAACTGCTGCTTTATACTGTTAATGGTTTAATTTTCAATCACTTGTGTCTTTGACTATGCTGTTGGGTAGCATTGCTGGATTGTTAGTAGGAGCTACAACTTTCTGTAAGGCGCAAGTGAATTGCTTGCCATGGATAAGCATAAGAAGTGGAGAACAGATACCAACCACTGACTGCATCAGAAGAGCTGGTCAAATGGGGGGAGATGATGTTTGTAACAGAAAAATTGAGGATTTTCTCTTGATAGGTAGAGTCAAGAAGGAGCTTAAGCTGGGGGGAATAGTTGCTGAATTTGTAAGGAGGAACAAATTATTTGAGGTCATGCTTCTGGTCGTAGAGCTAAATAACAGTGGTACCAGCAAGCATCGAAAAGCGTGTACGGCTAGCCTGCGTTAGAAAAGGCTAAACAACAGATATCATCAGTGAAGTCAAAGGTGTTACTCTGGCTGTAAAGGAGACCCAAGGTCCCATTATCTGTATATGTGGAGAAAAAGTGAAGAAAGAATTAGCAAACCAGCAGGAAATGATTTGAGATGTTGCCTGGCTTCTTTTATGGCATGAAGTCCCTGCGGTAAGTCATGCTGAGTAACACTTATCTTATTTTCAAGTGAAGAATTCTCACTAGGCAGCGCAAGGTTTCAATGAGGAGGTGATGGCAGAGTAGAGAATGGAGTTAATAACGGAAGCACTTACACAACCTTAAGTTCAGCACTAGTGGATGCTTTCATGACATCTATTTTCTGTCTTGGCTTATCTGTAAGTGAAAGAGAATTAAACTTTTTTTTTTAAATTGGGTGCATTATGACTCTTCCAGTAGCTGTCTCCTTTCAGTAAAAACAGTGAGGAGTCCTTATGGCCATAGACGCCAACTTTTCAAAGCACGGGTGGGTGCTCACCTCTGGCCCCGCCCTGACTCTGCCCCTGCCCCACCTCCATTCCAACCTCTTCCCCAAAGTCACTGCCCCCTCCCTGCCCCTATTGGACTCCTTCCCCAAATCTCTGCCCTGGCCCTGCCTTTTCCCAGAGTGCACCACTTTCCCACTCCCTCCCAGCGTTTGCCGCTGTGAAAGTAAGCACTGGAAGGAGAAGCGGGGACATGGCGTACTCAGGGGAGGAGGCAGAGTGGAAGTGAGCTGGGATTGGGAGCTGCCAGTGAGTACAGAGCACCCACCAATTTTTCCTGTGGGTGCTGCAGCCCCAGAGCACCCACAGAGTCAGCATCTATGCTTGTGGCACCTTAGAGACTAACAAATTTATTTTGGGCATAAGCTTTCGTGATCTAAAACCCACTTCACCAGATGCATGGAGTGAAAGAAAAGTAAGCAGCTATAAATATACAGCAGATGAAAAGATTGGAGTTGCCTTACCAAGTGTGTGTGGGGGGCAGTGCTAACGAGGCCAATTCAGTTAGGGTGAATGTGACCCATTCTCAGCAGTTGACAAGAAGGGGTGAGTATCAACAGAGGGTAAATTATATTTTGTAGTGACCCAGCCCCTCCCAGTCTTTATTCAGGCCTAATTTGATGGTGTCAAGTTTCCAAATTAGTTCTTTAGGCGAACATGGCTACCCCTCTGAAACCTCTCCGTTCAGTTGGTTTTATGCATGGAATCTCGGCATAGAATGGCTGGTGCTCTCTTAAAGAACTCAATGTTATTCTTCAGGTGCAACACTGAATGCACAAGAAAGGCCCTAAATTTAAAGGCTCAAGCCTAAAGTCCATCATCAAAATTCTTAAACCTGGGTGCCCCTAGTTGAGACCCCAAATCCATATTCAGGCACTTAAGTTAGAAGTGAGCTGATTTTCAAAGATGCTAAGCCTCTCTAGCTAGACTTCTATGGGATTTGTGGATGCTCAGGGACTCTGAAAATCAAGCCACTTTGGTTCCTAAGTATGGGTTTGAAAGCCTAACTTAAAGGCAACCAGGTCTGAACGTTTTGTCCATGTGCAAAAACATGAGCACTTTTGAATGCACATTGCCAGCATGTGAGTGCTGTGAAGGGAGCTGTATCTCTCTGTACTTGAGGACCACAATCTCCGTATAAAACAAGAAACAACAGATGGAGATAGAGAGATGGTGGGAGCACCAGGAAACAACGAGGCAATCTAGGTTGGTATGATAGGCATTGGTCTCAGCACAGCAATTACTTATATGGCTGTCATCACTGCAGTATCTGAATAAATAAATGTTCATTACAATCAGAATTTGAAATGGAAGCAGTTTATTAAGTCCCTACCCACCCATCCCCGTCGGCTAACACGGGCTTGTTTTCTGCCATAGATATTTTCTAGTGTGATGTCCAATTTCATATTTGAATGTCGCAAGTTTTGGGGCTTCTACCCATTCCCTTGGGAGGCTATTTCACAATCTTATATATCTTGCTGTCAAAAAGCCTTTTCCCCTTCCTAGTACCCAGCAAAATATTCCCTTTTTTAATTTCATCCTATTACTCTGTGTTTATATTTAGTTATTATTGTGATTCATTCTTCCAGTTAAGAAAATGCCATTTTCTGGTCTGTTTTTTTTTTTTCTGGGGGGAAGGGCAGGACTTTTGCTTATTTGTCACACATACTTGTGTTTCATCTGCAGGAAGTAGCATGTAAGTGGTACTGAAAACAGCTGCTTTTTTTTTTCATTTTGTAAAAATGTACCAAGGAAAATCTGATGAATCACAAGCTTTTCATAGCTAATTACTCGGTGGGTTTTTAACATCTGTATGGAAATAGACTCCTAATATGAAAACTCCACAAACAGCCTGAAAATGGCTAGGAACTGAAATGTTTACATGTCTGTTATTACCATCATTTATACAATCAATTTCCAGAGGGCTGTGCCCAGCACTCTATAAATTTCAATTATATTATTAGCAATAGCTCTTCACTGAAGTAATTGGTACACTCACTTTATCTAATGGAGTATTTTTCATCTAATTGACTCCAAATTTATCTCATAAATGTCAAAGTCAAATTTTCCTATAATAACCTATTATCTCTGCTGTTCTAGCTCTCTGCACTCACAAGAAACAGAGTAATAATAATCTTTGGGATAATGAAGGACAGCAACTTAATTCACAAAGTGCTGAGGAGAATGACAACTACTTTTCCCTTTTCAGAAGCAGAAACCTTTAATATATTAGTTTAATTAGGCTGCAGGTTCCATTCAGAAGGTTTTTCCCTCCCCACTCCCCTTTGTAACACAAAGATGAATCTATCTTTCAGGAGAAAATGAGACCTTCCAGTGGTTCCTTGATGGGCCTGCCTGTGATTGTGTCTTTAGACAAGCATTTCCATTATACTGAGCGTTTTCAACTTTTTCCTTACTCTGTGTAGAGTAATCAATCATAGCATAAGTAATAGGCAATTATATCATGACACAGAAGTGGCAAAGAGACAATGGAAGAGGCTTTTTAATGTGCAAATGAATGTTTGAGAATAAATATGGGGAAAAATATATGATGCAAGTGTAACCATCAGTCCTAGAGATTTTATATGGGCCTAAATGAGAGAGAGCTATTCTAGCAGGTTCCAGATGTACTGTTTTCTGTTGAAGGGCTGAGCCGTTGTGCACAACAATGTTTTTCTGTATTGGGATGGTGATAAAAGTAGAAGCCCCATAAAACTTGATCTTAAATTCTATCTCCTTTTTTTTAAAGCTCATAAATGTTGGGATAACTTTTAAAGACTTTGTTTCATCAGTTCATGTGTCTCGATACCAACTCTGCCCACATATCTATACCAGTGACACCATCACAGGAGCTAACCAGATCAGCCACACCATCACCGCTTCATTCACCTGCACCTCCACCAATGTAATATACGCCATCATATGCCAGCAATGCCCCTCTGCTATGTACATCAGTCAAACTGGACAGTCTATATGGAAAAGGATAAATGGACACAAATCAGACATTAGGAATGGCAATATACAAAAACCTGTAGGAGAACACTTCAACCTCCCTGGCCACACTATAGCAGACCTTAAGGTGGCCATCCTGCAGCAAAAAAACTTCAGGACCAGACTTCAAAGAGAAACTGCTGAGCTTCAGTTCATCTGCAAATTTGACACCATCAGTTCAGGATTAAACAAAGACTGTGAATGGCTTGCCAACTACAAAACCAGTTTCTTCTCCCTTGGTTTTCACACCTCAACTGCTAGAACAGGGCCTCATCCTCCCTGATTGAACTAACCTCGTTATCTCTAGCTTGCTTGCATATATATACCTGCCCCTGGAAATTTCCACTATATGCATCTGACGAAGTGGGTATTCACCCACAAAAGCTCATGCTCCAAAACGTCTGTTAGTCTATAAGGTGCCACAGGAGTCTTTGCTGCTTTTACAGATCCAGACTAACACGGCTACCCCTCTGATACTTGACATCATGTGTCTTTTTGTTCCTTCTTCTGGTTCTAGCTAAAATCAAAAACACCAGGGGTTAAATGTTGCCCCATAAGGCAGGGCAAAGGGGGATGGTGCTTTGGCAGCTGTGCTGGGAGCACTGTGCTTGAGAAAAGCATTGCTCCTCCAGTGCTGGTTGGGTACCATGGATCTTGCTATGCCTTTAATAAAGCATGCTTCTCATGTGCCCCAGCATCCTTCCCTTGTTTGCCAGAATTTGGTTAAAGGCATGGGTCCACCTATCTCTTTCCCCAGATACATCCCCTTCTGGGTCCAATTAGTATTGCCGGCAACACGCGTCTCAACTGGCAGAGAAATGGCTTCTTCTGGCACCTTCCCCATCCACCTTCTGGAGTATCTGGACAGGCCTAGCTCTCATTTGAGGTTTTCTTCTGAGAGTTTCAGCCCATTTTTTTGCAGAGCCAGGTGGCTTTCACAATTATCAAAGGCAAATCCCTGAACCTTATCAGGTTTGCACATTATAAGTTGTAGCCACCTCTCTCCCTATAGGGAAAAACTCACTTTCCTAAGAAATTAATTTATATTACTGAAACCAGATCCTCATTTTGCATATGGCACTCAACAAAGAACTCACTGCAGGTTTTTTTAATGTTGCAATTATGTATGTCTTTTCAATTTACGCCTTGGGCTAACAATGGGATTTGATGCTGAAACACTCACAGCTAAAAGCATGACGCTCTACTGCTTCTGTGGACAAGCCACTTGAGAGAGAGAGAGAGACAAAGATCCACCATTCTCCTGCTGTGGGCTACACACACACTGGAGGCAGTGTAGGAGCAGTATTACACAAACACCAGGCACTCTATCCTGGAAAGCAGTGACTGAAAAATGTTGGGGGTCGTGATGGATAATCAGCTGAATATGAATTCTCCACACGGTGGCCAAAAGGATTAATGTGTTCTGTGGATGCATAAACAGGAGAAGCTCGAGTAGGAACAGAAGTTATTTTACCTCTGTATTGGGACTGGTGTGACCACTGCTGGAATACTGTGTCCAGTTCTGGTGCCTACAACTCAAGAAGAATGTTGAGTAATTGGAGAGGGTTCAGAGAAGAGCCAGAATAATGTTTAAAGTATTAGAAAATGAGCTTTGTCGATTCAAGAGGCTCAATCTATTTAGATTAACAAAGAGAAGATTAAGGAGGTGACTTGATCAGTCTATGAACACCTTCATGGGGACAGTGGTGAAGCCAGGTTTTAGCAGCAGGGGGAGCGAACACATAAAAAAGGTGCCACCCGCTGCGAAGAAAAAAGAAAGGAAAAAGAAAACCCCCAACGGACTCACCACTGAAGTGCTGCCGAAGACCTGGAGTGGCTGAAGGACCCGCCGCCAAAGTGCTACCAAAGACCCAGAGCGCCACCAGGTGAGTAAAAATTAAAGAGGCGCCACTTTTCTGCTCAGTGGGAGCAGCCACTCCCCTTGCTCCCCACCTAGTTGCGCTGCTGCATGGGGAACAAATATTTAATAATGGACTTTTCAATCTAGCAGAGAAAAGGTATAGCACAATCCAATGGCTGGAAGTTGAAGATAGACAAATAGTGTGTACAATTTTAATATTGAGGGGATTGTTCCAATAATTAACCATTGGAAAAATTTACCAAGGGTCATGGTGGAGTCTCCATCATGAATTTTTAAATCAAGATTGGCTATTTTTCTAAAGTCTGCTTTAGGGATTATTTTGGGGAAGTTCTATGGTCTGTGTTATAAAGGAAGTTAGATTAGATCACAGTGTGTCCCTTCTAGCCTTGGAATCGATGAAAGGGGTTGAGGGAGGAAGGCAGTTGTATAGTGGAATCGAATCCTATGTTAATGTTCTGGTGCCAAGCTGCTACTGCTTGGTGGCAGGAATGTGACCTAAAAGGAGGAAAATATAGCTAAATCCATCATTAGTATGAGGAGTTAGCCACAGAGTGTGGGCCTTTCTTACTATATTTCCTTTCAAGTAAGGGAGCCAGTGCACAAGGCATATGGAACTACTGCTTATTGAGGACCTTTGTGCCTGGAACTTAACCCTGCATGTGCCCATGCATAATTTCTGCTTGCTATAGCTTTTGCATAGCATGCCATGCAAGGATGTGCAGGAATCATAGCCTTACTGTAGTAAGCTTTTATTTATTTTTTCAAGGCAAAATTCTGCCTCTTCCCCCCCCCCCAGCTCTTCTTCATGTACTGGTTATTGCACAAAATCTTTAAAAGCAGTAGAGCTACCATAATTTGACCGCACGAGGCTGTGGTGGTGGGGAACAGGCTACAGGTAAGCTGCATATAGAGGCTGCTCTCGGCTGCAGAATGGCAGTCAGTTGAGAATCTGCCATGGCTCTGTGGTCCCAAAGCAGCAGTCGCTATTGTTGCCTGTGCATCTGCACTGGTGCTTTACTGCATGGGATAGGGATCTAACCCTTTCAAAGATCTCTGCACATCTCATTTATTTGAGCTATGTTCATTGGACCAAGAATCTGTGATGGATCGGAGAGTTTGTGCTCGATTTAGCCCTGTGAATCTCATTAAAGCCAATAGCAGCCATGTTAATGAGCGTTGTACAGTTTGGCAATGAAGGAAGAATAAAACCACAGTTTAAAGTGCTCTCTATTTAAAAAAAAGTGCTGTCAAGTAACAGGTCAAGCTAGCCAAGGCTTCGCTTCAGTGGAGCATATGGAAGCTAATGTTAGTCACAACATATCACTTTATTCAGTGGCTTCATTAAGAGCGGGCTTCACTACACAGCATGTATCTTATCCTTTTATGCTTTATTGCCAGTAAGTCTATTCTGCCCTTTGTCCTTTACATTTCCAAAAGTGAATATTTATATTTCAAAGAGGCATAGTTAGTTTTAATGCTTTCTGTACTTAAAAGACCACCCCAAATAGGTGGCCAAAATGACAGAAATAAGTAGTTAAAAATAAAGGTCTAAGGAACCTTAACAGGCCCAAGATTCATTGGGTCTACCCCCAATATGTCAGAAGTTATATTTTCCTCTATCCTCTTTATTTTCCTACATAATCACAGCACTGTCACTCTGACAGGTCATTATAATACACCTGCAACAATACTGGTGGAAGAGACACATTAACCAATTTTAGGGGAAGAGCTAGTCATCCCAATTTCTTCCTTTTAAAACCCAAAGGAAGTGAACGCTCATTTTAAAAAGGTACACATTGCTAATGGTTTCCAAAATGCTTGAAGATATGGACAGAATGGGGTCAAAGCAATTGATGTGCTCACAGCTGAAGGTTCCAGCGTTATGTTCAATTGGGACAAGTGCAGGAACGTTAAATTGCTAATGGAAAGTTTGTCTGAAACTTCTGATGTCTTCGCTACTTGCCTTTTCTTGGTCCCGACTCTTTCTCTGACTTTTTCTTTCTCTGGTTTTGTGTTTTTTGCTCTTTACACAATTAAAAAAAAATATGAGAAACCATATGGGTATAGCTAGTCCCAAATAACTGTTTTTACTAAAGATACACAAATGTGCAAGGCCTAGCCCCACACATACTGTTTCTCTGATGGGGAGGAGGTGGTTCTACAACATGGAAACAATGTATATCAGGAGGATGCACAGACTGTTTAAAAAGATACTGCCCTGTTCCTATATACCACATCTGAGCATCTTCCCAATCAGCTCCTGTACTCTACAGTCCTCCTTCCATAGTACAACTAACTTTCTGGAGGATGTAAAACTTTCTTTTCCACAGGATTCTGTCCTTGCCTTTTCCTTCCGATACAACTATACTTCTCTTTTTCCTCCCTTCCAGAGACCCAAAGGCAAGGTCTTTTTTTATTATCCCAGGCATTTCTATGGCGGCTATATTGTGCTAGCAAGTCCAACACATTTCTATTGACTTGTTACACCCCAATGGCCCCCTCCCTCAAGCGGTCCCCTGGGGAAGGCAGACCAGCATTGTATATTGCTAACGCTGTTGCAAGCAACGCAAGGCATTATGGGAAAGGTCAAAGGTGTGAGTGAGTGTGGAATGGAAGATTCCTTTGCTTGTTGTGAGAGGCCAGAGGCTGGCTTAATTCTCAAACATGGCTTCCCCAGGTCAGAGCAGGGCACAAGAGAACATCCTGGGTTGCTTTTTTCCCTCTGTGTGGAATATTTTGGCATGCGCAAGATTGCCACTGCTGGGTTGACTGCTGAAATCAGAGGAGTTGAAACCTGGATGGAATTGATGGGATAGCAACAAATGTATGGGAACATTCAATGGGCCAGATCTGAATTTGGATGGTAAAGGTAAGGTCCTTACCCAAGCTCACGTGAAGCAGCCAAAATGTATATTTGGTTTTTTATTCGAGTTGAGGTTCAAGACAGTTGCGTCAGTCATCCATAGTGTGCATATTTACACCTGTGCCTTTGAGACAAAAATTAATTTCAGTACACCGATCTGCTAAAAAAAAAAAAAGTGCCTTTGGCAATCGTTGCCATGCTGAAATATTTCTGGGATTCTTTTAAAATGCTCATACAATATAATGGGCTGAATGCTGCTCATATTTTTACTCATGGAACTGCATTGAAGCCTATAGACTTGCACAGTTGTAACAATTGCAGCATACGGACCAGGTATTTTTGTGATATATAGTGTTACAGAATGACTTAAAGTGCAGCTCCAGATAAAGTGTGAGTGAAGGTTTGCAAGGAAGCATTTAGAGAGAGGAAGTGGCTCGGGGGAATGGGTGATGTGGTATGGTGCCATTTTGTGCATCTATGTAATAGGAAGTGCTGAGATGAGAGGAAGTAGGCATGGGGGAGACAGACAGAGTGAGAAACTAAACCCATTTTTGATGTAATAATTTAATAAATGCAGTTTACTGAAATCTGAGTCTCCCTGATTCCTCAAGAATACTGCAAGGGGGAAGAACACTCCACGTACACAGGGCAACGCGAGGGAAGGAATGATGCTCCATGTGCAAACACAGAGGGAGAAGACACAATGGAATCCCAGATTGGAGGCATGGAATGTTGAAGTTCACCCCTTTGCAGAGAAGCTCTAGAAAGCCCTTGTGTTGCTTAAGTCACCAAAAAAAGGGGTGTAAGTGGAACTGCATTTGGACATAAACCATGTGCTGCTGGCATCTGTAAAGGAGTGAATTTCACTTGCCTTGGGGATGGGGAAGGCAGTGGTATGGAATCAGAGGAGTATAGTAGGGTAAGGCCAGGGCAAGTTCTGAACGCCAGGAGAGCAACTCTTGAATCAAACTGAGTAATGGATAAGGAGTCAGTAAAGAAGTTGGGCTGAGATGGTCCTGCTTCATGGGAGATCACCCTTGATCTCCCTAGGGTTTAGAGCAGTGTTTCCCAAACTTGGGATGCCACTTGTATAGGGAAAGCCCCTGGCGGGCCGGGCTGGTTTGTTTATCTGCCGTGTCTGCAGGTCCGGCTGATCCAGGCCAATGGGGGCTGCAGGAAGCGGCACAGGTTGAGGGACGTACTGGCCGCCGCTTCCAGCAGCTCCCATTGGCCTGGAGCAGCAAACCATGGCCGGGGGAGCCGTGATTGGCCAGACCTGTGGACACGGCAGTTACACAAACTGGCCCGGACCACCAGGGGCTTTCCATACTCAAGCGGTGTCCCAAGTTTGGGAAACACTGGTTTAGAGGATAGAGATTTCGAGCAGCCATGGAAAAGGTAACTTCAGGAGTTAGAAAAGGGAAGTAACTAAAGCATGAACAAGTAAAGATTATGGCATAAAGCAGAATGAAAGGGTGAAGACAAATTGTGGAAATATTGTAGGGTGGGTGATGGGTAGCGTTATAGCCACGGAAGTAACAGTAAAGGAAGGGAAGAAATGTGATGAGGTCAGAGACTGAAGTAGAAGGAAAAAAGGGCAAGGAATGAAACTATGGACAGAGTAGGAAGCAAGAAGGAAAATAGGAATACTTGTTTTGAATAGAGTATGTGCTTTGATACAAACTAAGTTTAAATATTTAAACTTAGTTTGAAATGGCCACAACTTCCTATTCAAAAGCAGTAATAGTAAAAACATAGCAAGACAGAAAAGACAAATGTGGAGGGTTTTACTGTTCTTCTCCCTGCCCCCCATCAATGTCATTTAGAACAGTGCTTCTCAAAGTCAGGCTGCCGCATGTTTAGGGAAAGCCCCTGGTGGTCTGGGCAGGTTTGTTTACCTGCCGTGTTTGCTGGTTCAGCCGATCCCAGCTCCCACTGGCTGCGGTTCACCACTCCAGGCCAATGGGGGCTGCGGGAAGGCTGGCCAGCACATCCCTCAGCCTGCACCAGGCACTTTCCCTGAACAAATGGCGGACCAGCTTTGAGAAACACTGATTTAAAAAAGATGTGCCAAATCCCTGTGCTTTTGAGTAACCATTTGATATGACCAAAGATCATATATTTTCAATGGCCACCATGGTGGAAAACACAATAATTCATGCATATAGAAAAGTTTCTTTGTATAGTAATGATTATGGTGTCCTATAATTTTCTCTGGACTTCTTTCTCTGGACTCTTCTATTTGCTGACTTTGATTGTTTTCCTTTGTTTTTACTCAAGATGGTGTGTTATAAGAAATTCATGATTTACTGTGAATGGCTGTAATGTTGCTTTTTCATATCAGTCTAAGGTACAGCCCACATCAAGTGTCTCACTTTATGTATTTATCCCTCTTTAATGTATTTATCCTCACACCAGCCTTATGAGGTGGGAAGTGCTGTTATTCCCATTTTACAGATGGGGAAACTAAGCCACAGAGAGATTTAGTATGTCTGCATTACAGTCAGTGGTGTGATCGCATCCTGGGCAGGCAGACCTGCACTAGCTTTACTTTAGCTAGCAGAGCTATAAAGAACTGTGAAGATACAGCAGCATGAACTTCAGTATGCGCTGTACAAACCAGTCCAGAATCCTGGGTACATACTTCAGTAGCTAGGCTGTGTGCACCGGGGTCTGCGTCTGGACCGCTATTTTTAGCCACACTCAATAGACTAAAGCTGGGGCTGGTATGTCTACCCAATCTGAATTTCAGTATAGTTGTACCCTAAGGGCCAGCTTTTAAAAGGTATTAGGCATCTAAAGATGCAGATGGGACCCTAGCTGGATTTGAGAAGCACTTAACTCCCATTGAAATATCTTGAGTATTTACATCTTTAGGTGCCTGAATACCTTTAAATTAACTGGGCTGGGATCACACAGGAAGTTTGTAGTGGAGCAGGAACTGAAGCTGCATATCCTGAGTTAGTACCCTAACCACCGAATCATCCTACTCTCTCAACACTGTTTTCAGGCTCTTGCTTGTTATACCTCTGTGTGCATCACAGTTGCTGAAGTTGACATGACAAATAGAGAAGATTCTTTGGCTATAAAATTAAATGGGGGGAATTTAATCTGCTAAGAATTTAATTCCAGCAATAGGCCTACATAGAACATCCATAAAGTATAGCAAGTCAATATGAAACACGTGTATTCTCCATTTCTCCTTTATGTTCAATATCGTCATCAATGATTCAGATAATGACAGAGAGAGTACATTTATAAAGTTTGTGGATGATACCAAACTGGGAGAGGTTGGAAGTGCTTTGGAGGATAGGATTAAAATTCAAAATGATCTGGACAAACTGGAGAAATGGTCTGAAATAAATAGGATGAAATTCAATAAGAACAAATGCACAGTACTCCATTTAGGAAGGAACAATCAGCCTCACACATGCAAAATGGGAAATGACTACCTAGGAAGGAGTACTGCAGAAAGGGATCTGGGGGTCATAGTGGATCACAAGCTAAATGAGTGCAAAAAAAGCAAACATCATTCTGGGATGTATTAGCAGAAGTATTGTAAGCAAGATGTGAGAAGTAATTCTTCTGCTCTACTCCATGCTGATTAGGCCTCAACTGGAGTATTGTGTCCAGTTCTGTGTGCCACATTTTAGGAAAGATGTGGACAAATTGGAGAAAGTCCAGAGAAGAGCAACAAAAATAAATAAAGGTCTAGAAAACATGATCTATGAAGGAAGATTGAAATAATTGGGTTGGAGAAGAGTAGACTGAGAGGGGACATAAGTTTTCAAGTACCTAAAAAGATGTTTCAAGGAGGAGCAAGAAAAATTATTGTTCTTAACCTCTGAGTATAGGATAAGAAGCAATGGGCTTAAAATGCAGCAAGGGTGGTTTAGGCTGGACATTAGGAAAAACTTCCTAACTGTCAGGGTGGTTAAGCACTGGAATAAACTGGCTAGGGAGGTTGTGGAATCTCCATCATTGGGGATTTCTAAGAGCAGGTTGGACAAACATCTGTCAGGGATGGTCTAGATAATACCTAGCCCTGCCTTGAGTGAAGGGGACTGGACTAGATGACCTCTGAAGGCCCCATCCAGTTCTATGATTCTGTGATTTGTGACAAGTATACCCAGTTAGACCGTATTTTTGACTACTGGGTATGTAATCTTATCTAGTAAATATGTCCTTATATTGCTAGTCAAATTGAAAGATACGTAATGATGGCAACAGCTACCTTTTATCTTTATTAAACAGAATTGGCATAGCAATTGTGAATATTGGCCACAGGGTCAGGTATTTATTCAGGTTATTTCCTTTGTAGAAAAAACATTGTAACAGCTTGAGCATAATTACTGCAACATGCACAGGGGACAGAAAGCATATGTGCATCTCTCACAAGACAATGAAGCAAAGCTGGCTAAAGGGAGTCCTGGATTTCCCAGATTTGTTACTATCATAATGGAAGCTGTATGTCTAAATCCTATAGATGTTTTTCAAAAATCTCCATCTTTTTTGCTGGAGTATCAAATTGTTTCGGTCACTGCAAGGAGGACTGTGTTCCTGATTGAAAAAAGAACTTTGAACTGACTTTTGCCTCTCTTCAGAGCATTCCTCATTTAAAATAATTTCCCGTTTCTTTATGGAAAAATCCCACAGTTCACAGACCGAGACAAAGAAGAATTTCAGTACCAGCTTTCAGTTTACGAGATCTATGGCGAGAAAGTGAAGACTATTTGGGGACCTATCAATGCAATTGTAGAGAAACTTGCTGTTTATCATGCAGGTCAGGATGGTACAAATGATAAGCACAGCCAACCTTTTCAATAAGGCTCAAAGGACATGAAGCAATTATTACTGTACTTCTGGCAGAGTGAGCATTGCATTGAGTACATAACGAATGGTAACCAGAGATGTACTGTACACTGATCTTACTTTTCATGGCAGAGAGTTTCTCAAGAGTGAAGAAGCTCTCCCATACCTTGTTAAACCCAGTGCACATGTTGGGGACATAAAGATGACACTTCAGTGGAGAAGCTAGATTAAGTCCTGGTGATAAAAAGCTCTTTGGTCCATCTCCTTGCAATCTACCTCTGTATAAACGAAACTTCCCTATTTGAAAACCTTTGCAAAGGATGAAGAGGTCAGGGAAACATTGGACTGGGAAGCTGTGCTGTATACATGGCTCAGCTCGCTGTTATTCATAGTCCTTAGGTGAAAGCTAAGTGGGAGAACAAACTGCACATGGTTTTACTAATGAGGAATAGGGAAACTATCTGGTCAGGGATCCAGGTGTCTTTCCAATGAGTTGTTGAATGGATTTTATTGGACACCTAAAAAGGTGCCTAAGTCTGGCCTTCTGCCTCTTTTTTTTTTTTTCCCCCTCGCCCGGGAAATGTCAATTTTTGAAAATGGGATTTAGGAACGTAAGGTGCTTTCAAAAATGTTACCCACCCTCTTTCGGATGAGATTTGAAGCTGAGATGCTGAGCATCTGTGATCTCTAACAACCCCACAGCCTAATTGTGAGGGTAGGATGTTAATTCATGCGTCAGATTCTATCCTAGGTAATTTCATGCTCCTTATCGCAATTCTGGTTTTAACTGTATATAGTTTTTATTGGATACAGTGGCCAGAGTCTCTGATCCGTTAGAAGCTGGCAGATTGGGGTCTGGGGGAATTCCCTCTAGCTAGGGCAGTGGTTCTCAAACTTTTGCACTGGTGATCCATTTCACATAGCAAGCCTCTGAGTGCGCCCCCCCTTATACATTAAAAACACTTTTTTATGTATTTAACACCATTATAAATGCTGGAGGCAAAGCGAGGTTTGGGGGTGGAGGCTGACAACTCACGATCCCCCCACATAATAACCTTGTGACCCCCTGAGGGGTCCCGATCCCCAGTTTGAGAACCCCTGGGCTAGGGGAACCCCTGGGTACCTACACCAACTCCCTCCTGAACCTCAATATAGGGACTATGTCCAGGGAAAAGAGAAAAGTGGTGAGGGCATCCCAGCATCTATTTGGTCCCCAACTGTCTGTATGGCCCATGGCACTATTTAGGGCAGCCTTCAAGCTACTCTGATCTGTGCTGTGAGACTGGACTGTCATTGGCTCTGCAGAGGATCAGAGAGGTGGACTGAAGAACCTGGCCTAGTGTTCTTTTCTTGTTCCTATTTTAGAGCCTGACTCTGCAGACACTTACATGTGCATGAATTTAACCCGAGAAAAAGTTACTTGTGTGTAAATCTTGGCCAGATCAAGCCTTAAAACTACACTGCAATTTTGCGGTGTAGTTTCAAACTGCCACATTTCACCCCAGAGGAGGTTGCGTTTCAGTGTTGAGTGCATACACCTTGTGTATTAAAAGCCTGAATGCAGCATTTTACTCATGCAAGTAGTCCCACTGAATATAATGCTATACTAATACGTTTAAAGTTCCTCACCTATGTGAGTTCTAAGTCTGTAAACACCTAAGGAGGGAAAGGATTATGATAACTGTGGTTTAAAAAAAATAATTTTCAAAGAAAAAACTGAAAAGGAAAATGTACTAGGTAAATTAAGACAGTTGTAATATTACTTTTCAACTGATTCATACAAATCTTGTATTGGCTGAAAGTTTTTGATTCTGAAAGAGCATTTGCTATCTTTGTCCAATTAAAGCAATGAGCAATAAGAGACATTTGTTCAAGGAGATGTGCCAGAACTGTGATAATGACATTGGCACTGGACCATTTCTTCATCTGTGACATTTATCATGGAGCAATATTCAGCATCTTGATTGTGAGTTCCTGCTGTGAAATACAATGGATGTAATATCTAGAAAACGAGAGGACAGATGTAGCTAGGTTGTATAATCCAATGTGACATTCATTATGCTTTTGAAAGGAATAACTACTGATCTTGACACACAGGAAATAAATGCAGGAGAGATGGTCAAAACTCTATCTGGATTAAAAGAAATTTATAATTTCAACTACCTGTGAACAGTCATTATGAAGCAGGTTGTCATTACTCCAGTTTTTAATACACACAAGAATCTCTTGCAATATGCCATAAAACCTGTATGATTTCTCTGAAGGCGTTTAATTGCACTGAAATTATCTCTTGCCAAGAAACAGAGGCTGCAAAACACAATGGTAAGGAAATGCTTTCCCATGAAAAATTACTGTTCTGCTTGTAATCTATGACTTGAAAAGTGAATAATAACATGAGCTTTAGCTATTTAAACAGGGTTGAAAGGACACAAGAATAAAAAATAATGTACATATTTTAAAATGCACTGTCATTGCCTTACAATATTAAAATTGAATTTTTAAAAATTGGGGCTTCATTCACCATTTTGCACTTTGAATAGACCATTTGTACCAGTTCAAAATGGGTGAAAAATGTTGCCATTCTGACTGGGTAGCGTTTGACACCCATTTTGCACTGGTGCAAATGACTGCACAAGGTGTAGGGCAACAGTGACTCTCTTCCCCACCCCCCAGACCCCCCACAATTTCTTTGTTCCCATTTATTCTATTTTGGTTTCCTGGGTTACGTCACTCAAAGCAAATAGAGTATAAAAATGAATGGTGAAAGAAGGCTGATCCATTTTGTCATCTGTTTATAGCCAGTTTCACTTTCTGATTCTTGCACACTTGCATGGTACTGGGTATGCAATTGGAGGTGTGATTCCAGCATGAGTAGACATATTTGACCTCATTTAAATCTAGCAAGTGTGGGAACCAATAGCAATGAATCTGTGCCAGCACGAACTTCAGCATAGGCTGTACAAGCCTGGCCAGAACCCTAGGTGCTTACTTGAGCACTAGCTCATGCTGAAATCTAGGCTACTGCGACTTTGCTGCTCTTTGTACCCAAGCTATCAAGATTAAAGCTATGTGTGCAGATGCAGTGTAGAAGTACCTTAAGTTGTGTATGGATTCCGAAAACTGCTCGTGGGGATGTGTATAAAATATATACACACACTTTTTTGCAAAGCAAATTTGAGACATTTCTATTTGGCTATTGCTTTAAGTGAATGATGTTGCCATCTAGTGCTTAGCTCACAAAGAGGATCTGGTTTACTATTGTGGTAGCCTATAGGGATTTTCTTTTAATATAGATAGCAGAGGCCTGTGGTATTGGGGCAGAAAGACTCTGGTTTTAGTTCTGGCTTCTGAAGGGCACGCATGCATTAGTGAGAGATTTATGGCAGTAATTGTGTCTGTGGCACATTTTCTTTACAGACTGGAGTGTGACTGTATAGGGATTTGAACTCCAGTGGAGCTCAGGTGTTTAGGAGAAGCTTTTCTTAACAGGAGCTGAGTATGATCACTGGTTTTATGAAATCATAAAGAAAAGACCACTGAATTCTGGAACTGAAAATACTTAAGTATCCTGCAAGCCAAGAGTAGCTTGCAAAGAAATATGCGTCTAAAAAGCAACCTTTAGATCCATGTTCACAACTTTACACTATCCTTATAACGTGTGAGTGGGAGCTTACTGACATTTGGGAAAATTAAGATACAGATCTGGGGTTTTCACTCCCATATTCAGGAGGGCTTAGATCAGAAGGCTTTTTATTATCCCAGGCAGACAGCGAGGAGCTACAAAAGGATCTCTCAAAACTGGGTGATTGGGCAACAAAATGGCAGATGAAATTCAGTGTTGACAAATGCAAAGTAATGCACATTGGAAAACATAATCCCAACTATACATGTAAAATGATGGGCTCTAAATTAGCTGCTACCGCTCAAGAAAGAGATCTTGGAGTTATTGTGGATAGTTCTCTGAAAACATCCCCTCAATGTGCAGTGGCAGTCAAAAAAACGAACAGAATGAGAATAATTAAGAAAGGAATAGGTAGTAAGACAAAAATATCCCATTGCCTTTATATAAATCCATGGTATGCCTACATCTTGAATACTGCATGCAGATGTGGTCGCCCCATCTCTAAAAAGATATATTGGACTTGGAAAAGGTTCAGAAAAGGGCAACAAAAATAAGGGGTATGGAACAGGTGCTTATGAGGAGAGATTAATAATACAGGGACTTTTCAGTTTGGAAAAGAGATGACTAAGGGGGGATATAATAGAGGTCTATAAAATCATGACCGGTGTGGAGAAAGTAAATATGAGAAGGAGTAAATAACACTTCCTTAGCACAAGAACTAGGGGTCACCCAATGAAATTAATAGGCAACAGGTTTAAAACACAAGGAAATATTTTTTCACACAACTCAGTGAACCTGTGGAACTCTTTGCCAGAGGATGTTGTGAAGACCAAGATTATAACAGGTTCAAAAAAAGAACTAGATAAATTCATGAAGGATAGGTCCATCAATAGCTCTTAGTCAGGATGGACAGGGATGGTGTCCCTAGCCTCTGTTTGCCAGGAGCTGGGAATGGGCGACGGGATGGATCACTTGATGATTCCCTGTTCTAGTCATTCCCTCTGGGGCACCTGGCATTGACCACTGTCAGAAAGGCCTTTGGTCTGGCTCAGTATGGCTGTTCATAAGTTCTTATTTTCCTCAATTTTCTGCCTAGTAATCTACTAGTATGCAATCCATCAGGTGATGAATTTATGCTCATATTAGCCATTGTTCCCCAGTGTGATACATGCTGGTAATGGCAGCTGAATTTAGTGGTGATGTTTCTTTTGAAAAGAGAAATTAGACATTGAACTCCCATTGAATGTCCAGGAAATTGAGCACTTAACTTCTGTAGCCTCATGAGAAAATCCCAGTCCTTGTGAAGGTGTTGGGTCTCTATGGGAGAACTGTGTCCCATACATCTGCCAGAACTGAATGAGAAACTTTCAGGAATCTGTGATGACTCAGTAAAAGTATGTCAAAGTTGAGGAAGGAGGAAAAATTTGCAAGACTTGGAAAACACACATAGAGAAATTAGAGGAGAAATTGGTGGGAAAAGCTACAGAAATTAATTCCAAAGCCATTTGTTTGGTGGCAAGAGAGAGAGGCCAATAGAGAGCAAGATGAATCAATTAGATGTGGAAGGCTGGTTTATTTGCTGAGAAATAACACTGAACAGTGACACAGGCATGTAGAAACTGACAGCCTAAAAAGTTGGCTGGTTCTATCCAGAGCACCAGGATGAATTGGTGCAAAAGCAAGTCCCTATCGGCACAAATCCTAATCTGTTTCTAATATTAATTCTGGTTACCCCCACTCCTCCAAGTGTTTAATAATTTAAAAGGGGATTGTTTCAAGTTTAGCTTTAAAAATGTAGGTAAGTTTGGGGATGTTTTCATTTTATGCTTACTAGTACCCTCATCCCTAATGAGAGATGCTTCAATCCCACAGCCACTAGGGTCAATGGCAAAACTGATATT
The DNA here is from genome assembly GCF_025201925.1 of Gopherus flavomarginatus. NCBI lineage: Eukaryota > Metazoa > Chordata > Testudines > Testudinidae > Gopherus > Gopherus flavomarginatus. The sequence continues at coordinate 102,208,484 of NC_066624.1, read as the reverse complement.
TACTTCCACGGGGTAGGGTCAGGTCTCACATACACATGTAGATGGCATTGCACCACTGAAATCTAGGGAAGGAGAGTCCCACTGTAATTGTTTGTAACATCTATCACTGAACAAAATCCTTTAGCAGCATTTTCCATTGATACACCTTAATTCTATTTGGGCAACTTCAGTTGATGATGATCAAACTAGAACTATGTATTTGAAGTATGTGTGCCCCTAACTCGGTATTTTAAAGTTTTTATACTGATAGAAACAGAACCAAGGGAAGAGTTTCCAATGCTGAAATACACTGCATAATTCAATAAAGTACTCATGTATATTAGCATTGTCAACTGTTATGAGCGTGAACAGATTCCATCGTTCATTGCCCATTGTGCTTTAGTTTGTTGGCTTAATGATCTCCATCCTAGAGAGAACTCTATTAGCACTTGCACATCTCTGTATAAATGTGTGTGGGGGGGGAAAGCTTTAGAATGTGAAATATTCACCCTATATACTGCCAATCTTTCACTGCTAGTGAAGTTTTTGAGAATCTCAGATTGGTTTCTTTTGAATGAATACCAAATTCTGAATTCTCACTGCTTACAATTCCCCGTTGCTCCTTTAATAAGGCATATGGCGGGGCAACCAAATTCACATTCAAGAAACGTCTATATTTTAGAAAGTGTTTTGCATCGCATAATGACAGCAGTGAGAGAACTGAAATTTTACTAAATCTCTTACAATGCTTGATCAGTAATGCATTATACCTTAACTGTATCTAAAGACCTATCTTTAATGCTGTTCTGTGTAGATCTGGGTTTATTATTAACAAATACCTTATTTTATGTTCTATACCAGTCTCTCATTTTTTTCATAGATCCTACAATTGTGAATACGAAAATCCATTATGTTTCCTCTGACCTGATAACTGACTGTTTCTTCTCCCGTGAATGGACTGCATTAATGCAACAATGATGTTCAAGGTCAGAATATTGTAAATAGTCATTCAGTGCTCCTCAGTGTCCCAGACGTCTTGATGTAATAAGGTACAAGAAAACTCCACTGATGAGATTTTGCCCAAGAAATCTGCTCAATTCCTGTGCTGTATCAGAGACTTTTGATGCTTTTGCAATGTCATCTAAAGTTTCCAGCATTGGTTTTTGGAGTTTTTCTGAGCATTTCAATTATGGCTTTTATTCAGCAACACCATTTAATTCCTGACAGTTACTTCACTTTGACAATCTCTGATTTAGCTGTTATATATTTTCAGTGGTGTCAAGAGCAGCATGATAAAATGGGCCACTTTGATTGTATATAAACAGAATCTGGACAGTCCAATACTACTTCCTTGCATGCTTAATTTTTATCTGTCACCATATCAGCAGGAAGCCTATAAGAAGATTTAAGCTGATTTGGTTAACTTCCTTTAGTGTACCAAGATGCAATTCATTAATGGATTTGTGTTTTGTGCATAGTAACTGAGCCGCGCGCTCTGCTTATATTCTAAAACAAATAGGTGGGGGGAAACCATTTGTTTTTGCATTGGGGGGTGAAATTCACCCCATGCAGAGGGCCAGCGAAATGTCTACGTACCACTGAAATCCTACGTATGCCCTCCAAACCAAATCAAATTGCTGAGATCCATATTATGCTAATCAGCCCAAGCACATGAGGAGGAGGCAAAATAAGCCTGCTGCCTACGTTTGATGTATTAAAATATTTTAGGTGGAAAGAATTTCTCTGGGTCATTTTCCCCTGTAGTTAGTGTGCCTGGTTCTCCTCTCCCTTACACTGGTTTTTAACCAGTGTAAATGATAGGAGAATCAGGCTCAATATATGGCATGACAAGTAGCTGGTGAATTCTTAGATGGATTTTGATTTTCACTAAGATCCACTGACTTGCACATACAAAATATGTAGTTGTGCATGTGCAAAATGACTATTTGGGCACACACTGGTAGACAGGGATTCTCGCAGCTCAGGTACTGTTTCTACCATGTCTTGCAGATCAGGTATTTTAAAATAATTTTGTAAGTGTTCGTGAATGTTGTTTCCCAGCTGTCACTAAAGCCATCACACACCTATGCAGAAATGGCCTTGGATCTATAATTTGTGCATTTTCATAATTTAATCTTCTCCATTGCTCTCATGCCTTAGTGGATGCTTGCACCTTTGAAATGAGAAAATAATTTCTAACTGAACTACTATTCTGAACTTCTGATGTCTCTCCATTCTTTCCTAATTGCTGCTACTTAGTTAATTACATAGTCTTTCATCAAATAAAAAAACGCAGTGAGTTTTGGCTTTGTGGAGCATTCACGAACCAGTTGTGAAATTGAGTATGTGAATGTTTTAAGTTATCGCTGGTGAACATAATGGCTGTGAACGGATGACTGACCTGATCCAAATGTTTTTATTCTAAATAAATAATATTTTGCTTTCAGAATGCTATTTTAGTCACTGATTACCACGATCATTGCCCTCTTGAGAGCAGAATTGCAGGGACTGGACATAAGTTTAGACCTGCTGAGGTAAATCATGGTTGATACACCAGGTACTGCAACTCAGGACCTGAGTGAAAAAAACAAGTGATTTCACCCTGAAAGGTAGGCAATGGCCCAAGGCCAGAGGCATAGGTTGGGTGCCTTTGGACAGACCAGAAGGGGGTCAGAGGTGCAGTTTGCCGGATAACTGACAAAAATGGCCTATTATCCTTGTTACGTAGTTGTCCATTGTGCAGACGTGCACATACGTAACCCACACATCTCCTGGGTGTGGTGTTCTATCCCATGTAGTGGCACCGAGACCACTTAGAGATTAATGAGTTTGCTACAGCCTTAGCTAATGTCCGTGTGACTTTTAGCTCATGCAGTAAAGACTCATGCATGCAGCTCCAGAAGTCCAAGGTTTGATCCTGACAACTGGGGTCTTTCAGTGTTACACATACACAGCTTCATTGTTTGTCTGAGCCACCTGTTATGTTTTGTGTTTTGAGACGGTGAGGTCTTCTGGGCAGGTGTGGTCATTGACCGGGGGGGGGGGGGGGAGAGGGGAGGAAAGAGAGAGAACTCATTTTTGTTATTGATGCTAGGCATCCAACTTGCATTAACTATCAGAGGGAGTTGGATGCCTACCTGCCCTTTATGCCTTTGAAAATTTCCCCCAATTTGCTTGTACAGCACCTAGCACAATGGGGCCCTGACACGCTTGAGATCTCCAGGTGCTGTGTCAGTGTTTAACCAAACAAATAATAATGTATGTATTTGACTAATCGGGTAGACAAATTTCAGCACTTCATGAATTCACTACTATTAAAGGGCTTGAATTTGGGGGACTTGGACGGAAGCAATAGTATTTGTAAAACTATTTGTATGCCTGTGTTTAATCAGCTCAGTAGTTAATGCAACCACCCAAATTTCCAGTTTGTTGAAAGCAAATTTGAAAAGCGGGTTTTCAGATTTGAGCTTTTGCAGGTATGTCCAAACCAAAGCAAAGTATTTTTCTTTCTCTCCTGAGCTTTGGCGGAAACAGAAAGGTGGTTATTAAAGGTCAGCTTGCTGCAAAAATAATGAAGTTTCTCTGCCAAAATATTCAATTTCTAGCAGGCAGGAGAGGAGGAAGAATATTGTCATTTTTCACCATGAAAAGCAGTGTTAGAAAATTGATAGTTAAGCATAGCTTTAATAATGACATTGTCCTCAAGGCAACTCTGTAAGTAAATAGCTGAAATGTGTCATAGTAGCAAATGCATTGAAGAAATATTCTTGCCGGAGAGCAGTCGGTCTCATCCAACAGCAGCTAGGTTATCCAGAAAAGATCAGCTGGTTGTCATTAAGTTTCTGCAGTTTAGTTTATAATAAATATTGTGGGCTTGATTGTGATCTCATGTCACTTTTGCACTGGTGTAACTCCATTGGCTTTAATTGATTTACAACAATGTATGAAAAGAATAGGGCCCAATATTCTTTAACTGAATGATAGAAAGCTCATTGTATGTTGTGCAGCAATGAGTGAAACTCAAAAAAAGGTAATTTGGAGGTTCAGGCAGCCATAAGTTTGAGGGCTCATCTAAAGTGTTTTTATCTATTGGGATGGTAAAATTGGACTGTAAATTTTGTAAGAATGAGCTTGTTCGTGTGAGAACTCTATTTTTTCAGGCTTCCAGGCTTTGGGGGTGGGTGGGAGGGTAGGGAGAGGATAAGGGAAAATAGCCTTCCATGTAATATATATCCCCTTCTGCCTGCCTCAGTCAGGTAACACTCCCATTCTTAACTCTTTCCAGTTTATCAGCTTCTCTCTAGTACTGAGAAGCTCAGTACTGAATGCAGTCTACATTTGCAGTCAGTGGCGTGGTGGTAATATACTATAATTGCATTGTTGTTAGTGGCCATTAATGAGATATAGTGCTGGGAATCAAGATCCTGGCTGTACAGAATCTTGATCCTGATTTTACAAAGTTCATTTGAGTGCCTGACTTAAGACACTTTAGCAGGGCCTCATTTTCAAGAAGTGCTGAGCGCCCTTCAAAAATCAATCCTGGTTAAGTTCAAATTGGACACCCTGGAAATTGAGACATCCAAAATCAGTGGCTGATTTTGAAAATCTTGGCTGAGCTGTTTCAGGAAGATTCCTGACCAGATGCCGGATCAAACCTCAGTACCACTTTGTACACAAAGAACTTCTGATTGCTGCTGTGGTCTGTCATTCATGTGCCGCACATCACTGTCGCTCTTTCCAAAGGTTTTTGATCACTGCTTACTTCCCACAAAGGACCAAAACCTTTATAGTAGCATCAACCTGCCAGTGAGAGCACCAGAGAGAAATCCCAGCCAAGTAGCTTCATAATAGTAGCTGGTGTGAGAGAAGCAAGACTTGAGAAAGATGGAGATATTCTTTTTTCTTCAATTCAGCTGCAGCATAAGACTTCTGATTTACTTTAGCAACGGCAGGGAGTGTGTGTGAGAGAATGAGATCATGCATAATTAAGGGATAAGTGGGACTGGGTATTTTTAAAAAAAGTTTGCTGTTGCATAGAGTTTCCCAAGTTGTAGGTCACAAAGCACCTGTAAATTGTAGGAGGTTTCCACTGGGTTGTAGCCAAAGCGCTCATGTACTGAACATGATGTGCAATACACCCACTCCTAAAATTGCCTCTACAGCATTCTAGCAAAGGATTTATGAAAAAAACATAGAAACGCAATAAGATCCCTGGGGATGAAGTTTGCTAACATTTTCTGGAGACAAAATGCTGTCAGGAGTTCTTCTAGAAAACTTCAGAGACCAGGAGAGAATGGGGCATCATGCCACTTACTACTAACATCACCTATTAATAAGGTGGTTGACACTTCCCATTACAAGAGCCTATTTTCATTTGCTTATAACATTGCCAAAATTTAACCATTTGGCATGAATTTTTCCATGCCAAGTGACTGTTTCAGGCTGAATTGTTTTGGAGAATTTTGGCCCAAACTGTTCTGCTAACAAGGCTAGGGAAAACTTCATTGATTTGGTCATGTTTAAAAAAAAAAACCTTCCAGTGACCTTTTCTTTGAAATGCTTTAATTCCTCCCATGTTTTAGAGCAGGGACTTGAAATTTAGTACGGGGACTGCCTTTGTATCAGGGATGGGCCTCTTGCTGGTGAAATTTGGGCAGATTTTCACAGGGGCAAATAAAATGCCTCTGAAAAATTGCAGTTTGCACTTGCTCAGTGGAGTCTTGCTAGACATTAACAGTGAAGATCTCCAAGATTCTGTCCTCACTGAGCATGCTCAATACCCTTGCAGCATCTGCGTGTATGCAGCATCCCCACAGAGTGGCTGAGCATGCTCTAGCCCAGGGCCATGGAAGCTCAGAAGGACTTTCTACATAATGGATGCTCCTAAATGCTCCAGGGCACGGTCAGACTGTGCACGAGAACTGACAGCAGGGAGCCTTCATGGAGAAGGAAGCCATCTGATTTGAATGCAGAGGGGACAAGAACTGATTAGATGAGAGGGAAAGGAGTAGATTGAGACAAGGAGTTGTGAGACTGGGTGGGGGAGGGGAACTGAGAGTTGGAGAGTAAGAGACTGGGAGCCAGTTAGGGAAATGGGGGGTGGGAAAGGGGAGAATTGGGAGCTTGTTGGTTGGGATTAGTGGTGTTGCTGAGATTGAATAAGGAGCTGGAGGGAATGGGAGACTGGGGCTGGATGAGTAAAGAGACTGGGAAAAGGAGTAAAGGAAAGAAGATTGGGGTAGGTGGCAAGACTGAGATTGGATGAGGACCTCAGGGAGGAAGACTGGGATTGGGACCCAGAGTGTGTACGGGAGAGACAAATCAGATGAAAAACTGGGGGGTGGGGAGAATTGGGACTGGCTGGGTGAGGGGACTGGGACTGAGATGAGAAGCCTGAGGAGTAGAGGCTGGAATGGGTAGGCAAGGAGAATGGTACTGGGACAAGGAGCCAAGGGTGGGAAAGAGACAGGACAGGGACAGGATGGGTTGGGGGAGACATGGCAGAAGGGGCCAACATTGTGGGAAACTGGCAGAAGAGTCTGTGCCCCCTAGAGAACACTCCCCTCCAAAGCCTGGAATGGAACCCAAGCTCCCTGAGTGTCTCCATTCCTCTGTTGTCAGCAAATATATGTGAAACTGGCAACAAGTATGTGTCTGGTCCCCCTCGAGTGCTGGTCCACATAGAGGATGACAACCTACTACTGCTATTAGTTAATCTATTAGCTCAAGTGGCAGAGGTCTGTGTGGTGACTCTAAATGTTCCATCCCTGTTGATGAACAATATTAAGTATATATATATATATATATATAAAAAAACCACATGACTGAATATTTTTTTTTTCAATTTTCTTCTGAAAAAAACCTAGGAAATTAAACACTAAAAGGTACATGGAAAGAACATTATTAAGGTTGCAATGTCAAACCCTCAAGCATTAGGAAATACCAGCATTAAAGTTTTCTGTGCAACCTTAATTCATCCTTAAGTGCATATTCATTTAATTACATGATCACATACTATATTTTCCAAAGGACTCCCAATTTTCTTTCCCTTCCATCTTATTCTGAGTAATATTCTGCAAACCTTGCCTATGACAACTAGTCCTTTATCCAAGGTCTGATTTTTGGAAGGACCTGAACACTTTCAACTCCTACTGAATTCTGTAAGTGGAGGGTGCTCAGCACCTCTCAGGATTGGACCATCAGTGCATAGTTGCAATGAAATTTGTTGAACTACTTAATTGAATTAGGTGCTACTCCAAAGTAAGGGTGGCAGAATCTGGCATTTTGCTTTTGAATCCATATTACTACATGCATCATTGAAACTGCTTCCAGCAGGATAGAGAAGATATAGGACAAGAGAAAAGAACAAATTCTTTCTGTCTTTTCCCAATCACAGAGGTTTGAGACTAACTCACTCTTCGTCTGTCTGCTATCTAGTAGAGTGTGTTCATAATCTCCAAAGAATTAGGTGGGGAAATGCATCACAAGTAACTCAAACTAACATAACGGTCAGATAAATGGTCCGTCTAGCCCAGTAGAGGGCTGCCCAGAGGGGCAGACAAGTGGGGCAATTTGCAGGGGCCTCCACAGGCGTTTTTTGAGGCCCCTGGAGTGGGGTCCTTCACTCGCACCTGGGGCCCCAGAAAAGTCTCGCAGGGACAGGTCCCAGGTCCCCGGAGCTTCTTCCGCTCCGGGTCTTCGGCGGCGGGGGGTCCTTCTGCCCTGGGACCTGCCGCTGAAGACCCCAGGCCCCCTGAATCCTCCGGGTAGCCCTGGCCCAATATCCTGTCTCTGACCATGGCCAGTGCCAGATGCTATAAAGGGAATAAACAAAACAGTGCAATTAGAGAGATCTATCCTGTTGTCCAGTCCCAACTGCCAGGGCTTGGAGGTTTAGGGACACCTGGAGTATAGGGTTGCATCCCTGACCATCTTGGCTAATACCCAGAGATGGGCCTCTCTTCTACTAACTAGTATAATACTTTTTTGAAACCAGTTATATTTTTGGTCTTCACAACATCCGCTGGCAATGAATTCCATTGGTTTAGTGTGATTCGTGTGAAGAAGTACATCCTTTAATAGGTAGCAGGTTAAAAAAAAAAAACTAATTTCCCCAGGTTACCCTTAGTTCTTGTGTTATGTGAAGGGGTAAATAACACTATCACTTTCTCCTCACCGTTCGTAAATTTATAAACCTCTATCAGATCCCCACCCTCCTTAGTTATCTCTTTTCCAAGTTGAACAGTCCCTCTTTTCTCAAGACTTTTCAGACATAGCCCTTTGACGATTCTGGGGCTATACAATAGCCTATGGATATATAACCACATTTATTATGGACTCAGTGTTGAAGCATTCTTGGAAAACCGGGAGAAAGGATCCCCAGGGAAAGTAGTCAGACTGAAAGGCTCCCCATATGCCATTTTAATCTGTGTTTCTCTAACTACGTCACGTAAACTTTAATGAGGAGAAATGCCTATCAAACTTTGCAACTTAAAGAAAAATGATTGTGGATTCAGAACAGGAATGGTATCAAGGGTGTTCAGTTATTTTATTTTTAACCTACTGTAGTAGAGCTGAATTTTTTTTAATAGAACCTTCCTGTGTGCACTTTTCAGCATAACCCTTCTTGAAACCTAGGGGGGGAAAAATCCTGAGATAAAATTTTAAGTGGAACGTTTTCAGAAACCGGGGTGAGTGATAGTGTGTGTGTGTGTGTGGGAGGGAAGTGATGTGAGATTTCTTTTGACAAGAAGATGACAGGAGGATAGATTGAAAAGATTTATGCAACTCATGGAGCAAAAACCTAAACTGATACATTTGATAGCTGACCTGGGATGAGTCACTCACTTTTTATTTGCAGTAAAAAGCTACTTTAATTATTTTAACATTTCTGTATTAAATTTTTCTGCTTGATCTATAATTCAAAACCCTATATCAACCCTTTGAAGGTTAGGACAGACATTTATTTTAGTATGAAAGCAGATTGCTAGATTTTCCAGCATACACTGTGAAGACAAGTCTGTCCCACAGTACTTCTGGCAGAAGATTTTAAAATGATGACCTCTGATGCTGACTCAGGCAGGAAGAACATTGTATTTGCGGCATGGGATTAGACTAGGCAGTCCAGTATCCTGCTTCTGGTAGTGGGCTTTACTTGATATTGTTGTGGCTGGAGCAACTGGAGTGAGCTCTTACAAATTCCTTTTTCTTCATTCACAAGCAAGATTTTAGCCTTTGAAGAAATACTCTATTGGTTTTCTATTGCAATTTTTTGAGGGGAGCTGTGGTTTTTTTTGTTTGCTCAGAGTCATCCTAAAATGATGAGCAAAAGGACAACGCTGGATGGAGACTAAACGGAGTCTACAAGTAGCCAGCCAAATAAAACTTCTCTTCTTGCAAAGTCCATGGGAACTCTTGCCTACTTCATAACAAAATCTGCATCCACATTTTTAGCAATAATCTGAAGAATGCTTTTGCTAAGCTATCCTTTATCTTATAATTCACTCTGTTTTCTCTAACAACATAGCTATGTTTAAACAACTTAAGTTGGATTTAATGTCTGTTACGGCCCAACCATGCTGCAAGTACAGCTGTGTTTTTGTAACCAGTTCATAACACTCCATTCTGACCTGGTTAAAACATGCTTGAATTGTTTCCACACACCTTTGTATTTGATTCTCAAGAAAGGACATTTTTTCTCTTTTACATCACCTATAAAGAAAAAAAGAAACTGCCACAATCACACTGAACAATTGTCTTAATATAGTAGCTATCTATATAGTAAACCAAAATGATTACAACACGATACCACAGAAAACCATGGCCTGTGGAACACTTACTAGTCGTCACATGAGACCTTGTTTGTCATATTGTAACCAGTTGATGCATCATCTTAGAGAAGTTGAACACACATAAATAGGTTCCTACTGTCACTTTTCCATGTGATCAATTGCTGCGTTAGCCTCAGGGATGCTGTGTGATCATGAGCAAGAAAAGAGACCCACATGACTGAGAATAGGAAAAGAGGGGGTTTGCAGAACAATCTGTCTACTAAGATGCAGACCACACCATTAGGAAAACTTGACAATTCTGAATTGCCTGGCATTTCTTGTATTTGAGACTACTGACTCTCCAATTCAAATGGCTTCCCCCACTTTCCTTTGATCAATGATGTTTTACACATCTTTAGTGCCTTTCCATCTGAGGATCACAGTTGCTTTACAAACATTAATGCATTCAGCACCTTTATGAAGTAGGCAATATCACAATTGTATATGTGGGTAAACTGTGATACGTAGAGGTAAATGGCATGATTTCCAGAGGCATTGAACACCCACTATTCCCATTGACTGTTTCACATTGTTCATACCAGATCAAGGAAGAACTACAGTTTAGCCTGCTTTCAGGGTTTTGTAATGAAACTTGTGTGATGTTTTGAAACACAGTGACATCTGCACATACAATTTGACTAATCTGAAATGAATGGTCTGAACTGCTTCTCTCTCACTGCTGTGATCCCTTTTGCATGAGACAAAACACACTGTCCACTTGTCTCCTCGATGAAGATGCTGTGAGTTTCCTTGCATCACCTCGTATACCAGACGAATCCCTTGAATTCATTCAAGCTGGATTTCTCTCTTGTAGATTTTGCAATCTTATGCCTGCTGTTTGACTTCGTATGCAATAGGCATCCATCATAAGACATACAATGCACAATACACACATAGCCAGACAGAGAGAAGGGTCCGTTACCCCCTACCTAGAAAGAACAGTCTGAGACATGTCACTTCCTAGTGACCTGCCTTACGTTAAAAATAACATTTCCAATATAGATACATATATGCACTGATGTATTAAATATTACCTTTTCACACATTTCTCAATGATTGTGATGACCAGCAGGCTACCGGCCCTCAGAAGATACCTTCCATGCCACCCTTTGTTGAATTTATATGTATTTACCTGACACAGGGGATCCCTGTAAAACTCAGTGAGTCTCCTCCACCGTCTGCCAGTTCCTGTGTCACACAGGTAAGGATAGAGTCTGTCAAATTAGTCTGAACTAGCTTTCTCCCCATTTTGAGGAGGATTTCAGCTCAGATAGTTGAGGGAAACTCTTTATAAGTGCTGGGACTCTTCTAATTCACCTTCATACTCAACAACTACTCCAAACACAACATGGGTCAGTTATCGATTCCCAAAGTTTAATCACAGGAAACTAATGTGTTAAAAGTTCCATTTAGGAATAGAAGAAATAATGAAAAAATAAACCCTCATAGGGTTTCACTGATCCCTGTTGTAACTTCACTCACTTCAGATTATAACAGGGGAAGAATCTGACCCATATAATATAATCTAGGACTGGGCTGACTCCACACAATGTACCTCATTGTGCAGGCAATTTGTGTTCCACTGTGAAAAGCCCTCTATCTCGATGTGTTCCCATCTCAATAGAGTAGCAATGTGAAGGGCAAAATCTCCCAGACACCAGAGTTCTTAGCTGGTCAACTCCATAATATAATATGCGTGAAGGTCAGAAAAAGCTGTCACCTCAGATGTGTATGCTTCACAGTTATTTTCCAGCCAAGAGGAAATTCACTAAACTACTTTACTAAATTGAGAGAATGAGAAGAGGCCACACAAAAATTAGGCTATCAAGCCAGGGAAATCAGTTCATTCTGATTATGTTGACATTCTCCATCCAACTTTTAAACAGCCTGCCCCCGGATACATTTTTTGTTTGAATTGCATTAAGAAGTGGAAATTAGCTTTATAAATATAAATCAGTTAAATATAATGCAATATTTATGCTGAAGTATCAGATTTTTTTCCCCACCTGGGATTCCATTTAAAAGAGAAATACAGAGAAAGCTATTCCTTAGCGTTCTCAGAGAGAGAGTAGATTTACAATTTATGTAAATTAATTTCCATCTTGACACAGAGTAAACTGCTCACTTTACTTGACTGCAGTCAGAAAGTCACTCATGCCGTAGGAAACTATACCTACTGCTTAGTCTCACTCTTCAAATGCTAATATGGTAAGGCCAAATTCTACATCCCATTATTCCTGTTAAACTTCCCATCGAAAGCTCCAACCCATTCAATCTTAGGTTGCACAGACTTGGAGCCAAAGGTTGACCTAATCACCTGGGCCAGTTGCTCAGTCACACGTACAAAATGGATGAGTGAGGAAACCCAAAAACACTTCTATTCCCTGTATTATTTATTTATAATGCACTAACCAACCATTTCATGGACTTCAAGTTAAGATCAAGTGTAATACACTAGCCACTACAGGCCCAGTCAAGATCAGGGCCCCATTATGTTAGTCACAGAGCAAGCGACTGTTCCTGCCCAGAAGAGGGGCTCAAAAGGCTCCATTAAATTCCAGCCTATGTTGTGGATATCTATAGAATGCTTTATCCTACAAAATCTGGGACAAAACAATATTTATTGAGAAGAAATAGAAAGCAATTATTTCCTTAATGGCAACATTATCTGACACTTGAAAAAAAAATATAACAGTTTGCTGATGCTGTACATATTCTGTTAAGAGCTTGAGTCAAATTATTCGCTGGTGTAACTCCCTGAATTTCAGTGGTGTTTTACCAAGGAAAAATTTGGCTCTTTGTAGTCTATTCTCTATTAGAATTAATCACTCATTAAGGATCAGCAAACCTGTCCTGAAATTTCCCCCAAACTTCAGCTGAATCAAACCATTCTTGGTGTTCAAACAAATGGATTCATTTATCTCTTCACATTTTCTCATATAAACACCATAGAGGAAGAAAAGCTATTTAAGCTAAAGGACAACATTGGCACAAGAACAAATGGGTTTGAACAAGCCATGAATAAATTTAGGCTGGATATTTTGAAAAGGTTTCTAACCATCAGAGAAGTGAGGTTCTGGAACAGCTTTTCAACAGGAGTAGTGGACCCAACAGCCTAACTAGTTTTAAGATGGAGTTTGATAATTTTATGTACAGGATTTATATGCCAGAGTGGCCTACAATAGCAGAAGACTGGACTTGATGCCCCAGGAGGTATTTTCCATCCCTCTCTCTCTTCTGGGCCATGGGAATAGGGCTAAATAGCGCGAGGTGATTATTTTGAGGATGCCAGAGGGAGCTGAAGAAATGTTACATGGTTTTGCTGACCAGCTTAGCCTGTCAGCTCTGTTTCCTTTCTCAAAAGATTACTTTTCTTTCCAGTAGTTTAATTATTCAGTCAGAGTTCTTGTGTGTTTCTGAGATTAATAGAATTTGCCCATCATATTGATTAGGTCACTTATTATTGTTCAGCTGGATTCACAATATAAAGACGACTTCTTTGCAAATTCAAAAATCCTTTTGATCTAGTGAATCAATTTGATATTTTTCTTATTCTACTAGAAGCAGAAGTGCTAATTATTTGCCCTAATGTCAATGTTGCCCCTCAGCTGCATCCTTTAAAATGGGGAAAGGCATTTAGTTATAATAAAAGCCCAGCAGCTGAAAAAAAATGTTCCTACTATCACAGTCTCTGGAGGTAATGACCTGGGTTGCAAGAACTGTTGTTTCAAAACCCATGTCTGAATATTCACTTGCTTCTTTTTTGTATTTTCAGTAATGTAGTTACTGACACTATCATGGTTGCAGCTGGTGTACTGACAAAGATCATCACTGCTGCATCTCCCAATGCTCCATATTGTAGAAGGGTATCCTCTGACCGAATGTCTGCCAAAATCTTGGATACAATAGATATAAGGTCTCTCTGCTGTATTGTTCTGTGGAACCTGGGATATTACAACAGCTGCTTGAAAACCTTACAAACTCAAAAGGAGCAAGGGTAGGTGGCAGAGTCATTTATCAACTTCTGTCCTCCTGACCATCTTCAAAAATGTTAGTGATGATGTATGTTAGGATGTCAGCTGTTGAATAAATGCTAAGCAGACTCAGCTCCATCTGAAAAGTCCACTTAGTAGCCTGCAGGGGTGGCTCTAGGTATTTTGCCGCCCCAAGCACGGCAGGCAGGATGCCTTCGACGGCTTGCCTGCGGGAGGTCTGCTGGCCCTGCGGCTTTGGCGTACCAAAGGCTGCCTGACTGCTGCCCTCGCAGGGACCAGCAGCCCCCCGTGGCTTGCCGCCCCAGGCACGCACTTGAAGTGCTGGTGCATGGAGCCGCCGCTGGTAGCCTGTGTCTCAGACTGTTTACTTGTCTGTCTTCCTTTCACTTCTGGCAATTGCACTGATTTTGGTCAGTGGCATGAGCTTTTCCATCTCATTTGTTTGTCTCAATGAAGCTCTGGGAAGCTATCACAAAGAAATCTGAAACCAGAACACCCCTCTGTAATGGACAGTGTCTTGGTTTCCCCTCCATTTCATTCCAAATCCATAGGCCTAGTGGACCCAGGGTTTCTAGGCATAAATTAAAGTGGCATAATCCACCCAATGACTCCCACAACTAATAATAAGCCATCTTGATTTGTAAACATTCAGGTTTATTACTATTCTCCAAAGTATATAAAATGCTTTTGTCTTAAATTTCTGATCCTTTCACATTTGATTCCTGCTGCTTCCACGTCCCTCAATATTTTACTTGGATTTACAGAACAATAATTTCTTATCAATTCCCTGCTCTATCTTCCTTAAATTAAACTCACATCTCTCTTGTCTGGCACCAAAGGTCACACTTCTGATCTGATTATCTCACTGGAATTATCACCCTCTACATCTCTCTCTTTCCCAAAATACTTACTGATCCCTCTTTAATTTCTTCCACTCAGTCTCTTTCAAAGTAAAAAACTCTACTTCAATAGTGTCCCATTACACTAATCATTGTTGCATGTTGATAACTTTTTAGCTCAGATAGAACAGTCCATGATTTCTCTCAGGTTTTTAGTCACGTGATAGTGCACTTGAACTCTGATAACGCTTTTTCACACACTAATGCTTGTTTACATTTATGCTAAATACTCTGAAATCCATTCCAGGGTTCGCACCAGAATGGCAAAATCTCTAAATAAGTTCCTGCCATGTTGAAAATCAATGACTGACAATAGGCCTGTTTCCTTTTCAAGCTTTGTAAAACCAACAATATTTTTTCCACTGACATTTAATTTCTATTTATTTTTCCTATGACCACCTAAGGTAATATATATGGAAATGTATCACGTAGCTTTCATTTTCAGAATAAAATATATCTACCACCCACATACATTCACCTTTCAACATTTAAGGACTTTTCAATGCTACTGACTTTGTGCAGATTTTTAATCCTTCATAAAGAGAAAGTGGTCAGACTCTGTAATAATCTGCTTTTAATTTCTTGCACTTTCATGAGTGAATTCTAATGATTAGAGCAGCAGACTAGGACTTAGGTGACCTTGGTTCTAAACTTGGCTTTGCTATTGGCCTACTAGATGACATTGAGGCAAGTCACATTGCCTCAGTGCTTTGAGATCTACTGATGAAGAACTAGATATTGTTGTTATACCAGTAATCTTCATCATTGATAATTGGACCCCCTCTGATTGCCTCAAATATTAAAATTAGTGCTATTATTATGTAGCACTTATTTAACACTTAGATGAGGAAACTGAGCCACAGAGAGTGGGTTGCTTACCTGAGTCACACAGCAGGATAGTGGGTGGTAATGGGAGTAGACCATCCTTTGGACAATGGTGCCCCAGAATTTGTCTCATATCATACTGCAAGAGTATAAATCATATTCTCAAAAATTTGTTTTCGTTGCTTCACTTAGACTAAGACAGGGGACATTTGGAACAAAATCAGAACTGCAAGTGTACACCTAGTCTTTGGCAAAGGAGATGTGTGGGTAGGTCTGACTTTTTCAAAATTTGAACAGTGTTTGCAATCTTGAATATTGTCCAGCTAAACAAATTATTTCCCTTCCTGCCCTCCAAAATAGTACATTTAGAGATCATATCACAGTTTCCGCTAATAATGATTGGTTGATCTCTCACATGATCACTTTTTTTAAGAAGCAGTAACTTCAAGAATGATTTGAAAATTGTCTCTATTGTACCAAGGGCAGATCATTTGTGAACAAAATTTTGGGGCAATGTTATCGGCGGTTGGGTGGGATATGTATTTTACTAATTCACATGACTGATGTGAAGTTCATAAAGGTTTAATGCAGACTACCATGTTTTTCTATTTTGTTTATATTACACCAACCATAATACACTCATGATTTAATACAGTAATTAAACCATCCCAATTTTCAAACCTGGGAACCTACATTAGCACGCCAAATTATTATGAATATTCATTATTTTTTTGCATCGCTAAAAAGTATTATATGCTTTAAAATAAAGATATGAACTGCCTCAAAGAGCAAGAATTCAGTGTCTAATTTTGGATCACTGACAATTTCTAAGGTTTGGTGCCTAAATGCTGAATTAAGTTCCCAAATACATACCTGTATGCTCAGACTTAGCTGCCCAGATTTGAAAATTGGGTCCACAGCATCCACTTGTGGGCTGTAGTTTCAGTGGGTCTACTCATGTGCTTGCAAGTCTGTAACTTCTTAAGTGCCTTGCTGAAATATGGTTTTAGCCATGATACTGCTTTGTAAGGATCAATGTATTATAGCAACTAATTTTCTTGACTTCAATGTAGAATCTACAAAAAATCACTCCATGGAGAATGTCAGTGTTTCACTATCCGTTTCTTTAACAATGTATTGAGTTCATCTTAGAAGTCTTAAGTTTATTACATTTTTATTTTTTCATAATTGACACCCATGTTTGCCCGATCTATCTGTTGATCTCTTCCTTTCTTCCTTCCACCAACGATGGTGAAACAAATCATATTCTGAAAATATAATATGCTACATGAGGTGGTTCCCATATTTCGACCCCTTTCTCCAGACCTGGACCACATTCTCATCTACCCAAATACCCCACCCATTCAGCAATATCAGAACAGTGGAGCAGTCATGATCTCCAGGGTGAGAACCGTTCTGCCTCACTAATGAATATCTGTCTTCTACACCTTTGAAATTGATCCCAGATACAACAGAGAATTCTTGCAGTCCAAAAATATCCTTAATGACATTTTCATTTCTTCAGTTTCTTTACAGGCTCTTAATATAATAAGAAACCCAGGAGTCACATTTGACTTCATTTAGTATACTTCTCTCAACCGTATTAAAGAAAAGTCTTGAGACAGACAAATAATATCCTTGTTATGGGCCCTAATTTGCATACTGATTCAGCAAGGTACTTAAGCACATGCTTAACTTTAAACACCCAAAGCTTGATCCTTCCAGGTTCTGAGCACTCTGGTGCCATTACAGCAAAGCACTTAGTATGTGTTTAATTTCAAGCCTTTGCACAGCCCCATTGAAGCCAATGGGATTATGTATATACTTAAAATTAAGCGCATGCATAAATGATTTGCTGGATTGATGGCCAGATTGTTCAGCATCAAGACCATTGTGCATGTGAGAAACTTGCTGATCCCAGGAACCATGGCTGGTTCACCCCCATATCAGCATGAAGCTCTTTGCACACAGTCCTTAACTTTGCTCAAAGCTAGGATGGTAGATGCAGATTGAGTATTATTCTTTTGGACTCTTCTGAAAAAAAAATAAAGTAAAATTTCTATATGAAAATGTGGGTACATAACTGATGCCAATTTATGATGAGCAACTAAATTGGAAACACCCTGTTTTAACACGCTACCACCTTCTCTGCCCCCACCTCCCCAAAATATATTTCCACTGCATTAAAGGAAGACCCTTTGCTTTATAACTCACTGCAATGAAAGAGCTGGGAGCACTAGGCATGAGCAGTTGGTTTGATATAATATTTTTGTTGGTGAGCCATAATATTACCGGATAATTTTGTAAAATGGCACAGTTTGTCAGGCTGATCGAACACGGCCAACTTTGGACACTTTTCAACTTCAGTGGGGTCTTTTTCTTTGATTGAAAGATTAGTCTTTAAATAATATAGAATTTGTGTATTGTATGGCCTGTAGATGGCACTGTTACACTGGTATAAAAATGAGTGGAAGCCACATATTTCAGTATTAAACAGTGAAGAAGGACATCAATATCAAATCAAGATTCAGTTTCTGAAAATATGGTGCAGGTAAATATCTAAAATGCAATGTTTATATTAAAAAGTGCATATGGTTAGGGAATATGTTGGATCACTATGATATTTGCTCTTGAGTAAGCTCACTGAGGAAAATGTGTTTACTATTTCTGCAATGGCTTTCTTATATTAGGCTCAACAGCAACAAAAAATAGGGTTAAATTCAGTTCAGGTGTGAGCAAGTGCTATTCCATTGAAGGTTTAACTCCATTCAGGAGAACTTTAGTATTCTAGTTCAGTGGAGTTGCATGCCTTAGGACCAGCTCTGAATTTGGGTGGGTAATAAATCTGTTTTCATGTGAAGATACCAGAATACTAAGATTCTCCTGAAGAAAGTAAGGCAAACTATGCAAAGAGAGTATTCATAAACATTCAAACAAAACCACACATTCATTTCATCACATTTTCAATCCCATGTACTTGCTTTTTCTGAACATTCTGTGCAAAGTAATTTATATTTGCAGAGACAGTTTCATAAATACTCATGGGTGTAGGACCATATCTTCAAAGGTATTTAGGTGCCTAACTCTCATTGAAATCAATGGGAGTTAGGCAACTAAATACCTTTCGCGGGTCAATACCCTAGGCTCTGATCCAGCAAAGCACTGAAGCATGTGTGTAATTTTAAACAAGTGAATAGTCTCATTGGTGTGAATGGAACAACTCACATGCTTAAAGTTATGGACTCACTTAAGTTCTTTGCTGAACTGGGGACATAGAGCCTGATTGAAAGTCCATTAAGGTCAGTTGGAATCCTCCCATTGATTTCAGTGGGCTTTAATTAGGCAGTTATATATTTACATGCATATTTGCACCATATGTTTGCATGCAGCAATAGCACTCTGTGGGCTTGGGAACCATTTAATCAAGCAGAAAAAACAGTGCCATGTGACTTAAAAGTGCAATTACAAAGCATCCATCGCAAGTACTTGAAGCAACAGTCATGGAAATACTTTTTGAGCGCCTTTAGGTTTCAATATATTTGAATAAACATCTGTTCAATAACTTCAGATAATGAACTCATTGGTTTAAAAAAAAAAGGCGTTTCAGGTGAGGTTAGTGCACCAAAAAGGAGGAAATGTTCACCCAGTTCTGCAAATATAGAACTGAAAATAAACACATGGAGGCCAGCATTTCAAATATTTCATGTAAATTAGCCACCAAATTTTTGTGATAAATCGTCATGGTGGGACCTTATTTGCACGCCTAAATAATACAGTTGACATTTAATTATTTAGTTTGGAGGCAGTAACATCATTTTGCTCCTGCAAATCAGGTATCTAGATGTGAAAATTCCATTTATTGTGGCTACACATGATTACAGGCACAAATTTTGACTCTGAATTGGTGCTTCTAAAAACAATTCACAGAATGTCTACCGTGAAGTGAAATCTATACTTCAGTAGGGAATCCCCTCTCTTTACTGATCTTTTAAAAGTATCCCCAAGGTTTCCATTGCAATTTTGTTTGACTGTTAAAGACCAACCTCTTGTAAGCAAATGGTGTTTTTTAGAGTGATCAGAAGTGATCACTCTAAAAAGTGAGTGATCAGAGAAGTAAGCAGTCATGAGATAAGTGGTAAGGTCCTCTTATGGATCAGTAACGGGTTAAAAGATAGGAAACAAAGGGTTGGAATAAATGGTCAGTTTTCACAGTGGAGAGAGGTAAATAGCAGCATCCTCCCAAGAATCTTTACAGGGACCAGTGCTGTTGAATATATTCATAAATGATCTGGGAAAAGGGGTAAACAGTAAGATGGCAACATTTACAGAGTATACAAAATTCCTCAAAATAATTAATTTCAAAGCTGACTGTGAAGAGGTACAAAGTAATCTCACAAAACAGAAACAAGAAAATGGCAGATGAAATTCAGTGTTGATAAGGGCAAAGTAATGCAAGTTAGAAAACATAATCCCAACTATACCTATGAAATGATGTGGTCTAAATTAGCTGTTACCACTCAAAAAGAGACCTTGGAGTCATCATGGATAATTCTCTGAAAACATCTGCTCAGTGTGCAGTAGGGTCAAAAAAGCTAACAATGTTATGAATTATTAGGAAAGGGATATATAATAAGACAGGAATATCATAATGCCACTATATAAATCCATGGCATACCCACATTTACACTACTGCGTGCAAATCTGGTTGTCCCATCTCAAAAAAGATACATGAAAAATGGAAAAGGCTCAGAAAAGGGCAATAAAAATTATTAGGGAGTTCTATGGTTTTAAACTACTTAAACTAACATACTTACACCCTTCCTTGGAGACTTGGTAGTGGGAGACAAAGGACCATCCAATTAAAAGTAAAATGCACCTTGTACTCCAATGTAATACCTGTAGCTACTGAAATAAATTCAATTGCTGTAAAAATGTTATTTAAGCATTCCCATTTGAGGAATTATTTGCAAGTTGCTAGGCAGAAGGTGCATAAAGTCATGGTTACTGTCCACCATGCTTCTAATGAAATTAAACAAGTAATTAAGAGTGTTAGCAGAGATTCAGAACACAGCTGGTGAAAGATGTTGTTGGGATGGTTCCCCACACCATTGGGAATTTTCAGTTTGGCCTTACATTCAATTGTGGTGATTCTCATACTTCAAATGGCATTGGTTGTTGTGTTCTTAGCATAGACATGCTGGATAAGGAGAAAAAATGATCAGTTTCAAGGCCAGCAATTTTACAAACCATGGGTACTTCCCAAAAATAAGTACATAATGTCTGGTCTTTAATGAGGCAAAGTTAGGGGTGAAACTGAAGAGTGCCAATGAAAAAAATTCTTGCTCTGTCTTGGTTAAGAGCCTTGAGAAGTTTCAACAGTAACTAACTGAATTCACATAATATGTATGTGTGTGGTGTGTATGTATATATATATGTGTGTATGAAAAGGCCTTAATATTAAAGATGTATAGACTTCGAGGGGAATGTTGCCCTGGATTTGAGAGGTGTATATACCCCAGGTTCAAACTAAGTGCAACCGTATTATATGCACTCAGCTACTGTGAATTAATGAAATAGAACACCACATCGTTAAGGGTTAATTTGGAGACAGGCTTTCAGAAGCAAGATCATAACTACTGGCAGTTTTGTTAATCGGTATGGGAGGAAGGGAGGAAAAAAGTAAATGTGTGCATGGAAGAAGATATGTGGATGGACAGCCTTGAGTCTAGCTGCCTCTGATAGTAAAAGTTTGTTGAAAGTTAGGAAAAGTGATGATCCAGTAGGGGACATCATAACCTATGTCTTTTGTAGAAGTTAATTATAAAAAGTTTAGATAATAGAGTATACTTGGCAGCAGTCCTCCAGAGCTATCCTGGGAGAGAGATTTTCCTGACATCTTTACTTCCCAGCAGAGTGGCATTTGGCCAGCATTGACCTATCGTTGATTACTCAATACCATCTCAGAATATAAGTAAATATCTGGGATGTTCTAAACCTATTGCTTATATTTGTGTGTGCTTAAATCTAATAAACTGCAGTGTTAGACAAAAGCACGCTAACTTGTATTAAATCCTTGATCAGACAGAATCGCTGAGTTCCTGTTGATTTATTCCTTACACTGCCAGGAATGAAATAGTTAAGTTGCCCCTGTTGGAGGTTCTGACAACCCTGGGTAACAGCACTGACCTAAATATTCATATTAATGTTCAACCTTCCATGCCCAAATCTTATTTCTTCACTCAGCTAAATCTTCGGGTACACTTACTCTATAGGCTAACATATTATGACATATTACTACCATATTCATATTATTAATATTGATTATCTCATCCTTAAAACTGTTACCTTTGGTCTAAATCATTACTTCCATGTTCTGTGCTGTACCTTGTGGTTACCAGTATGTTCCAGAATTATGCTAAACACATTCAGTTCTCTGTTCAGTTTTCCATTCAGTTCCCTAAAGTTAAAAAAGAACCAGTAGGCCATTTATCTATGCCAAAGGTTACAAACACATATGCTAACTTGCCCTAGCTAATCATACAGGATATGGGCCTGTAGGTGCCTTACGTTGCAGCCAGGTATAATGAAGTAATTTGTACTGGAATTATTCTGTATCAAACATAAACTACTGAAGAAAACAGATTATAGAGCCATATGGGCTACAGACCACAGGTGCATTCTGTAGATGCAGGTTTTATCAAGGTAATAGAGCTAAGCCAGTAATATCAAGTTCAGGAATTTTCCTTAGCATATTATGACATTAACCAAATCCAGTTAAATCAGGGCCAGATTCTCATTTATTTTAAGACAACTTTACATCACTCTGGCAGTATGAACAGGCCTAGAGCAGGAGCAAATTTACTCCCAAGTTTATGTCACAGTGACATGAAGGGGCTTTTAAAGTAAACAAGATTCTGGTTTTCAGTCTGAGTTGAATTGACCCTATAAAAAGGTACAGTGGCGTCGCCTCATAGGCGCATTTAACTTCTGCGATTTTAACTGTACGCGCTTGGCAAAACAAAACAAAAAAGAGAAAAATAACAATTTAAATACGGTATCTGTAGTGTGAGCAATTCTGCCCACCATTCCACTCAATGAGCATTTGACTATACGCAATTTTCACCTTACGCGCTGACTTCAGAACCTAACCCCTGTGTAAGATGTGACTCCCCTGTATATGCTTTGAAGTGCCAGGGAAGCCTGCAATAGAATACAGACCTTCCTTGAAGAGCAATATAAATTAGCTAGAAAACGTCTCTTGGGTGGACTCACACCTTGATTGTTCCATCATCCTTTTGTTACTTAGCTCAGTTAATGTTCAGGTTTTGAAAGAAGCCTTTTCAAATAGTAACCTGTGCATATAAATCAGTTGGAAATGGAGATCTTGCAACTTAAAAATGATTTTCCAGACCTGTCATATTCTTGAAGCTTTCAGCATCCCTTGAATTCAATATTGAGGAGGATCTTATCTATGCAAAGAAAGCCTATTGGATTCCAGTTACCCAAATAACTGCACAGCAAAAAACTCTTCACAGCAAGTACACTGGATATTTATAGTCTCTGATATAGATCATAAAGACAGGCACTGTTGCATTTGTCCTGTGTAAAAGAGGAGGTTTTGAAATCTGTTGCTTACCTCTTTTTAATAATGTACAGAGTCACTTCCTAGCAGTAGGTAAAGATAGTACTTTATCTGTTTCAAAACAGGATAGGCTTAGCTTACAGCCAACACTCAGGAGCCTAGAAAGATAAAAGGATTTTCTTTTAACCCAATATGAACACAGCCACATTTTCGACACTGAGCTAGTTAATCTCACTCTTTTGTAACCTGCAGAACCAAGTGTTAGACGTGAAAATAAAAAAAAAATGTTTGGAAACTTGGTGGCAGCTGAAAAGTTAGTGCCAAAGTTAACAGCAGTAGTAGCATTTGCATGAGTGCACTTGGGTATGAGCTGCTGGTGACTGGTTGCATTAATGACGGAATTTGGAGTTACATTGGGAATATACATTTTGTACCCTGACAAAAGTGTACCACTTGCATTAGCCTGCCTTCTTCCCACACTCCCCAGAAATCCTACATGTGGTACAATGACATCATGTAACCTGAAAGTCTCAAATATTGAAAAGTAGCCTTTGAGTTTGGGTATTTCCATCCTGTAGGTGCTTATCTTGAGAGAAATTGAATTAGATTTTCAGAGGTGATCAGTGCCTAGAACTGCATTAGGAGCTGTTGTTTGGGCAGCACCTTTGAAAATTGGCCGAAATGGTTTTTATTGTAAATACCAAGTACTAGAAGCAATTAATTTCTAAATGTTAATGAACGCCTTGAAGGATTCTCCTCCCACCCTGGGGCTCCAGAGGGGCTGGGCACAATTGCAGTCTCTATGCCCTCTTTGCTAGCGCTCTAGGGGTAGAAGGTAAATCACCATCACAGAGGCTGTACAGCAACTACTGAAGCTAGCTAGCCACATGAGGCAAGCTACACCCCTCCTGCTGAGGGGAGATGCTTGGGAGTTTGAAGTACCTTCTGCTGAAGCCACTCGGTGTGTGTGCAGCCCAGCATCACCCCTGATATGGTGCAGTGGCTGAAAGCTGCTTAGTCTTTCTTCCAACCATAATACATTATGCCAGTCAGAACTGTTCACTAAAAGGAGAGCTCAAAAAAGAAATGAAAGGGAAAGAAAGAAGCTACCCTTTGTCCCACACTCAACTATTGACTGACAATCACTAGGAAGAATTTCATAGGATAGAACAGCCAGCATTTGAACTGCTGCCTCTACGCTGAGCGCCAAGAACACCCATTTCTGGAAAGCTATATTTTAAAGATTTCTTTGTCTTTGATGTGAATTTCCACTTAAGGATTACAGAAAAACCGAGTTCCATAATGCTTGTGGCGCAGCTGGTGAGTCTGTGATTAAAAATTGGATTCCAGATACAATTAAGCATCTCTTCTTTCCTTGGTTCTAAGTAGTTTCTGAAAAGATCCACCAAAGCAGGAAGGCATTTTTCAACTGCAAACTTTGAGGCTGATTCCCCTCTCTCTCTGTGAAGCTGGTTTTAAACTTTTTTATCTTTATTGGCTTAAGTGGATTTACTCCTGATTTACACCAGCATATGCTTGAGGAGAATTTGAAGCCTCTTTTCTTTCCCCTTGCTGCATCCTCTAGTGTTCTCATGGAAGTATGTTACTGTTGGAAACATATAGACAATTTACAGTGTGAAGTGTCTGCTTAGGATAATTCTTTTCTTTTGATTTTGTTGTATATTCTCACATTCTTCAGTGAAGTGACTGGTGAGCAAAACCTACCAAATTAAAAAAACATATTCAAAAATCCACTAAACACTGACCATTATTATGACTAGTGTGTGTTTCCAGTATAGCTCACAATGTGGAAACAAAAAAGCACATCCTTGCTCGCCTTTCAACAAAACAAACAGACAAAGGGTAGAGAAGGAGTTATGGTATTCAGTGATTAGTCAGTGTTTAAGGGACTTGCAAGAGCTCTACTTTATTGTGTCCAGTTCCAAGTGGCTTTGTATAACCCAAAATTCACAGTGGTCTTTCCACACTCTGTCTGGGATGCTCAGCCCTTAAAGGCACAGTCCCCAACACCTCATCTTCCCTTCCAAGTGAAAACTTCATAACACTTTAAAAACTAAAATTAATATAACATACAATTGCAAATATTTATAAATAACTTAAGAATGATTAACAATGTTCAGTTAGTCTTTGAAATGCCCTGTGCTGTTGCCTGGACCCACAGGGCTCCCTGTAACATCATTCTTCTGTTGTGAGGAGGCAGCAGGTCCACTTGTTCTGGGATCTGTTCTCACAACCTGCTGTGGTTGTTGCCTGTCTGTGACCCTCTCCTGGGCAATGGCTGACTCAATGCCTCTTATCTCCCTCTGTTCTGGGATTTGTAGGTGTCACCTGACTCTCCCTAGTATGTATCTTTCAGAGCTGACAACTGCAGGGCAACCACTTGTCACACCGCTGCTGTTTGCGACCATTGTTTCCCTCCATAGAGATGCACAGCATCATTTTCATGAACTTGTGACAACTCCTGTGGCCCCAAACCATAGTGATTTTTTTTTTGCCTTATCTCTTTGTCTCCCCAGTGATTCTGACATCCGTTTCTGACAGTGCCGGCATTCTTGCTTCCACTTTTCTGTTGAACAAAATGTCAGCAGGTGACAGCCCATGTTTCATTTATGCTAGTTTGTAATTTAACAGAGCTAAATATAGTTTGAAGTCTAACTCTGCTGCCTTTTTCAGTAGGCATTTTATTATTTTGCCACCATTTTCCACCACATTGGATTGAGGATAATGGGGACTAGCTGTTACATGTCTAAATCTCTATGTTGCTGAAAATTGCTTAAACTCATGCCCACTAAACTGTGGCCCATTGTCAGACATGACGATGTCAAGTATACCAATGGTTCTCAAACTACGGCCACTGCTTGTTCAGGGAAAGCCCCTGACAGGCCGGGCCGGTTTGTTTACTGGCCGTGCCTGCAGGTTCAGCCGATTGCAGCCCCCAGTGGCTGCAGTTTGCCACTCCAGGCCAATGGGAGCTGCAGGAAGTGGCACAGGCTGAGGGACATACTGGCTGCTGCTTCCTGCAACCCCCACTGGCCTGGAGTGGCAAACCACAGCCACTGGGAGCTGCGATCAACGGAACCTGTGGATGCAGCAGGTTAACAAACTGGCCCAGCCCGCCAGGGGCTTTCCCTGAACCAGCGGTGGCCCTAGTTTGAGAACCACTGAAGTATACCATGTCAAGGAAAAATAGATTTGATATGCGCAATCACCTATT
This sequence comes from Gopherus flavomarginatus, assembly GCF_025201925.1. Lineage (NCBI taxonomy): Eukaryota > Metazoa > Chordata > Testudines > Testudinidae > Gopherus > Gopherus flavomarginatus. The sequence continues at coordinate 102,182,139 of NC_066624.1, read as the reverse complement.
TAGTTGTTGTATCTTCTAGTAAGGCTATCTCAGGGAACTGAGAATAATAGTCTAGAACACGTACATAATCCCCCATCGCCAGTGTAAACAACTCTCTGCCTACTTTGCTACAGGAGGGCAATTTATCCTGTGCCTCCAACACGGACTCTATCACATGTCTTGGCTTGTACTTTTGGCATATGTAACAAGACTTAACAACTTCCCCAATGTCACTGTTCATTTGAGGCCAGTATAAAATGTTCCTGGACCTTCTCTTAGATATTTTTTCATCCCTAAATGACCTTTATGTATCCCTTTAAACATTGTTTTCTGTAATATTTTGGGAATCACCATCCTGATGCCTTTTAAACAAAACCCCATCTAGTACAGAGAGCTCCAGCCTTAAACTGATAAGGGCTGGGAATACCCTGTCCTGGCAACTCTTAATTACAGAAAAGGATCTTCTCCTGAGCAGTAGTTCTGGTGATCACAATCCACATTTCATCTGAGATTGGACAGATTTATTTTTTCTTTTTCCACATTGACATTTGCAAAATCTAGCTCTGGACTTTGCCCTGTACTTTTATCAAATGCTCTGGATAGTGTATCTGCAGCCACCAAATCTCTCCAAAGGTTTGTTATCAATTTTCAAATCATGCATTTGTAGCTGAAAAAAATAATCTCTATATTCTCAGGGTGGGGTGGGAGGGTGTTTGCCAGGCCCTTTATAGCAATGGAAATCAGTGGTTTATGGTCAGTTCAGCTAACAAAGGCCTCCCATAAATAAAGTCATGAAAATTTTCATGCTGATAGACCAAGACTGTCTGCACTATCCCTTATGTTGGCATGACTTGTGTTGCTCAGGGATGTGAATAAGCCACATTCCTGAGTGATGTAAGTTACTCCAACCTTGCACTGGTGTGGACAGTGCTACATCAGTAGGAGAGCTTCTCCCGCCAACATAACTGCCATCACTCACTGGGGGTGGATTAATTAAGTCGACAGGAGTGTTCTCTCCCATCAGCTTAGAGTGGCTACATGAGAGAGCTTACAGCGACACAGTGCAGTGCATAGATGCAGCTGTGCCACTGCTAGTAGCCACAGCCTGAGGCCAAAACCTCCTTCTCTGTTTGGGGGTTTTGACACTCAGCTTTCATTAGAGCCAATGATGCGTAAACTACTGGTCTCTAGTTTCACTCATACTGTTGTAAGAGGACAGCGCCAGTACATTTTTGTGGACAACTTAATTTGCATTTACTGTCATAGTATCTCAAGACTGGGGCCTATTTACCTCTTTCAGTTTCTCAAACTCTTTATTAAGATTTGCATCCCATGTTCATTGGACATCTTTGCCCAGTAGCGCTCTCTGGTGGCTGATTCAGGCAATTAGATTGGGCACAAATTTCTCTACATAGTTTGCCATTCCAAGGAATTTTTGTACCTCTTCCTTGTCTGTTGGGGCAGCATGTGGATGATTGCCTCAGCCTTACCATTCTCTATCTCTACACCTTGGTGTGTTAACTTCTCTCCAAGGTATGTCATCTCCGTTAAACAGAATTTAATTTGTTTCCTTTTGTTTAGTTTTAGCTAGCCCAGCAGGTGTGGTTCTTTCCAAAGCTGCTCAGAACCTTTAGTCATGCTCTTCTGCTGTTTTTCCCCAGATAAAAATATCATCTGTGTAGGCCTTTGCACTCTTTATACCACCAAAACAATGTATTTTCTGGTAAAAGGCATCAAGAATAGAAAAAAATAAATTTGACATTAGCCTGCTCCTTAAATTTCTCTCCCTTTTAACATATTTATTTAATTCTTTTGGGTCTGTGCATAAGGGAAGAGATCAGTCTATTTTTTTTCTATAACGTCCCATGAGTTTATCCAGTCTGTTCATTCTTCTACTTGTCCTAAAAGCAATAAACGTCCCATTTGCTTATGAGTTGATAGTCCAATCATCTTCTGCTGCTACATTGTCCTTTCTTCCGATGAAGAATTAATTTGAGTAAGAGGTGCTGTTGTCATCCTCTTGGTCCGTGCTGTGCATACACTGTTCGTGAGTGCAAATGGTTGCAGAATGAAGGAATCCATTACATTTCTTGCATCTTTTCCCATATACCCAGCTTTATCTTGGCTAGTATTGGTTGTCATGGTGCGTGCAACACCATATTCTGTTTTGGCTGAACTCCGCTTTTGAGCTCTGCATGCATTTCCACCTCAGGTCTCTCTTCTTGTAGTATTTTGGAGTCTCTATCATGTCTTGATTGTCAGAGAACTTTTCACCTTCCATAAATTTTATTCTGGACTGGGTAACTTCTGTAGCTTGGCAAATTCTAATTCTTTTTCAACAGCTAATTATGGATCTTCCAGTAGTCCCTCTCTGAGTTTTTTGTTCCAGATCTCAAACATAGAATCACAGAAATGTAGGGCTGGAAGACACATCAAGAAGTCATCATGTGTAGTCCTCTGCACTGAGTCAGGACCAAGTAAACCTAGACCACAGCTGACAGTTGTTTGTCCAACCTGTTCTTAAAAACCTCCAGTGATGAGGATTCCACAACCTCCCTTGTAAGCCTATTCCAGTATTTAACTATCCTTATAGTTAGGAAGTTTTTCCTAATATCTCGTCTAAATTTCCCTTGCTGCAGATTAAGCCCTTTACTTCTAGCCCTACCTTCAGTGGACATGGAGAACTATTGATCCCCCTCCTCTTTATACTAGCCCTTAACATGTTTGAAGACTTATCAGGTCCCCCATCACATCATTCTGAGGGTGCAATTCAGGCCAGTAAAGATTTGTATCACCATTTGCCCTGCAAGTCTGCGTGCCTTACAATGCTTCGCTGCTGTAACTCCCAGCCAGAAATGCTCCCAGCCAACCTACAAGCATGCAGGTCACACCATGAGTGTCTGTGCACTAGACAGCCCTGTTCCAGTAGCTCTGATCCAAGCAGTCTGTCTACAGCCCCACTCTAGCTTTCACCAGTCTTGGTTACAACCAGCAAGGTGACCCTAATGTACTCTCAGTCCCAAATATCCCCAGAACTGTGTTCTTAAGTATCCAGCCCTCTCCTAGACAGCTCAGAGAAGTAATAAGGTTTGTTGCCCTTTTAAAGAGACAAAAGCACATTACAGCTTGTTAACTTCCCTTCAAACACAGCACTGGGTTGGTGTATAGTAAAAACTAAGACAAATTCATTAGCAGTAGGACATAAGTTAATTGATGCAAAGTAAAAGAAATAAAACTAGAAAAGGTTACAAACAAATAAAAGTGAAAACACATTTAAAAGTCTAAAACGTCATCTAACCAGGTACAGGCTTTGTTCAAGCTGGTTTCTCTCACCAATCATTTCTTCTTCCCAGCCATGGTTGACTTTCCCTCAGTTAGGACCTTTCAGAGAAGAAAAAGAGGCTGGTTTCCTTTGTTTTCCTTGGTGAAAGATCTTTGCCTAAGTAGGCTTTCTCACCTATATTCAGTTCACAGAAACTTCAACCCCACCGCTTGGTTGAAGGACCCATCTTTCTCAGCTTGCAAAGATCTATTCCCTTTTGTATGTCTAGTGGTGGATGCCAATCATGACTTCTTTCTTTGCTTATGTATTCCAAAGTTCGATGACCTTGTTTCAAGAAGCAGGATGCCTCATGCTGTTCTTCCTTTGCTGTTGGTTTCCCATCTGCCTGCTGATTTGAATGTAAATGGAGCTTCCATTATTTTTGGTTACATCTTGCTTAATTTCTTTGGAGACAGGTAGATAGCTGTGACATTCCCTCCTGTCTGCGAGAGACCTCTTTCTCCCTTTGTTTGAACACAGACTGTAAAGCCTAATATTAATTGGTATCCATAATTCCTTATATCTTGTTAATCTATACACTTTATGATATAAAGTGCCATTGTGTCATAGGATTTCATAAAACACTTCACTCAATATACTTCTATAATACAGCAATATGATATATAATCAGTTGATTCAATTTCTTATCACTTAAGGTTCAGACTCCCTGTCTTTATGGACCAGTAAACCTTTGCAATGTATTCTTTGAAAGGTAAAACCCAGACCAAGCTTCTTTGTCCTGCTGCATGTAGACACCGGGCCGTTTCCTTCCACACTTGTTAGCTTGGTAGCTTTGTTTTCCTAATATGTAAATAGACCTTCATCGTCTCTGCCTGACAACAGGGCAGGTTAGAGAAGTAAACACACTCCTTTGTCTAGGACAGTCCTATTTACCAACTCCCCACAACCTGCCTGGTTTAAACACATTTTAGTCATAACTCCAGTATATATTCATAACTCTTAATACTCACTACATACATACATCACACTTGAATACTAATAATCAGTGAGTTATTAGTTTTCCAGTGCCATATTACATGATACCTTTTAGACATAGATTATAACTATAGTGACTTGGGATACACTGAGTTGGACAGGCCAGCTGAAAAACTCATTACCTGCTACCACTGATCCCCTTTCCCTCTGGCATTGGGATGCTCTTAGGGTCATACCTGCCTGCTTACAAAGCTGTAGGAGAGTTAGCCACTGGCTGACCTGGAGGCAGCAGGTCAGAGCCCTCTTTCCTGCACAGGACATCTGCCACCATATTTTATTTGCCCTTTGTACAGAAGAAACCTGTTTTGTCACATTCATCTGTTTACAGTTTCCAGGACATATCATCCTTTTGGCAGTTTCATAGACATGCTGGAGGTTGCTCAAAAGATGTGGATACTCATAAATCAGCAGCTGTTGCAATGTTTCAGACTCTTCAGTGGCCTTTCTTGGGACATCGTGACATCAAGATTGCTACAAAGTTGCAGATCTATAGAACCACAGTTATACCAGTTCTATCACATGTGTAACCCTTCTGCCCCTCTGAGTTGGCAGCAACAAGGGCCGGGTTCAGTATCCAGGGGTTCCGTTTCAGTAACACAATGCATAACCGGCTCGAGCCCCCACCCAGTGACCTGAGACACTCACATACCACACCCCCCTGGGCGCCTCTAGGAGGCAATACTTCCCCTCTTGCAAGCACGGAGTCTGAGTGTAGCAAAATCTTTTTAATAAAGGAAGGAATTAATGCGGCATCCCATTGGAGAAACACCACAAACAGGGTCATAACACAAACCATAAACAAAAACCCACCTCCAAGTACGTTTGGCACTGTCCTTTTTCCCCTTAGGGTTTTAAGTCCAATCACCCCAAAGTCCAACAACCCAAAAGTCTCTGGTCAATGCCACCCCAGAGTTCGAGAGTTTATCTGTAGAGGTCCCTCCCCCCCAGCCTGGATAGAAAGGGGCACCTTACGTGGTCCGGGGCCAACTGCCCTGCCTCTCCGTGGGCTCTGCTTCCGCCTTCTCCACGAACTGCTCCGCTTTACCAGCCACTCCACGCTGCTCCTCCAGCCGTCCTCAGAAACTGCTCCGCTTCACCAGCTGCTCTGCTCCATGAGCTGCTCCAGTTCTCTCTGCAAACTGCTCGGCTCCGCTCGCTCTGTGGGCCGCTCCACCCGTCCCACAGCTACTCCGCTCTGTCAGCCGCTCTGCTGCCACCAGCTGTCCCGTGATCCACTCCAGCCGTTCCCACAACTGCTCCACTCCTCCAGCCGCTCTGTTCCACAGCATATCTTCAGGCTCCCCCACTAGTTAGCACAGTACTCAGTGCTCTCAGCTCAGTTATTTCAGCTCTTTAGTGATTTCAATTCTTAGTGATCTCAGCTCTTAGTGGGGGAGCCCCAGTACGAGTGCACCATTAGCCCAAAGTGATTTCAGCTCAGTAACCTGTATTTAAACTCTTAAGGGAATAAAAAAATCAACTCTGACATTCCACAGTGGAGAGAGGAGGGGCTGCAACTGGTGCTTCTGGCTCCACAAGGAGACTGCACCACCAGGCACAAATACCTATCCCCAGCCTCTCTCAATTCTCTGGGTTTTGGAACCCATGTCTAGCCAGTATCACCCAACTGAGGGTGAGCAATTTGTCACCAAGCAGTCCCAAAGCTTGGGAGTCTGGGATAGGGTAGGCGTGCCTATGCAAATACACTCTCTGAAATTCTTTCCACCAGATGTCAGTGTAGAGCTTATCCTGACTCTGCTTACACATGGAAGTGAAATATGGATTCTGAGAGACTGAAGAATGCTGCATTGAGGTTTTCTATTTTTGTTGCCTTTGTCAGCTTCTCCAGATTAAGTGGCAGGACAAGATCAGAAGTGAGGATAGTCAAAGCTAAACTCAGCAAGTGCCTCCATCAACACCGTTTACATATCAGTGATTTTCTTGGTATGGACATATTGCTAGAATGGAAGACTAATGAATTCTGAAGCAAGAGTACCAAGGGATTCTGCTATACAGCTGGTGATCATGTGGGCATCAAAAGCTTTGTCTCTGCAAGAAGATTGCCAGTGATGGACATAAAATGAATGTTCAACTAGACCACTTTAAGCACCTTGCCTGAAATTGATCCAGGTAGTGCTCCAGATTTGCAAAGAGGCCATGTCTCTTTGGTATTTGCCATGATGATGATGAAAAACTTGTTAGTAATTAATTACTACACATTGCACAAAGGTGTGCTCGGTGCCACACAGCACAAACTGGATCTTTAGTTTGGGGAAGTTTTATGGGCCTGTGCTATACAGATCATCAGACTAGATTATCACAATGATCCCTTCTGACCTTAGAATCTATGAATAAACTGAACCTATGACAAATGGACATGAGATCAAACTCCAAGCACAATATGTTACTGTATCATGAGCTGGGTCATACTCATGACTGAAAGACACTTAATAGTAGGGGTCTATCCTTTTATTACACTTTGGCCCAACTTGTATAGGTTGTCAGGCCAACAAGATACCACTCAATCAAACTGATCACACTGGTCTACAATTTTTGAGAAGTCGCCTGCTTCAGAGATAAAATGTGATATTTATTATGTATTTTGATGTGCTGAATTCAAATATGACAATTAAAACAACTGATTGGCTACTGTTTCTAAGATATTTAAGTATTTACTTTTTATGTCTATGTATATTGTGTAGATAGAGTTTTAATCATAAATTGTAAACCTAGGTCTTTTCATGTGTTTATGGTTGCTTTACATGATAATATTTCCTGTCTTGTTTATGTAACACTTTTTAAAAATCAGCAAAAGGGTTATATAAATAAAATTTATTATGAAACAAAAGGCAAAAAACTATTATGTACATAGTTTAGTCCTATTCAGTGTCTACTCGGCGCTTCTTGGCTTGTCTCTTGTATTCATTAAATGGAGCATCTCTTGTCACTGTCCAGCAATAGTCTGCAAGCATTGATGGGCTCCATTTGCCCTGATAGCCTGCCAGGAGATTCCACTGCTGTAGTCTGGAGCCCAACAGCTCTGCCTTACTCTTGGGTAGTTCCAAATCCCTGACAAGATCATTCAGTTCACCTTGTGTTATGAAGTGTGGTTCAGAGGAGGAGGATGGGAGAAAATGTGGGTCCTGTGACATTGATGGTTCAGGATCAGAAGTTTCATCCTCTTCCTCTTCCTCATCTGACTCAAGTGAGAATGATCCTGGTGCATCAGGAACCGGCAGTCCTTCTCCGTGGGGTACTGGGCGTATAGCTGATGGAATGTTTGGATAATGCACAGTCCACTTTTTCTTCTTTGACACACCTTTCCCAACTGGAGGCACCATGCAGAAGTAACAATTGCTGGTATGATCTGTTGGCTCTCTCCAAATCATTGGCACTGCAAAAAGCATAGATTTCCTTTTCCTGTTCAACCACTGGCGAAGATTTGTTGCACAAGTGTTGCAGCATATGTGTGGGGCCCACCTCTTGTCCTGATCTCCAATTTTGCAGCCAAAAGAAAGGTGATAGGCTTTCTTAACCATAGTGGTTATACTGCGCTTTTGTGATGCAAAAGTCACTTCACCACAAACACAGCAGAAGTTATCTGCACTGTTCACACAAGTACGAGGCATCTCTGCTCACTTTGGCTAAACAGAAATGTGTCCCTTTGCAAAATCAAACACTGACAAATAAGAGAGCACGACACTGTATGATTTCTAGAGCTGATGTAGGGCAATTTGTTCAGCAGAGTGATGTAAGCTTTGTTATGATTGCATCATCCATGACTTCTAGGAATAACATGATGCAATTCCTATCATTGTATGATGCAATACCAGCTTCAGATTGCATCATTCATTGTTTTGCCTCAAAAGCAAGTACTGTCCAAACCCAGTCATAGATTTATTCATAGATCCAGTCAAAGATGTATTTTAGTCATTTCTGGTTTAAATTGAGATCCCTTCCCTTTATAACTCACTTATCCTCCACCATTCCCAAGTCAAGGGTCGTATATACTGACCCGATAGCATATCTTGGAAACTAGAGCCAATCAACAATTTTAAGCATCATTTTCATTCTCAGTGACCCAGAATTAGTAAAGTTGGACTACATTTATTTCAGAAGCATTTTGGCTGTAGAGCAGTATCATTGGAGCTTAAAATTTAAGGCCTTGATCCTCCCAACTGCTTTGTTTGGTGGACCCCAGCATGAGCCTCATTGAATTCAATGTGAGGACAGAGGTCCACTTGGATTGAGCAGGGTCTAATGTCATGCATGATACAATGAAGGGGGGAAACCGGTGGGGAGAAGACGTAGAAAGAAATAAGCAGGGGTTGGAGAAGTACTCTGGCACAGCTAGACTGTACTTACAAAGGTGTTTTAAAATATAGTTTTGATGAAAATATCTATTAGAAAAAACTCCTTCATTTATTTATTCAGACATTAAAAACCACCCACACAAAAGCTCTAGGCATGTTAACAAATGATTTAAACTTACAATAACCTAACAGTAATCATCCAGCAGCACTAAACAATTAACTTAACCAACAACTAAATCACAGCAACAGAAAAGCCTTTTGAGCCCCCAGCTTAGCCATCAGAAATGCACCCTCAATCTTTCCCCTAAATCATGCACAGCAACTTTCTTCTTTTGGCTATCTGATCTGATTGAGTCTTAAGCAGGATTTGAATGAGGGGAGGTTAGAGGCCCAGAATATCAGTTCAGGGAGGACATTCTGCTATGGGAATTTCTGGGAGTTCTTTTCAGAGACATATATGTTGATTTCCAAAACACTTACGTTATTTGGGAGCACACATTTCATTGAAAGTAAGCAGAACTTGTGTTCCTAAGTCACTTTTGAAAATGCCACCATCACTTCAGCAATGAATGCAATAGTACCAAGCTTTGGAGAATGGCACTGCATATTATGCTAAGGGATAGAAGTATGACTGTATTATTCTTTGCAGAATTTAGATATCTTCAGGAAGAAATTTGACATCTGATGAGCGACAACTGTACCACTGAGGAATGAAATAAATACACAGCATGTCCAATTTACTAGTAATTACTGAAATAATCATGTTCTTAAAACTAGGGTGTATTCTCCTTTGCATTCTGTATGACTTCCGCAGAAGCTAAGAAATTATCCACAAACTACTGGAACTATTTTAAAGAAAGGGTGCAATGGGCCAAATTTAGATCTGATGTAAAAAGGTGTAATTCCGTAGGACTTCCCCACCTCAAAAAACAGAACAAAACAAACACCACCTCCAATCATACAAATGCCATAGAATTCATTTTATTCGTTTGTTTGAATAATGGCAAATGAATGTGATGGTTTTTAATTTATAAAGAATGAGTTTTGTTATCTTGCCAGAAAGACTTGTGTTAAGAAATGCTAGCACTGAGACAGAAAGAACTCAAGATTTATTTTAAAAGGAGCTGATGGGTTGAGTTCATCCAGATTTAATTATGAACCTTGTTTTAATAATAATAAAAGAAAGTTCTCTCTCAACTACAGTGCCCTCGGTAGATTTAGGGAAACTTCCATTATGGCAGACAGCAGTGTTAAGTCTTTAAGTAGAGGATTTTTTTCTTTCAAGGATATTAAGTGCATGATGGGGGGGAAAACCTTTATTGTATTATTTAATCATTTCTGATCTTTTTGAAGTACTGTATCTTTTCAAACACGTCAAATATCCTTCAGGAGCAGACTTCTTTTCAGACATGCTAAACAGAATAAAGAAAAAAAATAGAATAATCCAGCTGTAATGTGCAAAGTCATTCTACCATGCTACACATCACATATCAATTGTGATATTGTTTTTGGCAGGGGATGACAGGGAGGATACACTGACATAATGTTATAGTTTGATTTACAAAAAACAGCAATGAAATCAGTAAATAGGCCTAGTTAAACAGAGCAAAAGAAATGTATTTCTATTAAACCAGCTCTTTGCGTTATATTTATTGTACAAGTACAGTTGCAACCAAGATAATTAAGGTGTAAAAGACTAGCTGGTTCCTTGAGAGTGTTTGACTGAATATGCTAATTAGATGCAAAACCATAATCACATGGCAGACTATTTGGCATTGTTACTTCACAAGAAAATCTATGCTTATGAGAGACCTTGATCTTCCACATGTCCTCTAAAAACACTTCCTCCACAAACTTTTAAACCCTAGTTCTCCTCATCCTCCTCTCTAAGAAGCGCCAAGCAAATAATAAAATAAAAACAAAACCCCTGGAATTAACGAAATACATCTTGTTACTCTAATGTTTGCTTTGATTGTAACAGGCACCTTGGCCCAGATCCACAAAAGGGCGTAGGTACCTATATCCCAGATTTTAGGCACTATTGCAATCCACAAACCCTCCTCCCTTCTCCCCTGGTGCTGCTGCCTAAATCCATAGGCACCTAATCTCACTCAATGTTTAAATGTTCACTGTAAAAATTTTCTGGGCATCTAAGTTGGGCATGTCTCTGGGCATGTATACTGCTGCCACAGGCACGTGCCTGGACACATATCTGACACCTTCACACCTAAATCCCAGTGCTATCCTCACAGCAGGTGGAGGTAGGTGTCACCCTGCAGGCCTAATCCAGTAGGCATGCTCACAGCTTGTCTAATTCCCTCCAAAACAGCCTTTAGTCCAGTTCTAAGTCATTCATCTAGACTACAGGATACCCTGGTTCAATTTCCCCCTTGGCCTGTTGTGGCAAAGGGATTGGAACAGGGGTTTCCTACATCTCAGATGAGTGCCTGAACCAGTAGGCTACGGGATATTCTGATATGGGTCTCTCTTGGTGAAGCCCTTCCACTTTGAATAAATAATTAACAATACATTGGACCACAGAGAGTTGGAATGATTCAATAGTCCAGTGGCATGCCAAGAGAGGGTCCTGGTTGGGGGACAGAGAGAGGCACAAGCAGAGAGAGGCCCCTTTCTCCAGCCCAAGTTTTGGTGTCTAACTCTGTGAGACAGCGAGGGCTCAGGACAAACCCCTCTTATCACCATCTCCCATTGGCTAACTTAGGCAGCTCCCTGCCCAGCATGTTGGCTTTTACTGATCCCATTCTTGTGTAACAAAGAGAAGGTTAAGGAGTGATTTAATTACAGTCTGTAAGTACCTACAATGTAGAACAAATATTTGATAATGGGCTCTTCAATCTAGCAGAGAAATGTACAACACAATCCAATGACTGGACGTTGAAACTAGACAAATTCAGCCTGGAAATAAGACACATGTTTTTAATAGTGAGGGTAATTAATCATTGGGACAATTTACCAAGGGTTGTGGTGGATTCTCCATCACTGGCAATTTTTAAATCGAGATTAGATTTTTTTTTCCCTAAAAGGTTTGCTCTAGTAATTATTTGTGGGGAGGGGAGTAGTTCTCTAGCCCTGTGTTATACAGGAACTCAGACTAGATGATCAAAATGGCCCCATCTCGCCTTGGAATCTATGAATCTCTCCCCATACACTGTATAGGGACCCTAATCCATTGATTTTCAAGGTGCCTAAAAGTTGCAACTCCTATGTCCCTTGTCCTTATACTTTCCTGTAAAACACTTGGCCTACTTTTGGCACTACAGAAATAGAAAAAAAATGCAGTTTAGAATTTATCACAGAGATGCCAATTACTTAGGCTTGCAACCAATAGCAAGTAGTTCTTCTTCGAGTGATTGCTCACATCCATTCCAGTTAGGTGTGCGCGCCGCGCGTGCACGTTCGTCGGAAACTTTTTACCCTAGCAACTCCAGTGGGCCGGCAGGTCGCCCCCTGGAGTGGCGCCGCCATGGCGCCCAATATATATCCCTGCCGGCCCACCCGCTCCTCAGTTCCTTCTTACCACCGTGTCGGTCGTTGGAACTGTGGAGCGCGGCATAGCTGTCCTCCACGTCCCTAGCTCTCCTTGTTTTTCTATCGTTATCTCTATTGTAGTTGTTAATTAGACTGTTAGTTAGATAGTAGTAGTTAAGTGTTAAGTAGTTGTAAATAGTTTTTCGCCGGGGGCTTAGCCCTTCCCGGCACCCGGCACCGGGCTCATGCCTGGTTCGCCGGGCTTCAAGCAGTGTGCGGCCTGCAAGAAGCCTATGCCCACGAGCGACCCCCACGACGCGTGCCTGAAGTGCCTGGGGGAATCGCATAGATCCGACAAGTGCCGCATCTGCAAGGCTTTTAAGCCAAGGACTAAGAAGGAGAGGGATCAAAGGCTCCGGACTCTCCTCCTGGAGGCGGCACTTGACCCGGCGGCTTCGCAGGCCGTGATGTCGGCGCCGGCACCGGATCGCACCGGCACCGAGAAGACTCCCCGGCACCGACCTTCTCCGGCACCGGGGACAGAGCCTAGGCCGTCGAAGTCCACTACTCCGGCCAGGCACACCCGAGTGGAGCGCCCGGCCTCAGCATCGGCCGCGGCGCCGCCGGCACCGTCGACTCCGGGCCCGGCGGGTCCGTCGAGTCCGGTGCCGCCAAGCTCCCCCATGACATCTGGGGTCGAGATAGTGGTGCCATCTACACCAGAGACCTTCGCCTCGGCACGGGACCTCATAGCCATGACCGAGCCCACTCAGCTACCACCCCCGGTACCTCCGGTGCGGGTTGTGTCCAGAGGCAAGCCTATGATGTCGGCACCGTCCCGGGACTCTCGTTCTCGCTCCAGGTCCCGACGTCAAGGTCGCTCCAGATCCCGCCGCCGCTCGCAGTCCCGGCACCGCTCCCCTCAGCGGTACCGGTCGCACTCGCGGCGCCGGTCGACACCGAGACGGTCGCGGTCAGAGTCCAGCCGTCGTTACCGGCACCGCGAGTCCAGGAGCCGATCCAGACGTTCGCCGCACCGGTCGACCTCCCGGCGCCGAGCTGGTGGCAGGTCCCGGTCCCGGTCGACCTCCCGGTACCGAACCGGTGGCAGGTCCCGATCCCGGCACCGAAGCGGCGCCCGGTACCGATCCAGATCCCGGCACCGTGGCAGAACTCGGTCCCGCTCCCGGCACCGTTACGACTCCCGGCACCGGTCCCCGGCACCGAGACGATCGCCCGTGCCGGCCCGCGCGGACCATTACCATCCAGGGTCCGCTCCGCCATGGCCCTCGAGGCAGCCGTCCGTGTCTTCGCTGGCGGACAGTGGGTACGCGCTGGGCACCGACCGGCAGGCGGCGCTGTTCAGCGAGCCTCCACAGCAGGACGCAGCCCCACAGCAATGGGGTTTCTGGACACCCTGGGCGTATCATCAGGCCCAGGGCCCCCAACAGCTCCCTGCTAGGCCGGCGACTGCAGAGCGCAGGGCACCTGAGGCCTCGTTGTCTCGCCCCCCTCCCTCCCCGGATGGGGAGGAAGGATCCAAGCAACAGGACTCCACTTTGGCTCCTGAGGCAGAGGCGAGGGCCGAGGGAGACCCCCCTTTAGACACCTTCTTGCCGGGGGTCTCCTCATCTTCTTCCCCTGATGAAGCGGTGGCTGGGACCTCCTCCAACAGCCCCCCCCCGCTGGACCTCAGGGCGCACCAGGACCTCCTCCGGTGAGTAGCCCAAAACCTGAGTCTACAAGCCGAGGAGGTCTCGGAGGTAGAGGACCCTATTGTCACCATCCTCTCCGCAGACGCTCCCACCAGGGTCGCCCTGCCGTTCATACGGACCATCCAGGCCAACGCCACCACCATCTGGCAGTCCCCGGCCTCCATTCCTCCCACTGCGAAGGGCGTCGAGAGGAAGTACATGGCTCCTTCTAAGGGCTACGAGTACCTCCACGTACACCCGACTCCGTGTTCCCTGGTGGTCCAATCCGTCAATGATAAGGAGCGTCATGGTCAGGAGGCTCCAGCCCCCAAATCCAGGGAGGCTAGGCGGATGGACCTCCTCGGCCGTAAGGTGTACTCGGCGGGGGCGCTGCAACTCAGGGTCTCCAACCAACAGGCCCTGTTAAGTAGATACGCCTTTAACTCCTGGGTGGCAGCAGACAAATTCAAGGAGCAGTTGCCACAAGACGCTCGTCAGGAGTTTGCGGCCATCTTAGAGGAAGGCAAGAAGGTCGCACGCACGTCCTTGCAAGCCTCTCTGGACGCTGCGGATTCGGCTGCCCGTACCCTCGCGTCGGGTGTAACAATGCGTCGCCTCTCCTGGCTGCAGGTTTCCGGCCTTCCGCCGGAGCTCCAGCACACAATACAGGACCTTCCTTTTGAAGGCCAAGGGCTGTTTTCGGATAAGACAGACCCTAGACTAAAGAATCTAAAAGACAACCGCGTCATCATGAGGTCACTGGGGATGCACACTCCAGTGACGCAGCGCAGACCCTTCCGGCCGCAGCAACAGCAACAACAGCGCAGGCCGTATCTCCAGTTCCGCCAGCGGCAGGACCTTAACAGGCGCCGCGGCAGGAACGGAAGGCGCAGGCACTCGGGGAACCAAGGGGGCCAAAACCAAGGCTCCTCTAAGCCCCCGCCTGGTCCCAAGCCTTCATTTTGAAGGTGCGCCCGAGGGCGCAGTAACAGTTTCCCCATTGGATCCTTTCCCCCCGTTTTCCAACCGCCTTTCTTTTTTCCTCCCGGCGTGGTCCCTAATAACATCAGACCGCTGGGTCTTACGCACGGTGCAGTCGGGATACCGCCTGCAGTTTGTTTCATTTCCTCCTCCCCGCCCCCCTTCCTCGTCCCTCTTCAGGGACCCCTCTCACGAGCAATTCCTTCGGCAGGAGGTGCAGACGCTCCTCCGCAAAGGAGCTATAGAGGCGGTGCCGGAGAACGAGAAAGGCAAGGGGTTTTATTCCCGCTACTTTCTGATCCCCAAGGCCAAGGGAGGCCTCAGGCCCATCCTCGACCTGCGAGAGCTCAACAAGTACCTGGTGAAGTTGAAGTTCCGCATGGTTTCCTTGGGGACCATTATCCCATCCCTGGATCCGGGAGACTGGTACGCCGCCCTCGACATGCAGGACGCGTATTTCCACATTGCTATCTGGCCACCCCACAGACGTTTCCTTCGCTTCGTTGTGGGGTCTCTGCATTACCAATTTGCAGTCCTCCCATTTGGCTTGTCCACGGCCCCGAGAGTGTTTACGAAATGCATGGCAGTTGTTGTGGCGCAGCTTCGGCGCAGTCGTATCCACGTGTTCCCGTATCTGGACGATTGGTTGATTCGGGGCACGTCGGAACAACAAGTCTGCAGCCATGTCCGTGTGATCACCGACATGTTCGCCACTCTGGGCCTCTTGGTGAACACAGACAAGTCCACCCTGGCCCCCACACAAAGGGTGGAATTCATCGGGGCCGTTCTGGACGCCACTGTGGGCAGGGCCTTGCTGCCATTGCAGCGGTTCCAGGCCTTGTCGGCAATCGTGCAACGACTACAGACAGCCCCCCTGACGTCAGTGAGGACGTGTCTAACCCTGTTAGGCCACATGGCGGCCTGTACTTTCGTGACCAATTACGCTCGGCTCCGCATGAGGCCACTCCAGCTGTGGCTCATCAGTCATTACAGGCCGACAAGACAGCCACTAGATATGTTAATCACGATCCCCCAGAGGGTCTTAGATTCTCTCGGCTGGTGGCTGGACCAGTCAGTGTTGTGTGCGGGTCTCCCCTTCCACCCATCTCAGCCCTCGGTGTCCCTAACAACAGATGCCTCAGATCTCGGCTGGGGGGCCCACGCAGGGACCCTGAGGACGCAGGGCCTGTGGTCCCAGGAGGAGGTGCGGCTACACATCAACATGCGGGAGTTGAGAGCGGTCCGTCTTGCTTGTCGAACGTTCTGTCATCAGCTCCAGGGTCGTTGTGTCGCGGTGTTCACCGACAACACGACGACCATGTATTATATCAACAAGCAGGGCGGCACCAGATCCTCCTCCCTGTGCCACGAGGCGATACGACTCTGGGACTTTTGTGTAGCCCACTCCATTCACCTCATGGCTTCCTTCCTCCCCGGAGTACGGAACACGCTGGCGGATCGATTGAGCAGATCCTTCCTGTCACACGAGTGGTCCCTTCGCCCGGACGTCGCCCTCTCCATCTTCCGGAGGTGGGGTTATCCCCGGGTGGACCTCTTCGCGGCCAAGGGGAACAGGAAGTGCCAAGCGTTCTGCTCCTTTCAGGGCAGGGAAACCGGGTCGATAGCGGATGCCTTCCTCATCCAGTGGTCGACCCACCTGTACTATGCATTTCCCCCATTCCCGTTGGTCCACAGGGTCCTTCTGAAGGTGCGCAGGGACAGGGCTCATGTGATCATGGTAGCCCCGGCGTGGCCCAGACAGCACTGGTACCCCATGCTGCTGGACCTGGCCATAGCCGACCCAGTTCCCCTGCCCCTTCATCCGGACCTGATTACCCAGGAGCACGGGACCCTCTGTCACCCGGACCTGCAGTCGCTGCACCTAGCGGCGTGGCTCCTGCGTGGCTGACTGGCTCTGAGCTGCGCTGTTCCACGCCGGTGAGGGAAGTGCTCTTGGGCAGCAGAAAGCCGTCCACAAGAGCGACATATTTGGCCAAATGGAAGCGATTCTCCTATTGGTGCGTGGAGAGAAATCTCCGCCCTATGGAAGTTTCAGTAGCCAACATCTTAGACTACATTTGGTCCCTCAGAGGGCAAGGTCTGGCCATATCGTCGTTACGAGTCCACCTAGCGGCTATCTCCACCTTTCACCCGGGTGCGGATGGTAACTCTGTTTTTTCCCACCCGACGGTGTCTAGATTCCTTAAGGGGCTGGAACGTTTATACCCTAACGTCCGTCCCCCTGCTCCAACCTGGGATCTTAACCTGGTGTTGTCCCGACTCATGGGGCCCCCCTTTGAGCCGTTAGCTACTTGCTCCCTGCTTTACCTCTCTTGGAAGACGGCCTTTCTAGTAGCTATCACCTCAGCTAGACGGGTGTCGGAACTCCGGGCTCTTGTGGTAGACCCCCCATACACGGTCTTCCACAAGGACAAGGTGCAGCTGAGACCACACCCTGCTTTTCTCCCCAAGGTGGTCTCAGCCTTCCACGTCAACCAAGAGATATTCCTCCCGGTTTTTTTCCCGAAACCTCACTCCTCAGGCAGGGAGCAGCAGCTCCACTCGCTTGATGTCCGTAGGGCTCTCGCGTTCTACGTGGAGAGGACCAAGCCCTTCCGCAAATCCCCCCAGCTTTTCGTGGCAGTAGCGGACCGCATGAAAGGGCTTCCTATCTCCTCCCAGAGGTTATCCTCTTGGGTAACGTCCTGCATCAGGACCTGCTATGACTTGGCCCACGTCCCTACGGGCCGTGTGACTGCGCATTCTACCAGGGCGCAGGCGTCGTCGCTGGCTTTCCTCGCCCGTGTGCCCATCCAGGAAATCTGTCGGGCAGCGACCTGGTCATCGGTCCACACCTTTGCTTCCCACTACGCCCTGGTCCAGCAGTCTAGAGAGGATGCGGCCTTCGGATCTGCAGTGCTCCATGCCGCGACTTCTCGCTCCGACCCCACCGCCTAGGTATGGCTTGGGATTCACCTAACTGGAATGGATGTGAGCAATCACTCGAAGAAGAAAAGACGGTTACTCACCTTTGTAACTGTTGTTCTTCGAGATGTGTTGCTCACATCCATTCCACACCCGCCCTCCTTCCCCACTGTCGGAGTCGCCGGCAAGAAGGAACTGAGGAGCGGGTGGGCCGGCAGGGATATATATTGGGCGCCATGGCGGCGCCACTCCAGGGGGCGACCTGCCGGCCCACTGGAGTTGCTAGGGTAAAAAGTTTCCGACGAACGTGCACGCGCGGCGCGCACACCTAACTGGAATGGATGTGAGCAACACATCTCGAAGAACAACAGTTACAAAGGTGAGTAACCGTCTTTTAGGCTACTCTCAGGGAATTAAGAAACATGGTACTGCATCTTCATGGGCTTAGTCAAGTCTTACGGTTTCCTGAAAGCAGACATCCTTGCTTGTAGAAGTATGTGGTCATTAGTTCCTCACTCTGCAGTTTGTGTGGGTCTGTGGGAAAGCAGCTGAGGCTTGTCAGAGTGACCTCTCTTACCTTGATGAGCCAATTAAGGGAACCTATAAAAGAGTCCAGCCTGGTTTCACATGTGAGACAGACTGATGGACTTTAAGAGGGGTCTGGATGATCAAGGAGTGAGTCATAGTGTATCTAGTACTGAGTGTAAAAACAAAACCTGTACGATTATATAATGTAGTGTTAGTAACATTAGGGCTCTGAGAGCAAACACTTCATGTAGGAGATTCGAGAAGCTAAAGGTGTTCTAGTCATGTTTGCTCAGCTACAATTGCACATATGGAGCATTTTATACCATACATAAATGAGAGTAATACAGCAAGGTTTACAAATAAGAGGAATTGGAAATGAAATGAGACGAATGTGATGGAATTAGCATTCCCAGAGCAATCTTCACTGTAGGAATTTCCTGACCTTCAGGTTTTTAATTGTAACTTTGGCAAGAATATGTGTGTAGATTTTTGCATTTAAATTTCCTTGGCTGTTTTCTTCAAAGGGGGAAAAGGTCTGAGTAAAATCTGGAGGCAATTAGTGCCATTTATGATCTTTGCTTCAAAAGAGTATCTGTATGTTGCTCTATATTATATATTAACTTGCATTTTTAAAGCTGAACTTCACTATATTTTCTTCCCCTCAGTTCCTTTGCATGTTTGCTCTTTCCTCACTGATATTTGCAAATCCTCCCAAGTTAGTAACATCAGTAGCTATTCTTAATTTGCTGTTAGCTCACTTCCAGATCTCAGTGAGGCTGTTCAGTGAAATTGGTTCTGACACCAATCTTTGCAGTAACCCACTAGATGCTTCTCCCATTGCTGAATATTGTATTTTTTTTAAAATCAGGGTTTAAAAGCTTGTTTTCAATCCACATCAATGTTCTTATCAAAGGCTATTTGAGCTCTGTTTGAGAACTGGGTGCTGCTGCTATTGTTGGTTTGTCTGGCTGTCTCTTTAGCTGGCCTTACCCTAACTCTTGAATGCTTCTCCCCACAGCTCTGACCTGCAGTTTCTCCTGTTACCTCAGTTTTGTGCCTCTCCTTAGGAACAAGTAACACCTAATTGATTTTGTTTTGGGGTAAGCACAAATGTAGACTTGTGCTATGCCACCGAACCTATTTTATGAGCCTCCCAACCCATGTGTCCAGGTGTAGTTAACCAATTCACTCTGCCACCTTGTCCCCAGAGTAGAGGCAAGGTGCCTTTGGTCAGGGTAACTAAACTCAACATTCAAGTAATTAAACAGTAATTTATGCAAATAAAAAGTAGGTTTTGTACCAAATAGGCTCCAAATGTCTTTAAATACATTTTTTTTCTGTGAATTAATCATGCACCAGCATAAAAAAAAACCTGAAGGGATTAAATGTGTCTGGTGACCATATCAAGTGAGTTTACTAAGGATTCATTCTCATGCATGCAGTCCTGTCACATACATAAATCATGTGAAAATTTAATATCCGTTAGGTTGGAGTGGAGTGAATAATTTGCAACAAATAATTTATGCAACAAATTGTTTTTTTTTTTCTGCCCACTGTATGTCTGAGAAGATACGATTTTGTTCATTTGAAATTCTTCAACAATTTTTTTTAAACTCTGCAGCATAGTGTCCCCAATGCCACTGTCCCGCAATGATGATTTAATGACTGCCTCTGTATCACTCTTCTGAATTTGACCCATTGACATGCTGGAGGTTGACTGATTTCAATATAGTTCCATCTGCTTAGCCCAGAACTGAATTTGGCCCTCAGAAGCATTTTATTCTTGCAATGGTGCTATAATGCATATTCTTATAAAAATGTAGTACTTTGTAACATTAGGCATACAGTTTGCCAGTGTTGTGCATGTCAAGTATAGATAGAATGACTTGGCATGTGTAATAAATCGGTAATACATTTTGCAATGGCTGTTACGTAAATATGTGTGGTGGCAACATTCAGTGGCACCAATTTTAGTTTTCTCTCACCTAAATAAGAATCTAATTTATTAGCAACAACTGGAAAGCTATGAAATCTATATTTAAAAAATCCATCTGGGCTAGTGAATGGTAGAAATCTTTCAGCACTATGATTTAGAGTAGGGAATGATAGATGAGCAGTAAAGTATTCGACAGAAAAGACAACATCTGAATAATAGATATCGCTCATCTTGGGCCAGCTCTTATTGCTCGTTTTAATTTTTGGTTTGTTTGTTTTGACTGTGATCTGCTGAAATCCTACATGTATTTTTAATTTAAAGGTTATCTGAGGATAGTTGAATCCCACTGCAGAGAGAAGACAGGCATTTGGATATTTGGTGGACTTTCTGTGTGACTTTTCCTGTGCATGGTAGAAATCTAAACATCTCTTAAAAAAAAGTTACTCTGTCTGGATTTTTCTTTTGTTTTTTCTCTGATTCTGATGCCTTTCAGAAGTGGTGTGCCGAAACTTAATTTATTCACTCTAATTTAAGGTTTCACATGCTAGTAATACATTTTAACATTTTTAGAAGATCTCTTTCTATAAGTCTATAATATATAACTAAAATGTTGTTGTATGTCAAGCAAATAAGGTTTTAAAAATGTTTAAGAAGCTGCATTTAAATTAAATTAAAATGCAGAGCCCCCCCGGACCGGTGGCCAGGAGCCTGGCAGTGTGAGAGACACTGAAAATCAGCTCGTGTGCAACCTTTGGCATGCGTGCTGTAGGTTGTCTACCCCTGTCTTGAGGCCTGATCCAAAGCCCATTGAAGTCAGTGGTAGCCTTTCTATTGGCTTTAGTGGTCTTTGGCTCAGGCTTCTAATCTCTTTCTCCTCCCCTCCCCTTTTCCCTCTGCCCCCGTATCTTAGTTTGCTTCATGAGGAACAGCCAGCTTTCTTTTTGAGTCTGTACTTCAGGAACGATAAGGCTGAAATGTAGTGAGACTGGTCTGTCTGTGAATTCTGGCCTAGACACAAACTAGAAGGGTGAGTTTTGATCCAAGACCCCAGTGCAATTCCATTTTATCTGAACCTTCATCCTTCCTGATGTTCAGAGGGAGACAGAATTTGAGGACTTTGTCTTGGTACTGTTTGTAAAGTCCTCTAAAGAGCACACAAATTGTTGGACTATAGCCCCTTTTTTTGTATTGACTTTTGCTATTTCCAATTGGCAAACAACCTGAACCTTGAATAAATGCTGCCTATAACTGCTTTGGTCATTGTGTTTACACAGGTTTTTTTTGTTTGTTTGTTTTGGTTTTGTTTGTTTTTTTTTTTAAGAAGAAATGATTGCAATTTAGAGCCTGACAAATGATATACCTGCATTTTGAAAAGATGTTGCACACTAAGTATTTGAGGGTGCAAAAATGTATCAATGTAATATTCATATGTATAGGAAATGGGGATTAGAAGCACTCAGAGCTCTACCAACATACTTGTATGATAGAGTCATGGATCTGATGCTTTGGAACTGCTCTGTATGAAGCCAGCAAGGGCTTTGGGGTAGCCTGACTCCCTTCAGGGCATGCTGTCCAGGGCAAAAAAACCCTCCTTGGCTTCAGCCTTCCTGGTCTGACCTCAGAACATTCAGCATCCCTGGTTACACTGCACACTTCCCCTGGGTGGAGGAACCTAAAGGGCCCTGCACCCCACTCCACAGTCAGGGGTGACTCTCAGCCAGCGTTGTAAAGCGGAAGGTTTCCTTGGTCAACAGGTAGACAGCACAGAACAGAGCTTGTTAGCACAGCAGTCAATGACTTTCAGCAAAGTCCATCTTGGGAGACCCCCCCCGCCCTTCCAGTCCCCCACAGCACACTACTCTGGATCCCCCTGCCTGGCCTCAGACACAGCCATTGCTGCTCCTCTTTGTCCTGCTTTACAGGCAAAGTGTCACCAGGTCATATCCCATTCCTGGTTCTCAGGTTACAAAAGATGTCAGCCATCACCTACATGCAGACCGCTGAGCAGCCTCACCTGCCCAGAGGGTCCTCAGCAAAAGTCACTCACTCAGTTTCCACCACCTAGGCATTGGTGCGGTACACAGGGAAACTGAGGTACACACAGTACTAGTATAGGACAGTAAGACTTGCATGCAAGGTTACAAGGTGACTAAAACCCCACTTTATCACAACTTGAACCTAAAATAATCACAGGAATAATTATGCATGACTACAGTACAGAACGTGGAAGTTATGATGCCCTTGGGAGAGAGAGATTCTGGAAGGAAAATCTAGCTAGTAAAGGAACCCGCTGTCTGACAAAATAAAGTTATTTAAATGTCAACAAAAATTCTGACTAAACCCTGAGACTTTGTTTTATTCAGTTGGCTAATTATCAGTGTACTCAAGGGGAAGATAAATATTGTCTTTAGAAGAAAAAAACTGCAACATACAAAGACTTCCCACATCAGCTTTTTTTTTTTTAAAAACAATCAAACCATTTTGCATGTGGAGGTCTAGTTTTCTTGTGTCATTCTTTGCACTGGCTAGAAGTTGATTGGGGAGTCCTTTTTTGTCAGTGTATGTTGCTAGCAAGTCTGAACTGGCTTAAAAAGCAGCAGACCATACTGTAATAAAGGGTACAGTACGCACAGGGGTACTGGTAAGAGACAGCCCCACAGTCATATCAACAGGAGTCAGGGTTATAAAAGAACTTTTGGCGCAGTCACTTCCTCTTACATTTGATTTGTAGTGTTCTGTTTAGCCACTGCGATAGGTCTGCTACCTGGAGTCTGCATTTGCTGCTTCTCATGATCTTCAATATTGGTAACTGGATAGGTCTGTGCTACTTCTGTTGGAGCATTTTGGGTGGCCTCAAAAAACACAGAGCCAGTGTCCTCTTTGGTTTTGGAAAGATGTCATCTCCTCCTCCCAAGAGTGACCTTTCGTGGTGGTTATGGTGTGTGACATTTGATGGTGTCGAGGGTATAGCTATTCTCTGGATAGGTTGCTAACCACTTCCTATTTCAAATCAAAGATTCTCTCCTGATTGCAATGGTGGTAACTATTTGGCAGTTCTGTCATGCCTTTATTCTGTTCCAGTTTTCTCACATTAAATTCTCAAAGTTAATTGTCTCTGTTTTAGAATCCAGAGCTCAGGGGTTTTGCACAAACTCCTTAGCTCTAGAAAGAGCTCTTTGAGTCTGAAGGGGATGGGCTGCTGTGAGCTGGATTGCCTTGGAGGAAGCTGTGTACTGAAGGGAATGGTTCTGGGGGGGCTTTGTTTACATTCTGAGTCTAGATTAAGGGCTCTTTTTACTACCAGAATAGTATTTATTCTACCTTCTTTACCTCATGTATCTCTCAAGGGTCTGACACTATTGTGTGTCTTGAACCCCGAATGTTCCCTCAAATTTTAAATCTACAGAACAGCTCATAATTCAGATTTTTTTATTGTAGCTGACATTCTATATTATCCCAGTAAAAGCCCAAAGGAAACAATCGAAACCTTCAGCTTTAAATTCCATTATATTGCTGTATTATCATAGCTGGCCAATGTTTGCTTAATCGGTTTGCTTTTTTACTGATGATTTCCAGGGTAAAATATTTATTGACAGAAAATCGAAAGATTCCAGAAACACACAGTCAATAATTATGTCAAAGCAGTTATGTCATGCTGACTAATTGCCATGAAGACTATCTTCCAATTGAGTTTTAAAATCTACTGGGGATCTTTCATCAATAAATCCCTCCACTCCATGCAATGTCATTCAGCACCGTTACCTTCTACCTTCAGCTAACTCACCATCTTTTTCACCACCCCTCTCTGCCCCATAAAATACACGTTTTCTGGACCAGTCTTTAGAATCTTTGATATTTACCTTATAGGAACAGCTTTTATTACTGAAGCCCTTTGATCTCAGCAAAACTATCCTGGCAACTAAATCCTTGAGCCTGCAACTTTCTTATACCTCCCAGGCACCTGATGGCACTTGAAAACATTGACCATCCCTATGAAGTCACTATATAAATAACAAGGCAATTGAAAGATTTGGGAAATATAAGCAATGTGAATCAAAGTCCACTGAAGTGAATGAGAAGCTTTCCATTGACTTTATACCAGGTTCTTGCTCTGCCTCCAATTAGATTTCCAACTGCTAGTTTGCCTTTGCTGGATCTCTTGGAAATGCAAGGAGTCTTCTTGATTGGTCCTATGTTTGATAACATTAAAAGATAAAAGTGAGGACTTGTGACAGGGTTAAAAACCAGCCCTTGAAGAAGGCTGGGGCTGTGAGCCAATCAGGAGGAGGTGGGAGGCAGCCAATCGGAGCTGGACAATCCAGTATAAAAGAGGGCAGACCAGAAGGGTTAGTGAGACTCTCTCTAGCCTTGGAGAGAGATGGACCTGGCTGCCTGAAAGAGAAAAGAGTACCTTAGACAGTTCCACCCCCCACCCCAGAGCCCCCTGTTGCACTCCAAACCCCTCATCTCTGGCCCCACCCCAGAGCCAGGGCCCTCATCCTCTCCCACACCCCAACCCTCTGAGCAAGCCTGGTGAAAATGAGTGAATAAGGATGGGGCGAGTCAGTGACGGGGGCTGGGAGATGAAGTGAGTGCGAGTCAGGGCCTTGGAGAAGGGGCAGGTAGAAAGTTGGAAACCCTAATGTGATGTGAACTCACAATGTTTCTAGACACTGAAAAACATTTACCTTTGACTTTGTGATTATCCGATTGACATGGCATTCTAACCTAGTTCTTCTCATCCACAAAGACTTTACTGCTAATCATCACAACATGCTAGCTATTGCATTCTCAGTTTGATAGGTCCTGCATCTTTTTAGTGTGATGTGGTATGTAGGTTAAAGCACAGCCTCCAATATTCATCAAGATAATCCTAGGAGGTGAAGTGCAGAAAGTCTTCCAAGGACCAAGCTTACATTGACTTCCATGGCAATTTTGTGAGTGGAAAGTTATAAAATAGGCAGTAAAACCAGAAAAGAGAGAATTCCTCCAGAAGCTCCTCCTCCAGACAATAGATTTTTTTAAATTTCTATTAAATGTGAAATAGAAATGTCTGGTATTGTTTTCATTCTTCCCTTCTTGAGAGGATGATCAATGTCACATGGATACTGTCAAATTTATTACAACTTTAGGCAAGGCATTTTTTTCTGCCTGACTTTCCCATTGCCCTTTAAGTTATCAAATTTATGTCTTCAGAATGTGTACTTTTTATTCTCCTAAAATAGTAACATTTTAATTCCTAATGGTTCTTTTTTTGGCCATGGATTGCTCCATCATCATCATCATCATCATCATCATCATCATCATCATCTTAGTTTGGTAGGTTGTGTAGTTTTGAGTCAGAATTCCTGAGTTCCACTATGACTTCTGTAGTGAAAATCCCTATTTGTATTTCCTTGATTGTAATATTTGTCTTTTCACATCATCTGAAACTGCATCCATGACCCATGTATTTGCATGTTTTATTGCAATATCATGTAACATTAACACAGTGTTCTGACACCAAACCTGAGATATCATTACATCACATTTAGGTATCTAAGATTAAATTTACAACCCCTTAAATTTTAGGATGGGCATCAATGCTCATGAAATTACCATTTTAAATAAGATCCACTGTAAAATTTCTGGGTTGCTGTAGCTGGAATGATAGATACTTTGGAAATGAGTAGTACATAATAGCCTGAATTGCAGAGGAGTCTGGTGGTAGCTCCACAACTGGAGTCATGTTCCAAAATAGTCTAAAAATGGGATATTAGTTCCTTGCTTCTCTAAAAGCAGGCATCCAGTAGGTATGAAATGTCATGCAGGTTCGTTTTTATGTATGTTTCATTTTTAGGTAACGTTTATTTGGCATTTATGAAGAAATTTCTAGTAGGATACGCTAGTTGAAATTTGTCCTTGTGGTCAGACTTTCCATTATTGACTGACTGTTGTTTTTTTTAAATGATAAAGAGCTTGATCCGGAGAGAGATCTGGTGTAACTAGTGGTTTTAATAAGTTTCTGGGATAATTGTTAGCCATTGTTCACATTAATAACTGAAAGATTATGCCCTGTTTTTGAAAACAGATTGATTGTGGCTAGATGCACAGAGACTTGATTGATAAAGGGAGATGCACCTTAAACCTTCTTCATCAGGAGTTACCCCTTTCCACCTATGGAATACATATGGGTCAATTGCAGAGAGAAAGGCACATACAGTTAAAGGTACAAAATATCTTGTCCTAAAATAGCCAGTGCAATTGGGCCTCTTGATTTTTCTGAAGCCAATTTCCTTTTGTCCAAACTGTCCTCCTTAAAAATGGCTTACAGCCCTAAACATTACATAAGATTCTTTTGTTATATTTGCATCTCTATCTATTATGTTGTTCTTTGTGGCCTCTGTTCTTCACAAGCTTCTATCTCACTATGCTGTACCCAAATCATTTCCCTCATTCTAATTAACTCCAGTCCATTTTCTCTATTATTCTTGCTTCTTTTTTTTCCAGTAGCCTAGGTAAATGAATAGCTTTATTTCAATCCTGCATTTATTCCAGCGCCTCAGGATAGCTGGTTACTTGCCATTACTCATGCTTATTCTCAAATTTCTTCTTTCTCATAATTAACCAAGCAATAATTTGGTACTTTTCATTTTTCCTCACCAACTTATTCTAATTCTTTTTCACTTAGATGTCAAGATGTTCATAGTCAAAATGTGGAAAACAATTCCTGCTTATCTTTTCAGCATTCTTACCACCTGAATACAATAGAAACTGGGGAAATCTTAATTGAAATAAAAATGGTACTTTTTCCTCTCTGTTATTGGGTCTACTACTTAAAAAGCTTTTCTGAGTGTGTAGCTGCACATAGGAAGTGCATCCACTTGATAGTTCCAGGTTAGTTTTCTATTTGTATTTAACCTTAGGGTTCACCAGGAGGTTATTCTCTGTCTACCCAGGCTTTCATTTAAAAGGGATTCACTGTATTTCTTCACATGCTTTTTGTCTAGCTATGTGGAAAAGAGAGCTCTTCAAAGGTTTCTTCTATTGACATTGGTTTTATGCGGGTTCCAATGTACAACCAAATATTTAGATCCCTTCAGTTCAAAGTATCAGAGGAGTAGCCGTGTTAGTCTGGATCCATAAAAGCAGCAAAGAATCCTGTGGCACCTTATCGACTAACAGACGTTTTGGAGCATGAGCTTTCGTGGGTGAATACCCACTTTGTCAGATGCATGTAGTGGAAATTTCCAGGGGCAGGTATATATATGCAGGCAAGCTAGAGATAATGAGGTTAGCTCAATCAGGGAGGATGAGGCCCTGTTCTAGCAGTTGAGGTGTGAAAACCAAGGGAGGAGAACCTGGTTCCATAGTTGGCAAGCCATTCACAGGCAAGACTGTGAATGGCTTGCCAACTATGGAACCAGTTTCTTCTTCCTTGGTTTTCACACCTCAGCTGCTAGAACAGGGCCTCATCCTTCCTAATTGAACTAACCTCATTATCTCTAGCTTGCCTGCATATATATACCTGCCCCTGGAAATTTCCACTACATGCATCTGACGAAGTGGGTATTCACCCACGAAAGCTCATGCTCAAAAACGTCTGTTAGTCTATAAGGTGCCACAGGATTCTTTGCTGCTTCTTCAGTTCAAAGATTGCATTCATTTATTTTTAAATGCTATTGATATTTTGCATTTCCAAAGGACACTGCAACCTGGATCTCCCAGCACTTTACTGACATTACACCTTTGAATGACTAGGACTACACACTGGTGATGCGGAGGAAGAATTCCTCTCACACGTATATTACCCAGGCCTTGAGTTCAGACATGCTAACATAGCAGCTCCCACGTATTCCCCATATAGGTAAGATAGGCAGGGGTAGGCAAGGAACAGACAGAGCCACAGAGTGTAAGCTGAGTGATACTGTCAGGATGCAGTTACATGCAGACATTCGGGGCCACCTGCAAGCTGGTGGCTGTTTGTGAGTGATCTAGGTTGGGGGCTGCAGCAGTAAGGCATTACAGGGCAGGTGATGAGACAGCCCCTGACTGGTCTGGATAACACCCTGGAATGTCACACCTAGCGGTTAGAGCACTCACCTATAAAATGTGGGAGACCCAAAGCCAAGTCTCTGCTCCAATTACTATAACAATGTGGAGAGATTGAAAGCCCTATACCAGAGTATCCCATAGGCCAGGTGCTAGGTGACTTTCCCACAGTATGGGAGATGCAATATCAAATCCCTTTTTATCACGCGGAGGGAGGACTTGAACGTGGGTCTTCAATATTCCCTAATTGTGATGCTAAGGTTATAAAAAGAGCTCTTATCTCTCTCTCTCTGGTGGTTGTGAATGTAACCCTCTTTTGCTTTTGTGGGAATGCCTGATATCAAAACAAAGTGCTGGATTGAAATGAAACCTTCCATTTCACCTGACTCAATTGTTTTGACTTTTCAACTTGCTCAAAATTTCCACTTTTGGTTCAATCCCAAACAAAAGATTTTTATTTTTTGGAATTGCTAGTGAATCAAAATGTCCACTATTCAGCCAGCTCGAGACCTGATTTCTCTGCCTCTGACTCACTGTTATTTACCTTTTTATTCAGACACTTCTATGCTGAAAATTGAAGGATGTACGCACTGCCTGTAATGTTTTGTGACTATATGTTCAAACTGCTTGATGATTGCTGTGGTGTTTGCTATATGATTTCCGAGGGGTTAAATTGCACATGGGTATACTGGCAGAACGGGAGACAATAAGCTCCAGACAGCATCATTCAGAAATTTTCTTCTGCTGTGTTGAGTTTAAAACACTGACTTGCCACAGGGGAGGGGAAATCCAGGTGGGAAACTGAAACGTAGTACTGTGGAGTTGCTAAAACCTGAGCTCATGGGAGAGGGAGACACTGCTTCATACAGACTGTCCCCCAAAAGCCACGGCTGGGGGATTTGGAATAAGCTTTAGGTAAGATAGACGTGTGTAGACTGTAACTCTTTTCTTGTTATCTGTTGAGATTAAACAATACTTTGTTTTGAAAAGGCTGGTTTGGGTCACCATGTTCAAGCTGATCTCATCTCCCGAAAGGAAGTCTTGTAGAGCAGCTTCCTCCAGTTGGGCCTGCTGAGCAATCGCAGTTGGTAAACAGGGAGTTGCACCCTGGAGAACTGGTCTAAAGAATGGAAGAATCATGGGATTCTGCCCCAGAAAGGAGAAGGCTCAGGGCCTTGGAGAGAGATTGAGCAGGGTCAAAGGTGTAGATAGCCCTGACCCATAATGTTGAGCTACCTACCTCTCAGAGGTTCTGTGAGGATTAATTCTGGTAATGTCTGGTAATGTTTGAACATATAAAATACTAAGTGTTAGTACCGTAAAGCACTGAGGCAAACCAGCTCTGAATGCAAACTCTCAGGCCTTGGGAGGTCCCCGTCTCTAATTATTGCATTCATGTAGGAGGGGAATGTATCAAATATGTACAGGTGTTCTCCCCAAACATGGTAAAATGGCAGGTGCTTCATACAACAAGAAACAAAATCTGTGTGACAGAGATGGGGATTAGAATGACTAATCTCTCCAATATATAGGTGGCCAATGGTACAAAATTACCATATATAGTACAATCTGAAAATAAAACTAGTAATGGGATCTTGATGTCTTCATGTATGGTTGAGTGAATAGGGCTGGCACTGAACTTAAGAAACTTGGTTTTTATTCCTGGCTTTACCGCTGTGGGACCTTGGCCAAGTCACTTTACTTCTCTGTGCCTGTTTCCTCTTCCATCCTTCTGTCTGCCTGGTCTATTTAGATCATAAACTTTTGTTTTTTTGAACTGGGATTGCCTTTTAATGTATGTACTGCTGCTACCGCAATGGGCCGTCAGATTCATCAAGACTTATAGAAGCTACCACAATGCATAGTGTGTGTAGACTGATTTATAATGGAAAAGATATAGATAGCCCTCTTGACTTACAAGCTTACTTTGGAAGAAGGCCTTGTTACTAAAGGGGTTTTATTGCATTTAAGGCAATTTTTGCTGATGCTCTCAACATTTCTTTTCATTCGCTCTCTCTTCTCCCCACTGCTTTCTTATTTCTTCCCCGCTGCTAGCTCTATTTTCCCATTTGAAATGGTGGTGTGTTCATTTTCCAAGAGGTACCCATCCTAAAATCATGATCAGAATTTTTTGAACATTTTTTTTTAAAAAGGAGTTAGAAATATCATGTCGTTTTTTCTTTTATTAGAAAAGATCATGCATTCTAAAGCAAAATAGAAATGCTACCTCCCTCCAGTCACCCAATAAAACCTTTTTGCATTGGTATATTAAGAACATTCTTGTCTCAAATAGCTTCATGGAGATCTATATTACTTTCCTATGCAGGTGTTCATCCCTGAGCAAATTATTACTGAACACTGTAAAAGTGAAATTAATTAACAGTTTTTGTAGTTCTTTGGGTTCCTGGAGCTCCAGTAATGACTTGATTTTTTTATAGAACTGTGCCTGTTACATGTATTAGACAAGCCTGGGCACACTGACTGTGTAGTTCCTTGGCACTTATTACTATTATCAATGCCCACTGTCCAGTTTCTTCAGTAACTGCAGAGAAACCAGCTGCTGGGATTGTAAATTTAAGATGCAGAGTCAAACTAAGGCTGACTTCCCAGAAGGTCTTAGGGTTTCAATCCCTTTTTACCGATTTTCAAGTGACCCACACAAATTAAATTTATGTTGCTTACAAAATAAATAATGGATGAGACACCATAGTTAAGGCTACATTGAGATTTGCAGTTAACACAGGGGTAAAATCTATTTCTCGCTTTAACGGTTGGAAATTAGTTTCTAGCTTTGGCACCCTAAATCTGCAGAGAACTAGTCAGCTTTCCATATTTCTTCATAAAACTAGTTTTGCAGAGGAAACATTTTAAAAGGCATCTTTTTTTTTCCCCTATCAAGCCCATGTGTAGGATTTTTGTTTTCTCTCTTGTTAAATGACTTGAGTCCCTTTAAACTCTTCACATCTCTCCGAACTTCCGAATAACTGAGATCTTTTCCCTGGACGCCAAGAAAAGCCTGCAGAACTCTATTTGCTGATACTACAAGGCACGACTACCTCTTGTACTAAAACTTCAATTCCCCAGTCTGACAAAATGGGCTTAAACTCTCTCCCACACCAGCCCCTTTTACTCCAGGACTGCCAGGTGTTGGGCATCTCATGTGACACCCATGGATGAAAAGTCCTGTCGCTCTTGCCCTCATACCTTCTTGTGGTATCTGGCTACAGCTTTAGATGGTTTGCAGGCATTCACCTGCAACTGCATCTTCTGGCCACCTGAGGCACTTAAGTAGCTTCTTTGCCTTATCACAGCTTGGAAAGCCATCTGAGAGGAAGCAGTGGGTGGCAGCGTGAGAACAAGATGAGGGGCCCCATATTGGCCTCAGGCTCCATCCCCAATGAACTGTACCAGGTTTCCTCAAGCAAACACCTTTCCATACGGCCAGACACCTTAGTTTTCTCCCAGGTATACTCAGCCAACATCCCCAGCACTGCAGTGCCGAGAGCCTTGGTACCCACCTACATGAGCCTCAAGCAAGTAGCAAACACTCACCCTCTAGATACCCCTGAAAACACATCTAGGTACTCCACCAAACAGCCCCCACTTCTGTTCAGATTCCTACAACCATCCTGTTACTTCTCAGGTCATCCACCCAACAAACACATGCCCAGGAACCTCAGGATATGCTCACCTACTCTAGGCACAGCTGCCAAATTTGACGAAGCTCCATGTCCAAACTCTGCCACTGCTTGGACAGAATTACACATAACTGCAAAGTTTCATACAGCTCTATGCTAGCCTCTGTGAGTAACAGGCCAAGAAAGAGGAGAACAGCTGAAATCCCACTTGTGTATCGGAGACCTGGAGCTTGCTTCTCTATACTGGTTAAGTCTCAGCTGGAGTAGTGTATCCAATTTTTGTCAACAATGTATAGAAAGGATGTGGAAAAACTGGAAAAGGTCCAAAAGTGAGTGACAATGATGATCAAAGGGATGGAATGGAAGCCATGTGAGCAAAGGCTGAAGGAACTGAGTATGTTTAGTTTGGAAAAGAGGAGATTAAGGGGGGAGGACATGATAGAGGTCTTCAAATACTTAAAAGGCTGCCATAAAAAAGATGGATAAAAGTTTTTCTCTTGCCACAGAGGACAGGACAAGAGACAATGGGTTCAAACAACATACTCTCTGTGGGATTTCTGTGCCAAAAAAATTAAAAATTCTGCACACAATATTCTAAAATTCTACGTGTTTTATTTGTCAAAATAACACAATATAATTATGCCAGTTTCAATTATTTTGGCAATTTATTTCAAAATACCTGTCAGCAAGTATGTCAACAAAAAGATTCTCCCAGGAGGAGAGAGTTAAAGAAACCCCTACGGCAACTGACTTCCAGTTGGCGGGTGCTGGACAGGGTTGTGTAGGCCCCCCCAGCTCAGACACCTGTCCCTGCTTCAAGGCCGGCGCAACCCATTAGGTGACCTAGGTGGTTGCCTAGGGCACTAACATTTGGGGGGCGGCAACTGCGGTGGCTGGATCTTCGGCTGCCCCTGTCTTTGGCAGTATTTTGGGGGCAGGACCTTCTGCCACCTCTGTTGGGGGTGCCATTTTGGGGGCGGGACCTTCCGCCGCCTAAGGTGCCAAAAAAGCTGGTGGTGCTCTTGCCCTTCTCCTCCCCAAAGTCCAGTTGTGGGACCAGACATACGCCTCTCTGCACCCAGAGCCCAGTTGCAGGCTCCACTTTGTGCAGCTTTGTCCCGCTGGGGGATATGGTACAGCCCTGCCCTTCCTCACCCCTTGCCAGGTCTGGGTCTCTTGGGCCCACTCCCACCCCCAGGTGGCTGAGGATCGAGCTCTGCAGCCAGAGTGTGCAGAGCCTCATCCACGCTGGGCTGGGAGCTCAGCTTGCTGTGAGCTGGAGAGCCAGGATCTGTAGAGTGAAAGCCCCCTTCCTGAGGCTTACCAGGTGTGACGGGGAAGGGATAGATGCAATGGAGCCACGGGTAAGGCAAGGGGGCACAGATGCTGGTAATGGGCCTGTGGAGCAGAGCTGAGTTGAGCATTAACATCCCTCACTGATTTCCTTGTCCGATGCTCCTCTGCCCTACTACTGATCCCAGTGACCTGGACTCAGTGGGCAGTCCGTTTTCCTACTCCCATAGGCAATCTTTCCCTTCACTGCCAGCTGGCATTGGCCTGGATGTACTACCCCACTCTGCAGGGTTTGTTTGGGTAAATTCATTGTTTCCCCTATGTCTAAAAAGGGGGATGATCATACTTTTTCTGTAAAGCATCTTAAGTGCTGTGTAAGAACTACATGATATTAACATCTCTGCAGTGGTCGGATACTATGGTGACAAGGGCCATATGAGTATCTGGGTAGATAGGTAGAAACAAAGAAAACAAGACAAGGTAGATGGAACTGTAAATTCCACTGACTTTAATGGGAACTTTGTTTTAAAGTGGCAGGGCCCATTACTATAGTGTAAATTATCTCCTGCTGTATTGGCTGTATTTTACCTTAGTCTTGAGGGGCTCTGGCTAAGGGGCTGTTTAATTGCAGTGCAGATACTTTAGCTTGAGCTGCAGCCCAGATTCTGGAACCCTCCCACCTTGTACTGTCCTAGAGCCCAGGCTCCAGCCCAAGCCTGAACGTCTAAATCACAACTAAACAGCCCCTGAGCCCGAGTCAGCTGGCATAGGCCAGCCGCAGTGTTTTAACTGTAGCGTACACTGACCCTTGGCTATAAATTTCCTCTCTCATCAACTTCCTTGCTGTTCCAGATTAAATTACTTATTGCTAACATGAATCTGATTACAGTTAAACACCGGCAAGCTGAGGCAAACTCCTACCATTGTCTAGAAACTGAATACAACATGCACACTTGTCCTGTAATTTACTTTTCCTTTTTACTCCAGATTTGGCACTAAGCAGAATGTTGTACAAAAAAAGTTGCAGCTTTTTGTACTTTTAATCTAAAATACACCACATAACCTCCATGCATTAGTTAGAATAGTAATAACAAGATTTTAGGCAATGTAATCCTCTGCAGAAATTATATGCAGAATATAATTTATACTATAAAATGAACAATTTGTCTCTAATTTGCTCAGTTCTGAGATTTTTTGTTTCATTTGGCTTTGTTTGAAAGACTTTATTGGTAATTACCTGTTTTTTAATACTGGACATTATTAGTAACATTTTGACAGTGTGTGTGTATATAACACATTTTACACTTACAATGGTAAAATGATTTTTCTCTCATGAGTAGGGTGACCAGATGTCCTGATTTTATAGGGACAGTCCCAATTTTTGGGTCTTTTTCTTAAATAGGCGCCTATTACCCCCCCACCCCCATCCCGATTTTTCACATTTGCTGTCTGGTCACTCTAATCACGAGAGAAGCCTTCATACTGTTAGGGTAGGGCCAGTGCTTAACTACTTCCAGGGCTGAGCTCCAGCTAGATGATACTGCAATAGAAATAAATTATGATAATAGTGGAAAAACAAAAACAATAGTTAAATTTAATTTTGGAGGTAAACATGTTCTTCTGCTTTAGCTGTATAAATCTGCCTCCAACACACATGAAAAGTGGTGGAGTCATTGCTCTTCAGTAGGAAGATCTCTGGCTCTATAAGGTGGCATCTCTTTCTGTACTAAATATTTGTTTCTTGTTTAAGACTTGGAGAGACTGTTTACTGCTGTGCTGTGGTGTGTGCTATGCCTCCTCTGTCATCAGTAAAGGTGGATAAAGAATTCAGTGTTCATTGGGTCTCTTTTCATTTCCCCTTTCATCTTTCACTTTCAAAACATAAACAAAAAAATCCCATATCCTACTTCCATCCTAAGTTAGTACTGGTTGCATCACCTCATTTGGAAAGGCAAAGATAATAGATGAGAGGCAGGAAGGGATGGATGGAAGTTGTAAGCTCTGCCATAAACTGTGATGTGACAAGCGTGAGGAGAGAGTCTGGTATCAGAGATCGGATGCTCAACTTCGAAGCCTCCCACCACATGCATGCCCACACTACAAAACTACGGGAATATGTTACCTGAAGTAAAAGCCAAGCCAGTAATATAAAGATATTGTAAGTGATGATAGGAGAGATTGAAGGGCACAGTAGTAGCCCATCTTGTACACATACTTAACATTGCCTGTCATATGCATTGGAACTAATTAATTTTAAACATACCCCTAAAATGTACATAGTGAAACTGCAAGGTTTAAATTATGCACAAGATCTTGTCCTAATGGCAAATATTTAATGCCATCCATCCCCAAAGAAACCAGATATGGGACCTAATTAAAAATAGAAACTTGAAGCAAATTCTGCTCGTATCCTGCATTGCTGAGCTCTATTGAATGTTCTGCCCCCTTCTACATGTGGAACAACCACCCTGAACCAAGAATACAAAATCTTTGCAGAAGGGGCTGTCATGTACTATATTTGTGTGCATCACCTAGCATAATGTAGCTCCTGTCTTGGCTTGGGATGCTAGGGGCTATTATGGTACAAATAATAATTAATTTGTGCAGTGCCATAAATGCGGATGGCATAGAGCAGAAGAATAAGAGGTAATCCCTGCCCAAAAAGTTATAATCTAAATTAAATTAGAGTTGCTTGCCTGATGAATTTATTTGTTGTTTATAGCTCTTTTCTGTTATCTGTGTCTATTATGAATTTGTTTCTTGCCACGGGGTGAGGATGAGAGAGAGTGAGTCTCACTTGACAGATGTTCTCACTGCTTAATGTACTGCTGGAAGGCCATGTATACTATAGGGATAAGGATGATTACAAGAACCCATATAGAATAGAATTGTGTGTACAAATGGCCTGTGGATTGCTTATCAAGTGTGTGCTGCAGCTAATCATTTGAATGTCATGATTTCAGTAATTAGACACCTAAGTTGAAGGATAGAGCTAGCTGAAAATGTTTTCCCTTGGAAAATGCTGATTTGATATCATTGGAATGTTCCCCAGAAACGTGTCAATTCTGTCAACTTTGATGGAAACAACGCAGGTAGGCAAGCCAGAGCAGGACTGCCAGTCCATCTGGCTCTTTATGATTGCCAGGCTTCTCAGCCCCCCACTATCAAGTAGCCTGAAGGATACCTGGCTACCAGGCCAGCAGGCTGGGGATTTGGCTTGTCAGCTTGGAAATATTTTAAAAAAATTATGTTTTGGTTCTTTCTGTAGAGAATTTTTTTTGGAAAATGTTCATTCTGTGGAAAAAATTCTGACTTTTTGTTCCAATTTGGAACAAAAAACTTCTGGAAATGCAGAATTTTCCACAGGATAGACATTTCAGTTCTTGCACTGCTCTATTGCAGGGTAATGCCTCAGCTCTCTGATTGTAGGATCTGGCTAAGATAGATAAACTGCTTCTGCCTGAAATGATTTTCATTTCAAATGGAATTTCTTTCAAACTAAATTTATAGTGAAAGGTCTGAATTATTTTTTTCTGCAAATGTGTGAAGAAAACTTTAGCACATTGCATGGGGCTAAATCTAACTCTTTTATTTTCATCAAAGGGTCCTCACAAGCATTAGGCATCGCTTCGGTCTTTTGAGGCTTCTTTTGAGGGGTTTAAGGAAGAATGAAGTGCATAGGTCTTGTGCTGATCCTCTACACAGGAATATATTTTTCCCAGTTCTAAAACAAATTTGAGTGATGATAAATGTTTCGGAGGCAGAAGGGAAGACAACAAGAGCAACAGCAAAAAAAAACTTGTGTCAAGAGTTGCTTTGATAGGTTATGGACATGATTTGATTGGAACTATGAGTTAGAGCAGAATTTGTAATAAAGACGCAGTGCAAAATGAAAATGGGGAGTCCTTGTGGCATCTTAGAGACTAACAAATTTATTTGGGCCTAAGATTTCATGGGCTAGAACCCACTTCATCAGATGTATGAAGTAAAAAATACAGGAGCAGGTATAAATACATGAAAGGATGGGGGTGCTTTACCAAGTGTTAGGTCAGTTTAACAAGATAAATCAATTAACAGCAGGATACCAAGGGAGGAAAAATAATTTTTGAACTGGTAAGAGAGTGGCCCATTACGGACAGTTGACAAGAAGGTGTGAGTAACAGTAAGGAGAAATTAGTATTGGGGAAATTAAGTTTAGGTTTTGTTCAGTTGTTTAGGTTCTAGACCAAGAAAGCTTATGCCCAAATAAATTTGTTAGTGTCTTAGATGCCACAAGGATTCCACATATTTTTTTTTTTTTGCTGATACAGACTAACACGACTACCACTGAAACAGTGCAAAATAAGTCTCTGGACTTTCAGCTACTTATCTGAAACTGATTTCTGTAGTTCTTCAAATTCAACAATGTTAATGCTGACCTTAATATATGGGAACATCAGGAGAAGGAAAACTTGCCCTACAGTTGGAGTGTGAGGGCACCATGAATGAATAAATATGATTGTAGGCTCCTGGGGATGGGCAGGGGGGAAGTCTTCGTTCTCTGTGTGATATGCATTATATGTCTGGGGCACAAGTTACAAAGGTATACTAATAATGATATGAATTTAGATGCCAAAATGTCATCATTATATATAATTTTTAAAATGTATGCTATACCTTTTCTTATGAGAAACTGATGACATTGAAGACTGCTGTGATTCTGACTGCAATATATGAGCAAATGGGACTATAGTACATGTCACAGTCTGAGGAGCAGAGACCCTGCTCACTACTAGCATGTCTTTGGTCACTGATGGTACATCTACACTTCAATTAAACACCCATGGCTGTCAACTGACTCAGGCTCATGGGGCTTGGGCTGCAGGACTGTCGGTCTGCAGCGTGGAGTTCAGGCTTGGGGACGCTACCCTCTTGTGGGATCCCATAGCTCTGGCTCCAGTGTAAGCCTGATCATCTTCACTGCAATTTTACAGCCCTGTAGCTTGGACATGACACGTTCAAGTCAGCAGACATGGGCCAACTGTGGGTGTTTAATTGCTGTGCAGACATATCCTGTCTGTCTGGAAAGGCAGAACAGTGGGAGGGCTGTACGCTGGGAGAGCACAACTGTTAACCCATAGAGAACTGAGTATGTTACGGCCCCACCTAATGACTTCTTGCTTTTACCTTTGGAGGGCCTTGGTGTTGCACCCAAGATCATGGCTGTCACACAATGATCCTGTTCCCGGTATGGTGCAGCCGCTTCTTCAGCAGTTCAGAGATGTATTCCAGTGGAGTTGTCCAAAATTCCTCCTGGGGATCCCACTGCTCTTTTTTTTATCTCCTGCTCCTTGAGGCCCCGAGGGAACCAAAAGCCCAGTTTTGCTCCTCTGTGTGTTATACTCACATATATTTTATATGTCAAGTATCAGAGAGGTAGCCTTGTTAGTCTGGATCTGTAAAAGCAGCAAAGAGTCCTGTGGCACCTTATAGACTAACAGATGTTTTGGAGCATGAGCTTTCGTGGGTGAATACCCACTTCGTCAGATGTATGTAGTGGAAATTTCCAGGTGTATACATATGCAAGCAAGAAGCAAGCTAGAGATAACGAGGTTAGTTCAGTCAGGGAGGATGAGGCCCTCTTCTAGCAGCTGAGGTGTGAAAACCAAGGGAGGAGAAACTGATTCCGCAGTTGGCAAGCCATTCACAGTCTTTGTTCAATCCTGAGCTGATGGTGTCAAATTTGCAGATGAACTGAAGCTCAGCAGTTTCTCTTTGAAGTCTGGTCCTGAAGTTTTTTTGCTGCAGGATGGCCACCTTAAGGTCTGCTATAGTGTGGCCAGGGAGGTTGAAGTGTTCTCCTACAAGTTTTTGTATATTGCCATTCCTAATATCTGATTTGTGTCCATTTATCCTTTTCCGTAGAAACTGTCCAGTTTGGCTGATGTACATAACAGAGGGGCATTGCTGGCATATGATGGCGTATATTACATTGGTGGACTTGCAGGTGAATGAAGCGGTGATGGTGTGGCTGATCTGGTTAGGTCCTGTGATGATGTAGCTGGTGTAGATATGTGGGCAGAGCTGGCATCGAGGTTTGTTGCATGGATTGGTTCCTGGGTTAGAGTTACTATGGTGCAGTGCGCAGTTACTGGTGAGAATATGCTTCAGGTTGGCAGGTTGTCTGTGGGCGAGGACTGACCTGCCACCCAAGGCCTGTGAAAGTGTGAGATCATTGTCCAGGATGGGTTGTAGATCCCTGATGATGCGTTGGAGGAGTTTTAGCTGGGGACTGTATGTGATGGCCAGTGGAGTCCTGTTGGTTTCTTTCTTGGGTTTGTCTTGCAGTAGGAGGCTTCTGTGTACACGTCTGGCTCTGTTGATCTATTTCCTTATTTCCTCATGTGGGTATTGTAGTTTTGAGAATGCTTGGTGGAGATTTTATAGGTGTTGGTCTCTGTCTGAGGGGTTAGAGCAGATGCGGTTGTACCTCAGTGCTTGGCTGTAGACAATGGATCGTGTGGTGTATCCAGGATGGAAGCTGGAGGCATGAAGGTAAGCATAGTGGTCGGTAGATTTTCAATATAGAGTGGTGTTAATGTGACCATCACTTATTTGCACCGTGGTGTCTAAGAAGTGGACCTCCCGTGTAGATTGGTCCAGGCTGAGGCTGATGGTGGGGTGGCAGCTGTTGAAATCGTGGTGGAATTTTTCCAGAGTCTCCTTCCCATGGGTCCAGATGATGAAGATGTCATCAATGTAGCGTAGATAGAGAAGGGGCGTGAAAGGACGAGAGCTGAGGAAGCGTTGTTCCAGGTCAGCCAACAACCGCATCTGCTCTAACCCCTCAGACAAAGATATATTTTATATGGATATTTGAACACACATTTCTGCTATTTTACCTGGTCCAGTTTTAGACGCCATAGTTTGAGTAGGATTTCTAAATAGGCTATTTTAAATAGGCTATTTTTGTAGGAGGCCTATGGGTAATCCTTTATATTATGCGCTGTGCAGCTTTTTCTGTTCTTGTTTTGTTGGATCTTAGTTTAGTAGCCTGTCAGTCACAAGTGTTCCATCTGTGACTTGTCGGCTGGCTTGATTCTTTTATTAAAACCAGTTTTCTCTTCTCTTCTCAATGACTAAATCTGAAGCTATATTGCACAGTCTTCATGAAGAATTTTACAAAAATTATCAGCTTTTTTTTTTTTTTTTTGGAATAAGTTTCTATAATCCAATACCAGAAGAGGAATGTAAACAAACTTAATGTCAGGAGTCAGACACTAGAATTTTTCTTGCATTCAACTCACTAAATGTACGAGGGAGAAAGCAAAGAATTTGAGTGTCACTGATGTTGATGGGACATCTATTTGTACCTGTTTTAGAGAGACTGCTTGAAAACCAACTCAGCTGTAGAGAAATAGCTCATGAAGGGTGTTGATATCTGAATATTGGGTTCAGTATTCCTCCCTCTGACGTTCATGGCAAAATATCATCAACTTCAGTGAGAGCAGGATTGTAAATGTGTAAAGATTCAAACTGATCTGAAAGTAAGCTTGTTGTTTGATTTCCCTCTCCCTCCCCTCCCACCTCCCCGCCCCCGCAACCACAAGTCACCAAATACTGTGGGTATTACAGTGATGAAGGCCACAGATGTATCTGAATGTAGGTCTTACTACAAGGTGCTGTTCCTAGGGGATGAGTGTGTCTGGTATGTCTTGTTCTCCACCCCCCAAGTTGTCTCCTGTGGGTAAGCCACGTGTCCTGGGGTCTCCTGTTTGCATGGAGATGCTCCCAGTGTTGGCCCTTTCTTTAAGGAGGTGGCTGGGTCTCACTCCAGTCTCATCCTTAGTGGTTGACCACTAAAGCATCTTCTCCCAAAATTATACCTTAGGAGGCACTGCTGGATTTATAAAATATTTGTGGATAAAATCTCTCTTCCTGTCCCACAATGAGTGCTTTAGGATTTGATCATTCTGTTGGGCACTCTGCAGCAGCAGTAATATGCAACCCCTTCCCCCTGGAGTGCCCTGGTATTTTAAAAGCAGACAGAGTAGTTGACCCAATGGAGCACTTACTTTGTGTAGTTGCATGGTAATGGTCTGCACCTGACAGAGTCCAACAGTAGACAACAAGGAGTCTGGTGGCACCTTAAAGACTAACATTTATTTGGGCATAAGTTTTCGTGGGTAAAATATTCACTCCAGACATCTGAAGAAGTGAGGTTTTTTACTCATGAAAGCTTATGCCCAAATAAATCTGTTAGTCTTTAAGGTGCCACCAGACTTCTTGTTGTTTTTGTGGATACAAACTAACACAGCTACCCCCTGATACTCAACAGCAGACAGCAGACAAAGCTGCTCTGAGAGAGTAACACAGCAGAAAGGGTGGGGCGGGAATGTGCAAGGCCTAAAACTTTTTAGATTAGTATCCATATTTTTGGATCCATCCTCTAGCCCTTCTTTCATTCTTAATGATTACCTGTTCTGTTCATTCCCTCTAGGGCTCCTGGCATTGGCCACTGTTAGAAGGCAGGGCA
The DNA here is from genome assembly GCF_025201925.1 of Gopherus flavomarginatus. Classification (NCBI taxonomy): domain Eukaryota; kingdom Metazoa; phylum Chordata; order Testudines; family Testudinidae; genus Gopherus; species Gopherus flavomarginatus. Next base: position 102,140,499 of record NC_066624.1, on the reverse strand, counting down.
AGATAGACCTTTGGTCTGACCCAGTATGGTCGTTCTTATGTTCTTCCGAGTACAATACTTGATCGCATCAAATTCACTGGGATGGTCAACAAAACTATACCCATATTTGAAATGTTCAGTTTGGCAACTGCCATCTGTAAGATAAAAGCAATCTGCAGCCTACTGTGGACATTTTTTTAAACTAAATATCGCACAGTTGAAATCCCAGAGTGCCCCACATAAACAAAATGAGGAGAAAAGAGAGGAAAACATGCAGATATGTAAATCCATTCTTTGAGTACAGGGCCCTAGGTGTCCAATCCACCATGTAGCCTTGTATACAAGCTGCTTAAGTGAAGTGCTCCAGGAACTTTCCAGGGGTTCTGTTGCTAAGGAAACCTTTTCTTTTAACTGAATGTGCTGGGAATAGGCAGCTTTATATAGCCTGTCTCATAGGCAGCTTTGGCAGCTAAAGGGGAACAGAAACCCCTAAGAAGCCATTTTGAAGTTTTACATATCCGTGTTTTTCTCTAACACACACAAACAATAAGGAAGAAAATCCAAAGCCTATTTTAAAGCAGCATTATGGTAGGGAATATTCGTGGGTAGAGGTGAGGGAATTCGGTATCGAGGTTGCAAAGCTAACCAGTCAAATCTGGAAATGCAAAAATTAGCACCTCTGTGTCAGAGACAAGCAATGTTAGGGCAACTGGATGTGGGCTACCCTGCCCCACCCCCATAGGCATTAGTCTGTCAGTATGTCTACTCAGCATTTTGAACTGAATGGGAATAAGCCTCCCAACCTGGGTTGACAGACTTGGGTTAGCAGGGCTCATGCTACTTCAAAGCACTGCCTATACAGCTATTTTTAGAGCAGTAGCAACTGGGGCTTTGAAGCCCACCACACTCCTTTTACTTCAGTGCCCTGAGATGCAACTTTGAAGTGCTGTCTATACAGCTATTTTTAGAGCACTAGCATGAGCCCTGCTAGCCCAAGTCTGTCCACCCTAGCTGGGAGGCTCACTCCAAAATGCTGTGTAGACTTACCCCATGAGAACAGCATGGAGGGCTCTTGAGTGGTTCATAGAGCTATCCAGGTATAATCCATGCCAATGTAGTGTGGCTCTTTGTCCCCCCGCTAATGCCTAGACAACTTAGAGAAACTTGAGTCTATTACGGCTTGCTAATGACCATGCTCATTTAGCTCAAATAAGCTCATGCTTTCAGCTCTGGAGGTCCATTCCTTGTAGATGACTCAGTCGAGGTGTTGTCAAACAGGAACCCTTACACAACCAATTTGCCTGCTGCCTTGCCGTTCAATCCCTATGTGGGACTTAAGTGTTGCAGTGGGTCTTGTGTTGGCCTTCCATGCCGTGGGTGAATTTCCCCCTGAGGATGTAGGTTGGGTATTGCACAGGGAAGGAGGCATGGGTATGTAGATAATGACACAGGAATCCTGTGAAGTCCTGCCTTATTGTAGGCCAATATTCTGTTTGCAGTTGTCAACAGAGTAAATCCAGGGTAACTTCATAGCCCAAACTGACACATCTGTTACAGAGAGCAAAACTTGGTCCCAGTCTGGATGTTGTGCAATGAATGAGTCCATTGGGATGTACAGCATGGATTTTTTCCTCTCTTTCTGTCCACTTGACGGATCTCATGATGGTGGTTAAGCTCCTGGTCAGTCTTCTGGATTTTATTCTTCTACCCTGATCTACTTGACTGAGTCCTTTGTTTCTACGGTTAAACCCTTAGCCCTGTACTTTGTGAGCTGAATTATCCTGGAAGACTGTAGCTGTCTTTCTGGGTTATTAATGGAAAGGGGCTGCTGATGCAGCCAAGTCCCACCTTATTGATGGCCTCCAACATTAGTACTAAAGCTTCCAAATGTCTTAATAGATCAGGAGAGATTCAGGCCTTTCTTCCATAGCTCAGGGCTGACTTGCACCACAACTACTCTCTAGCATATCAGGTGTTCTCCTTTGCCTCATTTCTATTCATAGTTTTATTGTAAAGTGCAGCACAGAACTGGAAATGTCCCAAACTGACTATACCCAGTATCCTTAGGTTTTCTCCAAATCAGATACTTCATTTCATCCTCCTACTGTGCACTTAAACTGCCTACTTTTATAGAGTTCCATTGTTATCTTCTCTTATCTCCTGTCATAGCCAGGGTTAGTAGCCCAGACTGAGCTATCAATGGTGCTAAGCCAAAAAACATCCAGAGGTCTCTAGTTCAGTGTGGCTACAGCAGACGTAGATGAAAGCAGTGTGGATATTTATGAGATTACTTATTTATTTAGTAGCTCAGAACTGCAATGATATTCCTACTCCTGACTGTTGTTATCCATCATCTCATCGGTTGCCTTAGGCAGAGATGCTCCAAGCTTGCTACTAATTTTAGAGTGTGTTCAGTTTTGTCTCTAGTATGGTATCATTACTTGTTTCATTAATTCATTGTGACCAAAAGGTAACAATCACAAGAAGCTGAAGTTTGTTTTCTGCTGTGGGTGGCATCTTGCAATGCTTGAAGTGTCAGCTAACAATTCATTTTTCAGTTATCGCATTCATAATTTCACCTGGCTGCAAAAACCTAGGACTCAGCATTTTCTCCTAGTTTGCATTTACTATTCTGTAACTTTCTGAGTGGCTTTAAAACTTGCTGCTTTTGGTTGGATCACATGATCTTTCCTTTCTGTGATGAATGTCCTCTGATGCTTTGCAAACTGGTATCTATGTTAGCATCCTATGATTTTCTTTTGATAAATGTTGGGGAATTTAATTTTATTGTTGGAAGTCCTGGGATGGTGGTTTGGGTCCTGCCCCCAGGAGGAGGTGGGAGGCCCTCTGGGTGTTGCAGAATGAATCTGCCTCATGCTCATCCCACTCTCACTCACTCCTGCCATGCAGAGATGGACCCAGTTCCCCACTCTGGGTGGTGTTACCTGGCAAACAGGATTGCAGCACTACTCAGGTTTGGCCCAGTCACATCTCCATCATGATGCAGGGGTGACTGGGCCAAATTTGAGTGAGTGGCATTGTGACCCTGTGCATTAAGTCACGATGCCCGAAGTGGGGAATCAGCCCCATGGGACAGGAGCTGCAACACCCACCACCGTGGAGGAAATTTTTCATATTTGTAGGGGTTTTTGTCTTGTTCTGCACTTGCAAAATAACCAAAAAAAAAAAAAAAAAACCAAAAACCCCACAGTGCTCTCTCCGCCCCTCTTGTTTTGGTTTTAAAATTCCATACCAGTTTGAAATGTGGAACGAGATGTTAGACTGATTAATCGTACCCAGAGTCTGATGTTCTGGAACAATTTTACCCCACTGTTACCTGGGTTCGCAGAACCTAAAGCAGTGGTAACTTAACTGTTTCACTCCAGGAGGTGTCAGGAATAAATGAATGGAGGAACAGAAATTTCCATCTGATGAAAGATTAATACAAGTATGTGGGCTTTTATCAAACTATAGTTTATTAGATATTCAGCATACACAGACATAAGCAATAGGTATAGTACATCCCAGATATAGTTACCCATAGTTGAGACGGTTTTGAGTAATCATTGGCCGGACTTCCAGGGGCCTTCTTTCTGTCCAGCTGATGGAGAGTTTAGATGTAAGCTCCTTTTCCAAAGAAAAACTCCCTTCGACTGCTCTCAGGTATTTACTTTTACCTAATCTTTTATAGCTAACTCTCTAACAAAACACATAAGCCATAGTGACTATTTATGGTTCAGCATAATAACCTCTACTGGGTCACCAGTTCTCCTAATTTCATCAAACTACTGTACTTATCTCAAAACATTTCTAGTATTTATAGCCATAACAACAATATATCAGGGGCACCTAAAATCAAGGTTGCTATCGGTTCAGTCTCTTCTATAACTTTTTTTTCTCTCATCCTCCCATTCTGATTAACAGACTGGGAGTATACAGCTATCTGACCTTGTCTCACAAAACCCTAAGATTATTCCTAGCTATGTGATGTTTGGTTTTCAGCCAGTAGTGACAGAACATACAAAATAGCTGACTGCAGTACTGTCAAGTTCTGGGGTACACACAGGAATGCCAAATTTTGGAGGGAACCTACCCTTATCTTGCAAATAGAGAGAAGGATGCAGGACTGATCACATTATTTGTGGAGCAGTCAGGCCGGTGCAAGGATGTTTTGCGCCTAGGTAAAACTTCCACCTTGCGCCCTCCCCCATCCCCGAGCCACTGCCCTGAGGTGCCCCCCTACAGCAGCTCCCCATCCCTGAGGCACCCCCTCACCCCAGCTTACCTCTGCTCCATGCACGAGCACCAATCAGCTTAGGCGTCACAAGCCTGGGAGGTGGGAGAAGTGAAGTAGCCACGGTGTGCTCAGGGAGGAGGCCTGGTGCGGGGAGTTCCCCTGCGTGCCGCCTCCCCCCCTTACTTGCTGCAGGCGGCCCTCCCCGCGATCCCCTGCTCCAGCTCCCTCCGCCTAAATGCCGGCGGCGACCAGGGCGGCCGAAGATCCGGCCACCATGATTGCTGCTGAAGAAAATGGCACCCCCACCCCCAAATCCTAGTGCCCCAGGCGACTGCCTAAGTCACCTAAATGGTTGCACCGGCCCTGGAGGCAGTTGTCTTTCACATCAGTGCCACAGAATCAGATACCACAGTATGAAAACCTGAAGAGGAAAAACAAGAACAGCAGTGTGGTGTGGGGATCGGGCATTGGGATGGGAGTCAGGAACCCGGGATCCTTTTGCCACTGGTTTGCTATGGTAATATTTCCGTGGCTCTAGCCACATTTAGGGTGATGTTGTAGGATCAAATCTTGAAGTCCTTGTGCAGTTTTTACTTACCACTGAGGCAAAATTCTCACAGATTTCAGTAGGAGGCTGAATAGGGCTTAAAAATTTAACCCTCTGTTACTGCAATGTCAGGTTTTTGTTAACGTATTGCATTTCACCCACAGACTTTTATTAAACTAAAATGAATCACTTTTTTTAAGACTCTTCATGAGTTGTTTCTACTTACAGAAGGTAAGCCTCTTAAATCAATTCATGACATCACTATAATATACAAATAGGGTTATGTGAGGACCTATGATTTACCCAGATGGGAAAAAGAGTGCAGTTTTACAAGTGAACATAAGATGATCTTCTGTTCTGCAAGACGTTACTGGGCTGAGGTTTGCACTGGGAGGCAGGCATATTGGGCAGCCTGACAAGTTAGGAAATGTGTAAAGAAGAAACTTCATCTAGTGGAAGAGATTCACTTTTACTGACTGTACTTTAAAAGGGCTTCTCCCATCCTGACTGCTGGCCGTGTTTTTTCAGAGTATAATTTCTCAAGGATCCCAAAAGGAATGATGAGTGGTTCTATTTGTTGTCTTACAATACCTGCCCTTCACTCATTTGTGTGTAGCCCTAGAAACAAAGCACATAGGACTGTGATCTGTTCATGTACTGCTGGATGAAAACGGGAAGAGGATGGATTGACAGATGAAAGTTCCAGCAAGAGATGCAAGAACTGGTTTAGAAAATGTAAAAGCATCGCCAAGCCATTGCCAAAGGCCAAGCTGAATCTTTGAAGGACATGAAATATTGAGAATAAAAATTAACTTCCTGCAGTGCCCTCTGCCCTTGCAGGTTCACAGTGGGTACAAAAGGAAAAATATCCAAATACTACTAAAATGGCAGCGGTTGTGTGCATTCCTGGTTGGACTGGAAGCAGTTTTTAGTTTTCTAATGAGAGCTCCAGCCAAATTCCCAAGACTCAGAAGATTCAGATAGTTTGAATAATTTTCAGATATGCAGGCAAACATTGGTGCTTACCTGAATCTTCTGGTTATCGTTAGTTCTAATGTGAATGTACATGATACATTTCTCTTTATTTATTTTCATTTAGAGAACAAAAAAGATGCCTAGCACACCATGAACAATGCAGTTAAATCTAGGTAGCAGTAAATGATCAATTTATCAGGAATTCACCTAGCCACCTACAAAGTCTCTTTTCTGCCCCTTCAAGATAAGGGGGAGAACACTTTCACTTCATATTGCTCCCTTGGCAGGACTTTTTTTTCCGGTTATATTTAACTTTCCTTAAATATATTTAAATAACGTTCAAAATACTCTGTGAAATATTTATAAAACTGTGTTTCTGCACCATTTATAGAATTACATGATCATGTGATGTGTTTATAAAACTGGCTTTGGCACTGGTTTGAGAGAACCTGCTTCACTCACTCATAACTTCACCACTCAGGAGTAATGCAACCACCCCAAACTAATGCTGATTGAACTCTCATGGTGTGATATAAATCGCGTTGTATGTTTTTATGAATATACACAGTGCCTGCAATTATAATTGGGAGGATTCTAGCCTCTTGAAAGTTTTTAGCAGTTCCTGAAATTGGCAGACAGTTCTGCTGGAACTGGTAGAATCTTTCAGAATGGTTCCAAGTTTTCATCCAGGGAAATGTGTATTTAATGATATTTCATGAGAATAATAGTGTACATGTGACACCTTATTTGCTCAAGAAAAGCTTTCCATTACACAATCTCTTAATACTTAATTATACATGATTATATTATTACTTTGCCCTTGCATGTCCTATCCCCTTTCATGCAAGCTTCTGGAAGTGATTTCAAGTGAACTGTTATTATCCTTACTTTCCAGACAGGGAAGCTAAGGCGTTTTATTGGCTTGTGTGAGTTGGAGAAAATCAGTCCCCCAATCTAACCGTTAGATATACTCTCCTTTAACAATGCCTAATGGTGCAGATGTGTTACCTTATGAAAAATTAATACCTTAGTTTTAAAAAAGTATTACTAATGTATACCTAATGTAGTACTGGGTAGTGGCAGACTACTGGGTTTCTGTACTGATTAATTCTTTTTTACTAGTTTCCATAATTTTTCTAAATGCTTCTCTTCACCACAAAACAAATATTTGCATACTGTTGCATTGGCTCTGATTCTCTGATCAATTACAGCCATTTCCTATGGGTATAATTTCACTGAAATCAATGGAATTATTTTCAAATTCCAATTCTAATAGGAGAACCAATTATCTGTATCACTGTTAAAATGCAGTACATTAGTGCCCTTTTTAACCTGTGCCATTTCAAGAATTGAGGTAGTAAATGGGAACATCTTACCATTGAAAATATGGAGGATATCTGATTATTATTAAGCTTTTGTGGCTGATGAGCCATAAGTCATATTATGAAAAATATATTGTCTGGAAATCATGCTACTGAATATTTTATTTTACTGGCAATGTGCTGCAAAAGAATTTAATCTTTAATCAAATATATTATGTAATATGCTCTTGATAGTAATAGATTAAATAGTAGGAATGAGGAAGTGGTGCAATATATGAACTTTCTGGATGCCAGCAGAGGACAATAATTGGTTATTCAGTAAAATCAAATAGAGCAGCTCAAATTTCGTATGTTTTCTAAACTGATCCTCTCCCGACCCACCCCCAAAGTACGCCTGCCTAGGAGAAGTTATATCTCAACCCAGCATGCAGCACTACTTTTGAGAATCTCCACTCCTCTGAGTACAAGAGAAGACAGCCTTATGAAGGACAGAGTGGGTCAAATAAATGCCTCAATGTTTTTAGCTTTTCCTTAAATGGCTTTTTTTCTGCTTTTACATAGGGAGTATAAGTTCTCATTTCACTTTTCCCTTGCTAATAATGGCAAAGTCCTGTGAAAGAAAAAACCTCCAGCTAAGATTAGTTTTGGGTGTCATCATTATTCAGGTCCTCCAGAGATTTTGGCAAAGACCTCCAAGAAATTAAAAAACAAAAAACAAACAAAAACCAAAAAAACAAAAACAAGGCCTGATATTTCTAATGCACAAAATGGGGACAGGGATAGCAACCATTAAAACATCATAAATTATAGAGAAAAACAAAATGAAAGTTTAAAAAGACCCTACAACACTTTAGACCACCCCCCCAGCTTCTAGTGCAGAATTATTCCTTACTTGACATTCATAGCTTTAAAGGTCAAAGTCTGATGTCCTGCATAATGGAGACCATAGAATTTCACCCAGTAATTCCTGCATCAAGCCTATAACTCTGAACTTAAATGTTTTTTAGTGACCTGTGAATTTTTAAACTGCTCTTAGCATAGTGTGTTTCAATGCTTTCTTTGTTACTTGAAAATAGTGAGCCTTCATACTCTAATTGAGGTTAATGAAGTTACTCATTTATGCAAGTGAGATCAGAATCAGGCCCCAACCCTTACAAATTTGCCTCTTCCCTGGTACATCCTCTATTTGAGTTTTATTAGATAGTCTCATATCATTCCAGCTCCTTCTTTATTTTGATCTCTATTTTGTATATTATATATCGTTTTTTCCATGGTAATTCTGTTGCACTCTAATTATATCACCTTTAAAGATTCATGGAGAAAGAATTAATTAAATGGACACAACCAAGTCCCTTTTTAACAGCTCCTTTTAATTGTTTTGTATCTGGTTTCAAAAGGAGAAATGCCTGGATGAAAACCCAGGAAAGTACTAGAGAATAGGTTTGTATGAGCAAAGGCACCTGAAACTTTCAACTCCTTTCCTTGTTGAGAATTGCTAGTGGAGAAGGTCAGAGGGCGCTACTGATCTCCCACACTGTCAATGGGAGCTGTTCAAAGGTCTCAGTGCTTCAGAAGAAGCCAATTGAGTGACTCTTTAAGCACAGATCTAGGATTTACTTCTCTTGAGCACAATGAAAAACCATATTTTAATTGAATAGAAGCAGATCAGACCTTAATACCAGAACCAAAAATTGATCTTTTAGTGATTTTTTTTTTTGGTAATCTGTTGGGTTAAAGCATGTCTATGAACATCCTGATATTAAACAGATACACTTTGGTGAACTAACTAAACCTTGACTGAAGTGCACAGGAGTTGGATAAGACTCTGCCTAATGATAGTGGTGTTTTGAAATACTTATTTCTCACATGTACAGCCCTCAGCATCACGTATCTATTGCAGGAAGATCTGGGTTCATTTCTCTTATTATGCTGCCCAGTGAGATGCATACATGTCATGTGGTAGGGCATAACCTGATGCAACCCAGTGCAATGCAGAAATATAAAGCAATCAGACTTTCCTATACAGGCCAAAAAGACCTTCAGGCATCTATGGCAGATGTTGTTATCCCCTGATTTTTCTGGCCTTTTTTTCACCATGGAATTAAATGAAATCTGCTTTGCTGCTCTGCCGCCTTTTAGACTAGTTGAGTGAGCCGGCTCTTCAGAAAAAGCGTTGATGCAGCAAATAAGGTTATTCAGGCAGGCTGTGCTGTGTATAATACAGGAGCCCTATCAAAAAAGGTTAAGCTACATTCAGATGTGCAAAGGCAAATGGGGACACCATGTAGTCTAGTGCAAAGGATCAGATGTTAGCAGACTCCTGGGGTCTAACTTAGACTCTGACTCACAGAGTGGTTTTGAGTGAATCACTTCACCTTGTTACATCTTTCTCAGCTCAACCACACAATGGGCAGAGCTTCACTGAAAAAAACAGATGCTGTCTGAATTACCCTCTTTTCAGTAAATAAAACAGCATGCCTCTTTTTATGGAAAGATCCAGAGTTTACAATACAAATACCACCTAAAATGTCAGGACAATCTTAGCTTGGAGGAAAGACAAATTACTTTAGTTAAATATAATGGATATTTTAATAGGGAGAGGAAAAGATAGTGTCTTAAAGAAATCCAGAAGTAAAGAACTAAAAATGGGCCATATCTTCAGCTGGCATAAATCAACATAGCTGCATTAAAATGAACAGTTATGGCTCAGGAACGTCAGTAAAAATGAAATGTGAAGTCTTTTGCAATAACAATATAGGTACAGTGTGCATATGTACAAAAGAGTTGCAAATGTGTGACATATTGTCAAATGCATTGTTATGAAATTTGTAGATCTGTACCAAATATTGTTGGGGGAACCTAGCTTTGAACTTTCATGAGAATCTGTTGTGATGAGGTATTATTGTTTCCATATACAGAGATGATCCTTTTGAAAAGTATGGCTTTGTCATTGCTCACATAACAGCTGCATCTGAAATACCACAGTGTTTCCCTATACACAGATTGTAAACATTGACAGTTTCTCCACATTAAGAAAAGACTATTATTATTGTTAATACTGGATGAGGGCCTATAACTAAGGAAAAAGGCAGCAACTCTTAAGATTTTTATATTCTAAGTATGGGGAAATAAGTGCACTTATCTCAGACAACATTGTTGCTTACCGATATTGCGATGACTCAGTTATCCTATCATTACATATATTCCCTCTACAGATTATTGGCTCTTTGTGCTTTTTGGATACCTTTTCTAAACACCACTGAGGATGCTACCTCATGCAGCAGTTGTTCAAATTGTAGATGTTGTGACCAGATCCTCAGCTGGTGTAAACTGACATAGTTCTGTTAAAATCAGTAGAGGCTATGCCAATTTTTTTTAGCACAAGCAAAGTTGTTTCAGGTAACTGATTAGGACCACAGGCAATGTACCGCCTGCTCCTGCTCCCATCTTGCGGTGCAGATGGGTGAAATCCAGTCTGCTTATTGGTTTATTTGTTTTTAGTCAGTACCACATATAAGAACCTAGACAAGAAGATAGATGGCAATAAAAGGCACTTTGAATTAACACAAAATTTAAATCTGAGCCTGGATTTGAGAATAGATATTGAGTTGAACACTGACCAGGCATTCCTGTAAACTGTCCACAGAGAGAAGTGCATTTATCTGGAAGAAAAGTAGCTGTTTTTATGTCATGTAAACAGGCATTCTCCCAAAGCAGCATGTATCACACAGTCCATGTTTTTTGTTTGTTGTTCTTTAGATAATGGGTGTTTTTAGGTTTCTGCAAAATTTAGATCAGAAACTTGCAGGCCTTACTCAGCCGAAATACCTGATGACCTCAATTTCCCTCAGAAAAGAGATGCTGAGGAAATGCAATCTTTTTCACAAGGAAAATTTCAACATTTCATGATGAGTTTTCATTCTAAATCAGAGATGGAGGTTGAAAATGCAAAAAATTTAACAGGACAAAAAATTCTAAAGTGTTGAATCAAAATATTGAAACATAAAACAGATATTCCTGATCAAAACAATTTGCCATTTCAAAATGACATCGTTTTGAAATTACAGTGATACAACTAATAATTCTTAGTTGGGGTTTAACAATTTGAAAGGACTTTTTTAAATATCTCCTGCTCAGGGGAGAAAAAAAATGTTGAAATTGACATTTCCACACATTTGACAAAAGCACATTGTCAATACAAAAATTTGTCAAGCAAAAATTTCAACCAGCTCTATCTATGAGTAATGACAGTAGGACTGGGGCCTTCAGCAGCAGTTTAGAAAGGGACATATGTACATAACTTTGAACACATGAAGTCTATTGGCTTCAAGGTCTTTTGTCCTAAAACTATGATTCATACCCTGATGTTTTGGTGCAATACCATGACATTGGAGTTGCATTACATGGAGTTAATGAAGTTGCATGGTGTTAAATTTGATGTTTATTTCTAATTTTTATTAAGATTGAACAACATTTGATTTCTCTTCCCTCCCCGTCCCCTAAAAAGCCTACCTAAGACCAGGAGATAACCATCTTAGGGTTGTCATGACAGTAAGTTAATTTGGTGCATTATTTTTTCTCCCAGGAAGACGGATTAATTTTGTCCATTTTCTTCTCCTGTTGCAAGTTTTGTCATATGAATAAGAATATATTATACAGGGGAACATTAGACGTAGTAATTCTCCTGATAACTCATTTTTGTGACAGAGTGTAATGAAATGAGAAAATGGTGCAAATTTATCACATTCTTGTGACAATCTTAATAGTGAGATCTCATGCTTTTCTTTAAGACTTCTAGGCCACATTGCTTTGTTTTAATTCCAACCATTGATTAAAGAAATCTTCTTCCTTAAGGGAATTGTAGAAGTGCTCAGATCATCAGTTCCAGTTACTAGAGCCACTCTACTGTCTATCCCTGTATTTTCTTCCTCCTAATTTAAACACATTTAAGAGTTAAGGGGTTATTTATTTGTTATAAGAAAAGGGACATCCAATCAAGAAATTCCCTTTTGAAAGAGAACATTGTCACAGGTAGGAAAATAATCATTTTTCAGGACTTCATGAGTGATAAAGTTGTTAATATCACTAGAGAAAAGGACCTCACATTCATAAAACTTCACAATGCCTTATTTATTCCTGAAATCCTTTTAACAGGATATTACTATAAAATATTGTTGTTGCTTTTCCATAGTGAAGAGTAAAATAATAGATATTTTACTTTCAGGAAAATTTAATTGCCATCAATATGCTTTCCTATATAATATGACACAGATTTTTCTTTCTACTCTTCAAAGAAAATCTTGGACTTATTGAAGTCAATGGGAGTTTTGCCACTGAGTCCAGGATTTCACCCGTCATACACTTCACTTTCATGCTAAAGCTGGATGGAACATCATGATAGTACTGATGAACCAGACTCTGGGGTTGCTAAGCAAGAAGTTCAACCCAAACTCTAGAAAAAAACTCTCATCATGTATGTATCCTGGAATTAGTGTTGTTCTTAAAAAAAAGAAATCTGATTCTTCCTGGAATAGTTGAGAGAAAATTCTGCTTGTGTATGTACCCTGATGTTAGGCCCTACATAAAAGCCTAAGACAGATAGAAATAGATAGACAAATTAAGGATTTATTTTGCTTTTTTATTATAAGGAACGTTTGGCTTTTGTAATTTCTTGTGTATGCAGTAGTTCCTGCAGTGGACTTTGGGTTAATCTTGCTTATAAAATATTTTTTGATATATTTATATCATCTTACAAATGTTGTTTATAAAGCCCTAAATGGGTCTGGTACCAGCTTATATGAGACATCTCCTCTTGACCTGTGAAATCCACCACGTTTGTGGTCATTGGAAGTGTTTGAACCAGAACCCCTCGCTAAGAGAACGGAGGGAGCTGCCTGCAGGCAAGTTCTGAGAGAAGCTTACAACTTTGGAATGAATTCCAACCTTTTGTCCAAAATGGCCAGAATTGCTAACCTTTTAGGGTATGTTTCCAAGGCTCATCTTCTCTTCTGGGTTAAGAGGAAATAAGTGAAATAAGTGATGCCTAGATAGCATTTGTGGTGGTGTTTGATTTTTAGCTTTATTCTCTGTGTTTTGGAGGAGGCTGCTGGGTTTTCAGATATTATGTCAAAAATGCCTAGTATCTGGGATAGGTACATTCTCCTTCCAAATCTAGCTAAATCAATAAATTATTAAAGAAACCAGTGACAGCTGGAAAGGGGGAAAAATAACCCTCTGCAGAAATTTCTCAGATGGGCAGCTGGGGAATCTGTAGATTTTGAAAACTCCCTCTATATTTCTGCAGTCCCTGCGATGGTGGCTTATGACTTCTCCCTCTGGATCAGAGTCCTGTGATGTGCGTGTACTCACTCTGCACTATGATTCCTCCTGCTTGAAGAATCCTTTGAGATAAGCTTTTTTTCCCAGTAGCTTACCATGCCACTGAAGTCTATTATGTGCAGTATTTCTCCCTTCATAACACATTTCACTGTAAGAAGATTATTATATGATTGCTGGGGAGAGGGCGAAATGTGGACTGAAAAGTGGGGGTGGTCTGTCATCATCTCAGCTGAAATAAATTTGTAGGCACCAGAATTTCCATTGAGGCAGTAACTAGCTTAGATTTAAAATAAAATAATAATAATAAAAAATTAATGCTGTCCTTTGCTGACAGTGGTGATTTTCCAGCAAAACCTTTCATAAAGGTATAATCCAGTGTGGGTTTTTTTTCTGGGTCTGTGACCCTTTGCAATCCTGCCTACTATAAGCACTGAGGAAATGGCATCCCAGCAGTTCAAAGCTCCAAAAGTTGAAGCTCCTCTAATGCTCTAAATGAGTACTTGTATTTATACGGGGTAAAAAGGCTACTTAATCTGATTGGATATGTTGTAACAATAATAAACAGAATTGGCTTCATAGTGCTGCATGAATCACCATGCTGTCACAAGCCATTGAGCACCACAGCTTTGAAATGGACAAAACTCTGGAAACCTGATTTGGAAAAGTTATATAATCCTGAAGCGAGGGAAATGATTATTCTTGTTTTGATGTAAAAACACCTCAGAAATTCCTTCGTTATAGGCCAGAAATAAGGAGCATTTAACAAAAATGGGGGAAGAAACCAATTTTTGGAAGGTGCACTACAAATTCCATATTTGTAGATAAGAAATCTGCCTTATTAATATTTCACTTGCCATGCATGATCAGTGCCAGGAATTCCCAGATTTGCATCAAGTCTCTTTGAGTACTTTAATTCCAAGAGCACTTATCAACAACTGCTATCTATAAAATGTATTATGTACATCTGTTAAGTTCTCTGACAGTTAATAAATTCTCAGTTGCTTCAGGAATTGGCAGTGTTTGCTGCTGCTTGGAGCCTGAGTATGATAAATTTATCAAAAAACAAAACAATCCCCCTGCCCCTCAATTTATTCCAATTCCCAAACAAAAATCTCCATTAATGTTAAGTATTTTAATGCTAATGATTTACTTACCAAAAAAAACTCTTTACAGAATGTTTAGTTAAACCCTTTACCATGCAAGATTTTGGACCACCTCAGTTATGGTGACCAAGTTTTTAGTAAACAAGTCAAAATGTAGCAACCGTAATTTAGGGCTTGCTTGTGACTCAGACTTTGTACCTACATAAGAGAGTAAGAGGGGGTAAGAACTTCCGTTATTCTCATATATGCATGGACTATCTGGCCCTTGAGTCTGGGGACACAGGAATAAGCAGGCCTACTAGTCCACTTACTATCTCTGAACCTAATAGTGGAGAGGGCTGAACTGACAGATCCTTGACTCCACTTTACTTACCTGTCATTGGTCTGAGTATCAAAGCCACCACAGGCAGACTACGATCTTCTGGTATAGCAATGGAGGAATTGTGACTGACTCAGGTCATATCTACACTACAAACTTTGGATGCAAGTTGAATCATCATATAGCCACCGAAGTTTGTAATTGCTGGGGCATGTGGTATACCTGTCTGCTTGCATCAATGCTGTGCATAGGCACCATGAGTGCTTGCATGGCTGTAAAGTGCATTGCAGCATGGGTAGGTATCCCAGTGTGCCAGGTGTCGCTGTTGTCATAGCATTCCTTCTCAGATCTGAACCTTAGAGTTCAGAAAATGAGATACTAGCACCTGAATCCTCTAAGCTTAATTACCAGCTTAGATCTGATAGCACCGCCACCACCCAAAAATATAGTGTTTTGGGGCACTCTGACCACCCCAACCTTCCCTGGGGACCCCAAGAACCCAGATCCCTTGGGTTCTTAAAACAAGTCTTGAATCTGTTTATGACAACTGTACAGCACACTGCCTTGTGGGACACTTTTGCTGTGTGTTGTAGTATAGTAATGATTTGCCCAGGGATTTCTGGGAGCTAGGTGTCAAGTTCCCAGCATGTAACTTTCTCCATTCCATAATACATCCCATAATTTTGGCCTCATTTTATTTTGAAAATCTCACAAACCCACGCAGTACTTTTTGGTTTCTGTGGATATCTTCAAGAGGAGTTTATTGATGGGCATAACTGGAGGGAGGGAGAAATTTGAGGTTCCATGGAGCAGCTGCAGGCGGTGGAATGCCACTTCTGGGCCTGAGGAATGAGCACTTAGTCTTGGCATCATGTCATAATGCCCACTTGGGACAATGAACAGTGGCTGCAGAACCTCTGGATACGACAGGCCATGTTCCTGGATCTGTGTGCCCAACTCACCTCATCTGTGTGCCTAGTGTAGGGACAGGAGAATGGAACCTACATTGACACTGGAGAAGTGAGTGGTGGTCATGCTCTGGAAGCTTGCAAAGCTGGATTGCTACTGGTCAGTGGGGAAATAATTTTGGAGCTGAAAAATCCATCATGGGGGCTGTTGTGGTGGAAATGTATAGGGCCATTAATCGTCTCCTGCTGTGCAGGACTGTGACTCTTGGCAGTGTACAAGAAATAATGGATGGATTTACAGGAATGGTGTTCCTGAACTGTGATGGGATGATAGATAGATAGAATGTATATCCCTATTTTGGCACCAATCCACCTTACTACTGAAAGCATAAGCAGAAAGGGCTACTTTTCCATGGTTATGCAAGCACTGGTGGATGACTGTTATCAATTAAGTATCCAGTGTGGACTAGTCAGGGAAGATGCATGACACAAGGATCTTTAAAAACACAGGACTGTTCAAAAGCTGCACACAGGGATATTATTATTTTCTAAGTAGTGGATTACTACAGTAACTTCTCACTTAGTCGTCCTGGTTAACATTGTTTCATTGTTACATTGCTGATCAATTAGAGAACATGCTTGTTTAAAGTTGCACAATGCTCCCTTATAACATTGTTTGGCAGCTGCCTGCTTTGTTCACTGCTTGCAGAACGAGCAGTCCGTTGGAGCTAGCTGGTGGAGTCTTGGAACCAGGGTGGACCGGCAGCCCCCCATCAGCTCCCCGCTTCCCTAAGTTCCCTGTGTGGCAGCCACCCAGCAGGCCATCAATTGCCGGCAGTTCAGCCATCTCTCCCCGACCTGCCGTGTGCTGCTCCTGCTCTCTGCCTTGGAACTTCTCCCAGAGCCTCCTGCTTGCTGTGCTGGGGACTAATGTCAGCTTGTCCCCCTCCCCCCTGCTCCTGCCCTCTGTCTTGGAACTTCTCCCAGAGCCTCCTGCTTGCTGTGCTGGGGACTAATGTCAGCTTGTCCCCCTCCCCCCTGCTCCTGCCCTCTGTCTTGGAACTTCTCCCAGAGCCTCCTGCTTGCTGTGCTGGGGACTAATGTCAGCTTGTCCCCCTGCTCCTGCCCTGCCACTTACTCCATCTCCATAGAGCAGGTAGGACACGACAGGGCTCAAGACGGAGGGAGCTGGCTGGCAGCAGCTGCTGTCTCAACTTGCTGATCTACTTAAAAAGGCAATGTACTTAGAGTGGGTCAGAGTACTTAAAGGGGCAATGCACACCTCTCTCACACACACAGGGTATGTCCCTCTGTCTCCCATGCTGAATTCCCTCCCTCCATTTGTGCTGCCTTGTAGAGTGAGGCTACACTAACAATGCGTTAACCCTTGAAGGATCAGCTGAGCGCTAGTTCGTCATTTAGCAGCAAGGCATTCCCTGGGAAATATCCCACCTTCTGACTTCACCGCCTCAGCCAAGCGTCACAGTCATCATTGCTGTGTACAGTATTAAATTGTTTGTTTAAAACTTATACTCTGTGTGTGTGCATATATAGGTGTGCGCACGCGTGTGCATGTGCGTGTGTGTGTATATATATATGTGTATATAATCTTTTGTCTGGTGAAATTTTTTCCCTTGGAATGTAACCCTCGCCTCCTTTACATTAATTCTTATGGGTAAATTATATTCGCTTAACATCGTTTCACTTGAAGTTGCATTTTTCAGGAACATAACTACAATGTTAAGCGAGGAGTTATTGTACTAGCAATGTAGAAATGCCAACAGTGATTCTGGGTGACCCAACCTAGTTCTTTCTCCCTTTCCTCATGAAGCCATACACTGGCCACCTTGAGAGTGCTAGAGAAAAATCCAGCTATCGGATCAGTAGATGCAGAATGACTGTGGAACGATACTTTTGGTAGATTAAGAGTTACTCACTGGTATTGTCTATTCACTAGATTAGATCTCAGTAAGTAAAAATACCTACGGTTATAGTTCCATACTGGATATTTCATAATGTATGGGAGGCAAAGGGAGAAAAGCTACTGCCAGGGTGATGGGGCAAAGTGGAATGACTGCTGAAATCGAACAGTCAGACTCAAAAGCTATTATAAGAGCCCAACTTGGAGCTATATGTTTGAGAGGGGTCTGGTCTACATTGAAATTTTGCATTGGCATCAGTTACATCTCTTAGGGGTATGCTGGCCTAACCCCACTGTGTAGACAGCACTAGATTGACCAAAGAATATGTCCATCAATTTAGCTATCTCTTCTCAGGGAAATGGATTAACTACAGCAAAGGAAGGAATCCTCCTGTCACTGTAGTGAGTGTTTACGCAGAAGCACTACTGCGGTGTAGCTGCCTCGCTGTAGCTTTTTAAGTGTAGACATACCCAGAGGCTTTAAAGGTTCATTTTCGTAATCTGCCACAGTAATGTTCTGTCTTGAAATACACAAGAAAGACACTATGTACTATTTTTTTCCTGCTGGTATCTGTTCTGTTATGCCTGCTGCAAATTTGAAATACTGCTGGGCCTGCAGCTTTTCCTGCCACTACAAACTCTATACGGTGCTTGCTGTACTTCTGTAAATATGACTGAATGTTTTCCTGAGGTTATGAATTCTGAGTTAGCTAGTGTGCATTTAGAAGTACTGTTTGATTTCCTGACTGCCATTGCGTGTTCTGTAATATCTAAAAACATATTTTTGTATCTAAAAACAAAACATTGAGTGCAAAAAGCCAGTGTACAAAATCAAAGTGCAAACAAACACATACAATGTCATACAAACTTCAAACATAACTTAACAGGGCAAAACTTTTACAATTCCTATCAGAAAGGAAGTAAAAACTTAGGTCTGTGTAACCCAGCTCTGAGATGTGGCTGCAGCCTTCTCCTTTTTCACCTCAGAGGTCTTGATTCTAGGTTCCCCTAAAAAGATGCCTGGTTCCTCCACCCAAGGAAATCTCTACTAGTGGCAAGAACGCAGAAGGCCTATCCCTTGGGAAAATATTCAATACCCAACTGCATCTAGAGGAGAGTCAGGATACACAAAAATAAAATAGTTATCACAGTTCCTAGAGTAATAAAACAATATCCAGGCCTTTATTAGGTATGGGGACCTCAGGATAGGGGACAATGAAAAAAAGGGATTAAGATGATAATAGACAAAATTACTACATAAAATTTACCCCTCCCAACACTTAGAGCCAATACATACCACCCTGCTTCCTCCCAGTGCCTGCATAGGCAAACGGTCAGTTTAGACTCAGCTTTTGATGAGCGCTGAAATCTGTTGCTGACTTAAAACACAGTATCAAAATAAACAAACAAGGTTTTTTGTAAAAGTATCAACACGAAGTGGTGGTTTGTGACTTTTTTTTGACAGGTGAGGTACAGATGCCACTATAGTCATTTGCACCTCTGCCCAATGTATAACTGAATAGCTTTTAAAAGCTCACCTTATTTATACTGAAGTAGCAACAGCTGGACCTGGGAGCTGGATCTGCCACCGCTTCTGTCCCAGACTGGCATGTGGGATGGAGCATGAGGTGGGCCTGGGGCTTGTTGGTGGCTCCTCACACACCAGGGCCTACTCTGGAGGGGAGGGCGCCAGAGATGTACAGGCTGCATCCCCGGCCCCTGGAAACCTCCTGTAGCCTGGGCTTAGCTGCCGCAATCATATGTGGAATCACCAAGCAATGGTTACCACAGCAAGATCCTTATAAAGTGACTCCTGGTTGTGGTAAATTGCCATGGGAGCTCCTTGGGTCATTCTTAGCTATACCAAGATTTGAGCCTCATGCAGCACTACATTCTTTGAACTTTCTGGTGACATTCTGCTACTGGGGAGAACGAGTTGTGACATTTATATCAAAACACAATTTGCTTTAATATCTGCATATATTTATCAATTAAATAAATAAGAATATGTCAAATGTATTTTGTAGCTTCAGGGAATTCTCGGTTAGCCTGTACCTCACTTGCCTGGGCGTGTGAGCTGCCCTGTGCAAACAGGCTGGCTCTTGGTAGCTTGACCGTGCCTCTCTTCTTGGCCTCCTGGGTTTCTGCTCTTTGCTACAATGACATTGTTCAGTGTCCCAGAAATCCCCAAAGGGCTTTGTAGTGTAGCCCAGCCTTCAGAGGCACCTCTGAATCTCTCCAGCCAGTTGTGATCGTGGAAACATAGCAAAATGAGGAATGTAAGCACAACTCTTCCCCTTCATTTTCCACAGAAGGTACAGTCCATTCAGTGCCCGAGCACCAGCAAAGTTTTCCCTCTTTCCTTATGGCCCAAAAATAAACAGATGGAGTTTATAATCCATTAAAGCTTGTTAAAGAAATAAAGGACATTCCTAACCCAAGAATATTGTTGATTTTTAAGGGCTATGTTGTGACATTAAGCACAGCCATGAGCAAGGGGATATATATAAGCTGTTACCACTCCAGGAATAGTCTCAGGAAGCATTGTGACCCAAGGCATGTCTACACTGCAATAAAAGGCCCACAACACATCTGCAGCAGCCATGGATCCGCTGACTCAGGGTCATGGGGCTTAGTTTGCAGGACTGTAAAATTGCAGTGTAGATGTTTGAGCTTGGGCTGGAGCCCAGGCTCTCAGACCCCACAATGGGGAGGGTCTCAGAGCCCAGGCCCAAGCCCCAATGTCTTCACTGCAATTTTATAGCCCCACAGCTTGAACCCCATTAATTGTAGTCAGCTTACCCAGACTCGGAGACTCAGTGCAGTGATTTTTTTATTACAGTGTAGATATATCCCCAGATACAACTGAGCCCCAGTTCTTCCCCTGCTTTCTTCTTGCTCCTGGGAAAGAAGGAAATTAGTAAGCCAAGCCTTGAGCTTTCTACATGTTCCTTTATCTTACAAGACTCCTTTATTTCCCTACCCTCAAGCTTCTTGAGTCTTCTGATCCACATGCACCTCCTCTAAATGAAGGTGAAGACCTTTTTTACTTCTTTTGAAAGGCTTCAGTAATAGTTCACTCACCACGTGGAAGTGAATTGTGTAGCTCAAAACTCCCACTTAGAACCACATTCTCCCCAAGGTATTTGCAAAAGGCATTCTAGCCATGCCTCTCAGACCTTGTCTATAGTAGCCGCCCTTCTCTCATAGACTTGGGGTGGAGGGGTCACAGGGACTGGAGGAATATTGTCTGGTCCAAGAACAAGCCGCCGATTTGACCTACTGTTGCTTTCAGTCCCTGATCTTCCAGTATCCCTTTCCCTTGTCCACTGCTTCCATCATGCATTAAATTCCTGTCACATAGCTAGGAGGTAAAGTGAGAAATAATTTTAACTCCTCTCTGGCTGTTAAATAAAATGGTACTAAAACTGAGTTTACTCATTATCTACTGACAAGTTTATGGTCTTTTAAAATTAATTATATGGAAGTTAAACCTGGGAGGCATTCATTTTATTTAGAAATCTGAAATCTTATGGCATTTAGTGATACCTTTGTGTGCTTAATTATATTGTTCATCCTTATAGTTTATCCACATGATTTTTTTTCTTCCAACTGTAAGGCATTTACTTTGTTTTCCTTTGTCCTTCTACCTAGGAATCCTCACTCCACAAAGCTACTGTACTTAAAAACAGCTACCAGTATTCTAAAATTGCCTGTTGCCTTGGTAATCCGAATGCATGAGTACTTGCTGATTATCTATGTTTGAGAGTTGCATTGTTCGCAGTGCGCCGCCTCTGCTATGTTTAATCTGAGATAATGGCAGCCTGAAAAATTCCTTTTGTTCCCAGTTTTGCCATTTTGTTCAGAAGAGCTTTTAAGGGCAGCAACTTTTACAATAAACTGAACTTCTGTGCAGGTGTTTATTACTTTTGACCCCACTTCTGCCAACCCAAATGACCTCCAGAGAATGAATTAGAAGTTTGCAATTGAGACTGGTGGGTTGATCGAGTTTCTTTTGGAAATGTAAGCAATGTTAAATGGAATGAAATTATTCAACCAATTGGTTTTCACTTTTTGATCAAGGCAAAATAATTAAATGAATTGCTTTTGCTTTAAATTAATGAGAATTTTGCACCCAATTCCAGTCGCAACTTTGAAAACCCTATCCTTAATTTGTTCTCTCATGTGAGATAAAATCTAGTAGTGTTTATGTTGTTTTTCTATTTCCTGTGTCAGGGTTTTCTTTTTCAATCTAAGTGTGTAACTCAAATTATTCCTGTTTGTCTTTTAATATTCAGTTTTAAGACTTCTTTTCTTGTGTGTGTGTTTGGCCTGGAGAGAGATGGGAACCAAAACCATAAAGGATTTGTAGCCAACTTATGTAACTTTTACACAGGGGCACTAGGCCTGCATAACTGCTCTTTGCTGACAGATGTTACATATATATCTGTTAAAATGCAAAAAGTAAATACTTTTAGATTTTCTCAACTGAGAGACTGGAATATTGCCTGGGGACAGTTGTGAAAGTGAAAATGGCCCAAAATAAAGGTCTGGAAGAGACGGGGGTGGAAAAGGGGACAGAAACTACCAATGACTGATATGTCAGTCAGATGAAGGATTTTCCTTCTCAATATTCAACTACTCTAAGCTAAAATAAAAGGGAAAAAAATGTTGAAAAGCAGATATTTGATATTAAATATATGTTGGGAACCATGGATAGTAGATTTATATGTAAGAGAATTGCAAAGCTTACAACTGTTTCAAACTGTTTTGTGGTATTTAAACATTTGGTCTGATCCTGCTGTCCTTTCCCATGAATATTATAACTCTAATTGAAACTTTTGCTTGTAAAAATGTCCTAGTAAAGAGGGTGGGAGGAGGGAATGCCTCCTTCATTGAAGAGACAACAACAACAAAAATAGTTTTGAATCTTGGCCGATGAATCCTAGTCCCCAATTCAGCAAAGAACTTGCTTAATTTCACACACACATGCTTCATTTCCATTGATTTCACTAACAAACTGTGTTCTTTTCTCTAAGTGCATGTTAATGACACTTCTTTAATATTTCATAATCAACTCTTCCAGAACACCAAGTTACTAGCATAAACACTCCACTTTGAGAAATATACTCGTGGTGCTGTAGAATCGGTTGTGGGCAGTAGAGAGACCTGCAAGCATTGTAAAAAGCCTATGCTTGGTCTCGTGTGTGTCATAGTTTCAGGGTAATTGTACCTTTTAATCCCTTCACCATGGTCTTGTCTGGGAATGCCCCTCAGGTCTCAGGAAATGGTTTGCTGCTAAACTGGGAGGACATACCAAGTAGGGTCCCACAGGGGCCTCTCCTGGGTCCAGAGCTATTCAGTATTTTCATTAATGACTTGGATAATGGAGTGGAGAGTTTCTTTATAAAATTTGTGGATGACAATAAGACAGGAGGGGTTTTAAACTGTTTGGACGTCAGGATTAGAATTCAAAATGACCTTGACAAATAGGAGAATTGGTCTGAAATCAACAAGATGAAATTCAATAAATACATGCAAAGTACTACACTTAGGAAGGGAAAATCAAATGGACAAAGACAAAGTGGGAAATAATTGGCTAGACATTAGCCAGAAAGGGATTGGGGGATTATAGTGGATCACAAATCTAATATAAGCCAACAGTGTGGTGCAGTTGTGGAAAAGGCTAATATTCTGGGATAAGACACGCGATGTAATTGTCCTGCTCTACTCAGCACTGGTGATGCATTAGCTGAGTATCATGTACAATTTCAAACACCCCACTTTAATAAAGTTGTGGTCAAATTAGAGAGAGACCAGAAAACAACAAAAATGACGAAAGGTTAGAAAACCTGACCTATAGTGAAACATTTGACAAAAAAAAAAAGTGTCTTGTAGTCTTGAGAACAGACTGGGGGAGAGGGGCACTAATAAGTGTTTCAGTATCATAAGGCTGTTATAAAGAGGATTGCGATCAATTTTTCACTGTGTCCACTGATGGTAGGACAGGATGTAATTGGCTTTATCTGAAGCCAAAGAGATTTAGGTTAGCTATTAGGGAATAAATTCTAATTATAATGGGTAGTTAAGCACTGGAATAGGTTACTAACAGAGCTTGTGGAGTCCCTGTTACTGGAGGTTTTTAAAAACAGGTTAGACTACACCTGTCAGGGATGGTCTAAGTATACTTGGTCATGCCTTAGTGCACGGGGATGGACTAAATGACCTCTTGAAGTCCCTTTCAGCCCCACATTTCTATGATTCAACCTTTTATTCCAAAGCTCTTTCTTTGTTTTGTTGGGCCTTTGCTACCCTTTTGAACCAATACATGCAAATCACCCCACGGATGGTATTTCTCTGGAGCTGTTTCCAATGTCAGGGGCTGCAGTAATCATCTCCCACTGTTTTTAGTTACTGGAGGAGCTCTCCCATGGAGTTGAATACAATACAATGCCTATCTCACAATGATACATAGACTGTTCCATAATTTAATACAATACGGTCCCTGAAGACACTGCATGTGGCTGCAATATCTGTCACGTGGTATAATTATTTCACAACCCCCCAAAAACCATTGCAGCTTTTTGAAAATAGTCACCTAAATTAAATGGCATAGGCTGGTGTGCTTTAAAATAACCACCGTGAAAGTGCCTTTCAATAATTCACAGCACATTAGAAGTGAATATAGTTGTTGTTTACCATAAACTTTGGAATGTGACATTACTGAAATAGTCCAATTCTTCCTGGCTATGATTCATTAGAAGCTCTGTTAAATGAGCATTTTTATGTATTTACAGTCAAGCTGGAGCTGCTTGTTGATTCTTAGATCCTGTGATGACAGAGAGATCACATCAAGGCTGCATACCTACAGAGCAATTATCATTTTCTAAGAACTCTGTCATAAACAGATAAGTAAGAGTTAATAGAACAGAAGTGCTTCATATCTCTTTGCCTGGAAAGAGTTAATAAGAACAGTGAGCCTGGCTGTCACCTGACCAGAGGACCAAGCAGAGGACAGAATACTTTCAACTCTTGAGGGAGGGAAGTTTTTGTGCTGTGCTGTTAGATTTTGGTGGTTGTTCACTCTGGGGGCTCAGAGGGATCAGACGTGCAACCAAGTTTCTCTCCAATCTCCCTGATACAGGTTCTTATAGATTCAAAATAGTGAGTACTAGATAGATAAAGCGAGTTAGGCTTATGTTTGTTTTCTTTATTTGTAAATGTGTATTTAGCTGAAAGGATTTTAATTTGTACTTGTATACTTAGGCTGGGAGGGTGGTCCCAGTGTCTATAGCTGAAAGACCCTGTACCTATTCCATTTTAAATTTACAGAGATAATTTTTACTGTTTTTTCTTTCTTTAATTAAAAGCTTTTCTTGTTTAAGAACCTAATTGTTTTTTTATTCTGGTGAGACCCCAGGGGACTGGGTCTGGATTCACCAGGGAATTGGTGGGGAGAAAGGAGGGAAGGGGGAGAGAGAGGCTAAATTCTCTCTGTGTCAGGATTACTTTCTCTCTCAGGGAGAATCTGGGAAGGGGAAAGAGAAGGAGGGAGGAAGGTGAATTTTCCTCTCTGTTTTGTGATTTAAGGAGTTTGAATCACAGTGATCTTCCTGGGTAACCCAGGGAGGGGAAGCCTGGGAGTGGTAACGGTGGGGGAAAGGGTTTACTTTTCTTGCGTTAAGATCCAGAGGGTCTGGGTCATGGGGGTCCCTGGGCCAGGTTTTGGGGGGACCAGAGTGTACCAGGCACTGGAATTCCTGGTTGGTGGCAGCGCTACAGGTTCTAAGCTGGTAATTGAGCTTAGAGGAATTCATACTGGTACCCCATCTTTTGGACGCTAAGGTTCAGAGTGGGGAATTAGACCATGACAAACTCTAATCAGGTCTTGTTACTTCTGAGGCAATATAGGTGCTATATAGGATTTTTATGCATTTTATTAATATTATTAGATGAAATATTTCTAACATTCTGTTTTATAAAATTGTCCCAAAGGGTAATTAAAGAAGCATGTGCTACATCATCAAAACTATTCCAGAAAGTTTAGCTTTTTTGTAGCTTTATTATTCTGT
Organism: Gopherus flavomarginatus; assembly: GCF_025201925.1. Taxonomy (NCBI): domain Eukaryota; kingdom Metazoa; phylum Chordata; order Testudines; family Testudinidae; genus Gopherus; species Gopherus flavomarginatus. The sequence goes on along the minus strand of NC_066624.1, from coordinate 102,114,777 downwards.
AGCCAAATACGGCCACTTCCCCTTCCAGTCATGATTGCAAGGACCAGTTCCTATCTAATCCATAATGACACATCCACATCTATTTTCAATCACAGGCTAACTACAACAATTGCATACATGAAAACATAGAGTTAGGAAAGCATTTAGCTGTCTTTAATGTGCTAAGTGTTGTGACCTACTTTTGGAAAAAGTTCATTGTGCTGTTGGCTTTTGCTCTTCCTTTAATCTCCCTCCTCTCATCTGGTCTATTCATCACATTTATGGGGGAAAGAGGAAAGTCAGCACCATGTGACCAGTCAGCTTGCCATGGACTAGCACCAAGCACTCGAAAGACCATAGGCCAGAGTTAGGAGACCTCAGATCAAGACTAAATCTGGATGGATTGTATTTTTTAAAATAACATTTAACTGAGTGGTTTCTTTATACCAGTTCAATATACGTGATCTCATTCCAGCCCATCATGAAAGAGAATGGAGACATGGATGTGTTCCTCAGCCCACTCTACTGCCAAGCTTGCCATCTTCCTTTTCTCCCTTGTAAATTGCTGCTTTATTATTTGGCATCTGACACTTTGCAAGCAATCCTTCTGAGTGGAAAGAGTCAACTAGTTCTGGAGTAATCCTAGTGAAGCACCTTGTAAAAGCACACAGAGAATATTGTGTGTTGGTCAAGAGCATGGCCTGTGGTTTCTGAAAACTGTGTATCATTGGCCAAAACCCTTTCCTGAGGTGATACAACCCTTTGTTCTGCAATAGCAGTTCTAGGCTGGCTGTGCAGGTGCTCTGTCTTGGCATTCCAGAGGATTTTTTTTCTTTCAGTCTTCTGTACACCCCCTGCATAGAGGCTATTCACTCAGAACATGTAGGAAAGTTTAAATTCTTCTGTCTTTGATCACTTAAGAAAAGCTTTCTCACACAGTGACACATTTGTGAGGATTAGAGCTAGGCAATTTTTTTCAGACAAATAGTTTATTTGCCGAAAAATGTAGTTTTGAGTCAAGTGAATTTGGGTCAAATTCTGCAAATAATCCAGATAAAAGGAAAAGTGTAAATAAAGAATTCCAAAAATATTGAAATATTTTGACTTTTCTTTTCAAAACATTTTGTTTCAAAATTTAGGTAGATTATTTTTTTTAAAGAATATAAAAAAACAAAAACAAAATATTTATCCTCAGAAGAAGTGACTCTGAAAAAGATTTGGGGGTTATAGTGGTTTATCAGCTGAACATGGACTCCCAGTGCAATGCAGGGACCAAAAGAACTAATATGATTTTTGTATCCATACACAGAAATCTCAAATAGGAATAAAGAGATTATTTTAACTTTGTATTTGGCACTCACGCTACCACTGCTGGAATACTGTGTCCAGTCCTCATTACCACAGTTCAATAAGGATGTTGATAAACTGAAGAGAGAAGAGAAAACCAGTGAGTGACTAAAGCATTAGAAAATTCTTATAATGATAGATAATGCCTCATATTTATTTATTTATTTGGGGGACTTGTTTAATTTTATCCATTTTTTCCCTACCCCCTGTGGGTTGGGTCTTGTCCCCAGAGAGGGATGGTAGCTTATATGAGTAGGGGGGTCAGGTCCTTCCTGGAAGGTTGGGAGGCTCGGGGGTAGGGTGATGTGGTGAGGGTTGCTGAGCAGCCTGTCCTACAATTTGCCCTGCTTACAGTATTGCTAACCCCAGCTGTTCAAAAATCATGAGTCAGGCTCACCAAAAATCATGAGATTGGCTTTAAAATCATGAGATTATGTAAAAATAATAGATTTGGTGTTCTTGATTTGCCTTCTGCTTTTTGAGCCTATTAAGGTGCACTGGAGTCACATTTTGAAGCTTTCTCACAGCCAAGAGGGCTAGAAACTTACTTTTTCTCTAACAATGAAGGCTGAAATCTCACATATCCACTTGACTCCAGCAGCTGGAGCTTTAAGGAAAACGATAATTATCATGTGACTCATGACAAAATCATGGAAGTTGACAACACTGTGCTTGTGGTGTTCTCTGTTCCAGGTGTTGGGACCTGCCACATGAGTTTGCAGCACCGCCCTGTTTTGGTTCAGCTGCCCTTCTGCCATGATGATGAGGTGGGGAGGGCCAGTTTAAGTGAGTGGCTCTCCAGCGCTGTGTGCCAGGTCACAACATCTGGTATGGGCAGCCAGGCCCAGTCCCCTGGGTGGGAGACACTGCTGAATGGTGAGTCTTTCATTTTATTTGGTTCTGTATTTGTGATAAACACAGGGCTCTAGTAATAGACTCAAGGAGTTCAATCTATTCAGCTTAAAAAGAGAAGGTTAAGCCACGACTTGATTACAATCTATATGTACCTATATTGACAATGAGCCCTTCAATCTCGCAGACAAAGATGTAACATGATCCAGTGATTGGAAGTTGAAGCTAGACAAATTTTGCCTAGAAGTAAGATGTACATTTTTAACAGTGAGAGTAATTAATCCTTGGAATAGTTTACCAAGGATTGTGATGCATTCTCCTTCACTGGCCATTTTTAATCAAAATTGGATGTTTTTCTAAAAGGAAACATAATTTCTAGGAATTGTTTTGGGGCAATTCTATGGCCTTGGAATCTATTAATCTGTTTTTTTCTGGTTTTTTATTTTGACAAGAAACCAAAAATTGTGGTTTTGAGTCAATGGAAAAATGAAATTTTCTTCTGATTTTTTTTTAAATTTTCTCTTCTTTTCTTATTTTATTTTTTGTTCAGAACTAAAAAATTAGTGATTTGCCCAGCTCTAGTTAGGAACGCAGCTGAGCTTGCTGAAACCATTTTCCAAACAATTCCTCTTCCCAGCCTCCCTCATTTCCCATTTTAACTTTCGAGGGCTGCTTAGTTATTTTCTAGCCATGGATATGTACCTCATATTTTCAGCAAAACTCCAAGAGAAGGTTGGAAAAACCACAGCATTAATATTTGTTTTGAAGAGGGAACGCTTAATTACTTTTCTCTATTTAAGCAGAGTATCTAGAGTATTATAATAAAGAGTAGTCATGAACATGGGCAGTGGGTATCAAAGGCCAGGAGAGGCTAAGCCTCCTCTAACCTAGGCCGTGGCCCTGCCCAGGCTCCACCCTGAGGCTCTACCCTCATCCCCCCTCTTCCCTGAAGCTGGCAGGGGCTCAGCTCCTGTCAGCGGCCTGGAGCTCAGGGCTCAGGCCAGGGGCTGGGACGGCCAGGGGCAGCTCGGGGATCGGGCCAGCTGGGACAGCTCAGGCCCGCTCCTCCAGCCGTGGGAGGAAGCGGCAGGGCCTCAGGCAGAAGGGGTGGGACTGGGGCTTGCTTCCCCAAAGGGGGGAGGATTCACCCACTGCTCATGGTCATGAAAATAAAACTCTAGGGTTCTAGCCTCATCTGAGTATCAAGTGTTGTTTTCCTCTTGATCACTGAAATAATTGATTTTGCTGACAATGTAACATCAGCAGGTAAACGACAATGCAAGTTAATGATGTCCAGTTCAACTAGGGCATTGATGTGGGAAGCCAAGGCTTAAAGTAGACTGGATCCAAGAGGGTCATGGCCATCCTTGTCTCCCTCAGCTAGTGTGAGCTGAGCTATATTCAACCTGGCAGATTCAATTCTCAGGGGCATTATGTTCTGTTCCATGGTTGCTTTCAGTTTACATGGGTTTGCATTTAGTTGAACTTTACTTCACTTCAAATATGTTCTAAGAATAACATAAAATTTAATCAAAGTCTAGTTTTGTTTTCCCTACATAAAATCAGAATATAAAACGGGAATTTCTGGGTGAAAAAGCTTGCATTAAAGTTGTAGCCTGTACTGGAACTGAAAGGAGAGAAACATTTTTGGAACTGGGTTTTTACAAATATTGGACCATGTCTAGTTACTTGCCTTTTATTGTCTTGTCTGTCGACAGCTGAAACTTAACCAGGAACAAGTGTTTATAGATTGGCTGGGCTAACATTTACCAATTGCATGTATTAACTCAAGTTAATTGGCAATTAATTCAATTTACAGCCCAACCAAAATTTCTTGACAGACCTTTACTCTGGCATCTTTTTGGTGTCTCTTGAGCTTCTGCATTCCTGTTTCCTCCTTTTCCCCATTCACCCGTAGTCTTTTCTATAATTCTCAATATCCAAGCAACCGAGATGCCATCAATGTTTAATTCTGTGCAGTCCTTTCCCCATGACACTCCAGGGTAGAAGAGGTTTTATTTTATTTTTTTTATAATACTCAAAGTTACATTTTTTTTCTGCTGAGGGACAATACAATCCATTGCTTACTTGCATCCATCTGTTGCAGAGCATACAGCACCTGACTTTGGGGAGGGTTTATGAATAGAGCACTGAGAGCAATTAGCATTTGAATTAAAGCTACCTGTGGATAACAACAGGTGATTGCCCTATTTAACAGCTGCTAAGTGGTGTTATTTGCCAGCTACAGACTACAGGCTGAGTGAATTGTATGCATACAAATGGAAGTTACTGTGCATACAAATAGAGCAAAATTAACAGGATATTTTTTAAAATTGCAGTTATGATATATGGGTATTAATTCTAAACTTGCAGTCACTGGCAATGTGTTACGTATATGAGGTATTTGGGGAACAACATATTCAATGTTGAAGTCTTAAAACACTTTGCAATCTAGCATTTTGTTCTTCAAGTCAAAGCTTGATGTCAACAACCATTTTAGAGTGATTCAGCTGACTGTGAAGTGGGAAAACTGTAAGAACAGAGCACTTAGAGCAAAGCAAAGCAAAATAACCTACAACATAGGCTTATCAACTGTGAGCCTTTTAAAAGTATGGTAGTGCTACTGTTGCAGTTCACTCTCCTTGTTGTTAACTCTCCTTCCCTAGAAGGAGGGTCGTTTTGAACATTTGCTTAGCATATGGATGTTCATCTTCCTTTTGAGTATATGCAGATTCTGCCCACTGGTTCTGCATCCAGTGCTATCCTTGAACATTTTCCTTCTTGGTTGCACCAATTTTCATCAGCAACTTTTTCCTTTGCTCAAAGTTATCCTTGTTAATTTATTTGATACATGATTTTTTTCAGGGTGTTTTTCATGAGGCTTTCAAACCTATTCTAACTGATGGTTTCCTTACATTTTTTTCTTACATTTTTAAAATGGTTTTTGCTGGATGTGTGCAATGTTACTGTTATCAGTGGCTTCCTGAGCATGCTACAAATACAGTCCTCCCAAGTGGAAGCTGATCAGGACTTATCCCTTTCTTGGGAGTATTGCACCCATTGTCATATGATTCACACAATGTGGCATGCAATTTGCCCAGAGGGGAGACTGTGTTGCATGATGGGAGATGTAATCCTGCCAGGGAAGCCAGCCAATGGAGGCATCAGGCACCTGAATTACAATTTCTATGAGGCAATGTGGCACCACAGGAAGATTCAGTTTAATATTGACCTGATTCAAAACAAAATATTTTGGATCACTTCAACAAACTGAAATATTTTATATGGATCGAACTAACACAAAATGAAATGATTTGTTTTTTCTGATGAAATATTGTACCATTTAGGCAAAATCAAAATTTCAGTTTTCTGGAAACGACTGTTTCCATTGAAAACCATCTTCACCAGCTCTATTTTTCAGCAGATGCACTGTCTGCTCTTAGGGTGTGGATTTTCAGGCAAATGCTGCTGGTCTCTTACAATCACTAAAACCATTAAATTATGTCAGTCAGAACTTGGAGCTTTTTAGGTCTGAAGTACAAATAGAGAGGAAAGAGTAAAATACTAATAGCAGTTGACATATGTTCTTATAAGATCAGTGTTTATATAAACTCACGTTAACATGTTAGTGTAGATATACTGCCTAACATCCTGCATCTTCTGGAGTTCAAAGTGATTAACATTAATTGTGCATGTGAAAAACTTAAACAGATTAGAATGAATGTGACAAATTTTAATAATATGTGATATGCAGTATCGTTGTACTCATGTTGGTCTCAGGATATTAGAGAGACAAGGTGGGTGAGGAAATATCTTTTATTGGAGCAAATTCAGTTGTTGAGAGACAAGCTTTCAACTTACACAGAGCTCGAGCTCTGCGTAAGTTTTCCAGTCCTGAAGAAGAGTTGTGTGTATGCTCGAAAGCTTGTCTCCCTAGCAGAAGCTGGTCCAATAAAAATGCCAACCTTGTCTTTTTAATAATGCTTGATGTCTCTTCTTAAAGGGTTTATCCTACTATGTGTTTGAGATTGACTGGCATTTAATTTCAGTTTATCTTTGAAGTATCAACTGTAGCTATGCAAATTTATGCTGTAAATATGCAGTGAGTTAAGACTGACGATTAACTGATTGGTGGTGGAATGGTTCTGAACCCATATAAATTTAAGGGGTACACAATAGTTGGATCTTTAAACTTAGGGAAAAGTCCTTTTTATTCACTGACATTTGTCATACAGAAGACTTCCAGTCCCATGCACAGGGCCACTTTGGCATAACAGTAAGGTTTCAATGCTTGGATGAGACAATGGTTCTGTGAAGAGGGAGTTAGGTTTATTAGGAACTTTGGAACCTTCTGGGAAAGGAGGAGCTTTTACTGGAAGGATGGGCTCCACTTAAACCATAACAAAACCAGGTTGCTGGCAGGGAAAACTGAAAAGGTTTAGAAGAATTATAAAATTAATGGCTGGGGGAAAGCTGGTGGGTGTAGAGGAGCACATGGTTCAGACAGACACATCCCTTGGAGGAGGATCTATTATCCAGTAAAGAAAAGAGGATGGAAATTGATAAAGTACAGGTAAGAACTGAAGAGAAACAGTCTGACGAAAGTGTCCAGTTACATCACATGAAAGCAGATAACTATATATTGACAAATTTTATAAGTGCTTATGTACAGTGCTAGAAGTCTATATTCTAAGATGTTTGAACTTGAGTTCCTGGTATTAAATGAAGATATTGATGTAATTGGCATCACAAAAACTGGATTTGACCATGATAATCAATGGGATATGGTAATACTAGGGTATAAAATAAGATAGGAATGATAGAGTAGGTCATGCTTGTGGGGGAGTGGCACTATATGTGAAACACAGCAGAGAATCAAATAGAATCAAAATCTTAAATGAATCAAACTGTACCATACAATCTCTATGGATATAAATTCCATTCTTGAACAATAAGATTATAGCAGTAGGAATATACTACAGACCATCTGATTAGAATGGTGATGTGATTGTGAAATGCTCAGGGAGATTAGAGAGGCTACAAAAACAAAAAACCCAACAGTAATGGGGGATTTCAACTATCCCCTTACTGACGGGATACATATCTCATGATGGGATGCAGAAATAACATTTCTGGACACCATTAATGACTGCTGCTTTGAGCAGCTAGTCCTAAAGGTAATTCTTGATATATTCTTAAATGGAGGACAGGATCTGGTCCAAGAAATGAATGTAGCTGAATTGCTCAGTAATAGCAACAATAATGTAATTAAATTCAACATCCTTGTAGGGGGGAAAATACTTGAAGAAACCCACAATAGTAGCATTTAACTTCACAACACAAAAATGAGGAAGCAATTTAAAAGGAACAATCACACATGGGTGGCATGTGAGCACCCCCTTCGGGGAGGTTAGTCAAGCAGTCCTGCCCCTTCCACCTAAGGCCCCACTTCTACCCGAGTCCAGAGGAGCCCCGGCTGAACTGCGCTGGGCTGCTGGCCAGCCTCAGCACTAAGTCGCTGGCTTCCAGCTGGAGCTGAGCTCCCTCCAGCTTGGGCGCTGGCTTGAGGGAGAGGGTGGAGCACGGGAATTTGAAGAGTAACTAGCAAGACACAAAAACTAACAGCAATTTTTTTTTTAAGTATATCAGAAACAGGAAGCCTGCCAAACAATTGGGATGGTTAGGGTGTTGAAGTAGCATTCAAGAAAGATGGGGCATGGATTTATACAGTGGCATTGTGATATTTTCTGTCTGCATTCAGTTCTGGTCACCACACCTCAAAAAATATGCATTGGAAATGGAAAAGGTGCAGAGTAGGGCAACAAAAATGGAACGGCTTCCATATGAGGAGAGGTTTAAAAGACTGGGACTGTTCAGTTTAGAAAAGAGATGACGACTAACGGAGGATATGATAGACGTCTATCAAATCATGAATGGTGGGGAGAAACTGAATAAGGAAGTGTTATTTATCCCTTCACATAACACAAGAATCAGGAGTCACCCAATGAAATTAATATGCAGCAGCTTAAAACTAACATAAGGAAGTACTGCTTCATACAATGCACAGTCAACCTATGGAACTCATCTCCAGGGGATGTTGTGAAGGCCAAAGATACAATTTCATTCCAAAAAGAGCTAGATAAGGTCATGGAGGATAAGTCCATCAATGGCTATTAGCCAAGATGGTCAAGGATGCAATTCAATGCTTTGACTGTCGAACTGGGACTGGCTAACAAGGGAATGGATCACTTGATAAATGCCCTGTTCTGTTCATTCCCTCTGAAGCATCTGGCACTGCCCACTGTTGGAATACAGGATACTGGGTTAGATGGACCACTGGTCTGACCCAGTATGGTCATTCTTATGACATCCACATTACAACATGAAGAAAAATGTAATACATTTCATTTATCTTGTACATTTGATCAACCTGTGTACATTCTATCTGCTGATTCATCTCTGCAGGACTATTTTTTTATTTCAACCCCATTCCCCAACAGCTGCCTTTAAAAAAATAACTACCCAGGGAAATATTTTCTTCTTCCTCCCTCCCCTCTCTGCCAAAAAAAGCTGGTTTGATGTGCTGTAAGAACAATATTCTATTCTTGACCAGTGACACATTTCAGGTCCAATATTGCACCAATCACCAGGACTTGACATAAGTGATTTAAATGTTATTGGAGAGTTGAGTCTGCCTAATTAACAGGAGAGTAAGGCACTTGTTTATACAGAGATTGAGATACTGAAACTTTATATTCACTATATCTTAGAGAACCTATTTCAGATCATTCTTAGAGGTGTATATATGTGACTTTACTACTGTGAATATTAGTAGAGATTACAATTACAATTAGAGATTGTAGTTCATAAGAACCATGTGTTCATGTGAACTACAAACATGCATTTGATATTTCATTCACAAACTTACATTTTACTTAATCATTACAATATACAATAACCTGCTGTGCAGTTTAATGCCAATATTTTGATTTGCTTGGCAGTTTTTTTTCCAGTGAAACACCGATTCATCATAAATAGATCTTAGAAAATGCAAATACATCCTTGTTAGAGTTACCACCATATTAATATATGAAAGACGTATGGCATTTTTGATGCTTTATTAGTGCTGCAGCTCATTTTTGTGTTCATTGTGGCATGAAAACCTAACAAAGCATTAATAGTAACTTTTCTGATTTAATTAAGCTCCTGCACTGTAATGCCAGAGCTACTGATAGAATAGCCATTTAATAACACTGTAATGAACATTCAACTGTCACAGCGTTGGAAGGTTTAATGTGGTGGTTTAAAACAACAACATTTTTTCTCATAGTTGTTCTTGAGCTATATTCAATACTAGCCTCACTTCTGCTTACCTACATCTAACACTAAAGAGAGAAGAATACAAAAGCAAAAGCTTTCCTTATTTAAAATACAAAACAGTCATGTTAAAATAAAACAATCAGCCTCCCTAAGTAAAAAGTAATAGGCCTTCAAATTGTGTTTTTCACACAATACAGCTACAGAAGAATTAATGCTGAAACTAAACTAAAGGTTAATAACCTACAGCGAATGCATCGTGCTAAAGGAATATGACACGTTCCTTTTAGAACGGGGCCAGACTAAAACAACTGACCTGTTTGGATAAACCTGAGTACCTGATCTGCTTTTGTGGATTATGCAAAAGTATTAGACCACAGCTTTCTCTGTTATAGTAAAAATTCCACATGTGGCGCACCAATTATCAATATATATGGTGTCAGGGTTCCCTCCCCACTCTGAACTTTAGGGTACTGATGTGGGGACCCGCATGAAGACCCCCTAAGCTTATTTCTACCAGTTTAGGTTAAAGACTCCCCTGGGCACAAATCCTTCCTTGTACTTTGGATTAGGTAATGCTGCCACCACCAAGTGATTTAAACAAACATGTAGGGAGGGCCACTTGGAGCCCTATTTTCCCCAAATATTCCCCCAAGCCTCTACACCCCTTTTCCTGGGCAGGCTTGAGAATAATATCCTCATCAATTGGTACAGGTGAACACAGACCCAAACCCTTGGATCTTAAAACAATGAAAAATCAATCAGGTTCTTAGAAGAAGAATTTTAATTAAAGAAAAGGTAAAAGAATTACCTCTGTAAAATTGGGATGGTAAGTACTTTACAGAATAACAAAAGATTCAAGAACACAGAAGATCTCCCCTCTAGGCAGAAACTTAGTTACAAAACCAGGTATAAACCTCCCTCTTAGACAAAGGAAATCACAAGCCAAAATAAAAGTAAGCTAAGGCATTCCTTTGCTGGTGCTTACTAATACTAATGGAGGTGGATGGCTTGCTTTCTTGATCTGTCTCCAGCAAGCACACAGAACAAACAGACCAAGCCTCCCTCCACCCCCTGAACGTATCTTGGTCCTTTTGGTCAGGTGCCAGCCATTTTACCTGAGCTTCTTAACCCTTTACAGGTAAAAGGATTTTGTGCCTCTGGCCAGGAGGGATTTTATAGTACTGAATACAGGAAGGTTGTTGCCCTTCCCTTCATATTTATGACATAAGGTTACACATTATATCTCAACTCTAAGGACCTAGAGGAAATAAGACAAAATATGGGCCAACCAAATGCTGAGACAACCAGAGAAAGTGCTCTCTAGAATAAACCAGCTTTTTACTGAGAGACACATTTAAAAAAAAAAAGTGAGGAGAAGATAAGGATCTGAACTAGAAAACAGCACAACAACAACTGTTAGGAAGAGGAATAACAAAACATGCCATAAGTGTAATGCATAGATATCTTGTATTTCATAGCGTACCCTGCAAATATATAGGTTTCTGATTTTAGGTTTTAAGTGATAACCCTAAATGCAAACAAACAATAAACATGGTGTTTATCCAGTAAACCTCTACACATTCACTAAATTCATTTGGGACATCACAGTACCAAAGTAGTGAGGTCCTTCTCCCTGGTTTGTATCTAAGGGCTTGACTATGTGGAGCAGTAATGGGGACCCCGGTGGTGTGATTCTGAAGGGCACGAATGTCTTGCACATTTACTGGCCCATATAGACCCTGCTGGTGACTTAGAGTCCCTAGTGCACTTAACATAGTGCTGTTTCGAAACAGCACTGTGTGTGTATACAAAGAGAGAGCCCCGAAAAACTCCTGATTTTTGGACATCTACATAGATCTCAAAAAATTGCTAAAAATAAACCCTGAAAAAACAAAGTTAATAAATCCTCCAAAATAGAAGCCCTAAATATATACAACCCCATGTATGTTGTTCCCATATCAATCACTTGTGAACCCTAACTGCCAAAAAGGTAAAGGCCAAAAAAAAAAATTCTAGAACTTTCCTATAAGTACTAACATACATGTGAAGGCCAGAATGGAAGGGTATATCAGGAAAATATCCTTAAACATGACTGTAAGAATGTAAGGGTGTCCGAAATCCAATAAGTCTTGTAATTTACATCTCCTACACATTACCTCCAAATTTGGGTCTGTATACGTTTGTATAGTGTAATCTCTATTCTTGAGTGTGTACACACATGAAATGGGCTTCTTATCAAATAGACCTCCGGTTAATAACACTGCAAATGTATGTATGTATGTATTTTTACTATGCTGATCATTTTAATGTATATAGTGAATACACCTTACATTTCAGGTTCTCATTACCCAGCTGGGGCCTGTGGACATCCTGAATCTTAGTGGTCTGGTGACATGGTGTCCTTGCTATGGATTCCCATCAGATGGAACAATTTAATCTGTGAAGTCCCAATAAGTTTTTGTGTGTGGAGATGTCTGGGTATTTTCTGTTGGCTGTCCATCTAGAATGTTTCCGGTTCTTGTTAGGTGGGTCAATTTCTGTTTCTCATTCATGCTTGTCAAATTTGTTTTGGAAAGTAGCTTTTGGATAATATTTGCATCCTGCTGCTCTTTGGTTATACTTTCAAAAAACTTGTAGTAGTATGTCCAGTATACACTTGTTCCTGCAAGGTGCTAAGCTCATGGAGCCTGATTCAGCAGAACAATTAACTTTAATGACTGCAGTGGGATTACTCATGTTCATATTTACCCATGTGCTTTAATCTTTTGCTGCACTGTGCTCAGTGGTTCAGCACCCTCCAGGATTGAGCCCTGTAGGTAGTCAAATACTACAGTGATGAGAGTTAGAATAGAACCTTTTGATAAACTAAGCTCATTACTGAGATTATTTCACAGTTAAGTAGTTGTCTTGTGATCGCTTGATCATTTCCCACTGCAGGATTGAAGTAAATGGATCAGTAACCATAGGAAGCCAGTGACAAAACTCCTATTGACCTCATAGACTCATAGGTCAGAAGGGACCAATCTGATCATCTAGTCTGACCTCCTGCACAAGGCAGGCCACAGAACCCCACCCCAATGATGCAGGATCAGAACCCCAATGATTAAGGTCTTAGTTTGTTAAACTAGTTTAGCCTTACCTCATTTTGTCAGCTACCTATGAAACATTTCCCATTGATACACCTGCATAACTTAATGTTAATGATACATGGACATCGGTGGGACAACACGGTGCTGTAAACCAAACATAAATGTTTAAGGTTGGGGGCATAAACAAATGCAGGCTAAACCATCTTGTGAGCAGCATATTTCAAAAATACAATTATACTGTGATGGGGTTTACAAGACTCATGCTGGACAAATCTTTAATGAGAGCTTGTGGGCTCAATCAGCCTTGCCCTGCTACACTTGCAATAGGTATCAGGCCTGGAGGAAGGAGTTAAAAAGGAAGAACTGGCTCAGTTAGTGGCTAACTGAGGAAAACAGATCTTTAGTTCTTGGTGAGAATAGCCTGGCTGGAGTTAGGAAGCTGACTTGGGTTGCTGCTGGCCAAGGCCTCCCTGAGGGAAAGAGGCCTGAAGCGAGATTATCATTTGAGTTCATTTGCAATGCCTCATCTATTGGTGCTGAGGGAGACTGGTGCCTGTCAGAAATGCTTTGATGGAACATTGGCCTGCAGCAGGAACCCTAGATGAGCATTAGCTAGAAATGACAGACTCTCAGTAGAAAGGTAGTGTCTAGCTGTGGATTGGGATGGATGACTCTCCTTTTTTATTTTGTTATATTTTTTTTGGAACTTTGGTACTCCAGAAGGTGTAGAACCTTGGTGTGATTTAACCAGAGGGCTGTGTCACTTCAGCAGTAGACCATGTTGGAGATGGTTGAAGACTTTGAGGGAAACTGAAGCAGGGTAAGTGTCATGGTTGGTGAGAAGGGGTGCTGTAGAGACCAACCTTACTACATATACAAAAATCATTAACATCAGTCGTAATTGTTCTCTAACTTGTCTGAATTGGCCTTGTTCACATGCAGTGTGAGTTTTTGTTGGTTAACACTATTGTGCGGGATGGGGGGGCTGTGTGCATATGTGTGTGGGGTTTTTCTACACAGAACTTTTGACACATGAACTCTTCAGGGTTCACTTTTTGGATCAAATCTAATCCACACATCTGGTACACGTGGTGTTCACAGTTGAAACCTCCCAGCATCCTTAAACCTGCAGATTTGTGGTTCACTGACTACCTGAATGAATTATTTTCAATTAATTTGGCACATCTTCAGAGGAACAGATGGCTTCATGTTTACTGCAAAAACATTAACAAATAAACAAAAACAAAAAATCATCCATGAATCTCCCTGGAAACTCTTCAAATACAAGAGAGATCTCAATGATTATCTTACAGTTCCTTCTGAATTATCTTAAGAAAAGGAGTGTTTAACAAGAAAATAACATGTATCATTTACTAAGCAAAGTATCGTATACACGGAGCAGTTGGCTGCATAATAAAGCTGTTATGCATGAAGTTTCTAATAGGACTTCCCCTAGAGTCTAGCAGCTGGGAAGAGAGAAATTAGGGAAGTGTGATGTTGAGTGACTTGAGGAAAGAAAAGCTTAAAAAATAAACAAACATAAAGAAACAGAACACAAGGAGAGAAAATAGCTAAGCTCAGAGAAAGCCCAAGTACTGTGACTGGGAGCACGCATCAGAAGGTTCATATGTTTAATCATCAAGATTCGAATATGGAAACAAAACTTACCCCAAACTACAACTGGTCAAAACGGTTTCCTTTGAAATGTTGTTTTCTGTGGAAAATGACTGTTACAACTTCCACATTCTAGCAGCATTTGTTATAGTTGGGTATTTTATTTTTCTCTTAGTATATCTTTCGGAAGGTATGCTACTAAAATTGCTGTTTTAGTGAAGAGAAACAGAATAGTGATGGTACAAATTATTTTCTCATTTAAGCAATTAAAAAAGGAGGATTTTAGATATACAAGAGAAATGAGAATTGGCTTCAAAGCAATAAACATGCCTAACGTTAAGTGCCACACTGTTCTGCAAGTTATATCTGGTTTATAGCACATAGGTAACATTTACTGTTGAGAGAGACACAGAGAGAGAGACCTCTGCCTCCCCCAGATACACTGTTACAATGAGAGGACAACATAAACTTGGCACTGCTCTTAGAGGATTTCTGGTGTGGACAATGTTTTACTTCCTCTAGGAAGCTTTTCAGTGATAACTCTCCAAATACAGGAGACAACTCCAACAGCCCTTACTTAGTCAAAGTCCCATTGACTCTGTTTGATTTCCTCCCCACCAGCAAAGTAAGGACTGTGTAAAGGTCCCAGGATTTGGTGTTATATTTGGGGAATAGAAAATTCTTATGGAAGTGCAGCTCCTCAGATAATTTCCTACCTAGTTCTTGCCTTATGTAAGAGCAGTCCCAAGTCCAATTTTCCATCTTCTCTTAACACTGATTTATTGTTGTGACAGTGGTCTATGAAAGAGATGTCTGCATATGGAAATAGTTAATAGATGAGGTGCCAGTAAATGGTGTTCAAAAATATGCAGCGTTCTTCCTGGTTTTGGCCCTGCAAAAACCCACATGGTGCTGTGAATGGCTTCTTGTCAGTAGTTCTTTATATGGAGCTCTTAGTCAATTCTATCACAGATCATACTCAGTGTTATGGAGATCTAAGCAGTCAACATCACTGTCAGAAAGTGAGCTGGGCCTGTAAGCCTCCATTCTGACCTGTGCTTGAATCAGGTGACCAAAAGACAAGTGACAGAAATCTGGACTAGGCCCCTGATATAAGAGGGGCTGGCTATTCTTTCCCATAGAGGAAAGTAGACCAGGGTATGGTCTCTCCATGGCACCTTGCAGCTGGGCAGCTAACAACTGGGGAAAAGCAGTCGCCCAGGAGGAGCCAAAACAACTATTGGGCTTAAGCGACAGAAGAAATGGGAAAAGTCTGTGAACCTAAAAAGCCAGGTAGCAAATAGGTGCAGGACAGATAGAAGAGAGGAAGTAGATGGCCACTCCTCTGTATAGGGCCTGGGGCTTGAACACAGGATTGAGATATCAACTGTGCTCCCCTATGTCTCAGCAGTGCCAACAGGAGCGGGTAAAGCTCTTGAACTCAGAGGCAGAAAAGACTAAGATTGGTGGGGTGGAGAGGATGGACTGTGTGTGAAGCTCTGTTGCAAGAGGAAGGGACAACAGAAAATGGTGGTAAAGTGACAGACTAAGATGTGTTGTGTTTAGCAGTTTGCCATGTCTCCATGGAGACAGTGGTCTTATTTCCTATGGGTGTAAACAGGGAGTAACTCTAAAGGAAAGGAGATAATGACACCAGCCCTCATTGTAAAGTGCCTTGAGAACTACTGATGGAAAGCACTAGATAAGAGTGAGGTATTATTATTACTGCTATAGTGGTATAAAACCAATCTGAGCAAGAGCAGCATCAAGTCCAATGTGAAAAATGTCAGCACCATGTTTTGCTGCCTCTGATGCAACTATTGGAATGCTGTAACAATGCTGTTTCCGAGTGAGCGTACGCATTGAATCAATCCAACCAGGGTACCACAAGCTGTGCACGTATGTTGTGTTGAGTGAATCCGGCATTAAGAACATCTTTTATCTTAAGTACTGTAGGGAGGTGGGCTAGTGCTTAAAATTAAAACCATAGTGAAGAATGTCATTCTAATAGTGCCCACAACTGCTGGTATTTTAATGTTGTGTCAGCATTTTTTTAATAAACTCATATTTCCAACAATTTATAACTCAATCATAAACGTTTGCTGTGGGCTGAATTTTGGCAGGCAAGGCTGTTTACTGAAAATTTGAAGGGCTCCCACAGTTCAGGAGGATTCAGTTGCAGGCTATTTATTCCAACGGGGAAATAATTCTAACTGATCTTTTGATTTGATGGCTGAACCAAACCGTGCCCCTCCCACCCCAAATGTCGTTGTGAGTTGATTGAAACTTTTCATTTGACCAGAAATGAAACTGTTGATAGTTTTCAGTTCAATCCAGCTAAATTTCAAAGCAAAATGTCATTTCAAAACAAAAAGTGAACATGTTTCATTTAGAAAATGTCAAAATGAAACATTTTAGTTTTGGAAAATATATTTTTTTTTGGCCAAAATTATTTGCAAGATTTGCCCCATATTCCCCAGCAGCTTAGCTAACCCCAAATTGCAATTTTTGTCAAATAGTTTATTCACTGAAAAAGTTTTGCCCAGTTCTATTCTAAAGCAATATGGGTTATTTGGCCAGAGCACTTGTATAATACAGGAGGAGGTTAGGAGCCAGATCACGATCTTCTGACTCACACCAAGTAGAGCATTTTCTCTGGGAGCCGTCCCACTGAAATCAGTGAAGCACTTGAATTCAAAATTTGCATGTTGGTTTATCTCTGATGCTTATATGACCCTGTAATGGGATTACCTGCCCCATTAAAGGCCTGGGGCAAGCCACTCCTGTTAATTATCAGAGTCAGCTGAAAAAAAGTCAACACATGTCTCAGTTGAGTGTGGAGTAAAAAGTCAAGCTGTGGGAAGGGAGAGTTTCCTGCTGTGGGTCCTGGAGGAAAAAGACTACAGGTGGGAAACCTTCAGAGTTGTGGCTGTGTAGAAAGCCCCAGCTGGAAGTTTTGTTTTTCCTGTTGTGAGTTTGTCGACATTTAGATGATAAACAGAGCCCAGAACCAAGGGTTAAAGACTCTATTGGTGTGGCTGATAATATCTGAGGCTCATTAGGAAACCAATCTTATTACAAGCCGTCATCATTGGAGTATCTGAGTGCCTTACAATCCTTTATATATTTATCCTCGCAACACCCCTTTGAGGTAGGAAAGTCATATTATCCCCATTTTACAAATGGGCCTCCAGCAGCAAAGTCACTTGCCCAGCTCTATGGTGGAGCAGGGAGTTGAACCCAAATTTCTAAAGCTGTAGGCTACTGCTTTAACCACTAGAGCATCCTTCCTCATCTTTATTATTGATACAGCCAAAATGCCAGATCCAAACAGTTCCAACCTTCAGCTCTGGTACTCCCTTTGTCATTTGGGCTCATCCTAAGTAACAGCAATTCAGTGGATAAATCCCCTGTACTATTCAGCACAGAACCCCTGCATCTTTCAACACAGTTCCAGTTTGCATTGCACAATGTCATTATGATTTATTATTGATATCACAGCAGCATTGTGTGACCCTAACAAGGGCTGGGGGATACTCTTGGTATCATCAGGTAAGTCAACAAAGTCTCTGATGGAGGGATCTTGCATTCCAAGTCCCTGATCCTGCACTGTGGTCCAACTGCATGGATCACAATGTAGATTCAGGGCTTAGGAGGACAAGTGCTATCTCAAGGGTGAATATATGCAGGGGGATGGAAATGTAACTGATTTTATTTTAAAAAATGCAGTGTAGTGTATGCTTTGCCTGAGGAATGTGATTTTATTGATCACTGTTTTACTGTGCTATAAATGAGAAACTGTAGATACCCTCTAATGGAGAAACAAGGAAGATAGAATTCAAAATACAGTCATCCACTTCCCATTCTTCCTCTTCTACAGCTCCTTGCTCTTGTCCGACTGATTATTAGAATGTCTTCCATGAGAAGAACTGTTTCATGACAGAACTGTTTTGTTGTACAGTAATACCTCATAGTTTGGTAAGAGTTGCCTTTCAATTAACCATTCATTTCCTGGAAGATGCATGCACGTAATTTAAAAAGTAAAATTATAATTTCTAAAAAACAACCCCCCCATTGATTAATAAGCAGAAATGAAATCCAGTTTTGTAAAGATAAATGAGAGTGTAATTTCTCCCCCATTCCTTCCCTCCTTAAAGATATAAGTAGAGTATATATGTCTTTGTAATGTGATACAGTGGTTGCCATGGAAATATTTTTTGTTTAGTGAAAAGCCATGCAGTCAAAGGCATAAATATCCAGAACCTTTGGCAAGGTAACTTGGACAATGGAATTTCTGAATAAATTTTCATGGGCTTTTTTTATTTTAATGTGGACTCTAGACACGATTCATTCTTTGTGAGCAAAAGCATTTCATTTTCATTAGATGGGTAACTATAATCTTGTAACTGCTTCAGCCATGAGGTGATTTTGTGTTAGACTGTCCTTCATGTTTTCATAGGCTATGGTTCCTTGAAAGACCATGATCCAGGCTTTTCTGTGAGAGCCCCAGTGAATCTAGCCTACTTGAAATACTTTTTCTGTACCTGGTCTATCTTTCAATGGCTTCTTTTTACTCTCTCCCTCACTTTTGCCTTCATGCTTTATGTCATCATTTTCCCACTTAGTTTGGCATGATAAGGATTCCTTTTTTTTTGTGGGGGGGGGGGGAACGGGGAAACAAACCACAATTCTTACATGCTAGAATAATGGAAAGAATTAGATCAAAACTCAGATGGGACCATATAGCCTTGAACTCATGTTTTGTCTGTGATAAATGGAATCTGGACCTTAAAAATTAGGGCATTCTGTTCTGAAACCTGGAATATGTTCTACACCTGATAATTCAGAGAGGTTTTTTTTTGTCAGGTTAGAAGAAATCATTATGATCACTCTCTGACCTCCTGTGTAACACGGGCCTTATCCAGGAATTTCTGTATCCCGCACATAACTTCTGTTAAACTCAACAGAAATTGTGCTTGCTTTAAGGATTTTTGTTGTTGGTTGGTTGATTGGTTTCAAGAGCTGTGAGAATGTGGATTATTTGACTTGAGAAAGTTTGCTTAAAGGATTCAAAGTTTCCAAGAATAGGAGATGGACAATTTTTAACCCATTCACTGCTATTCTCCACTACCTCTGCTGTGCTACCATATTCAGGGACACAGCAGGTGCACTTTACCTAAAGGATCCAGGAATGCAGAGGTCAAATGGCTAATGGACAAAGGAATGCTGAGACCATTGGGCTGAGAAAGTTTACTCCAAAGAAAGTGACAGAAAGCTAGTTGTTGGAGTGATTTCTCATATCCCACAGACATCTGTATCCTGCTCCTAACCCAATAAAATAACCTGGTGTTGTGCTATTGAATCAATGGAACTATGCCAGTTTACATCAGCTGATAATTTTGCCTCTTGAGAGTATTGGGATGGGGTGTAGGCTGGACTAAATATAATAAAACTTTCCATCATGAAAATCTGTGTTTCTGTGCAAGCCATTTAAACTGTTCAGTGTGCAGTTTGCTTTCTGTCCTCACAAAGTCTGTTTCCTGGTCAGTTGTGAGAGGAGTGTCTTCAGGGGAAGGGGAAATAAGCAAATAAATCCACTGCTTATCTCACCACTTTACCACAATCCTTGAGCAAGCTAACATCTTCCTTACATTTGTCCATAGCCATTTATAAACTGTTATGATCCTAGGTTGCTGGAGGGGGGGGGGCGGTGTTTCTATTTATGATTAGAATAAAATTAAGCTCATCTGAGAGAGAACACTCCTCTGCTCCGAAGCTTCATAACAAGTTATATGTATTTGCCAGACTGTAGCTGTCTTTATTTATCTTACCCTGCTTCTTTTTTTTTAATTTATTTTTTTAACATCAGCATTTCAATTATGCTTTAATCTTCATGGCATTAAACTACATCAAAAGAATCTGTATGGTGTTGCTCTGGTAGCGAGCAAGAAAAGGAAAACTCCCTTATCTATTTATGCACCTCTTTGCACTGTAAACATCCAAGTGGCCCTGGTCTTCAATCTGATCATTTTCATTTTGACTGCAATGTGACTGTGAGCCCAGACGAGTATTATTACTTGTATTACAGAAGTGCCTAGAGGCCTTAACTGAGAGCCCAGTGTGCTAGGTGCTGTACAAACACATAGAGCTGGTCTTTGACTCCAAGAGATTAATTACAGTCTAAGTAGCCAAGACAAAGGATGGGAAGGAAAACAGGTACAGAAAGGTAAAACAGGCCAGATTTTTCAGGTGAATAGTTTATTTGACAATAAATGCAGTTTCTGTTGACCAGACACTATTCACAGACTTGACTTGATTATTTCAGCCATTCACAAAAAGCAGCCGGAGATGGAAGTGTTAGCTGCTACTTCTGCTTCTTTCTTCCCTTTTATAACTTTTAGCCCAGTAGTTAGACACTCAGCTGGGACTTGGCAGACCAGGTTCGAATTCCTACTCTGGAACAGACACAGAACAGACTTTTTTTTCCATTCAGAGATTCTTGAACTTTTCAGATTCAGTTTGACCTGAACCATTTTTTTTTCTAAACTCCCACTGAACTTGAAAAATCAGTTATTTCCCCAGCTCCACAAAGAGGTGATCTGACCTGCCCCAGGTCACGTAACATGGTCTGTGACCAAGCTGGGAAAAGCAGCCAGGTATCCTGACTCCTGGCCAGTTACCTACCTACTAGTCCACACTGCCTCCCAGCTACATAACAGCCACTCAAGCACTTTACTTCTGGAGTTAAGATTTATCTTTTTCCCATTATTGATATGATCTTGCACATTACAAAGATTTTTAAATGGCAGAGGTGCTGTTTTCATATCAAAGAAGGCTAGAACATTCTAACCTCACTTCCGCTGGTGTAAATCTGGAATAATTCAATAACAGGCAATGAAATTACTGGAAGTAACTTAGACTAGAGTTTGATCTCCTATATGCAGTAGCACACAGCAAAGAGCATATTCAGAAGGTAAAAGGCAGACATTGTGAAGAACATAGGCTCCAAGGATTGGTAATAAATGGGATACGGACTTTTCTACTTCTAGGAGGTCACTTGATATTTATATAAATCCAAGTAACTACTGATCAAAGTTTTTGCCATTTGTGTTCTGTTTGGTGATCTACATAATGACAACATGGTTCCCACCTCCTCTTACCCCTTCCAAGTTTTGCTCTTTTTAAATGAGGAGTCTTCAAAACATTATTAGTAATGATACTTTGCATTTACACAGCGATTTTCATGCACAGATCCCTAAGTATTCATTAACTGATTCTCAAAACATCCCTGTAAGGACAGTGTTGTTATCAATCCGTTCTATAAATGATTGCACAGGGAAGGCACAGGAATACCTGAGCATCTGAGGACCCAATCTTGCATTGGTCTCTGTTAAAACAGACACTCTGCTTGTGCAGAGTCCTATTGATTTTTGCATGGGCAGTGCTAGCAGATCCAGATGGACAAGTGGGGCCGGAGTCAGTGACAGAATAAGGAAGAGAAAGGCAGAAGTCCTGGTTCACAGATCCTTGTTCTAGCTATTAGACATCATTGTCCAAAACAAAAAATCCATTTGTCCCTGGCCTTCTCGTGTACAAAAAATAGCTTGTGAAGGCTGGCTGTGGCAGCCTGCAAACAGCACTTAATCTGGGCTCAGTTGGGGCTGTTTGGACACAGCCCTACATTGAGGGGCATCACAGAGGTGCATCACCTTTCTGGGAGGTAGAGGAGATGTATGTGTGCCTGAGCTGGGCACTTTTCCTTCTAGAGCTGCAGGGAGCTAGAGCACAGCATCATCCCAGGGTACCGTGTGTGCTCTCAAACCTGTACAACAGCACTCTGCTGGCCATTGTGGTGGTGGGATAGGTCATAATTGTCCACCACCTGTCAGAAGTCTAGCGCTGCTTTTGACACTACCCTTACGACTCTCAGGGTGAAATTCTGGTCCCATTGAGGCTGATGGGTGTTTTGCCATTGACTCCAATAGACACAGGGTTTCACCCCTCAGAGCACAAGATCTCTGGTTTTTCCCAGTCTCTCTGCATCTGCACAACTGACTTTTCCTGCCAACCTTTGCCTCTGATACACAATGTATTTGTACATATTTTCAGATGAACGATATCTTCCCAGAAGAAAGAATTTTGAAAATCTTTCAGTAGAGGCACAATGTATAGGATCACTGTATAAGTGATACATTACTATAGCAACTTGTCATGTACAGTGTGCACTTCAGGCCTCATTTCACCATTCTCATTGACTCTCTGAATATGTATTTTTCAAGTGCTGTTAGCTAAGCGGCTGCAGCTTCCAATCTGCCATCTCCTTACAGAAGATAAATCACTCCTTAACTCTGTGCATTTGACTTCTTCCTTTTAAGGAAATGTTTAGTTAGCAACAAGGATGCAAAAAGCACAAAGAGGTTCCATATCAAAGCTGACCTTGCAGTACTGATTGTAACCAGTTTTGAATTTTTAACTAAATAAATATAACATGAAAGTCCAAGACACAAGGTATACAGTAGATTGCTGTCAAGCTGTGTAACAAAGTGACTCTTTTCACCAAAGACCCATCTTCTTCTCCCTCTGAGAAATCCTAAATTTGAGGTCGAACACACTCCAAGAATAACAGAATAGGTAGCAGTGATATCAAAAGTTTGTTCGCTGAGATTTTTCTGTTGACATTTTTGATGGACACCAAAATGTTTTAAAGTTACAAATCCATTAGAAGCAGAGAAAAGAAAGGTGACAAAGTGAAACACACAGAATAATAAACCTACCAGCCATCAGCCCCAGAATACATGAGGAACAAAAAATGAATTATTTTATTTCGTTTGTTACATAGTGTAATAATTTTTACTGAAACCTCTGTTCATTAAATATCTAGATTCTCTTTTTTTATGGTAATTAACTCATGTAAGAGAGATAATTTAAGAATCTATAAAAGCCATGTATAAATAGGGTTAATGAAGTCTTAATTATTGAAATCTAAATAGATTATTAAAAATTACCAACTTTGAATAGGCATTAAACAGAACTCTTTCACCCTCTATATTTAAACATACACTGGTTGTACTTGTGTAAGCAGACCAGTTGTGTTGATATAAGCAACTAACTGGTCCTTTATGTTGTGTATTTTCTGAATCATCCTTAGAATGTCTCAATAGTAAGGAATCTTTAAGTTGGAATTTAGTAGCATAGCTTTGCCCTGTTCCATGTGAAATTATTGCAACAGTCATATTTAATGTTCATGGCCAAATCTTATGCTCTTTACGGAGGTAAAACCCCCACTGAAGTCTGTAGCATGTTAATAACAAGTAATATCCTTATAAATAGTCTGTGAGCCCTCTCATGGTGCTCACTGTGTTCTATGAGCCACCAAAACCAGACAGCTCAGCAGTACAAATATAACTGGACCTTGCATGGTTATGTATATTTAATAAACATAGTTATTTGGAATCCTGTTCTGCCCATGTGATTTCTTCATATTTTTGTTTTGTAAAGGCATAAAGGCATTGAGTTGTGCCTGACAAAGTTTGAAGGTCATACATTTATACCTTTTCCCTCCGTGCAAGTTTAAGTAAAAGTGTTTTTGCACATAGACTCTAAGGAGATTAAGACTTCAGTGGGGTTACTTTGGCATGAAACAGGAATGATGCATTGAATCAAGCCTTGAAATTCTACGTTCTTTGTCTATGGAAAAACACACCCACCAGTCGTTCAACAAGGCATCTCTGCAGTGAATGGTAATGTCAGTGAGATTTATTTTCTGGTGTTTGTCATTTTGGAGGTAAAATTGTGGGTATTACATTACATCTGATTCCCTGTGGAAGAAGACTTTCCACCTCCTCTTCTATCACATGATTATTATGGGGTGAAGGGAAAAGAAAGAATGGCCCACCAGTCAATAGGGACTCAAGGACCCAGAAATAGCATTGGCATGAACTGGCTCCCTACCTGAATGCTAAATAGCCCAAATATGACAGGTCCCAAATCCAAATGGAATAAAGATGCTCAGGGATCCTTGCACACATCTACTTAAATTATTTTTAGAATAAGTGGAAAAATCTTTGCCCTCTCCTTTGCCCTTGTGTTTAGAGACCTGTGTTTTTGGAGCAAGAGGCTAGGTGTTTTGTTCCACACTGTACTGTGTGTGGTTAGCTAATAGCTGTAGTTTTTCTGAATGTATGGAACTAGGGATGGTTACATCTTCATAAAGTGTGTAATCAGGAAAATTTGCAAATTTTAGTAGTTCCAGA
Source organism: Gopherus flavomarginatus (assembly GCF_025201925.1). Lineage (NCBI taxonomy): Eukaryota > Metazoa > Chordata > Testudines > Testudinidae > Gopherus > Gopherus flavomarginatus. The sequence goes on along the minus strand of NC_066624.1, from coordinate 102,090,323 downwards.
ACTCATGAGCATTATTATATATACCTACATCCTCGTAGATAGTTTATACAAAGAAAGCTATCTGCATATATTCACGCACACATAAACATATAGTTGTAACTCCTGTAACAATCAGGTCTTGCTGACTGCATACAATTGAAGCTGATAGACTACCAGCTGCATATAGAAAAACAGAGCCAAATAAATGGAAGGGAAAAAAATGCAAGCACTCCGGGATACTTCTTAGTAAGAATTTTCATGAGAGATTTACTAATTACTAGGCCTCATTTACTAATTGTCCTAATTAGTTACTTCAGACAAATAGTCCTCTTAAGTAAAATAACATGTTGATTAACTAAAGCATTGTATGGAATAACTGTCTGCCGTGACTCATCAAATCACCTTGTGGCACCCTGGTGTTTAGTCATAAGACATACGTCATAAGCTTGGTATGTAAATGCTCAGGCTTGGGAAAACTTAAAGAGCTAGAGTCTGTCATAGGGACATGTGAAACATCCAGCTGCATATAGTGTCTTATTCACTGCTTATCGAAGTTAATGGAAAGATTCCCATTTATGTCAGAGGACATTGGGTCAGGTCCATAATACACCCTTCAGTAGCTGAAGTTCTGAGGCTTGGAGTGGCATCAATTAAGTAGGACTTTCCTACTTTTAAAAGGAAGAAAGTGGTGGAAAATGGGAGAGGCTGATAGTGGAAAGAATGAAGGGAAGGGCAAGTGACCAATGGAAGGCAACTCGTAAGGCTAAAAGATGGAGTAGTGGAAAAGGATAAAGAAACATGTCCTCCAGGTTAATTCAACACACCTCTGCTTAAACTATCCATGTAATAATACGTAACACTAATATGTAGCATTTTCAAAGCACTGCATACACAGCAGTACTTCTGCAAGCTTAAACTATCCATGTAATAATACGTAACACTAATATGTAGCATTTTCAAAGCACTGCATACACAGCAGTACTTCTGCAAGATAGGAGTATCCTCATGTCAAACATCGGAAAGGTGAGACATTCATAATGTGGCACTCTCCAAATTGTACCAATGTAATTAGGAACAAAACGTAGACCAAGGAAGTTATGGGGCACTAGATAGGAAGGGCTCTGAGTTACCACTGAGAATTCTTTCCCAGGTGTCTGGCTGGTGGATCTTGCCCACATGCTCAGGGTCTAACTGACTGCCATATTTGGGGTTGGGAAGGAATTTCCCCCCAAGTCAGATTGGCAGAGACCCTGGATGTTATTTGCCTTCCTCTGCAGCATGGAGAATGAGTCACTTGCAGGCTTAAACTAGTGTAAGCAGTGGATTCTCTGTTACTTGAAGTCTTTAAGCTACAATTTGAGGACTTCAGTAACTCGACGAGAGGTTAGGGGTCTATTATGGTAGTGGAGATGGGAGGTTGTATGGTCTGCAATGTGCAGGAGGTCAGACAAGATGATCATGATGGTCCCTTCTGACCTTAAAGTCTATGGGATATGCCCAAGACCACACAACTTAATTTGTGAGCCCTTTGTTCTGTTTGTACAGCGCTAGCATAACGGGGTCCTTCTGATCCATGTAGGAGGCTCCAAGACACTATCACAATACAAACAATAAAAAAAACAGCAAGTTGATGTTACAGCTGAGGTCAGTACCCCAACCCAACGGCCAATCTGCTATGAAGGACCCAAATATTGTGTATTGTGCTACAGCAGTGCTAGGAGCTAACAGAGACCAACTCTTCAGAGCTGTCGTGAGTTTGATGGGATTACACCAACCTGGATATATATTAAAGAGAGTCCTGTTTACTTCTGCTGCATAAGAATCACAGGGGAAACTGAAATCAATGTTTTCCAAATGGAAAAAAGCAAAGCCATCAGGGAAAGAAATTTTATTTTCAAGCTTCTTTGAAAGGTAACACAAACAATGCAGAGGGGAAAAAATCTTAAAAATAAAATTAAGAAAGCACTTGCCGGTAGCCTTTTCACTCTAAATTTAGCTTGCTTTTCAGGGTTTCAGACATTATAGACCCTTAACATTATTTTAAGAGTGTTTTTGTGGGTGTGTGACTAAATATACTTTTGAAATGGATTTGTTTTGAATTGCAATATACACAAAGCGTCTGTATATCTCAACAGCAACAGAAGGCGCTTAGGTTTCACAGAGGGACACAGATGACACTGGGAGTGCATGATACAATGGTGTAATGAAACAGAGATCAATGTTAAAACGAATGTAGCACCACCAAGGAGTACACACAGATCAATACTCTTGTAAGCCATAGAGTGTAATCCTGCTTTATAGGTCTTGTTACATAGTACAGTCAATTCTACTAAGACACATTTTTCTACATTTGCCGAATGCACCTGTGACTTATTTGTCCCAGATGCTGTATTAAAATGTCCTCCTTTTAGAATTTAAAGGTTCAGAGCTCTGTCTGCCCATCTATAAGATAAGATATGCATCACAAAATATGCAAAAGCAGCAAAGAATCCTGTGGCACCTTATAAACTAACAGATGTTTTGGAGCATGAGCTTTCATGGGTGAACACCCACTTCGTCGGATGCATCCAAAACATCTGTTAGTCTATAAGGTGCCACAGGATTCTTTGCTGCTTTTACAGATCCAGACTAACACGGCTACCTCTCTGATATTTGACAAAATACGCAGTCTGTAATGGTAAATTCTCAGTCCTCAGGCATATAGAATGGGAGGATGGAGGGGGAAGTCAGAGATGGCTGGAGTTTCATCAAGACTTTGGAAATGTTACCTTCCTTTCTTGTTTGTTTGTAAAAACACGTCTTCAGTAAAGCTGTCAGGAATTTTTTTTGTTGAAACATAGTTTTTGATGAAAGATACCATTTTAAATGAAAGTGAAATGGTTTGGAAAAATGTTTCATCTTTGACAAAATTTCCTTGGGGGAGAGGGGTGCTGGGTATTTTGATGTTGAAATATCATCTCAATGAAAAATCCAAATGAAAATTAGTTTAGAGTCCATCAAAATGTTTCATTTTTTTGGAGAGAGTTTGTGTGTGTGTGTGTGTGCACACGTGTGTGTGCGGTCATTTTGTGGGAAATTTTTGGGTTTCATAGAAATGTAGGGCCAGAAGAGACCTTGAGAAGTCATCAAGTCCTAACCCGTGCACTATGGCAGGACCAAGTAAACCTAGACCACCCCTGATAGCTGTTTGCCCAACTTATTTTTAAAAGTTTTCAGTGATGGATACTCTTGTGACCTCCTTTGGAAATCTATTCCAGAGCTTAACTACCCTTACAAGTTAGAAAGTTTTTCCTAATCTCTAACCCTGGGGCTGGCAACCTTCAGCACTCGGCCCATCAGGGTAATTCACTGGCACGCCGTGAAACATTTTGTTTACGTTGACCATCCACAGGCATGGCCCCCTGCAGCTCCTAGTGGCTGTGGTTTACCATTCCCGGCCAATGGGAGCTTCAGGAAGTGGCGGCCAGCACATCCCTGTGGCCTGTGCCACTTCCTGCAGGTTACCGACTCTTGGTCTAACCTAAATATCCCTTGCTGGAGATTAAGTACTTTACTTCTTGTCTTACTATCAGTGGACATGGAGAACAATTGATCACCATCCTCTTTATAAGAGCATGTTATAAAAAGACTGTTATCATCAGGTCCCACCCCCGTCTTTTTTTCTCAGAACTAAACATGTCCAGTTTTTTTCCTCATAGAAGGTTTAAAAAACTTAACCTATCATTTTTGTTGCCCTCTTCTTGACTCTTTCAGTTTGCCCATATCGTTCCTAAATTGTGGTTCCCAGAATTGCAAACAGTCCTCCAGATGTCAATACACCCAAGAATCATATTAGCCTTTTTTACAGCTCCATCACATTGATGACTCATTCAGTTGGTGGTCCACTATAACCCCAGATCCTTTTCACCTTAACAGTTATTTCCCATTTTGTAGGTGTGCATTTGATTTTTTTCCCCTTTCTGTGTGAAATACCAATTCTTCAATTTGTCAAGGTCATTTTGAATTTTAACTCTGTCCTGCAAAGTGCTTGCAACCCCTCCCAGTTTGGAGTCATCTGCACATTTTATAAGCATGCCCTCTACTTCATTATCCAAGTAATTAATGAAAATATTGAATATTACCAGACCTAGGAACGACCCTTGTGGGACTACACTAGTTACACCTTCCCAATTTGACATCAAACCATTGATAACTACTCTGAGTATTGTCTTTCAAGCAGTTATCCACCTAACTCCTAGTAACTTCATCTAGACCACATCTCCCTAGTTCTCTTATGACAGTGTCATGCAGAACTGTGTCAAAACCCGTGCTAAAAACAAGGTATGTCACGTCTACTTCCCTCCTGTCCACTAGGTCAGTAATCCTATTAAAAATGGCTTGGCATTATTTGTTTTTGACAGATCCATGCTGACTATTCCTTATAACTCTATTGTCTTCCTGGTGCTTACAAACTGATTGTTTAATAATTTTGGAATGGAATAAAAAGTTTAAAAATCATGAAATTTCCTGCAAAACAGAAAATTTGGTTTCCACCTCGGCTCTAATGTTTGAGCATAATCACTTATGCAATATGAGGGCTCAGATCCTACAGAACTTGCTGGAATTGTGCTCAGAGCTGGCTTTGGGGAGGTGCCCATCCCTGCTATTTTAAAGCTTATGAATGTCCATTTAAAAAGCTCAGCAAGTTTCCATCTCTTTTTAATGAATAGATAGCCTTGAAAATATAAGCTGGTTGCTAGTGTTGAAGGATTTTTCTATGTCGTCCTCCATTAAAGATCTCAGGTTTTCCATGTTTCTCCTGCTGCATCCCCACCCCAGATTGCCCCCCCCCCCTTCCAATCCGATGGCTGGTCTTTGGGGCTTGTGAAACCTATGGTCATTGTTCTCTCATTTTTGTAGTGTGATATCAAGACACACCTTGCAGGATTTGGTGTCAGCATGTTGCTGCTAATGGCTCTAGCAACTCCAAAGCAATCCACTTCCTGTAGGGGCATAGTCAGGGCGAATGTCCCTGCATTATGTGTTCTCTTTGAATATGACTTAGCAATGAGGTGAGTGCCAATTAAAGAAGCAGTAATCTGCTCCAATTTGGCCCTTTTGTGATAGCATAAACATCCACAGGCTGAAAGGCTGGCAAGATCATGGGCACAGCTCGACAAAATAAACCAACAAACACGCGTGTTCCTCGTGCAGTCACAGATGTACTCACCAAGGGCTGTGCTGCCTGTTAACGTGGGGGTCAGCAACTGTGTGAGCTTCAATGTCCAGAATCTGCTGTGCACCAGTGGTTAACCTTAGTGCTCATTGCTACAGTCTGGCATGCTCCTGCTGTTGGATGTTTAAGCTTCAGTGGCCACCCCTTTAATCCCTGTGTCCTAAAATATTCTCCATCACGTGTCCAGATGGAGGTTCTGCTTTACTGTCTTCTGTACTGCTTTTCAGAAAGCTTGGGAACTCCAATGCAGTTTGCTGTCCTGTGCTAGCACTTCTTCCCCCCAGCATGTACAATACAGCTATCTGGCTGGCTGTTGTAAATTCCTTTCTAACTATGGAGTTCTGATTTGTAGGCCAGAGGCTCTGTGGGACACTACAACTGCAGTAAGGCCTGAAGGGCTCCAACTGTGATCCCAACGTGGCTATCAGTGCCCTACCCTTGGCTGTCAGTACCCCACACTATCCCACTTCAGTCAGTGCAAGCGCTCCTGGTGAGGACCATACTCCACCAGCAGAAGGAGGGTAGTGTGGACGCCAACAGCCTATTGAATTACTGCGTTGACTGTAGGTTGACCTGAATTGAGTTGACCTAACTTTGTAGTGTAGACAAGCCTTGATAGTTACATCTGCTGCTTTTCCTAGCTTTTAACGCCAGAAGGGACTATTGTGATCATAAGATCTAACCTACTGCATAATACAGACCATCGAATTTTACTTAGTAACTTCTGCATCAAGCCCATAACTTCTTGTTGAGTTATGAGGCATCTTTCAATCAAGATTCAAAGTATGTCTAAAAGGCTTTGTATAGTGATGGTGACTCCAGCACCTGCCTTGGCAAACTGTTCAGTGGTTATCCCAGCAATTAAAATTTGCACTTTATTTCCAGTCTGAGTTTGTATAGCTTCTTGTATTTTTAAATTCCTAGTCTTTGGGGTGCAGGTGGGGTGCCGCATTGCTGAGAAGGAGCCATATAGTCTCAGCAGAGCCTCTTGTGACGTTTTTCATTATTGCTGGCAATCCTTCAAGAACTTGTCCTCGCATTTCATGCCATGCCATTCCTTTCCTCCTAGGCCCCTATGCGCTTCAGCTTCACTCAGCATTAGCTCTGCTGTCTCCACCAATTTTGATACTACCGGCTCACTATGATAATGCTCAGTTCCACTGACACTTACCCATACTTATCCTTCACCTCCTCTTCCAAAGCCATGATTGAACCTGTCTGCTTCAATTGGGCTAGCAGGGTGGTGAAATGGAGAAAAGGAATTGAATTGTCACTCTCACCAACACCACTCTTTGGGAGATGGCTTTCCTAATGGAATTCAAACTTCCAAAGGTGCGGTGTTGTTTGAAAACCCTAAGCCCACATTCCTTCCAGAATTCTTTCCTTCTTCCCCGTGCAAAACCAGAAAAACTGTTAAGGGATCACTTCCTTATAGTACTAACCTGACATCTGCGCTGATGATATATGGTAGTAGATGAGTAACTGCAAATAGTAAGACTTTTTTTTTTTTTTTTTTTTGCTATAGAAAGAAGCAATGCAAAATAATACACAAAGTAAAATGTTAGCTGCATAGTTTGTTAGTCTAATCTGTCACTCCTGGCTGAACTGCTGTGGGAATTATTGCAAGTTAGATAGCATTCCTCTTTGTTTACTGATTTGATTGAAAGGGTAATTTATCAAGGCTCAGCACCACATTGAATACTGCACTCTGGTCTGGATGGTAATAAGTTGTACCCACATCTCGCTTTCCTTTCTCATGTGACCCTGAGAGATCATAAGATGAGGTGAGCCTTTGCAGCCTTTGACATCTCACGCAGAGACAGCTCCCCAGGCTGCTCAGAGAGACCCTTCATAACAACTTCAGAATCAGCCAGATCATTTGCCCCTCCCAGGAAGACGGGGAATGCATTAATCAGGAGCTCTCAGAAAGCTGCAGAAAGACAATGGGAGTAAAGATGGTGAGAGAGGAAAGGGGAGGAGGAAAAGAGAGATTAGAAAATGGGAGGGAGGAAGGGGAAACATGGCAATATGCTAAGAAAGCACAAAGGGCTTTGTTAAGATTATTCATCATTCTCAAAAATAGCAGAGACTTCAAAGATGGATTATTGTTGCTGTTATCTGTGCCATCAGCTTAATTATGTAGCTCAAAGCCATCTGTCATTATCTTTGCTGACTACAGTAGCCCAACCCTGTCTCTGTCTCTCTCTTATCATAACACATTGCAAACTAATACCATCTCCCTGGGTTTCCTTTTTAAGAAACAGCCCTGGTATTTGTTTCAATCATGAGAACGTCCATCATATCACCTTAATTTAAGAAATCATAATAAACAGTATTTCTGCTCAGCACAAAGAACACGTTGGAACACATGCCACTATGTATCCACCGTAATGTATTTTTATAAAGGTCTTAAGTGAGCAAAGAATTAAAATGCAACAATGGTCTCACAACAAATACCTAAATCCTTTATTGCCTATTTCTGAGGTAATCTCTCTATATTTGTGAAATATATGGCAGTTTAGAAAGGGCTTCAGAATGCAGTTTTGTGGTTTATTTACCAGAAGATGGCAATGGTGATCTACTACAGTATTCATCTGTATCCTCAAGGTCCCTATTATTCTGGTACAACACAACAGCACCCAGTATGAATAAACTGGAGTGTTCCAGAACTGTTTGCCATGCCATTCCTTGTTTCTGAAGTGTTTGTGTTGTTGGTAATCATAAGACTTACTCTTTTTGATTGGAACTACAGCTTTCTGGACATATCTAAACGATAATTTGCAGCGTTCTGGAAGCCAGTGTGTTTAAAAAACAAAGGAGTAATACTGTTGAATTAAGCATGCCAAGTATCAGAAAAATCAAATGAACTCTGTAAGCGGAATAATAAAAGAACATGGTTAGTTTGCTAGTATTGAATCTGAACTTCAGCATGCATCTGAAGATGTGAGGTTTTTTACCCATGAAAGCTTATGCCCAAATAAATCAGTTAGTCTTTGAGGTGCCACTGGACTCCTTGTTGTTTTTGTGGATACAGACTAACGTGGCTACCCCCTGATACTTCAGCAGTTAATGAATGGAGAGTCATGTTATCTTTGTCGGTAAAACAGTTGAAATATACCCCAAAGTGTATACACAGTAACCATATTATAGCATCTGAAATGGATCATGGCCTGCAATACAGTTTGAACTGTCATGTTAACTAGCTTTTCAGACTCTTAAATCAGCAGGAATTTTGGGTTAGTAAGTGCTGAAGCACAGAGCCCTATGAAATGTGCGTAGAATCGTGCTGTGCGCTCTAATGGATATAGAGCCCTTCAGCAGGGGAAGAAAAAACTTCTGTGAATATCCTCTGTAATGTTTAAAGGCCAAATTGTTATCCCCTTATCTTATTGGTGAGCAGAGTCTTGTGTGAATAGTATTATTGGCTTTATTGAGATGAGTCCTGCAAGTCACTGCTCACCATTGGGATTCAGGAATTCTCAATCTGGTCCTAAATTAATTTGTTGCAGCCATGTTCAAACACTTCTTGCTTTCTGAAAACATCAGAGCAATCAAGTGAATCTCTCCATCTACTCAGAGAGAGTGAGCATTTCAAGCTTTCATGAACTCTTGAAGAAACAAATTAGGACTCATATCCTACAAAGACTTAACTTTGTACAATGTGTGTAGTGCCACTGAAGTTGGTTATGTGCTATGCATAGAGCACTGAAGTCAGTGACACTGATCACAGTATGTAAAATTAAGCCTGTATGTAAATCTTTGTAGGAGTAAGGCTTTAAAAAGTGCTTGGAAGTGTTTGAGTGCTCATCAGGGAACTCTGTCATGTTACTTTTCCAGCCCATCACAGCTAACTAATGTTGCTCCAATAGTAAGGGGGGGAGGGTGGCCACCGCTAGGACTCAGAGTGTAGAAAATTGTGCCTGCTGCTGGTGCATATGTATTCTCTCTGCTCTAGATGCTGTGCTGGAGGAAGGAGGAAGGAGGTGGAGATGCTGTGCTAGGTGGAGTGCTGTGCTGGAGGAAGGAGGGCACAAGAGACATAACAGGCAGGCAGGAGAAAAGGTGAGAAGGAATAACAGAAAGCAGCAGGAGCTGCAGGGAGAGAGAGGAGGAGGAGCCTCTTATGTACCTATCTAGCACCCCCAGGAGCCTGGACTGATTGACACCAGCTTCTCTGGGAGCTTTCTGTTTCCTGCTGCTTCCCTGAACCCACTTGAGGAGAACAGGCAGTCAACTGAAGTAGTAGGAGCTAGTTATGCCCTAAAGACGCTGATTTCTTCCCTCACTCAGGCCCTGCAACCAGCCTGCTTATTTGTCCCCTTCAATTGAGTGTTGAGAGCCACTACAGCTGGCACAGAACAGCAGTCATGAGTTAAAGAAGAAAATGCCCCTCTGGGGCAGCATTCAGAAGAAGAAAGCAAGCAAAGGAAACTTTCCTATCTAAGCAGGAAGGAGCTCTCCTGAGATAATAGAAACAAATGTCCATGGTGAGCCTTCCGGCCCCAGTGAGTATGTAAGTGGTGAGGAGATGCCCGATCTTCCAGTTAGTCAGAGTGTAGGTGACCTGGCAGCTACTGCAGCATCCATATCTCCATCTCAAATGGATGTAACCATGCACAGTCCTGAAGCAAAGTGTAGATCAGAGAAGAGTGTAGTGGAGGTGCAAGAAACAGCTGCTGCTGAGTTTAGTTCCTTAAGTCTAGATGATCCTTGTGCTGCATGGGCCACAGCAAAGATAATGAAAATAGAAGTTTCCATTCAACACATTACTGGTGTGAAATTCTGAATGGTGACAAAATGGAAAGGCCATCGCTTATGTACTCAAAACCCCAGAATGTGGCATAATGTTTTTATTGCAAACTCTTCCAGTCTAATATTTCAGTCACATTGGGTTCTACATAAACAAAGGACTGGAAAAATCTGGCTAGAAATCTGGCATGCCATGAGAAGGCAGCAAATCATCAGAGAGCATTCCATAAGGTGAAAGAGCTTGAGATGAGACTAAGGTTAAAGGCTGCCATAGATGATCAGCATCAAGAGAAGATTGCATCAGAGTCTCTTTACTGGCAAAATGTTCTGAAAAGGCTCATTGCCATTGTGAGAATTCTTGCTACCCAAAACCTAGCACTACTTGGCACTTCAGATCAGCTGTATGTGCCAAACAATGAAAACTTCCTTAAAATTGTGGAGCTGATGGCTGAGTTTGATGCTGTACTCTAGGATCATCTAAGAAGAGTCACCACCCAAGGAATGTACACACACCACTACCTTCGAAAAACAATTCAAAATGAGATCATACAGTTACTGGCAACAAAAGTCAAACAGAAGATTGTGGCAGATCTGAAATCAGCAAGATATTACTCTTTTATTCTGGACTGCACACCAGACATCAACCATACAGAACAAATGACTTTAATGGTGTATTTTGTAACAACAACAGTGAAAATGTCCCTGCATTGGTGACTGTCAGAGAGCATTTTCTAGAATTTATTGACATTGATGATACTACAGGAGCTGATATGACAAATTTGCTTCTTAAAAAGCTGGAAGATATGGGAATTGTGATAGCTGACATGAGAGGTCAGGGCTACGATAATGGTGTCAAGGTGAGAGGAAAGAACAGAGGAGTGCAGACCCGGATCCAAGAGTTAAACTCTCAAACATTTTTTTGTCCCATGCAGTTCTCATTTATTGAACTTGGTGGTCAGTGATGCAGCATCAGCTTCTAGTGAGGCTGCTGATTTTTTAATGTAATTCAAAGCATCTATGTATCTTTCTCTGCATGAACTCATTGATGGAAAATTTTGAAGATAGATGATGCCATAGATGCCATTATGGAGGATAATGCTATGACAGGAACTGTTCATAGGAGAACAGTGGCAGAGGGAAATGGAATCACCAGAAACATACATAACTTCAAATTTCTGTGTTGCTTAGTGGCATGACATACTATTTGAAATGTAAGCAAGAGACTCCAAGGTGTTGACCTTGATATATCTGGAGCAATGGAACAACTGGACAAAGCAGTCATACCTACAGTCTTACCGGTCAGATGAGGGATTTCAAAGTGTTCTGAAGAGTGCACAGGAGTTGGCAGAAGAACTTCACACTGAAGCTATTTTTCCACTGATTCAAGAATACAAGAGTCACCGAAGAAGAAGACGACGTTTTGATTACGAGGCATGGGATAATCCCATAAGAGACCCCAAACCAGGTGCTAGATTGTTTAATACAGTCGAAGAACGTTTCATGCAGCTCAAGGAACACAACAGTATATTTGGGATGTTGTATGATATTCCAAAACTCCTCACTCTACCTGAAGAAGACCTACACAAGCAATGCAGGGCATTAGAAACAGTGTTGATGCATGATGACATGCTCAATATTGATGTGAGTGATTTAGGTGATGACTGCTGTGTGGGATGCCTCATTCTGTCACACTCACGTTCTTCTCAGGCTCTCAGGTACTTCAACTGAGTCAGTTGCATTGCAGTATCTGGGACAGCAAGGCCATTGCTGCCTGGACAAAGCTTATGAGCAAAGCTCTCAGTACTGGATCAGAGGCTTTTTTTTTATGGGATATTCCCCTATCTTTACATAACATTTCAAGGTCTTTTGTGTTAAGACCCTCCTCTGACTGATTTACTCATTGTGGCTAATCTTTAACCCTTAACTCTCGATATCAAATTTAAACTTTTAACAGCGCTGGGGTTATGATCTATAAGCTCAGTTCACTTGTGGCATATGACTCCTGCCAAGGTTCCCCCAACTGTCACGCTGTCTGCAGTGGTTCATGACCACGAGTGTCAGCCTCAGGGCAGACTGTCAAAAAGCAGGGCAGACACCCCAAATTGGTTGTATGTCATATCATTTGATTTTACCAACCCAGTAACAAATGTGATCTTCTGAAGCACTATAACAGTCTTACCATGCAGTCACAGACAGTCCCCGTGAGCACTACAATCTTGCAACACAGGGAAGCTGGACTTACTGATAGTTGGTTGCTGTACACCAATGATCAAAAAAGATTCAGGTTGCATCCAGTACCAAGAGACCAGTCACTTATCTCAGGTGAATTTGTACCTCAGATCTCAAACCAAAGACAATGCTTGTAGCCAATTCTATGGTTACTAAGGATTTATTAACTAGAAAAAGAAATGTTATTTACAGGTTAAAGCAGTTAAACACATAAACACAATTGAGTTACAGTCTATGGTTCCAAAAGGTGACCGAGTTGTAGCAATTTGTTAGCACTGAATGTCTTTTAGGGTTAACCCAGGTTGACCCTCGGGATCTCTGCTTCTGTTTTTGTAGCTCCAGCTCTATGAGAGCCCAAACAGCAAAACAGACGAAAAAATTTGTCAGCTATCTTTATTTCCTTCTTCCACAATTCAAGATGGGATGAGCCCTTTTGCACCTTTTCATGGGTGTGAAGGGACACATAACAAAGTCTTTGAACTCTGATGTGCCATAATGGCCCATTTATTTTTGATAGCAGGAGTTTCTTGATGAGCAGGAGATGATCCCTCCAGACAGGTTCAAGGTTCTAGAGCAACCTTTTTTACAGTTGTAATGGAAAAACTTAAATATTTACCTTATAGCGCATGATAAAGGTAAGTGAGATTAGTTCATTCAGCTATTTATAAGCATTTCATAAAGTCTAAACACATTGTTGTAAGTTCAATACCCATCTTAAAATACTAACACACACGGGGAAACAGACTGGTTTCCAGCAATGAATCTGTCATTGCTCGGCTGAGGTCTAACACATTGGGAAGAACTGGCACCTGGTTTGCCAGAGTCACAGTTGTACCTTTCATTTCTATAACATATTCTACCCAGGGATCTCAGATCATGTTGCCTAGGTGGGTAATTGTTGTTGGCCCTATTTTATAGATGGGGCAATTAAGGCAAGGGATGTGAAGTAACTTGCCCATGATAACACACCAAGTCAGTGGCAGAGAATAGAACCTAAGTCTCAGGAGTCCCTGTCCCTTTTTCTAAACACTGGACACAACACTCCATGATATAAACCTGTCATATTCCACCAGAATCCAATGTAATGCACGTCAGTACATCACGCTTCCCTACCTCCAGGTTGCTACAGCCATGGGTTTCCCCTTTGCAGGGAGGTTTCATCCACAGTTTCAACACTTGAAAAGTTTATGAATATCTTTGGTGCCAATCTGTCCTCCTCAAAGCATATCTCCAGAGAAAGGCAATGAGGTGCTCACACTAACAGTTTCACTCCCAAAGTGTCTTCCTCTCTCTGCTAGAGCTGGACAGGAATTTTTGGGGTTAAATGATTTTTTTGTTTGTTTTTTGCCAAAAAAAATATGGATTCATCAAAACTGAAACTTTTTGTGGGAAAGGGTGAGTTTTGACAAATTTCCCAACAAATTTGGTTTCTTTTCATTTTCAGCGCATCCCATCTGACATTTTCAGGATGAAGAATTGTGGGTTGTCAGTTGGAAATGACTTTTTGTTTAGAAGTTCAACTTACTGTATACTTAAAAAAAATTGGGGGGCGGGAGGGGAGGGTGGAAGAAGAGGATCAAAACCAAATTGTTTTGATAGAGCGGAACTGATTTTTTTCCTGTTTGGAATCTCAATTTTTTTTTGCAAACCATCTTTTTACATATCTCAAAAATCAGGATGAAAAGGGAAACTATTTCCTACTTGAGCCTGTTGAATTTGGTGCTCTGATTGCAGCACTCATCTCTGGTGTAAGGAGGAATCATGAGAGATAAATGTAAGGACCATTAGTGCTATTTTGGGGATTAACCAGCAGGAGGCATTTGTGCAGAAATCAGGTTTTTCCCCGTTGTCACCTGTATCCCTTTCCAAATTTATCCATGTGGTCTGTACGTTCTTTGGGACAGGGATTGTCTCTTGCTGTGTTTTTACAGAGCCTAGCACAATAGAACCTCAAACTGGTGGAGCTCTCCATGGTACTGTACCATATATAACAAACTGGGTGACCTATAGAGAGAGAACCAGGGCTAGACTCAGAGTTAAGCAATTCATACCGGACAAAGGGAAGTAAAAATTTAAATGATAAAGTTGTGAAAAAGATTCAAAGGGAACCAAAGGGCATCCTGATCCCACTCTTTGGTAGTAAATACATAAATAGATTCTGAAGGAGTATCATAAAAACCAGACACAAGCCTGAAAAATTCATTAGTTCCTGTCACAACTAAAATAAGCTCTATGAAAACTACTTTGGAATGGTAATGTAAAGCTATTGAGAAATTTTAAAAATTCAAATACGTCACAGTGAACAATGTTTTTTATTATAACCACATCAAATTTCCTGTTCCTCCCAAACATTATTTTATTTTATAGTTTTCCCAGTAATTATGAAATCAGTGGAATCCTAGCTAGCATTACCACAGTCTGGCTAAATATATATATTAGATGATATAAATGGCTGCATAATTTCATTTTCCCTGTAATGTTAACTTCTCGTACCTGAAGACAAAAGATAGTCTTTTTTTGAGAGAGAGAGAGCGTGTGTGAGAGAGAGATTGAATTAGATGATGTTATTGAGATGTATTGTAATCCAAAAGGGACTCTGAAGTAATTTACAATCAAAAGTTGACCTGCAACACCTTACATAATGTAACTTGATGGAAAGAGCCTTCTAGATTTGAACATACTTTTATGGATATGGTCTTACAGCCCATTCAGTGTAAGAATTTATGATGGAAGGGCTGATAACTCAACCCTAGAACAATGCAAACATTTGCCATTACTTTAAAAATAATTATAATAATAATAGTACCTAGCTCTTGTATAGTTCTTTTCATCAATAAATCTCAGAGTGATTTACAAAAGGGTACCATTTTCCTCATGTAACAGATGGGGAAACTGAGGCACAGAGTGATGACGTGATTTGCTCTAGGTCACCCAGCAGGTCCTTTGCATGTTATAACTCAGCTCTCCTGAGTCCCAGTCCTGTACTCTCTCCACTAGGAAACATTGCCTCCCATATAGCGTAACGAACAGAAGAATAAGTGGCTGAGATGGTTGTTTCCAACCCCAAGTTTTATAATTAAGATGTTGGTAGTTTCTGGTTACTCTGGCAACTATCACAAAACAGATGTTCACAAATAGAAATTCAATAAAAGCCATAAATATGCTTTGAAAATATCCACAGCTTTTTACTGTTTTTATTATGTCTTTCCTGTGATCATTTGTACAAGTGATTTTTCTAATTCACAAGAATGTTCACAGACAATGAAAGTATGCTGAATATGGCTTGTAAGTAATGTCTTAAAATCTATTATTCTCTGTGTTTATTTTAAAAAAAATCAGACATCCAATTAACTAGGAGGCTGAAACAATAAAATGTAACTTATGTGGCCGGTGACGCAACAAAAATAATGAATAAAGAACAGTAAATAATCATGGTTATAATCAAAGTGAATGAGTCAGAATCCCTAGGCTGAAATGTGTGCAAATGAAATGTTTGTACAACTTAGAATAATTTTTAAAAATCAGAAGGAATTTCTGAAAGCTCCTTGTTGATCAAACTGTGCTGCTGTTGAAGATATTGGGAGTTGAACTATTGACTTCAGTGAGGGCTTTTGAAAATTCAACCTTTTCTGTTTCAGAATTATCAGCAAAAGTGGCTAAACTCTGAACAAATCATTTGCTAGGATTACTTCACCCAGCTGTACTGCTAGACAGAAATGTTTCCTCCTTTCATATAATATTTTGTTTAATTTCCATGTGACCTTGTTCATTCTTTATGATAACATTGTAACTGAAGTGTAGTTTGCTGGCAAATTGAATGTTAACCATTTTATTAATTTAGTTCAATAATTCATACTTAGTTCAGGTATTTGAAAATGAGACACATGCAAAAAGAATTCCATTGGGTTCAGAGGTTGTCAGATAATTTCATTACAGTAATAGTCATTTCTAGAGCTGGCTGGAGGATGACAATTCCATTTCATAAAGGACTGCAAGATGGTCAAATTTGTCTTTATTCCAAATTGGAATCAAACCCCCAAATTTTTAAAATTAGCCAAAAAAAAAAAGAATTATCCAGGAAAAAAAAATCCAGAAAAACTTTAGTTTTGATATAACTGAAACGTTTCATTTAGACTTTGACATTTTATATCAACATAAAATTTAAAGAAAGCCTTGGGAAAAAAAACACTGCTTCAAAACCAAACTTCTGAAAAATGGGATGTTTTGACATTGTTGAATCTTTTTTTTTCCAGTTCTGTGAAATTGATGTGAGTTGGCAAAGTCAGGGATGGCTCTAGATATTTAGCCACCGCAAGCATGGCAGGCAGGCTGCTTTCGATGGCTTGCCTGTGGGAGATCCGCTGTCCCGCGGATAAAGCGGCTTGCCTGCGGGAGATCCACAGTCTTGCGGATAAGGAGGCTTGCTGCGGGAGATCCACGGTTCCGAGGATTCGGCGGCATGCCTGCGGGAGGTCCGCCAAAGCCAAGGGACCAGCTGACCCTTTGCAGGCATGCCGCCGAAGGCAACCTGCCTGCTGCCCTCGCAGCAACCGGCAGAGCACCCCCCATGGCTTGCCACCCCAAACACATGCTTGGCGTGCTGGTGCCTGGAGCCGCCCCTGGGCAAAGTGCATTGATTTCAACAGAACTGCATTTTCTGACAGAGAAAATGGTTCAGTAGAAGTTTTTTTCCAAGCAACTATCCTAATAATATTACCACTAGTACCTAGTTTTTACATAATATCACTCTTCATCTATAGAAATCAAAGCATTTTACAGAGGAGGTAAGTATTTCCCTCATTTTACAGATAAGCACTTTTGGTTCTTAACACAAGTAGAATTAAATAATAAAAATTACAGTTCTTCAAAAGTTCCTACTCTTTATTAATGGGATTTTCAAAAGTGTTTAGTATTGGCTGAGTCTGTAGTTTTAAGCTTGTATTTCCAAATTACTGCTACAATTATAAATGCCTCGGCAAATTCTCAATACAATCAGGAAATCTGATCCAACAAACCCAAAAATATTGAAGAAAGTTTTTGGAAAAGATTTGAGCAGTAGAAAACCTGAGGCTTTCTTCCACTCACCATAAGCAACAATGCAGGTTAGGTACCGATAATATCTTTTATTGGACCAATTTCTATTGGTGAGGGAGACAAGCTTACACAGAACTCTTCTTCAGATCTAGGAAATGTAGAAATATTTTTCTCAAACACTGGATCAGTGAAAACAAATCCAGCAAGTCTGAGGATCTGGCTTCCCAGACTCTAAGCTTTATGTTGAATGAATAATGTCAGTAGGCAGCAAAGGGTCCATCCACCTGTTGCTGCTACTGATACCCTGGATATACTTGAACTTTGCCAGTTTAGAGAAATTGTCAAAGAATATTTTAAACCAAGAGTGTGGAAAGCATGACTGTCTTGTCATGAATTCATTTAAGCTAATCTCTTTTTGAGAGGGTCATTATTTACACTGAACCCGTAGCATCCTCTCTCCACCCCCTATGCACCAACAAGGCTCCAATACTTAAGCTTCCCAATGTTACAAATAAGATTTGTATACAAACTGATTAAAGTTCTTAGTCTGATTTATCTCTCTAAGCGAAAATAGTCTGGTAGTTTTGCCTTGAAGTTAAAAGAAAAAACATACTCTGTCAAATCCTATATATTCCTTTTTATGTATTTTGTCATTTCCCCTCTATTAACTCTGTCCTAAGGTTGGAAAGAAGACTGCACTCTAGCTTCTATTTACATACTGTACTTCGGCTTTGATTTTTTGGTTGCAGCCTGTTAAATTTATTGACTGTAAGTCCCTTGAGCTATTTAAGAGTATATGGCTTACATTGTATTTCTTTTGAAAGATGCTACTGATAGCCTATCTTAATGTGTTTATACTTTCTCCTATTTTTTGTACCAGATACAATTTGCCTGACATATTCATTGTTTTGTTTAGTACCAAGAAACCATTTCTTCCTTGTAACTATTGTGGGCAATTTTTACTGCATACATTAAGGTTAAGGTTTTTTCATTGATACCTAAGGGATTTGGATGCCAAGTGAAAAAAATTAATGAGCGTTGGATATCCAAATCCTTTAAGCAAATCTCTCTGCCTAATAGTGAAAGAAAAATAATTTGAGGTACGACAGACACATTCAATTTGCGCTTCGCAATATACTGATGACCTCAAATAGCCTCACAAAATTAGTAAGGAATCCAGACCTTCCCCATCCTTTGACGCAGAATTGTGCTCCAGAGTTTGTTTTATGCTTTAAACATCTCTCCCTGCCCCTTCCCCTTCCCCTCCCCCTCATGGTTGTGAACATAACCTTGAAAATGTGTCTCAAATGCAAATCGATGCAGTGTAGTTATTGTGAAACAACAGTCTTACTGAGGCATACTGCCTTTCATTTCAATGGAATGTAAATGCTGAAATTTAAATATATCAAGTTGAAGATTCAGATTCTTAACAACTTACTAACAATTATTCTAGTAGATACATACAGTTTCTCTGCATATCTCACAGTCTCAACAATTCTCCCTAAATGACAGAAGTCCCAGGTGTCCTCAACCTGGCTGCCAAGACAACTCTTCCCTTTGAAAGCTTCTACAATAAAATTATGCATTTTCAGTAAAACAAACAAAAAAGTGTAAATATCTTTTATTTGTGATTGTTTTATTCATTTTCATTCTTAGTTACCTAAACAAATGCAAGAGTCTAAATTTAATGAAGTGCCATGGAATCTAGGGATATAGACCTACATTTTTCAACAATTTTGCTTGGTGCTTTGAATATACTGCACAAAGGGAATTCACCAAAGGCTCTAAATATGTACTGATTCTGCTTTATTGAAATTTGCCTCAATGGAACAGGAAACAAGTGATCTTCTGACTCAGTACTATGTGCAATATTTACTTTCTAAATGAAGTTTCTGGGCTTGGAGGGTACAAAATATAATATGAGAGAGAAATCCATTCATCCCTAAATTCATGCTGTTGATGAGAAGTTCAGAATTGGCCTTTGAAACTAAGATTCTGTGTGAAATCCTGGGAGTTTTGTCATTGTCTTCAGTTGAGTCAGGACTTCACCATCTGACTTCAATTAGACTAATATTTGGGGTTTATGGTTGGATGTTAATTCATACTTAAAGCTAACCTCCCCCCAAACATAAATGAGCAATCAATTCATTGCTCATAATTTGTTATATTGATTTTGCCTTGTTTTCATATGTAGCAACACACTAAAAGATAATTTAATTACAGAAGAGATGAGTTTGCGCCTATATTTAAGTGGCCAATCCAATGTCCATGGAAGTCAATGAGAAGCCAGACAATCATTTTTACAGGTTTGAGTTATTTATTTTGGTCTTATTTTTATTTTTGGGAGTTGTCTTGAAGCACTCTTAAGGGATTTCATCCTGACCCCTATATATTCTAAAAGTGATGCATAATGTTTAGGAAGGAAATGTACCTGGCAAAACAAAAATTATATCCATTTTATCTCTTTCATGGATCCATTCTAAGGCATCAGGAAAGATAATTGCCTTAGATGTATTGTAAATCAATTTATTTTTTCTTTAGCTGCCTCTTGTAACAGAAATTGCGATACAGCAATTTACCTTTATATGTGTAAAGATTGATTTGGACCTCCTGTATCTTCCATGTAAAGTATATATATGTTTGTATGTAGAATATGTTAGATTTGGCCAAATTCAAGATGACACCTCTAAATTTCAAAGGTAAGATATCTGTCTATTAATAACAGTCAGCATCACCATAGTGTCTGAGTTCCTCACAAAGAGTGATAAAATTATCCTTATCTGCTATAAGGTAGGTGTGGGTATACCTAAATACCTTTGAAAATCTGGCCTTAAGCAACTTGCCCAAGATCACTTAAGAAGGATGTGGTAGAGTTGGGAACCAAACTCAAATCTTCTGCATCCACGCCCCAGCTATGAGACCATCTCTCTCATAGACCTGCATATAGAAAATACATACCAAAGGACATATTCTTATCTCAGTGAACCCCATGATAAGGAAGCCAGAAAACTCCATGAGGTGAACCTTGCCTGTAGTGAGTGAAACTGCCAAGCACTTTGAATCCAAGTTTTATGGAGACTGGAGTGATCTCTTTGAATTGTACTTATCTTCATGCTGCTCTCTTTGGCCACTTCTACCTACCTACTACCTATCAGCACGGCTTCTTAGGAACTATCTTTCTAAGAGATGGGCACCTGTCTGTCCCTCACAAACAGGGAAGAAGGAAAATAATTCAGGGGAAGTTTAACATAGACATGGGAAAATCCAGGGAGCTGACTGGCTATTGCTGCCGGAAATGGCTAGTCTCTTGATCCCTATTTTTAAGTCCCAGACTGCATCCAATCCCAGCCTAGGTACGGGGAGATCCTTGAATGGTGGGTGCCTTCTCCATACATGGATTCCAGCAGGATGATCCAGACTTAATCAACTATCAACCACTTTGGTTAGTGCTTCAGACAAATATAGCTGAAAGACCTCATCATAGCCAATAGCATAAAAACTATTCATGAAATAATATGGATTTAAGTTATGTCAGTCTCTGATGATTTAGGGGTGGTTTGGGTTTATGTTGTACTTTTCAAAGAAATATAATTATCTCTCTCTCTCTCTCTCTCAGTATTTATGGCCCCATCAACATAATTAGCTTAAGTGAAGCTGTATTTAGTTTGACGATAGCTTCAATTTGCTACAACCTAAATCACTGAAATAAATCAATAATTTACAACCTAGCAAACACTTCAGACTTGCACAAAACCCCCATTATGCTTGGCAATTGCACAACCACTTGCTTAGTTTCTTTAAGAACATTGTGAAAATTTCGGATACCAGATATTTTCATTTGCGCAAGATGAAGACATGTAAAACCGCACAAATAATGACACTGAATGAGGCTTTGATTAGGAGGCAGTGACATGATCCCGTTCAAATATTAGTGTTTGGTGTTTTTAACATGTTTCACATTTTAAATGATTCAGGCAAGTTACACTGACAAGATTTTTGGTATTGAGGGAAGCACACTTTAATAAAGAAAGGTGCTTGTCAGGGCTTGGTGCCAATCAGCTTCGATCAGCTATGTTGCAAACACATCGGATGCCCTCATTCTGAGATGCAAGAGAGAACATGTTGATATTTTCCACTTTCCTGCTCTATTCTCCTGTGAGTTCATATGAGGCAGTGCTAATTCTCTCTTGGTTCCTACAGTGTATTACTTAAAAGTAAAAATAAAAATGCCCATGTTTTTTTCTGGTATGAACAAATCATAGGTCTACATTTTTTAAAAAGTCTCCACTAATTTTGAGTACCTCAGTAAGATGAGACATGACAGTGGTGCACTAAATAATGAAAAGGATAGAGAGGGAGTAAATTTGGTGTTCATATTTATCCTTTTGCATACTGCAAGAACAAGGTGAGATTCACTGAATCTGAAAAGTGGCAAGTTAAAAACTAATGAAAGGAAATGTCTTTCTCACATAAGCCTCATTAACCTGTGGAACAGGCTTTAAACAGTCTTTGGTTAAGAAAGGAGATCATCTCATGGTTCAGTAACTAGTTTAGATGGGAGACAAAGGGTAGGAATAAATACTCAGTTTTCAGGCTGGAGAGAGGTAAATAGTGGTGCCCCCCAGGGATCAGTACTGGGACTAGTACTGTTCATCATATTCATAAATAGTCTGGAAAAAGGGATAAACAGTGAGTTGATAAAATTTGCAGCTGATACAAAATTACTCAAGATAGTTAAGTCCAAAAGTAGTCTACAAAGAGTAATAGAGGAATCTCACAAAACTGGGTGTCTGGGCAAGAAAGTGGCGATGAAATTCAGTGTTGATAAATGCAAAGTAATGCATGTTGGAAAACGTAATCCCAACTATACATAGAAAATGATGAAGTCTAAACTAGCCGTTGCCACTCAAGAAAAAGTTCTTGTAGTCATTGTGGATAGTTCTCTGAAAACATCTGCTTAATGTGCAGCAGCAGTAAAAAATCTAATAAAATGCTAGGAGCCATTAAGAAAGAAATATATAATAAGACAGTAAATATCTTAATGTCATTTATATAAACCCATAGTATGCCCACATCTTGAATACTGTATGCAATTCTGATCACCCCACCCCAAAACTATATACACCTCTACCTCGATATAAAATGACTTGATATAGCATGAATTCGGATATAACGTGGTAAAGCAGTGCTCCGGGGGGTATGGTGGAGGGGCGTGGCTGCGCACTGCAGTGGTTCAAAGCAAGTTCAATATAACACGGTTTCATCTATAACACGGTAAGATTTTTTTGCTCTCAAGGACAGTGTTATATCGAGGTAGAGGTGTATTAGAACTGGAAAAAGTATGGAGAAGGACAAAAAAAATGTTTAAGGGTAGGAAACAGCTTCCGTATGAGGAGAGATTAAAGACTGGGACTATTCTGCTTGGAAAAGAGACGACTAAGGAGGGATGTGATAGAGGTGTTTAAAACCATGAATGGTCTGGAGAAAGTGAATATGGAAGTGTTATTTACTCCTTCTCCTAACACAAGAACTAGGAGTCACCCAATGAAATTAATAGGCAGCAGGTTTAAATCAAACAAAAGGAAATACTTCGTCACACTTTGCACTATCAGCATGTGGAACTTATTGCCAAGGGATGTTGTGAAGGCCAAAATTATAACTCGGTTCAAAAAAGAATTAGATAATGTCTTGAAAGATATATCCATCAATGGCTATTAGTCAAGGTGATCAGGAATACAATCCAGTGCTCTAGGTGTCCCTAACCCTCTGTGTGCCAGAAGGTGGAAGTGGATGATAGTGGATGGATGACTTCATAATTGCTCTGTTCTGTTCATTCCCTTTGAAGCATCTGGTGTTGGCCACTCTTGAAAGACAGGATACTGGGCTAGATGGACCATAGGCCTGAGCCAATATGGACATTCTTATCTTCTTAACTCACTGACACAGGATGTCATTGAGAGCAAGCTAGACTGGGAAACTGTTTTCACATTCTATGAATATTTTCAAGGGCAACATTTTTTCCCCATCTTGTACTGGGTTCCTTTTTCATGAATTGAAAAATTGACTTTCTTTTTTCATTCTAGGTCAATTGAAATGTTTCATTTTGATTTAGCCCTTTTTTCTGTCTATAGCTTAAATTTTGAAACAAAAAGTTGTTTTGAACAGAAAACCAGAATTTTTCTTCTTAAAAGTGTAAAAATAAAACATATTGACAATTTCAGAAATTTTTTTCTGACATTTTTTCAAGTTGGGAAATTAATTGAACCTGACTCAGTTATGTTAAAAGCATTGGTTCCAAGCAATGGGAAATCTGGCAGGAAATCAGGCAGATAGGGTGGCCAGTCATCTTGTTTACTAGCACAAAGTTTTGACACAACACTTTCCAGTAGGATGTGTCAATTCCACTGAATCGGCATTTCCCATCAGAAACCTGTTTCACTGAAAAAAATTTCAATCAGCAACTGAAAGCAGGGGCTTATAATGGGAAGGGTTTGACAACTTTAATAATTGTGCTACCAACCCTGTCTCTAACAACAGTGATGAGAGTGTCAAAACTTTTTGTGGTGGCAACTTCATTAATCTTTCCATATATTTCATTAGAAGTTTGAAGAATCTGTGTCGTTTCCATACTCAGTTGGAAACAGCAGTGTGATGTGACAAATTCTGTTATAATTTTCTCAATACTGTCATGATTGTTCCTTCTGCTAACACATGTTCCAGTGGAATCAAGTCAGCAGAAGCAAACATTGCGTGCTGTGTCAGTCTATCTGGGAAAGTACTGGACATCAGTACCACATTCAAGTCTGATAAAGACTGACCACTTTACTGGAGTTGCTCCTGTAGATGTGCAGGATGAAGCCTTGGTATTGTTTGAAGCAAATTTGCTGTAGATTATAGCATGTGGCTGTAGATCAATTTATACTCATGCCTGCTGTCAACAGCATCAATGTTCTGTGTGCAAGTGGAGCTAACTTGGTAAACATACACTCCAGTAACAGAGTGTTGTTGCGAGGATTAATTAATTAGTGAATGTTTGTAAAGCACTTTGAAGATGAAAAGCAGCATATTAGCATTCAGTGTACAAGAGCCTGTGTTTCCTGCCATAACAGAGAGCCTGTGATTAATAACAAACTCTTCCCCCTTTCCTGGGCTGTTGGAATTGTTTACCTGAACAAAACATAAGACACACCAACGACATTACTACCTTAAGTCCCAGCTCAGGTGCCTCCTTCACGCCTCACATCACTAAACTGTATTAAGTGAATAAGAGGAAACAATTCCAGATCCTTAGCTGGTGTAAATCCGCAGGGCTCCACTGAGCTCAGTAGAATCAAGCTGATTGACACCAGCACACAGAATCCAAACCGCATGCAAACCTCTTCCTATCTATCTGGATCTAAGTTCTTACTACAGGCTCTCTGGTTATCACTGTGATCTTTTAGGGGCTTCTCCTCAGAGAAGATCAGGAGGCTATGTACTTTCTGCTGAGTTAACTGGCAGAATAACAAGGGCTACATGCCAAGCAAACACAGCTGATTAACCCTTTTTATCCTGGATAAAGATCCACAGTGGATGCATGTGCATAGTGGGTTTTCATAGTAGGGATCAGCATGAGTCATGGTGGTGTTGGTCCAATATACTTCAACAGTTGACACACAAAGGGCCAGTGCACCCCCTCACAAGTATTGGAAAGTGAATGTATTATGGAGAGAAGACACCCTTTCATAATTCAGATTGTAACCAGCTTTCCATTATAAATCTGACTTTTTCTTGTTGTGGTTTTTTTTGGTTCCCCCTCTAATATCCTAAAAGCAAAACAAAACCAAAACTTTCTGCTTCACATTTTGCTTTAGTAGTACATGTAGAGACCTTTTTTGTGCCAAAATTTATCATGAATTGGACATGGCATTTCTGAGAGATGGGATCTAGAAAAACTACATGTATATCATGACTGGCAAATTCCTTTTTCTTTTTCTTTTCTTATAGCTCCAAATTGGCTTAGTGAAAAGAGCTCAGAGTTGGATCAATCAATAATCGGTTGAAAGATTTAGAACCCAAGGCTGTATCTGAGAAATTAGACTGAGTTATAAAGTGTACCTTTTGGACAGAGTTTGGAAACTTCTGAAATGGTGTGGAATACATTTGCATTGTGCTGGACTCTCTCCAGCCAAAATAATGACTCTTCCTAAACCCTCATGCAAACATCTGCAGACACACAACTGCCAATTCACATAAACGCAGAGCCCATCAACAGTCCACCCTTCCCACATATGTGAATACAAATCTGCTAATGTATTCACTTTTGCACAGTTTTAAATTACCATACAGACTTCTGAAGTGCTCATAATCCATCCAGTAAGATGGAGTAGAACAAAGACTCATGTTTCTACTAACCCATCTGTATTTGATTTCCCACTTCTTTACACACACCAACCCTTGTAGTTCTTATCGTGACTGCCCTCTGTTATTGGAAGAACTGGTCAGATTAAAGAATTTAAGGTAGCCATCAGTTTTGTCTCCATAGATTTAGTGAAGGTAGAATCCAGAATTTAATTTATTTGAGTTATAGACTTTAAGACTTTGACATAGGTTTGAAGAAACTATGGTACAGTTCTATGGATAGCAAGCCCAAGGGCGAATAACAAATTGTCATGCAAGTTATATTTTAAATAATCTAATTGGCAGAGATATAATTACCATGATTTTTGGTTCATAGATTTTAAATTCAGAAGGGACAACCATCTAGTCAGACCTCCTGCATAATACAGGCCCTATATCTTCAACCAGTAATTACCGATCAAGCCTCAAACTTCTGAGTGAGCTATAGCTTAGCTTTTAGAAAGATATTCAGTCTTGATTTAAAGATTTCAAGGTATGGAGAATCCACCTCCTCCCCTGGTAAGTTGTTTCAGTAGTTAATTACCCTGATGCTTCAAAATGTGCACCTTCTTTCTATTTGTTATGTTTATATGAGTACTTCCATGAGGTATTTTTCATTGACAGCTTTATCAAAAAAATAAAAACATCCAGGCACAAACTTAATCATGCTGGAGTTCATAAATACATATTTTAGCACAAGTGGTAAAATCCTCAAAGATCATTGAAGTTTTGCCTTCCACTTCTCCCCAGCTTCATCATTCCCTCAAAAAATACTGGAAACAAGGTCATTCTAAATCTTCAGACTGGCTCGGTGCCTGTTCAGAGTGATAGTGGCTAGGAATTTATTATGTTTGGGGTGCGGAAGGTAGCAAAATACTGTTTTGCAAACCTGCCCCAAAATAATGCAGCCACCTCTGATGATACAAAAGAGCTATAGAATGTTTGGTTTTTTTCCCCTTTGTTGTATAACATCACCTCTTCCCCTTTCTTCTCTGGTCTTCCAGTCTTCATCCTGAGCCTGAATCCGAGTTTTGGGGGCTTTAAGGGGGGCACTAAGTGGATAAGGAGAACCTATACAGAAGCAACAAGGGAGTGGCATGTCTCTTAGGGTATGTCTACACTGAAATAAAAGATGCATGCCACAACTGCAGCTGGCCCAAGTCAAGGGCTTGTAGAGGCTGCAGGGCTAAAATGGCAGAGTCTATGTTCAGGCTCAGGCTGCAGCCCAGATTCTGAAATCCCATGAGGGGAGCAGGTCTCAGAGCTTCTGAGCCTCAGTGCCACAGGATTTTTATTGGAGTGTAGATGTACATTGCCTTCTGAGACGATTCTTTATGTACAACCCCTTACTCATGGCGATACCTACAATCAAAACCTAGCTCAGAATAAGGGCGAAATTCTTCTACCCTCTACTACTTTGGTTAGTACCTTCCTCTGCAAATAGTCCCATTGATTTAAATGGGAGTACTGGTGGAATAAAAATATGACAGAATTAGCCAGGTTAGTTTCTAAATAAATAAGTTCAAGAGTGTGCTTGAATTTATATATACAACCAAGACAAGCTGATGTGATTAAATAGTCAGTCTCCCAATAACTTGGCCCTGTTCTCTTCTCTATTTGACAGGCAAGCAATCAGACTAAATTTATGCCACGTGTTTATTTTCCTTGTAACAATATGAGTTTTGTTTATATTTTTAGTTACTATGAGGTAGTTGCAACCTTGCAAAATATATTTATTCACACTTTAAAAAATGAAGATTTAGCAGAAACCCAATAAAGTGTCACCCAAGACACAGTATATCATTTAAGGGAAATAGCAGTTAAAAAGAAAAAGACAAAAGCAAGCTCAATTACAATCCTTAAAGAAATTAAATTTAGAGTTAAGCTTCTGAGATTTTTTGAGCTACCAGTAGTTTCCTGGAAGTCACTACCTGAAATGAGTTTTGGGAAATGAGGTTAGTATTGATTTAGTCCATCATGGTTGGCTGTTGCATTTTTTTGTTTTGTTTGTTTGTTTGTTTGTTTGTTGTAGAAGATTAAATTATTTTGAACAAGTTCCAAGTCTATGTCCTTATCTGAGGTTGTCTATGAATAGACCACTAACACACTCTCTAAAAAAGTATTTCAGAAAGTAAATAATCCCTGCGGCCCAAAGCATGTGGTTGTGCTCATTATGAATGACAAATACATTGAATTTGGTTCCTGGTCTTTAATATACATCTTTTCTTTGTTTATACCAGTCACTTTCCTGGGCCAAATGGACAGTTGCTTAGATTCCTGTAAGGTACAATAAAAGGTAATTTGGGCTGTGGTTTAATGAAAGAAATGGTTAGGGATAAATCAAGAGTAATGAGTATTGGGCAACTGTGCTTGAGAGAACGATTTCAGCATTCATCTTCTGATCCTCTACCTGTCTGACTCTTCTTATTTATTATTTGTGCTACAGTAGCACCTAGAGGCCACAAGTAAGACCAGGGCCACATTGTGCCATGCACTGTGCAAACAAATAGGAAAGGACAGTCCCTGCCGCCAAAGAGCTTACAGGAAAAGTGGACAAGACAGCAAAAGAGTGGGAGAGGAAACCTGGAGGTGAAGAGACTTGGGCAAGGTCACCTAGTAGGGCAGTGACAGAGCTGGGAATAGAACCCAGTTCTCCACAGTCCCAGTCCAGTGCCTCAGTGGACCATGCTGCCTCTTGCTTAGTTGACTTGCAGTAACTCTCAAAGGCCCCAATCTGAATCTGGTCCCCATGGTGTGATCTGTTGTAGAAGCACATAGGGAGATATGGTCCATTCCCTAAGGAGTTTATGATCTAACAAGGCAATTCGCGAAGAGGGTACAAAATGCAAGCAAAGCAACCTGGACAATGATGGGCGCACATCTCATCAGCACCACTTCTTTTTATTAATTATGGAGAGAAGGGTGAGGGAATAGCAAGAGAGGGTGAGTGAATAGGAGCCAAGGGGAAGGGAGACACTGAGAGGGAGGGATAGAAAGGGAATGGAAATAGGAGCGAAGAGGGAGAGGAGGAAGGATGGAGGGGGTCACAAGGATGGCACAAGGGGAAAGGCTGAGGCAGGTAGAGGAAGAAAGTTGGTATGAACAACCAGACAGAAAAGTGTCCCATCTTCAAATTGTGAAAAACATTCTGCTACCACTGTGAAGGAATGAGAATGTCCCAACTGGGCACCTCCTAGCCTTGCTAATGCTGCTTCCAACTTCTGCTGTGGGAAGTCCCTACTAGTCCTGGGGTCTGGCTCCACCCTGAAAGATCCTGATCTGCTTCTGTGTGGCTGGAGAGAGAAGGTTTGTGAAGTCTGGTGTTTTCTGCCACATGGAGAAGGGAGGTTTCCCTTTTGGACTCTAGATCTATGAGGGCTGTGGTTCCTAGCTGTGCCTCACTCTACAATACTGTTGCTGCTTCCATCAGTTAGGAAATCTTTACCTATGACTAGGGCTGGTGTCATGCTTAGGAGGCTATGCTCTGCTTCATCAGCCTGTGAGACGTGGGCAGGGTAGGGGGAGGTTGCCAGGAACTGATGGCCTTTGAGGTTGTGATTTGGTTTTTCCTATTCTGATTGACCTTTGCTCATGCCATACTGGGCATCCATATAGAGACTTCAGGGTTTTAATTAAACAGGAATCCCATGGGGCTCAGACTAAATATGTAAGTGGAGGACACCATAGCTATACTATACTTGTAGCCATGAATGAACTACATTCATTGCTTATTGTGCTAGTCTTATTCTAGTTCAACCCAAAGAGGACGGGAAATTTGTTTTCTAACATTTTCAGTTCTGTAGATGATCCTCTCTAGATCTTCAAATTAGAGACAAATCCTGCAAAGTCTGCTTCCAAAGCCAATTGAAACATAAGGAGTGATTTAATTGAGTTAATGTGGCGAAAAGCAACAAACCTGTATTAGGTTTCCTGTTGAGCTTTTTATTTGTTTATCTTCAGGTTTTGTCTTGGGTAGAGAGAAAATCATGTAATTTAACGCCTTAAATTTTAGCTGTAATGTCACTTTTTTGAATTATGCAGTTTTTTTGAACTTGCATAAGGAGGAGGAATATTTTCATGGTGAACGTGTTGATTTTCTCTGTATTAATCTGAATATATTATTGATAAACTGAATGTAGTGCCGTCTCACAAACAAGGTGGATACGGACATTTCTCTTTCTTTTTCTGAAGGTGACTTGGAATACGGTGTTAAATGTAAACGGAATCTCAGTGCAAGGAACAAAGGATATTTCAGTTCATTAGAAGTTACCTTCCACACATCATTTAGTTGGTCTTGGGACCAATACAGCTCATGTAGCGATAGTAGCTTCCCTGAAGAGCTTACAGTCTAAATAGACAAGATAGACAAAGGGTAGGAGAAAGGGATGGTACATACAAGCAGAAGATTGGGAACAGGGGCCCATGGAAATACTTAATTTGCAGTCAGAAGTCATGTGCTTAAAGTTAAGCATGTGCTGAAGTACCTTGCTCAGGGTCAACAAGACTTATCCAAAATCCTGAAAGGGAGTCTGTGGTAGAGTTGAAAACTGAACCCAGATCTCGCGTATCCCTGTCTGGTGCCTTAATCCCAACACAGTCTTTACTTCATCCTTCCACACTACCCTTTGCCTAGTGGAAACAGTGGGACTGCAGTTTCAAGAGGTGGATTTTGAGAACTCTTCATTCACAGCCAAGTGAGCATGCATTAAAGCTAATATAATTTCTTATGCTTTAGGTATAAATACAATTTCATTGCCTGTACTAAGGGTGAAGTGTGATCAATAAATATCCTAATTCCCTTGCCTTCCATATTGTGCAGTGGTTGTTTTTGTACATACACACTGAAGTTTAATGGCTAGGTAATGGTAAATATCTATGCCACAGTGGTTGCATAGTTGCTTTCCCTGGTTTAACTGTATTTTGCACTTGGTAGAGTGGAAACCTCATAGTTTTCAGTTCTTTGGCTTCATTTTCCTTTCCCAAGGTTCTGACTTAATTAGAATCATTGAGCAGAACTGAGTCACATATTTTCTATGGGCAAAGCTACAGGAGGAGAATGCATTTCTATTTATTGATCTCTCTCAACATCTACATTTCACCAGGAGATGAAACTGAGGACCAAATGGGGAGAATTAAGAATGCAGGATGCAAGAACTTTCACATATACTGAGTCTATTGAATTCATGAGGTTAGAATGACCTTGGGCCTCCCTGCATTCGGAACTAAATGCAAAACCCATTTCTTCGCTTTCCCATAATGATTTCTTCTCATACACACAGAGATACAAGACCCCCACTCACTCATACAACAAGCAATCATAGGGCCAGTTCAAAATTTTCTGTTGAAACTATTTTTGATGGGAAATTGGTTTTTAAATTAATTGTTGCCAAAAATCACTACCATTTTTTTAAAATGTGTTGTCAAAATTTTCAAGGAGAGAGAGTGGGAAAGAAACCTTGTGTTCAAATGAGCTGTACTATAAAATGTTGTCACTGGGAAGACAGGAAAGATGATTGTTTTAATTTTTAATATTTTAATAACTTTTAGGTACTCAGATATTATGGGACCAGGGGGCCATACACTCCCACCAAAAAAAGTTTTGATTGTATTTTGGTCCTGCTTTGAGCAGGGAGTTGGACTAGATGACCTTCTATCCAACCCTGATTATTCTATGAGTCTATGATTGGAATGTTAGTGGCAATATAATTACCCCAAAAGATGTATGGAAACGTCATACACAGTATTCCTTTTTATTGCTTGATGTCTGCCAACTGTGTGATCTGCATTATACCAACCATACTGGAAGACACAACCCTACCTCAAAGGAGCTTAAGACCCAGCGTTCTGATTGTGTGCCTATATGATGAGTAATCCTTATTCATGTAAAGTTTTCTTGTGACTCTAGTCACTCCAGTAGTCCTCCCCTTTGGAAACAGATATTTATCCCTTCCTTACTCCATCAGGGCTAATCCAGAAAACAACACCTTTCAAGGTGGTTGCTTACCATCTAAATAACCTACCACTTTTACTGACAAGTCTCTTGTTGGTGATGGATGTTTTTGTCAGCTGTAAAAGATAAATAATTACACATTGTTTCAAATGTAACTGAAGTCTCTCTCAAAGTTCTGTTGTCCCAGGAGGGGACCAGTGAGGCAAAAGGATTTTAAAGAGCTTTGCGAGCAAGAGGGAAGGCGGGGGAAGGAGAGCACACACACAGTAGGGAGGAAACACCCAACAAAACCTGTTCTTTAAGGATTGCCATCACAGTTTGCATCCCCAAGGATTCTGGAGAAGATTTTCATATACGTCCAAATTGTACAGTGACTCCTTTTGTGATTTGTCAACTCTGACTCCTAACCACTTGGCGCCTATCCCACTCTTCAGTCCTCACCAAATAAAGGCATCAGACTCCTGAATATCACATGAACCATTAATCTGAGAAGGGACCACAGGTTCCCAGGTAATATACTAAATAGCTTATATTTTACTGTCTCTGGAAGTGTCCAGTTGTGAGCTTATAACACACACAGCATAAAACACCAACATGTACTACATAAATACCACTTGGACCTCTCTTCATACAAGCAGGATATAAATGATGGTAGTTTCATTTCTGGTAAAGCTACAGCCTTTTCCTGAGCAGAAAAAGAGAGTGGGTAAATTTCAGATG
Organism: Gopherus flavomarginatus; assembly: GCF_025201925.1. Lineage (NCBI taxonomy): Eukaryota > Metazoa > Chordata > Testudines > Testudinidae > Gopherus > Gopherus flavomarginatus. Next base: position 102,058,068 of record NC_066624.1, on the reverse strand, counting down.
ACAAATGTATACTCTGCTGGTGCTCTCTCTTGCTATTTAGTGATTCATTCTGTGACCTTTCCTCATAGCATCTAACTGTTTTATTTCCCCAGACTAAAACCTATGATCGTAGCCAAAGCTATTCCGTAGCCTTCTCTCTTCCCTTGTCATTTTTCCTTTCCCTGGGGGAAGGCTTCTCTAGTCTGTCTTCTTTTTTTGTTTTATAACCAATAGGCCAGGTTCCTGCAGCTAGAGCAGGGCAAATTCTTTGTTGCAAGTAATACTGCAGATTTAGCTGATATTCAAAAACGAAGATGTGTTGCCCCCAAATTCTTGTAAAGGGCAATTAACAAGGGGCATGATGAACTTGTCTGAACCAAACAGCATTTCTGAACCTGGACAAATGATCAAATGATCAAAAAAGCTATTTTGCAGTATTTAATGCCAGAAGGGTCCCTGGTGATCATTTTGTCTGACCCCCACATAACACAGGCCACAGAACTTCACTCAGTGACTCCTGACCTTAGCTTGTGACTGTGCTACAATATATCTTTTGAGAAAAGCATCCAGTCTTGAACTCCAACTCATTCTACTTGCAAGGTGCTTTGTGGTGAGATAACCCCACCTCCAGTTGCCAAGGGTTTAAATAGGTTACAAAGCTTATATTTTCTCAGTATTTTCTGAATGGAAAAGCACTTATTTTGTTAACCCCCTGTTCATGTGGCTGCATGACACCTTCAGTATAGTACAAAACAAAAAAAGGCCATTAAAAATCCTTGGTGAATTTAAAGGAGGTGGTGAAGTTGACTCTGTTTTATTTAATTTTGGTGGTTAAAGTGCCACTCAGAAAATCTGGGAAATGATTTTGCTGCTTTTTTTCCCTAAGTGAAAAAGGCATCGGATATCAGTTTCAGTGACACTGCCATCTGTGGCTCTTTACATGAACGCTGAATTTTCTACATTAAAAATCAAAGTGGTCTGATTGAAAATCTGTTTGCTTGATCAAGATGAGAGGGTGATTACATTATTATATATTTTAAGCCTGAGGTTTTCCAAGGGGCACAAGGAATCAAAGTCACCCAAGGTAGGATTTTAAAAAGCACTTCAGAGAGCTAGACACCGGGGAGCAGATTTTCAAAGGCACAAATGACACTGAACTCCCATTGACTTTAATTGAGAGTTAGGAAACTCACTGCCAGATGTGACTTTCAATTTCTTCCCCCTTAATTCTTGTTGACCATGGCCAAATTTTTGAAAAATATCAGTTTCGTGTTAGGCTCCTAAATCATTTTTAGGTGACAAAGGAGATTGGGCTTCTAAGTCACTTACGCACTTTTGAAAATTCTACATTTAGGTGCCACAACATGTATTTTGGAAAATGAAAGACTTGAAAATTTTACTCTAAGCATCTTTGAAAATCTTCCCATAGGCTACTTTGAAAATTCCAGCCTTAAAATAGATGCCAGTACAATCAGCATCTCATCACAGCTAATAAAATTCAATGGGATTTCAGCAGCAAACTCTCTCAGGCCCTTTAAGAAATCCCAGCTTATAACCTTTGTTGGAGGCGTAAGATTGAATAGGCTGAATCATGTGGCTTTTGTCAATGAAGTAGGCTGGGTGCTTGTATTGTAGAAGGTCAGTAATACCTTATGTCTTGTCCTTGGCAATAAAGAAAGTGGCTTTTGTAGACCGACTCTTGGAAGAAGAAAAATAGACTTTATTTGATTGTTATGGCAAGTGTCAAACCTACTGAATAATGAAGATAATTGTGTAGGCATTTGAAGTAGAAAATAATGTCTGATTTAATGGCAACTCTCTTCGTTAGCTTTCTTGTCTCTGTCTGCAGGGTTTCTCTTAGTTGAGAGTGATTCAAGTGCTATTCTCTCTTTAGAACTAAAACTTGTCTTCAACAAGCACTGGAGGACATTTTTATCCCACCTTAATTAAAAAAAAAGCCGATATTACTGAATTCTTAACAATTTAAACCCTTTACAGTCTGCAGTCTCTTTGGGGCAGGGACAGTCTCTTAAGTGTTTGTACAGTGTCTAACCCTATGGAGATCCAGTCTCAGTTGGGGCCTTTCACCATCATTGTAATATAAAATAATGAATAGATCTATTATGCTTCCCTCCTCTCATATCGCTTTGTCCTCTGCAAATATCTGACCCTTCCTCTGCATTATTTGAAAGGTGTGAGCCTGAGGTTCCTGGTCCCAGTTGTACCTTTTGAATCTGAGGATAACAGAAATGAGAGATTTTCAAATCATGGATGTTTTTGTTCCGGACTGTCAATCCTAATGGTTGTATAATAGTGAGAACTGGGTAGAGGAGCTAGTGTGAGGTTCATTGGGTTTTGAGCCTCGGTCTCCAGACAGGCTTTGCATACTGACTGCCGCCCAGCAGCTTGCTAATAACTAGTGGGCTTAGTGGCTAATGGAACCCAAGCCCCACCAGAGGCACTGCCCCGGTTGTCCTGATTGGGTGAATCACCGATTGGCCCAGGTGTGCTATTTAAGCCAGAAGGAGGCACAGAAAGGGGAGAATTCCTTTCCAGCGGCTATTTTGGACCCTGCTTTCTTGCCACCATGTCCCTGGTTCCTGCTTTGCTCCTGATCCCGGTCCCTGCTCACTGATTTTGGTTCCAACTCTGATCCTTGGCTCAATTCCTGACTCTGTCTGGCTCAGGCCAAAAGGCCTGACAACCCAAGCCCTTGTCATGATTAGAGTGTGTCACCAACTGATTGTGTAAATATGAACAAGTAGCAACCTCTCAGTTTACTCATCCACAAAATGGGGCTACCACGGATCTCCGTCACACAAGCATGATGAGGAGTAGTTTGTTTTTTGGGAAAGTGTTTTGAGCTCCTCAGCTGAAGACACACTTTGGATTTTTAATCATAATAATAGGAGGTATACCTTCTGTCACAATCGTGAAGCATCGTAGGACTTAGAGATGAAAAAACAGTATCGGCAATCCCAAGCATTCAAACATCAGGAGTCAGGCCCCCAGAATTATGATATTGCTTTAAAAATCATGATATTCTTAAAATTAAGTTATTTGCCTTCTGGTTGTTGGGCTTAATTTGTGTTGGGGCTTGCCAGGCGTGTTAGTTCATAGCCCCAGCACCTCCTTCAATTATGAAAGTAAAAAACTTGCTTGAGCCCCAGAACCTCTTTCATTACAAATTAAGCACTGCTTTGTGGGTATGAGCCTTTCTCCAAACTATGGGGGGCTAGAACTCTACTTTTTAATTGTTTAATTAAAGCTAGGATTCTCCTATAATCACATGTCTCCAGGAACTGGGTCTTCAGAAAAGCACACTAAATATTGTGTGCGTTATTTATTATGTTTGTATTGCAGTATTGCATAAAGGTCCCTGCCATGGAGCAAGACCCCCCTGATCTGTGCAAACACAGAATAACAACAAAAATTCCCTGTCCCAAATTTGGTAACATTAGAAAAGTCTTGCACATATTTATTACATTCATTTAGCAGATCTCCCTGTCAATGCAAGCTTGTACATTTTCTAATGTTTTTGATACAGGGGAACACTATATTTTCTAGTGTTTTTTCCCCCACATTTAAATGTCGCAATCAATTTGCAAATAAAAGTTTCCCAAGAGATTTAAATAAGTGAGAATATTTTGGATGTTTCATAATGAAAAAAGGCTGCAGCTGAAGCAATATTTTTCCTCTTTTGGCCCTTTGTATGTTAATTCATTGTCTAGGTTTTCCTGATATCAATTACTTTCCAGAGCTGCCTTCAATAATACAAAAAAGTATTAAGGGAAGTTTTTTTCCCCCTTTTCTCCTGAACATGTGATGAGAAACTGAATACCACCTTAAGAAAACAAATGTCAGAAAGATCTTTTGGGGAGAAAAATATCAAAACAACTGCTGAGTCGAGGCTCATTTTAGGAGCCTTTAGTGACCCAGAAAGCTTGTCAAAGTCAAGCCAGTAGCTCTGCTGCTGTGGCACGTCTGCCTCGGCTATCATCAGAAAGCTTCCTGACAAATCTTTTTTGGGGAAACAAGACAATTAAGAAACTGACTTTAGATTGTGAGCTGTTAAAGAAAGCTCTGAGCACAGAAGAACAGGTAACTTGTAAATGTCACGCTTGGACCAGATATTTATTAGTTTAAACTGACAGACTTTAGCTTTCCAGTAAGTAGTGAGAAAATATGCCCATCTCTTGAGATGTTTAAAACTGCAGTGAATTATATAAAGCACTAGAAAATGTATTCTCTAAGCTAATTCTCCTGCACAGGCAAAAGGAGAGAGGAAATGAAGTATTCAGTCCCCTCTCCCCGCCCCCATCACTGTGCTGCTATCGTTCCTATTTTACAGTTAACTCAGTTTGTGGAAGGCTAGAGAATAATTGGCCACACTAGCTTGTCCAGTATATACAGGAATGATGTTCTAGTGCAGGGGTAGGCAACCTATGGCACGCATGCCAAAGGCGGCACACGAGCTGATTTTCAGTGGCACTCAGACTGCCAGGTCCTGGCCACCAGTCCGAGGGGCTCTGCATTTTAATTTAATTTTAAATGAAGCTTCTTAAACATTTTAAAAACCTTATTTACTTTCATACAACAATAATTTAGTTATATATTATAGACTTATAGAAAGAGACCTTCTAAAAACGTTAAAATGTATTACTGGCACGCAACACCTTAAATTAGAGTGAATAAATGAAGACTCGGCACATCACTTCTGAAAGGTTGCCAACCCCTGCTATAGAGATAGGGTGCCAGCCCTGGGTTTAGAAGACCTAAGTTCAATTCCCCGCTCTGCCTTAGACATTCTGCATGACTTTGACTTTGAGTAAGTCATTTAATCTCTCTGCGCCTCTGTTCCCCATCAGTAAAACGTACTTCCCTACCTCACAAGGGTGTTGTATCTATCCTTGCATTAAAGATTGTGTCACGCTCAGATACGACAATGTGAGGGGCTGTAAGTGTTTATCTAAATAGTTAGCAAAAGCACAGACTACAACAAGAGCCTGAGCTGGCATAAATTGGCATGACTCCATTTACTTCTGCTGATTTACACCACCTGGGGATGCAGTCCTTCATATCTGCTGGTCAGACCTTAATATGAATGCAGAGAGTTTCACCAAACACAAGAAATAGCGAGCTCTTACTTGAAATAGTGGCCATGGCCATTCACCTTTCTTTCATTTTGTTGGTGAGTCTGAGTTTTGTAACTTTTTCATTGTATTGTGCTGTGAGCCAGGAGCCTAGCCCCAGGAATCTGAGGAGATTAAAAGTCACTGACATATGTAGCTCTCTTACAGGGAGAGAAATAAGATTGTATAGCACCATGTTTGTGTTGATAACTTCTCCTTGTGGTAGTTAACGTTGTTAGGTTTGCTTGATGTGACACCGTGAAAATGAAATGCGAATAAGAAGCATAGAACTTTCAAACACACCTTTCCTCTTTGACTTAATGTTTAGGGTATATAACTTGGCCCTAATTCAACATATATGTGCAGGCATGTGCCTACCTTGGAGCTGGTGAGAAGTTCAGTGACTGCCCATCTGCCTAAATTAGGTATGTGCTAAAATACCTTGACCTTTAGTTTTATCATAGTTTGGGAGGGAAGGAGGGAGGGAGAAAAATGAAATGTGATGCAGTCTACCCAGAAATGAAGTACTTTTCAAGAACAAAGGTGATGTTTCTTCTTGTTAGTTTAATAACCACAGAATGTGTATCAAGAGAATAGGAGGCGTCATAGAATGATTCATAGTCTCTCAAGAGGAAAAAGACTCCCGGGTCATTTATCAGTGGTCCGATCTATGACTCGTTATTAGAAAAACACCTATGCATCTATATAGAAAATCTCATTCAAAGAAAACAATTAAACATAAATACATGAATCAATGTACCTGTCATAAACAGATAAGAAAGTTAATAGTACTTTATATCTCTTTGACTATAAAGGGTTAACAAGTTCAGTAAGCCTGGCTGTCACCTGACCCGAGGACCAATCAAGAGACAGGATACTTTCAAATCTTGAGGGAGGGAAGTTTTTGTGTGTGCTGTTAGTTTTGGTTGCTGTTCACTCTCGGGGCTCAGAGGGATCAGACGTGCAACCAGGTTTCTCTCCAATCTCTCCAGCACAGGCTCTTATAAGTTCAGAATAGTGAGTACTAGGTAGATAAGGTGAGTTAGGCTTATGGTTGTTTTCTTTATTTGCAAATGTGTATTTGGCTGAAAGGAGTTCAAATTGGTATTTTGCTGAAAAGATTTTAATTTGTACTTGTATACTTAGGCTGGGAGGGTATTCCCAGTGTCTATAGCTGAAAGACCCTGTACCTATTCCATTTTTTTTAAAATTTACAAAGATAATTGTTACTGTTTTTTTCTTTCTTTAATTAAAATCTTTTCTTGTTTAAGAACCTGATTGTTTTTTTATTCTGGTGAGACCCCAGGAGCCTGGGTCTGGATTCACCAGGGAATTGGTGGGGAGAAAGGAGGGAAGGGGGAGAGAGAGGCTGATTTCTCTCTGTGCAGGATTACTTTCTCTCAAGAAGAGTCTGGGAGGGGGAATGAGAAGAAGGGAGGAAGGTGAATTGTCCTCTGTTTTGTGATTCAAGGAGTTTGAATCACAGTTATCTTTCAGGGTAACCCAGGGAGGGGAAGTCTGGGAGAGGTAACGGTGGGGGAAAGGGTTTGCTTTCCTTGTGTTAAGATCCAGAGGGTCTGGGTCTTGGGGGTCCCCGGGCAAGGTTTGGGGGGACCAGAGTGTACCAGGCACTGGAATTCCTGGTTGGTGGCAGCGCTACAGGTTCTAAGCTGGTAATTGAGCTTAGAGGAATTCATGCTGGTACCCCATCTTTTGGACGCTAAGGTTCAGAGTGGGGAATTGTACCATGACAGTACCAAAACCACAGCTCTGCTCGTCTCTGAACTAAGGTGCTTCTCTTGGACCACATATAGATCTCCCTTTAGTTATCAGTAGGATTTGCATCAGGTCCTAATTTCAGACCAAAGTGAAATTAAGAAGCAAACCCACTCAGAACAAAAACATAAAATGCCAGGGTTAAGGATTATTTTTGAATCTCCTCTTTAGTTTTTTTTCATTTTAGCCAACATCCTTGATGTTGTTTTTAATGGCATTCGTGAACCAAGTTCTCAAATATTGTGGCCTTAATAGAACCTCAGAACCTTGTCTTTGGATGCTGATAGAGGCACATGGGCAAGCTTAATACAAGTATTTACATTTTTAAGTGATGATATAGGTGTGCTGCATGTTCTACTTAAGTCCCTTGTTTGAAAATTGGCTCTCTCTGTGTGACTATAACTTATGTTCCATAAAATAATGTCTTACAATTTTCTTTTTAGTCTACATAAACACTGTATTACTAGCCTGGGACAATCTCTCTATGTCCTCTCAGTCAGTGAAATTTCTTGATGTCAATGCTTATCTCACAAGGGAAAATGAAGTGAGAATTTTTGGTTCCTGATGAAAGCAGATCTTTTGTAGAAGACAGTGATTCTCAAAAATTTGATAGCTTCAGCTGGTTCTAGATAGGCGCAAAGAAGCTTGGAGGCTTGTTCGAAGCTTTTCTGTTACGTAAAACTGGGCTGAAGATATCACAGAAATAGGTTTGTTCCTTGTACTTACCCCCCAGAGTAACTTCTTGTCATTTTTGGTACATGTGTGTACAATGTCTAGCACAATGGGGTTCTGATCCTTGTTTAGGGTTCTGATCCTTGTTTAGGGTTCCTAGATCCTACCCTAATAAATAATTCTCCTTAATTTAGCATTTCTGCTTGTGATCCTGAGTGGAACCACTGAAAGATGAGGCATGTGAAAATGGGAAAGAGCAGCTTTTTTAAAAATCATCAATCTTTTCTCAACAACAAAAAATACTTGCTTAGTGGGGCTGGGCAAGATTTGGTTTTGTGTTCTTCAAACTGTCTCATCCATCCTTAATCTGAAATTGCTTTCGTATCTGAACCTTCAAAGGAGTCCGAAGAAAGACTGGAGGGAGCACACTCTGACCAGTACATTCTTCAGCAAAACACTTTCCCACATGTTGAGTGCAGAGAGCTGACCACAGAATGCTGCATTTTGTTCACTGTGAGGCATGAACAGGAGAAACAGAGGAAAACAGCTATTGTCTCTGAATAATCTTCAACTAAGTTGATATGTCTAAGAAATAACTTTGAAAGACCTTTGGGAATTTAACACCTTAACCTCTGCCCACCAAACTGCTAGATCAGAAAAGAAATGTGCATAACTACTCTTTTTAAATTGCATCTTCCCATAAAAACAGTGCTATAAAATGAGTGGTATATGGCAATCTGAGGTTGAATTATTGTGTGACATAACCATTATATGAACAAAAGAGGGGGGAAAAATTGCACAACAATTCCATAAATTCCATCTATCCATGAAATAACTATTGCATTTGTATTTCCATTTCCATTATACAGAATAGTCTACCTTCTGACTTACCAAGCCAATGGTATTTTATTTATTTAAGGTGGATGTTTTGCTTTTTACTGTATGAAGAGCTAGGGGAAAAATAGGATCCAATAATATGGACATTTCACAGTAAATAAATTGCCCTAATACAAAAATATAAAAGGAGTGCTCAGCAGCTTTTCTAGGACAAAGGTCTGTTCTAGAACTATGCACCTAGCCTTTTAAACTCTCATGAAACAATAAAGTTACATTTTCTTAAATGTAATAATACAAAAAACTTACAGGATTTCCACTTTGGGTTTTATATACTCACTTATGCCCATGGAAAAGGGTTACATGCTCAATTGGCTGTTCGCCTGCAGAATATTTCTATTGTTCTGTTTCATGCGGATACTCAGCAGTGCAGCCCCCAAATTGTAAAGTGTTTCTGGGGCTCAAGGATAGGGTTTGAGTAAGGAAACAATTGCATGCAAATCACATACACTTGAAGGGAAAGAAATGTGGAGAAAGCTAAAAAGCCTTCTCTGCAGTAAGGTTTTGCAAAGTCTGCAAATCCTTAGGGAATATTCCATTGCGTAGGACCTACAAAACTCTGTAGAGTTTGGTGGAGTTCTTAGCAAGGGCTTAGCCTCTCTTGTTTACAGTGGAGGGTACAGTATTGGTAGCCAAAGGACTATGAAAGTCATATTTCCAGTGGGAGGAGTTGGGAGTTGCTCCCTCCCCATTCACACTGGCTGCCGCCTCCGAGTTGCAAACTTGATCTGTCAGCACTGAGAAGGCAGAACTGGCTCTTCTGTCTCTCACCAGCAAGGGGCGCAGTGCTGCTGTCTTTCTGTGCATCACACGGCTGATTTCTGACTGCCTTTCTCACTGTCAGCTCCTATATCCCTTCTCTCTATATGTGATTCAGATCATAGATATAAGACAATAACCCGCTTCTGCATCACCACTGGCAGCAGCAGACATCACCCCCCACCACCAGCATCCCCTTTTAAAGCACTGGTGATATTGGGGGAGAAGAGGTGAAGACCATGACAAGATCCTCTTAAGACATAGGAAGAGACTGAAAACCCAAGGAGAAGAAAGAGACTGTAAATAGCAGCAAAGAATCCTGTGGCACCTTATAGACTAACAGACATTTTGGAGCATGAGCTTTCGTGGGTGAATACCCACTTTGTCGGATGCACTTGACTTCGTCTGTTAATCTATAAGGTGCCACAGGACTCTTTGCAGCTTTTACAGATCCAGACTAACACGGCTACCCCTCTGATACTAGACTCTAAATAGGCAATTGGATGGTGAGGAAGAGAGACTGGAAATGGAGGGAGATATGGGTCAAAGCAATAGGGGACATTCCAAAGGTGGGGGAAAGATCCCAGGGCAGAAATTCCAGAGATTGAGAGAGTCCAAGAGGAGAGGAAAGAGTCTCGAGGAGTGAAATTCTGCCTTCTGTGAAGTCAATGGGACTTCACCCCACAAGTTAAGAGGTAGTCTAACCCTTAAAAGGATATTTCAGAAAGCTGTTTTGGTTCAGATAAATTACTAGGCACCCTTTTATTTCTACAGTGAGGATTCATTTACACGACATTGGTCTCACTGCATTGGTAACCACCATTATATTGTGTTTTCATTCACTTAGATGTGATCCAAGTAGCTCTTGCACAAAACACTCACTCCTTCTCTTGAATGTAAATTATTATTCTTGGCCTAGAAAGTTGTCATAAAATCAAATTCCACCTTGAAATTTGCTGCTGCTTTGCTTCCAAGAAGTATGAAGCTCTGATTTCCCCTCCCCTCATCTTATTAGTCTAATTGGCAGCAGCACACTACAATTGTGTGTGTGTGAACCAGCAGACTATGATGCAATTTTTCTGTTGCTCATACTTCATAGAAATACAAGTGGCAATTCACACCTAAATGCGTATTTGTATTCAGAAGAAAGCATCTGTAGTAGAGCAGAATTCGTCATACCTGCTATGGATAAAGTAGCATTAGTTGCATGGTGACACTGATCCAACAGTTTAATGACAGTGTTCATGGACAGATGATAGCTTTCAGTAGTATTTTCAGACTGTACCATGATAAGTGCTTATTGGTGTAGTAAACTTTACAAAAGAGGAATGATCTGCACCTAATTTATCAGGAAGAAATCTCAAAGCTGTCTTAGAACATTGAGGGAAACAATGTGAAATAATGACCTGCCACAGTACATCATGCTATCATGTGATTGTCATCTTAAGGCCTTAGTCCTGCCAACACGGAAGTAGTCCCATTAGACTCCTTTACTCACGTGCCTAGGGGTTTGCAGGATTGGGGCCTTAAACTCTACATGGATTCACATAAGACATATGACCCACCCCCAAACCAATAAGCAAACAATGGTGAAAAAAATGTTTGCAACTGAATCCTAAACAAAGCTTACCTGATTTTAGATTTGGTTACAGACTTAAAATTCATATCATGCTGGTGGAACGTTTTACCAATTTTGTGAACCCAGGCTGGATTTTGAGGAAGCCCAATTAATTTAAGATTTAGCATTGAAATCATACAAAGTTCATCATTTCCGATGACTTCCAACATAAAATTGTGCGAAATGCCATGTTTCAACTAGGCTTTGCTTTGTGAGCTTTGAAGTTTGTGGGTTCATTTGAAATTGAATTTCAAAGCATATCTCAGGAATTCAAATCTCTGCAAGAGTAAACCATCAAACATATTTGTAAGAATTCCAGCAAAACGTAACAGCTAAGTTTTGGACTGCTATGGCTTGTTGTCCTTGTTATGCTTTTGCTGTTTCACTCCTTTTGCTGTTTTGTGCCCAGCTTGGCCAATGTGCTCTTCAATACTTTTTGTTGCATGCAGAGGGAATGATGTGCGGGTCAGAAAACTATGTGGATTTATCAAAGGACATTTTTTCCCCTTCTGTGGGTTTTATAAGTGGAAGTGGATGATATGGGATTTGGGCCTTTAGTATCATTTGAATGTGTGTCTTTTGTTCATTTCTTTGTAATCCTTAAAATTTGCTCCTGGAACGCAATGATATATGGTCTAAGGCTCCCTTGGAAGACTGGGCCTAATTCTGCTCAGACTTTCACCTGAGCAACCTCACTGGGATCACTTTATATTGTACTTCTGAGCAAAAATAGCTCTAAAAATGACTTGGAAGTTGCAGATCTTGATTGTCATATTAAGCCAGTGGTAGGCAACCTGCGGCTCACGGGCTGCACATGGCCTGTCAAGGTAATCCGCTGGCAGGCCATGAGACAGTTTGTTTACATCAACCATCCGCAGCTCCCAGTGACTGTGGTTTGCCGTTCCCAGCCAGGAAGTGGCATGGGCTGGCTGCCGCTTCCCGCAGCTCCCATTGGTTGGGAACAGCGAAGGTCGATGTAAACAAACTGTCTCGCAGCATGCCAGCGGATTACACTGATGGGCTGCATGCGAGTCGCAGGTTGCCCGCCACTGTCTTTGGCCTTGTGTCAGATTTCATCTAGAATTAATTTTCCCCTTTATCCACAAAATCATGCTCTCTGGGCAGACTGCAGAGTAGTCAGAGAGGTTAGTTTCAGCCCCTAGCCCTGGATCACAATGCAAGAGTGTTGTACACACCCCATCTCTCTTCCCTTCTGCAAATGCTGCTTCAGTATGTGGACTGGGAGAAAGGCTACAGTGGCTCTATGGGCACCAGATTTATATATACATGGATTTACAGACCTTCCTTTGGCCTCCTTAGTTAGGCCCCCATTGTGGTGTCCCATATGACCTATGTGGGACTGGTGAGGAGACTTTTTTCACAGTTTGTATGGCAGGGGTCTGCAATCTTTCAGAAGTGCTGTGCCGAGTCTTCATTTATTCACTCTAATTTAAAGTTTCACGTGCCAGTAATACCTTCTAAAAACGTTAAAATGTCTCTTTTTACAAGTCTATAATATATAACTAAACTATTGTTGTATGTAAAGTAAATAAGGTTTTAAAATGTTTAAGAAGTTTCATTTAAAATTAATTTAAAATGCAGAGCCCCCCGGACTGGTGGCCAGGACCCGGGCAGTGTGAGTGCCACTGAAAATCAACTCGCGTGCTGCCTTCGGCACACGTGCCATAGGTTGCCTACCCCTGTTGTATGGAGTGCTATGGTACCTTTCTGTGTCCATTCCACCAGCAGAACCCCTCATGAAGTCCCTGTGCAAGGTTTAGAGATCTTTTCAGTAGCCCTCTGATCCATGGACAAATGTCATCCCTAATGATCAGATTTTTATAACAGAGCTATAAACATCTTCAAATAATGGGCCAGATCCTCAGCTGGTGTAAATTAGCATAGCTCCTTTGCCTTAACTGAAGCTATGTGGATTTATACCAGCTGAGATTCAAGTTCATTGGTAAATTGACTCTTAATTTGGTGCAAGTGAGCACTCTTTACAAGGTCGCCCTTTGTTTTAACTAATATCTTCCTTAAATTAATAAATCCAATGAAGTTCTTCCACTCTGCAAGATCAGACATGGATGCCTCACTACCCCAAGACACAGTTTAATAACACTCAATACCATCCGGTCACTTCTTGGATTTTGTTGTCCATATGTGCACAACCCAAACTAGTCAACAATGATGACAACCATAAGTGAGATCCTGTGCATTGCTCTTTTGGCACGTAAACTTATTTGGCCTTCACAAGATAATGATTTTTTTAACGTACTGCTTACAGAATTGTATTAGCATTTTGTTTAGGCTTAATAGAAACACTAGATGCTCTCAGTATAAATGGAAATTCATTGTTGAAGGAAAGAACACAGTGAGATCATGTCTGACTTGGAAGAGTAGCAGAAACTAAATGAAAACACTTGCTTGCTTTTAATGTTCTCAATTGTCCTCTCTCTCCTTGACTTCTTTGTAACACTACAATCTTTTTATTTCAGATTAACTTATGAAAAAGCCGTCTAGAAAAGGCAAAAGCTTGAATATGGATATACGGTAAGCACCTATTTTCCTTCTTACATTATTTATATATTTAAGTGGTTCTAAAAGTATCTCTGTTCATTTGTTTTACAAGCAGTAGTGTTTTAACTCTTTTTACAGTTTGATATTGCAACAGCATGCTTTTTGCTGGGCAGTTCTAGATACTGGAGTCATAGATGCTGGAACTATGGGTGCCTCCGTACCCTCTGGCTTGAAGTGGTTTCCATCATATACCAAGTTTACAGTTTGGTTCAATGGCTCTCAGCATCCACATTATAAAAATTGTTCCAGCACTCCTGCCTGGAGTATTCGTGGTCTGATATATTAAGTGGTATTACCCAGAAAATTCAGAGTAGTGGATGCTTTCCAGCCGTCTAGATAAATGCAGCAAAAACATTTCATAGAGTTAGCAGATGTACTGGGCTTAGAGAAGGGGTTGCAAAGACATTTCAGTGTCTACAAGTTTCGAGTTAAAATTCACATCTCAATGAAATTTTTTCACAGCTGCCTATTTTCAGGTTCACAATTTTAAAAAAATCACTTTTTTTCAAGTAGCTTTACATTTTATTTCATAAGTTTAGTTTGGATACACACTCAGACTTTATCTGAATTATGAGGTTGCAAAACTGGAATGAAATCTCACAAGTACAGAAATGAAGTGTACATTCAGATACGTCAGGCTTTTGATGAGGCCAGGAATACTACAAAGATAGCCATGGTTACATCACACATTTTTGTCACTTCTGCACCCTAAATATAAAGGAACAGGAAGTGAGTAACAACGACAAGCTATAATTCAAAATAATTCAGTCAATTTTTTTGTTTGTTTTAAACTTCAAAATGAAGAATTGGTTTGAGCTTTGATCTAAAGTATGGATCATTTCCAGTGTTATCAGCTCTCAATTTTTATCATGTCTTGTGATATTTTGTGTTCTACTTAAAGCCTTACTTCCTGGATTCATGTGACTGAGAATCTGTTTTCATTTTTTAAAAGGTAAACCTTATGGTTACAGAGAAAAGCTTGTGAGTGTGTTTTGAATGTGTCCTGAAGGTCCAAAACCCAGAGAGATGGGAAAGGCAAAAACAAACAACCCCCCCCCACCACCAAATGTATTTTTTAAATCTCATGATGTTTTGGTACCTTGTTCATGATTTTTGAACACTTGTTGGCAATGCTGAAATCCTCATACATACTTAGTGCTGATAGGTACATGCTTTACCTAACTGAAATAACTAAGATAGATTTTTGTCTGACAATTTCATCCATCCTTGGTCTAAACTCCTGCTACTTATATTTTGCTTTCCTCCTTCACTGATTATGCTAGTATTTAATGTTACCTTATTCTTTTGTGGCACTACTTGTTATGACTGAATATGTAAAAAAAACAAGAAATATCTATGTTTCAACCAAACCTTTCATATTGGAGTTTACTTTGAGAATATTCTTTCACATGGCTGTTTGATGGCTGAAGTACAGAGCACTATACCATAACATACTGCTCCATAACATAAAATATTGATAGAAGAGCATTTGTAGGTTAGTTCTGAACACCATTAGCATTCATTATAAACATATACATTTCTGTATCACATAGATGCTGATTATGTCCCAGGAACAATCTTTTAGAAGTAGTGATTGTATTTAGTACATCCAGTGTGTGTGTGTGTGTGTGTGTGTGTGTGTGTGTGTGTACTGTTACTGTATTTATATGTATCCTTATGAAGACAGCACCAGGCCTGCATTCTCTACTGATTTACAATTAATCTGAAAGGATAGGAATTATAACAACAAAAATTCCAGCACATCATGCATGAACTAAGAATTGATTGTATTCTAAGAATGAATTGTCCTCAACATCCACACACTATTGTAGAAGCTTGAAATAATTAAATGTAATGCAGAGTCTGTCAGTTACTTTTCATTTTAAAGAATTGCTAAATTATTACTGATGTGGTTTCATAGGTGATGGTGCTTTTTTTTTTTTTTTAAGAAAATGAATTTAATTCATTAGATTTAATCTTAAATGATCTATAAATATATTTAAAATGGAAGTATATTCATCCCTTCTTCAGGGGTGAAATTCAGAGAACTTTGCAGCATTATCCATGTAGCTCTGTGCATTACTTAAGACAAATGTGAATAGAGACTTCTATAGATCCCCTGAGTTATGGAATGCATTTCACCAGAAGGTCAGATCTTTGCTGATTTATACCAGGTATATTGAATTCATTAAATTCAGTGAAACTATGGTGATTATCATCAATGGAGGATCTTGCTCTTAAATATTTAGCAGGAGGTAACTACAGTGTTGTGAAAATTCTCAATGAACTCACTCTGGAAACCTGAGGTCTATTTCAACAAGCACACATTCTCCTGTCACCCTATTACATCGATCCTACAGCTTAATGGCTCTTCTACTGACAGTCAACTAAATATTAAATGCCCCTTCCAGTGCTTTGTCTTTTTATTTCTGAGCTTTTCAAGGAAACTGATAAAGTGCCTAATTATTTGAATAATCGAGGCAATGGTTATTTGATTGCTAATATCAAAGAGGGAGCCATAATTTCTCAACTGAAATATGTGGTTAATATTGCATTATTTATAATGCAAAGAAAATGATCATTTCCCAATAAATGCTTTTGCTAACAGTGCTTTTGCTTTGGTACACTGGCTCTTTGAACATGTTGCAGAGGATGAGTTTTGAACATAGTGCCATACCTGGGATGAATTTGGGGTTATATCTTTCATAATCTAAAGTTTATCATTATCGTGTCTGACAAGCTCTGTGGTAGCTTCTCTGAAATGGTCTGTCTCACTGTGGAATTTTCCATATCACACGAAGTAACCCCACAATTGGCCATATTGGCTGGCAGTGTCAGTAAAGAAGCCAAAGTCTGAATATGCGTTGAGATTGGGCTGGCCTCTGCACTGGCATGGAGATTGGGTTATCTGCCACTGTTGGATGTGGTCTCCTCAGGTCAGGGTCAAGACATGTTGGCAGGCCAAATGGGATGTGTGCATTGTGACCACCTATGTTATTCCCATTTTGACTAACCATATACCCCTTTGCCCCATTTCCAGCAGGACACATACCAATCTAGGAGCATCCACCAGTCACACCCATCATTCACCATTACTGGTGTTAAGATTGGCTCAGATTATTCTAAAAGAAGTTCTTTGAATCTGAACTGATCTGATGCTATTAGAATTCAGGGCAAGGGAACCACAATCTTTAGTGGTCCCTTGCAGTTGTCTATGTAAAGAAAGAATCTTCAAGATTTCATGCATTTGTGTTTGTCTATATATCTCAAATTAACAATTGCTACTGCTCAAGATATGTGTTGTTGGAAAGGCGGGTGTATGAGCTTTAGTCTCAGATAACTTGGTACATGAGTGTTATATAAGGAGAACACAGACATTTGGCAGCTCATATGTCATTAAACAAGCTGCTTTCAAATATCTAACTATGGTTCTGAGTGCCTCATAATCTTTAATATATTTTCCTAACAGCGCCTCTGTGAGGTAGTGAAGTGCCATTATCTCTGTTTTATACATCAGGAATTGAAGCACAGAGAGGCTAAGTGACGTGCCCAAGGTCACACAGGAATTCTGTAGCAGAGCAAGAATTTGAACCCAGGTCTCCCAAGTTCTGGCCCATACTTCCTGTCTATGTATAAAACACATTTACAAAGACTGGATCGGTATGAAAGAACATCAGTACTGGACAACTGTCAAGGTAGACAACCATTTAGATCTAAAAACCATGACTGCTTCCTCTGAGCATAAAACTCAGAAGATATTTTACAAACATTGGTCCAGATTTTTGCCTGTGTTGCCCTGCACTCTGCCAAAGCTGAGCTAGTGGTCTGGATAGCCCCTGTATAAGGGTGATCTTGATATGGTATACAGGCAACACAGAATTTTGTATGCCACACCCCTTTCTTGCTGTTGGTGTAGCAATGAAGGGAGAGGTGTGATCTCAATATCACAAACCAACTCTGGATTTTTGGCATCTTTGCAGTCACTAAAGTCTATTGTAATTTACAACAGCCCTTAGATGGTTTTAACGCAATGGCTGGTAGAAGGCACATACTGAGCATCACTAGGGTCAGGGCAGTACATTACATCAGATTTGCATACCTTTAGCTGACTGGAATTGTGGCAGTGCCCAGAGATCTGCACCCTTAACTGTGTAGAAATTAAGCAGGCTTATATCAGGATTTTCCAGTATCTCTTATGCATCTGCTTAGATAAAAAAATCGTTGATATATATTTGGATGCATTTACTGAAAACATACCCAGAGGGGACATCAGAGCTTTGGTCAAACAAACACGTTGAAAAAAAATTGCAGGAATTATTTTTACTTTTATTTTAATTTTAAAAAATTTTGAAATTTTTAAATTTTAACAACATGTTTTGATCATCAGAAACTTCCAAACAGCTGGAAAGAAGAGTCAAAACCTACACGTTTTCATCACAGAAATTAGGTATTTTCCATCAGACATTGAATTTGCAATGATATTTTGCTAACCATGTGAAAATCTGAAAACTCTATCCATCTCTAATATTTATAACTCTCCTGGAAGGATTTCATCCACAGAAATTGCTCATAAATGTACAGCCAGCCTGAGATAGTTACTAAGCAAAGAAATCGCAGAACAATTAAAAGCACAGCCAAGAGCAAGGCTTTCCCCCTCTTAAGGCTGAAAAGGGAATAAAAGGAAAAAGTCTGTGCCACATTTAACCCATCTTCTATTACAAATCATCATCATTATTTTCCTTTGTAACTGTACCTACAGGAAATAAATGGTCCAGATGTAAAACTAAAGAAATTAAGTAGGGAAGATTCCAGGTCAAAGGTTTCCCCTAATTGTTAATGATAAAGTGTTTCACATCATTGTAATATTAAAAACAATCATGGTCCTGCAGTCAGGTGGGAAATAATCTGAACTACAGAAATAATCTGATATTCAATGGGAAGAAAAAACATGTAAAAAATAACACTAACAGAGCCCTACGGGTAATAGTGCACAGAACATGATGATTCTTATTTGCATTGCACCGGTGCCTAAGGGCCACAATCAGGGATCAGGCCCAATTGTGCTAGGCATTGTAACAAAAAGCCAAGCTTTACCCTGAACAGATGATGGTCTATAATGAGGGGTGATAGGTGGATCTATTAGCCAGTGTGTAAGCACAATGTAATGGTGAGGCCGTTATAATTAGCATAATAAGACACGAATTTGCCATGTGGCAGGTCAACTAAAAGGCAAATGCCATCATAGGCTGCATACCCAATAGATGTTTCATTGAAGATTAGGAGGGTGCAGTAAAAGTCCCTGCTGAAATATCTCAGTCTGGGTACCGCATTCCTAGAGAGAGATTGTTGCACTCCTTTGGACTCCCTACATTTCAACAAAAATGACCAGGGCCTGGAAGAATTTGACTTATGAGAGGAAATAAAAAAAGAAAGCTACTTAGGCTTGGCTTGGCTTGGCTAAGAGATTGCTTAGGGTAGACGTAGCATAAACAATAAGGATGAGGAAGAATTATTTAGGGTGATGTTTCATTGTGTAAGTAAGAATAATTGGTTGAAATAAATAAAATAAAAAATCATTACGTTATAGGATAGTCTCTAAGGGTACATCTACACAGCACAAAAAACAAACAAAAAAAACCACCAACAAAACTCTCCATGGCAGCGTTCTCAGAACCCGGGTCAGCTCACTCGGGCTCTTGGCCTTGTGCTATGGGCTAAAAATATCAGTGTAGACATTCCCACTCAGAGTGAAGCCCAGGCTCTGAAACCCAGTAAGGGTGTAGGTCTCAGTGCCCAGGCTCTAGCCTGAGAGGAAAGGTCTACATGGCTATTTTTAGCACTGTAGCGTGAGCCTGAGTCAGTTGACCTGAGCTCTGAGACTTGCTGCTGTTTTCTGCAGTGTAGATATACGCAAGATGAATTGTGGAAATCCGCATCACAGAGGACATTTAAAACTAGACTGGACAAAACACTATCAAATGTGCTGTGAGTACGATGCACTGACAGGGAGATGGAGCCAGTGAGATAGATCTTTTCCATCTCTACATTCTTTGTTTCTCATACTGATGGTTCACTGTGGCTCCTCTTTCTCCAAACTTATATAAGATTGATGGGACACAAAATATTGTCATAATTCCCAGTTATGAAGAACTTCTAAGAAGACTATCACCACATTAGTCTATCAGTGCTGTTGAATACTGTAATTCAAGTCCCGAAGCACTGCTAGTCAAAAGTAAGATGCCGCATCCTCTGGTCCTGCTGTAGGTAGCTAGAAATTAGCTGTGCTACCAAGGGGTAAGAAAATACCACCTGCTCTTCAGAAGTGAAGCTATGATATGTTTTTCCTTTTTTATGTTCAGGTTTCGTAACTGAACAGGAAGATTCTCTTTAACTTTGTAAATAGGATATTATTTAGTTCATGCTGCTAATGATAATGCTAAATGTCTTTTTAGGAGTCCTCAAAATGACAAACATCTGTCTAATTATTAACATACAGGAACAGGTTTTCATTTTGGAAAGTAACAACAAAATGATGATTTGTGGTGGTCTTTACCTATCTTGAAAGGGATGGGAATAGTAAAAGAAACACATAATTGACTTTTAATTTCCCTAGATCACTGTCTCTTAATAAATCTGAGACTTGGAGAATGAGATTGAAGCATAAATCCCCAAAAGAGACTTTCATGAGAAGAACTGATGATTCATTAGGACAGAAGTTTCAGCTTCAAGTTTTAAGTCTCCCTCTGTCAACAAAAGAGGAAGGACATAAGACCAAATCTGTAGGCAGCAGAGGCACTCACGGCCTATCTGATTACTTTTTCTGTAGGGGAAAGTTGCCATCACTGGTCTAGTTCTAAACAACAGATTTCACATATAACCTTTGTTTTAAATTGCATTTCTGCACCACCACAATCTAACTCGTTACGCTCCAAGTCTACAAGACCGAAAATGGCACAGCAGACTATGTAAGAATTACAGAAATTGCTGCTGCCAATCTCAGGGAAAAATGTTGTATAATTCCTCACTTATAGATTTATTATCCTCAGGTGATCATGCCACAAGTAGCAAGATAGCACTGGATTGAGGAAAATAAGTGAAACAGATCTTCTGAGCATGGCACACAGCAACAATGATTGACAAGAGACAGGACCGATTTCTAACCGCAGGAGACTGTGTTTTCATCTTTTTTAATTTACTGGTGCATAAAGTTCATTAGTGTTTAGCACTATTAAGAAGCCCCGGAACTCTTGGTTTAGTATCTGTCTTCTCATTGATCTTCTTTCTCTTAATGTTGGACCCTGCAATCCAGTTTGTTCGTGCTACAGTTTTGCATTTATAGAATGGCCTGCTTAAATCCATGAGTGTCATTCCAAAGACTTCATTTGACTTTGGATCAGGCTCATTAACTCTCTTATCCTATTCTTAGAATAGGAGGTAACTAAAGCAATGTCTACACTTTTGGCAGGATGTAGAGTATGGTATATACCGGGGTGGCCAAATTTACCGATCCCTCGAGCTGCATACAATGGTCTTCAAAAGTTCAAGAGCCGGGGCAAGAGGCACCTGCTGGGGCTCGGAACTTCAGCCCTGCTCCTGCTGAAGCTCCAAGACACCCTTTCCTGCTGGGCAGAAGCCGCTACCTCACCATCCTGCTGCAAGGTCCTGAGCTCCCGCCCCCCAGTCTGGTAGGTGGAGAATGGGTGGAGGGGAAGTGGATGACTCTGTGAGATGCACTTTAACTGTAAAAGAGCCACAGGTGGCTCACAAGCCACAGTTTGGCCACCCCTGGTATATACATCGCAAGTCCCTTGCATGGGTATGAATAGCAGTGTAGATGGTGAGGCACTGCTCAGGCAAGTAGAAGAAAGACATGCCAGAGCCTTAGGGTAGGTACCTTACATGGCTTTCTGTGCCCAAGCAGTACCTCCTTTGTCTATACTGCTGTTTTTAGCAGTCTTGTGTCTTGTTGAATTCCACCTGTGGAGCCTTTCCTCACAGCAGGAACTGCCGGAGCCTTTTTCTGCTGCCGCCTCCTGCTGGAGCCTTTCCCTGTTGTGTGTAGCTACACACCACAGTGTGGACACAGCCTGCTTTTCACTACGGCATGCGCTGCTGCCAGAGAAGACAAGGCCTAAGATATATTACAGTACCACTTTGTGGTAACTGGTGTTACATGTTTGTTCTGTTAATGGTGATTCTTTCTTCCCTTTCATGTTTAGAGATCTGGAAGTAAGTAGGTCTCAGTTCATTTACAGTTTTCATTATCATTGCCATGGTTACAGGCTAGCTGCCGTTCTGTCCCCTTTTGTGGTGTCTTGGAGCACAGCACCTCAGATGGGCCTGGAGCCTTTCCCTATCTCAGCATGGAATTCCACTGTACTCCCAGTCTTAGACTCTTGGCCTACAGGAGCCCGAGTGTCAACAGTTCTGACCCTGATGGTCTGATGGATTTTGGACACCTGTGGTTCTTCCCTTCAGGTATCTGTGACCAGTGGTGAATGCAGTGATCAGACAGCCTTCTTAAACCAAAATATTGTTTATTTTGCAGTCAGAACAAGCATGTAGGCCTAGATTTTTAAAGGCATTTAGGTGTTCCTGAGCTCAGATTTGCAATGCCTATTCGATTTAGGACCCTAAATCTCATTTAAAAAAAAGAGATGTAGGCATTTAGGTGTCTAAATTTCATCAACAGTTGATGACATAGGCTCCTAGATGCTTAAACCCCTTTTGAAAATGACTTGGGCTCCTATATCAGTTACGTATTGGAGCCAGGGGTGAAAGTAAAAGACAGGACTTACCAGTATAGGGGGCAGTGCTGTGGGCAGAAGAGGCGGGGCCTCAGGCACAAGGGGCGGGGCTAAGGAGTCAGCATCCCCCAGTCAACCCATCCATGCTACCCGGGGCTCCAGCGGTGATTTAAAAGGCCCAGAGCTCCAGCCACCACTGCTGTGAGAGTGATAATGGCAGCTGGAGCCTCAGGCCCTTATAAATCGTTGGCCCCAGGGTAGCTGCCCCTTTTGCAGCTAAAGAGTAGCAAGGATGTTAAAGTGCTTTAAGCAGGGGCCTTTGCCAAGGCAGCGCTTTAAAGTCAGCTGGGTACAGGCCGATACTGGTGGCCACTTTTTACCAGTATGCCGTACAGGTCTGTACTGGCTTATTTTCACCCCTGACTGGAGCACTGTGCACAGAAATGCCTAAATACTTTTAAAAATCTAGACCTTAGAGAAATACGATTTTAAAACAATTTACACTCATATCTATTTTATCTAAAGGGTTACCATCCTCTAATAGTAACCTCGGCAGTTCTAACTTCTTCTCCACGCCTAATGTGGTCCTGGTTGAGAGACAGAGTTCTTTTTGAAACCTGCCACAGTCTTGATCTCTTGTGTGCATGGGCTTTTCTTGTTCAGCTTTTGTTTCTTAACTCTCAAGTGTTTGCTGAGAAGTAGTTTATCTTGAGCCATTCCTTTTCTTACTGTTTGTTTTTCCTTAGGGCACCCTATTAAATTAAAATATATAATCATGCATTAAACTTTCCAAAAACCAAGTCAACATTCAGTAGTCATAAAATATTACAGGGGACCTCAAATCCTGCCACAATCTCATATGCAACTTTTTAAATTGCTTCTCTGGCTTACATTAGGGATTAATTTTTCTTTATAAATTTTTATGTGGCTGTCGCCAAAGACAACATTTGCAGATGCAGTGACTGACTTCTCTGAAGTTACACCAGCGGTGAGTTTGACCCATAAACTCTTAATGTGACATTTTGTGCCATCAGAATAAGACATTTTCTCCACATGTTTGTCAAGGCATGAATTTTCTATTAACTGCTATCAGAGGAATTATTCTAATGCTTCAAGAGCAAATTTTCAGTGGCCAATTGCCACCAGAGGCCTCCTACATTGGACACACTGTACTGTGTTTCCATGCACTTCCTTTGCACACAAGGGAATCTACATTTGTGTTTATAAATGGGCATTTGCATGTGGTTACCAATGCTATAGTCATAAATGGGGAATTATGTACATGCAAATGAGTGAGCATCAAAGTATATGAATGATTGAAATTTGATTTTAGATTCTCCTTCAGAGATGGTAGTATAAATGTGCCCCAATGTAGCCAAGAATGAAAGTGCCCATGTAGCCAGACATGGGAGGATCATTTGGAAGATTGTGTCCAGGTATGGTGTCCACAATTCAAGAAGGACGTTGATAAATTGGAGACGGTTCAGAGAAGAGCCACAAGAACTATTATAGGGATTAGAAAATATATTTTATACTAATAGACTTAAGGATTTCAAGCTATTTAGCTTAACAAAGAGAAAATTAAGGGGTGATTTTAATTACAGTCTGTAAGTACCTCGATGGGGTGCAAATATTTGCTAATGAGCTCTTCAGCTTGCAAAGAAATGAATAACATGATGTGATGTCTTGAAGTAGATGCAAGACAAATTCAGACTGGAAATAAGACATAAATGTTTTAAACAGTGAGAATAATTAACCATTGGAACAATTTACCAAAGTTAGTGGTAGATTCTCCATCATTGACAATTTTTAAATCAAGATCAGATGTTTTCCTAAAATTTATGCTCTAGGATAGGGGCTCCCTGACCACCCCTCCCGAACCTACACCCCATCCAACTGCCCCCTGGCCCCTGACTGCCCAAACCCCTATCCACCCCCCACCACCTGACAGGTTCCCTGGGACTTCCACTCCTATCTAATCCCAGCTGTTCTCCATCCCCTAACCACCCCCCCAAGAACCTCTGCCCCATCCAACCACCCCCTGTCCCCTGACTGCCCCAACCCCTATCCACCCCTCATCCCCTGACAGGTTCCCCGGGACTCCTAAGCCTATCTAACCCTGACTGTTCTCCATCCCCTGACCACCACCCCCAGAACCTCTGCCCCATCCAACTGCCCCCTGGAACCCTCTGCCCCTTTATCCAACCCCCCGCTCTCTGTCCCCTCAGAGCTGCAGGACTGACAGCCACGCTGCCTGGCTGCAGCCAGCCATGCTGCCGCGCAGTGTAGAGCACCGGGGCAGGCTGGTGGCTCTGGCAGCTGCACTGCCTGGCAGGAGCTCACAGCCCCGCCGCCCAGAGCACTGGTGGCATGGCAAGCTGAGGCTGTGGGTGAGAGAGGACAGCAGGGGAAGAGTCAGACAGCAGGAAGGTCCCATGGGCTGGATGTGGCCCGCAGACTGCAGTTTTCCCACTTCTGCTCCAGGAATTACTCTGGGGAAGTTTTATGGCTAGTGCGGTACACCAGATCAGACTACATACGATCACAGTAGACCTGTCTGGCCTTCTAATCTAGGAATCTGTGGAAAAAATGAAATCTCCATGTAGGTGGATCCTCCAGAGGCACATAGCTAGCGTAACTGCTCCTGTACCACCTTCCTTCCTGCTGATAGCTTGTGAGGTGTGGCTGTGAAAAAGAGGCATGGTTGGGAGATTAGTACACCCTATTGATGCCTCACTGCTATATTGGTCCCTTTTAGTGTAAATTAGAGAAGCCATCAGGTTATTCTAAATTAATCCAGGTGAGTGAAACTATGGCAAAAATGGCTTAGGACTAGGGAGCACAGAAGTGCCTTTAAAGACCCCTTTTGAGTTGTGTCCTTTAATGTAGATAAGAATCAAAGCCTTGTTCTTTCAGACTCCCATTGGCTTCTGTGGACTTTCGATGGCAATTTAAATTGTGACTGTATTAACATTTATGTTGATGAGCAGTAATTCGAAGAAGTAAACTTACCAACTTGCTTTGCAGGTACTTTCCATCAGTGTATCTCAACCTTTTTGAAACCAGGGACTGGTTTGCTGCCTTCCTAAACTGTGTCAGGGAGATCTCAGGGACCTGCACCAGTCCACGGACCAGTTGTTGAGAAACACTGCTGTGGATACTGCTTTTTTAACCTATAAATCTGTCTATTTTTTTTTCATCTTGTCTACCTGAGTGGCTACTTAATCTCTTCCTGTGGTATCCTAATAGATATTCAAGGTGCTAAAACTATAAATGAAAGGGGGCTATCAGAAGTATGTTTTGGGGGAATGGGTCCTTGGCTATGAAACTCACTTCCTGCCTTGGTTAACCAGAACCTTGTCTGATGACCCGTTCCTACTAGCCTCAGTTATTATATGGGTAGGACTGAGGTGGGGTTGAATGGTGATTAAGAGGAGACCAAGAAAATTTTCTGAATGGAGATTGCAATGGATGATATGCTAGGGTGGTGGAAAGGTTTCCTGAAGGATTTTTTAAAAGATAAATTTAATCTATTTGTTGAAAATTATTGGGTCAGATCCTCAGCCAGGACAAATATATCTCAGCTGAATCCAATAGTTCCATGCCAATTTAAACCAGGTTCTGGCCCTGTGTTCTTAAAAATAACTTGTGATGCACTTACAATATGAGAGAAACACAGAAACAGTCTAAATAAATACACCTGTCCAGACACTGGTGGATTGCTTTGGTGACTAGTGTTTTTTTGTCAAGCACTGTATGAAAATGAAATCTGAGTAAGATATATAGGTTTGTTGATGAAGGATACCAATACTGGAAATTAAGTAAATGCAATTTTACTTCAGCTGGTAAATCTTCTTATAGTCAAGCTGACATCTCATCAGCAACACTTACTGTAACTACCTCTCCTGCTTTTTACTTGCTGAGGGTAATTCTGCCCAGGGAATATTTCTGGGTGATATTTCTTCCAGTGACAGATGTTTGCACTGATACTTCATATGATAAGAGCAAAAACAGAAACCACATCAAATTAACATTCAATGAAAACATAGTAGCATGAATGGAATTAGTGGATTTAAATGTGGAAGAGGCCTGGAATTACTTTAAGTCACAGCTGCGGAGACTGTTGGAAGCCTGCATCCCGAGAAAGGGGAAAAGAACCATGGGCAGGAGTTGCAGGCCAAACTGGATGAGCAAGCAACTCAGAGAGGGGATTAGACAAAAGCAGAAAGCTTACAGGGAGTGGAAGGAAGGCAGAATCAGTAAAGAAAGCTACCTTGCTGAGGTCAGAACATGTAGGGATAAAGTGAGGAAGGCTAAAAGCCGCATTGAACTGGAACTTGCAAAGGGAATCAAAACCAATAGTAAAAGGTTCTACAGCCACATAAATAAGAAGAAAACAAAGAAAGAAGAAGTGGGGCCGCTATACACTGAGGATGGAATGGAGGTTAAGGATAACCTAGGCATGGCCCAACATCTAAACAAGTACTTTGCCTCGGTTTTTAATAAGACTAGTGAGGAACCTTGCGATGATGGAGGGATGATAAACGGGAATGTGGATATGGAAGTGGATATTACTGCAACTGAGGTAGAGGCCATACTTGAACAGCTCGATGGGTCGAAGTCGGAGGGCCCGGACAATCTCCACCCGAGGATATTAAAGGAACTGGCGCGTGAAATTGCGAGCCCGTTAGCGAGAATTTTTAAGCAATCGATAATCTCGGGTGTTGTGCCGTATGACTGGAGGATTGCTAATGTAGTTCCTATTTTTAAGAAAGGGAAAAAGAGTGATCCGGGTAATTATAGGCCTGTTAGCTTGACGTCTGTAGTATGTAAGGTCTTGGAAAAAATTTTAAGGGAGAAAGTAGTTAAGGACATAGAGGTCAATGGTAATTGGGACGAATTGCAACACGGATTTACTAAAGGTAGATCGTGCCAAACCAATCTGATCTCCTTCTTTGAGAAGGTGACGGATTACTTAGATAAAGGAAATGCGGTAGATATAATTTACCTAGATTTCAGTAAGGCGTTCGACACGGTTCCGCACGGGGAGCTGTTAGTTAAATTGGAAAAGCTGGGAGTGAATATGAAAGTTGTAAGGTGGATAAGGAACTGGTTAAAGGGGAGACTCCAGAGGGTCGTATTGAAAGGTGAACTGTCGGACTGGAAGGAGGTCACCAGTGGAGTCCCTCAAGGATCGGTTTTGGGACCGATCTTATTTAACCTTTTTATTACTGACCTTGGCACAAAGA
Organism: Gopherus flavomarginatus; assembly: GCF_025201925.1. NCBI lineage: Eukaryota > Metazoa > Chordata > Testudines > Testudinidae > Gopherus > Gopherus flavomarginatus. Next base: position 102,030,662 of record NC_066624.1, on the reverse strand, counting down.
GCGGGAATGTGCTAATAAAGTTCGCGGATGACACGAAGCTGGGGGGTATTGCTAACACGGAGAAGGACAGGGATACTATTCAAGAAGATCTGAACCACCTTGTAAACTGGAGTAATAGAAATAGGATGAAATACAATAGTGAAAAGTGCAAGGTCATGCATTTAGGAATTAATAATAAGAATTTTGGATATACGTTGGGGGCGCATCAGTTGGAAGCGACGGAGGAAGAGAAGGACCTTGGGGTACTGGTTGATAGCAGGATGACTATGAGTCGCCAATGTGATACGGCTGTTAAAAAAGCAAATGCGATTTTGGGATGCATCAGGCGGGGTATTTCCTGCAAGGATAAGGAGGTGTTAGTACCGTTGTATACGGCGTTGGTGAGACCCCATCTGGAATACTGTGTGCAGTTCTGGTGTCCCATGTTCAAGAAGGATGAATTCAAACTGGAACAGGTTCAGAGACGGGCTACGAGGATGATCCGAGGAATGGAAAAACTGCCTTATGAAAGGAGACTCAAAGAGCTTGGCTTGTTTAGCCTGGCCAAAAGAAGGCTGAGGGGGGATATGCTCGCCCTATATAAATATATCAAGGGGGTTAACGTTAGGGAGGGAGAGGAATTATTTAAGTTTAGTACTAATGTAGCCACGAGGACGAATGGGTATAAACTGGATATTAGGAAGTTTAGACTTGAAATTAGACGAAGGTTTCTGACCATTAGGGGAGTGAAGTTCTGGAATAGCCTTCCGAGGGAAGTAGTAGGGGCAAAAGACTTTCCTGGCTTTAAGACAAAGCTTGATAAGTATATGGAGGGGATGTTATGATAGGATCGTTAATTTGGGCAATTGATCTTGAATTACCACCAGACAGGTCTGCTCAATGGTCTGCGGGGAGATGTTGCATGCGATGGGTACTGAGTTGCTGCGGAGAACTCCTTCTTGGGTGCTGGCTGGTGACTCTTGCCCACATGCTCAGGGTTTAGCTGATCGCCATATTTGGTGTCGGGAAGGAATTTTCCTCCAGGGCGGATTGGCAGGTGCCCTGGAGGTTTTTCGCCTTCCCCTGCAGCGTGGGGCACGGGTCGCTTGCTGGTGGTGTCTCTGCAGCTTGAGGTCTTCAAACCATTTTTGAGGATTTCAATAACTCGGTCCTGGGATAGGGGTTGTATAAAATTGGATGGGTGGGGTTCTGTGGCCTGCCTTGTGCAGGAGGTCAGACTAGATGATCAGATTGGTCCCTTCTGACCTATGAGTCTATGAGTCTATGAGAATGGAAGTGGCACAGAACCATTTTATTTTCCCTGCTATCTTCAGACAGTAATTTTGTGGCCCTATGCACATTAACAAAGGAGTAATTGCTTTTACATTATTGCTGTAACATACAAACATAGTTATTTCCGTATTAATGTCTGACATTCCAGCTGTCATCTTTCCAAAAGTACTTGCTGTCTAACTACCATAGGTTTGCCGCTGCTTTGAACTAGAAGAAGAGATTCTGCTCAGGGCTATTTTGACGTGGTGATATCTGTTGGAGTGACAGATGTTTATGCTGAAACTGTCTGTGTTTAAGGTTTATGCACGTTTCAATAAGTAAGTGCTAAATGATTTCCTGTATCCTTAAAGTTCAGGTTAGAAGGTCTCCCTGGTAGAAAGATGTCAATGCCACAGAAAAATAAGGGCACTATTTTCGTGCCAGAATTTTCAAAGCAGAAGAAGCCATAGGGTTCCAGCACCAATGCTTATGTATGTGATCAACATGGGGATTGCATGAAATACATGGAGCTGCCATTCCCTGATAATAACTTTTCATTTCCCGATAACAACGCTTTATTAGGGTGGTGAAATTATTTCTAAGCATATAAAGGAATTTACTATGTGAAGTGGTATGATGGTCCACATTGACCCAACTTTGATTTGCAAGCTGACGGGGAAATTACTTTGGCTTTTGGTATAAACACAATTAACTTCGCTGGAAAGGTGGTGATGTGATGTCTTGGATTGAAATTCACTCTTGTGCAAAGGACCAGCATAAGGCCTATGCATAATTTAAGCCTTCAGTAGGCTTACATGGAACGTAAGTGGTGCATATGCCTCATGCTGGCGCTCTATACAGGGCTGAATTTCACCCTTGGAGGATAAATTATGGAATTTCTTTCCCGTCAGAATGCCTCTTGACTGTAAGGTGGTGCAGGAGTTTAATTCCTCAGTCAGACAATATGTAATGGGCCAAGCAAAAAGGAGGAAGAGGAGGAGGATGACATTGTTTGAACAATGTTTCATATTCTTTGTGTGGAAAGTCTTGTTAACCTGTCACTGCTAAATGAATGAAGTTTTGTCTCTGTGTACTTCAGGCTGTACCATATTTTAAGAAACAGAGCTTGGGTAAACTATTTAAGCTCTAAAACTACTTATTAGGGAAGATGTGTAGCAATATTTTTTTCTTTTTTTAATCAGGAAAGCACTTATGATTGATTAGATACAGAAAAGAGAAAGTGAGACTACAGATAGGAGAACTTGCTGATTTCTTAGTATCTTTCAAAGCCAGCCACAGAAATTCAGTCTTTTTTTTCTAGTCTCACAAAACTAAAAACAGAAACCTGAGGCCCCAAGTCTGGGAGCCCTTATTCATACAAGCTCAATTGGACCACTTGCATGAGAGAACCTCATTTACAATCAGAAACACAATATTCCTCCTGATCATACACGAGAGAAGTAAAATCAGGAAATTAAAACAGAAAAGCGGGAGAGGGGGAAGAGTTTAAATAACATACAAAGAAGAAAGGACTTGCAATGTTATTGGTGTAAAACTGTTATAGGCCCTGATCCTGTGGCTCTGTGCAGACAGATCTTGGGTCTGTGTAGCACCCCACTGATTTCAGTGCAGCTCCCTGCTGACAAAAAAGATCCACACAATGCAATAGCATATAGTTACATAGGCCCCCAATTCAACAGCCCGTCCTTATTCTGCAAAACACTTAAGCACATGTTTAACTTTAGGCAGTTGGGAGAATAAGCATAGTGTTGTTTCACGTTGATCTATGTACAGAGGGAGACCTGGGCTCTGAGACCCCACGAGCCCAAATCAGCCAGAGTCTGAACATCTAGATTGCTATTTTTATCCCCAGTGCCCAAGCCCCACAAACCCGAATCAGGTTCTGAGTTTTGGTGCCAGGGGTTTTATATCCCAGTGTTGACATACCGACTGTGACCTCCATATGTGTCTGAGAGATGGCTTGTATCTCCCCAGACAAGGTATGGCATTTCCTTTCACATCCCCTGATGACCTTGCTGTCTTAAATATGTCTTTTTGGAAAATAAGGTTGTTGTTTTTTTTTTTCAACAGTTTAACAAACACCTAAAAAATGATGACTCAAGTAATTTAATTATTGCTTATAGTAACCTGGTGAATTATGTATAATTTTTAAAAAGGCTATATTCGCTCTAAATAAACAAATATAACATGCTTTGAAATGAAATTATATCGAGCTGGAGGTCAACTATGAGTCAAATTGGAGATGTCTTATCTAAAAATGTCTGAAGTGATTTTTATATGTTTTAACGCATAATTTTGTCTATATTTAAAGTAGAGAGGCAGCATGGCGTAGCTGACAGGTCATTGGACTAGGAGTCAGGAGGCCTGATTATTCCTTGGCAGTGTATTTTCCTCTCTGCCACTGACCAACTGTGTGACTTTCTATTCCTTTCTTTCCTCTTTATTTGTCTGTCTTTTCTCTCTTGCCTTTTTGGGGCAGAGGTTGTCTCCTTTTATGTGTTTGTGGTCCCACTGTACAATCTCAGCTGAAACCTCTAAGCACGACTGTAATAATAATAATAATAATAGTAACAATCTGATACACTTATATAATCTTGAAACTAGAGCAATAGCAACATTGTGAGAGAACAATCACTTTTCAGTTTCTTTAGGGTAATGTAGTAAATGGAATGTGTTAAAGAATTTGGTAGCATGTGGAGATTTTCTAAAGTCCAGACTCTCTCTTTTTTGTTAAGATAGAAATTGGAATGCAGGCACTTTAGCTTTGCAGGAATTTTAAATAGTCTAAGACAGGTATGCTCTTTTTTGGTATTTTCTCTGACTTCAGCACAAAAAACACCTTACAGGCTGCCTTTTTCTTTTTCTTCTTCTTCCTCCTTTCAGATTATTTGTCTGCCTTACAGGTTGCTTGAAGATTTTTATTGTATGAGTTTTTCTAAGAATTTTTATCTCTGAAAATATAAGATATTAGAGGAATGGCAGATTGTTCCAAGGAAGAAAAAATGTTGAACCAGGTTCTTTACATTAGCTGGGAGCTGATGCTAAACAGGGTATGGGAGATTAAAACATACATTCCAAAGAGAAATGTCAGTCACTATGCAAGGATTTAGGTTATAGAAGTGGACTCTGATCCTGCATTATCTGCAATATTACTTAAGGAAAACTCTGCCAGTCCCAGATGGAAGTTTGAAACTCGATGCCAGGTTCTGGACCATACTGAGGCAATAAAAGCCCATCTATATGTTTGAAGAAAAGTGGGCGACTCCATATGGTTTTTAGGCAAAATGCTCTTTTCAACCATGAGGTGAGAATAAATTATGATGTGTTTTGTTTGCATTAACTGATAGCTTCTTAAACCTTTTAATAGTGTAACTAAATTGGATTAAATGGTGACGCTGAAGCTCTTCTCACCTATGCTGGTATAAATAAGGAGTGAGATTTCACAGAAATCAACCAAGTTACAACAGTGTGAAACTACCATAAGGGAGAGGTGACTCAAGCCCCAGTCCATCCACTATTGTGACTTGTTCTGTTGTTCTTCACTGTAAATTGGAGGGTACATGGTCATTCTTTGTTACTGAAAGAATTAACCTAACTTCAAAAGGGTGCCCATTGTACCAGTCTGTTTAATACATATTTTTACTTTCCTTCTCCCTTGTGTGTCAGTAAATCTTGCAGAATGAACACTCTAAGGGAATGGGAATGGCAGTAGCCTAATAATAATAATTCTCTATTATTTCCCCACTTAAATAATTAATAAGTAATACGTCTGATCTAATCAAGCTGAGATTTCAACTCAACATCCTTATCTCAATTTACTGAGCCTTCATGACAGCACTATTTCTTTCTCCCTCTTTCCCTTAGGGAACCTCCTTCCTTGAATTCTGGGAGAGGGAGATTAAACTGACAGATGGTATCAGTAAAAGAGCGATTATGAGTTTTCTAAAGCTGATATTATGGCTAGTGCATTGGCTTAAATGCAGATATTGAAGTAGATATTAGCTTTCAATTAAGAATGCACAAGACTATGTCCTGATGTGATATATTACACTGCAGTAATTTCATGTTCTATTGAAAGCAATAAGAGGCTGAAATGAAAGGGATAAAATCAGTGATGTACTTGCCACTTCTGCTGATGTTTCTCTTCCGGGTACTATGCATGAGTGGCAGTTTGGTGGCGGATCTTTTTAAACTATCCCCTTACTTCAGCTGGCAGGGTGATTGCTGGTTCTTTTTTGTCTACTGCCCTACTAAAAGGATCAACATACTTTAATTAGTAACATAAAACATTATAATGATCTTTTCTGGTCTTGAAATAGATGCATCTTTAAAATTACTTTAGCATAAACATAAATAGGTAGAATGATGGACCTGGATAGATAATGGGATACAGAGCTTTTCACCTCTAGGTGAATGGATCCCAACCCCATAGAAATCTAGAGGCGGGACCCTCTATTGATATAAGTCTATTAACGTCAGTGAAGCTCTACCAATTTATATCAGCTAAAGATTCAAGTGTTAGTCTGTATCCACAAAAACAACAAGGAGTCCGGTGGCACCTTAAAGACTAACATTTATTTGGGCATAAGCTTTTGTGGGTAAAAAACCCACTTCTTCAGATGCAAAAAGTTTATGCCCAAATAAATCTGTTAGTCTTTAAGGTGCCACCAGATTCTTTGTTGTTTTTGTCAGCTAAAGATTGTCATGCAAAAGTAGAATGGCTGCTTGGTGGTTTACGTGAAATGGGTTTTCTGGCTTCAGTCTTGTTTCCAGTGTTGCAGAGGCAGTAGGGAGGCCAAAGACTGAGCTGAAAATGATCTCTTATCTATAGAAGGGTTTCCATCCCTGTCAGGTTGAGGAACACTGGTGAGTCTGTAAAGTGGTTGAGTGTGTTCTGTTGATATTGCATATTGATGAAAAATTGGGCTTTTGACTAAACAGATTTTTCATTAAAGTTGTCTACTTAAAAAAATATATTAATCAAATGCCCTAAAACCAAAAAGGTTTTGGACACAAACAAACAAAATTTATTTTGAAATGCTGGCTGTAACACCTCATGAGAAATGCGGTAGGGGTGCCTCATGCTTCAATTCTTCTCTGTGGACCAGATTTCCTAGAGGGACTGCGTCTCCCACAATATAGGTTGGGATTCCTATGATGCACTACAGTAAGAGGGATGCATCATGGCAGACGTAGTCCTGCTAAGAAGAATTTTTCATTTCAAAATGTCAACCTGAAATGTATTGAGAATTTTGAAAAAAAAATCAAAAAGAAATTTAAAGAAAGAATAATTGATCAAACCAGACTTTTCATGCAACCTGTTCTGGTTTTAATAAAACTGGCATTTTCTGACAAAAAAAAATTTAGTCAAAAAATTCCAGACCAGCTCTAATCATAATTACTTACATCACTCAGAGATTGTTGGATAAGTACAAAATACAAATATCCTTTCTGTCTCTGCAGAAGTGTAGTAAGCAAAAACAAGCGTGAAGCAGTACAAATTACTGTGCTGCTTTCACCAAAAATGTTCTTTTAGGTTGTGTGGCTATGAAATAGGTGAACTCCCGTCTCCCATCCTCCAGATAATAACCTGCCTATGAAGACAGGAAGGAGAAAATATAAACATCGTTTGGATTGCAGTTTGTTGTCATCCAAACCATTTTGCAGTGGAAACGGCTACAAATGGGGACTGATGATGCAATACTAGCATCTTATGTTCAGAGGTATCAAAATCTCTTGTGGGTAATTCATCACATCCCTAATCCTATTAGCACCAAAGGACAACAGCCAAGCTATTTTCAGCAAATATTTATTACTTCTCTTTAAATTCATATAGCATCTAAGATTAAAGAGTGATCCTAGTTAAAGAAAAAATATTGTCTGTTAATTGACCAAAAAATCCTCTATCCTGAATGAAAGTAACCTTTAAGGGTCCTTTTTGGTCACAAAACACAAGGGTAGTGGAATATCAGAATTAAGGTTTTGTTGGGGGATGTCTAAACCTATTCAGTTTTGTCTCAGTGCAAGGCTTGTTAACAAAGCTGTAATCTATACCACTGCTATCCAGGTGAGTTTCTCAGGGACTCGTTGAAGCCATTACAGGAGGAGTTATTCATTCATCTATGATGTTAGTGCCTATCTACCAACCTTTTAATCTGTGGGGGCATTGGCATAATTGTCAATAGGAATGCTGATATTTTGCATACAAGCCTCCTAAAGCTTTCAAAGAACGGCACAAGGTTTTATGGTAATTACGTGTAGCAGACAAAAGCCTAGCAAAATACAATGTCTGGATGCGAAATCTAGACAAATTTAGACTAGAAATAAGGCACACATTTCTGAAAGTGTGGGTAATTAAGCACTGGAACAATTTACTTGGGTATGTAGTGGATTCTCCATCGCTTGAAGTCTTTAAATCAAGATTAGATGCCTTTCCAGAGATATGCTCTAGCTCAGTCAGAAACTGATTGTCTTGATGCAGGAACTGTGTGGTGAAATTCTACGGCTTGTGTTATGGAAGAGGTCAGATTAGATGATCAGAATGGTCCCTTCAGGGTTTAAAATCTAAGAATATATAGAAAGTGTCAAAATGTAATGACTAGACACACAAACGATTCATAGGCCCTAATGGTTAAACATTAGGTGCACTGATATGTGCACAAATGTATTAGTCCTGTATTACTGAAGTCAATAGGAATTTTGCAGTTTTAATGGGTGAAAGACTGAGCTCTAAATTAGAGCTGAGTGAAAATCAGAATTTCTGTCAAACAGGAAATTTTGATATTTAGACTTTATCACAAATTTAGTGTAAAATCAGAAATATTGAAAATTTCCAGTTCTGAGCAATCTCAATTCCAAACTCTCTAAATATTTTGTTTTGACAATTGTGATTAAAACAAAACATTTTGGCACTTCTTAAAATGAAATGTTTCATTATGATTTGAACATTAAACTGCATTGCCTCATAGGAAATGTAGTTCTGGGTGTGTCATATGGGCCTGGCTCTCTGGCCAGACTCTCTCTCTGATGATGACTTGGAACAAAATATTCCAGGTGAGTTCGACAAACCGAAAATATTTCAGTTTGGGTCAAACTGATCTGAAACAAATATTTTGTGTGAAATCAAAACTTTTCAGCAGAACATTTTGATTTTTGCAGAAGCTGCATTTTCTATCAAAAAATCATTTTGACAGGAAATTCCGAACCAGAGGTACTTAAAATGCTGTTGCAGTTCCATGTTTTTGTTTGTACCTTGTGTATATAGCCAAATAAGATAATTGAATATGCAAATGATTAATTAGGGTAAGGTGTTAACACATTACAACCCACATAGCCAAGCAAAATTGCCCAGAGAAATATGGTTTGCTAGTGGGCACTCTATTTAGTTTTAAAATCATGCCTCTGATGCCTTTTTTTCTGGACTACTAATTTATTGTGGTATGCAAAGAGGACTTTGTTAATTCTTCTTGATATGTTTATGGCTGTCTTTGTGTGGAGGCATAAGCAACAGGGGGCAGAGTGGGCAGCCACAATGCAGCTGTGAGATTAGTGTGTCTGATCATCAGTAGAGTCACCTTTGTACTCCACAGAGGTGCAAGCATAGTGATGAATAACTTTCCAGTAGCAGCAGATATCATGTGATTATTATGTATAGGAACTTAGATGGCTTTGCTTTCAGGAAGCGCTAGATGAGAGAGGCAGGCCTGTGGGGCAGCTGGAGCAGTGAAGCACACAAAAAAAAAAAACCCTGCAGGGCAGCCGGAGCCAGGGTGAAAACTTTCAGCTAGCGGGACTCCCTGCGCTGGCAGATGTGCCCCAGGCAGTGGAGTGCACACCTCGGCTAGCAGGGAGGAGGGGGAGGGAGTGGGAGGGAGAGAGAGAAGGGGGGCGGCCAGGACTTCCTTTAGCCAAGGCGCTCACCACTCGGCCCCTCCTGCTGGGAGGGCTCTGCTCCGCTCCAGTCGGCAGGGAGGGAAGGATGTGGGCTGCTGGGCTTGTTGCAGACCTGGCACCGGCTGGGGCAGACGGAGCACACAGTCGGTTCCCGGTAGGGTGCTCCCCTCCTCCGTGCCACCGCCCCCTGCAGGGCGGCCAGAGCAGCAAACACACACACACACAAAAAAAGTGGCCATGCTGCCCTAAGATTGGGCGGAATGCCATCCCTTATAACTGCTGCCCCAGGCACGAGCTTGCTTGGCTGGTGCCTGGAGCCGGCCCTGAAGAGAGGACAATGTATGTGGAGGAAGGTATAAAGCCTGACCGTTGTACTTTCTTGGCTTGCTTTGTTTGCTTGAACATTGAATAGCAAGGAAGGGTAGAGCCATGGCGCCACATCCTGTGGTAGTAAGCTGGCACACGCTGTGCACCCATTTAAAGTGAAGCAGAAGTGTCACTGCACTGTGCACTCCCTACGAAACCAGGGATTCTGGGATTCTGGCTACGACAGCACAGTCCCTCTTCTCCACCCCAGATAAAAGTTTCTGCATTTAAGAGACAATCTCATCGACTCCTGTACTCCAGCTCAACGAGAGCGCAGGCAGAGTCGACGGGGAAGCGGTAGCAGTCGACCTACAGTACTGAAGACACCATGGTAAGTAAATCTAAGTACGTCAACTTCAGCTACTTTATTCACGTAGCTGAAGTTGCATAACTTAGACGATTCCCTCCCCTCCCCCCAGTGTAGACCAGGCCTAAGTAGGCTTGTCCTGCAAGGTGCAGTATCAGTGGAGCTACTCATGAGCTTGAAGTTAAGAAAATGCTTGGCTGGATTGTCCCAGGGAGCTGAGACCCTTGTAAGATCAAAGCATGGATGATGAGACAAAGGCTTTTAGGGGTGCTCTGTTCACATATGTGCCTGACTATTTACCCTGCGCTCCATGCCAACAAACTAAACATGAGGGAGTTTACATGGGAGAATAATCAGACTAATGATCTGCAGAAATACTGATGTTGATGTTATCACTGTATATTTCCCACTAAATTTTTTTTTTGTTCTTTTCATGACCACCTAAATGACTAAAGGGTGATAATAACATTCTCATTATTTTAGGAGCACATTTGCATCCCGAATGAAAGAGCTCCTAATGGACACCAACAACAGAGGCAAGTGTCTGAATTAATTAAAATGGTTTGGTTGATTAGATAAAAATGCAAACACAAACCACAAAGTTAAGATTTTCTTTTATCTTCATTTGGAATTTTTTGTTAAAGTGCCGTAACTTTTTTGGATTTTCCATGTAACAATGGAACATCAGAGCACACAATCCTATCAGTATAATTATGCTACAGTAAGTTCTGAAGAAGAAAACTACAGGATAGCTTCCTGGCCAACAGCCTCTTGAGAATAGTTTACTTATGTATAGGTTTTATTAGTAAACCCACAGCGTTTCCCTTTCCAGTAAATATGATCTGGCTAAAAGATGACTGTGACTATCAGCCTGGAAATACCAGTGTGCTAACAAACTGAACTTTTTCTAATTTCAAAACAAGTTTTCCCTAACATTTCAACAGCATAAAGAAAAAAAAAGTTTTTGACCACCTCTATTACAAGTAGCCAACAGCTGCCACATGATGTAATTATAAGGGACATTGACTTCATCCTGTGAAATATATATAGTTTGTTGAATCCTGTTAGTGTGCTCAGTCATATAGAAAACATCAAAGTTTCTTCCCAAAAAGGCATACGGTCTAATTAGACAATGTCTTTTAAACACACAATAAATTTGGTTACCAAAGATGATCTAATCTCAAGGCAGGACATATTGTATATCATTCTTACATATATACATATGCGCACACACTTCTTAGCTCACTGATGTTGTAGAACTTCATTGGGAGAAGAGTGTTTTAAGGCAGAATTTAAATCATGTGGTCCTTTGCGTGTTTTTATTGTATGTTTTAAATTCTGCTTTTGGAGTCTCATGGACGCCTTTTAATGAAGTCAATAACATGGGTTTTTCAAAGGTCTCAGTAGAGGAATGGAGGCCCAATTCTGCCTTCAAATATACTTTATTTATATTGTCTTTTGGATGTAGTAAAAATATAGAAAAGGAGTGGTGGGGATGAAACTTCAAAATCAATTTAATAGGATGCAGAATGTTAAAACGTGCCGGCCTCTGCTGTAAGGCGCCCACAGAGCTAGCACAGTGAACGCACATTAATGTTCAGTGATAATAGGCACATTTACAATAACCCCACCAAAATATTGTTTCATTACAGATTTAGATATTTAGATGTTCTTTTGGTGCATGAGTCAAATATGGGTCAGCTTCATCATCTGCATAGAACCATGTTTTTTAAACAATAAATAAATGTCAGACTACTACTTTTCTAACCTAGGGAGGTGTTTTTGTTTTGTTTCTGTTTTTTTTTTAAAAGGTATAATTAAGTTTCATTTGTCCTGAATGTTTTGTCTGAATTGTGTCTGCATAACATAGCTGGTCTGTATGGTCCAATAGTTTGGAGTGATATGGCAAGTCTTATTGTTCCAAGATGCTCGGTGTCAGGAATTACTATGTTTTCTACAAATATTGTGGAGGTCCATTTACTATTAATGTTGCTATCAAAGTTTGAATTCATATCGAGGAGACTTGGATGTCATTATTAAGAAGGTAATTCTGTGGGCTTGGTTGGGGAAGAGGATGAACGCTGAAATCTGTTTATGTTCCTATTCACAAATCATTGTGCTAGTAAGTCAAAACAAAATCAGCTGAGGCCAATTTGTCTACTTTGGCACAACTGATTATTGTGCATGGTTTTGGGTATGCATCCCCCCACTTTAGGTGCTAAGGTACCACAAAGCAGCACTGTAGAGAGAAACTGCATGCATTTAGGTGCCAAAGTACATGCAATACCAAACATGGTTTTGGGTAATGCTTTCTGAGTAAGAGGCTAAAAAAAAAATGTTGGGTATCCAAATTTGAATTTAGCCTCTATTTAAAATTAAAATACCAGAAGGTGACCAGCCATGCAGTCTTGGAAAGTATATGTTAAAACCATCTATTCTCATCTGGTGTTTTGGATAAAACCATATGAGTTGTTTTTAACTGAATCCCTGGTGTCATTTGTCAGTATTATGAAGTATCAAAGAATGAATGTTCAATCAGAATGCTGAATGTTCTGCATATCTGTTTCCCTAAAAGGACTGTGCAGTGCAAGGGCCATACACAGATCCTGGTCACTGTGAGGGGGAGAATAACTCTTTGAAAATGAACTCAATCTCCTCACTCATAGTCCCTTGCTCTGTTCACTGACTCAAAGCCAATCTGGCCAGTCTTTCCTCAGGTCCAGAACCCCTCCCCTTCTCTTTGCAGTTTCTCCAGCTTCCCTCCTGCTGGATCCTTCTCCCTGTTATCACCTGGGAAGCAGCAGATCTCCAGCAGGGGCCAAGGACAGGATCAACTATGGCCACTTGAAAGTGGTTTTACTCCCCCATTGCAAGACATTTATCAGCTTTGCTACCAATGCTGCATCAAGACAAATCAATGTAAACAGCCAAAACCTGATGGTGACAGTGTGATCTTTGCCTGCATCCATCAAATGAGGCGTGTCATTTTTACTGAGTATTTTTTACTGCTAAAAAGAGATTTTTTTTTAATGAATGGCAGTCTCTGTGCCTTTGTCACTGTAATTATGAAAAGCTCCCACCTGGCAGTGGAAAGTGAGTGGTTAAATGTCAGACTTAATTATTTATTATATTTGTCCATTTTAAAACATGCAGCTATCCAGAGCTCTAGGTGCATGGAGAATTTATTCTTTTATAATGACTTTGTATTAATTCAGTACCCACGGTATGCCAGGTGTGTCCACAGACAAATTGTCCTGAAAAAAAAATAGAAATATTTTAATTGAATAATATTCAGTATAAAACACATTCCAATTCCTTTTCACACATGTACCCAATTCCACTCAAACATCCCCTAAGAACAGGACAAACGCCTGAGAAAATAGGTTTTGAAGTGTCACTTGAAGTATTTAATCATGGTCCTGTGGTCATGACGAGTGATGTAGCCATACTTTTTCAAAGCATACATGAAGGTATGGGTCAACGTGATCCTCCTTTAGTGGATTGTAGCTCATTTTGGGTACCACTAAGTGTGGTATGACTCTTCTCTTTATATCTGCAGATATGATAAGTGGGAATATTTTTTGGAGTGGAGACCATTTCCCCAGCTGCAGTTAATTGGGACAGAAGAAATACTGAGAGCAATCAGTGTGCACAAAAGTCTTGGAAAGATTATTTGCATAGTGGTGCTCATTAGACTCAATGCAAATATGTTTTTTCTCACCCCTAGAGTCAAAAAGTTTATCCTTCCAAGGGATTTATTTTTAAAATGCTGAATGAGGAATATTTACACCCTTTTCTGCATCACTTACTTAGATAAATTGCTGGGTAATAAATACAATGGTGTTGACTTCAGTGGGAATGTAAAGAATTCATCTCCTTTCTGGAGTTAACGAATTTATTCCCTCTGGACACCTCAGTACAAGTCTGGCATATGTCCAGATAAAACAAAACGTGTGTTTTTAATTTAGCCCCAACCTACATTGCCTCCATAGTGTCTAGTGTAACTTGACACTCCTTGTCTAGTAAATAGCCATTTGGCTTCATCACAAAGCCATTAAGAAATCATTTCACAAATGGATTTATTTCAGCATAATGGGCAGTTTCCATTGAAGAGATGGCTTTTTCTGGATGACCGTAGCAGGAGTGCTCTATGTTAGAAGGTAGATGTACGAAAAGGCCTGCAAAGGATCATTTCAGCTGTATCAAGGAATTGCTGATAGTTCTTTACTTGTATGAACTCAAAATTTCATCCAAAAATAAAATAAGGGGAATGAATACAATCAGTATGTCCTATATTTGCTAAAAGTCTCACCTGGCATTTGGTGCTACTCTGAGTGTGTGTGTGCGTGCATGTGTGTCAATGTATAGATAGACAGATAAATATAAAACTTTAGAGCTACAAGAGTTACAGTAAGAAATGAAAAGGTAATTTCATATGAAAAGCAACTCCTTATTGTGGGGGCTGTATTGGAGGAACCCCTGGATCAAACGATCCCAGATTTTCACCACTAACTCTACCCCTGGCAAGGGATCAGAGTATGCCTGTGGATTTTAGAGTCATTTGAAATATTGACTCTTAAACCAGAAGTTTTATTTTCAGAGCAAAACTCCTGAAAGGGAGCACCTGCAGAAGGCAGGCAGAGAACAAATGATAATCGCATAATCTGACGTAATGTGGATAAAAAGGAATTGGTAATAATAAGAAAAAAAACATGGTCTTGATAAATATGATCCCTTGTAAAATCTAATTGAAATGCATTCAATAATGAAAGACATAGTATACACAATAACTATATTTCAGTTCTGGGTAATGACATTCTTAGATTGCTATTATAGCAAAACTAGTAAAGGAACATAGGCTAATACATTTACAGAAATATCTTTGAATCAAACACAATAACAATGTGATGTACCAAACTGGCATACATTTGCATTAAAATAAATTAAAATAAAACAAAGACCTGTGTTTGAACTATTCTTCTTCAAGAAGGCTTCAGATCACACAAGCATGGTGACTTAGAAATATAATTCCCAACAGAGAAAATTGCCTTTAATTTGTTTCCTTACTTGCTGTAGCATGATTTAAAAGCTTATTGGTTTGTCATTCATGTGCCTCAATTAAGTTTTCATTCTTTCAGGAATCTGACCTGGTTATTGAGCTGGTAAATGTCTAAAATATAATTTCCTTAGTATAGTTATTTTGATGAGGTGTTCTCATTTTATACAGTTCTCCTTTTCAAAATCTGCTCAAAAGAAATCTTTAGAAGGAAAAGTAATTCAAAGAAAAGCTCACTACAATTTTGTGCTACCAAGATTCATTTAAGTATTAATTTAATTTGGCAAATAAGCATGCACACACTGAACAACTAGTCATTTAATTGCCAAGTAATTAAACATGTTAAAATTAACTAGTAGTCTAGTTGCCAAGTACCTAAACATCTGCCACAGTATATTACCACAAGGGTGGATGATAATCACTGTGGGATATTGTTTCTGTTCTCTTCTGACTCTTGGGAATGGGCGACAGGGGATGGATGACTTGATGGTTACCTGTACTGTTCATTTCCTCTGGGGCACCTGGCTTTGGCCACTGTTGGAAGACAGGATACTGGGCTACATGGACCTCTCGTCTGACCCAGTATGCCTGTTCCTATGTTTTTATGTTCTTATAACTAGATTAGATTTTTGGTTATTTGCCTGGCTGACAGCCTACATTCAAGACGTAGTTGTAAATTGTGTTTCAGTGGTGGATGAAATGATTCTAGTATATATTGTAAATTGTTATGAGATAATTTGAGATAAAAGGCACTATTTAAATGCAAACTATTACAGGGAGGTTGAACAGCCACTATGAAATACACAGAAGAAATTGTGGAGCAGGGCAGGAGAGAGAGAGGTATAAAGGATTTTTTGGTCAGGATCAGTGAGATGATATGCTAGTCCTGTACAAGTAGAAACAAGGGGTGAAATTCTACACCATTGAAGTCGATGGGAGTTTTGCCATTGACTTCAGTGGGGCCAGGATTTCAGCCAAGGGCCATATATATGAATTTACTTAAGCAACAGGCAATTAAGGCCCTGATACAGTAGATAATCTCTATTCAGCAAAGCATTTGTGTTTAATTTGGAAATTGACTTCAATGAGACTTAAAAATGTGGTTAGGGAATAGTTGGCCACCCTCCCATAGTAAGAAGACAAATAAAGCAAATCCTGTTCAACTGAAAACATACAGGCAAGCTTCTGCTATTGTCCCAGCAGGAGAAAAACTTTCCACTTCTTGATTGTTGTAGCTTTCCATTCTTGATGCTTTTATATTTCCATGTTTTAAGGTTCCATGAAATCAGTTGAAATATGTCATCTTTTTAAATGAGAAGAATGAGAAACTGAAAACAATTAACATTTATTGAATATTTTGTTTTCATTGCAGCTTATGATCCATGATGATCCTTTTCATTACCTTGATTCTGAAAGGTAGACTTTTTACAGTGTCTTCTGTTGGCTTCATGCTGTTTGTAACATTTTACAGTACAGTATAGACTGTATTGTCTTTGTGATTAAACTCCTGCATTGTTTTGCCTTTGTGTGTCTAGCACAGACCTGTTCTTTAATAAGACTTCTTGCTAAAAATTAATATCTGGAGAATCATATACTGTAATGGACTGGCTGGTGTGTACATTATACCATTAACTTCTGCAAGATGGACTCAACTGCTTAACTGCTTCATAGCTTGCTCTAAATACTGCTAACATTGGCTCAGTTTCCCCATTGGTAAACTATGGATAATACTTATTCAGCCCTACTGCATACAGTTGTTGTGAGGATTAATTAGATAATAGCTTTAAAATGCTTTAAATATGAAAAGCACTAACATTCTATGAGTGCTAATTATTTTTACAGTTGCCCATCTGCTAAGCAGTAGTAGATGTCTGGGCCCTTGCAGGTTGGGTTCTCAGTGGAGAAGAAATCTGTGATATGGAGTCTGGGTATATGCTAATTGGAACTTTTTATTAGCCTTATTCATCAGTCCTAGAACAGAGATGGTCAAACACCATGCAGGTCAATCCTTTCTTTCAGGAATCCCAGCCTGCAGCAATCCCCAGTTCCCAAAGAGCAATTTTGCTTCAAGAATTGACTATAATCAGAGACCAAGGTCAAGAGCAAAAAATCTCCTACTGTTCACACACAGGTCCCTGTACCCGGGAGCTTGCATAGCAAAGCTAACAACATAAACTGTGTCTTCCTGAACATTTGCCTACATGCAAAGACAAAGAACTTGAAGACTATATGTAACAGTGACACCTGACATAACATTTATTTTAGGATCTGATCCAAAGGCCACGGAAGCCAGTGAAAAGCTTCCCACTGTGTCGGTTTTCCTATCTGTAAAATGAGCTTGATACCAATATCAATTAGCTCACATGGTTGTATGGACCAGCTAGTTAATGTTTGTAGAATGCTTTGAAGAAGGAAAATATTAAGCAAATACAAAAGGCCAAATTCTCCTCTTATTTAGATTACTTTAGTAGTGTTACTTCAGATTTACCCTGGTGTAACTCAAGCCAGAATTGGACCTTTAATAGTTTTATATTGTTCTTTATTGACTAAATCTTGCTGTACTATATCACAACTCTCTTTAGTTGAAGCCCCATGCGTACATCCCAGAGAAGAGCTGGGTCCTATGTTGTCAAGAATAAGAACAGATGATTTTGTCCCAGATGCTGTATATGCTGTACAATATGTCACTATTTGAAAAAAAATGCCATGTTGGAATCGGTTGTATTTGAATCCATTTCAGATTTCTTCTCTCCTTCTTTGAAGTTATGCTTTATTTTTTTCAGGTGGAATCATTATACTAAATTCTCTCTGGTACAAGGAAAACTAGCATTTTCCACAAATCTGTTGTCTGCTTTACCACTGGATTCTTGTGTTTGGAAAACCACAGCTGGTGAAAACTGTCACAACATGGAAAAACACAAAAACAAATAAGAAATTTAAACTACTGAAATGAGCACTAGGGACAACAATGGAGAAACCCATCAAACAGAAGTCTGCATGCAAAAATACATCCAGATGGGCAGGTACGCTGTCTGATGAAACTGGGCTGGTGGTGTACCTGTGCATGGTGTCGCAAAGGCCACTCTGGCCTGATCCCTCCCATTGCTCCTGAAGCCATTATGCCTGAATCAGGACCACTGCATCTGGGAGTTGTAACTCATACCCCTCCCTTCTGTGGGCAGTGACTGAAGAGCGTCCCTTTAATCTATTATTATCACAGCATTTATTGTAAGATTATAATAGTGAACTTCAATATATTCTATATAATGAATATAAGGGGTGTGCAAGTACCCATACCCAAGGAGCTGTTGGTTCTTTAAACATATGCAGCTAAAAGCATTATCACAGGGAAATTATCACAAAAGGGGAAATATGCCCACTTAAAGATGAGATCGGGAGCAAAACAAACCTAAATACTCTCCTTGAAATGTATAGACAACCCAATAGTAAACAAAGTAGTCTAAAAAGGAAAGAGAAAAGGCTTGAGGCCTGTGCTGAAGGATGCCATAGATGTGGTGAAGAGGTATAAAAATAAGATGAACAATAATATTGAAACTTTTATAATATTGTATCAGTCCGTGGTATGCCCTCAGCTAGAATATTGTGTTTGTATCTGGTCTTATTTTATTGCAAAAATCTCTAATGGAAGTAGAGGGTTTCCAGAGGCAGTGACAAGTGATTAGAAGCAAACAAGGCTTTTGTATGAAGAGAGATTAAAAAAAGATTGGTTAGTTTAAAGAGAAAATGAAAAAGAGGGCAAATGATAAAGGTCTGCAAATTAATGAATGGCACAGAAAGGGTAAGCCAGATGGTCCTATTTACCCTCTCTCATAGTACAAGAACTAGGCAATAAAACTGAAAGATGACAAAAGTAGGGCCTGAAGTCAATCGGCGTTCTTTTATTGTCTTTCAGTGGGCTTTAGATCAGGCTCCTAAGAGAGATGGAAAAAAATACATTTTTACACTACAAATAATTAACCAGTGAAACAAAATATCATTGAAGCGGAGAGAGTAAATGGATCAGATCTTTATATGAATATAGAGAGCATCCACAGTTAAGATGGATAACTTAAAAAAATCATATAAATCTACATGCTTCAGGTCAGAAGGCAACCACTAACTAATGTGAGTTAGCAAGCAGTTGCCACATGAGGCATTTTCTTCCTTAACTACCTATTACTGGGCTTCTTGCATCTTCCCTTGAAACAACTGGTGCAGGCCTCTCTCAGAGCTAGGACACTGGAGCAGAGGGACAACTTGTCTTTTCTAGTCTAATAATTTATTTATTCCTGTTTTTTACAAACTCTTTCCCAAAAAGTAATTCTTTACGTTTGAGAGAGACTAGGTGGATTTTAACTATTTATTGGAAACTACAATTTCAGTCCCTGCTGGATAGTCCAGCGAGGTGTGCCAGCAGTGGGCAGACGAACCTTTCTCTCTGTCCAGAGTCTGTCACCAATTAAGCACACAGAGAAGCTCTTAACACAGCCCTATATATCCTAAGTAACGTACGCGCCTTGTGATGGTCACGTATACATACACAGCATATACAGACATGCCCAACTACAGCTCTCCCTAGTGCCCTAAAATGTGA
Source organism: Gopherus flavomarginatus (assembly GCF_025201925.1). NCBI lineage: Eukaryota > Metazoa > Chordata > Testudines > Testudinidae > Gopherus > Gopherus flavomarginatus. The sequence continues at coordinate 102,011,174 of NC_066624.1, read as the reverse complement.
AACACATGGTAAGAAGATCAACAGTAACGCAAGAAGGGCAAAGGTGCCTAACCCTAGGAACACAGGTGTGTTTAAGGCTGCAGCGTCTGTGGGGGATCTCCAGTCCCCTAACATGTTGAACAGGCAGAGTATTCCAATGATGCAGGCATTGAATGGAAAAGGTCCAGGAAATCATGTAAGTTTGTATAGTCCATTCATTTTAGAAAAGTTAATCATAGCTGATCCTTCTGCAGTGAATATGAAATAAGAGATGTTATTAATAATGAATAATAAGAGTAGATTATAATGGTTTGTTTGTTAGGATATCAATTATTAACAGTGACTTGGCATTTATTGTGAAGTACCATTGCTGTTTCTGTTGCAGATTTCATGGCATAATTTACATGGTAATTTTATAGGCAACAGCACCAATTACAGCAAGACTACTACAAGAGAGAACAAATGATGACTATTCGTTTTGTTAGCTTTTCAATTTTACCCAGTATTAGTTTAGTGTGCATAGTAAACAATGCCACAAAAGGAATAAAGCAGGAGAGAAGAGGTTCTCTGCTATTCTCTATTACTGCGCTTAGGGGTTTTACTACTTATCCCACAGATAATCGTACAGTATTTGGGGGGATGATCAGGGTTGAGGAGCAATGGAAATCATTCCTCAAGCACTGGATAGAGCCAGATCCATCTCTTGAAAGTATCGGGGGGTGGGGGTGGGAGGAGGAGGAGGAGGGAGGGTAGCAGGATAAGCTAGTTTGGATAAGCATACAAACTCAGGTCTCATCATGAGTAGATATATAGTATTTGGGCTATGTAGAGGATAGTTTGCAGCACATTTTTACATACAGTTTATTTTAATGCTGGGGTTTACACATGTTTAATTTTATTCCCCATGCAGTCATAGTTCAGAGGTCACTAAAGAGACAGAAATGTTTTGAGGTCCAGGTGGTGGGGACAATCTTGTTTATCTGCACCCAAGCCATAACCACAGTCATCACCATGTTGTCAGCCTCAAACCTACCTGCCCAGAATTCCAGTTTAAAGTCACATGCCTAATACACTGGTTCCCATCTTGGCAGCTGCTTCTGTTCCCAGGGACTGGAGTGGGTAGAGAGGAGAACCAGCTTCCAAGGGCGGAATCGGTAATAGGGCAATACACAGGTCTTTGGCTGTAGGAATGGGCCTGCCTCTCTTGCTGATTAGCCAGAGTTCCTGGTCGTCCAGGGGCCGCTCACAGTCCTGTGTCTCATGAGGCTGAGGGAGAACAGTCCCAAAGCAATTGGAGATGATGTTCATTTGTATGATCTGGCAGTGTCTACCCTCCTTGTAATTGCTGGTGCTTTAGGGCTTTAGCTTGGCTCCCTACCTCTAAACTTCTGGGACTTTGGGAGCAAAGAACTCACTGCAGATCCTGGCACTGGTTCTAAAGGAGGGATCCCAAGTGTGTGAAGATTTTTCACCAGTTACTCCCAGCCTATTGAATATAAAGAAAACAGTGAGTGAATAACCACTTTCAACTATTCCATTTTGTTTGGGTAGGTTGACAGCAAAATTCACATTGACTTCCATGGTGTTATGTGAACGGCCTCAAGCCAGGTCCTGTGTTTCCTGTATACCAGCACACACACACACTATCAGTGGCAACATAGATATGCAACGGAGGCAGAGAAGACTGAGGGGGGACATAACAGTTTTCAAGTGTATAAAAGGTTGTTACAAGGAAGAAGGAGAAAAATTGTCCTCCTTAACCTCTGAGGATAGGACAAGAAGCAATGGGCTTAAATTGCAACAAGGGCAGTTGAGGTTGGATATCAGGAAAAACTTCCTAACTGTCAGGGTGATTAAGCACTAGAATAAACTGCCAAGGGAGGCTGTGGAATCTCCATCATTGGAGATTTGTAAGAGCAGGTTGGACAAACACCCGTCAGGGACGGTCTAGATAATACTTAGTCCTGCCTTGAGAGACAGGGTCTGGACTACATGACCTCACGAGGTGCCTTCCAGTTCTATGATTCTGTGATTCTATAAAAAGCAGACACCTGCTGTATACCGCCTCCTGGAGTTTCCATCCGCTTGCTTTTGGGCAAGCACCATCTTCTTTATAGAATTCCCTTGGCTTTATGCAGGTGACATGGATTGGCTAGACACCAGTTGGGGCTGTCTCAGAAGAGATGAGAAAGATTCTCTGCCTGGGAAATCACTCTTTACACTATGACAGCAGGCTTCAGTACGCCTTACAAGGAAACCCAAAGTAATACCTGTCCACTAAAATGTACACAGTCTGGGTCTTTGTCCTGCTCTAGATACTGGCCCACATAAGCTAATTGTCTACTACAGATGATGGACGATGAGCTACTCCTTTAGTTGAAACTGTAGAGACTCATGCTTTTAATATTGAAGATTCTGGATTTAAACCCCACTGATGATCGAACCATATGGGGAAAATGTATACACGAGGACCCAACAAAATGCACACAAACAGTAAAAACACAGAAGGTGGACAGTCCACCCTCAATCATTTTATTTAAAATTACAAAGACTAAAAGAAACTGATTTAAAGGCTCTGAGTGATGTAGAATTTTACTACATTCATTGGTAACCAATTCAGATGGTTAATTATCCTGACTACTAAGGATATGCAATCAACGTCACAAGGAGGAATATGTCTAATAAGTATTCTGAGTATAATAATTTCCATGAATTAGATTACGTGTACATGGTAAAAGTGAGAAGGAAGAACCAAATGATCCAATCCACCTACAACTAATTCTGAATTTTCCCATGTACTCAGATCTAAAGTATTTATAGAAAAAGTACATAGTTTTAACAACTTAATTTTATTATCAAAGATACTTGATTATTTTAAAAAACACAAACCCATCTCTAAAAACAACACAAAAATGCCCTAAAACCATTCTATAGTCTTGCCAGAACCTGCCACTTTGATATTAATTTATCAGTATCTTCAGAACTGTAGTAGCTGAACTTGAATAACACACAGATGGAAAGTCATTTACAACAGAAAAATTAGAACTGGACAATATATGGATCCCTTGGGGGGTGCCATGACCCATTAGCAGAGGAAAGAAGCCCTTTGCTGAATAATAATTGGGACTTATTACTAAGATAATTACAAAACCAATTCACTGCCAGAAGGCCTAGACCTTAGCTCCTCAATTTAGAAAGCAACAGCTCTTGATCGGCAAAGAAGAAGTGCTCAGGGTTCAGAAACACCATAACCTCAGCATCTGCCTGTCTTCTAAAGATAATGATTTGGTATTAATTAATTTGAGCAGTGCAGTCATTGTAGAGTTAGACTGCATCAGAAATTACACTTAACATCACTTCACTCATTTTGTTAGTTACTGTCCAGCTTGAACTAATAGTCAGAAATATTTTAAGGTAAGTTGTTGAGACAAGAGCAAGTCATGTCACTGGAATGAACTTATTTAATTCTGCTTCTCATTGTGCATCTTTAGTTTAAGAAAGATTATCATTATAACTCTGTGATGATTATGTTGTACTTGCAAACATTATACCATAATTAGTGCTCTTAGACTGCAGCTTTGCAAAATGAATGTATTTCAGCTCTTTGCATAACATCAACGTGTGTAGGCAAGTTTGTCGCCTGTTTGTTTTTTTTGAATGGGGCCGATTTGATGTAGACTTCTCAGTGAGGAATTGTGAGTAGCACTAGCAGTGTTAGATGCTGCCAGTGCTTCTGAGGTGAAATTCTGGTCCCATTGAAGTCAAAACTCCTATTATCTTCCATGAGGCCAAGACTTCATCTCTGATGTCTACTGCCTTTTGATCCCAGAAATGCTGCTGGAGTATAGTATTTGTTACTGTTGCAGTTTCCAACATTAAATGTTAAGGAAAGGATTTTGTTTTGTTTTGTTTTTTGAAAGCGGCCTATGAATTTGGGTGCCCTAAATTTTGGATGCCAGACTTCAGACACCTTGGACTTGATATTCAAAATTCTGAGTACCCAATACCACCAGTTGGTATCAGTGGAAATGACAGAGGCCCAGCACCCTTGTCCCCAGAATCAGAGTACTTGCTCAGGTAGGGCCCCTAAAATTTGAGGCATCGAAAGTTACTGGCCACTTCTGAACATTTTGGCCTTCATCTATTACTAGCAATGTTGGCATAAGCAATGGTTGGAGTGAAGGTTTCAGATAAGTTGTGAAAAGAGCAAGAGAACTGCTAAAACAGGTTGTTCCAGATAACAGGAGCTGTAATGGAGAAGACTCTTGAACTAACAATGGCTATATTGTGGAACAGGGCTGTCGGTCTGGCAGAGAAGGCTCAAGGTATGTCTGTAATGGAAGACAAGATCCAGGAGTTTGGATTAGAACAAATCCATAGAGAATTTTTTTGAAAACAATTACACTCCTCCCTCCTCTGACCTCCATGAGCATCCAGTCTCTCATTGGCATAGTGACGTAGACCATCCCTGACCTCCGCACTGCACCTGAGGTCTCCAAGCTTAGTTAGTATGCCCACAAAAGGGGGCAGGGAGGGGTGAGATCAGGCTGGCACATGTGCTGATTAATTTAAAATTTCTCCCTGCTGGAAGAACCTCTATAGAAAGCATAATGGTAGTGCTGCCTCTCACTCAGTGGGGCAGCTTTCACCTGCTCCTGCCGGGAGAGATGGAATGTGGAAGGACAGTTTCAAATAGGATCCTGAAATGAAAAAGGCTCATGGGGGAGGTATTTGAAGACGAGGCTGGTGCATGGGAGAAGCCAGGCAGCTGCATTCTGCATGTGCTCGAGTCTGGAAAGCTAAGAGCGATGCTTTCCTAGCCAGTCATGACAGCTGAATCAGGAATGACCTGTTTGGTACTGGTTTACTTGTTTGGTTTAATAAGAAAAAGGCTGTAGTGACAGCATAGTTTGCACAAAAATGTCATGATAATTTACTGTACAGATCAAACTGCAGTCTCAGTAATTTATTACAGGATTTACTGCACGGCTTATTATTTCCCAGAGGGGCTGATAAATGCTAAAACTTGAGAAATTTCAGAACAGGGAGTAAGATAAAATACTGAACAAAGATGTCTTTTGGGGGGGGAGGAAATTGCCAGCAATAAGAAATGGAAATAAGATAAATATGAACTGAGAGAGAGAGTGAAGCAAAACATGTGGGAAAGAGCAAATGAGACAAAGAACTGGAGCCAAAACCAATACTGGTAATAAGAATTGAAGAAGATAAATACTGTAAGCTATACCAAGGAATAATGTGGATTAGCAGAAGGCTGATGTAATAGAAGCTCTAATGCACGTTGTCTCAATTCCGTTTGGCAACTGTGCATTGACACTTCTAGTGTGACACACACTTCTCATTCAAGTCCTCTTACCATGTGTTTTAGCCTCAGTTGACTAAGCAGTTAATACCCCACCACTAATGCCTGTGGAATGCTCTGAATGAAGCAGATCTGGTGTAGTTTGGCTGCCTGACAAGTGGTCTCACATGAGGAGTATGGAGGCTCTCAATCATAGATCTACTCAGGAACTTTCAAAGCCAGTGTACAGATGAGCTTTGGGGGTGAGGCCGTTGATGCTGCGATTGTCAGGTGGATCTTCCTGATGAATTCTGTCCCTTTGATGGGCAGCATGAACACAGCAACTTCAGGGAGACTGTATCTCTGAGCTGGTGCAGGGATATGCAGGCAATAATTCTGGGTGCTGCTCCAATGGCCTCTCTCCCCAGTCCCCCATCACCTATTTTCCATCAGCAATCTCCTTTCCATAGTCTGTTTACTTGGTATTTGCTCAGGGGAGAGAATTTTCATTTTAGGATGGAATTTATACAGTTATTGATGCTCAGATTCCAGTTACAAGTGTAGAAGATAGAAACACAGTTGGTTGCTGCTCTGTCATCCTTGACTGTGTTCCTGGTACTAATGAACAGATGGAAATCACACATTTGGATATATTTGTGCAAATATAGTTATGTGACAATTCAGTAAGCAGTAAAGAGGGTTGCTTTGCATTCTTTAGTGATTCTACCTGGCAAGGAATGAAAACTTTCTTCCAACCCTGGAGGAAAGCCAGCTGAATGGATATGCCAATGCTGTATGCCAATAGTATAAAATAAATCATTGAGACATAGAGTTTAAAGCCAGAAGGGATCATTAAATCATCTACTCTGACCTACTCTTGGTAAAGCCCTTAAATTTCACTCAGTTACCCCTCTGTTGAGCCCAATAACTTATTTGGCTAAAGCATATCTTCCAGAAAGGCATCCAGCTTTTATTTAAAGAAATCAAGAAACAGGGACTCCACCACTTCCCACGGCTGTTTGTTCCAAGGTTTAATCACTCACTGTTAAAAATGTGTGCCTTATTTCTAATTTAAATTTGAATTCAGCTGTTGGTTCTTATGCAGGTCGGGGGTTAGGGGTAGCTGCTGGAGGTGCAGCAGGCAGCCACTGGAAGTGACCACCTCTCAGCATGTCTGAGCCTGGCTATGTGCAGGGAGCAGGCTTGGCTGCCTGGGTTTGGGGTAAGAGTTCTTGCCCAGGCCCCAAGTCCATATGCAGTTGCTGCGGGGCCTGCCAAGCCCACCCCACTTGGGAAGCCAGGGCCCAGCTCCAGGAATCTTGGCCCCAGGACTTCCCCTCCCCAGAAGCTCCTAAGTTGCCCAGGGTAGGGGGAGCCAGCCAGAGCCCCACTTTCGTTATCTCCAAAGGAGGGTAAGCCATTGGGCTGTGATTCCTGGAGCTGGGCTGATGTAGGGCTGGGAGGCCCCACTATTGCTGCAGCCAAGCTCTAGTTCTAGGGGAGGCACCTTGCCCATACTCTTGTTCCCTGGACTATGCTGGGCTTGGATGCACCAAGGGCCTGTCCCTTTCAGGGGCAGTAGAACTGGTGGGGCTAGAAGCCCCATCGTGGAAAATCATGAGGGTCTGATCTATGTTTCTGTTCCTGCATGGGGGTTGAAGGGAGCATGGGACCAGAGGGGCTGGTACGTCTGTTGCAGAGCCCAGTAGCACATAGGAACACTTGACTTGGACCCTTTCCTAGTAAATTTGGGTTTCCTCTGGGTACCCTGTGTTTTCTCTCCATGAAAGTACTAAGATGCTGTAATTAAGGCACCCTTCAATCTTATTAAACTGCTAAACAGATTGTGCTGTCTAAGTGTCTCACTGCCCAGCATTTTCTCCAGCCCTCAAATCATTTTTGTGGCTCTTCAGCCTCTGCAATTTTTCAACCTTCTTTTTAAAATGTGGACACCAGAACTGTATTCCTGGATCAGTGTCACCAATACCATAAACAGAGGTAAAACCACCTCCCTCCTTCTCCCAACTCCCCTGTTTATACATCCAAATCTTGGGTGGAATCCTAGCCCCACTGACATCAATGAGAGTTCTGCCAATGACTCAGGTGAGGCCAGGATTTCACCCATTGTGTGTTAGCATATGTAATAAGGGAAGCAAAGAGAGTGGGTCTGCACTACTGCACACACTGATAGTGTACTAGAATAGAGAGCAGACAAATGCAGCAAACAGGGCAAGCTTTTTGAGAAGCCCACAAATTACTAAATGATTTGCGTAGTCGGAGCAGGGTATGGGTTCCATTTTCAAAATCCAAATCTGGATGTCAAACAACTTGCATTTCTGAAGCAGCTAGGGGAATTTCAGCTCATCTTCCTGATATAAAAACAGAACCATTCACAACATTTTGACCCCATCCCAAGTGCATTTTTCAAACACCCTCACACAGGCAGGTGGATCACTGAGCAAATACTTTGTTGCCCAGTGGCCTAGTCTTGATCTGGTGATGGAGTGGGGTAGCTTAGTGGTTTGAGCACTGGCCTGTTAAGCCCAAGGTTGTGAGTTCAATCCTTGAAGGGGCCACTTAGGGATCTGGGGCAAAAATCAGTACTTGGTCCTGCTAATGAAGGCAGGGGGCTGGACTCCATGACATTTTAAGGTCCCTTCCAGTTCTAGGAGATAGGTATATCCAGGGCTGGCACTTCCATTAGGCGACCGTAGGCGGTCACTTAGGGCACCAGGATTCAAGGGGTGGCATTTTGTGTGCTCCCTACGGGGCACACGGGAGCTTCTGGTTCTGCTCCTGTCACGTAGCCGAAGAAGGACCTTCTGCTGACGTGCCGCGGAAAACAGCGGCAGGCAATTGAGCAGCTCAATGACTGCTGCTGTCACCTACAGCATTTTGGTGAGGGTCCTTCTTCGGTGGTGCAATGGGAGTGGAACCAGAAGCTCCCATGTGCCCCATGGGGAGCGCACAAAATGCAGCCCCCTGAATTCTGCCTAGGGCACCAGAAACTCTGGCGCCGCTCATGGGTATATCTCCAATTATTATTTTTTATTATTATTTATAACTGAAGGCAGAATTGGGCCAGTCTGTGATCTCCCCAACATTGGATGGATGAAGTGAGCCCAAGGATGGCACTGTATCTAGACCCAAACCAAAATTCAAAATGGATTTCTTCACCACTGTAATTTGCTGTCATCAGTCACCTATTTTGCTTGTGTACGCGCATGCCCTACCCTCCCAGTTATGTGTCTGGGAGATTTTGTGGGTTCAGCTTAGATTCCTACTAGATATCAGAACAACTGGAAGCAGTTAAAGATGAGGAGTAGAATGCCTAGCAACGCCCAAGTTACTGTCTGAAATACACATTTTCATTTTAAGGTAATATAATTGTTTTCAGAAAGACGAGGGCAGAAAAAAAGGTGTAGCTGAAAAGCCAGCAGCAGCCTAGGCAATGTCAGGTTACTGTGTGCAGGTTTAATTCCTTCATTTCTTGAAGTATTCAATAAAAACCATAATCACCATGCCAGCCCTTAGGCAACTGCCTCTTGTTGTTCGTATGGTTCTTTGGAGAAAGCTAGTGCTTCCTTGAAGAAACAGCAACTCTATGTCATTTGAATTTTTATGCCATTACAGTATTAAAATACTGAAATACTGATTTATTGTATTTGTTTGCATGGCAACCTGAGGGTTTTGTAATCAGTCTTTTCTGGGGAAACAAATGACAGTTTTCCCTAGTGGGCATATTACATTTCACATTCCTAAATCAATCTGAGCTGAAATCCTGCTCACGTTCTAATGGTTGTGAATAAAATTTTCACACTCTTTATTCTGATTTGTACATAGACATTCTCTCTCTACTCTGACATTAAGAAGGGAAAAAATAAAGTGAAACCATATCAGCAAACCCCTTAAGGCTATTTTCCACATTACATTGGCCTCTAAAAGCCCTTAACATTTTTCTAAAGCATTAGAAGGACCAGCTTGCAGAAGTTTAACCAGTGGGAGCTGAGAACCATTTCACATGTTGTAACTGTACACCTGAAAAATTTATTTTATCAATAATATCAAGAGAAGGCAACTTAAAGCTACCACACTTGATTGGTCTCTTCTATATATGTAATGATTCAATTACTGTGATATTTACAGACCTGGGACCAAATCCTTCACATAGTAGCCAGTTCCTGAAAGAACTCTGTATGTCGCCTACTTCCTGCAGGAGGGAGCATGGTCAGTGAAATCTGCCCCTGTTGCTGACATAAAAGGGTGCATCCAAGGGACTGTCCAGCAGTTGCACATAGACAGAATGCAACATGTGCCTACTCCTCTCCAATTTACCACACCCCGATGAGCTCCCTGTACCCGAGCACGGCAGGCTGAGTAGTGTAAGAGTTGGCGACACCACCACACCAGGGGGACTCTCCAGCTAAGATGATGCAGCTAGTCCCTGCTTCCTTTGTGTCATCTGAATGGTACCAATGGCATTGAGTGGAATAGTTTTGCCCCGTTTATAGATATAATTTAAAAGAGATGGTGGTTTGATTTTGTAGGTTGCCTGTGGTTAATCATATTGCAATAACTAGGCCTTATTGGGTTTCTGACTAATGGAATGACTTTTTGCAACAGCATTCATTCACTACCTTTGTAAAAATGCTCCACCCTCGTAACCTACTGCTAAAATGAATCCAACAGTAAGTTAGACATTTGACAGAAATAATAGGCGATATGCTCGCTCTCCAAACTCTGATTCTGGGCCATCACTAGCAGGAGTGCATTCCAAGTTGAGCATACTTTGCTGAAAATGCTTTGCTGCTGAGCCTGGAGAGTTCAGCCCCGGGAACCAACAGGAAATATGACCCTGTCCATAGAATACCATCATGATGGCACATAAGGTGAAAGGAAAGCTCTCAGATACTCCTGGTTGCTAGGAAACAGTTGACATTTCTGGTTTGAAAGCAATTTGTCTTTAGTATAATACTTAATTAGAAAGTAAGGGCTGGTCTACACTAGTGTGCTAACTACTTTCAAATGGGAGATGTCAGTACTTTAACAGTGACCATTTTAGGTTATTTGTAATTGGGAAGGCTTAGCATTGCCAAAATGATAGCCTAGCTATTTCCACTATAGTGTAAAAACGATATTAATTCTTGGTAAGGAGGCTGATTTCAGTACAGATCCTCAGATGACAAATCTGCCTGACTTCACTGAATCTATTCCAATTTACCCAAGTTGAGGATCTGGCCCATAATTTTTAATAAGCTCTGACAGTGGTTTGAGCATTAGCCTGCTAAACCCAGGGTTGTGAGTTCAATCTTCCAGGGGGCCACTTGGGGATCTGGAGCTAAATCAGTACTTGGTCCTGCTAGCGAAGGCAGGGGGCTGGACTCAATGACCTTTCCGAGTTCCTTTCAGTTCTATGAGATAGGTATATCTCCATATATTTTTTTTCTATAGAATGGAAGCACCACTCAGGTTAACCTCACAAACACCCCACTATTTTAGAGTCTGCTTAGACTCCTGGAAACATTTAGTTTACACTGAGCCTGCTCAGAGACTCAACAAAAGTATTAGCGTAGTAACTTTACATTATTATATTTGAACATTCACTCCCATACTAGTAAACCGGTACCTGTCTTTAGAGCTGGCAGCTCAGAACTGAAGGGTGATCGTTTGTATGGTGGAGCACCCAGGAGCCCCAGTCCCAGACCAGCAGCACTCTACTGTAGTAGGCACTGTACAAACACAGAAAGAATAGATGGTCTTTGTCCAAAAGACTTTACTATTTATTTAATCAGTAGTAGATTGGGGCTAATAGAAAAATCAAGCGAGAAAGATGGGTAGGATGATTAATGGAATACCGAGGCTCTCTTTGCATAAGTGGGTGGATGGTTGCGGTGTTGGCAGTAGGACATGTTTGGACACTATGAACTATAGAGTTAAGGGACGGTAGTGGGTCAGACATTTATCAAGGCAGCATGTGATTATGAAGGCTTTCTTGTTTTTATACCAATAATGAGAGCTTGCTCTTTTGTATTTCTCTCCTTTTGTCGACTGAATTTGGTATGTGTACTTTTACATGAATAATTCAGTATAGTAAAATTGATGGCACAATTCTTTTGTTAGAGCAGTTATGAAATGAGAAAACAAATTCTACAAGGAAAAGTTATGAAAAAACAACATTTCTCTAACAATAAAAAGATGAAGTTGCCTGGCCATTTACATTTATCTCCTGTGTCCTGAATATTAGATCAGACTTTTTTTTATCCATTGATAGTTCCATAAGGCAACTCATTTTTGATAAGCTGTGTCAGGACTGTTGTAAATATATAAAGATTTATGAATTAATTTTCATACTTAAATGACAAATCCTCTGGTATGTTTGAGGTATCTGTCTAGCGCTTAGCATGCATGTATATTTAGCATTCACATCACTCTCTGTTGTTTGGTTGAGAAGACAGAGTAATGAGAAATACCTCTTTCTGTTCTAAAGAGCAATAAAATCATCATCATAATGATTGGCCTTGTGACCATATTTAAAGAATAAAATAGACTCCTTCATTGTTGTTTAAGAATAGTGTTGGAGGTAGGGTATAGCTTAAATTTTTTTAACCCTGTAAAGGCGCCCGGCCGGGGCTCGACCCTCCCTGAGGAGGAGGGGAGCCACACCGGCCTCGCTACACGCTGTCCGAGTCTGCGCTTTTTGTCAGGACTAAGCGACGCTGCACAGTCGCTTGGGACTCCGGCCTTCTGCTACAGGACGGAGTAAACAGAAAGTCAGCTCGGGGTCTCAGGCCCTCAGTCCCAGGGGCTGAGGGCCTCCTCGCCCGAGGCTTGGGCCGCTCAAGCCCCTTGATGCAGGACCGCGCAGTGGCATAGTTTAAAGGGGCCCAGCCCTTGGGTCAGGCAGGGTACCAAACACACAATTACAGAGGCTCAGGCCCTCTTGGTTCAGGGCTGAGCAAACAACAGTTCAGGCTGCTCAGGTCCTTTGGTGCAGGACCGAGCAGTAGTACAGTTTAGGGGGGCCCAGCCCTTGGGTCGAGCGGGGCACCAAACACACAGTTATAGAGGCTCAGGCCGGAGGGAGGGGAAGTCTGCCACCCGCATATGGGTGGCAGGGGGAACGCAGGCCCACCCACTCCACTGCATTCCAGCCCGGGGTCCTGTTCGCGGCTATCACCGCTACTGGCTCAGTGGGGTTCCTGACCGCAACACACTGACATGGGTTCCAGTACACTTGCAGCCTGACTGGGGTCGGCTGCCCCTGGGCCACTTCCAATCTCCCCCTCTGGGCCTACCTGATCGGTGGCGTCAGCCCCTGGGAAGTCCAGTAGCATGGACCCCTCCCCGCTGGGGCTGGGTGGTAGATCCGGCAGTACCTCTGGGAAGTCCGGCCAGGCCTGCTCCGGGGGTTCCTCGGGGTAGCAGCAGGGACGGGGCGACTCCAGCAGTCTCTCCTCGTAGTGGGAGCGGGGAAGCTCCGGCCAGTCCAGGCAACCACCCTGGGCGTCAGCAGCCTCCCAGTCACGAGCACCCTCTGGCAGGTCTGCTCCCAATGGTGGCTGGGCCTCAACTGAGCGCCGCCGGTCGGCTTTTATACTTCCGGGTCGCCTCCTTACCCTCTGAGGGGCGGGTCCAGTGCCTGTGGCCCCGCCTCTTCCGGCATCTGGCGGGGCTCGACCCTCCATGAGGAGGAGGGGAGCCACACCGCCTCGTTACAAACCCTCTTGGTTTTCTACAGTTAAATGTTTTCACTGTGCTGCATATATGTCATTAATCATCAATTGCTATTGAGATGCTGTAAAAATGAAGTACCCAGACAGTTTTTTCTTTTAAACTGCTTAATAGGATTATTATTTATTATTAGTATTGTGGGCATGCCTAGCAGCTCAGTCATAGGCAGGGACCCCATCATGGTAGGCAAACAAAGAACAAACAGATGATCCTTACTGTAAAGAACCCACAATCTAAGGCAGAAGTGGGCAAACTTTTTGGCCTGAGGGCCACAACGGGGAATACAAATTGTATGACAGGCCATGAATGCTCACAAAATTGGGGTTGGGGTGCGAGAGGGGGTGAAGATTCTGGTTGGGGGTGTGGGCTCTGAGGTGGGGCTACGGATGAGGAGTTTGGGGTGTAGGAGGGTGCTCTGGGCTGGGACTGAGGGGTTTGGAGAATGGGATGGGGAACAGGGCTGGGGCAGGGAGTTAGGGGCATGGGGAGAGGTGCAGGCTCCGAGCAGTGCTTACCTCAAGCGGCTCTCAGAAGACATGGCACGTCCCTTCTCCGGCTCCTATGCATGGTGAGGGCCCTGACCCGGCACTCCGGCTGGAGCGCTGGAGCAGGGCCGAGCCGTGTGGTGTGGCCCTGGACCCAGCGCCCCTGCTTGAACAGGGCAAGCCCCAGACCCGGCTCCCCAGCAGAAGCTAACGGGCTGGCTTAAAACGGTTCACGGACCGTGGTTTGCCCACCCCTGATCTAAGGTATCATCTATGTTCTATGCAAGTTTCGGGCCAATTATGTGCAGCCCAAAGTACAACAGAAGTTCTTCATTTCTCCTGCATGGGTTGGTGGTCATAGACAGTGGAGATCACTCACAGAGGCACACCTTTCCCACCTCCATCCCTATACTCATGGAGGAAGGACTGGAATGAACATGCTGGAGGTGTGGTTGAGATGTGGCAAGTGAGTGCATTGTATGGGCCCATGGGGGAAACCAGTGGGCTGCAGCCACAACTCCCTTAATTTCCTATATACCACGCAAGCAACTATAGTTCCACTGCTTACCAGTTAGTGCAGGTTGGTAGTAAAGAATGTCTCACTTGACTCCTGTACCTTTTGAGCACATTGGTTTTTCCCCTCCTAAGCACCTGGCCTGTTTATTCTGCTGTGTAGTGTTTCCCAGGATTTGGCTTTTAGAGACTGATTCCTGAAGTGCAGGCTCCGGGTAGGTAGCGATTAGTGAATAAATGCCGTATATTGGCTATAAATGGATACGATAATTAAATTTATGGTGAAGACTTTCAGGACAAATGAACAGGTTCAGAAAAAATAAACGCACATGTAATGTATGTAATATGTGCAATATGTTTGCATTTTACTTAAGTATTTGAAACTGTCACTAAACCTTATTTGGGGTAAGAATAACTGGAAACTGGCTGAAGGGCCAATAACAAATAATACCTAATTCTCCTCTCTAGATCTCAAAGCACTTAAAAAAAATACTGTTATCTTCATTTTGCAGCTGGGAAGCCTGAAACACCAAGGGTGAAGAGTTTTGCTTAAGGAAGAATAACAATCTACTGTAATGGGCCAAGGCCTCAGCTGGAGTAAGCTGGCATAGGTCCATTGATATCAAGCTGTTCTTGATGCCCATGTTCTGTCCATTGATATCCAAGACACAGCAGACGAATGCATATAAAGAACCCAGTTCATTGCTAAGTGGCTGGGCAAGCAGGCATTGCACTGCTTGAAGTTTGGTGGTTCTTTGTACTGGTACATATCACTCTATTGTATTCTTGGTATTCTATTTGATGTAGGTTGTAAGGTCCTTGGATTAGGACCTGTCTTCCTCTATATCTATAAAGTATTGTACCTTCCAGTGGCACTTTGTTTTTAATAAGTCATTCCAGAAGAAAGTTTACAGTTTGAAATAAATACGTAATATTCTGTGACAAGAAATAAGATGCAAATAGGGTAAAAAGATAGACTTTAAACTATTCTATTCTGTATAGATTTTTATACCTCCACCATCACCACAGTAGCTGAGTGCTTTCTGGCGGTATATTAAGTAACATAGCTACCATTTGTCACCATTTGTTCCCTCTCATATTCTCTCCCTGGGGGATAATTGCATGTTCAGTGTAGTGTTTTGTTTTGGTAGGGTTTTGTGTTTTATATATGCACTGCTCTTTTGTTTGTTAGAGGAGGCAGGTTGAAAAAGTGCACCTTGTTCTTAAAGCGCCAGGTAGCGTTTAGGATGGTCCTTATTTGCTGTGGGAGTTTATTCCAAGGTCTTGAACTGGCCCCCAAGGACATTCTGTCTTCTGCACAGATGAGATTTACCCTTGTGGTAGAAATTTTCCTTGTTCCTGAAGAGCAGAGCTGCCCACCACAGTCCATACCCATTGTTGTATTGTGCTTCTTGATTAGCAGTATGTTAGTTATGTGCTGCTTGTCAAAATGAAAATAAATAAATAAATAAAAGGCACCTTGTATATTATCTTAGAAATATAACCAACCTACAGGAGAAAAATTTAAGGCAGGTGCTGTAACATTCCTTCATTATCTCTGGCATGTTAGTCGTAAGGACATACATACAGTAAACTGATGGCTGAAAAGAAAAGTAATATTTATATTGAAAGTGGAGTTGAAATTATTAGAAATCTTTTGTTGTGACTCACTGAGTTACCTAGACTTTCAAAGTCAAACTACAGTGGCATTGCACTTTACTGGAATACACCACAGATGTTTCTGCTGCCACCAATCTAACAGAGTTCACTTCTCAAAAAGTTAATATACTTATTGACTAAACGTGAAGCATGTATGTTTTAATAGTATATTGATAGTACTTTTGCTATCTTAAGTAAACATGGCAATGCAATTTGGTAGAAAGATGATTCTTAACAAAGAGATGTACAGAAATAAAACACCTGAATGTTGTATGTGGTGCCCCAAAACCATTTCTGTATCCATAACCTAGCACACTAAAATAAACATTGCTGGCCAAATATTGCAGTCCTAACTCAGACAAAACCCACTTTCTTTGTAGGTAGAATTTTTTCTTAGATTCTCATCACCATAGTCAATTGAAGTCCAATGAGATTCTTGTATTCAAAAGGACTGCAGAATTGACATCATGATTAAGAATTTACTTACAAGGGCAAACTAATCAAAGTATAGAAATAAATAAATGACCCATACCTTTGCCAGAAACTGTAATGAATCATTTCTGAGATTCAAAAACATTTGGTAGCATTCTCATTCACTTTTACACTGTCTGGATTTGATTATTTCCTGGGGCTAGGCTATATATCCATCACTATAATACTGATATAATTTGTATTATAGGAGGTTGAGATCAAGGCCCCATTATGCTAGGCATTGTACACACAGAGTAACTGACAATCCCTGCCCTGAAGAGTGTGCAGATCAAATGGACAGGACAGAGGGGGAAGTACAGAGATGGGAAGTGATTTAACTAACATTACACAGCAGGTCGGTGGTAGATCTGGGAATTGAACCCAGATGTCCAGAGTCCCAGTCCAGTGTCCTATTTGTTGTATTTTTCTGGGTAATAACAATCTATATTCTCATATAGTTATTACTTATAACTCTACCCTTAGTAATAATACACCATTCAAGTGTAATTTAATATTCTTCCGATCTCAGGGTTGAGAGTTTGTTTTCTCTTAGTGGCAGAACATACTTTACTGACGGCATAAATCCTCAGTTTATTTTCTTCTTTTATAACACAGTTCAATCACCATTAATTCAAAACCTATTGAAACTCTCCTCCCATCAAAAATAATTCCTTCGGCAGTTGCAGTTATTGTTTGAAGAAAATGGATAATATAAAGCTAGTTCAATTCAAGAAATTCCAACAACTTAAGAGAATATTAAATGATAGATGTTATGTCAACTTGATTGCCAGCTCAAGGCTGCAACGTTTTCAGAATCCTGATTATAGGATTAATAAGAAACAAAGATTTTTAGAAGGAATGATGACAAATTCACACTGAATCAACTTGTTTGCAGCACTATATTGTATCCTATAAATTTATAAGCAGAAGGATTACTCTGAAAACCTGCATTTCAATAGTATTAAGATTATTGTAATTAAGATGTGACTATTATGGCTAGCAAAGTAGTGCCCAACTGGGGTCCTATTAAGCTAGGCACTGTACAAACACCTAGAGAGAGACGGTCCTTTCCCTAAAGAGTTTACAGTCTAAGCAGACGAGAAAGACAATGGTAGGAGGGAAAACAGGCAGAAAGAAGTGCTGTGTCTTCTCAGGGTCACACAGCAGGCCAGTGGTAGAGCCTGGAATAACACCCACATCTCCTGAGTCCCAGTCCAGTGCCCTATCCACTAGTTTAATGTCTGGGCCCATGTCTTCCATACCTGACCCTGGGAGACAATATCTGCATGGTATCAGAGGGTAGCCGTGTTAGTCTATATCCACAAAAACAACAATTAGTCTGGTGGCGCCTTAAAGACTAACCGATTTATTTGAGCATAAGTGTATAAAAAACCTCACTTCTTCAGATGCATGGAGTGAAAGTTACAGATGTAGGCATTATATAGTGACACATGGAGAGAAAGGTGTCTTCTGCGTCTTCCTATGTTGTTCTTTTTCTGACTGCCTTTTTGGTACTTTTAAACACCCTGGCAACAAAGTGATGTGTTGCTATAAATTGTGCCTCATAAAGTGTAATCTTTCCCTCCAATTTACAAATTTCTCTTTCTGGAGAAATTTACCTTGTTCTGAATTCCAAATGGTTTGCTGTTTGTTTTAACAAAACCTCAACCCATTTTTGTTTCTCAGCTGTCCTGTCCTCCTCAGATACCTATTAAGTCAAATTATTTGGATTAATTAACACTTCCCAAACTTAAACCATATGAAGCTTTGTCTATAGTTAAAAGATTTGCCAATATAGTTATACCAGCAAATCCTCTGAGTTTAGACACACTTTTTACTGGCAAAAAAGTCCATTTGTTGGTATAGCTTCTATAGGTTACCTACGTGAAATAATAAAATCACATCCCTAACTGACATAGCTATGCAAACAACATTTCTCACTGTAGACCAGGCCTTAGACTTTAAAACAAGGATAGATGAAGATGTAGTTTAGGGGAAACAGGGCTGAATTCTAATATACTTAATATACTTACACCAGGGTAAATCTTTTGAAGTAAATTAGGTTGCTTTGTAATGACACTGGGGTAAATTCAGTCAGAATTTGGTCCACAATTAACTTCCATACACACATATGACACAACAAATCACAGGTGATTACAATTGTTATGTTCAAATGTCCGTATAGTATGATATCAGGTACAAGTGGCATCTGCAAAAATGATTGGATAGGAGGGAAAGCCAAGTTTAGGGAAGATACCTGGGAACTTCAGAAAGTAGAGGAGAATTCACTTTATACCACTTAAGTAAAGCAAATATTATCGTCCAGTATTTTAGAACAATGATAAGAAATATGCCACAAGGAACATAAATCCAGAAAAAAATATATATATTCTATTCTCATACGAACATAGAATTGCATTGATGGGGAGAGTGAAAGAGGTCAGAGTGTGAGAACACTTGTATTAACCTATTCACTTGCAACCCCTTGAGGGCTTATTCATCATGGTGTCTATCAAAATGTCTGCCTTTCTATTACCTCTTCACACAGAAGATGTCTGTCCATCATTGTCACACTCTTCTAGGAAGATTATTCATCATTTTGGGTGAAGCCAAACCATTCATTTTCATGACTGTCTACGTTAGTGAACCAGAAAAAAGGTGTTTTATTCAATAAAGGAAAAAATGATTGAATTGCACTCTTAATCATTTTCTTTTATTACTTAATCCAAAAGGCTGGGATGAGGCTATGCAATTTATTACAGCAGCAGAAGCCAGCAGCAGCATTATACCCTAAGATATAGCTGTCCTTCCTGTTTTTCTGTAGCTTATAAATTTGGCTAGAAACATTTATTCAGACTAGAGTTTGTCATACAGGACTAGGGTGAATTATTTAATCTAATTGACTCAGAGATTAGTATTGTAGAGTCTTCCAGTTGTAGCTAGCCAGTTTGAATGTAGCTCAGGCTGATGGTGACCAAAGGTATGTAGACTGTTTGTTTGGTTTTCGTTTTTTTTAAATACAAAAGACCTAATCCAATGCCTATTGAAATCTATGGAAAGACTTCCACTGACTTCCATGGGAAATGGAGCAGACCGCAAGGTTTTGATTCAGTCATATATTCAGTTGTACAAATTTTTTTTAAAAGCTGAATAGTTTAATGTGCTTTAATTTTCTTTATAATTAAAGAAAACTGATTTGGGAATAATAAAATGAGGTGACAATTAAATTAAATATACTGGAGACTGGTTTTCTTCTTTTGAAAATATAACATTAAAATGGCAGATTTCACTTGGAAAAGTAGTTTCTACAGTCATACTTTACTTTTAATACAAAGCTTTGCTACTCACTTTAATTGTCCAGTTCTGCAGACACTTACTACCCAACATTGGCTTTCTACTGAACCCCAATCGTGCAACTACATCTGTGACATCTGTGAAAGCAGGCCCCTATGTCTGCATGGAGCCCATCCAGCTGTCATTGTGCAATGAGTTCCATAAGTAATCCCATGGGAGAGAGCTAGGTAATCAGTGTTTCAGACCCCAATCCTGCAAAGACTTATACACATCTTAGCTTTAAGCACACGGATAGTCCCATTGAGTGTGATTATTATCGTACATTGTATAGCTTAGAATAGAAGAAGGGGATTTGGGAATTGTGAGAGGCAGGGAGAAAAAACCTGGTTATGGGGCAGGGGGATAGAGAATAATGGAACACACAGAAAGAGAAAAGGGAGATATGAAAAGGTTTAGTTAAGCTTTGGATCAAGTTAGGGAGTTATCTGAACTAAATTGTCAAACACTGTCTCACTATTTAATAGGAAGAAGTGAGAATAAAAGAGTTCTGAACATTCTTTGAATAGTTGTTATTGGAAGATTCACTATATTTTAGCCACTGTTATGAAAGTGTTCAGAACAATACATTTAATAATAATTATTACATGCAATTTCCTGCCAGAGTATAATAGTGACTGATCTTTCACTGCTGGAAACCAAACTGATCATACCTTTAACATTCACATCAGCTTCAACAATGTGAAACTATACAATAAAGTGAATGTTAGATGGATTTTTTAGGAGTTTGGACATAAAATAGTTGATTTTGATGTCCTAAGATCTTAACAAGAGTTCTCATAATTTCCATATAAAATAATATTTCTCACAAGAATTTCCATAATTGTGACGTGAGGTGCAAAAATGCCCTACTGTATGTTAATGCCTTGTTAAGGTTTTGATTATAATTGTGCAAAAGTCAAACAATTGCTAGCTCTTGACAAATGATCAAGAAAAATGGCAAAGGGCCAAACCCCTAGTCCTATATTTTAAAGATTCAAACTTTAGTATGGGGTAAAGCACCAATAGCAGGAGGTTGAAGTTAGATGCATTCAGACTGGAAATCAGATGGACTATTGTAACAATGAGGATAATTATCTTTTGCAACAGTTTACCTTGGCAGGGATAAACTCATCATTTGGAGATTGAATATGGCAATGCAATGTCTTTCTAAAAGATGTGCTATATTATTTGGGCAAATACTCTTTCAGAATATTGTCCACATGGCCTGATCTGAAGCCTGTTGAAGTCTGTGAGGCTTTGAGATTCAACACAGATGAGGAAGGGGTTGTCACTCCTGACCTAAAACTCTGGTTGCCTTAAATGGTATGTTGCTGTGGCTCACAGCCCTGACACCAACAGCCAGCGTACAAGCATGCAGGTCACACCCTGGCTTTCACCACGCACTTACTGTTTGCAGGGTGACCCCCAACACCCTCCCAGTCCCACATTTTCCCTAAACTGTCTGCTCAAATTTCCTCAAACACTATGTTTTAGTCAAAGCACTGAACTGGTTTCTAGTAAAAGTAAAACAAGTTTATTAAACAAAAATTCATGTGTTTAAGTGTGACCAAGTATAAGGCATAAAGATAGAAAGAGTTACAAGCAAACCAAAGGAAAAATATGCTTCTAAGGTTAAAACCTGATTTAGCAAACTAGAATCTCTTGTTCTAAGAAGAGTTTCTCACCAAGTCTCTCTTCCAGCATGACTGACCAGACTCTGGCCAGGACTCTTCACCTGAGGAGACAAAGGGACCGAGAGGTCCTAGCTCTGTTACCCCCAGGTAAGGTAAGAAGCCGCTGGGTACTGTCTCTTTAAGGGACCAGCACATATAACCTGTGCAACTGTTCAGTGAGAGGGCTGGAGGCAACAGGGCAGATGCAGATGGTTTGTGGGAAATTCGGGACTGGGAGGTTGGGATCACCCTCCAAAAAAAAAAAAATTGGCTGGTAGAGGATAGTGTGTGACCTGCATGCTTGTATGCTGGCTGTTGGTGATAGGGCAGTGTCACAACCCCTTCCTGGAGGTTGAACCCTCAAAGCGTCACAGCTTAATGGACTTTAGTTCAGGCCTGTGGTAGTTCAGCTATCGTTGAGCATTGATGACACTTCACTACAAATAGAAGATGTGGAAACTGAACTATAAAATCACTAAATATTTATAGAGCTCTACGGTTCAAGAAATAATTACTTGGCTAATTTTTGATAGCCTGGGAGATGATGTCTTTGTATTGTAGAACGTCAGTTGCCCGATAAATGCTGAAGAAAACCCTTCAGAAATGTTGAGTGCCTTCTCACAATCATACTTATTTTTCAGTGATATTTCTCAAGTGGTTTCAGGATAATTTTGCTAACCTAATAATAGAGTAAGTCAAATTCCATAGAAATCTTGAATAACAATTGGATTTTTTTTTAAATGCAAAATGATATTCTTCACGCATATACTTCACTTTACATTATTAAGGGTTTTCTTGAGAAGCTTGAACATTCATTAACAACCAATTGTTCCTTTTTAGGGCAACATTAAATATGTACAATAATACTAATGATAATAGAAGTTATAATCTTATCCCAAATTCTTCCCGTTTGGAATGAAGGGGAGTACCTTTTTATCCAGTGGGAACCAACATGCACTTTTTATCAAACCCTACTGAGTACCATGAATTCCCCCGTGGTAAGTATAAGGAAGTTTCCATTTTCTCTCTTTCATACACTCCTGCTGTAAAACCAGCATATTGTCACTGTAAGTGGAGACTTGAAATATGGTCATTTTAGTTTGGATCAACTCCTAGTTAGCTTTCCTCTCCAGAGCATACTATGGTCTTTCAGTATGAATTTGGTTTGCTCTTTTTATTCAGTGAAATAATTCTGAGTAACCATTCCCCCAACCTGCCCTGCCAAAAGGTAATCATGTCACTTTCTTCCTTCCCATTCATTAATCCCCAAAGTGTCCAGAATCTGAAGTGGACTTGATTTTCCATGATCTCCCTTTTGCTCCCAATTAGTTGATCTCCTTTAGCTAGCTGAAAAGTTTTGAATGTTTCCTTTGAGTCTCCTTACATTTTGTTATGCTCAGCTTTACTTTTAACCACCTGGCTTCCAACAGTGTCCAAGAATTGATCAAATTTGTTATCCAAGTATGTGCAGAATTCTGGTTTCATCAGCGCTTTTATTGATTTACTCCAGCCTGGCAAGAATGTAATCTGTGCATGCTATGCTTTGCCTCATGCTGTTTTCTAGCCCCAATCTTGTTTTTCTCTCATTCAGAATTCTAATCTTTTATTGTGAGTCTTTCTGCATCCTGACTCCCATATATAGCAGGGGGTTAGAAGGAGATGTTAGTGTAGATTTGGGATCCAGATGCTTCCCCAAAGCCTCACAAGGAAAGGGTGAGCTATGAAGTGAGGGACATTGTAGTTTCAGATGTTTCTTTTGTATGCTATGTACTCTCTCGTGTTTTATAAGATTAAGGATAAAATAGCATGAAAGTGTTAAACTCTGAGCAAAGTGTGTGTATGTTTACAGCCAGGTCCCCCTGAGAGAGAGAAACTGTAAACAAGAAGCTTCATACCTAGTGGATGGAGTTCTTGGAGAGGAGTGTGTTTAAGTAACTGGGATATCTTGGGGGTCAGCACTAGTTCTTGGGTCTAGAGAAAAGGAGTAGCTGATTGAGAGTCAGTGCCCAGGGAATATGCCAGATAAGCCAAGGGAGGAACCAGTGATGCAGTCTGCTGAGGCTCTAGGGCAGAGGTGGGCAAACTATGGCCCACAGCCACATCTGGGCTGCAGGATCCTCCTGCCTGGCCCCTGAGCTCCTATCCAGGGAGGCTAGCCCCCAGCCTCTCCCCTGCTGTTCACCTCCCCCACAGCCTCAGCTCGCCCTGCTGCCGGCGCAATGCTCTGGGTGGCAGGGCTGTGAGCTCCTGAGGCAGCACAGCTGCAGAGCTCAGCCTGACCCAATGTTCTGTGCTGCGTGGTGGCGACAGCATGGCAGGCTTCAGCCGGGTGGCGTGGCTGCAGTAACACCAGCCACCGCTGCTCCAGGCAGCGCGGTAAGGGGGCAGGAAGTGAGGGGGTTGGATAGAGGGCAAGGGAGTTTGGGGTGGTGGTCAGGGGGTGGGGGGGTGGATAGGGGTCGGTACAGTCAGAGGGTGGGGAACCAGCAGGTTCAATGGGGGCAGTGGTCCTGGGGGGACAGTCAGGAATGAGAGGAAGGGTTTGGATGGGGCAGCAGGGGGCAGCCAGGGGCAGGGGTTCCGGGGGCAATCAGGGAGCAGGGAGATGGGATGGTTGGATGGGGCAGGGGTCCTGGGGGGGGCAGTTAGGAAGGAGGGGGTGTTGGATGGGGGCAGTCAGGGGCAGAGGTTCCAGGGGCTGTCAGGGGACAGAGAGCTGGGATGGGCCAGGGGTCCCGGGAGGGCAGTCAGGGAACAGGGGGGGTTGGATGGGGCAGGAGTCCCGGCAGGGGGCAGATAGAGGGTGGGGACCAGGCCACAACCCCCTCCGCTAAACAGCCCTCCATACAATTTCAGAAACCCGATGCAGCCCTCAGGCCAAAAAGTTTGCCCTTCCCTGAACTAGAGCAAACACATTGTCCCAAGTTGTTTTACTTTGAATTGACAATTCCTCAATCCTTTTCTCTGGCCTGATCGAGATGTGGTACAACCCTTCTGACTTGTGGTAGAGCCACTTACATACAAGCTTTCCTGGCACAGAAATTTCACGATACAATTCCATAAAATCATCCACTGTTCAGAAATGGTACAGACAGACCCCCTGCAAACCATCATGTACAGAGATCTGTAATGGGAACTAACAATTGCTAGTCATCAAAGCCTCTATCATTGCCCCTGCCAATGCTCTGATCCTTGTAATGAACGGAAGTCTGGAGGAGGTGTGGAAGAGCCATAACTGGAAGAAAGCAACCGGAGGCATTTCCACAGAGAACTCTGGAACGTTTCAAGTTGCTCCATCATAAGATTAATGTACAGTTTTGCTATGTTGGCACTGGTTTGCAGCAACTTGGCAGTGGTGAGGCTGGTTTGCTAATTGGGTATCATTGCAACCTGGCCCAAAATGGCAAATGTGTTGTGAAACTGATTTTTCTTTCCCTTCTGCCTATTAAATATCTGAAGCCCATTAATCTTATGATGTTAACAATATAATAAAAAGAAAGGTACATCAGAATGTTATATAGGAATTTGTGAGCTGCAGTTAGTGTCCAGCCCCTACCAGGTGAGAAAAGATGGGGCAGCTACCACTGAATATGAAATACTTTGGGCATTTAGCATAAATTTATTTTTATGTTATGTGTAATAACAGCAATTAAAGAAACATAAAAAAGGATTAGAAGAAAACAAGTCTAGTAATATGGATACAAATTATACAGTTAATAATTTTCAAGATTGATCTAGCAGCTTCTGTAGCCCAGAAAAAACCTCTGGATTCCAAGGCCAGAAAAGACCACTGTGATTATCTAGTCTGAACTCCAGAATTTAGAATTTCCCCACAATAATCCCTAGAGCATATCTTTTAGAAAAACATCCAATTTTGATTAAAAAGTCTCCAGTGATGGAGTATCCACCATGACTCTCAGTAAATTGTTCCAGTGGTTACAGACTCTCACTGTTAAAAATGTACAAATTCATGACTACTCTCAATATTGTCTCATCCTTTAAAGAAAACCAGTATCTTTAATCTAGTGCTCATAAAAGATAAGGGACTTTTCCCCTAAGGAGAAGGATAAAATTATTTTAATCTGGGATGTACTTTATACAAAGAGTAGATTTTAAGTAAAGTTCATTAACAATAGATGACCTAACAAGCAAGAAAACACATTTAATCATATGCACAAACTCAATGCCGGCACATGATTATAATCTCAGACATTGAACATCAAAGCAAGTACATTTTCTCCTTGTTTTGTGAATGATATTAATGAAGGGAGCAGAATTGATTAGCTAGTGTTGCCTAAACTGAGTTTGCTCCCAGGATTCACATTATGGGCCTGATCCAAAGCCTGTTGAAGTCAATGGGAATCTAACCAACACAGGATTAGATTCAAAACTGAAATGAATGGGAGCAGTAGCCTGGGTTACACCCTTTCCCCTTGTGGCTATTCAGTGGCCCTGGTCATGGTATTGATCCTTTACCTCCAAAGAGCATAAGCACCACTATTCTGACTACTTTCTAAATAGATATGCTAATGGGGGAGAGAGGTTTTCTCCTATCTTTTGTAACACTTTATCACAATTTATACATCCATGGCAGTCAGAATCTAGCTCCGATACAGGTAAACAGGTAGCATTTCTGTAAAAGCAGGGGATGATTATAGAATCGGTTGTTACATCTCTATAAAAGCACAATCAAGCCAGTTAAATGTTTGGTCTGGATACCGGATACAGGGTACAGTATCTCTATAGGGAATTTCTTATCAGTGTATGTCTGAGCAACCATTCATTCAAATTCAGTAACTTTTCTCTGTCTGTAACCAACAGTGACATCTGAATTAGTCATTGTGACTGTGGGTGGCGATTTAAAATTATATGTGTGGGAACATCACCTTTTTTAGTAGAATGTGAAAAGAGGTATATAAAAGTTGCAGAGAACAAAGACTATATAGTTTGTTGAAAGCCCTTTAAATCCATGGCTATACCTTCTTGTTATATGTCTACACTGAAATAAGATGCCCATCGCTGGCTCTGGTCTGCTGACTCAGACTCGGGCTGATGGGCTATAATATTGCAGCATAGCTGTTCAGGCTTGGTCTGGAGCCTGGAATATGAGATTCCAGACAAAGCCCCAAGAGCTGCCCTGCAATTTTATATTTCCCATAGCCCGAGCCCCATGAGTCCAAGTCAGCTGACCCTGGGCCAGCCACAGGTGTTTTATTGCAGCGTAGCCATACCTGGGTTGACTGCAAGGGGCTCTGCATCATGCTCTTAGGTTGCAATGTTGCACCCTGTACTAGTCTCAGAATGGATGTAACTTTTCCAAGTAGGCTCCAAATGTTTGCCTTTTAAAGTGAAAATGCGGACGTCCTTAATGGAACCTGGCCTTTACTACTTTTACCGATATTGGATTAGCTCCCTGTTTTCCTACATTATCTTTCCTGACTATTCCCAGCCATATTTTACTGTCATACCTTTTAAAAATTTTACTGTATCATTTGACTCTCTGTGAAATCACCTTATGTGTTACAGTTATTTCTTCACAGTTTACATTGTTCCTCTGTATTTTGTATTCTGCCTCGTCTCCTGTAGCTAGTGTCATACAGAAATGTGCTTAGGGTCTCATCCAGGTTCTAATGAAAAGGCTCCTATTGACTTCAGTGGAAGTCGGATAGCATCCTTATTGTTGGACGTGGGTTTGGGGTAGGATATTTCACTCTGCCATTGTTTACCCATGAAAATTGCTCTCAAACACACGATTTGATTTCTTTCTTTATCTGTTTATTTTTGTGGTGGTGGGAGCATGGGAACGACAACAGGAAATTATATATATAAATGGTGTGTGTGTGTGTGTATTTAAAAAGCAGCATATACATGTTTTTGTAACACACCAGTAGGTATATGGCCTTGTCTATATGGCCCTGCAGTTTGGACTGCTGGGTTGTGAACTGCAGCACACACACAAGCATGCTGCACTGTAACTCTTCCATGTGTGTGCTGCTGGTGCAAATCACATTAACGTAGATTTATTTCAAACAGGACTAAGTTAATGCAAACTAGGTACTTTTTATTTCATGCCAGCAGCATCCATATGCCCCGTAGTGACAACCCTGTAGTCTGAATTGCAGGCCTGCGTAGGCATAGGCACTGACTTTCCCTCTGCTCAGTGGGTGCTTGACCTCCCCGGCCCCTCCTCTTCCCACCCCAGCCCTGCCCCCGTCCTGCCCCCATTCCACTCCTTTCCCCAAGTCTCCACCCTTGCCCTGCCTCTTCTCTGCCTCCTTCCCTGAGGGTGCTGCCTCCCCGCTCTGCCCCCTCCCTCCTGGAAAGTCCTAAGTGCCGCCAAACAGCTGTTAGGTGGCGGAAAGCACTGGGAGGGAGGAGGATGAGAGAGGGGGAGGAACAGGGACGTGGCATGCTAAGGAAGAGGAGAAGGAGTTGAGGAGGGGGGAGCTTGGCTGCCGATGGGTGTGGAGCACCCGCTAATTTTTCCCCATGGATGCTCCAGTCCCGGAGCACCCACAGAGTCGGTGCCTATGTCTGCAGGCATAGCCTGTGTTATGGATCCCCCTCTGTGCCCAATCTGCAAAGGATAAGATTCTGTTACACCACCAGCTACGAAGGCTTTTTTACTCAAGTTCTAGTAGCTTATGGTTTTAGCTCTGGGGGTATCTGGTTAATTCCCTGGTGTGTCAGTCAAGATGCTATGGTTGACCTTATCTTTCTATCTTAACAGAGGAAAAAATTCCCAGTCATTTCAAAGAGAGTTTTGCCTAAAGAATGCAGGATTTGTCCAATGGTACATGAAGCTAATTCACTATACATGGTCCTGGCCTTGCATTCTGATCTGTGCCAGCAGGCCCCTATTTCCATGCTGAGCCCCAGTGGCTTCACTGGGACTCTGTGGACATAAAGGCTCACGTGCATGAATCAGCTGGCAGGATTTGTACTTTTAAATCATGAGTTGATGTTTGAGGCTAAAAGTGTAACAGGAAATTTCACCAAGGAAGCTTTTGTCTTTTAAACCACAAATGGAAGGTCTTTATTTGATATGCCCCCAGTCCTGCTGTCTACAATGCATGGGCAGATGGTGATACCTGTTCAGAACCCTGCTAAAGTCACTATGGCTCAATACAACCCCAGATGTCCTAGTTTGATAGTTTCATAGATTTTTAAAGCCAGAAGAAGGAGCACTAGATCATTTAGTCTGATATAGAATTTCATCTAGTTACTTCTGAACTGAGACCAATAACTTGTGGCTGACTAAAACAAATTTTCAAGAAAGGCATCTAGTCTTAGTGGCCTATGCAAAATGTCAGCTGCATGTTTGGGGTCGTATCTGGTTCTTTGGGGGCAACTGGTATTCACGTTTGCAAGGTTTAGCATTATTATTATTTCTATTATTGTTCAGTATCCTATGCCAGAGCTACATGTGCTTGTATAGCAAGGAGATATTGGTCTGACCAGATTAATCTGTCTGTTACCCGGGTTACAACTCTGAATATGTATGTAGTGTTGTTGTAGCTGTGTTAGGATATTAGAGATACAAGGTGGGTGAGGTAATATATTTTAGTGGACCAACTTTTGTTGGTGAGAGAGACAAGTTTTTGAAATTACACAGTGCATTTTCCAGACAAGATAAAGAGCTCTGTGTAATCTCGAAAGCTTGTCTCTCTCACCAACAGAAGTTGGTCCAGTAAAAGATATATTTCCTCACCCACCTACACAACTGAATAATTAGTTACAGGGATGATTTAATTCTTGTCATGGGTTAATGTGACAGGAATAATACACATTACCATGAACACAAGTAAATATTTTCCATAGAAGCAATGTCTTGCTGGATTATGACCTGCCGCAAGATCTGTTAGATGTATTAGAAATTTTATCTTAATCTCAAACTAATTAAGATGGTGCTACTTTCTTTTTTCACTTGCTTGCTGGAATTTTTTGCTTTACTGAAGCTAAAATAGTTTGCAATATTAAAAAAAATGCAGTAAACAGACTCACAACCAGTCATTTTTTGACCAGCTTTTTATAATTTGTGCCTTTTGCTGTTTATATATTTTTAAATACCCATAGGAGGAGCAGAAAAATATCCCTTATTTTAAAGAATATCAGACCTTTTACAAATCTTCTGCCCTGAATAAAAGTACCATTTACAGCCAAGAACATTGTCTGAACTGTCAGACTTCAACCTGGGAGCTATTTTCTACCACTGAGAATTTTATTTTTAGTCACCTACTGTGCTTTTCACAGGGCCGCTAAAGGAAGACTGGATAGGAGGTAAGACAGGTCATTGCTTTTGCAAGAAAAGTTGCTTTCATCATTCTAATAGAGCCGTAGGAGTCCTAGGAGGCACTTAGCCTCTTCCACTCCGATAGCAGCCAGTGCCTCGTTGCAATTAAAAAATGGTGTTGGTTGTATCAGCGCTACCCCAAAACTGAACCTGGCATACAAATGCACTGGCATGTGCATCTGTTGTGTGGTCTGTTGGCAAGGGACATGGCAAATGCAAATTCGAGTGCTGAGCTGAGGCAGGCCTGCAGCTCGTGGGCTCCTAGTTAAGGGACTGCACCATTAGCACAGCAGGAACAAAAACAGGAAGTAGCCACAGCATAATCATAGAGTTTCATCACTATATTGTTTGAATGTTGTCTGGGTCTAGACTAGTCAGACAAGGATGGGGGTTGGGAAGCGGCCTGGGAATAAAGGGCCTATGTGATGATGAGCTGGTGCAATGGCCTCAGGCCCTGGGAGTGCCACAGCTTAGAACTACTACACAAGACACGATGAACTCATTGAGCTGAAAACATAGGATGTAAAATATGTTGTTGCTGGCTGATCCTAGCTTTTTTGCCACCCCAACCACTGAGGACCACACACTCCTCCACAATGGTTCAAGTCTCATGCACAATCTGTGTAGAAGTCACTGTACTATAAAGTGACCCCACTTCATCAAGTAAAGCATCCTAACATGAAAAGTGGCTTGGTGCTACTGCATAGGAACTCAAGTATCAGAGGGGTAGCCGTGTCCCTTGTAACACTCTATACTAGGGGCACAG
Organism: Gopherus flavomarginatus; assembly: GCF_025201925.1. NCBI lineage: Eukaryota > Metazoa > Chordata > Testudines > Testudinidae > Gopherus > Gopherus flavomarginatus. The sequence goes on along the minus strand of NC_066624.1, from coordinate 101,980,972 downwards.
CAAGTGGATCCACAAACAGGTATAGCTGAGCTCCATGCATGCATGGCCTCTCCAAATGCTGTCCCTTGCACCAGGGCCCTTCAGCACAGAGGTTTTGCCCTTTAATCCCAATGGGCTGGACTGTGATACATTTACTCGTGTTTGGTAGTACCTTCCACCCTGCAAAATACCACTGAAGACAATGGGACTACTTTTGGAGCAAGGCATTACTCATTATGAGTCCGAATATCGCCATCAGGCCCACTACATCTAATAACTATTGCAAGACTGTGCCGGGGCCAAGAAACCAAACACAACATACTGTAAAGGAAAAAATAAAATGTTAAAAATCAAAGTCAAGACCTTCTGCCTTCAACTAATGATACAGATAAAAACCAGCATATTTTATTCCAGATAATAAATAACCTAATGCTTTCATTAACCTTTAGTCTTTTTTTATTAGCAGTCTTGGCACCATGACTCTGAGCTGAGCCCAGCAGGCTGCCCATGCAATGACATTTCAGAGATTGGCAAAGCAGTGCACTCGGTGTCAGGGTAACACTATCTTGAGTTTTTGTCATTCACAGTGGGAGGAAAGCTGGAGGGTTCCTTTTGTCCTTTTGAAAGGAAGCTCAAGGGGTGGGGGAAGAGAGATAGCTAGCTTCAAGAACTTTATTAACTGGTAGAAAACAGACTGAACGAGTATGCCCAAGATTTAATGGACATTTTTATAAACTGGGAGGTGGATACATCAATTCTGGTAAAACAATACAAAAGTAGCGAAGAGAAAAAGATCTATATGTAATCTAATCAATATCTAAAATGGGCACTGAAAATACAGGAAACCGCCATTTAAGAGTGCTTGAAATGATGAATCTTTCCCCTTTGTAAAGAACATAAAGACTTTGGCCTGTATTGGCCTTTAGATAGCCTGCTTATCTACTTGCTGGAGGGTTCTTACCAGTAAACATACCATATGAAACATTCCAATGAGTTCTAAGCACATATACTAATTTACCAGGATCCCAGTATTTGACAAACCCAAAATGAGACATATGGAAAATAAGAATCCAGGAAAAGTAGAACATGTGATCCAGTTAAAACAAATATTTATAAGCTCAGTTCCAGGATTTGGCACTTCTGAGAATAATGTAAAATTTGTATTTCAATAGCACATAGAGGCCCCAATTAAGATTGTGGATCTATTATTCTGCGCTGTATAGACATATCATAAGAGATCATTCTTGCCTCCAAGAGCTTACAATTAAGATAAGACAAAGTGTGGGAGAAAGGAAATAGTATTATACCCATTGTATAGATGGTGAGCTGAGGCATATAGAGACTAAAGCAACTTTGGAGTCTGTGGCAGAGACAAGAACTGAAGTCAGATCTCTGAGGGCAGGTCTACACTACGGGGGGGAGGGAATCTATCTAAGCTATGCAATTTGAGTTACGTTAGTAGCGTAACTCAAGTCAACGTAGTTTAGATCTACTTACCGCAAGGTTCACACTACACTATGTTGATGGGAGATGCTCTCTCGTCGACTCCCCTTACTCTTCTCGTTCCGGTGCAGGACTAGAATCGACGGGAAAGCGATCTGCTAAATCGACTTCCGGGTGGATTGATTGCCACAGTGATTGCCGCACCAGTAAGTGGAGACAAGCCCTCAGTCCCAGTCCTTCCTGTCTAAAAATGACTATAACTAGTTGAAGATTTGTGTGGGGATGGCCTGTATAACAAGGAAAGCTGGACTGCTATGATTGGACACCTTCTGCAATACTATTGATGCATATGTGTCAAGAGAGTTTATAGTGCAGCTACTTCAAAGCTCCTACCGGTACATTACCTTGACTTAGCTCTCTTAATATTTTTTAGCAATTTTCCATTCTGTCATGCAGAGTGGAGCCAAAGTCTGTAGGCCTTTGGAGAAGAGTCAGTTTCTTCATTCAGATCCAATGATCTATTTAAAAAGATTATTTTCCCTAAAGGTACCTTTTAAGGTTCACCATGACTGGAAAAACAAAACAAAAAAAAGCAAACACAAAATTAAACAGTCTAGCTGTTGAAAAGCCACTAGATAGAGGAAATTACCAAGTGAGATAGGGTGTGCAGAAAATATAATATCAAGAATCTATGCAGAATTGAGATGATTATTTATTCATACAGAAATAGACAGACTTGAAAGACTGAATTTAAAAAATCATTCACCTAGCATATCAGAGATGGCAGACTGAGGGAACATATACATCTTAGTATAACGTATCATACTCAACAGCTCTATCTTCAGTGCAAAGTAAGTGATTGCTTTTAATAGAATTAATTGTGTTTCCTTGCATGTTTTCATTTTAATTGATAGGCCAATAATGTGTCTGCTTTCCTCCTTTCTCATTATAGGATTGTGTAAACAGACACGAGTTATGCTCTATTCTTTCGATTAGCAAAAGCTGTTGTCTCTAGCATTAATTAATTGCTTCCTTGTAAAGTTGAGAACTGTTTCTTTCATGTAAATATTCTAGTTTAGTTACTTCATGTTGAAAGTGAATTTTTTTAGGCTTGTTTGTTAGAAGGTATGAAAGAAATTGGATGTTCTCTGTCCATTGTGTTTCAGAAATATTTTTGAAGGTTTGTTTTTTTGGAGATTCCATGTAACTTCAGTTATGTTTACCACCTATATGAAGCTATTATGTGTATCCCACTTAATTGAGCCCACTCAGGACAGTGGCTGTAACAAGAGAGAGATAGAAAATTCAGACCAACATTCTTCAAATGTGGGTGCTGAAGGTTAAGCACCAAAATCCATATTTATGCATCTAGATAACTGTCTTGATTTTTTTCATAGGGTCATTGACTCCAGTGACTTCTGAATGATGATGATAAGCCCATTGTAAAGGCATAAGAAGCCCTTAGCTGTGACAGTGGTGAGTACTATTCAAAGCCTTGAGAGAGGGAATTGCATTGTGCTAATATGAGTTGCAAGAGCCTGACTGGTATGTTGGTTAATAGAGACTCTGCTTACACTTAATACACTGGACATGAAAGAGGATGAAATTAACAGATTCTTAATCCACATCACACTGTATTTTTTGTAATTTTGGCCCTGAAATACTTTCCTTGCCAGACATCAAACAAATTTAGGATTACGCAAACAGATTTGGATTGGAATAGCAGTCCTATTAAGCCTGTTTGTTCTAAATTATGATGTATCGCAATCAGGGCCGGCTCCAGCGTTTTTGCCGCCCCAAGCGGCAAAAACAAAACAAAACAGGTGATCACGATCGGCAGCTGCTGCACTGTGCCGCTTCCTCCTTCAGCGGCAATTCGGCGGCAGGTCCTTCCCTCCAAGAGGGACCGAATTGCCACCGAAGAGCCTGACATGCTGCCTTTTCCCCTTGGCCACCCCAAGCACCTGCTTGCTGAGCTGGTGCCTGGAGCCGGCCCTGATCAAGATCTCAGTTGAAGGAGCAGAATTAAAATGCCCTCCCGGTGTTGCTCTGTTTACCATGGGATCTGCTGCTGTTTGTTGATGTGAGAGAAAGGGATGGAAGAGCAGTAAGGTTACTTGCAACTCCCTCTAATAAAGGCATAAATGTACACCTGCTTTAGTTCCATGCCAGCCAATGAGATATTTGTTCTTCTGGGGAGTTTTTGAATTTGCTTGAAGTGTCCATCTCAGCCATCTCCAGTTTTCTATTGTCCTTTATCCTTCAGATAGGTTGCTTGTTAAGATTGCTTTACAATTCAATGAGAACTACTCTTAGTACCCAGGGCCGGCTCTAGGTTTTATGCCGCCCCAAACAAAAAAACAAAACAAAAAGCCTCTGGGAGCACAAATGCTACCCCTTAAATTGTGCTGCCCCAAGCATGTGCTTGGTTTGCTGGTGCCTAGAGCCGGACCTGTTTGTACCAAAAATGACTGCTGAACCCATGGGGGGCCTGACCTTTCAGGAGGGTAATCGATGATTTCCCCCTTTGCCCTCTCCTTGCGGGGTTAGAGAGGGACACACAGCTTCTGTTCATGCTGGGGCTTCACTCACAGTGGGTGATGCAGTGGGCATGTATTGACTTAGCACATCTCCTAACTGCCCAGAACATCTCAGCAACTACTTTGCATTTTCCAGGCTCTAATAACCATATAGAGACCCCATAACAGAGGAGCTGTGTGACAGCCTTCTCCTGTGGGCTGTATAAGGCTCATCATGTACCAGCCAAAAGGGAATCAGTGTCCAGAGAGATCGTTAACACTGTTTCTTCTTCGAGTGATTGCTCATATCCATTCCAGTTAGGTGTGTGCGCCGCGCGTGCACATTCGTCGGAAAACTTTTACCCTAGCAACTCAGTGGGCCAGCAGGTCGCCCCCTAGAGTGGCGCCATCATGGCGCTTGATATATAACCCTGCCGGCCCACCCACTCCTCAGTTCCTTCTTACCGCCCGTGTCGGTCGTTGGAACAGTGGAGCGCGGCTTAGCTGACCTCCACTTCCCTAGCTACTCGTAGTTCTCGTATATAGTTATGCAGTTATAATCCTTTTATATATATATTTGTATAGTTATACGTTTTTTCTTTGCTAACATAGTTAGTTTAGTAATTGTTAGCGGGGTTCAGGAAGTAGCCCCTTCCATGAACCCGGTGCCGGAGCCCCTGCACGGCTCACCGGGTTTTAAAATGGGCTCGGCCTGCCAGAAGCCGATGCCGAAGGGAGATCCACACGACTCCGGTTTGAAGTGCCTCAGGGAATCACACTTGACAGCTAAGTGCCCCATTTGCAAGGCTTTTAAGCCGAGAACAAAAAGGAGCGGGACTTTCACTTACCCCTCCACCTTTGGCGCCGAGCGATGATCAAGCGGCTGGCAGAAGCGCCTCCTCGGCACCGGACCCCGCCGGTACTGCCAAGGCCTTTCGGCACCGGCCGTCGCCGGCACCGAAGTCGACTCGGCACCGCTCCCTTCCTCCGAGGTCGAGAGAGCCTACGATTCCTGCTGGTGCCTGACAGCTCCCCGGCACGCGCCGTGGTTGAGCCCCCTGCTCCTGCTGCTTCCGTGCCACCTGCATCGCAGCCAGAGAGCTCGTCTAAGTCGGATCGCCTGGCACCGACACCTGCTGAGGCACCGACGACGTCAGCACCGTCGATCCCGGTCCCACAAGGGCCATAGAATCCGGTGCCTGACGGCTCCCCGGCACGCGCCGTGGTTGAGCTACTGCTCCTGCTGCTTCCGTGCCAACGGCACCGCAGCCAGAGAGCTCGTCTAAGTCGGATTGCCCGGCACCGACACCTCTGAGGCACCGACAACGTCGGCACCGTCGATTCCAGTCCCACAAGGGCCGTCGAATCCGGTGCCTGACAGCTCCCCAGTATGCACTGTGGTTGAGCCTGCTGTTCCCTCCACGCCGGAGACATTACCAACGGCGAGGGATCCCATTGCCATGACAGAGTCGATGCTGCCTGACCCCGGCACCGCCGGTGCGGGTAATACAGTCTCTTCATGTGACCGTCCTCTGTCAGCACAGCAGAGCGGCGCCGTTCATGATCACGGTCCCGCAGACACTCCAGATCCTGTCGGCACGCCCGACACCACTTGCAGTCCCGGTGCTGTTTTCCTCATCGGTACTGGTTGCACTCGCTGCACCGGTCGGTATCCCGTTCGCCGACCCGCTATCGGCACCGTTCCGACTCCCGGCACCGCAACAGGTACCTTGACTCCTGTAGCCTCTCCCCAAGCCTCGAGATCTTGGTCGACCTCCCGGCACCATTCTGGTTGCGGGTCTGGATCTCGTTCCAGGTACCGGTACGCCTCCCGGTGCCGGTTCCCGGTGCCGAGTTGGGCAAGGTCCGATAGAGTCAGAGACTCTGCCTGTGCCTTCTTTTAGTACCTCCATGGCCATCCGGACACGCATCCGTGTCATCCCACATGCGCAGATCTTATGCTCAGGACCACGATTCTGATATGATGGCCAGCGGGCGCCAGCCCCGAAACCGAAAGAGGCTTGGCGAATGAACCTGTTTGGCCACCAGGTGTACTCTGCAGAGGCCCTGCAGCTCTGGGTAGCAAAGCAACAAGCCTTGCTTAGCTGCGATAATTATAGCACCTGGGTGAAGGTAGTTTAGTTTATGGAGTTTCTCCCTCAAAACTCCCGCCAAGAGTTCGCTGCCGTCTTGGAGGACGGGGTAAAAAGGTACCCAGAGCGTCCCTCCAGGCCTCATTGGACGCAGCAGACTCTGCAGCCAGGACTCTGGCCTTTGGTGTCGCCATGAGGTGCATCTCATGGCTTCAGGTTTCAAACCTCCGGCCGGAGCTGCAGTATGCCATTCAGGATTTACCCTTTGTTGGTAAAGGCCTTTTGCGGCAAAGACAGCCCCAGGCTGCCAAGCCTAATGGACAATAGGGTCCTAATGCGCTCTCTCACCATGCATATGCCAGCGACCAAACGCAGGCCTTTCTGTCCCCAGCCGCCATACTCTGTGCCTGGCCAGAGACAGGACTTTGGCAAACGGCGAGGCCAAGGTGGTCGCAGACGAACGTCAGGACCCCTAAAGAGCCAAGGTCAAGGTCCCTCGCAATTACCATTGGGACCAAAGACGAACCTTCAAGGGTGCGCCGGAGGGCGGTGTACCAGTCACAGGCCGGGATCCCAATCCCGCTTTCTCCTGGCGTGGCCCCAGTTAATTTCAGATCGCTGGATCCTGCGCACGGTGGAGCATAGGTACCACCTCTAATTTGTTCCAGCCCTGTCCCCCTTCAGGGACCCCTCTCACGAGCAATTCCTCGTACAAGAGGTGCAGACGCCGATGGACGAAAGGGGCAAGGGGTTTTACTCCCGTTATGCCCTAGTCCCCCACTCGAACGCAGGTCTCAGACCTTCCTAGTCCTGCACGGACTCAACCGGTTTAGGATAAGGTTGAAGTTCCGCACGGTATCCCTGGGAACCATTATTCCATCCTTGCCTCCTGGGGGCTACTATGCCGCCCTGGATATGAAGGACGCGTACTTTCGCAACGCCATCTTCCCTCCGCACAGGAGATACCTCCGCTTTCTAGCCAACTGTCAGTACTTCTGGTTTACGGCCATAGTCGCCGCCTACCTTCGCTGATGTCGGGTATGCGTTTTTCCGTATCTGGACGATTCGCTTATCCGAGGAGACTCTGAGACACAAACCACTCAGCGCGTGGGCATCGTCACGGTCTTATTCACAGGTCAAGGCCTGATGATTACTATAGAGCAATCCACTCTGGTTCCCACGCAGAGGTTGGACTTCCTAGGGGCTATCCTGGTCTCCTACCTAGCCGGAGCCTGCTTATCACAACTGCGGTTTTAGGCGATGGCAACAATCATCTGAGGTCTGCAGGCTTTCCCAACGACCTCGGCTTGTACTTGTCTCAGTCTCCTGGGTCCATGGTTGCCCGCAAGTTTGTAACCAAACACGCCAAGCTCCGCCTCCGTCCTCTCCAAGTCCGGCTCACCTCGGCGTACCACCCGGACAGGGAGCCAATGGTCATGGTAGTCACCGTTCCCTCGAGCACCTTAGGCTCCCTAGAGTGGTGGCTAACTCCCTCCCTGGTGTGGGCAGGGATGCGGTTTCATCCGCCCCAGCCCTCACTGCCCCTGACGACGGACGCGTCATCTCTCTGCTCAAGTGCTCATGGTCACCTCCGAGCTTAAGGCCTTTGGTCTTCTCGGGAGCTGGCATTCCACATCAATGCCCCAAAAATGAGAGTAGTCCGCCTGGCGTGCCAGGGGTTCCAGCGGCAGCTGCGAGGCCGTTGTATCTCAGTGTTTACAGCCAACACAGCGGCCATGTGCTTCATAAATATCCAGGGAGGGACATGGTCCTCCCCCCTTTTGTCAGGAGGCCATCCATTTCCGGGACTTTTGCATGGCCCACTCGATGGAGCTGGTGACGTCCTTTCTCCCAGGCGTTCGGAACGTCTTGGCGCTTTGACTCAGCAGGTCTTTCCTGTCTTACGAGTGATCACTCTGCCCCATGTGAGGCGTTCTGCTTTCCAGAAGCGGAGATGTTTCCTCACATAGACCTGTTCGCTCACCGCGAGAGCAGAAAATGCCAGATGTTCTGCTCCTTCCAAGGTCTCTCCTCGGGATCGATCTTGGACGCATTCCTGATGCCGTGGAAAGGCCAACTCCATTATGCCTTCCCACTGTTCCCACTGGTTCATTAGGTCCTGCTCAAACTCCGCAGGGGCAGAGCGCGCATCATCATGATCACTCCAGAGTGGTCCAGGCAGCACTGATATACCACGTTGCTCGGCCTGTCAATAACAGACCCAATTACCCTGCCACCCCACCCAGACCTCATCACTCAGGGCAACGACAGGCTTCGTCACTCGGACCTGCAGCCTCTTTGCCTCACGGTGTGGCTGCTGCGTAACTGAGCCGGGGTGACAGGAAGCCTTCCACCTGGTCAACGTACCGGGCCAGGTGGAAGCGTTTCTTCTACAGCTGCAATACGCTCGATCTTGCTCCTGCTGAGGTCTCGATCCCCTCTATTTGGCCTGCCTCTGGCCTTCAGCGGCAGGACCTGGCGGTATCATCGCTGAGGATACACTCAGCAGCCAACTCTACCTTCCAGCCAGGCTAAGGTGGACGTTCCGTGTTCTCACGCTCTATAGGTTCGAGATCCCTCAAGGGCTTGGAGAGCTTGCACCCTCGGGTGCGCCGCCCAGCCCCAACCTGGGACCTCAACCTAGTTTTAACCAGACTTAGTCTCCCCCAGTCGAGCCGTTCACGACTGGCCCTCTGCTATACCTGTCTTGGACGACAACTTTCCTCGTAGCTGTTACATCGGCCAGACGGGTCTTCGAGCTCAGAGCTCTTACGGTGGTTCCGCCGTACACTAGGTTTCACAAAGACAAGGTGCAGTTATGACCGCACCCGGCTTTCCTCCCTAAGGTGGTTTCGGCCTTTCATGTTACCCACAGCTCAACGCAATGGGCACAACCATTGCACTCCTTGGACATCTGTGGAGTGCTCGCATTTATATTGCGCTGCCAGAACCATTTCATAAAGTGCCCCAGCTCTGTCACGGTAGCGGGCCAAAGGGAGGGCTTGCTTGTTTTCCTCTCAGAGGATCTCATCTTGGGTGATGGTGGACTTCCGCACTTGTTATGATTTGGCTCATATTTCCCCAAGCCACATCATCGTACAGTCTACCAGGGCTCAGGCTTCATCTGCCACCTTGCTGGCTTGTGTTCCTACCCACGAGATCTGTCGCACAGCTCCATTGGTCCTCGGTCCATACCTTTGCTTCGCAGTATGCCCTGGTTCAACAGTCAAGAGATGCTGTAGCCTCTGGCTCAGCAGTTTTCATTCTGCCACATTTCACTCCGACCCCACCGCCTACGTAAGGCTTGGGATTCACCTAACTGGAATGGATATGAGCAATCACTCGAAGAAGAAAAGACGGTTACTCACCTTTGTAACTGTTGTTCTTCGAGATGTGTTGCTCATATCCATTCCACACCCGCCCTCCTTCCCCACTGTCGGAGTAGCCGGCAAGAAGGAACTGAGGAGCGGGTGGGCCGGCAGGGGTATATATCAAGTGCCATGATGGCGCCACTCTAGGGGCCGACCTGCCGGCCCACTGAGTTGCTAGGGTAAAAGTTTTCCAACGAATGTGCACGCGCGGCGCACACACCTAACTGGAATGGATATGAGCAACACATCTCGAAGAACAACAGTTACAAAGGTGAGTAACCGTCTTTTTCAACAGGCAGTTAGTCCTGTTAGGCTGCTGGTATGCTGAAGGCAGTGCCTATCCTTCTGACCAATATTGTTTTGTGGTTGACTTGTACTCCCCGGTCAGTCTTGTTTAAACTTAGACTGTTAGTTTTGGGGGACAGAGAGACAGGGGCCACCTTTTTGTTCTGTTTGTACAGCACCCAGGGCCAGTGCAAGGATGTTTCGCACCCTAGGTGAAACTTCTGCCTTGCACACCCCCTGCGGCAGCTCCCCCACCTTCGCCCTGAGGCGCCTTTCCCACAGCAGCTCCCCTTTCCGCCCTGAGGAGCCCCCCCTGGGGCAGCTCCCCACCCCTCTGCCCTGAGGCACCCCCCCCCCGCACCCCAGCTCACCCCTGCTCCCCCTCCTCTCTGAGCATGCCGTGGCTGCTTCACTTCTCCCGCCTCCCAGGCTTGCGGCGCCAGTCAGCTTAGGCGCTGCAAGCCTGGGAGGCGGGAAAAGTGAAGCAGCTACGGCATGCTCAGAGAGGAGGGGGAGCAGGGATGAAGCTGAGGTGGGGAGTTCCCTTGCGTGCCACCCCTTCCCCTTACTTGCTGCAGGCGGCCCTCCCTGTGCCTCCCTGCCCCAGCTCCCTCCGTCTAAATGCCAGTGGCGACTGGGGCGGCTGAAGATCTGGCCGCCGCAGTCGCTGCAGAAGAAAATGCCACCCCATCCCCCAAATCCTAGTGCCCTAAGCGACCGCCTAGGTCACCTAATAGGTTGCACCAGCTGTGAGAGCACCTAGTGCATATGGGGTCCTGGTCCTTGCCTCGGGCGCCTAAACAAATAAATAGTAATATTATGCAGGTAAACCTTAGCCATTTTTGGACTGTGGAATAGACAAATCCCATAGAGAACAGACTGATCTGAGCATGAATGAAGAACTCCAGGTTTCAAGTTGGTACAACATGAAAGCACTTGTACAAACCACAGAGACTTGAGAGGAATTCAAGTGACCACTGTTAAGAAATGAAGCCAACACTTAAACCTTGATCCAAACTCAACTGACGTTAATGAAAATACTTGTTTTGACATTAATAGGCTTTGGATCAGGGTTGGATAAATCTGGAGATTCTATCAGAGGAAGCAGGTAGTATTTCTGAACACAGCTGAATAATGTTGCAACTAACAGAAAATCAACAAAATCATTTAGTAACAGTAGATTGTCGGGTTTATGAAATAATACACACTTGCACACACACTCTGCTAAGTCCTTGTAGACTTTAAGACCAGAAGGAACCATCATAATTATCTTGTCTGACCTCCTGCACATTGCAGGCCACAGAACCCTGTCCAACCGCTTCTGTAATAGACCCATAACCTCTGGCTGAGTTACTGAAGTCCTCAGATAATGACTTAAAGCTGTGGTTTTCAGCCTATTTTCATTTGTGGACCCATAAAAATTACAAATGGAGATGTGGACCCCTTTGGAAATCTTAGACATAGTCTGTGGACCCCAGTGCTCTGCAGACCACAGGTTGAAAACCACTGACTTAAAGACTTCAAGTTACAGAGAATCCACCATTTAAACTAGTTTAAACCTGCCCCATTCTGCAGAGGAAGGTGAAAAAAACCTAAGGCCTCTGCCAATCTAACCCAGAGGAAAATTCCTTCCTGACCCCAAATATGGTGATCAGTTGGACCCTGACCATTTTGGCAAGACCAACTAGCCAGACACCTGGGGAATAATTCTCTGTAGTAACTCACATCTAGTGTCCAATCACTGGCCATTGGGGATATTTGCTACTAGCAGTCAAAGATCAGATAAATACTGTTGTAGGTAGTTTCTTCTTACTATCCCCTCCATAAACTTATCAAACTCAGTCTTTAAGCCAGTTAGGATTTTGCCTCCACTTCTCCCCTTTAAAGAACTTCACTCCTCTGATGGTTAGATACCTTAGTGTAATTTCAAGCCTAAACTTGTTGATGGCCAGTTTATATCCGTTTGTTCTTGTGTCCCCATTTTTGTTTAACTTTAAGTCTTTTCCCTCTCAGGTGTTTATCCCTCTGATGTATTTATAGAGAGCAATCATATCTCCTTTTGTTTGGGTAGACTAAACAAGCCAAGCTCTTTGAGTCTCTTCTCCTAAGGTAGATTTTCCATTTCTCTGATCATCCTAGTATCCCTTCTCTGCACCTGTTCCAGTTTGAATTTATCTTTCTTATACATGAAAGACCAGAACTGGACACCATATTTCAGATGAGGTCTCACCAGTGCCTTATATAATGGTACTAACTCTTCCCTTTCTCTACTGGAAATACCTTGCCTGGTGCATCATGCATCCTAAGGTTGCATTAGCCTTTTCCTAGCCGCATCACACTGGCAGCTCATAGTCGTCACTTCTTTTTTCCTTGTTTTCTTTTTATTTAAATTGCTGTAGAGTCTGTTACTAGGGGGTTTAATTTCCTTTGTGAGGTCCAACTCTGCTTTGCTTTTGACAGTTCTCCCTCTTTCCTCTACACTTTCTGACCTCTAAGAGGGAGCATTCTTGCTGATGCATCCCATCTTCCATTCCTTGTAGGCTTTCTGCATCCTCTTAATCACCTGTTTGAGATGCTTGTTCATCCAGTTTGGTCTGCAACCCTGCTCTGTGAATGTTCCCCTTTGCTTGGGTTGCAAGCTTCAGATAATTTCTCCATCCTTGACTCAGAGTTAATCCCAAGACTTCTCCACATTCAGATCCTTGAGTTCTTCAGTCCAGTCCGCTTCCGTAACTAATTCCCTTAATTTTTTGAAATTGGGCCTTTTGAAATCAAACCCTCATTGCTGATCTATTTTTGTTTATCCTTCTATTTAGTTTAAACTAAACTAGCTTATGATCACTCAAACCAAGGTTGCCCCATTACAACCAGTTCTTCTATGAGATCCTCACTACTCACCAATACCAAATATAAGATGGCATCACCTCTTGTAGGTTCAAGGACTATTTGGTGAATAAATCTATTAGCTATCACATCCGAGAAGTGTAGGCCTTACTATATTATTTGTAGCACTTATCCTCCAATCTATATCTGGGAAGTCAACGTCTCCCATACTCCTGACCTAGGACCACTTTATGTATTACCTTTCAAGCCAAAATAAATGAAAACCCTGTTGTATATACAGAAATCACTTAAATCATTAAATGGCTCTTTAAATAGCCAGAAACCTCTGCTGAGCTGTTAAAAACAAAGGGGAAATAACAGCAATGGAAGTTCTTGTGGTTTGCTAGACACAAAGAGCAACCATTAAGTTGCAATCAGAATGACCTTAATTTTATATGAAGAGAATAACAAAAGAAGAATGGAATGAAAGTAATGTCTCCAGGAGAGAGCACAGTATAGGTTCACCCTCTGTAGTAGGCTGCATCTGAATACACAATGGCATCTGCCACTATTGTGGTGAGGGGAGTTTCTTTCCATTTAAAGCTGCTGTACACAGAAAGTAGTCACTTCCTGGACGCTACAGTGCTAATAAGCAATGGTCACATAAACACCACCCTATACCAGAAACCCTATACCGGAAACCTACTGACCGCTATACTTACCTACATGCCTCCAGCTTTCATCCAGACCACACCACAGGATCCATTGTCTGCAGCCAAGCTCTAAGATACAAGCACATTTGCTCCAACCCCTCAGACAGAGACAAACACCTACAAGATGTCTATCAAGCATTCTTAGAACTGCAGTACCACCTGCTGAAGTGAATAAACAGATTGACAGAGCCAGAAGAGTACCCAGAAGTCACCTACTACAGGACAGGCCCAACAAAGGAAATAACAGAACGCCACTAGCCGTCACCTTCAGCCCCCAACTAAAACCTCTCCAGGGCATCATTAAGGATCTGCAACCTATGCTGAAGGACAATCCCTCCCTCTCACAGATCTCGGGAGATAGACCAGTCCTCGTTTACACACAGCATCCCAACCTGAAGCAAATACTCAGCAGCAACCACACACGACACAACAAAAACACTAACCCAGGAACCTATCCTTGCAACAAAGCCAGTTGCCAAATCTGTCCACATATCTATTCAGGGGACACCATCATAGGATCTAATCACATCAGCCACACTATCAGAGGCTTGTTCACCTGCACATCTACCAATGTGATATATGCCAACATGTACCAGCAATGCCCCTCTACCATGTACATTGGCCATACTGGACAGTCTCTACACAAACGAATAAATGGACACAAATCAGATGTCAATAATTATAACATTAAAAAACAGTCAGAGAACACTTCAACCTCCCTAGTCACTCGATTACAGACCTCAAAGTTGCAATACTCCAACAAAAAAAACTTCAAAAACAGACTCCAACAAGAAACTGCAGAATTGGAATTAATTTGCAAGCTAGACACCATTAAATTAGGCTTGAATAAAAACTGGGAGTGGATGGGTCCTTGCAGAAAGTACAAACTATTTCCCCGTGCTAATTCCCCCCTACTGTTACTCACACCTTCTTGTTGGAAATGGGCCATCCTGATTATCACTACAAATTTTTTTTTCTCCTGCTGATAATAGCTCACTTTAATTGATTTCTCTTGTTACAGTTGGTATGGCTACACCCAATTTTTCATGTTCTTTGTGTATATATATCTTCCTATTGTATTTTCCACTGCATGCATCCGATGAAGTGGGTTTTAGCCCATGAAAGCTTATGCTCAAATAAATTCGTTAGTCTCTAAGGTGCCACAGATACTTCTTGTTCCTTGTACACAGAAAGAAAGTCATAAGAGACTGAAGCTACAGCAGACACATGATCCAGCGTGCAGAAAAAATGCAGCACACACAACAGACATTAAAGTTGCTGGGCTACCTCCAGACTTAAGTTTGTCTGTAAGAATTCTGTGCACTCCTATACAAGGTAGTTCATATAAGACAAGTAATAAGGCCAAAGGTTTTTGTGGTCTGGTTTCCTAAGAAGATCCATTTGTTAGCTCCTTGTGATGTGAAAAGCAAAGACCAGCTGCAATATTTTTTAGAGGACATCAGTTTATCTATGAGTTATTATAGCTGCATATGGATAAGGAATCTTCCCATGTTAAAACAGGTTGTCTTAATTCCTCCCACAGACGTTTGTTTGAGGTGTTAAGTCAGATAAACTTAGTTTTGCCATTTGTAAATCCTCTCTAAACTGCTCAATCTGTGGGAAGATTGACTTTTTACCTGTCTTTGTCTTGTGTGGGATAGTCTCAAAGCTGACAGACTGTGCTGTCTTAACCATCTGGTCTGTCAACTGCTCCTGAGAGGACTTCAGCCTGTGAAGCAGCCAGTGATGAGCTGCACTGATTTATTTACTGCTTCAAGCAAATTAAAATATTGAGATGGATTTAGGATTTCTCAGAATACAGTTCCATGGAAACAATGGAAAGTATTGGGATAGCTCAGTGGTTTGCACATTGGCCTGCTAAACCCAGGGTTGTGAGTTCAATCCTTGAGGGGGGTATTTAGGGTTCTGAGGCAAAAATCTGTCTGGGGACTGGTCCTGCTTTGAGTAGGGGGTTGGACAAGATAACCTCCTGAAGTCCCTTCCAACTCTGATATTCCATGAATGAATACAAAGACATGTATGGACCTTAGGGAGTGTTCAAAATCTGCCAGACATGTCATCAGGTACTCTTAGTTTGCCACCATGTGACCCACTCTCTTCCCCACATATGACACATGAATATCTGCAGCAAACATTATATTGGTCTCTTTCTGGGCAAAATAAATAAATAAAAATAAAAAGGGATTTTTCTCTGGTGCATCATCAAAGTTAGCCAAAGTCCACTGATCTGTTTAACTAAAGATTCATAAGGAAAAAAAGATTGATTCTGCGAAAAGAGGCATCAACTGATACAGAAACCTCAGCTCCTGGAAATCATACCCTTGAAAAAGTTATAAAATCTTTCTGCACAAAATAGGTCTTCATGGAAACCTTACCTATGTAATGAGAAATATATCCAGTCCTTCAGCATAACCGGATAATATTTATTAGTGCATGTGCATATAAGCACACGTTCTGAGGTTGGGATTTTCTAAAGTGCCTCAAATGAGCTAAGTTCTCAAGTTCCAAGGGACTTCAAAAAGCCAATGATCTTCAGTGAGGTTTGTGCCCATAATTAACATAGGTGCTTTTGAAAATCCCACTGTCAATGCATTATATCCGAACAGGCAATATAGTTTGCAAAAGACTAACCTGAAAACCAAAAGTCAGCACTGATGCGATTTAAGTGACAATTGGTGGATATGAATATCCAGTGCTAACATTTAAGTAAGGTTGGGGAGAGGAAGGGAGGATGGTAATGTAATGCTTTTGAATCTCAATTGTGACAAAATAATCATTTTTTGTACATTTGCACTTCAGTTGTTATTTTTAAAAAGTATAACCATATACTTGCCCCATATTTACTGCTACTTGTTCCCTTTAGGGATTCCAGTAATTGAGTTTTTCCTGCAAAATACACTTTTAATTTTGTGCTAACTCAGAAATAAGTGAATGAGTGACAGAGGAATATGCCTGTGCTCGCAGAATGCAATATTGTTAATTTCCCCAAAGCGCCTGTCTACAGAGCTAGAGATGGCTAAATAATTAAGATGGAAAGATGGAGAATTCTCACACCTGTTGTAGATAATTTGCCAACTAGGCTTCATTTATGAGAAACTGATTTCTTGGGGAAATGAGCACCCACTGCAAAAACAGGTTATTTTTCTAGTTTCAATTCAAATGTTCAGGGAAAATAACTTTAATTAGCTCAGTGTACAGTATTTTAGGAGTCCTTGAAATTCAACAGTTCATAATGTATTCAGTATGGAAGTAAAACCGTAATGTCCAATAAACAAACACTTTACTTATTATGATTTCTAAAGCAGTCTTCTCTAAGTGATTCCACTCAACAAAAGCACATACAAGAAAATATGTAACTTTTCCAAAGCTACTGTTAAGGTACCACTGACAAATATTCAGGCATAGACAGGTGTATTTAAAATATAGTTATAATACTATAAACACCTTATATTTATAAATTATCTTGAGAGTTCCAATGTGCTTTACGCTCTATCTATAGATACATATCTGCTATAGCTAGAGATAGAAATCACATTATACACTACTTCCTGTTCCCTCCCCCAAACTCATGCAATGCAACAGCTATGTAACAACACTCAGGAACACAACACAACAGTTTAGGACAGGAAATGAGGAACTGATGCATCATGGGAGTCGCATCATGGGAGTCGCATCACTCTGAGTGCATCATGGGAGAAGTCGTCCAACAAAAGAGCCTGTCCCATAGGGGACAATGAGGGCATCAGGTTGCCAAGCTACAATTCCCATGAGACAATGTGTCAGAGTGGAAAACTGCAGTTTAATGTGTAAAATAAATGACTCAAAATGAAATGGTTTGGGTCATTTCCGCAAACTGAAAAAAAATAGATTTAATGAATATCTACATGTTTTGCTTTGGTCAAAAATGTCAAAATGAAACATTTTGCCATTTCCATATCAATTTTTTTTATAATTTCCATTCTGTGGAGATTTTCAACATTTAAACTTTTCATTACAGTTTGGGACAAATATTGATATGCAGGAATTTTTCCCACTGGACAAAAATTCCAAAAATCACTCAGCTCTACTTCAAATACTTCTGCTTATGGAGTTGAGCTTGAAAGGTGCTGGGTACCTGCAACTCCCACTGTAGACATTGGAGGGCCAATTCATTGATATGGTAAGGTTGCCTTGCATGGCACCACTGATCCCTAATGCCAGCCATTCGAGGTTTATCCCTGCATAGGGAGATCCTTGAGTGTTCTAGGATACAATGGCTATGCCTACAATTGGAGATAAGTGTGATTCCCAGCTCAGTAGACATACTCACACTACCTCTCATTGAGCTAGTGTACTGAAAATAATAGTGTTGCCATGGTAGCGTAAGCAGTGGTGAGTTGCAGCATGGGCTAGTCGCCCCAAGTACGTACCCAGGGGGTTCAGGTGGTTTTGTACTCTGGGCGGCTAGCCCGTGCCGCCACTTGTGACTGCCCAAAGATGTCTGTGCAAACTGGGAATCTCATCCCTAACTCCAAGTGTAGAAGTAGACAAAGATGGCTACTATGCTACCTTGCTACTAACCGCTGCTGCAGTGGACACAGTCAAGGAGTCTGTGCCCTGGTGATCCCTGGCTGCAGGAATGACTGCTATGGCTTTCAACAGCTGGTGTAGGGTAAAGCAGCCTTCAAGCTACTCTAACTTAAGCATCTCTCCCCAGCACCCAGATAGACTGAGGATCAGGCTTGTGCAGAGTTGCACTGAAGATTAGCCTCCAGCCAAGTGTTGTTTGGGTGCATATCTGGATCTGGTCCTAGGAGTGGCCAGTGCTTGGCACCTTGGCAACTTGACTTTCATTTACATCCATGCACAACTTCAGTAGGGTTTCATAAGCATATATGAGGGCAGCATTTTGTTCTGTTATTAAATAATTTCACAAAGTATACAGGGTATGCAATATGTCTGAGTTAGCATTTAACTCTTGGAACTGTGTAACTTTTATTAACCCAATTTCTTAACTTAAGCTTTGTATGAATAATATTAATTTCTATTTTTGTACTAGTCTTACTAGTTGAATTTTAAATCTTTGTCACAAATTATACAGCCAAGTAATAAACTGGAGTTATTTAATTTTTTAAAAAATTCTGCAAGTGTAAAGTCAGAGGTCTAGACCTTATAGAGGTTTTAGAATCTGAGAGTAAATCCTATTGAATTAGAGTCAGTAACTCTAACTTCCTTACATTACTGCCTCCACATCAGTATTTTGAGCACAGTGATGATTTTCCAATCTGTCTAAGCTGTCATCTAAGACATGGGGAATCTCAGAAATGATAAATTTTCATAGATTTTGACATTACCGCATATTGTTCATATAAAATAACCTAGGAGGAGATTTTTTGAAAATATTAAATATCCAAAGGGGTCAATAGAGACATATCTCACATGTAATTTATTCACTAATAAGTTTCATGGATTTTATGAGTCTATTCTCCTTCCTAGTTAATAGAAAATCTGTACTTACCATGGCAACCACAGTATCAGATGGTGGTACAGTAGAACTCTTGAAATATACCATAGATTTATTCAGTCTTCATCATCAGCCTGGCCATAAATGACTCAGTAACTTGTCATTAAAATTTCTCCTCTAGCAACTCCAGTAGTTGTTTGATCCTTCCTGCTTTGTCAAGCTCTTCTTCCACACATATTTACCCTGTTTCAGCTTTTGGTCTGTATGCAATATTTGCTCAGTCTCCCACCTGTTGGGTGTATAAATCCTGAGTGATATGGCTTGCAGAATGAATGATCTAATGGCATTAGTCAGCTTCTCACACCCACTGCTAATAGTAGTAATGTTCATTTTAAATGAATGTTGAGGACCAGCTGAAAGATGAAAAAAGAAGTAAAGACTTGAAGTTTAATAGCAGGATAAAATTTTTATAGTCTCTGGATGCCTGTTAGTTTAGAGAGAGAAAAGCCAGAGACTGAGAGAAAGAGTGAAAGTCTTTGATGCCAAAAATCTCAGAGGAATGTCCTGTGAATAAATCATTTAACAATATCATTTTGTTCTGGCCATCAAAGTCCAGATTGAGGCAGCATGTTATGGGCCTGATTTTCACTGACTTGTGCTTTGGGCAGTCATCCACATCTGTGCAAAGTGGGTGTGAAATGCTACCAAATAAAAATAAGTAACATTCTACCCCCACTTTGCAGACATGCAAATGCTGACACAATGTATGAGCAGGAGAGAATCAGGCCCTTAGTACTAGCACATATTTCAATTGCATTCTCAGTGAACTGGAAGAAGCACCATGTGCCCAGCTGGAGGTGACATTTTCTGCTTATGCAAAGAAAAGGGTGGAAAGTGAAGTCAATAGAAAAGAGGAGGGCAATAGCATTCAGGATGATTTGGATGAACTAGGAGCATCCCGATGAATGGTTTATGTACTTCAATATAGGGAAAATGTAAGGTAATGAGGCTGAGGCAAAACACATGAAAATGGAATATACTCTTTATGACTGTAATATGCTGCAAAACATTGAGCAGAAGGATTGGGAAGTTATGGTGGATAACGCTCTAAAACCTTCAGCACAGTGTGTAACAACAGTAAAATAAAGCTCTCATCTGCATAACCAGGAGTATTGACTGAAATTCAAAGGAAAGTATTTTGGAGGTTGCATTTGGATACACAGCACATTTCTGGACATCCCCTCACACCCTCCAAAAAAGATGCAGGTTTGTGTTACAAAAATGATCTGAGATTCCAAGGGCCTTTTCATTCAAAATATTAGACTGATCAGGCCTGAATCTCTTCTACGTTACTCTGATTTTACACCAGCATGATGCCACTGATTGCAGTGGAGTTAGACCAGAGTCAAACTGGAATAGAGAAGCATGCCCAATGTTTCCTAACTGTATGTACCACTTTATAATAAGGGCCAAACACAGACCCACTCTGCAGCATCGCTGTTTTGACATCATTGATAGAAGACATGAAAAGGACTTTGTTAAAATATACAAAATTCTAAAAATGATTAAGGAAATAAAGCTACATGATTATGGATGAAATTCATCCTAGGCAGGGTGCAAGTGCAGACACTAAGTAGGTGAGGAATTTCCCCCTTTGTGATCTAGTATCAAATATAAGAACACGGAACATTATCTGCAACAAAAGACGGCTTGGCAATAAAGTAATTGAGATAGAATTTCCTTTAAATGAGTCAAATCACAGTTATTGAAAAGCATACAATCAAACCTCAGTTATCTGAATGAACTCCAGATAGTAAAAACCCCTAGAGATCTGGCAGAAGTTATGGTCCTGTGGAAATCCCAACTGACTCAGGAACCCCACATCACTGAGCTGTGTAGTACCAGGGATTTCTGTACAACTCATTGGAGGGCAGTAGTAGTACTAGCCCACCTTGGGGAAGCTGGTTGGCTCACTATAATCAGGGGAGACAGAACAGCAGGCTTTGACGTCTGCGTTCAGGATCTGCTGACCTAGATCACGTGCTTCAAACTCAGCTGGTCTGATTCACTCTGGACAATCTTAGAGCATTCTGCTGAAACTGCCAACAAGACTAATGCTCTTTCTTCATGTAGACACATATGCACTGAAAGTAGAACTGACTTCCCCATGGACCACTGTTCAGCTTTCACAGGGTAACAAAACACTGGTGACTTGATGAATCAGTGACCTAGACATGAATATGAGTTTGTATTTTAAACAAATGATCAAATATTATGAAGGCTCTGATGCAACTTCCGCAAGGGCAGTGAATTAAAAAGCATGACATCTTTTAATCATTAAAAAGAACAAAGTTTCTCCACTGAAGAAGTTTTTATTTCAGTTTGAATCTTACAGTTTAAGGAATCATTTTCTAAAATTGCTTCTTGTATAGTAAAAATGACAATGATTAGTCCAGCTGCACTCTAGCCTCATGCTGTGTGAGCCACTCACTCAGTGGGTCAAATTACAAAAGTTGCTATTTAAAAATAATAACACCATTTAACTATCATTTAATAGCTTTAAACTCAGCATAATGGTTCTGAAAACCTTTAGAATTTAGACAACTAATTTGGGTGTCTCTGTTGTTGTTGTGTTTAATCATTTTTTAAGTCCTGTTGGCTGGTTTAGTTTGTTTCTTTTGTTTTCAATTGTTGGAAATTTTTAATTCCTAGTTCAAACAACTTAATTTCACAGTTTGAGATAATTAATTAAATAAAAATATATTAACATTCATCAGGATATTGGGAGTGGAGAGTGAATCCATATATTATAGTTGCAAAAAAGTATTTTATTTCTCCTTAGCTGAATAATGTATCTCTAAATTTTCCCACTTCAAAATGCCATTATAATAAGAAAAGTGGCTGTATAAGTGACGTTGTGGGTTCTTTATTTAATCTACAAGACCATTGCTTGTAGTGGCTGGATCACATTGCCAGTACGATGGCATGTGAGCCCCAGAGCTTTAAGGAGTCCCACTCTCTGCTTCCCTCAGTAGGAGAAACGGGAAAGTCTAGCTGCTGACAGGCTTCATTTACATAATTTAAAATTTTGCCTCCCAACAGTTCCATTGAGCATTTTGTTTTGCATTATTTGGATTGTGTTTGTGTTCTGTTTTTGGAAATGGTACATGTAAAGGTATTTAGAGAAGTGAGAAGAAATAGTGAAAGCTCTGGCCTGGGGAAAGTCAGTCACCCACAGTGTTAAAGTATTACGGTCTGGTTGAGCAGGGATTTCAAATTCAGCAAGAAGATCTGAAGGTCTATCTTGGGAAGAAGCTAGGAGCTCTATCCATTGGGTTCTACTTTGCTTTTGGTTTCTCATCCAGAACTTCTGAATCCTCTATAGGGATGACTGTAGGATTGGACAAGCATGGCATAAGCCAGACTGCTGCTGGTGATGAACTTGTGGGACCAGATCAGACAGGTGATTGTAGGACTGACCTACCAGGACGAGTGGTAGCAGCAGAGACAAATTGGTGAGTCCAGACTAGGCAGCAGCTGGGTTGGTGGAGCTAACTTCTCAGAACTGGAAGCTGCAGGTCTGAACAGGACCTAGCCATGGAAGTTGTGCTGGATTGGAGCTAATAGGTGAAACACTGAGTCTGTTTGGATTTTTTTAGTGAGGTTTTAGATGGGCGAGGTTTGTTTTGTGAATAAGAACTCGTAGCCTCAACAAGTCAGGCAATTAATGTGGTGCTGGTCATTCCCTCTAATACACAGTTTGGGTTTTGCTCATCTTTACTTGCCTGTGAACTACAACTATTGTGTTCTGCCAAAGAATATGGAATGTATAGTTTCATATTTCCTGCATGCTGGGAAGTCCAGTGCACCTCAGCCTCTTACTGTAGTCTTTGCCTATCCCACACACTCTACCCAAAACACTAGACAATAGGTGCGATGAAAGCTGACCTGGCCCTTCTCTAACCACAGTATCTTGCCATTGCCCTTTTATTGTCCTGCGTCAGAAATCTCTGAGCAACAAGTGCAGCTGGCCTGTAGTAGGCTGCCTGGCTGGCTACACTGCCTGATTAGCTGGAAGTTTCAGCAGACTGCTTCTTAAGCACAGAAGTAACAGCAGTCCAGTGGCAGCTCAAAGCAACCTTCTCTCTATGTATATGTAATTATTTTTAACTAACACAACAGTAAAACAAATAAATTCAATAATAAATCCCTATTTATGAACATCAAGCTACTATTCCCATTTGGCAAAGTCCACGTTTCCCCTTCTCAGA
Source organism: Gopherus flavomarginatus (assembly GCF_025201925.1). Taxonomy (NCBI): domain Eukaryota; kingdom Metazoa; phylum Chordata; order Testudines; family Testudinidae; genus Gopherus; species Gopherus flavomarginatus. The sequence continues at coordinate 101,958,011 of NC_066624.1, read as the reverse complement.
CACTAAATCCTTCTAACTTGGTTAAAATTCTCTAATTCATATAATTAAAGAATAAAACATCTACCCACCCCATTAGTCCATGTAAGTCTCTCAATCAGCTGCATCCCTTTGTCAATGCTCTGATGCTACCAATAAACAGCATTTAGCTATGGAAGCAGGGCCGGCTCCAGGCCCCAGCGCGGCAGGCGCGTGCTTGGAGTGGCATGCCGTGGGAAGCGCTCTGCCGGTTGCTGGGAGGGCAGCAGGCAGCTCCGGAGGACCTCCTGTAGGTGTGCCTGCAGAGGGTCCGCTAGTCCCGCTGCTCCGGTGGAGCATCCGCAGGCACACCTGCGGGAGGTCCACCGGAGCCGCGGGACCGGCGAGCGACCAAGCGTCCCCCGCGGTGTGCCGCAGTGCTTGGGGCGGTGAAATGGCTAGAGCCGGCCCTGTATGGAAGTACAGTATCTTTTCAAACCTTACCAAAACCAGTAGCAGGCTTAGTGAGGGAAGTAGTCCATATATCTGAGCCTCGGTCATGTGAAACCTTTTCTTGTTAAATCATTGAACATAGACTCCTTTAGTGAGCCCTTCTCCAAAGATCTCTCTGCATGTCAACATGTCTGAGGACACCCATGCCCTTATTTACTGTGCTATAACATGAAAGTTTTATATCAGTATAAAATATGTAATGTTCTATATGGCTGTGATGGGGTGTACAAACCCCACAGTGGGCAACAAGGGGTTAAAGGGTTATTTTGGGCTCATCCAGCCCTGCCATGCCACACCTGCAGCAAATACTCTATATGCTGGAGGCATTAAAAGTCAAAGAATTCGCTTATTTGAGTGGCAGAGCTGGAGGTTAGCAAACTTGCAGCCCACAGCTCCAGCAGCACAGAGTGAAGTCTAAAGGCTCTGACATAGCTGCCTAAAGGGGCTCTCCCCAAGGGAAGGGAGGACCCACCCCAGAAACAATCAGAGAGGGAAGTATTCCACTTTTCCCCCACCTGTAGACCCTGGACATTGGTAACCTCCTATTACTTATTTTGGTTAGGATTTCCTCAACAGGGAAAAGCCTTGGACTAAGCTGACCGGGGAGTGGGGGGACGAGAGATAGGAGGAAGAGGCCTAGGGAAGACAGCCTTAAGCAGCCTGGCTTGCCAGACCACTGGTAGCCCAAAGGGCCCTGGGTCAGAGCCCAGTGGAGTGGGAGGGCCCAAGTTCCCCTCCCCACAGCACCCTGTGGCAGTCAAGGGTTGCAGCCATGACCACTAGGCAACGCTCCATTACCAGACCCCAAGGGAGGACCATTACAATGGCTGTCAGCCTCTGTAATAACTTAAATAACATAGAGCTACACTGAAGTCAATGGGTCTAATTCTCATCTCCCTTTCTGTTGTTATACACTGGTGAAACATCACTGCTTCTAATTTACTCTGATTTCACACTAATGTAACATGTCAGAATTTGGCCTGTGGGTTTGTACATGGTGTAAATCAGCACAGAATTTGGGCCTTATTTTCATTTATTTTACGCCAATGTAAATCAGATCAAAAGACTCTGTACCACAGTAATTCCATTTATTTTAATGGATTCGTTGCAAAGTTACACCATTGTAACTTAAGTGTCTGTACTAGATTGTAAATGTCTTTGGGCACTTATTGTATCTTTGTATGCCATATTTGTGTAAACTGTGAAGCAAACTGATGGAGCTTGATACATAACAGTTTCTAAAAGGAGGAATATATGTGCAAGGAATTAATTGTATTATGCAAAATAAAACCAGTCATCTTTGCAATGCAGGATTGTCTGCATTGACAGATAGGTAAAAACTGGTTCAGCTGACACTGTGGACAAAAAGTTCCCGATTTGGAAAATCTCTGAGCTTTGTCTGCTCAAGAGGTGAACTTCTGCCTTAAAACACAATTCATCAAAGAGCTAAAAGAGGGTGAAAGAGTACCAGGTTTTTTAAAAAAAAGACCTTCCTCTAAATTGTATTCAGCCCCATGTCATTATGCTATCCTGAGTCGATGTAATTTTTTTTTGCTACTCGACTTTCATGTCTCTCTTTATAAAATTATGGATTTCACCCCAACTAATTGAATGCAAATATGCTTCTGGAGACACTATTCTCAGTGAAATACTCACCGTTATTCATAATATTCATTGCTGTGCACAACTAAAAGTAATGCTACAAACAATTCAGATCTACAGATGCTGCTGCCAGATCCTGAGGCTGAAGTTGAGTGAAGAACTGAAGCCTTTTCTGAGGCCTCTCTGAAATCACCTCCTCTTCCTCCAAACCACAAGCACACGCAATCTCCAAAATGGCAACAATTGGCTAGCCCTTTATTATTGTAGTTCTATTATTCTGATTGATGCACAACATTTTTAGTTCCCTTACATATACTCCATTCCCTTCTAGCCTCTGAGTTCAATGGCTTGGAATTAGATAATTCAAGATTCAGGAACATTTGCTAAATGGACATCAACTCTTCTTTCACTTCAGTAATCAATTTCACTCCAGGATACTGGATCACTGGCTTGATTAAACTAATGATGATTTTTTTTCTTTTCCCCTTTGCACTTAACTGTCGAATAAGGGCATGTGGTGGCTGCTAAATTATTTATCTTTGGGGGGGGGAAGGTGTGGGAAGGTGGGGAATAGCAATCAGTGCCTGTACTCCATACAGATTATGCCAGGCCTCTGCTGAGGTCTGATGTGCAGCATATTTGATTGCTTGACTGCTGCTGGCTGATGTTTTTTAAGTCTGATTCTGCAAAACCCATGTAAGACTCACTATCCTTGCAACAGTTGGTAAGGAATAATAGATAAACTTTAGGAGTGAGTGAGTGAGCAAGCCAGCATAGGTCTTTCCTTATGACGGTAAAACAGAGAAGTCCAAAATAGGAATAACAACAGTGCTAGTAAGGACTTGAGTGAGATTCTGTCCTTCAAATAAAGCTGTATCAAACCCTTAATATGTAGCTCTGGTCAGAAAATGGGTTTATTGTTCCATGGAAAATTTTGTTGTTTATTCTCAAAAAATCTAAAACTGTGAACACTTTTGGCTGAAAACTGAAAATTTCCATTCTAAAATGCCACCATAGCGTCTCATGGAAATTGCGGTTATGCTTCTAGGAGAGTTGTGGTTATGCTTCTAGTTGTCTTTATTGGGTGGTCTTCCTGATCTTCCTACATTTCCCATGGTGCACCACAGTATCTGCTCTAGCCAATCCACTGTGGTGCATCGTGGGGGGGGGCGGATCCCCTGGACATGGTGCATCTTGGGAGATGCAGTCCAGCTGGACCCAGACCATAGAAGAGAATGAGGGCCTGAGGCACCCAAGCTGGACCTCACATGAGACACCACAGCAGCATTTCCAAATCAAAATGTTTTGGTTTTAGGGTGGTCAGTTTTTCAAGAAGTCAAAATTTTCTGTGGAAAGTATACACTTTACATGACAAATCTTGTTTGTTGAAAACCCATTTTTCCATTGGAAATAGTTTAGATAGAACATTTTTGAGCAACCCTAGCTGAAAGGTTATTTGAATCAGTGCTATATTGGTTTATGTTCATAAATAATAATGGTAATTGTATTAGTAATTTAAGAGAAGGAAAGTATTTGAGTCACTCAAGAGAGCCCGATTCAGTTCTAAGTTCTGCCATAAACTTTTATACTTGCATTTCCATTTACCAAAGTAATGAATGGTTATTTTCCATTAAATAGCTGATAATTTATTGCATTAGTTCAGCATAATACTGCTAATAGGAACCTGTTTACAGGTGCAAGAAAGATAGTTCAAATTTAAAATGCATGCCTACAGCAATTAGATCTAGCAGTCTTTCAGATAGCATATGACAGTTTCTCAGACAACAGACAGAAGCATAATTTTCTGAGTTATAAAATAGAAACTAAAAAGTGTATCACTTTTTCAATATTTATTTGGAAAAACAAGAGTGTAGTAAACTAGGATTAGGTTTGTGGATTATGTGAGGATTCATCTACTAGTGAACAGAAGTGATAGATATTTTTTGAACAAAATATTTTTTCACTGGAAAATGTTGATTTGTCAAAACTAAAACTGTTTCTCAGAAAAGGACAGTTCTGATGAATCTCCTAATTAGAAAATCTTTTGAAAGTGATTAAATGTCACATTTTGATATTTTCGAAATGAAAAGGTATTGATTCAAAAAGATACTTGATTCAAAATTGTAGTTAATTTATACTAAAGAAAAGGTGGTGGGTTTTTTGTTTTGTTTTGGGGGTTTTTTGGTTGTTGTTTTTTTTAGCTCAAAATTGAAACAAATCATTTCAAAATTACCTGATCCATATGCTATTTTTTTTGGCTCATCAATTTTCCAAAACAATTGAGATTTCATATATTCATTCCTATTCAGGATGGGAAAAAAAAGTCACAATCTCAAAAACTCTAACTGCATGGGGAAATTGTTTGACCCAGCTCTACTGATGGAACATCAAATGGACTTAGATGTAAGTTTGAATCAATATAATCATATTTTGGGGGTAGCGTGTTATATCTGCCAAAAAAACAAAAGAAATTGAAATGATGTTTCAGTAATTAAGTAATAGTTAAAATATTTAATTCTGTTACTTTTGGTGCAACTGTCACAGTCAGTCCCATAACATCTGATTGGTATAAAGCTTCATTGGCCAACTGAAATGGTATAAACCAATTGTACTATATGGTATCTACTCTCATGTTCTCACATACTAGTTTTAATTAGATATGTTTTCTCTGGATGTAAGGTATCACTAGATTCCAACACCATTAAAATGAATTAAAGACATTTTTTAATTAGAATATCTCATTCTGTTTGAAATTTCTATGTTATAGTCTTAATTTTCTTGTGGTGTAACCCCATGGTGTGTGTGTTACATTGTGGAAATCTGCTTATATGAGTCTGTTACAGTCCCAACTAAGAGAGACTTTGTTCTTCATATCAAACTGTAGCAGGTCATACTTTTATCTCTGGAGGCCCACAGTTCAATCTCCAATGTGTTGGCTAGATGGCACCCATCACAGTGACATCCGAAGTTGAAAATGTAGAGGCAAGAATGAAGAGTGTTCCTATATCTTTTTTTAAAATACAGGGCCAAAATATAGCTGGTGTAAATTGATGTGTCTCCAATGAATTCAATTAATCAATATCAATTGACACCACAAAAAGAACTGACCAAAAGGCTGTATATCCTGTGTAGATTTTCAAGGCGTCAGATAACTTGGCTCAATCAGTTTACGAATCAAGGATAAATCAGCACAAACAGAGTTCATATATGATCAGTCTCTGGGAAACAATCTTGCAGCAGTTCAGTCTGTCCTGAAGTGTGATCTAAAATGTGATCTTAATTTGATTTATATTCATAGTCCATATGTTTAGGACAAGTAGAAGATGAATACACCTTACCCTCCTTGTTATCTAGCCTAAATACAAAGCATCTAGAAATATATATGAAATTGGCTAACACATTGGAAAAAATAAAAATCACTGTAAGCAATAGGTTCCTGTATGGACGAGTTGGAAGTAGCAGATGCTGTCCCCCCTGCTGTAACCTTCATGTGGTGTTCTTGGCCACACTCGGCCTGAACTAAAACGTCTTTTCACAAAGTTTCTTTTCTCCTTCCTGTGCCGCAAGGACTCCCTATTAGAATTGGTTGGAAAATGGCGAGTTCCATGGAAAATTTTGATTTTTTTCAGTGGAAATGCAAATCATTTTTTTTTTACCCAAATCCAAAATATTTTGATTTAGAATTGCTGACGCATTCCCTTGTGGGAGTTGTAGTTTGGGTGCTTCTTGCTCCCATTACCCTGTGTATGATGAGCTCTCTGATCAGATTACATATCTTATAATGCGCCATGGTGTCCACCTTTCAGAGGAGAGGCAGTGTCTTGTGGGTTTCCCTTGCCAAGCTCTTTCATGGGGGATATAATCCAGCCTGGGAGCCTGATCCATAAATGAGAGTGGAGACATGAGGCAATTAACCAAGGGCCATGGTGGATTCTCCATCACTGACAACTTTTAAATCAAGATTTGATATTTTTTTCTAAAAGACATTCCCTAGGAATTGTTTTGGGGAAGTTCTATGACATGAATTGTACAGGAGGTCAGACTAGATGATCACATAGATTTCAAGGCCAGAAGGGAACCAATGAACTACAACTCTCATGAGGCACCATGCAAGCATATCCAAATCAAGATATTTTTGATGTTTGGACTAAATCTTTCAGCTTTTGGCAATATGTTTTTTTAATGAAAAAACAAAAATGGAAAGCAGACACTTTTTTATGTTTGTTTATCGCAAATAGATTAGTAGAAAACACAATTTTCCATCACAAAAGTTTCAATAGAAAAATTTCATCTAGCCCTTCTCCCTGTATAATTGCCCAACAGGGTATGTTTATGCTGCAGCTTGAGGTGTCATTTAGACATACACATGATAATTTTGATTGAGTTATAAAAATGCAGTGTAGCTGTAGCGATGAGGGCAGTAGTATGAGCTAGCCACCCAATACAATCCAGCTTGTGACCCTAGGTAAATATTCCTAGGAAATTACACCTCCAGCTCTGATGTAGACATACCCACAGATGTTTCTCTAACCCTCTGTAACCCAGAAGTTGATTGAGTACTGTGGGAAGGCCTTGTTCTCTGTATAGGGGTATTTTACCTACTGCATCAAGTACCAAATAATTAAAATCTTCTGTCTCATGAACCTGGGAAAGGAACAAAACCAAATAATAGGACAGAGATTATCCAGTGAGTAAATCCATGTATACATCATACAGCTCTGACACACCAGTGCAGTGTTAACTTAGATTTAATTAACACATACAAATGCTTGCATCTGTCTCAGGAAACCTTGGAGAATATCACTGGTGTTCTAAAAATAGATACAGGTTCAGAACACTATTATTCTGAAGAATTTAATTAATCTAACCTGTGAAGTACCGAAAAATGTCATTTTAAAATAAGTATAAAAATGAAAGGTTCTCTTTCCAAATGTAATTATAGATATTTATGGGTGTAGCAAAGGGTTGTGAAGATAACACCTGTAATATCACTATATGAGTATATTCAGCACATGGTAGTTATCAAACTTAAAATGAATTAACTTGATAAATACTTACTGAAATGGAAATGCACCTCACAAATTTTGCTAGGAGATCTGAACGTTCTTATTACACATCCTTAATAAATACATAAATAAGTAAATAAAGGTGCCCTCACAGTTTAGCTTAGAGCCTGTTTCTGAAAATACTGGGGCAAATCCTCATACTTACCAAAGCGCTGCTCAGCACAGCTGAGATGGGTGGTTCGAAGGTAGCCTTAAGCCATTTTTACTCTCCACTGCATCCCAGATCCCAGGACCAATTTGTGCCAATTCTTGCCCCTGCTGTAAAGCCGAGGATCCTCAGGGATACTACACATTGCACCAGGTGCCCTCAAGGACCATTCCACCAACCAGAGATTGCCAGGGAATAAGGATGACTCAGACACATCCCTACGGTGGGGGGTAGAAGCTGGAAGTGGAGCAGGAACCACATCAGCCACCTTAGACCAACAGAAAGGATCCCTTAGCCACATCAACCACCTTAGACCAGCAGAAGGGATCCTTTAGGCAGAGAGAAACCTGCTCTAACCACTTGAAACCTGTTAAAAGTTGTTTTGCTCTCCCAATGTGATGCAAAACAGCCTTAATGGCTGATCAGCCAACTGCATGTCTTCCGTGTGTTCCGTCCCAGCAGTAAGCATTACACCTTGTGTAGGATCCATTCCCGAGAGAAGTTACTAGTCGTTTTCCCAAAAAACCTTTTGTAAGTCATTCAATGCTCATGAAAAAAACAGTAGAGGAAGGTCAAATGACATGTATAAGCAGGGGACTGTTGAGTGGGAGTAGGAAGTGGGTTTTCCCACTATATGCATTAATGAGACCATTCCTGGTACAAACTGGCAAGGTTGAGGAAGAGCTACAGAATGGTTCAAGGCTTGGAAAAGCTGCCTGACAGTGAGGGACTAACGAAGCTCAATCTATTTAGTTTGAGGTGACTTGGTAACAGTCCAGAAGTATCTGCCTGGGGGAGAAGCTTTCTGATGAGTGAAGACTCTTTAATGTAGCAAATGAAGGCATAATAAGATCCAGTGGATGAAAGATGAAGTTTGACAAATTCAGACTAAAAATGAGGCACACATTTTTAGTGAGGGTAGTTAACCATTGGAACATCTTACTTAGACATGTGGGAGAGTCTCTGTCGTGTGAAGTCTTTAAATAAAGATTGGATGCTTTTCTAAAAGTGAGGCTTTAGCTCAGCCAGAAGTTGTGGGCATGATGCAAGAACCACTTGGTGAAATTCTGTGCTCTGTGTTATATGGGAAGTCAGACTAGAGGATTGTAATGGCCCCTTCTGGTTTTTAAATCCATTAAATCCTTTATGAACACAACAGGTATAGCATGTGTCGCACCAGTGCAATGTACCCTATGCTGCCCTAAGCTCTCCTGAGAATGCCAGTATGGGTTCTACTGAGTCCTTGTTTCAATGATAGTATTTGGGATGTAGGCAGTTATCCACTAATCCCAAGTTCTTTAACAAAGGTCACCACCACTCAGACATAATGGTGATCAGGTGGTGCTACCATCTTGTTTTATTGATGTAACCTGTGACCGATAACAGAGACATGAAACACTGCAGGGGAGGATGGGAGAGGGAAGAAATAGAAAATGAGCAGAAACAGATGCACCAGGCCAAATTTTGCTCTCTCTGTAAATCCAGACGCCATTGACTTGGGGGGGGGGAGTTATTTATATTTATGCCAGTATTACAGAAACAGAATTTACAGAGAACAGGGCCTGTACCTGTCTTTGAATTAAAAGCACTCATGTTTTCCTAGATGGCCATGATCATTATGGGACTTACCAGCCAACACTATTTCCGTAACCTGCAAGTGGAGGGTAAAATAAAAAAGAATCCTTTTAAAAGGTTTTGAAATTCCCCAGGGCCTTCTGGCTTGCTGCTGATTTGATTTATTAAAAATTTTATGCACCATTTAAGCGGAATGTTCCCATTTCTTACTTGTAAAACTGCACAGTACAGCTCTGGAGCAAGTTTGAGGTCAAGCAGCTGTGAGAGAGATTTGGACTCATGAACCAGCCTTCCAAGTTGCCAGCTTTAGCTGGGTAGCACTCTCTTTTGCCCAGTGGGTTTGACATCAATGGTGTGTGAGAAAACAATGTCGCTCCAGTTTTCAAATGTCTCCAAATGTGCAGCAGTAGCCAACGGAGAGGCTGATAACTACAAGTTAGTATGTGAGATCATTAAAGTCATGATTTCATTCTGAAAGTAACTTGTTTGTATTGGCGAGCATGCAGTGGCACTGGAACATTTTTAGTAGCGGGGGTGCTGAAACTGGGAGCAGGGCTGTGTCTCCAGGAAGGGGGGACCCGAACAGGAGTAAGGGAGCTGAGACTGTGGCCACAGCTAGGGCCCCTGGCAGGGGCCAGCAGCTGGACCCCACATGAGGGGCCAGGAGAAGAGCCCCATTTGTGGAGCCTGGTGTGGGGCCCTGGGAGTGGGGGGCCATGAGCGGAGGCCTGGGACCAGGAAGTGGGGCTGGGTGCATTGCCTCGAGCGTGGGACCAGCAGTCAGGGCCCCAAGAGCAAAGCCCTGGGCATGGGCCCCAGGCACAGGGCCAGTGGCTGGGGAGTGGGACCGGTGGCCAGGACCCGAGCCCCAGGTGCTGGGTTGGGGAGCAGAGTGCGGGGCACGGGGCTGGTGTCCGGGGAGCGGGGCTGGTGGCTGGTACCTGAGCCAGGGAGTGGAGCCCCAGGCGTGGAGTCAGTGGCTCTGCATAAAACCTGGGGGTGCTGCAACAGCCCCTGCACCCCTACTTCCCACACCTGTGTGCGCCTGTGACACAAATAATGGGTATTAGCATAACTAAAGTGTCGAGTTTCACCGTGATGCAAACATGCAAATCCCAGGTGTGCCTCTTTTACCCGCGGGAAACGAGGTAGCACTGAATGCACTAAAAGTGGACCAGAGCATCAGCAAGTGTGTGGTGGGGAGAGAATGGCAACTTGCACTAAGTACCATAAGAGCACTTCAAAGTGCTGCTTTTCCCAAAAGCATCCAAGAGGCTTAGAGGAAAGGTGGGGAGGGGAGTTGCATGAGAATGGGCACTGAGAGGGTCATCTGTTTACAGCACAAATCCAGCAATCATAAAAAATTGATTGTTTCATCAGTCTGACTTTATCATATGCAAACTCCAGAAATTGAAGTACTTAATCATTTTCTCTGTTGACTGTGCTCAGGGTACCAGACAAAATAGAGCATGCCAGGTGGATTTCCCCCTACATTTACTTTTCAAATGCATTCTCGTGTGCAAATCATAGAGGAGGGATTGGTACCACTGTCTTAGAATGGTGCTAAAACTAGCTGGGGAAGGTACAAAGCATTATATGAAGATGAAACACAAGAGTGAGACACTGGTGGTCATAAGAGTCATTTTTATAATGATCTTGATGGATTGTAATTCAGGTAATAACAAGAGCCGTGCAAACCTTTCATTAAGAAAATAAAGGCATGTGGCACTCAGCTCATCTGGGGTTCCCAATGTTTGGTTCATTTTAAAACCCTTTAATGTTTAAAGGAAACATTTTTCTGTATCCTGATTAAAGATGGAGTTTCCCAATAACTTGAGGAGTGAGTCCATCAGTTCTGCTCACCAAAACCTATGAAAACCCACATTGACAATGTTCTCACAGCTCCTGTAATTGCATTCTGCCTTTCTAAATTGCATCTCCATTTTTCATTGAGTATGATATCGTCTTTGTTTCCTGCCCTACCATGCTTTGTAATTGCCATTTTACACCCCAGAGGTGACTTTATGTAAGTCCCTATTATTATTTATTAAAACCACAGTTGAATAATTTAGTTCAACCGGATCTGCAAGAGCAAATGTCAACCATTATACAGCACATTTTGCTGCTCAATTTTTCAGCTATGGCTGTACTACAAACCTTGGGGCTGTAATATGGTGTTTCTGATAAATATTCCTGGAAGCAAGTCATAAAAGATTGCTGTGTAGTTCCTTGCACCACATGTTACTACCAAGTTAATAAAAACAGATGTCATTCTGACAATGAGCTGGCTAAACATGAGATACTGTAGCTCATTATCCCGTGGAAGTCTTCTGTCATATTTGATGACATTTTATACATACCTCGAAGGTGTCTGGATAATGATCTGTGGCACAGCAGTGGTGGTGTGCTTTACAAGGGACAGTCAAGGACCCAAATAAACCACCAAAATGAACTTGCTTTGATGTGTTGTCAGAGTAAATGAAACTAAGACCACGTCTGGGGTAAAGAAAAATGTGCAATTATCCTAGGGGATTTTACTCAACATTGTTGGGAAGACATGTAATTACATTTTTTGCTATGCCTGGCTATACTTCTGGAACACTTCAATTTAGGTTTGATTATATGATGATTACTAAAATTTCAAATGACATTTCTTATTTTCTTGCATTTTTTGCAGGCACATTTGCCAAGACTATCAAAAGAACCTCTGCTTTCCCCCAGTGAGGGAAGGGCACCCACACGTACAAACAAGCAATGCCTTTGGCAGGTGTCATGGAAAGCAGGGGTCAAAATGTTGTCAGAAAGGATTATAATCATTATGATTCAAAATCGCATATATAGTATTGTACTGTCAACTGGCAGGGCCAGTCTCTGGGACACCAAGGAAGCTTTGATCAGGGCAGTGTAGGTTTCCCCATCTGATGAAGTGGGTTTTAGCCCATGAAAGCTTATGCCCAAATACATTTGTTAGTCTCTAAGGTTCCACAAGGACTCCTCCTTGTTTTTGCTGAGACTGACTAACACGGTTACCACTCTGAAATCACTACATATGGTGATCCCTGGGCAGTACAGATCTGCCTGTGGCCTCTCTACTGCATGTGTACACCCTGCCCCCCAACATAGCGTCATATTCAAGGGAAAGGAGGGGGCGTTCAGGGACCCCTGCTCCTGGGTGATCCTTGGCTATAGGATTAGTCCTGGGGGCCATTGGTGGTGTTTACAGCTGCTTTCATGGTGTTCTAGCCCAGAGGTGGGCAAATGTTTTGGCCCAAGGGCCATATCTGGGAATAGAAATTGTATGGTGGACCATGAATGCTCACAAAATTAGGGTTGGGGTGTGGGGAGGGGGTGAGGGCTCTGGTTGGGGGTAGGGGCTCTGGGGTGGGGTCAGAAATGAGGAGTTCAGGGTGCGAGATAGGTCTCTGGGTTGGGGCAGGGGGCTGGGGCATGGGGAGAGGCTCAGGGGTGTAGGCCCCGGGTGGCACTTACCTCAAACGGCTCCCTGAAACAGCAGCATGTCCGTTCTTCGGCTCCTGTGCAGCCAGACGGTGCTGCATGTTGCCCTGTCCGCAGGCACCACTGTTGTAGCTCTCATTGGAGCACCGGAGGGGGCCACTGGAGTGGGGCCATTGGAGCATGTAGGAGCGGGAGGGGGGCCATGCGGCTGCTTCTGGGAGCCATGTGGAGCGAATCCCAACCCTGCTCCCCCGCTGGAGTACCGGAGCGGGGCAAGCCCCAGACCCCATTCCCCAGCAGGAGCTCAAGGACTGGCTTAAAATGTCTGCTGGGCCGGATCAGGCCTGCGGGCTGTAGTTTGCCCATCCCTGTTCTAACCTGTGCCAGGAGACTATACCAGTGCTAAGATAGCTTAGTATTGGAAGCCTGCAGAGACATCTTAAACCCACTTTTGACTTTTGTCCTGTGTCAAGCTCAGTTTGATTAGATCAAAGGATCAGACCCATAGGATGAGACACATTCCTTTCCACAAAGACAGTCAAGACAAAAGGAAACAAGATATGGAGCAAGTGTTCAGGCAAGGAAAGGTATATGGGCTACTGGACAGAAGATGGTGGGAAAGGATTCAGTGAGTGTTCAGGAAAGATTTGAAGAGAAGGCAGTTGGCAGACAAGGAAAAGACTCTTCCAAACATAGGGGCAAAATGAATAAAGAAGCGAGAGGTCAGAAGAGAGGAATGATACGAGTGTAAGGAATAAATAGTGGGAAATGAAAGCAAAGATGTAAATGGAACCAAGATCACGTAAGGCCTTGAAACTGAGGACAAGGGCTTGAATTTGATGCATTAAGAAGCAAGGTGATTACTGGCCATTTAGATGGGCTAAATAGGGAGAGGCAGGAAGGCTGGAAGGGGTGTGTTTCTGAACTCATTTATTTTTGAATTACTGCGCATGGCCAGTGAGGTGGCGAAAGACACATCATTACCACCAGAGGAGAAACCAGTACACAAGATGAAATGTAAATCAGCAATATGGCTGGTCCCATCTTTGTAATGCCGAGCACTCAATAGAACAGTGAGTGTGTGGTTCCTCCTACAGCTCATTATTTTGGCAAAATGACTGAACACATTTGCAAAACCGGGTAAGACTGTGACCACTCCAGCTGGGCTGTGCAAGGTGGGGAGAGCACAGGAGTCAGGCACAATGTGGTCCTGGCAGTCTCCTGAGTGTAAGGACTATAAGCAATGTGCAAAGTCCATTAAAGTGAATGGAAATCTTTCAGGCCTCAAATAAGTTGCGTGCCAGGCAGCTCTAGTCTGTTCAATCAGTAAAGAGTCAGAGAAGAGGCTAAGCCCAGAAGGAAGTGGATGCTGCATCCATGGCATGGCAGCTGAAATCTCCCTGCACCCACCTGTGCTCCTTTAAGTTCAGTCTGAGGCGCAATGCCACCCAGGGCTCTCATACAACATCCAAAGTGTGGCCCTAAAAGGCACAACACCCCTGTCTGCCACCTTAGTATTGCAACGTTCCAAAATAAGCTGGACTTTTCCTCCCCCACCTCCACTGTAATGTGACTTATTCAAATTGGCTTCTGAGGAAAGATGAAGAGAGTTAAATATGGAGCAGCTGGCTAAGCAAAAGTTAAGTGGGGGCTTGATATATCTGAATGCTTGAATGGCTGGAGAGGAATTACTGTATTTAGCGTGGAAAAAGAACCTATAACTTAGAGCAAAGGGATGAATTTTAAAAAGGGACATTTACCCAGTATAGCAGGATAAACTTTCTGACTTTAAGATCTATTAGACCTGGGGCATATATCTCAGCAGGCCTCCAAAGCTTTAAGATGTGCATCTTAGATTGGTTCTTTATGTTAAGCTTCCTTTCTCCCGTGAGAAGGATGAAGTAAGATTGGATATATTTGCTGTTGTCTGTGTGTGTTTAACACCATGCCCACCATCATGGTATCTGAGTGCCTCATATTCAGTAACAGCCCAAATCATCTTCCTAGCAGCCAGCCTGGGTGTGGGACAAGTCAAGGAGAGAGGAGGAGTCCACTGCAGGTCAAAGAACAGGAATGCCTCAGCTCAGATATGGAGGTGTTGCCTCTGAGAGTGAGATAACAGTTCATCTTCCATGACCTGTTTGTCTTATCCACTGAGGCTGCTAATAAGGGCACTAGTCAAGTCACAGAATATTAGGGTTGGAAGGGACCTCAAGAGATCATCTAGTCCAACCCACTGCTCAAAGCAGGACCCATCCCCAAATGGCCCCCTCAAGGATTGAACTCACAACCCTGGATTTAGCAGGCTAATGCTCAAACCACTGAGCTATTTTTTCAGCACCAAGTACTTGAGCATGATGGACTATTAATACTATCAAACTCATTTAAGAGAGGATACGGGGGTGTGATCAGGGGATGGGGAATGGGGGGGTTGGATAAGCACGGGTGTCCTGGGGGGCCTGTCGGGGTGAGGGTGTGGATATGGGTTGGGGAGAGCAGTCAGGGGACTGGGAGCAGGGGGGTTGGATAGGGGGTGGGTTCCTGGGGGATGGTTAGGGGTAGGGGGTTCTGGGAGGGGGCGGTTAGGGAACAAGGAGCAGGAGAGGGTTGGATATATGTGGGAGTCCGGGGGGCTTGTCAGGGGGTGGGGGTGTGGATAGAGGTCAGGCGGCAGTCAGGGGACAGGAAGCACGGGAGGTTGGATGGGCGTGGGAGTCCCGGGGGGCCTGTCGGGGGGTGGGGGTCTGGATATGGGTTGGGGGGCAGTCAGGGGACTGGGAGTAGGGGAGTTGGATAGGGGGTGGGGTTCTGGGGGGCAGTTAGGGGTGGGGAGTCCTGGGAGGGGGCAGTCAGGGGACAAGGAGCAAGTGAGGTTGGATGTCAGGGGTTCTAAGGAGAGCAGTCAGGGGACAGAGAGTGGGAGGGGGCGGGGAGGGGGCAGATAGGAGGCGGGGGCCAGGCTGTTTGGGGAGGCACAGCCTTCACTACCCAGTCCTCCATTCAGCTTTGCAACCTCGATGAGGCCCTCAGGCCAAAAAGTTTGCCCACTCCTGATCTAGCAGCACCTCAGAACAGCAATATAACATAAGCCTTACAAAGTGCTGCTTCCTTCTGTGCTCATTATGTTGTACCTTCTGTGTCCAAATGCAGAAACTGAAACAGCCACTTAACATGTAAAAAAGTTTGTTTTTGCTTTTTTTTAGAGGCAAAAGGACTGCAGTTCTCTATGTAAAGATGCAAAGTGCCTCATTTGCCATCAAAGTTAATGAGGATGTCAGTGAGGTTCAACTCCCAGAGGACACTGTGGAGTCTGCCAAAAAAAAAGAAGAAACTATGAATAGTAATGAGCATCTCTTCGTGAGGCAAAGCAAAGAAGATGGTATAAGACACATAGTTCAGCTACATGCAGAATAATGACATTGTGAGCAGTGCCTCTTGTGTACTACACAACTGAATGAAGGTGCACAATGTGTGGGCTGAGAAAGCTTTGAAGCAATCACTAAGGATGAATTGTGCTTTTAGGTGCAGATCAGGCTGGGGCGGTGCCAGACTACTCCTGGGGTGGGGTTCCCAAATGCTTTGTGGACGACTTCGGCATACAATGAGAGCTCATCTGCTACAGCATCCCTTTAGCTAGAACACACTCCACTTCTAGTTAGCTTCCTTCTAGTGCTCCCTAGATTCCTCCTGCTCCTCCCTGCCTGCTTTGGTTCATCATGGAAGTGCAAGTGTAATGTCAACAGACCCTGGCCATCAGTGGGCGGAATCAAACTAGGGATCTCGGGAGCTTATTGCATGAGCTTCTATGGCATGAGCTAAAAGCCAAATGCCTATTAGTTAAGGCTATAGAGCAGACTCATTTAATTCTCTCTCTCAGCGGTTTTGGTGCCACTAAATGGGACAGAGCACCACACCCAGAAGGTGTGTGGGTTACACAAGTAAAGCAGTCATTGTTGTTCCATGAGTGCAGGGACTGCACAGATCTGGGCAACGGCGGGGGGGGACAGACAGTCTAACATGCATGGAATGGTATCCATAGGCCACTGAAGAAGTGTAGAATTGCACAATTTAATAACACTTGGCCTGTTCCATCTCATGACCCACCCTTGGAGTGGCTCAGAATACCCCCTGCATAGCATTCCTACAAGGTGTGAGGAGGGTTGCAGAACTTTCTACAGTAGGCCTGTTCCCCAGAGGATCGGCACCACAGTGAATTCTCCAGTCATCGCTCTCTGGAAGGTATGGGCTCAAAGCCAGTAGCTAATTGTTCTAATCTGTCAAAAAGCAATGGGTGGCAGTACAATGTAACTGGCCACCAATGTCTTGTTATCTTTTCCTGTAAAGTCTTTTAGTATAAATGGGCACGTGGATAAACAGATAACTGGTTGTAGAACTAACATGTCAATCAATCAATCAATCAGACGTGGTTAAGTAAACAGAAAGTACCAATCATCTCATGAGAAATTCTATTGTCACCATAGACTAATTCCACTCCTTACTGGGACAAATTTCTTGCACTGGGCCCAAGATTCCCAGCCTTATTTTACTAATGCAAGAGGTTTGTATGAGATTCAGAGAGCATCAAAATTGTTGGATGATTAACCACTCTGAACTAGTTAATCCACCTCTGCTTCAAGCATAGTAATGAACAGTTCAATTTACTGGATTGCTGCTTCACGATGCAAATGCAATGCAAAACCCTCACATTAATAGTGTCGCCCCTGTGCCACTCATGAGACGACGCTATTATCGTTATTAACGTATGCTGCGCTATGCATATTAGTATTCAGGAGTGAAGTGCACGTGTATAAGAGACCAAATATTTTCAACAGCTAGCCCAACAGTCTGGAACTAATCCTGTTAGATGCCAGTATGACTGTACATCTCAGCACTTTCAGATCACAATGCAAAAAATAGTTTCTTGGAACTAGCTTTACCCCAGGCCCTACGCATTTAAGACTCAACTCTGCAAGCAATTATAGGTGTGATTAATGAGACTATTCATGTGGATAAAGTTAAGCATGTGCCTGGGGGTTTGTCTATATTACAGTCAGTGCATAGGAAGCTGGGCTGTAACTGTCTCACTAGCCTGCCATGCATTAATTGCCCATGCAGATCTTGCTGGCGTGTACTGAAAGTTCCCTAATGTGCTTGGATCTACCCCACACACCAGGCTAGTGAGAAGTAGATTTACACCCCAGCTTGCCGGACACTATTTGTGTAGATAAGCAGAGGTGATGGGTGGCCATGGTTCAGCCCCTTCATACCTCAGGGGCATAGGCATGACTTGGCTGGATCAGACAGGGCCCACCCAAATCTGAGCAGCAGGCACAGTGTTTAAAATGGAGGGAGGTTATGTGTGTGTGTTGGGGGAGAGGGGGAGGTGGCTTGCAGCCTCAGGAGAGGAATTGATGTAGGCACGTCACTAAGGGGCTTAGTCTTTTGTAAACCTGCTGCTGCCTCATACTGCACCACTTCCCCATCAGTACAGCCTGCAATTCCACCCCACAATACACAGCTCCAGTTAGTGAGTGACAGAGAGGTGGTTGGGCCAAAGAGTAGTGTTGTGACCCAGTTCACAGGCTCCTACTCTCAATCCCAGTCTCTGGGCTGTTCACCATTGGCACAGGCTCCGGCTTTGTCCCATTCCACCCAGCTGTGGTTACTTCCTCTCCACTGGCAGAGATATGCTCTGCCTCTGCCCACTGCTGGGGAAGGGGCTGGCCAAAACCTGACTGGCTGATTGTTTGGAAGCTGAGACCCAATGGGGAGGCACTAACAGGAGCTGGACAGTATGGGCGTGAGTCGGATCCAATACTGAAGAGGAAGCAGAGGTGACCAGAGTGGTATGAGGCTGCAGTAGTTTGACTAAAAAACTGAGCTCCTCCGAGACCCGGCTCAATCTTAAACAAACATTCTGGGGCTGTGACCCCCTGCGACCTCTCTCACTTTAAGCACTGTGCCTGATGCTCAGATTTGGATAGATCTGCATAGTTATTGGGTAGGCCACAGCCCACCTCTGGCTATGACCCTGCTCAAACTAGCCCGTCCCCAAGAATACTACCATCAGCTAAGTCTGTAGGCAAGCCATAAGTGTTTTCTGGTGCTTAAAACAAAAGAAGAAAATCAAAACAAAACACATATACAAGGAAAGAAAAATAAATGCAAAATAAACAAATCCCATTCCCTGACGAATGGCTGGCAGAGTGAGAATAGGGCTTTGCACCCCTTTTACACTTGCTTTTTGTAGGTGAAGATGACTGCACAAAGTGCAAGGCAATGGAAAATCAAGCCCATGATCTTTAATTTGACTGTCCCTTTGAAATACTCATTCTCCTTCTTTGCACATATTTCATTAATAAATGATAAGGGGATCACTATGGTCATCTAGTCTGATCTCCAGTATAATATAGGTCATAGGATTTCCTGGATTAACTTTTGTTTGAACTAAAGCATATATTTTAGAAGAACATCCAATCTTGATTTAAAAATTGCCAGTAGTGGAGAATCCAGCAAAACCCTTGTTAAGTTGTTTCAAAGGTTAATATTGTATGTTTCTTTTATGGCAGTGTGAACAATCTGGGTTTTATTCTCTTTCATTTTATACTATCCCTATGAGGGCTGTAACTCAGAAGGAAACAACGTGGGCAGTGGATTAATGATTTTACATATCTATAGTTCTTTCATGCTATAAATATGTCCTACTTTATACTGAAAATGTATAATGATCTATAATGGGGACAATTTTAATGAATTGGGTTCATCATATTTGCCATCTTGCTGCTAGATTCTTAGTCAATCAAATAAAGGAACAGCCAACAGACAATTCTGATATTCTTTAAGCAGGTCAGTCATAAGCCAATTAGCTCCAAGGTCTGAATAAAATATAGCCAATTTTGATTAGAAGCACTGCACCAAAATACATGTCTAAATATAGACTAAGAAAATACACAAAATCTCATGGAGTCATTAAAAAAGTCTTGATCATATTGAAGTCAATTACTGTAACACAATTTCCACTGACTTCTCACCGAATACAACTTCTAGATTCAGACTGTGTCATTTCAGTTTTATTACATTAATGGCCCAAGCACACTCTGCATTTCTCTTGTCCTTTCAGTTCAGAATATGTCTTCTGTGTGGCATGTGACAAATTAACTTGTATGAGATACATCCTGCACTCCTTACTCAGGCAAAAATCCTGTTGAACTAACTTCAGCAAGAGTATAAATGAGTGCAGTCCCAAGTGAGGTCATACATGCACCAGAGACTTATTTGCCCCACCTGAACAGCTTTTCAATTATGAAAAGCTGTTACAGTGGGGTGTATATATATATATGGGAAATACTAGTAATCAGAACTGGTTGAAGAACAGTCATCAAATCATTTGATTCAATGACTTTCACATTAACTTCAAAATAAATTACTCAAAGACCTTTTGTTAAATACCCAGCTTATGTAAATAGAGCTGACTGAAAAACACACTAAAATGTATGAATTTTTAAAAAAAAGTCTAATAGTCACAATTTTCATTATTTGCCAACCTCTATTAATAGTAAGTCTACATGGTCTTCTTTGCGAGTAGTAGTTAGTAATAAGAGCTGTGTGAATAACAGATTTTTTGGTTTGTGGGGAATTTCAAAAAGTCAAAAAAAAAAAGAACACTTTTGGAGTTAGATTGACAACGAATATTTTTAAATTTTCAGCAAACCAAAAAGTCAAAAAAGTTTTATTTATTGGCAAACGAGACCTTTAGTTTTGACAAAATCAAAATGTTTTGGTACTGAACATATTTTGCCATTTTTTGAATTTTTAAAAATAGAATAAAATTAAAGGACATTTTGAAACAAAATGTCATTTCAAACTAAAAGGTTGACATATTTAATTTAGAAAATATCAAAATGAAACACTCTAGCTTTTATTTTTTTTAACAAACAATTTGACAAAACCAACATGAATCCATAAATATTTCAGTGTTGCCTATGGTGCCTTTTTTTGCTTAAAAAAAAAAAGTTTGGGTCAATTTTTTTTTCCAGTTCTAATAATAACAAAAAAATACCAAAGATGTCAGGCGATGCTCATTATGGAGGTACAGTCACAGACATCTCTTACTCAAATATTCTTGTTAATTGAAATGTCCATGAGCACCTGCAATGGAAGCCAGGATCTGACCCATGGTCATAGACTAATCTGGCTTGCACATAGTATATGCTTTTACTTGACTTCAGTGGGGAAATTCAAGGCCTTAGAATGGAAATGCTTAGACACTTTAGCTGTACTATATTGGCTTGAGAGTGTCTGAAAAGTGCACAGGTAGGAGGAGCTGAGGCTGCAAAATAATAATAGCTAGACCTTAGCATTTTTCATCCCTAGATAGCAAAGCATTTTGCAAAGTAGGTCAGTATCACTGTCCCGGTTTTACAGATGGGGAAACTGAGGCATAGGAAAATGAAGTGACTTGACCAAGATTACCCAGTAAACCAGTTGCAGAGCTTAGAATTGAGGCCAAGTCTCTTGAGTCCCAGTTTAGACCCTTATTCATTAGGCCATACTGCCTCATGATCAAAATACCTTACCAAACTTCTAGACATGTCAGGCCTTGAAACAGCTCCCTTAATGGTGATATAATAGTATAGGGTCTCTATAGACTACCTAACTAAGAAAAAGTGGTAGATGAGGCTTTTTTAAAAAAATAACTAACAAAATCATTCAAAGCACAGGAGTTAGTGTGATAGGGGACTTCAGCTACACAGACTTCTGTGGGGAAAATAATACAGCAGGGCACAGATTATCCAACAGTTTCTTGGAATGAATTGGAGACAACTTTTAATTACAAGTATCAGAGGGGTAGCCATGTTAGTCTGGATCTGTAAAAGCAGCAAAGAGTCCTGTGGCACCTTATAGACTAACAGACGTTTTGGAGCATGAGCTTTCGTGGGTGAATACCCACTTCGTCAGATGCATGTAGTGGAAATTTCCAGGGGCAGGTATATATATGCAGGCAAGCTAGAGATAATGAGATAGTTCTGGTTCTGTAATTGGAAGCCATTCACAGTCTTTGTTTAATCCTGAGCTGATGGTGTCAAATTTGCAGATGAACTGAAGCTCAGCAGTTTCTCTTTGAAGTCTGGTGCTGAAGTTTTTTTGCTGCAGGATGGCCACCTTAAGGTCTGCTACAGTGTGGCCAGGCTATAGTATTACCTCCGTGGCCACACTATAGCAGACCTTAAGGTGGCCATCCTGCAGCAAAAAAACTTCAGCACCAGACTTCAAAGAGAAACTGCTGAGCTTCAGTTCATCTGCAAATTTGACACCATCAGCTCAGGATTAAACAAAGACTGTGAATGGCTTCCAATTACAGAACCAGTTTCTCCTCCCTTGGTTTCCACACCTCAACTGCTAGAACAGGGCCTCATCCTCCCTGGTTGAACTACCTCATTATCTCTAGCTTGCCTGCATATATATACCTGCCCCTGGAAATTTCCACTACATGCATCTGACGAAGTGGGTATTCACCCACGAAAGCTCATGCTCCAAAACGTCTGTTAGTCTATAAGGTGCCACAGGACTCTTTGCTGCTTTTAATTACAGAAGGTGCAGAAAGTGACTAGGGGAGAGGCTTTTATAGATTTGATTCTGACAAATAGGGAAGAACTTGTGGATAATTTGAAGGTGGAAGGACGCTTCATAGATTCATAGACTCTAGGACTGGAAGGGACCTCGAGAGGTCATCGAGTCCAGTCCCCTGCCCTCATGGCAGGACCAAATATTGTCTAGACCATCCCTAATAGACATTTATCTAACCTACTCTTAAATATCTCCAGAGATGGAGATTCCACAACTTCCCTAGGCAATCTATTCCAGTGTTTAACTACCCTGACAATTAGAAAGCGATCATGAAATGATAGAGTTCATGATTCTAAGGAATGCTAGGAGGGGAAAATAGCAGAATAAAGACAACGGACTTCAAGAAGGCAAACTTTAGCAAACTCATAATTGGTAGATAAGATCCTATGGGAAGTATAAGGGGGGAAAACATTCAGAAGACTTGACAATATTTTAAAGAGACATTAGTAAGGACACAAGCTCTTTAATTACCTGAAACTCCAAAAAGTCATAGAAAAGTGGAAACTAGGTTTAATTGTGAAGCCTGACTATAAAAGAAACCAAAAAATAATACAAGTGTATAGGGGCAAAATTAGAAAGGCCAAAGCACAAAATGTGATTAAACTAGATGGGGACATAGAGGGTAGCCAGGAAACCATTTATAAATACATTAGAAACAAGAAGTCATCCAAGAACAGAATAGGACCACTACTCAATGAGGAGGGAAAGACAATCATAGAAAATGCAACCAAAGTGTTAAATGGCTTTTTTATTTGTTTTCCCCAGAAATGTTAGCAAGGATCGGAAGACTAACATAGTGTAATGTAAATGAGGTAGGATCTGAGACTAAAATAGGGATAGAACAAGTTAAGAATTAGGCTTTGTTTACACTGCACTTTCGTTGTTGAAACTTTTGTCATTCAGGGGCGAGAAGCTGACACCTAAACTTCCCATCAGCTGTACAGAAAGCTGGCTGGTGATCACTCGAAACGACCTCTGACTATAGGTAACTATATCTGGGATATCCTAAGCCTCTTGCATATGTGTTTGTGTGATTGAAATCTAATAAATAGTAGCTTTAGATAAAAGCATGCTTGCTTGTGTCAATTATTTATCAGACAGAAGCACTGTATTCCCTCTGATTTAGTCCTTAAGGTCATATTTTTTTCTAAAATAAAGTATACCTTTAATATTAATTGCACTGAGGGTAATGTAGCATTAGATGGAGCCAGCTCTTGTGTTTGTAGACTTTATGCAAGGTTTCTTCACACATTAGCCCGGATCTGTTTTAACTTGTTATTTATGTTCTTGGTTTCTCCTGAACAGAGGTAACCCATTGTACGTACAAAACACCGGAGTCCTAATGTAGAATGCAAAGAAACACAGAATAACAGCAATAATACAAGTATCTGTTATTTTCACGCATGCCAAGTAGTAACTTCCAAACTATAAGCCTGATACTCTTCAAACTTGGCTTGTTCCCTAGATACCAGTAATACTGATTCTAAAGCAAAATTCATTCAGCAGTTATTCTTATGCATGCAAAATGTCTGACTGGAACATAACAGAATAAGTGTTTTATTTAGTTTTGTTTTGGTTCTTCACATTCCAACTGGATTTGGCAAAAACTTTCCACAGAAAAAATTGCCTTTGAGCAGAGAAAAAACACTGCCAATCTTGGTGCAAAAGGAAATGGTATGAGCAGGGCTTAAATTCTCATAGAATATTGCCTGGAGCCCCGGGACTTGAGGCTTCAGCCCTGGAGGAAGTATGGGACTCAGGACTTGTGCTATGTGGGAGGTGCCAGGGCTCCCATGAGTTTGAAAATATTTACTGGAGCCCCACTCCTGAAGGCTCTGGCTGAATTTAAGCTCTGGGTATAAAAAAATTATGAACAATTAAAAAGGAGTTATACTAGAAGTTGCATTTCAATACATAGTCATCATTGGCACTCCCACTTCAAGTCTCATTTATAAAATAGGGCCTTGATTGTCCTAACAAACCACATTTGTCCCATTGGACCCCTGGTAATGCTGGTGCTTATGATGAGAATAATACTATCCTTTTATATGTGTGTTATTCTTTTGCCTTTCTACACAATGGACCAGAATGTCCGATAGTATAAATCAGTGTAGCTCTGCTGACTTCAGAGAAGCTGCACCAATTTAGACCAGCTGACAACCTAGCCCGAAAAGTTTCATCCACCACACTGGTATAAATGGTACAGGTTTCTTAAACAAACAGCTAGCCCATACCTCCATTTATATCTGCTAGATTCAATTAGATGCTGTATCACAAGCAGTACATGAAAGAGGAATTGTCATCTACTGATTAAAGCTCAGTAGTAGCAACAGTAATTTCAGGGTTCTGTACTCAAGGCTGCCACTGATTTTCTGCATAACCCTTGGCAAATCAGAATCTCTGTCAACCTTGTCCCCCCACCTATGAAAATGGTATAATACTCAGCCACCTGACAGGGACTGTGAGGGTTATTTAATTAATTTTCTCACAATGCTTTGAGATCCTCAGGAGAAAAGGACTATAAAAGTGAATGGTATCATTAGTAGTACAAAATGCATGAATTTAACAAGACAGACCCATCAGAAGTTAGGGAGAGAGGTAGACTAAAGATCTAACCTTGTAGGTTTTTATGCAGGAAAAAAAAATTAATGAGAATTTTGAATGAGACTGTGTGAACAGGCCACAAGAAAGTAACATTTAGGGTTGTAAATTTTCTCATTCTCTACTGGGGTAACTTTATATACACACACACACACACACACACATATATCCATTTCATACTGAGAATGCAGAAATATAGAAACCTCTTATCAAGCAAATCAGGGTAAAATTTTTTGATTTAACTGGTAATTATGTTGAAGCTAATTATTAAAGCTCATGCTAAGAGATGCAGCAGAAACCAGTGTATCTGCCCCCTGAAAATCCAAATGCACAGTAAACATTTTTGCATCTTTTTAATTTTCAGATGATTGCCTGGCCTACATCTATTACCCTTCTGTATTTTTTTGCTGAGCTTTAATTAAAGTTGAAGTCTGTCTTGATTTGCTGATTAACCATCATGAGCAATTTAAAAGAAAGGGTCATCATCCTAAAACATGCGAGAGCCCACACTTAAATTACTCCAAAATACTGTAAAATCAAGTCATCTCTTTTTAAAAATAGGAGTTCTGATCATTTTCAAAGTGTAGATTAATTCCTTACTTATGCTTGGAAAATTTGGAGCTGTTCTTGAAAACTAATCAAGGGAACCTGGGAGGTAATGTAATTTGTAGCCAAAGCTGATCTGATCCCATGGTGCATAATTTATGAAATAAGTTTCTCAAGCAAAGGATGTTAGCCAGTATCCGTGTTACAAACCTTTGCTTCAGATAGCTACCTCGTCTGTCATAATTGACACTGTTGTTTTGTTCTAGTGCTTTGTTTAGATTTAGGTTGCAATTAAAGGTCACCTACATGATTTCTTTTTATTTAAAAAATGGGGTGTTGATCTTTTTTGGATTGATTTCTGTTCCTTAGGTATCAGGAATGCCAACCCTGGTCTATCCTTTTTTGGATTGATTTCTGTTCCTTAGGTATCAGGAATGCCAACCCTTGCTCTGCTGGAGAACTTCTTGGAGGGCTCAGAGGATGTATATCATTATTGTTTGTAACTTAATTGAAGGGGTGGAAACTTTAACAAATGTGTCCTTTTTCCAAAAGGTTAATTCATTGTTAAAGTTAAACCAATGTTAACAAAGAAAAGACAAATTTTTAACTGTCTGTTTAAAAATCCCTTCCTCTTTCTATAGCTTAATTTTTATTCTTGACTTTTGTGGCTCCATCATTTCACTAGTTCACCGAAAGGCTGACTCAGTCACCAAGATCAATCTGCAAGTTGGGGAACGGGAGAGGAGAGGACAAGTTTGCTGTAAGCAGCCCCTGCAGATGTCTTGGCACCATCTCAAAGGTCAGAGCAAAACTGATCCCTATGAAGTCAGGAATCCTCATTCTCCAAGGTAGGGAGCAAACGTTTACAGTGAGTTTTACAGACAAATAAATTGAGGGCTGAGAGATTGAGGCAACACTTTCAACCCTGGGTACCAAAAGCTAGGAAAGCAGGCCCCAGCCTTTGCAAACACTTACGCCTATATGTAAGTAAATCGCAATAACGACATGTGGAAAGTTAACCACACAGGTATAGATGTTTGCCAGATCAGAGCTTTAATCCATATTTGTGCAAAGTGGCTTGTTTTTCAGAGGTGCTCAGATCACTTATTTTACTGCTTAGATATGGCCTTAGCTAGCTACCTCTAGGCACGTACGTTGAAAATGCAAGCCTAAGTGATTATCCAAGGCTACACAGTGAGTCAGTGGCTGAGCTAGGATTAGCATTCAGGGGTCCTGAGTCCCAGTCCCCAGCTCTAACGACAGGACTGCTTTGAGGGTATGTCTACACTGCACATTCCTGACAGTGGAGTGTGGAGTACATACACTGCATGCTCCATGACAACACAGGTTAGCAGTGTAGATGGCGAGGTACTGCTTAGATGAGTAGAAAAAATACATGCCAGAACCCTAGGTACATGCCCTACACAACTTCCTACATGCCCAAGCAATCTTCTGCCCCTTGTCTACGATGCTATTTCTAGCAGTGTAGTGTCCCACTGACAAAGCCTTTCCCTGCCACAGGGAAAGACACCAACAGGGAGGAGGTAAAAGGGAAAGGTTCTGGAAAGTCACTGAAGCTGTTCTGTTAATTTCTATACAAAGTTATAACAAGAACTGTACAGAAATCAGAATTCCCTTCCTGGAGAAAATTTAGTATTACCAACAAAAAAAAAAAAGGCAACATTTTCCACTGGAGTGACATTTTAAAAAAATACCATTTTGGAAGAACCGACAAGGAATTCTTCAAAAATATCCAATCCTATCTCCCGAGTACTCTGGCTCTTTGAGTCTCAGCAGCCTGCATAGTGAGCTGTGGAGGATCAGGGGAGTTTGGAAGCTGGAGCTTCCAGGCTCCCAGCTCCTTAAAATATGTCTCGTTTCCATTGAAAGTTTTTTTTTTCAAAATCAACTCACTCCCATGGAGTGTTTTGGTGTCCTCAAAGGAGCGGAAGCCAAGTAGAATAACAATTATTTTCACGTAATGCTGAAACATTTTTTCCTTTTGTTATGTTACAGTATGTACACTCATCAGTATCTGGCATTAGCAAGAGATTAGTAGGCAGACAATACAGTTCTTTAAAGAATTCAATAAGCTTTGTGTATGCCTCAGGAGAGACATGGAAAATAATAGTTCAACTTCTAGGAAACTTAATCTAATCTGTGGGGTAAGACATTTCAGGTACAACCTCTGAATTACAAAATAGTGCCTTTACGCATTAAACACCAGCACATCCACAGACACTAACCTCAAGGTTAAACAATCTGCTGATGCTAAAGAAATGAAAGCAATGGTTATGAATTACAGCTTTAGATAAGCGGTGCTTCACAGGAAGTGAACTGATGACCCAGGCAATCATACAGAACACAGAAATGGATCAATTACTGCCTGATAATGATGCTTCTCAAAACCTCTCTCTTCACCAATCCAAAAATGGATAATTTTTCACCTACAGGATTTTGTTTTACTGTGAAGAAACAAGTGGCAAAACCAACTCCCAGATTAAATAGGTATTTATGTGTGAAACCCAGAAGGTGTGAAGGTTCAGTTAGATGAGTGCCAGTAATGATGAGCATGCCTTTCTGAAGTTTATCTGAATTTATCTTAACCTCCTAAATCTGTAAAGTTGAGTCCCGATCCTGCAAACACTTATCAAAGTTTATAAACTCATTGCATAGAATTACTTTTGAATCTGTTTGCAGGTTTGGGGGCTTGGACTGGACATCTTAAGAGAATGTGTTGCTTCTGGTTTTGGCACTTCCAATTCCAGTTAAAAACAGGAAGTGCAAATGTATAGGAGAAGTTGTAGAGAGGTAAAAATTAAGGAGACTTGAAAGGAGGTATAAGTTACACCAGTTTAGGGGCAGATCCACAGCTTGTGTAAATCGCTGTAACTCCATTTACTTTACTTAGTCGTACTCTCTTAGACTCACCCTTGAATTTGGCTCTGAGCAGAAGGTTGTAACTATAATGGTTCTGTTTTGCTCTTCAGTGAAGCTGGGAATTCTGGTGCACTAGTCTTAAATAGGAGCATTCAGAGAAACCTTGAAACTGGGGGAAAATATGTACCTGTATTTTAAACAGCAAAATACCTTCTACAACCCTAGAGGGCTAGACAAGTATAAATGGTCTGACGTTGTGATTGTCTGGCTATTTACAAAAAGTAAATTGGGAATGTCAATAACATAAAATGTGTATATTATATTCATTGCAGTGGACTTGTGCTGTAAAAGTGTTTTCTTGTTTTTTTTTGTTTATTGTAAGTGTGCTTATTTCCAATTTAAAGTAATGTTGAGAAATATGGAATGGCTCAATTTTTCATTTTAAATATTTTCCTAAGAGGTTTGTTAGAATTAGGCTATTTCTGCCCTCAGCCTGCACTGGGACTCCCACTGACGTCAAGCTACATGTGCAGATCGAAGGCAGCTTATTGTCCTTAGAGACAAATTGCTGTTCCTTTTATATCCTGGAGTGTATAATCTACAGCAGCAATCCATTTTGCATATTATGGTGTCAAAACTGATGTGTCCGTCTTTATTGAAGTGTTTTCCCACAGGTTACTCCCGACATCTCTCATGCTCCAAAGTATCTTACAGGGATTTATTTGAATGACTCTACATGCTCTGTTATATAAGAAGGTATCCAGTTGATTAGAGAGATGAGATACAGTCAGTGGAGAAAAAGATACTATTCTTATGAGTCTTTCAATCTGCTAATTAAAGAGTATGAGAATATCTGTGCAGATCAAAGGCTAACTTTTTGAAGGTCTCTAAGTAATTTATCAATTGCTGCGCACAACCTACAGACCTTATATATTTTTACCTTTGAAAGCCTTCCACTGAAGTCTCTGGAGGTTACCTTATTAAAATATGATGCACTGAGCTTCTCAGCAAAAAATCAGCAATGATCATGTTCCTAGGTCCTGATGGTCAGAGGATGGGTGTCAGCGCCTTTTGAAAATTAGGCCTTTTTAAGACGTCAGCAACTAAAGTTAACCCCTTTAGCAAATATTGACTTTGATGTTCTTTTTGGAATCCATGGATCCTGCTTCCTTCTGATTTGGGCCAGGTGTTGCTTCCTTCCTGCAGAGGGAACTCTTCAACATTTAAGCCCCTAGGGCTTGATTAAACTTTAATCTTTCTGAGATATGAAAAAAGACAATAACTTGTTACAACAAATTAATTTCCATACACTGCCTGGGCTTCCTGTTAAAGAGAGAGCAACATGGCAAAATAATAATAATAATAATAATAATTAATAATAGACTATCACTCTTTCTGACCTTAACCCAACTTGTAATTACTGGAAATCTTGTAGGAAAGCATGTCCTCTTAAGATTTCCAACCTGATTTCATGAACAGTGAGGGGTCCAGATACATTTAAAATAGCTTCAGAAAAGATTTTTGTGAACCAAATCTCCAGCACTTTTGGGATTTGCCCATCAGTAATGCAGAACCAGCAGTACCTTGCACCCTGATGCTGGCTCTGCAAGCTAAATTTACTGTGATTAGTAGGGCTGAAAGAAAAACGATGGCACTAATATTCATGCTGTTTGAAGAGAGGTTTACTGCCCCCAAAAGAATCATTTAATTATAACACACCATTTTCTTTTGATCTGCATATAAAAGAGTTAATTTGCCTAGGCATGCACCAGTGGGGCTAGTGGATAATGGTTTATATTAGAGATGTGCCAAATGGTTCAGTAATAATTCTGAATACAGTTGAGACCTCTTAAACATGTAGCCTTGGTGCACAATAATTTGTTCAATTAATAGGTTTATTTCCTTCACAGATAGTCTTTTAAAATTGTTCCACCATCCATGCAGTGCTGTTGTAAATACGTTGTAAATACATTCTTTTTAGAAGTGAACTCCAAGGGCTTGGTTCTCCTGTTACAAAGCTTTAAAACTGGTTTATCTTCACTGATTTCAACAGAGTTACTCCTGATTTACACTGATGGAAGTGAACCTTAGGGTTTTGTGAGATATTTTTGAGAACTTCTGTGGATTCCTGCTAAATTAGGTACTGCAACTGCTAATTCTCTATTGTTCCCTTCCTGCAGCAATAGAGGGGAAATGTGACAACGTTGTCTTTATGCTGTCGACATCAGTGGTTCCCAAACTTGTTCTGCCGCTTGTGCAGGGAAATCCCCTGGCCGGCCGGGCCGGTTTGTTTACCTGCTGCGTCCGCAGGTTCAGCTGATCATGGCTCCCAGTGGCCGTGGTTCACTGCTCCAGGCCTATGCGAGCTGCAGGAAGCGGGATGGGCCGAGGGACGTACTGGCTGCCGCTTCCAACAGCTCCCATTGGCCTGGAGCAGCGAACCGCGGCCACTAGGAACCATGATCTGCATTATAGCATCCACCATTCCTAGCACTGCTGGAGCCATATTTATGGTTAATATGGTGACCAAATTTTCTAGTGCAGTCACACCCTTAGATATCTAGATATACAGTCTCTTAAACTCAGAGATACAATCTATATATTTTAAAAATACAATAGCCTATAGTTATGGGCCAGAACACAGGAATAATACTAAACTCTAATGTTTTGGACCATTACTGTAGACAACTGTATAATTGTCTTATAAGAGATCTTTATCTGTACATCTTTTATAGAGAACATCATTGATATTAGGAGTCTCTTTTATGTTTTTCTTTGATAATTAAAATAAACATAGACGCTTAAACTCAATTAATAATACTTGGAATTTACACAGCACTTTTCATTCATAGATATCAAATCACCTTACTAGGTCAGGTGAGCATTATTATCCCCATTTTACAGCTGGTAGAAAGAGGTGCACAAAGGTTAAGTGACTTGCCCAAGGTCACACATCAAGTTGGGCAGAGTAAATAGTAGAACCCCAGCTCTTGACTCAGTTCTTCTGCATACTTGGGGGAGATTATGAAAATCAACCCCCTATATGTCTGTGGATCTAATCCTACAACCCCCTGAACATATGAATAGTCCCTGTGATGTGCATTGAGTGTTTGCAGGATGGGCAGTTAGAGTTGCATTTCAATGAGTACTTCTTCTAGTGTTAATTTTAAATTTGCCTTGGATTTTCTGTATTTCAATATGCCAGCTATACAATTCCAGTTAACACTTCACATACCCTTGCTCAGTTTTCCAATGCAGCAGAGAACCAATAACTGCATATGGAGTACAACCTTAGCTTGGGAGGGAGGTTTATTTGCAATCACATTGCCTCACTTATTCATTTAGGGCTGATCTAGAGCCCATTGAAGTCACTGGGGGTCAGGATCAGGCCCTTCTCCTGCTGGTATTTATCCTAGCCTACAGATTCCAAGATAGCTTGGAAAACCCATTTCGCTCCCTTTAAAAATGATCTGATTATAAGTATAAGCACAGACAAACACACAGAGAAAAACGAAGTAGCACAGACTCGATTGTGGACAGCAAAAGCAAAGCCTTTATGAAATTCTGAGCCTGTTTTCTTTTTATTGCTCCCAATGTTCATGAACTCCACATAGATGTGTGAGACTTAGAGAAACTGCAGCAGTGAATGTCCTAAAGGTATCACAATGCCAGGAACACCGATAGAAAATATATTTAGTTCCATTCTGAAAATGAATTGTGTACAATAGCTCTTAAAAGATTTCTTACTTGTGGAGGGGACTAGTCCAAATTTCTGTGCATGCAAGATAGGTTTAATCAACCGGCATTCTGATTCAAGACTTCTTAACCCTTTCAGCTCCTATCCCTACAATTTCCTGATACAGTCCCCTTACCAAGTGCCACAATCCAGCTAATTCCCTTGCTCTCTTTCCTGCTCCCAGTAGGTTCCATTACTGTTCCCGATGCTGTAGTGATCCAAGCATCCCCAGAGCTGCTCTCTATCCCCCTGGTGAGGGTTATAATGGAAAGCCAGACAAGCTGGGAATGCAGCACGTGCTTTCCATCAGCAGAGAGGTGATTTAGGGTGGGATTCACTCTTCTGCATCTGGAGAGCCCCTCCCTGGTCCACTCTTCCTGCCTCCTTTAAATAGGAGGGCTGAGGTAGGAAAGGGATTTGGCATGCAGGGGGGCCCTGATTTTTAATTACAGTTTAAAGCAGATTATTTTGTTTAAAATTATAGTAGGAGAAAAAAATTAAATGAGCAAAACCTGAAACTCACAGTGTCCAGGGCTGGAAGGCACCCCCCTTGGTACTGTCCTTTGGCGAGACTCTTGCTGTCAGAAGACCTCTTCTTCCCACAGTCCAGATTCTATGTTCTTCCCTGCCCCAATCTCTCTTCCTTTGTTGCCTACAGAACCCTGCCTCTTATCCACTCTCCTACTCATTGCCAAAGCCCCAGGGTGTCATCCCTGCCTCTCACACAATTTTCTAGCCTCACCACACTGTCAGTTGATCAAGGTCATTTGCATTTCTTCTGGTGAACCTGCCATTTGCTGATGCAGCTAACTCTAAATGTCCCACCTATCCAAGGATTGGCATGGGCTTGAATTTTCCCTACTATGCACCAATATCAGCATTAGCAATAAGATAACTGGGGCATGTTTAATCACTAATATTTTGCACAAAATTAAATATCTTATGAGTCTTCATTCTGCAATAGCACACAGGGGAGAATTTAATTTCTCTGCTTATGATTTTAGCTGGAGGTGCTGCTAGAACAAAATACTTTGATTTTTTTGCAAGAAATGCGGCTCCCATTCCCAGCTACAGCTTGTAATAAAATAACTCCTCTTGGCTTAGATTTATTGCATTCCTCTCTCTCTCTGTTTGCAGGAACATTGCAGGCAATGCTGCTTGGAAAATTTAGGTGAGCAAACTTCAATGTCTGTGGCTCTCCTTGGTAGGTGAGTGGGAAAATTAAACTGATTCTATCACACCTTCCAAATATACCGGTGACACATAATATACTGTGACTCGATAGTGAAAGAATTTGACTGTGACTCTTTCCACACACTCTTCTCATTAAGCTAACAAAATATTTCTTTCTTTGTCCAGGCTAGATGTGGAGATTTTTGTAGTGAAGCATATTTTTTCAGTCACCCAACGTCCTTAGTTGCATTCTAATCTCAGATGCACAGCGCCCACTGATGTTAATAGGAAGGCATAGCTGGGCTACAAAACAAAGAAAATGAGATTCTCTCAAACAGATGTTCCTAAAATGCAACAATTTCTTTAATTGGTTCAGCTATCCTTTCTTCTCCATCATACAGGCAGGCAGTCATAGCTCAGTGCTAAAAAGAGTAGATGCCAATGGGATTTCATTTTACTAATAAGGCTGCTGATTGAGCTTCGGATGATGGACACCATGTGGTGAACAAATCATTCCGCACAGTTTTTCTACCTGTTTCTCTGCCCTGCGGCAGCCTCTGTGTCCCTCCATTCAAGCTCTGAATGTGGCCTTTCACATGTCGGCTGTTGATAGCCTCTCTTTAAAATATAAAAAGAATTTCCTGTTGAATGTGATGGGTGCTTCAGGCATGCATCCATCCAACAGCAGTATTTTGCCCTTAATCTGTAGCTGTACCATCCTGTATTGTTGAGGATACTTTTAATATTACAAATTGTGCTTTATTTGGTTGTTTTAGGAGGGAGAGAGAAAGAGAAACTTCATTAGCATAACTTTTGTCAAACCTATTTATATTTGTGTAAGTTCCTGTGTGGAGCCCACCAGTATCATTTTTGAACCCCTCACACAATTATCAAGTGAACACCTCCATCTCTCTGTTTTTCTGCCTGCTTATCTTTGCCCAAAGACAAACAATATTGTAGATCTGGGTAGGCAACCTATGGCATGCGTGCCAAAGGCGGCACACAAGCTGATTTTCAGTGGCACTCACACTGCCCGGGTCCTGGCCACCAGTCCGGGAGGCTCTGCACTTTAATTTAATTTTAAGTGAAGCTTCTTAAACATTTTAAAAACCTTATTTACTTTATAGACAACAATAGTTTAGTTCTATATTATAGACTTATAAAAGAGACCTTCAAAAAACGTTAAAATCTATTACTGGCACGCGAAACCTTAAATTAGAGTGAATAAATGAAGACTCGGCACACCACTTCTGAAAGGTTGCCGACCTCTGTTGTAGATTCTGGCCTGTTCTACAGTCCAAAATGTCCTTCTTCACCCTGCCCAATATGAAGCTTAGTGTAAAGCACAGTGTGTAAAGCACACACACACATACACCAGCCAATCAAATGTTATTACAGGGAGCCAGAGCTGGTGTAAGTGCCTCAGCTGGTGTAAACCCAGTGGCCAATTTATGCCTGCTCAGAATCTGCCCCCCAAAATGTCTGAAGATCTTTAGGGCCATTCCTTGTGGTTTCTGGTGTCTCCTCTTTCTATCTCCAGCTCAAAGTGGGGTGCCATTTCCATCAACCCTCTGAAAGACTTCAAAAATAGTGTGTGTGTGTTGGGGGGGGAACCTAGTTCAAAAAGTTTCCTTTTCCCCAAAATTCTGGATTGTCCTCCCCTTTTCACTCCACCCATTCACTGGTCATGTGCCCTGGACAAGTACGATTCAGTACTTGGCCAATAACAAGTTTAAAGTTTGGCACCTTGTGACATTACTTGAGAGTAGATTCGACCTGTGCTTAAGTATATTAGTTTCTATTGTGCCATATGCATTTAATCACTTCACCATGGCTAAGTGAACTTTCAGGCATTTTCAAGCTGGCTACCCATAATTACCAAACTAAATGCCTATCACAAGGGTTCCCAAACTTTGGTACATGTGCCTCTGGTGAGACACATAATTTATGTTCCATCCATGCACAACAATTTATTAAGGTGGTACATGAACCAATAATATTTGTGATCCATTAGTATCTTCATCATGTCCTTGTACATATTTCTTTTGTTGTCCATAAAGACACTGAGGTCTGATTGATGACAATTACACCATCACCTCTTCACAAAATGACCAAAATGCCTCATTTTCAACAAGCGCTGAGCCAGAAAAGTGTTTTGCAAATGGGCCCCAGTTGGGCCCCAACCTCCCCTCCAGCAATCCTCAGATGCAGAACTGTGCAGACAGATCTCCATTCCTGGGCCACTAGGAGCCATGTGGTGTCCCTCTTCCCCCAATAGCCATGAGAGCTTTGAGAAAGAAACTGCCTGGAGGAACCAGCCAGAGACAACTGCAGAAGCCGTTCAAGCAGAGACCAGCCAAAGCCGATGCCACAACCCCTCGGTCCTCCTCCCTTCCTTTTTTCTTCCATCTAGCTAGTCCCCTCCTAACATAACACCACTGAAAGGATATAAATAATAAAAACAAAACCATCAATCAAAACCCCCAGAGACCTAACATGATGTTTGCTGCCACTAAAGTTTATGATCAGGGCATGTTTTATCCTTTCTCCTACCCTTTGCTTGTCTTGTCTGTTTAGCTTGTAAACTGTTTGGAGCACGGACTATCTCTTATTCTACGTTCATACACTGCATAGCACAATGGGAATTAGCCTTTGGACAACACTATTTCTCCTATACACAGTGTAAAAAAGACATATTTAACCTTTAACCTTGGAAACTAAGGATTTTTTTTATTATTTAAAGCAGGGGTCCCCAACGTGGTGCCCGTGGGTGCCATCTAAATGCATTCGTGTCCTGGCCGGCAGTGGAGCATCCGCCAAAATGCCGCCGAATTTCAGCAGCATTTCGGCAGAGACGCCTCTTGATGAAGCTGGTTGCCACCGACAAGCGACGACATCAAGAGGTGTCGCTGCCGAAATGCCTCATAAATTCAGGAGCATTTCAGTGGATGCTCCACCACCGCCACAGTCCTTCGTCTGGTGCCCACCAGACGAAAAGGTTGGGGACCACTGATTTAAAGGGTATCTTTAGTTTTACATAACTATGCAATCATTTATTCTCAAACATTGATAAACTCGGGGGTTGTGCCGTACGACTGGAGGATTGTTAACGTAGTTCCTATTTTTAAGAAAGGGAATAAAAGTGATCCGGGTAATTATAGGCCTGTTAGCTTGACGTCTGTAGTATGTAAGGTCTTGGAAAAAATTTTAAGGGAGAAAGTAGTTAAGGACATAGAGGTCAATGGTAATTGGGACGAATTGCAACATGGATTTACTAAAGGTAGATCGTGCCAAACCAATCTGATCTCCTTCTTTGAGAAGGTGACGGATTACTTAGATAAAGGAAATGCGGTAGATATAATTTACCTCGATTTCAGTAAGGCGTTTGACACGGTTCCACATGGGGAACTGTTAGTTAAATTGGAAAAGATGGGGATGAATATCAAAGTTGTAAGGTGGATAAGGAACTGGTTAAAGGGGAGACTCCAGCGGGTCGTATTGAAGGGTGAACTGTCAGGCTGGAAGGAGGTCACTAGTGGAGTCCCTCAAGGATCGGTTTTGGGACCGATCTTATTTAACCTTTTTATTACTGACCTTGGCACAAAGAGCGAGAATGTGCTAATAAAGTTTGCGGATGACACAAAGCTGGGGGGTATTGCTAACACGGAGAAGGACAGGGATACTATTCAGGAAGATCTGGACCTTGTAAACTGGAGTAATAGTAATAGGATGAAATACAATAGTGAAAAGTGCAAGGTCATGCACTTAGGGATTAATAATAAGAATTTTAGATATACGTTGGGGATGCATCAGTTGGAAGCGACAGAGGAGGAGAAGGACCTTGGGGTATTGGTTGATAGCAGGATGACTATGAGCCGCCAATGCGATACGGCTGTTAAAAAAGCGAATGCGATTTTAGGATGCATCAGGCGAGGTATTTCCAGCAAGGATAAGGAGGTGTTAGTACCGTTATATAAGGCGCTGGTGAGACCCCATCTGGAATATTGTGTGCAGTTCTGGTGTCCCATGTTCAAGAAGGATGAATTCAAACTGGAACAGGTCCAGAGACGGGCTACTAGGATGATCCGAGGAATGGAAAACCTGCCTTATGAAAGCAGACTCAAAGAGCTTGGCTTGTTTAGCCTGGCCAAAAGAAGGCTGCTGGGGGATATGCTTGCTCTATATAAATATATCAGGGGGGTTAACGTTAGGGAGGGAGAGGAATTATTTAAGTTTAGTACTAATGTAGGCACGAGGACGAATGGGTACAAACTGGATATAAGGAAGTTTAAACTTGAAATTAGACGAAGGTTTCTAACCATTAGGGGAGTGAAGTTCTGGAACAGCCTTCCGAGGGAAGTAGTGGGGGCAAAAGACTTTTCTGGCTTTAAGACTAAGCTTGATAAGTATATGGAGGGGATGTTATGATAGGATAGTTTAATTTGGGCAGTTGATCTTGGATTATCACCAGATAAGTCTGCTCAATGGTCTGCGGGGAGATGTTGGATGGGATGGGAACTGAGTTACTGCAGAGAATTCCTTCTTGGGTGCTGGCTGGTGAGTCTTGCCCACATGCTCAGGGTTTAGCTGATCACCATATTTGGGGTCGGGAAGGAATTTTCCTCCAGGGCGGATTGGCAGGGGCCCTGGAGGTTTTTCGCCTTCCCCTGCAGTGTGGGGCATGGGTCGCTTGCTGGTGGATTCTCTGCAGCTTGAGGTCTTCAAACCAATTTTGAGGATTTCAATAACTCAGTCCTGGGTTAGGGGTTGTTATAAAAGTGGATGGGTAGGGTTCTGTGGCCTGCCTTGTGCAGGAGGTCAGACTAGATGATCATATTGGTCCCTTCTGACCTATGAGTCTATGAGTCTATTGTATATTAGCACAGTTGTTTTACTTAACTTTTAAAATAGTTATAAACTCATGAAATGCCACATAAAAAATGCCCATGAGCTAAACATGTTCCAGTGCATGTGATCCCAAACTTTTTTTTGATATGCTCATTTCTATCGTTCAAATGCTCATGATTCCCCTTTATACAGTTTTGTTTTCATTTTGGTTTATTTACATTTATTCCTGGTCTTGGTTATATGCTCATTTGTCTGCAGTGTCACTCAGAGCCCCCCAATACCCATGGGGAATCCCATTGACTTTGAAAGGTCTCTGCCTGGGCACAAGGGTCCTGGCTAGTGTATCTCATCGCTGGATGGAAGTTCTTTGTCTTCTATGTGAGTCTGTCACGTACACATGTGAGTACTGTACTTTAATAAATGATAATAAAAGAGATAGCATGTGCCTCCTTGATGAGATAAGTTCATTTGTGTCACAGAGGACTAAATTCTGGGGGCAGCTTTCTCCTCAGCCCATTGCTAGATGCTGAGTTGTTATGTTTCAGATCTCTCTCTCTCTCTTTCCTGAGATGAGTGGGTTTTTTTCTGCTACTAACAAAATAAAACAAATATTGCTTGAGGAATGGAGAGGTTAGCTTCCTGGTTATAAGGAGTAACAGAGCCTAAAGCTCACTCAATCCTTTGCGTTACTCACGTCTTTATGTTCCCCATATGGTTAGATACTCACCAAGCAAAAATGTAAGTCTAATGACAGCAGGCTGTTGACCAAGTCTGGTCCTGCAGACAAGTCCTCCTTCCTTTGGAGATGTCATGGGAACAGCTTATGCTCCCCTCCCACCCTGCAGTAATCATGGCAGCCTGGGGGAAAGATGGCTGAGGCTACTGGTACATTCAGATAGCACTGGGTTGGTGCTGAGGCTCTCGGTCCTGAAGCTCTATGTTACTGAGTTTTGAATAGAGCTTCACCCTGGTTGAATTAACCTCTCTGAGTGTAGATTTATTCTGCTCCTCAAACAACAAAGATATCAGATTAAAATATAGTGGGTCTTTTAAGAATTTGGATAGAATAAAGTGGCCTGTAAAAGGATTTAACAATAACAACCTAGAGTGTTGGCATTAGCTTGCAGTATCATTCAAGTGCATCTCATGAACTGGCAATATTTTCCACTTCTGGCTACCATTGTTTCTTCAGGTAACAAACACCTTCCCACATCTACAGGCCAATCTGGCATAATGTGCAAAATAGCCTGCCATGTTTCAGCAACCCAGATGATAAAATATGTCAACATGGTGTGTCTAGGGTCTAACCTGGGGCCACTCAGTCATTTAAAAAAGAATCCATTGCATTAACAGTAGATTTTAGTTCCATTTTGTTGTGCTTTTGTTCCTCCTAGTAATCTTAAGGGAGTTTAATTGATCAAAGGCTTGGGTGAGGTTTGCACTTACATAATAGGAATTGGACATGTACAATTATAAAAGCAATGGAAAACTATTATAACGTTCAGAGAATCTTAATAGGCAATGGCCGTCTCTCTGGGAGCATGCAAAATGGGTTTGCGTCTTGTCAGTGTTTGTGGGCAATGATCAGACCTGATTTCTAACCTTCCTGTTAGACTTTACACTTATGCCTTGTCTTGTCAAAGTAGGTTTATTCTAAACATTGCACCTCGAGATGTGTTGCTCTGAGCTGCTTGTTTAGGAGATATTCTTGAAAATGTTTGTTTGGATTGTGCTTAATGGAGGGGTTTTTTTGCAATGCTTTAAACCATCAGCAGTGTCTCTGCACCCAGTCCTTTGTGTTTAATATGGATTTAGACATTGGTCTTCAAGAAGCTCTGTATCAGTGGGGGTCCATCCAAAGCTCTGGTTGCCTTTGGGCTGGTCTTCACTACGGTGTTAGCTCACATTATCTACACTTAAATTTACTTGAGTTAGCTTAGTGAGAGGGTCACAATGCAGAACAACACGCGAGCGGCACAGAGTGATAGGATTAGCAGGACAGACATATTAGTAGCTCAAGTTTCAGTCTATATCCCGTGATGGGCCAGCTAGCTCAAATGTACAGCTCCACTTAACTCTCAGTACAGCTTTTACTGTGTGGATGGTAACTGGGTTAGGGGCAACATTCAAGTTACCTTGAGTTCACACTGCAGTGAGGACAAGCTTTTTGATATACATTTAAAAACACAACAGTCTAGGAATTAGAAAACAGAAATTGCAGCAGGACTTCTCCTTCCTCCCACTATCCTGAGTTTTACAGCACTCCTGGAAGGTTAACAAGTTCCAGAAATTTTGAATCTTATGGGGTTATAGCATTCCGAAAATGAAAAAGTCTCTTATAGAAAACACTCTGGCCTAGCTTCACAAAGGAACTTAACTTGGGAGTTAGGTTCCTAAAAAAAACCTTTGTGAATCCCACCTTAGTTACCTAATTCCAACATTTAGGCAACACTGGCATTCACAAAACCCCCATTCAGCTGCATCTGACTCTAGTGGTGCCTCACTTCCTTATGTGTCTTGATCTTTGCTGTAAAAGTCCCCTCAGTTTGTATTGGTGGGCATGTGCACTGTTACCTTAGGTAGCTCCTGACTGCCTTACTCTCTCATCCAAGTCCTAGAGGGATTCTCAGATTAGGCATTGCCTTACCTATCTTGCCTGCTGGACCCAATCTTGTAGGCATGCACTCACCACATCTAACTCAATACTGAATAGGTATGGGGGGGAACAGGCAGAGGGAGTTGGCAGCACCTGATCTTCTAACCTTTAGCCCAGCGGTTAGTGTACTTACCCAGCCTCCCATCCCCATTCATTTCCCCCTCTGCTTGTTGAATAGATGGGATTTGAACATGGGCCTCCTACCTCACAGGTGACTACCCTAATGATGGGGACTATTGAGAGGTAGGGTTCTCTCACCCTTTCCTGTTGAAGCTGTTCCACTGGGCATTCACAGATGTGAATCCAAAGCAGAGATAGGCACCTCCCACCAATCCATACTTAGGTACCTAAGTCCCTTCTAGAGGATGGACTTGGAGCACATCCCTCTCCCTGGCACCTGCTCTTGGCTAGCTTTGGTGGCTCCCAGTCAGAGTCCTGGCAATTGTGAATCCCATTTCTGGGTGACTAACTCACTATTCGTGGCTTTCATATAGTGACTAGGCACCTAAAAGTCAGGCATTGCAATGCTTAAGTCCCCTTTATTAATGTAACCAGCAGTCCCCTCCCATTTATAATGAGGCAGATCTGTTGCTGGTCACAGCGATGGCAGTATGACAAAGTGGGGAGAGGGTCTCTCAAGGAGGATGGTCTCAAGCTATTTGCAGCTTTAGGGGTGAAAATTAACACCTCGGATTCCAATGGGATCACTGAAGGAGGAATGCAAATTCTGAATTCAGCTCCTTGTTTGTAAATACATTTGTAATGCATGCTGAAAGCCTCTGAGAGATGGATGCTATATAAAATATTAGTAAGGAAGGAAAGTCTTCTGTAGGGTCCAGCGTCTTGTCAGGTTTTTTTAAGCTACTGAGACTCACCAAATATTATTACCAGAGTGCTTAGCAGCCCTAGTTGTGGAACAGGACCCCCATTGTACAAACACAGACCTCTTGCGGGCAGGGCTGCTCATTTTGTATAAGTATAAAAGAAGAGCCAAAAGCTGACTACAGCCAAACAGATGAGAGTGCACAAGGAACCAATGAGACAGTATTGTTCAGCATGGTAGGCAGTGCTCACGGTACAGCAGTAGCCTGACCATTGTCAAGCTGTTGTAGGCATCATGACAAAGGAGAGTTTTGAGGTGGTGGTTGCAGAGGATTACAGCACCTCCCAAACCTACTAGGCCTAGTACCTAGAAAGTAGACACAAGGTAGGTGAGGTAATATCTTTTACTGGACCAACTTCTGTGGGAGAAGACCTGAAGAAGAGCTCTGGATAGGTTGATAGCTAGTACATTCCACCAACAGAAGTCAGTCTAATAAAAGTTACTATCTCATTTACCTTGGCGCTCGCCTCTCTTAGGCCCAACATGGCTACAGCAGTACTGTTGGAGTAAGTTTTCAGCATGTTATGGTTTTCTTTTCCTCATTTCCCCTTCAAATGCCCTTTGTATGTTTTAGAATTGAACAGCCTGACCTATATTATTTCTACCTGAACTCTGTCTTCTGGATGGCATGTATCCATACCGTTGATTTAATAGTGTTTTAATATTGGTCTGGAAGGGAGCACATAGTAATCTGCTAACAGCAGGCTTTTCTGAGTCTTCTCTCTCACACACACACACACGCGCGCGCACACACACACACACACACACGCGCGCACACACAAACCGCTCTTTGCACTCCCAAAACCCATTGGAACAAATGAGTTCTATGAGTGCATATTCCTACACTCACATGTGCTGCCATTGTTCGATGTGTACAAGTGTTTGTACTTGCAAAATGGGGGTAATATGTATGTGTGACGGCCACCATCTGGACCAACACCAGGGATCTCCAGAGTGAAAAGCATTGACCCTGACAGCTGTAACACTCACAGCCTCTGTGGACCAAGCACAGAGGGCGACATGTAACTCGCTGACATGTGGGTTACATGTGCGCAAGCACAGAAAAGTGAAGACCATGAGCTGAAAATCAGGCTTTCATAGCCTAAGCTTATAGGGATGCTGAAAACCAGCAACTCCCATTCACTAGCTGCTGGTCCTTAGCACATCTCAGGACCACACCGTTAAGGCAGCTAGAAATGGATGGAGAATTTGGGAAGAGCTTTATTTCTCTGCCTTTCGGGGGGATAGTTACCAAGCAGGTAGGCAGCTATAAATGCTAGAGAGATGTACTACTGCAAATGCCCAGCTCTTTCTCAGGTATGCTGCTTACATCTCCAGTTGATGAACAATGCTGTTTGCTGTTCTTTGTGTAGGGCAACAGGATTGTTTTTTATAATGTTTTGAGTTTTCCGTTCATGTTATCAGCTCACTAGAAAGCTCTGGAAAGCTCCTGCCACAGTAACACACAGAGGTATATGAAGCTATTGGGGAGTGGGATTCCCCCCTTTGCACTTTTAATAGTAACAACTTTGTAATCGAATATGAGTAACGTAGGAGTGAAGGGCAGAGACTCTCTTAACACTGGTACCTTTTCTTTGAGGACTCCACTTCTGTTTTGTGAGTGTCTGAATAGAAGATTAGAGTATCCTTTGTAAAACAACAGCTATGTCATTACCTTCCCAGTCTTCAGGGATTCTGCTAATTCTGAGGGTATTATAGTTCAAATTCAATCTAATTTCCAAATCATCACAGCATTTCCCAAGGGTGGCTTTTTAAAAGTTTATTTTCTCTCTGCAATGAAGACATGGTCTCGTGATTTGATTCCTGATTTTATTTCAGCAGGTCAGTTTTATTGCAACAAGATCTAAGGCTATTTTAATGTCCTATAAGAATCTCTACATATTTTTTTGTGTGGAGAGGAGCATAATTAATGTGGTAGTTAGTATACTTAATCTACGGAAAGGAAGCAGTGTGATGATATATTGTTGTTTGAATGTTTCAATAAGTGTAATTCAAGCCTTTCCCAATTTTGTTTTCTTTTTGCCCCTTTAGTTTAAATTATTCTATAAACAACCAACTAAATTGTCTGATAT
The DNA here is from genome assembly GCF_025201925.1 of Gopherus flavomarginatus. NCBI lineage: Eukaryota > Metazoa > Chordata > Testudines > Testudinidae > Gopherus > Gopherus flavomarginatus. The sequence continues at coordinate 101,914,653 of NC_066624.1, read as the reverse complement.
AACCCTAATGACAATTCAAGACCAGCTAATTCTCAGAAGCACAGTTTGTTTAATCTGCTGTTATACAATTGCCTTTTTAAAGGCAGAAAGTTTCAATGCAGGAGGTGTTGTGTATGCTGCTGCTAGGGGAAAATTATGATTATTATTAATCATGTTTATTATAGTACTGGCTAATGACCAACCAAGACTAGGGCCCCGTGGTGCTAGGTGCTGTACAAATACACTGTCTATTCAATCCCTCCTACCAAAAAGCTTACAATCTAAATAGACAAGACAGACAAAGGGGAGGGGAAAGGGATAGAACATACAAGCAGAGAGCAATGGCAGCATCCATCACATTAGTTCCATGAAAGTGATGTTTTCGTTTGGTTGTTTGGGGGGGTAGCAATTAGTTTGGAGAGAGCTAAATTGAAAGACGAGAGAAGGGAGGGAAACATAGCAGGCAAGAAGATGGAATGGAGAAGGGTGTGAGGGGCAGGTGCGAAGTGAGACTGGGTTGAAGAGACCATAAGAAAAGGGGATGGGAGAAGGGTCGAGGAAACAGCCAGTCAGCACAGGGCAGAGAAAGTCCAGTCAAAACAGCAGAAATATTGTCAGTGTCGGTTGGACCCTGCATTTGCTGCTTCTGCAGCTGCTCTGCCTGCTCTATCTTTGTCTGGCTCCTCCCTGCAGTTTCTTTCCCCAAGGCCAGATGGTTGGCAGGGATGGGAATGCATGAGTTTTAGTGCCCCAAATTGTGAGTCTTCCCTGCACAGTTTTGGGACCAGAGGCATGCTGTGGGAAAGATAACTCAAGCCTGATTTTTCCAGTCATAATAAGCACCCACAACCGGGGCGGCTCTAGGAATTTTGCCACCCCAAGCAAGACAGGTAGGTTGCCCTCTGCAGCTTGCCTGCTGACGGTCCGCTGGTCCAACGGCTTCGGCAGACCTCCCGCAGGCGTGCCTGGTGGGAGGTCCTCCGAATCCGCGGGACCAGCGGACCCTCCACAGGCAAGCCACGGAGGGCAGCCTGCCTGCCGCCCTCACGGCGCCAACAGAGTGCCCCCCGTGGCTTGCTGCCCCAAGCATGTGCTTGGCGTGCTGGGGCCTGGAGCCGCCCCTGCCCACAATCCCAGCTAAAGTCAAAGGGAGCTGCAGGTTCCCAGACATTCATTTATGGTAAGAAAAAGGTAGCAGATATTATATTTCACATCCTGACTATCCCCAAAACAAAATACCTTTTTTACAGGGGTAGGCAACCTTGGGCACGTGTGCCGAAGGCGGCACACGAGCTCATTTTCAGTGGCACTCAAACTGCCTGGGTCCTGGCCACCGCTCTGGGGGGCTCTGCATTTTAAAATAATTTTAAGTAAAGCTTCTTAAACATTTTAAAAACCTTATTTACTTTACATACAACAATAGTTTAGTTATATATTATAGACTTATACCAACACACAAAACCTTAAATCAGAGTGAATAAATGAAGACTCGGCACACCACTTCTGAAAGGTTGCCGACCCCTGCTTTATTATAATTATTATTCTATATTTGTATTATTGTAGCACTTGGAGCCTTAGTCATGGATCAGGATGCTAAGTGCGGCGTGAGCAACAAAAAGATGGTCCCTGCTCCCAACGAGCTTACAATCTAAGTATAATACAAGCAACAACCAACGGATACAGAACGATGGGAGAATACAAGTTAACCATGAGACTGAATTGGTAAGCATGAGAGGTGGTGGTTTTAGCACAGCAGTGGCCCAGCCATTACCATGTTTTTTATAGGCACCACAAAAAAAGGAGTGTCAGGCGAGTTTTAAGGGACAACAATGAAAGTTAAAATAAAATTATTTATCATTCAGCGCTATTAAAATGCACACACAAAGCTCTGAGATGCCAAATCATTAATAATGACCTTTAGCTTTTACTCATGACAGTGCATTTTAAGGCTGGTTTATCTCTGTTCCAAGATTTAACGTGATATACAAGGAGTGAGTGTAGCAATGTGGGGAAAACTATAAATGGCATGTGACTGGCCCTGTTTTTTCTTATTCATTTCCAGTCCCAAATTCATGGTGTTTTTCCCTTAAGGTTTTTCAAGAAATCAGTATTCAGTCTCATTCTTCATCAGAGTGGAACAGTAGCCAACTCTTACCATGAAACAAAATATAATACAGTAAGAAGCTGAGGCCTGGCACTCCAGAGTCTTTTCCTTCCCCCAGCATGAAAGGGGATGGTGGAAGGGGAGGGGCACTCAAAACCCTGTTTAAATAATATTGGCTCCAAGTGATGTTTGCCCTAGTAGGGGTGGACGAAGGCAATTGACCCCTAGCAATATCCTTACATGAGACAACTGCTTGGAGTGAAGGGCAACATGCCTGAGAAGGGGAAGCAGTGGTAACAGATCAGGCCTCCCTTTGCCCTGCCCGTGCAAAGGGGCAGCAGCAATAGCAGGTCAGGTTTTCATGTATATCATATGATCTCCATGTTAGGGACACAGGGTTATGTGCATCATGGTTAATCTGCCTTACTCTCAGTGGCCGGATCATTCTCTGCTTTAGACGCAAACTAGCACAGGAATGTGAGTTTCTTGGGGTTTTTTTTTTTTTTTTGACCCTCTAAAGCATAGGTCAGGGCAGCTTACGGCTTTTGACTGAATTCATATTTTCATATGTGTAGCTAAACTTTTCCCACTCCCCCCTCCAAAAAAAAACTTCAGAAAAAGGTTAGTCTCCATGCACAGGCCAATACTTTGATGGAATTTGTTGACAAGGCTGCATGCTGGCTCTTCTTCATCTGAGATTTCTGCTCATCTATATGCTAATTCAAACTGGATGTATGCATGGTTCTTCCCAAAGCTTCTGCTCCTAATACCTTTTTAGCACATAATTTAATATTGTAATTTGGGGACTGGCAGTAAAAGTTGGTGCCTTGTGTTGTTTTGCAAATCTATTTATTATTTCCTTGAGGGGAGCTGCATCAAACATTCGCTTCTCAGCTGAAAGGACAGCAAGATCTGTCAATCTGTTCCAGCTTATTGTGCTTCCTAACCATATATGCAAATACCGAAGAGCATAAAATAGCACTTCTAGGTGCAAGTGTCTAACAAAAAACAAGAATAAAAAGAGAGAGAAGAAGATCTGGTACAATTGTATTGGTGAGGTTCTATTTTTCACATTGAAAACTGAACTACTTATCACTGAAATGCCAACATTCACACGTGAAACTCACGCCTTAACATTCTTTGAGATTGTTGACTTAAAGACCTTCACAGGAAAAGAAAAATGAATAGTCACATCTGTGTGAATTGAACCCACTTCAGTTATCATGAATTAATAATTAAATAAATTGGGCAGTCCAGAAATGAAAAGTGTTTTCCAGAGCATGCACACACATATATGGCTATTTGCCATTTAACCTGATTTTGTTTTGGCTGCTAGTGATGCATAAAATAGGAGAAAAATGAATGGATTTTTTTTGTTTTATGGAGTGGATTTTTTATTCTATTATAATTTTAGGTTGTGCTTCCTTTGCACAGATGACCTAGTTTGAAATCATGGCAGAGTAATTCAGTGACCAGGAGGGGTTTTTCAATATTTATTGTTGGTATTATAAACATGATTATATACAGAGGAGCAAAATATTTCAAAGGTTTCTAGTTAATAATTGTTAAAGTAAATCCAACCCCCAATTCCCCTATTTACATGGGCAACTATGCTTTGTGATACCAAAATGGCAACTTGATAGGAATTGGAGGATTGCACCTATGTTTACGTATGTTTAAAGTCTAAGACACACAAGAACTTTCTGTTCCTCTCTAGCAGTTGCATTGCAGTTGAACTCAAAACGCACAGACACTCTTAAATAACACCTGTGATTCCTAGATCTCAAAACACTACCATTATCCCCATTTTATAGATGAATCCCACTCTCTCTCCTGGATCATACTGTCTTAGGTTATAAAGCTTTTTTGTGTGTCTTTTCACAGAGGGACTGCTAGCTGAGTTCCAGATGATCCAAAATATTTAGGCACCTAACTGCTACTGGAATCAATAGGCATTTAAGTACCTTTGCAGATCTGGCCTCGGACTTCTAATATCTTTCTTTTAAGACCTGTTGGAGTTTTTCTTTACTTCAGGGAAATTGAGTCTGTACTCACCAGGGAATTGGTGGGAGGAAGAAATCAGGGGGAGATCTGTGTGTGTTGGATTTGCTAGCCTGATTTTGCATTCCCTCTGGGTGAAGAGGAAAGTGCTTTTGTTTCCAGGACTGGGAACGGAGAGGGGGAGTCACTCTGTTTGGATTCACAGAGCTTGTGTCTGTGTATCTCTCCAGGAGCACCTGGAGGGGGGAAGGGAAAAAGGATTATTTCCCTTTGTTGTGAGACTCAAGGGATTTGGGTCTTGGGGTCCCCAGGGAAGGTTTTTCAGGGGGACCAGAGTGCCCCAAAACACTCTAATTTTTTGGGTGGTGGCAGCAAGTACCAGGTCCAAGCTGGTAACTAAGCTTGGAGGTTTTCATGCTAACCCCCATATTTTGGACGCTAAGGTCCAAATCTGGGACTAGAGTTATGACATAAACCAAAATATTGTCTAATCTTAATGGTAGGAATAAAGCATAACAGATTTTAAAACAACGAACAGTCTACCTGCATGTCTATTTTACCTAGAGACTTACCATCTCCTGGTGGAAGCCTAGAAAGACTTAACTTCTTCAGACTTTCCAATGGGTGTCTCTGTGTGTGTCTGTTTGTTCCCTTAGACAGCTATCCAACCACAGATTTTACTCTGGAACATGAGTCTTTTTACCTGTCCTTTTCATTAGCTGGCTCTCTGCATTGGCTCTGTGAGCAAAACATGTTCTGTAACTTAGCCCTGGTCTACACTGTGGAGTTAGGTCGAATTTAGCCGCGTTAGGTCTATTTAAAAATGACTGCATCCACACAACGAACCCCATTCCATTGACCTACAGGGCTCTTAAAATTGACATCTGTACTCCTCCCCGGCAAGGGGAGTAGCGCTAAAATTGACTTTATTGGGTCAAATTTGGGATAGTGCGGATGCAAATTGATGGTATTGGCCTCCGGGAACTATCCCAGAGTGTTCCATTGTGACCACTCTGGACAGCACTTTGAACTAGCACTAGCCAGGTACACAGAAAAAGCCCCGGGAACTTTTGAATTTCATTTTCTGTTTGGTCGGCGTGACGAACTCAGCAGCACAGGTGACCATGCAGTTCCCCCAGAATCGTAGAGCATTTCTATGCTCCCTCTATCATCTCTGTCCCTGAGGTTATCGTAGATTAGAAGGTGAAAAAAACACACTTTTGATGACATGTTTTCCGAGCTCATGAAGTCCTCCCACGCTGACAGAGCACAGCTTAATGTATGGAGGCATTCACTGGCAGAGGCCAGGAAAGAATTATGTGAGTGCGAAGAGTGGAGGCAGTACGTGATGCTGAGGCTAATGAGGGAGCAAATGGACATGATGAAGTGTCTGTTGAGGGAGCAAATGGACATGATGAAGCATCTGTTGGAGCTGCAGGAAACCCAACAAGAGCCAGGGGTGGCTCTAGGCGTTTTGCTGCCCCAAGCTCAGCAGGCAGGCTGCCTTCGGCAGCTTGCCTGTGGGAGGTCCCCGGTCCCGTGAATTAGGCAGCAGCCTGTGGGAGGTCCACCAAAGCAGTGGGACCAGTGGACCCTCTGCAGGCATGCCACCAAAAGCAGTTTGCCTGCTCCCCTCGCGGCGACTGGCAGAGCACCACCCGCGGCTTGCCGCCCCAAGCGTGCACTTGGCATATTGTGCCTGGAGTCGCCCCTGCAAGAGCACAGACCCCCACTGCATCCACTGTATATAGGGTGACCAGGTGTCCCTATTTTATTAGGACAGTCCAGATATTTGGGGCTTTTTCTTATATAGGCTCCTATTACCCCCCGTCCCGATTTTTCAGCCGTAACTGTATAACTACCTCCCCTCCTCCACATATTCCATATCCTCCTCACCCAAGAACACCAGGGGAAGGCTCCGGGCACCCAGCCACTCCAGAGGATGGCCCAAGCAACAGAAGGCTGTCATTCAAACTGTTTGATAGTTAGTGTGGCTACAATAAGCAATGTGGCCATCTCCTTCCCTCCTCCCCCACCCCACCTGGGCTACCTTGTCTGTTATCACTCTCTTTTTAAAAATTAATTAATAAAGAATGCATCGTTTCAAAACAAGAGCTACTTTATTTCAAAGGGGGGAGGGTGGTTGGCTTACAGGGAATTAAAATCAACAAAGGGGACAGGTTTGCGTCAAGGAGAAACACACACAACTGTCACACCGAAGCCTAGCTAGTCATGAAACTGGTTTTCAAAGCCTCTCTGACGCATGGCATGCCTTGCTGTGCTCCTCTAATAGCCCTGGTGTCTGGCTGCTCAAAATCGGACACCAGGCGATTTGCCTCAACCTCCCACCCCCCCATAAATGTCTCCCCTTTACTCTCACAGATATTATGGAGCACACAGCAAGCAGCAATAGCAATGGGAATGTTTGTTGTGCTGAGGTCTGACCAACAGCTCCAGCAAGCTTTTAAACATCTAAAGGCACGTTCTACCACCATTCTGCATTTGCTCAGCCTACAGTTGAACTGCTCCTTACTACTGTCCAGGCTTCTGAGCTTGTCACTGGCGAGCAGGAGAGCAGAGATGCAGTCGAATTGATAGAGCCGTACACCATGCCCTGGAGGTTGCTAGGAGCCAGGCAGGGAAGATGTTCCCAGAACCTCCAGTCAAGCTACATCTCCAACGAGGACGGTTACCAGTCCTACTGCACCATTTGCTGCCAGCAGCACCCAGGAGGACCAGAGTGGATCCCCTGAGTGTGTCACTGGGGAGCAGAGAGCATAGTTGCAGTCGAAGCGGTGGATGCTGATGATTAGCAATCCTACTGCACCATCTGCAGCGAAGGCAAGGAGCTGCTGCTGTGTAGCAATGCCAGCTTCTGCAGGTGCTTTTGTGTTGAATGCTTGGAGGTCCGGGTAGGACAAGGTACCTCAACCGAGGCAAAAGAGCAAGAGCGCTGGAGCTGTTACATGTGTCAACCACAGAAGTGCTATGGGGTGTTACAGCACTGACAGTACATCGATGATTGCATTGGCTACATGGATCACAGAAGCCCCCTCAGTAGACTTGCCCAAAACAGCAGCAGTGATGCTGAGCTGAGTGGGCTCTATGCTTGCTGTGGTATGGCATCTGCACAGGTAACCCAGGAAAAAAGTGCAAAACAATTGTCTGCTGTTGCTTTCACAGAGGGAGGGGCGACTGACAACATGTACCCAAAACCACCCGCAACAATGATTTTCCCCATCAGGCATTGGGAGCTTAACCCAGAATTCCAATGGGCAGCAGATACTGCGGGAACTGTGGGATAGCTACCCACAGTGCATCGCCCCATAAGTTGATACTAGCCACGGTAATGAAGACATACGCCACTGAGTTAATGCGCTTAGTGTGGACATATGCAATTGACAGTATAAAATCAATTTCTAAAAATTGACTTCTATAAAATCGACCTAATTTTGTAGTGTAGACATACCTGTATCTGGAGCCTCAAGGGAATATCTTTCCAACTAATGGCTTAACATTGTCTCTTGACCACCTTGACCACCATTGTCTCTTGACTGCCTTACTTCTTCTGGTGTATGGCTTCTGATGGCACAAAGAATGAATTGTATGTTGGGTAAGTACAGTGGCTACATCATCAGGAGACATCAAGTGCATCCATCCACCATCAGAATAAGGCAGTCCTTAACCAGCTTGCATGTGATTTGTTACTCAGTTCCACAGGAGCACGGCAGGGATCTCAGGAAGCCCCAACAGTAAAGATGTGAGTTAAACTGCTCTTGACCGCAACGTTTCCTGTTATCACTAAGAAGGATCTTTCAGTTCATGTGGTTGTTCTGAGAAGCATGCAAGAGTTGATCCAGATAAATTAGGGGAGGCAGATCTGAGTTGTCTATCTGCCAAGAAATGCACCATCAATCCACAATATAATCCCACACCACCTGTTGCCACTGTTCCTTAGTAAGAGCATGTCTGACATACTGTCTGAGAAGCTGAACTACTTCAGAAAATGGGCATCCTGATTTTAACCAGCATTTTTAATGTGGCTTTGAAATGAAATTGTGAAGTAAGCTGTCTTGATAGTCGACTAAGATCATTAATGCAACCAGGGCTCTCCCCTCACACCTAATAACAATGGGAGCGATTTTTTCTTGGAGGTGATTCTTTTCAAGCTATTGTTTTGCCTTTCTGAGCATTTTATGCGAGCCCATTTGGTGACACTCCTGCACGGTGGCGGGTTTTAAATAGTGTATGATTCATGTTTATGGAACCCTGGGAGCCATACACACAGAGTTAGTGGAAGAATTTGGCTTTCAGGACAGTCAGAGTAGAATCTGGTACTTCATTCAAAGTGTGTCCATAAACATAAAATTACAGAAAGGCAAAATTGTGATCTACTGTGCACTAATGCTGAACTGAGCTCAAGAAGCTTAATTCATTTTGAATTGGTGTTTTGGCCACTTGAGATTCTCCTCAGAGATTTTAATCTGTATTGAAATGCTTGTAAAATGTCAAGAAGATACAGAACTATAATCATTTTATAAACTTCAACTTACTTTAGTTTTAATTTATTTCTAGCAGCATAAATCTCAAATAAAGCATACATATCATAATGGCACATTACAAATGAAACCAAGCTTGCAATCTCCACAAAATGAAAAGAGCAACATATACCACATTAAATGGTGATAGACACAGAGGAATTTACAGATATTTTGACTACTCTTGCTTTGTCTGAAATCTATATCTACAGTCACTCCCTACTCAGTCACTCAGGAAATTAAACTCAGTTAAGTTATAGTTAAAGTACTACAAAACCATTTCACTGTTACCACTATTAGGGCCTGAGACAATGAGATGCTGAGCATCTTTTACTACAGCAGGAATTGAGGGTACTGAACACCTCACAGAATCAGACCCTTTGTGCCTGTAATGTCATGAAACGACACCTACAATAGAGCGAGGTGAAGAAATCAATATTAAAAAACTCAACTGTCTGGAAAAGTTGAAAAGCTCAAAAAAACTGTTTCCATCCCACTAGTTTAATCTGCCCATATATAGTAAATAGCCTTGTGTAAAGTTTTTATACAAAGATAGTCTTGCAATGGTTTTCTGAAAGTTTGAAGTTCTCATAAAATACTACTAAGTTGATGTGACTTGGATTATAAGTAGATGCACTCTAAACTTATGCCATATACTCAACAAAATCTCTTAATCATGTAAGACTGCATTCCCCCAAATTAAAATTGAATCCCAGTTGAGCCTCTAAATCTCATGTGAACAAACTCTTTCATAGTAGTTTTAATACACCCATTTCTAGCTAAATGGTATACATTGTATACCTAGGTTGAAGAAGAGCTTAATTTGCTTCCATTCTTTTGCAATTATCAAGTGAACTCTTTTGAACCTCCAAAAAGGTTGATTGGGATCAAATCTTTTTTTTTCTTCGATTGCTTATACCTTGTTGGAATGGTCTTGGTTGTTACCATTTTAGGCCTGAGTCCTACGTTGGGAATTGTTAGCATGGATCTCCTGCTTCCTTGATTTCAGTGGGACTCTACATGGCACAGGAGGTCATGCTATCAGAACCTAGTGTGAGACTAGAACCTTAGAGAGACAGAGTCCCTGCCCTAAAGAGCTCACAATCGATCAATGTGTGAGGACAGCACAGAGCATATTGTGGACTCTACCTATTATTATCTACAAATAATAATATAACTAGTTGGAGGCTGAACGCAAAAAACTTTAACTCCTGAGAATGGGAAAATCAAATATTAAGTTGCCAACTAGCATAGCTCTATATGCTAGTGATCAAGTTCCATTTTGACTTCAGTATAGACATATGTAATCTATACAGTACTTGCAGTATAATAGAAAAGATTTATTTTTAAAAGAATACTCATGTTTCCAATGCAATTAATTGCATGACTGTTGCAGTTGGCAATGGTTCTTGTGAAATACCTTGGAGCTCTAGGTTACTGACATATCTAAATTAACATTCTTTATTTAGGTTAAGGAATATTAGAAACTAGAGCTAGAAAGGATTTAGGTAATGTAGTCCATCAGTTTGGTCAATGCAAGATTGTGCCCTATATTTTCTAAAATTTTGTGCACTACAGCTATTCAAAGACTATGTGGCTTCCACCAATTCAGCAGGGAGACTATTCTCTAAACTAATAACATTGTCTTGGAGTTTTACTGAGCCCAGAATGGAGAACTGCCCTTGTAGATCTGATCCCAACCTATTTTCTGGGTAACAATGTTACTGTGGTCACTCACAAAACCACTGCATTTGTGTGCAGTAACTATAATGTCACCTCCGAAGTCATAGATTAAGCACAGGGAAGCTTAGGTAATACCACACGTTCTGTGGTAATATTATTTAATTGCAAGAGAGACCTAAAGCTCCACACTGATTAATAAAATCCACCCCTTTTCTTTCCTATCACTGCAACTGAACTTGCAGCTGCATTGTTGTAGAGGTAATGATGGCCATTTCAATAGGAAAGCAAAGTACCTTACACGGCTAAAAAAATATTTACCCTTCAGATAGTTCTCACAAGTGATTACAGTTGCACATAATCATAGCAAGGCCTGTTGAGCTGTTAACTCAGACATTTTTCAGATGGCATTTTTGTCTTTTATTTGGGAAAAGGGTAAATATAAAAAGAATAGAATGGTTCCTTTATAAATGATATTTGGGTAAGAAACAGCACTGGGATGAAGGAAACTGGGCTAAAATAAAACCAACCAGCAAGATCAATCTTTTGTATTTCAGGATATCGTGATTTGCCAACCAAAAATCCAAGTAGTGTGCCACAAAACACATTTTGACATTGGTTACCATGGAGGCAGTTTCATTGTGGGCAGGGTTTTTGTTTTTCTCTAGTACACTTCAGAAATATGTAGTTGGATCCAAGTTTTTTAAAGAAAATGGTGTACAAGCCAAACTCCCAAGCTTTCAGTTTAATTGTGATTAGCTGTTTCTGAGGTATAGCTACTATAATAAGGATTGTTGGGGTTATGAAGCAATAATGAACAGTACAGGGTGATGGCTATGCTTGTCTTAATAATGATGTTCAATGATAGCATAAGTAACTCTGTATCCTATCTACTCTTAATTATCTATACTCCAGAGGTGTGTACAATATAGAATCATGGAATATCAGGGTTGAAAGGAACCTCAGGAGGTCATCTAGTCCGATCAACTGCTCAATGCAGGATCAATTCCCAGACAGATTTTTGCCCCACTTCCCTAAGTGACACCCCTCGAGAAGTAAGCTCACAACCCTAGGTTTAGCCTGCCAATGCTCAAACCACTGAGCTATCCCTCCCATCTTGCCTAGACTAATCTAAGTGTCAGTGACAGCTTATTCCACCAGTAATATTATTTTCATCACCTTATGGTGAGTAAATATTAAGTCACTTGCCACTTCTTGGTGGATAAGGCATAGTAAATCAAGTGCTATTTAAACATAAATATCACTATAATATCTCTAAAGACCTAAATATCAGTATATAGTGATAAATCAAGTGCTATTTCGACATAAATATCACTATATAATATCTCTATAAACAGACATAAGTCCACCTGCCTTAATTTCAGATGGATTATTGAGATAGCTAACCCAAGAGTGGATGCCGCATTCTTTCTCTGTTGGAATGAACAACTAATTGGAACACATCTGCGAATAAAAAAGTGATGGAATGTTTGCAAAACACTCAGGAACATTCTTTCTTACTGCTCTTCTACTCTAGCAACTATTTTGCACAACTTTCAGGATTTGTTCAAGAGTAAGTTCACTTAACCAATTCGGAAACTCCAAGACTTAACTTCAGATGTGGGCATGCATAAGGGGGAGCAATCAGAGCTGCATGCTCCCCAAATAATCAGTGCGGGGCACAGAACTCCTGCGGCCATGGGGCTGCAGTGGGGGGACAGAACATGCCCCTCCAAAAACAGTGACATCATAAATTCCTGCTTATGCCCCTGGATGTGAATAGTGATTTGGGTGTCTAAATTAATAAGGCTTGATTATTGGGATACCTAAAACGGAACTGATTCTCGGAGGGTGGCTACTAGCACTTCTAAAATGTATCAGGTCCCTTTAATGTGTCTCAGGTAGAATACCCTAAAAAATGAGGCCCCCGCAAACAAATTGCTATCACTTTGGCTACTGTCTTGCAAACCTTTGTTCATATGACTAGCAATTACTCAAGTGAGTAGTGGCATTGAGGTGAGTTGGACTGCTCACAAAAGTATGGTTTTAAAAGACTCAGCCTCATAGGTATTTAATATTTATTTTTATTGCAGTACTCCCAGAGGCTTCAAACAGGGTAAGGGCCCACTTTGTCAGTCAATGTACTGACACCGACTACGGGATAGTCCCTGCTCTGGAGAGGTTACGACATAATTGTTGTTGAGTTATATCCCTCTGAGTCATTTTAAATAGAATCAACTTATTTTTACTGGCCCTGTCTTTAAATTAAAAGTTTCTTCTTACTTCCTTCAGAACTCTCACCGCCTCTCCATCAAGAGATCTTCCCATTTCCTCAGATATTTGACATTCTGTTATTTGCATCTTTAATTAATCTGATTGCTGTGAAATAGTCTTCAAATGAGTCCAGCTATGGTGCATAAAATGCATCAGCTGGATGCTTCTACAAAAATGGTTCATAGTGGAAAATGGGCATATTTTTAAACTGTCAAAAGTTAGTAAAAACTTAAATGAGTCATTTGATCCCCTTCTTACTATCCTCTGCAACCCTCCCTTCTGCCCCACATCACCCTGCAACCTCTACTGCCCTGCTCCCCATTCACCTTTTTTCATGTTTGTGCTGCTCCTCACAGTCCCTGTGTCCTGTCCAGCCCCCTGAATCACAGTATTTTGCCTGTGTGCATGGCTTCAGTCTCATTGAAAACAATGGGCGCTAGCCAACTTTATTAAGGACAGCCTCACTTTCACATGCAGAGACACCTGCAGGCAGAGTTCTGGACCTTGGCCAACTTCTTGATCAGATTTGGAGAACAAAAGATGCAGGATTAGGAGTCTTGGCTTCAGCCCCATTAATGGAGATGGTGGCCATTTGAATAAGGGGAAAGTTGTTTTAATGAGACAAGTAAAAACATCCAAGTCATCATAAAATCATGACACTTGGCAATATTGGGTAAAGTCATCAACTTGCCCGGTTCTTCTCCCACCTCTTAGACTTACTTTCCCAGTGTCATAATTAAGTCACTGTCACAAGGATGTGGGGATGACTGACATGAAAAGCTGAGACGTCATTATATTATTTAAATAAGTAAAACTTTAGGTCTTGGGCCTAAGCAGAAGTTTCTCTACCCCGTTCCTTATCATATGGCAATTTCTTGTGTCCTGTGGTCAAGAGACATCAGCTAATAGTTGCAAGAAATGTACATATTAACCTGGAATCTTCAATGTGTCTTCAAGATCGAGAAGCCAGGCCACTTACTATCAGGTTGTAATACCTAATTGTCCTTTGAAGATAATCAGGATGGTCCCTGAGATGGAGCAAGGGGACACTAATCGCTACAAAAGACTGAAAGGAAGCGGGGGATCTCTCACATGAGCTAAAGACTTTGAGAAGAAGAAGGTGTGAAAATCCTTCTGTAGAACCAGTTGAGGATGTTTGAGTCGTGTGTGTGTGTGTGTGTGTGTGAGAGTGAGGGTTTCTCTCTTTTTGTGTCACTATTTCCCAAATAGACACTAACATGAAGAGACCTTTGGGTTAAATGAGTGTCATTCTAAAGCTGCTACAAGTGTGGGATCCTAGAAATCATTTTGTATCTGTGCAAGACTGCCAGAAAGATAAAGCTGTGGAGCTAAAGAATGAAGGGGAAATAAACTAGACAGATGAAAGCTTGATATGGTCTCTGTGAACAGAGAAACATAACAGGACAGAGAAGCCAAAGGAGGAAGTTACCAGAAAATCATTTTAAAAGCTATATTTCCTTAAAAAGAAGGCAAAGAAAAGCCTTTGCCTTTAACAGACATTTAGCTAAATGACTACAAGAGAAGAGCTTCTCCTCCAACCCTTTCTTTGAAATATTAAGAGAATTTTTTTCCTTACTGTGGTCATTTACAAATTGAGTTAATTACTTATTGTAGTAATTCGCAAGCCAGATAAATTAAACCATTGATTTATTGATTATATTTCAGTTATAACATTAATTTGACTGTTGCATTGTATTATTATAAATTAGGTTAGGAAAGCTATAGTTAAATTAGCTAATGATATATTTTGCTTAAAATCCTGTGTTTTATAACTGCTTGTTTAATCTTTAAGGTACACTCATCTAGTTTATCTCTCAAAATGTCAATGCAGACAAAGTAACCTATGAAGAAGAAGGAAGAAAAAAATTAAAAATAATTCCCAAGGCCATCATATATTTTAATTGATTAAAATAACACCCTACATAATGCCAGAATCCACAGACACAATGAAGCCACACAATAGTATTGAATATGAGATGCATATTTGCAGCTGATCTACTCACAGGGCCGGCCCTAGACGAAATGGCACCCCAGCTGAGGAGCATCTTCAGCGCCCCCTATCCATTTGTTAAATTTTTGAATATCTTATTTCTTATTGCATTTTTGGGCCTATTTCATGATTTGCATGCATGATTTTTCCTTGTCTATAAGACAATAAATTTTCAGACTAGGGTCTATGTCTGTATTTATTCATGCCATATAAAAGCAAATAAAAAATGTTTTCTCTAAGCTTATGGAAACTTTTAAATTTTAAAATAACAGAAATGTACTAACATTAAGAAATTTAACTGTGTGCCAACAATGGACAGACCACTATTAAATAGTGTTAGAGTAGGTGACAGCCTTAGAATGTTAGCCCTAGTCCTTTAGTTCAAAATGTCGCTTTTCTCACCTTTGCCCTCGTAAACTGAAGCATAGCTTCTGCAATGGTCCAGAACATTCTAGTAGGTTTGTGAAAAATGAATCCACATACAGACTACCTGAAACGTGTTATTTCAAACATTCTATTTTCCCTTTTGTCACTAATAACAAAAACAGTATCCCAAGCCCAGTGCCCCCACCACTACTCCCACACATCCCCAGCATGGCAGCCCAGGTAGTTGCCTGCCCCTAAATCCGATCCTGCCTACCAATTAGCTTCCATCACTGGGAAGGACATAGGACTTCAAACTGAAATTTGTTGTGTGCTCATTGAAATCGTGTGTGTAGAGGTGCTCAGGGGCAATATTGATGGCTGCCCTAGAAAGAGCAATAAATCTCTAAAAGCAAGTAAACAATTCACATTTGTACTTACTTCCCTTCATGCTCAACAGAATCATTTACAAAAGCCAAACTAAAGGGACTCATAAATATACAGATCTAGGTCCCCAAAGAGACAGCATTATGGCAAAGGAAATGTATATCTAATCCCAAATGATTGGGTGTTTATGGCTATTCACATCTGAATAGGGTGGTATAAAAATTAGGTAAGGCATGAAATCTTTACAAACAGAGATAATTTTAAAATATTCAGCACCACTCAGGATGGCAGTACAGTAATATTTGCAACAGTAGTGTGGCATAATGAATCATTTTGATTTTCAGGAGCATCCTGGCAGCCGTCTTTTCTCTATGCAGAAACTGGTGTAGGGCATCTTTCGGTTGCTTTACAGAACTACAGCAACATAGCTGGGACTTTATAAAAAGGATGAACTGAGATTGTTCCCTAATGAGTGACTGTTGCTACCTTCTAATATAAAAGGATGAACAAGTCTCACAGAGCTGGCAAGACTATCAAAGGGGAAGCTCGGGGTCAAATATGACAATAAGTTAATGGGCTGATGGGAAAAGTCAACTTATTTTTACACCAAATGGAAAAAGCCCTGCAGGCTAAACAAAATAAATTCCATTTTATTTGAGAGAAGCATCAGAAGTTAGCAGGCATCAAACATTGGTAGGTGCTTTACTGGACTTGAAACAGTTTAGTACCATGTAAGTCACAACCAGCTGATAAATATACCTGGCTACCAGTAGCATAAGGTTAACAACTGATCTCGCTGTTGCAATATAAAGTACCCAGAGGAAATATATATGTATGTGCAAGAGAACTGAACTCTAGGGACCCCTGAGGGATTCTTCTATGTGCTTGCAGCCAGCCAGAAGGCTATCTGAGAAACCAATGAAAATGCTGACTTTTGAATACTGATGGATTGCTATGTTCTCAATGACCTGATAAACTGTACAAAAATCAATTTAAATAACAGGAGAGCAGAAAAGGAAGGTAGGGGAGATCTTTTCGGATTGCAGTTTTTTCTCTCTGGTGCAGTTGTGCAAGTAAAAAATATTTCTTGCTGGTACTGCACTCATGGGAGGGACACGTGGGAGGACAAGTGACCCCCTCCACTCATGTGACCCTCCATGTGACTATTCCCTGCCCCGCCTCCAGCCCAGGGCTCCCATGCGCTCCTTGTCCCCTCTGACATCCCCCTTACCTGCCTAACATTTTACAACTGCAGCTGTCAAATCCTGTTCCCATTGAAATCAAAAGGCGTTTTGCTATTGAGTTCAATAGGAACAGGCTTCGACATTTGGAGAGGAAAGAACAAAATCATTCAAGCAAGGTCTATGTTGTGTATACCATGGGTATCAAAGGCTGCTGACTCATGGAGGAAGTCAGCTGACATCTGAGATCTTTGTCTGCTGCAAGGAAGAAATCAGCAATCAGTGAAGCTAGAACAGTCTCTGTACCTTATCGAACTCATAAGTCCCTCTGTAAGTGTGGACTGATTATTTTCTCTTAAAAGCATGTGGTTTTTTCAGGTACACGCTGATTAACGCAGAAAACCTTTGGGGCTGTTAAACGTTCTCCAAATTCCGTAGAAAATTAAGTTCAGCTATATTTTCCAGTACAGTGATGAAATGGGTGTTTGCATATACAAACATCAACATATTTAACTATGCACTTTCCCCCCAAATATGTAGTATTTCAGTCTGTTTATATGGAATATGGGAGTTGGGTGAGAAGCGATTTCAGCATATATATGACTTATTAAAAGACACATTTTAAGTAGAACGGTATCCTATACTGCATTATGGTATTGTACCCAAATATTACATTTAAATGGGAGATTCAACTTCTTTTATAGGAACAGAATAGACTCCTAAAACTCTTACCACAAAAGTGGTCCATACACATGCAAATAGCCCCGCTGTCTTCAGTGGGATTGGTCAAATGATTAAGGGTTTACAGGATTAGGTGCCAAGTTTGTAAATTGTTCTGGATGAAATTGACAATGCCTGAGCTGTCAGATCAGAAGGAGCTTCACTTGAATAAAGGTGGGCAGATGTGTGATAAGTCTTAGCTCCGTTGCTAAGATGAGGAACATATTTTCAGCAAAGTTCTTGGCAGATTCCTGAGGCAGCTGGTTTAAGGCTGTCAGTGTCCAGCATTATAATCTTCACTTATAGTTCTCTCACTCATGAAGCTGCAAAATGAGGCACTTGTTTTCTTTGTTTTGCTGTTCCAGTTACACTTAACAAAATGCATGTTAGACTAGTTTGGCTGCAAAGAATTCTGTATACACTGGATACTACACCTAGTTCCTGTAAGGCTGCAGAACTGGGCTGACATCAGAATCCAAACATCCTCTGGTCAGTGCAAGCAGAGGCATTCCTCTAATGCTTTGGACTTGATGTGATGCAGTATGGATATCATGGATAATTCAGACAAATGGGAAGAAACAGAATAAAAAACACTGTTTAAACACCTTCTGTCCACCCCTTCTCCCCTTGAGGACTCCTGACCAATTTAACAGCATAATACATATGCTAACAAACTTAAACAAAGCCTTGTTGTTAGCATATGTATTGTGTTGTTAAACCCAGATAAAGAATGAATGCCTTCCCTAGCCCTGTTCTGCTCCTTTAAGGAGCAGAAATCAGCCCCCCCCTCTTTTTTTGGAGGGGAGGAGGGCTATCCCCAAGTCTCTCCAGTACCCTGCTAAAAATCTCTTGCCGGTACTACATACTGGAGAGTACCACCCTACTTGCACTACTGCTCTGGTGGCAAGTTATCTAAGCATCACTTTGCAGCTGTGAATTAGAAAGGCAGAGTTTTCTAGAGAATTTGGCAAGAGCCTTGAAAGCAAAAACCTGAGCCCTCCTGTAGTCAGAACACGGCCACTGTCATAAACTCCAAACATGCTGCATGAGATAAAATATACATAATAAACAAAGATACTCAAACACAGGCTGGCGTAAATAGGCGTAGCTAAATTGTCTGCATAGGGAGAGCATGCTGATTCTTCTTTTGACACAGCTGACAATGAAGTGTTCTTAGCCCATCTGCCCAGTTTAGGAGGGGTCAACAGAACTGCACAGATATAGTTGTACCTGTTACTCAGTCTCAACCATATCTCAGAGCTGTAATTGGCAGCTGCTCTGTCTCACTGCTCTGCCGTCCTTGAAGGATCATTCTTTTTCCTGCTCTTTTTTAAAGATCTATGACAAGCCACCATGGACACAGTGAGGCACTGTGCACTCAAGGGTGGACAGAGCATGCAGCTGGATGTCTCCATTCATCTGGAGTAGACAGTAGTGTCAGCTACCCAAGGGTCTGGAAAAAATAAGCACCTGGCTAAAAAACAGAATTAAACCAAATAAGACAGAGGGGACACTGCAGGTTGGGGGTGAGGTGGAGGGAGGGAGCATTTGAAAGATCTAGGAAAAATCATGACCACTCCCTCTATCAATGGTGTTCATCCAAGTGCGATGTGCAGAATGTGGGAATGATACTATACTCAGAACTTCACATGGATACCTGGGTTGTACCATTAGTCAAAAATATTTTTCCCTAACTCCATTTGACAAGAAGTTCCAATCCTCTTGGATACTGTTATGGTGATTCCTATTTGTGGGCCAGACTTCTGCAAATACCAAGCTATTGAACTGATCATGGGTGCTACATGCAGAGAGCAGTTGGGCCATCACAAAGTAGTCTATGTCTATTCAACAACAGGTGAAAGCATATCATATTGGTTTCCATGCAGTGCACTGGCTTTCCATTTATTACTGGATCTAGTTTAATGCCCTGATCCTCATTCAATGGCCTGGCCTTGGAAGTTCCTTGTTCATGTCCTGCCTCTTAGAGAACAATGCAAGAAACCTTTTTCACAAGCTATCTCCTCAACAAAACTGGTGACATACTGACCAATACATTTTCATCGTTCTCTAGCTGTCTCTTCCTGCAGACTAATAGAATACAACCCCACTGGGGATGGATCAGAGACGCTGTCCTCAGAGGACAACAACAGAACTGTTAATTTTTATCATTGCCATCTGAATACCATAGTGATTGATGCACTAGTGTTAAGCTGGTAGCACTACTAGGTAGATCAATACCAAATTAAACCAGCTGAAATAATCCAAACCAAAAAAGAAACACTAATAATGGAATAATGGAAATTAGAGTCTGAAAAAGGCCCATCGTGCCATTAAAAAGTCAATATTTAGGCACAATTACCATTCAGAGAGATGATATTTCCTATTCTAAGTGCACGATAGAGGAAATAAAAAGAACCGACCATCTCAGGTAGCTCTGTGAACATGGTCACCTTTGTATAAGGATAACCATTGTATAAGGTTGGTAGGCTAACAGAGTTGTTCTCTACTGCTTATAGTCTAGGTCTTCATTTTCAAGGAAAACTTCAACAGTAGATGAAAAATACAATAAAACCAAAGAATGGACTGTCAATAGAAAGCCATTAACAAAAACTACTGGTACTTCATCCCATGGGACTGCACAGTCCTTCTTAAATCAAAGTTAAACTTAAAGCCAATGGGGAAGATGACAATAAGCAAAAATAGATGTGCCATGTCTTTCTGGGAATCTTGCAAAACAGGCAATATTAAGCTACTAGAGGTAAACAGAAGTGCATTAAAAATGAAAATGATAAGATTCCAGTGCTTCAAAGCATCAGGCCACTGAGGGGGGAAAAGGAGACTCTCACTCAGATTTAAAATACATGATCATATAACTAACAGCCATGTATAACAGAGACAACATAAAAGAGATCAAAATGAGACTTTTCTTTGCATCTAATGGGCTTTTTTCTTTTATTTTTAAAGCTTAGGCACATGAAGGAAAAGGCAAATGACATTGAGTTCTCACATGCTTGGAGGAGGTGGTTCACCAGAGTTTTGAAAACTTTTCTGTGCTGAGAATAGTTAAGCAGCGCATTTATCAAAGTAACTCTGAATACAGGTTAGAATCCGTGGAGTTTTCTTCAAACAGAATAGACACTTTTAAGCAGCTAGTGGAATGTGTTGCTTGTCTACATGAAGATTCACTACAAAGCCCAGGAGAACACTGCTGATACCTCCTATCTGAGTGCAGCTGATTAAGCATGTCCTTGATAGAAATTGTCTGTGCAAGTGATTTTTTAGATTCCAGGAACTTAGCCAAGCTAGGGAGTGATTCCACGGGCTATAGGATAAGACAAAGGATAGTTAGCTCTCACAATTTCCTTCAGGTCTAGCTCTTTAAGGGAGACATTTGGCATCCCTTAGGAGGCAAACCATAAAACTTGTTGATTGTTCATCTTTGTCTCCACCACTTTTCTCTCATCTTCTCTTGCATTAGGAGTCTGGTGTTGAAATACAACCTCAGAAAGACAGCAGCTATCCACCACTTTGTATGATTTATCCTGTCCATTTCTCCTTTAGCAAGGCTGATTGCAGATGCAAGCATCAAAGAAATCCTTGTCTTTCTTCTACAGCAGGGGTTCTCAAACTGTGGGTCCGGACCCCAAAGTGGGGCCCAATGCTCATGTTGGGCCTGGGCCCCAGCAAGTCTCAAGCCCAAGCCCCATCACCCAGGGCTAAGGTTAAAAGCCCCCTTGGGCTTCAGCTTCCCCCCCTCCGCCACTGTCCTGGGGCTGGGGGGGGCGGAGCTTGGGTGGACTCGGTCGTCAGTCCCCACTCCTGGGATCGTGTAGTAATTTTTGTTTTCACAAGGAGGTTTGAGAACCACTGTTCTGCAGGAAGAGTAAGGATGCAAAACTAGTGTGCTGCTTCTTTTCCAGCCCTGAACAACCCCCCATTTTTATTAAGGTAGTTTTTTGAGCAAATTGGTGAGAGACTAGCAGTGCAATACTGAGTGTGGGGCCTATTGGGGGACTTGGTGCTTTTGTAGAATATATTTTTTTTAAATATTTTACCCATTTACTATATGTTGATAATGTGCCGCCTGCATCCCAGCCTGTGTCTAAATTCATGAGCTAGGTGTGCTATGTTTTCCAAATAGCACTGACGTGACAGGACTGCTCAGGGATTGTCCAGCATGGTAAATTATATGATAGACTCATCTTGACCAATGTGTCATTGGTTTGCACATAACCACAGGCTCAAAATCCTCTCAGACAATAAGTCTTTTGTATACTCCATAATTCCATAGCCAGTTTACAATGGGTACAAAAGCAAAGCTTTCAGTGATTCAGCAAGAGACTGCCAAGCCATTCAAGTGAGCCTAATCCTGTCATGTTCAGTCTGCTCATAGACCTCTTTCATAGAGTGATGAGACTCACAGTGCAAGAAGCTATATGAAAAAAAACAACTCATTAATTACAGATATTAGAAAAAGCATCCTTGTTCTCTAAAGATACTGTGCATATGGAAAAGGCAATATACTCTGTTCATTCACTTTGACAATCATTTAGAGTCATCACAGAGGCTCATGTATTACAAATTATCTTTGCCTTAACAACAGATCTCCAGTGGCATCCATTTAGGTTTCATTGTTAATCCCTTTCTCGTGCTACGTAATACATACTTCTGTGAGTAGTCTCCTCAGCTTCAATGGGACTATGCCTTTGAGAAGCTGAACAGTTTGAATAAGGGTTTCAGGATCTGGCCCCTTAATGACTAGAAAAAAATTTATTATCACCCTATAGATCGTCAGTATTTATATCACATTGAGGGTAGGACCCTTTAATTTTTTTAAAACTGTATAGTCTTCGAGGTTTGTGGTTCACATGAACCACATGGCTACCAAGGTTCATGCTGTAATTTCCCGTAAACGGCCTTATAGCTTCATTTCAGATCTACACGTCCACAGTTTCACTAATAATAGCACCACCTATTATTTTATATGTGTGTGTGTGTGTGTGTGTGTGTGTGTGTGTGTGCACTGATAGTACCACTGATGATTAATGCTGCCTGACACATCCCATTATAAGACTCTGCTTTTAATTGCTTAAAACTTGGTCAAGGTTTACCATTTGAAATTTTCCATGCAAGGCATCTGTCTCAAGCTGAATTTTTTTTTGGAAAATTTCAGCCATTTCTGAGAACAAAGCAAGGGGAAAATACATTATTTTGTCCATGTTAACAAATTCTGTTATGACTGTTTCTTTCTAGTGCCCCCATTCTTTGTTGGGCCGGGTCTTGACATTTAACAGGGTGGTGGGCTTTGTATGAGGGATGTGCCTTTTGCCATCCCCATGAAAATTGCCTTAAATTTGTCCACATTATAAGCCTTTGAAAAACTGCAATTCAGACATGCTCAGGAGAGACTGCTTAGATTTTTAGCAGCTAACTTCCCAGAAGATTTTATCTGCATGTGACACGCTCCCATGAAGGACTGGGTAAGACTTCCCTTGCAGTTGGAACCTTGAGCTCCTGTGGGCTGTGCTGTGGTCCAGGCACCTGAACTGAGGCCAGAGAGATTATCTTGCATTTTCTTTCACTCACATCCCTCAAACCCTCCACTTGGTCCAGTCAGCATGACAAAGAAAGTTGCCTGATTGAAAGCAGAGGAGACAAGAGCTGGATCTAGGAGGAATGTATGTGTGGAGGACAGATTGGGGAAAACAGCCTGAAGTAGATGGGGAGGCTGGGACTGGAGACTGGCAGGGGAGGGAAACAGAAGGTGAGATGCAGCTGGATTCGGGATGTAGCCTGGGACTGGCTGGGAAAGTACAGGAGCTGGGGATGGAGACTGGGGTGAGCTAGGCAAGGAAGCTGGGATCTGGGAGGAAACTGGGACTAGTAGTCAGGAAGGGAAATGCAGGGCCGCCCAGGGGATTCAGGGGGTCTGGGGTCTGTGGCGGCGGGGGGCCCCCCGCTTCAGCAGTAATTTGGCGGCGGGGGGTCCTTCCGCTCTAAGACCCGCTGCCAAAGTGCCCCGAAGACCCAGGGCAGGGGCCCCCCGCTGCCGAAAACCCAGAGCGGAAGAATCTCCAGGGGCCCAGGGCCCCTGGAGCGAGTGAAGGACCCCACTCCAGGGGCTCCTAAAAACTCTCATGGGGGCCCTTGTGGGGCCCAGGGCCTGGGGCGAATTGCCCCGCTTGCCCCCCCCACCCCCGCCCCATGCAGCCCTGGGGAAATGGGAAAGGTGACTAGGAACCAGTAGATGAGATCAGATGAGCAGCTGTGGTTGGGGGGGGGGGGGGAGACACTGGGAGTGGCTGGGCAAGGAGATTGGTACTAAGAACAAGTGGTGAAGAAAGTGTTGGGGGATGGGAGAGAGACACGACCAGGAGCCAACCTGCAGTGGGAGAGTATTAAGATTGGCTCAGCAAAAATACAAATAAAGAGCCTGAAGAAACACTAAGATTGGCTAAGAACCCCAGGGTGGGAGACTGCAACTGGGAGCCAGTTGAGGTGGAGAACATGGGCAATGGGAGTGACTAGAGGCCAAGATGGGGGAGGCAAACAGATTAGATGAGGAATGTGTGTGGGGAATTGCCTCTTGCTGGACAAAGAGACTGGAGACAAGGAGTTTGGTGGTAGAACTGGGAATAGCTGGGCAAGGAGATTGGGACTGGATTGAGAACCCCGAGGAGTGAGACTGTACCAGTGAGGAGACACTTTCTAAATGAAAATTTCTGGTTTCCTAGTTTGAAACAACTTTTCATTTTCAAATTTGATCAAATTATAATAAAAAATGATTGAAACATTTTGAAATTATTGAAACAAAATGTTTCTATTGACCAGAACCAATTTTTTTTTCAGTTTTGCAGTTTCACAAACTTTTTGAGATTTCAATTTTTTTTTTAACCCTCATTCAGGATAGGATTTTTTTTTCAAAGTATCAGACTCTTTCCTAGAGTGGAAAAGACATTTTTCCAGCCACCTATCTTCCATAGGAATGTTAGACTGCACTGGGCTGTCTAGCGAGCCAATAACTTTGTTTGATGCTGTTTTAATACTCTGTGGTCAAACTCCATTAAAAGCGGCATCACCAAATTTAAAGTGTTTCATACCAACTCTGTTTTTGCTACAGTAGTAATATTATTACAGTTCTGTGTAACAGATGCACTGCAATTATCCCTAATGCATGTCCCTTTAAGTGCTTGTTAATTTGATGAAACTACTTTGAAAGGCATGATTTAAGCTTCTGCAGCAACTTGAAGATTGGATTTTTTTGATCAAAGGCATAGCTCTAAAATGTGGGACAAGGTGATCTTTGGAATAACTGAAGTCAGTATCATTACACCATGGCTGAATCTGGCCCAATGAGTTTCTTCTTTGAGATGATCATTTAGACTGTCTACAATAATATTGGCTATTTTCCTTAAATGTAACATTTTTAGAAATTAATTGGGTTGTGCTCAGTAAATCCCCTGTATTCACATGATTTAAAACACTAGCTTAGTAACTCTAATGTGATCTAAGGATCACGTAGCCCTGTGCCATTTAAGTCAAGAGGTTTAAATGTTTTGATGAAAGTTCAAAATGTTGAGGCAAGGCTTAAACCTGCTCCCATCAAAACCAGTGAAGGTCCCAAGGGTGCAGTGAAGGAGCAGATCAGTTCTGCAAACAGTTCTTTTTGTCGTGTGGTTAATCTAGCCAAAGGTAAAAGCCTACAATCTTCACCAATATGAGCAACCCTTACTCAGATGAGCGTTGCCATTTATTTCAATGGGGATATTCATGTGAGTCAGTGTTGGAGGGTCTGGCCCACTGAGCGTGAATGGGCCAGATTCTCCGTTTGTGTAAATCAGGCTATCTTCATTGACCTCACTGGAACTACACTGATTTATACCACTTGAGGCTTTAGTCCAGTATTTCTGTTATGGCCTTATATTGCACAGTGCCTGCTGTTCCATATATAAGTTGATTCAGTTCTTCAAGCCTTGCAGACTCAAAACTCCTGTTGATTTCAGTGGTAGTTTCTGGACGTACAACAAATTTGCAAGGTCAGGTCCAATTAGAGCTGATTGAAAAATGGAAAAACAATTGTGTAAAAAAAATGTGTTTCCATTTTGCAGAGTTCAAAAGGATTTCTTTTGTGCTCTCCCCTCTCCAACCTCCCATTTTTTTGGAAATAATTCAAATGTTTTGAGTTTTGGGGGGTTTTGCTACACAAACACTCCCCCCCCTTTTACATTTGTTCCTTTTGCGGAGCTGAAACTTTTCAAAAACTTGAGGCAGTTTGGAAGAGCTATGGCGTGACAAAAATAAAAAAATAAAAAAGACAAAAATGGTTAAAACACCCTGGACATCATTTATTCTAGTGCACTAAGTGACAGAAAGGAATGACGGCAGAAGGGAGGGAAAACAAAACAATGAATCAAAATTTTGAGGGTTTTAGGTTTAATGAAAACCCAGAAAACTTCAAAAAAGGGACAGCTCTTCACAAAAAATATTCAGCTGAGGGAAAAAAATCATTGTGTATTGAAAAAAAAATGGTTTATATTTTTCATTTGAAGCAGCTCTGTATCCATTATATTCTTATAGGGCTAAAGATGAACTAGTAGAAAAACCTAAAGCAGAGTTAATATGGAGTGCTTAGACGAAGCATGTCTAGAGGAGGGAAAAAGCAATGTGATAAAGCTTTGCTAATTCTAAAGGTGCAATTATCTCACTTTGAGAAAAAGGATTATCTTAACATATATTGATACTGTCTTGAGGCTACAGCCATAGCTGCTGCAGAAGTTAGCCTAACAAAGGAAAATCTAGGAAGAAGAAAAAATAAATGCAAAACAGCATTGGGTGTATTATTTGGTTTGGCTCCAACGAAATTGTTTAATTATGAGCAAATATTTTAATGTTCAGGGATTTTTCAAAACATATTGTGCACAGAGAAAAAAAAGAAATGCAAGGAAACATCTAAGCACCAAAGTTTTTCTGAATGGAAGAGGAAAAATAGAAGAACCAAAAGGAAAATGCTCAAGAAAATTCGCAATTTTTTGTCTTTGAGATAATCTTTTAAATAGGTGGAATTGGAATGGTATCTTCTCTGTCATGGTCTTTCTTTGAGTGTTTTTATGTTTGTCTTGTGAGTCAGTCATATTATAGTCACACTGCTGTTTGCTATTGCTCTCATAATATGAGAATTCTTGTTTTACAACTAATAGGGGACATAAAGTACCTGGGTGTAAGCTGGCATAGATTTGATCTCCTCTGTGAAGGCTTTTGAGATAAAAGTGCTATATAAGAGTTAGGTATCATTAATTATCACAATTAGTATTTATTATTTTATTGTTCAGTTCACATCAGCTGAGGATCTGACCCAAAATTTATAGAGAAATGATGTTATATAGAGGCACAGACGGAATTGATGGGAGAGCATCAGCCGTCAACTTACCGCAGTGATGACACCATGGTAAGCACATCTAAGTACATCAACTTCAGCTACATTATTCATGTAGCTGAAGTTGTGCAGCTTGGATCTATCCCCCACCAAGTGTAGACCAGGCCTCAGTCAGGGTTACATATAGTAAAAATTATGGACAGGTCACGGGCCGTGAATTTTTGTTTATTGCCGGTGACCTGTCTATGACTTTTACTAAAAATACCCGTGACTAAATCTTAGCCTTAATTTAGACCCATAACACGCCAGTGACCATTATCACCCCCATTTTGCAGATGAGGAAACTGAAGCATGGAGAGAGTGAACCCCCAATTCAGAAAAGGAATTTAAGCACATTCTTAAATTAAAGCATGTGCTCAAGTCCTTTGTTGAACGGGGGACTTGAGCAGGGACACAGGAAATTTGAGGCAGAAGCAAGAACAAAACTTAGTCTCCTGTCTTCCAGTCATGTAATGTTCTTGAGCGGCAAGAAATTAGGATAGAACCTAACCCAGCAATCCTTGCTCATGTGAGTAATCCTGAGGCTATGTGAGCAGCCCTTCTTGTCATCAATGGGACCAAGTAAGGATTACTCATTTGAGTAAAGCCTACCTAAAACTGGATTCTTCCTGCTCAAGAGGTCATCACAGCAATTTTACAAGGAGCAGTCAAACTAAAAGTGAGCTAAGCTTTCAGAAAATATGTCTGTGATTTACGAGGCTCATCCCTAAGAGATCTATGAACTTGCAGATAGAAAAGACTTTTTTTAACTCAAGATTTTTTTTCTTTTTGAGAATTAGATGAGATTTTTCACAACTCCCAAGGATTTAGATGATTGTATGCCAATAAGTATAAATGAAATAGCTTCTGCAGCCATCCACAAGTGAATTTATGCATCTGTTTTGTTTGCACAGAGCCACTCTGTTACTGTATACCAAAAAGCAGTTACATTTTTCAAAGAAAATTTAGTGTTCCTTATGCCCAGCTGACTAATGGGACTGAAGTTATGAAAAATAGCATATTCATTGTCACTCTAATGTGAAACTAATAATAATGCTTTAGCACTTAGATAGAGGTTTATACACAAAATCTAATTAAGCCTCAGTGAAGTTTAGTAGGTAGCTATTAGAGATGGGTGAATAATTTGCAGTGAATAGTTAATTGGATAAAATTTGCTTTTTATTTTGCTTATAAATTATCTTCAAACAATGGTCAACAGTTACAATTTTCACAGTGTTGTTCATTAATCCCCAAATAACAGTTTATGGCCAGCATTTAAAATCTGAGTTATGGTTAGTTTGGATTAGCCACCTAGGTTGCACTGTACATTTCTGATCTCTTATTGGAAGACCGTGATGCTTAGAAGCAAGTTTCATGTGCAAATACTTGTATATACCAATTTAAAATTCACCCTCCATGAATATTTTCTAATAACCAGTTAAAATTTGCTGGGTCTGTGAAATTTCCTGCCAGCAAACTCATCCAGTATAATATGTGCAGCAAGCAAACACAAAGGAGATTAAAGCACTCTTTGAAAATTCAAACTAATATTTACAGGGAAAATATCACATATTCAGCAAAAGACAACAACATTTTGCTACTTTAAAGATGGAGAATCCAAGACAGAGTATTTAAGTGACATGCATTGGTCACAGGGCAGAGACATGTCAGAGTCAGGATTAGAACTCAGAAATTCCTTATTTCTAGTCCTCTTGCTGAAACCACTAAGAAAAGCTCCTCTCTACTAGATGCCTGAGGATGATAGACACCCAGTTATTCTTGTATTATTTTTCCATGCAGTTAATGTAGTGTTATTTGTATATAGACTAAACAATCCTCTGCAGACAGGCACAATTTTTCAGACGCAGTCATATTGCTTGTCATTAATAGTACATCTCTAAAATACAAATACATTTGATCACAGTTAGGGTTAGCCTATGTTGTATCTCTTGAAAAGTAAGGAAATCACTATATTTGAAGCACTTTTGCCTATATTAATGCCTACTCCACACCAAAATAGTTCAGGTCATGTCGTGTGCGCATCTGTCAAATTGTATACAAGACCCACAGGAGAAACATCATACACTGATGTAAACAGAAAAATATCAGCCTATGGTGTACAATATACCAAGGAATAAAAAAAGCTACACATGCGTATACGTACACATAAAATGCTGAGCTGCATCTCAGCTATATAGAGTCCCATCGCCGTTCACTTGTTCTCACTGGGCACATTAAACTGTTGAACCTTTGCCAGTTCTAGCAAGATCACAAATATCCTGATCTTCTCCAGTATGGCCAATGCCTGTTGATATATTTACATGTAAGAGATGCTATAGCATGTCCCAGCAATGCAAAACACACTACAACGTGCAGCTTCAGAACACATTGATTAGATTGGATTGTGTCTTTAAAGGCTCAAGCCTACGTTGCGGGGACGGGGGCCAGTGAAGCATTGTGCGTGAAATTGATTCTGGCATAATTCCACCCAAAGCTTGCATGCAATCTGTCCTACACCTGGCTATTTTCACTGGTATGGAGGAGAGAAAGGTCGTAAGTACAGCTGGAAAAAATTTTATTTGACAAAATATGCAGTTTTGGTTGACCCAGTTCACAAATTTGACATGAATAATTTTGGCTATTTGCAAAACAGCCAGAGGAGAGGGAGAAGGTGATGGTGGTTCTAGTGGTGGTGCTGCCCCTTCCCCCTTATAACCTTTAGCCCTATGGTTAGGGTACTCACCTGGAGTCTGAGATCCAAAAAAAACCCTCACTTTTGTACAAACTCAAAATAGTGCTTCAACTATGGCTTTAGGTAGCTGACATTATGAGAAAATCATCAAACAGGAAGGGACCTTGAGAGGTCATCTAGCCCAGTCCCCTGCACGCAAGGCAGGACTAAGTATTATCTAGACCACCAAAATGTTGGCCTAGTGACTTGCTCAAGGTCACACAGTAGGACAGAGGAAAAACTAGAATTAAAATGTAGCAGTTCATGACTCCTCAGTTCCATGTTCATTCCACTAGGCTGTGTTGCTCATGTACAAACAGGCGCTTGCTTGCTCATGTAATTCACATTTGTGCATGAAAATGGAAACATGTCCCTCATCCATCTGAGGTCTTACAGCACCACTATAGTATCTGAATACCTAGTTTCTCCCTGTTTTATATAGGTACATTAGTGTTTGCAAGTGCACAAATGTTTCAGAGCTTTGAAAATCTAGTTTGACCCATCCCTCAGATGCAGTTATACTATAGCATTGCAATGACATTCTCATATACACAGCTGTAGTGAGCACATCAGGATTATCATCTCTCCCTCACCCCCTCCTTACCCCTGTCAGCAATCCCCTCCCCCGAGCCATGATCGGGAGCGTGGGACACAGATAGGGGTAAGGGGGCAAAGGCTGGGGGTGTGGCTGGATGGTGGAACTGGGACCGGACCTGTGGTCAGTATGCAGCCACTAATGATTTTGCAGACTTTGAAATATACTAGTTGCTTGATTAGCTGTGGTTCCAGTACAGGACTCTCCAGTGAGAAAGATTATTTTCTTAGCTCACTGCTTTGCTTTTATTGCCTGTCCTTATGTTTCTGTGAATTTTTTTTATCTCCTTCATGCTGATGACAAGCCTTGGCAGTGGCACTGAATGTAACTCCAGTAAGTCATTTTGTGAGTTAAATAAAAAAGTTCAGGCCTCAAACCTTCGGCCTCTTCTCCTTTGCTTACCAGGCAGCTTGTTGTTCTTTGTTTGTTCACACTCCTATTGGTGCCCCCTGCAGACTGGGGCATATACCAGTCCTTGCATCAGTTTTTCTTTGAGCTGCTTACCCATTCAATCTGGGCAGCATAATAGGAGTGGTGTTATGCATAATGCATTGAACTAGGCCCTGGGGTGAAAGCATTAATCATATTGATCTGCTCACACAGGGAGTCTCTGCCAAAAGCACTTTAATTTTATGTAGAACAGAAATTCACAATGGCAGTGATAGCTGTCTCAGGCAAGTTTAGAGCCATGTATTTGAAAATCAAAAACCACAGACTTAGCTAGGGAAGGGCTAAGGCAAAGGTGTCCCATTCATTTTATTCCATCCCCTGAGGTCTTCACCAGCTCCTCCTCCCCATACTGGGATGCACTTCTGCCCTCACCAGCTTCTCTGTGTCTTTTCCCTGGGACGGTCCCGCCTCCCATTCACTCCTCTGGTAATTCCATTTCTCGCTCTCCGCCTACTGCATTGTGCATTCTTCATCCGGGTCAGGTTAAATGGACTCTTCCTGTTGCCCATGCTGGCAAGACTATCTCCTGCATCAGTTATTCCCACAGGCCCAGACACCACCTACTCTGTTTGGCAAAGCTTTTTAATGAGCTCTTCCCCCCACCCCCCAACCCTCACCCTGTGATTAATGGGGCCTGGCTGATGGGCAGGTGAAATGGGAATTGCCAGGTCACCTGCGCTGCTTCCCGCAGCTTTCGTTGGCTGGAAACAGCAAACGGCGGCCGCTGGGTGCTGCGGGCGGCCATGGAAATGTAAACAAACTGTTTGGCGGCCCACAGGCACAGGTTGCCCACCACTGGTCCACTTTCACGGCAGAATGGACAAGTGGTCAGGGCACTTAGCTGGGACATGGGAGACCCAGGTATAAGTCCTCTGCTCAATTCAGAGTGGGAACCTAAACCAGGGTCGCCCACTTCCCAGGTAAGTGCCTTGACCACTGGGCTATTGGCTATGTTGGGTGGAACTTTGACTCTAGTTTTGAACAGAAGGTCCATCCTTGACCTGAGAAACCTTTCCTGGCAAAAATAAAACAAAACAAACCCACTTCACTGAAAGACTTCTGACAAGCTGTAGTCTGACCCCTTAGTTCAGAGCACCCTTAAAACTGCAGCCCTGCCACCAAAGAAGAAAGAAACACAACATTGCAATAAACCTGCCTATTTGAAAAGTTAGCTGCAATGGAGCAAGTCCAGAGAAAGCTACTCCGATAAAATAACATCAGTCCCTCATGTATAAACCTGTTTGACCCTAAATGTCTCAGCTAACGAAATCAATCTCTATTGCTCAGATGGGTCTGTTGTCCATCAAGATCCTGAGCAGCAAATAGCAATGAACTCAAGTTGGAAGAGACCAGTTAGTGTTTGAATGTGTGAGGAGCTCCCTGTATTTCTCGCCCATCAATCACACTGGGTCAAATTCCTCCTAGGTGCAACTACACAGACTTCAGTGAAGCCGGTGGAATTACCCTGGGATCAGGGCCCACAATATTTTGGCACCTGAGGTGGGGAGCTCAAATGATGCCCCCATGCCCCCTCACCTGGGCCAAAACTTTGAAAGGTCTCAATTCTGCCTTCTTCCTGTTCTGCGCCTCTCCTGATACTGCTCTGCTACCTACTCCAATAAAGGAGAACTAACAACTTAAAATGCCTTGTTCAAAAATTTTAAGTAACACTT
This sequence comes from Gopherus flavomarginatus, assembly GCF_025201925.1. NCBI lineage: Eukaryota > Metazoa > Chordata > Testudines > Testudinidae > Gopherus > Gopherus flavomarginatus. The sequence continues at coordinate 101,882,554 of NC_066624.1, read as the reverse complement.
CACTTTCAAACTCCCGAACAGCAAATGTAACTTTTCTTGTCTGCACAATAAACACTAGCATTTTTATCTGAATAATCAAAGTGGTGCTTTCCGTGCCTTCTGTGTTGCAAAGATTTGAACTGCTTCCTAAAGGTCCACAGCCTGGGCCAGCTCATGTTCTATTGAGATGGTTGCAAGGCTGACCAGCATCTCCTGTGTCATTGTGGAGCGTAGATGTGTTTTTATTAACTTCAGCTTGGAGAAGCTGCGTTCTCCACTGGCAACTGTTACAGGAAGTGTTAGAAGTATGCACAGAGCAACAAAAGCATTTGGAAAGAGGATGGCCATCTTATTTGTGCATATATATTCCAGAACAGCCTTTGGAGTCGATCCTGCTGAAATGTGTCTTGAAAGGGCTTTCAGTTCATCACCTAAATCACTCACATCAGTATCGCACATGTCATCATGTGTCACTGTCTCTAGTGCCCTGCATTGCTGGTGTAGGTCTTCTTCAGGTAGAGTGAGGAGTTTTGGAATATCATACAATATCCCAAATATACTGCTGTTCCTTGAGCTGCAGGAAACGTTCTTCAACTGACTATATTGCACAATCTAGCAACTGGTTACAGAATTCAACTTTGAATTGTTGGTTGGGGTCTCTCATGGGATTATCCCGTGCCCAGGACCGGTGCCAGTGTTTTTGGCGCCCTAGGCACATGGCCATTTCGCTGCCTCGCGCGCTGCTTCCGCCTCTCCGGTGGACCTGCCGCAGGCGTTCCTGCGGCAGGTCCACCGGAGCCGCAGGACCAGCAGACCCTCCACAGGCATGCCTGCGGCAGGTCAACCGGAGCCGCCTGCTGCCTCCCCGGCAAAATGCCGCCCCCCAGTAATCCTGGCGCCCTAGGCAATTGCCTAGATCGCCTAAATGGAAACGCCGGCCCTGCCCATGCCTCATAATCAAACTGTCTTCTTCTTCGGTGACTCTTGTATTCTTGAATCAGTGAGAAAATAGCTTCAGTGTGAAGTTCCTCTGCCAACTTCTGTGCATTCTTCAAAACGTTTTGAAATCCCTTATCTGACCAGTAAGACTGTAGGTATGACTTTGCTTTGTCCAGTTGTTCCATTGCTTCAGAAATATCATGGTCAACGCCTTGGAGTCTCCTGCTTACAAGATTTATTTCAAACAGTATGTCATGCCACATCACTAAGCCACACAGAAATTTGAAGTTATGTATGTTTCTCATTATCCCATTTCCCTCTGCCACCGTTCTCCCAGAAACAATTCTGTCATAGCATTATCCTCCATAATGGCAACTATGGCATCTTCCCAATTTGGTGTTTGATAGGCTTTATAGCCTCCACTTGACTTTCCCATCATGTGGTACTCAGTGGTTTCAGTGTCAGAGAGGATGCCCCCAGATGTTGCTTCAACATTTGCCATCAACGAGCTGATGCAGAGAAAAAAAACATTGTCATAAACAGATAGTCAAGGGTTAATAGACCAGAAGTACTTCATGTCTCTTTTGCCTGTAAAGGGTTAAGTTCCGTGAGCCTGGCTGTCACCTGACTAGAGGACCAATCAGGGGACAGGATACTTTCAAATCTTGAGGGAGGGAAGTTTGTGTGTGTGTGTGCTGTTAGTGTTTGGTTGTTGTTCACTCTGGGGGCTAAGAGGGACCAGACGTGCAACCAGGTTTCTCTCCAATTTCTCCAATACCGGCTCTTATAAGTTCAGACTAGTGAGTACTAGGTAGATAAGGTGAGTTAGGCTTATGGTTGTTTCCTTTATTTGCAAATGTGTATTTGGCTGGAAGAAGTTCAAATTTGTATTTTGCTGAAAGGATTTTAATTTGTACTTGTATACTTAGGCTGGGAGGGTATTCCTAGTGTCTATAGCTGAAAGACCCTGTAACTTATTCCATCTTAAATTTCAAAGATAATTTTTACTGTTTTTTCTTTCTTTAATTAAAAGCTTTTCTTGTTTAAGAACCTGATTGTTTTTTTTATTCTGGTGAGACCCCAGGGGACTGGGTCTGGATCCACCAGGGAATTGGTGTGGAGAAAGGAGGGAAGGGGGAAAGAAAGGTTAATTTCTCTCTGTGTTAGGATTACTTTCTCTCTCAGGGAGAGTCTGGGAGGGAGAGAGAGAAGGAGGGGGAAGGTGAATTTTCCTCTCTGTTTTAAGATTCAAGGAATTTGAATCACAGTAATCTTCCAGGGTACCCAGGGAGGGGAAGTCTGGGAGAGGCAACGGTGAGGCAAAGGGTTTACTTTCCTTGTGTTAAGATCCAGAGGGTCTGGGCCTTGGGGGTCCCCGGGCAAGGTTTTTGGGGGGACCAGAGTGTACCAGGCACTGGAATTCCTGGTTGGTGGCAGCGCTACAAGTACTAAGCTGGTAATTGAGCTTAGAGGAATTCATGCTGGTACCCCATCTTTTGGACACTAAGGTTCAGAGTGGGGAATTATACCATGACAAACACAGATGTTTTGAATTACATTAAAAAATTCAGCAGCCTCACTAGACTCTGATACTGCATCACTGACCACCAAGTTCAATGAATGAGAACTGCATGGGACAAAAAAAGCTCGAGGGTTTAACTCTCGGATCCATCTCTGCACTCCTCTGTTCTTTCCTCTCATGTTGGCACCATTATCATAGCCCTGACCTCTCGTCAGTTATCGCAATTCCCATATCTTCCAGCTTTTTAAGAAGCACATTTGTCATACCAGCTCCTGTAGTATCATCAATGTCAATACATTCTTGAAAATGATCTCTGACATTCACCATTGCAGGGACATTTTCACTAGGTTCTGTTGTTTTTACAAAACACACCATTAAAGTCATTTGTTCCGTATGGCTGATGTCAGGTGTGCAATCCAGAATAACAGAGTAATATCTTGCTGACTTCAGATCTGCCACAATCTTCTGTTTGACTTTTGTTGCCAGTAACTGTAGGAACTCATTTTGAATTGTTTTTCCAAGGTAGTGGTGTGTGTACATTTCTTGGATGGTGACTCTTAGATGCTCCTGGAGTACAGCATCAAACTCAGCCATCAGCTCCACAATTTTAAGGAAGTTTTCATTGTTTGGCACATACAGCTGATCTGAAGTGCCACAGAATTCTCACAATGACAATGAACCTTTTTAGAACATTTTGCCAGTAAAAAGTCTCTGATGCAATCTTCTCTTGATGCTGATCATCTATGGTGGCCTTTAACCTTAGTCTCATTTCAAGCTCTTTCCACCTATGGAATGCTCTCTGATGATTTGCTGCCTTCTCACGGCATGCTAGATTTCTAGCCAGATTTTTCCAGTTCTTTGTTCCTGTAGAACCCAATGTGGCTGAAACATTAGACTGGAAGAGTTTGCAACAAAAACAGTATGCAGCATTCTGGGTTTTTGATTACATAAGCAATGGCCTCTCCACTTTGTCACCATTGGAGATTTCACGCCAGTAATGTGTTGGATGGAAACTTCGATTTTCATTGTCTTTGGGGAACATGACATTTTTCACTTGCTGTGGCCCATGCAGCACAAGGAAGTCCCTCAGGCTATTGCTCAAGTGGATCCATAGTCCTGAATCATCTAGACTTAAGGAACTAAATTCATCAGCAGCTGTTTCTTGCGTCTCCACCACACTCTTCTCTGATCTACACTTTTCTTCAGGAATGTGCATGGCTACATCCATTTGAGATGGAGATATTGATGCTGCAGTAGCTGCCAGGTCATCTGCACTCTGATTAACTGGAAGATCAGGTATCTCCTCACCACTCACATTCTCACTGGGGCCGGAAGGCTCAATGTGAACATTTGTGTCTATGTATCTCAGGAGAGCTCCTTCCTGCTTAGATAGAAATACTTCCTTTGCTTGCTTTCTTTTTCTGAATGCTGCCCCAAGGGGTGTTTTCTTCTTTCACTCATGACTGCTGTTCTGTGCCAGCTATAGTGGCTCTCAACACTCAATTGAAGGGGACAAATAAGCAGGCTGGTAGCAGGGCCTGAGTGAGGGAAGAAATCAGCATCTTAAGGGCCTAACTGGCTCCTACTATTTCAGTTAACTGCCTGTTCTCCTCAAGTGGGTTCAGGGAAACAGCAGGAAACAGGAAGCTTCCTGAGAAGCTGGTGTTACTCAGTCCAGGCTCCTGGGCGTGCTAGAGAGGTACATAAGAGACTCCTCCTCCTCCTCCTCCTCCTCTCTCTTCCTGCAGCTCCTGCTGCTTTCTGTTATTCCCTCTCACCTTTTCTTCTGCCTGCCTGTTATGTCTCTTGTGCCCTCCTTCCTCCAGCACAGCATCTAGAGCAGAGAGAATATATATGCACAGCAGCAGGCACAATTTTCTACACTCTGGGTCCTAGTGGCACCCCTGCCCCCCCACAGACTGGCACCTGAGGCGGCTGCCTCAGTTCGCCTCATGGTAAGGCCAGCCCTGCCTGGGAAGAATTTGGCTCATTAAGATTAACAAAGAAGGAAAGTGCCTGTGAAACAAGCAAAAAAACAACTAGTGACATAAAAATCCTCTGAGTGGCATTTATTATGAATACGATTTTGTCACAGTAAAATTAAGCAAAATTCACAGAACTGTCAGGGGAAAAATGTACAAAATCAGGGTGTGGTCTTGGTGGGGTTGAAGCTGACACCCCATTGTGCACAGCTGAAGCCTGAGCCCCACCACCTGTGGCTATGGTGACCAGATGCCTTGATTTCATAGGGACAGTCCTGATATTTGGGGCTTTGTCTTATATAGGTGCCTATTACACCCGACCCGCTATCCTGATTTTTCACACTTGCTAGCTGGGCTCCCAACCTGGGGCCAACAGCCTGAGGCCTGCCGTCTGGGGCTGAAGCTGAAGCCAAAGAAGTCACGGAGATCTGTTAAAGTCACGGAATCATTGACCAAATTGTATCCTTAGTCATTATTGATCATCAGGCTAAGGCCAACCATTTCCTAATAATCTGTTTACTGAACTGTAAAGCCTGCCACCTTCTTGCTGTACATAAGCATTGATATTAGCAATGAATAAGGAGCATATTGATCACATCAGAGGAAACCTAGAGATGCGTCTCCATGTCCTTTATCAAACCGACCCAACAAGGATGTGATCAAACAATTTTTTGTCCCATAAGGGGTTTGTTTTATGTTCTGCATTGACCACAAAGTATTTAGGACATAAGAATTGCTACAGCAACTATCCTACTAATCCAGTATCCTATCTCCAGCAGTGGCCAGTATGCATTTCAGGAGGCAGTAAAACATTTTTCATGTCACTCATGAACAGTATTACTTGAAGTGAGGTGCAAAGTGGCGGTATTATCAATGGAAGGTTAGAAAAATAACCACAGTATTTTTTTCAGCTATTCCAAATTTGCAAAATGTCATAAAATGACCCTAAAAATAAAAACAGGGAGAGGAAACGGAAAAACTTTCTGCTTTACACTCTGCTAAATATTGTAGCATTGAAATAACCTGCTTTGGGTCAATTACATTTATTTTTTCAAAAAGGTTACAAATCAAAAAAGTTTTCTCGAATATAGAAAAAAAGAGGATATTTTACAGAAATGAAGGAATAACTGTGTGCATTTAATGATAAGTTATGCATGTTATGCTCTTTAAAATATGCATTTTCCAGCAGCTCCTTGGAACACTTTACTTTGTTGATACTATTCAAAAATGAATATAAATGAAAATGTCACAATAAATAAAAGATCTTTGCCAGACACTATTAATATTTAAGAGCAATGTGTGAGATTTTATTAACTTGAATAAGGACTTTTTTTAAACTTCATTTACATAAATTAAATATTCCCTTGCTATTATAGATTCTTTTCCTTTCTCTGCTTCAGTAGTCTGATTTTAAAAAAAAGAAAGGAGGTGGAGGATATAAGGGGATAGATTTCATGCAGACGAATTCTAATAGACCTTCCAGATATATAGCATCTTGTTAAAAATTCATGCAGGCCAGAATACTAGAAGGTCAGAAAATGTCTTTGACATTCTGCCAGGGCTCTTTTTGATAAAGGAAATTCCCCAATAAAAAGGACCTAATGCTTATTACTTTATACTCCTAAGGCAGAAGCTGAATATTAAGTGGTGGTCTCTGTTAATCCATTTATTAAATATCAAAGCCCATATGTTTTCATCCTGTGTCCTTGCTTATTGATTAATTGCCTTAGACTCATACTGATAAAAGCAGAGAAAAAGTCACTTAAAGATAGGACTCTCGGTTCACGCTTAAGGTAGGTTACTTTTCAAAGGTCTTATGTAAGCATTAAGGGCAGATTCTCAAGTGCCCTCCAATGGCACAAAGCAACCTCTAACCCAGTGGGGCTGGCTAGGTGCAGATCCTCTTTGCCTATGGGAACCTTTTGGAGACAAAGAGCCATTATAAGAGCCACATGCTCTTGGCTTCCTAGTGAAGTGGAGAATAGCTGGAGAGAAAAGGGTATTGCTAAGACATAACAATGCCCCAGCCATCCAGGGCCACTATTGGCAGACAGCATCTATGCTACTTTACATTGAGATTTGGCCTGGTACAGAACATGCCCCAGGACTGACCATCTTCAAAGCCTTAAATCTACCTTTGTGTTCTCCACTTCTAAACAGGGTTGGTTGCAACTCAGCTGAAGCCCAGGATCTGGGCCAGATAATTAATTATAACAAGCATTTAGTGTGAATGAATCTATTTTTCACAATTAGAAAACCACCACCACCCTCCTCATAACCCTTATTATCACAGAAATAGCATCCTACATATAACTCTAGCAATGCTGGGGTTTTCCACAAAGCAGAGTTTTAGTAGACTGTATACATACATACATCTAAGGTTTGTTTCCCCTGGTATCATGTGACATCATTTATGCCTGTGGAAAGTATGTGCCAAATGGGTGAACAACGTCTACCAGCTCAGAAAGATCTTATCGTGCATTCGCTGTGTGCTGGTATAAATGCTGATTGAAGGCGCAAGCCTGTGGAGAATCAGACCCATAGTGAGTATACTACATCATTTGTGCTATCTGCAGTTAACAGGTTCAAATTTCCATGCTAACGTCCTATTTCTTGTATCTTTCTCAAAAGGTCTTGTTTTGAAGCTGAAACTTACCAGGCATGATGTCAGCCCAGCGCTGATTTTTATTTATTTTTATTTTTGGAAGGTTTGAGGAAAATCCCTCAGTCATTTTTGAGCTATTGGGGAAGGGGAGGAGAAACGTTTGAAAAAAAAAGTTTCTATTTGCCAATAACACAGAAATGGATAGGGGAAAACATCTCAAAGTTGGCATGTGGCCAGCCTTACAGAGTCTGCTAGCTAAGGGCGGTGAGAATTTCTTTGCAAAAAAAGCTTTATGAGCAATTTTAAAATAACTTCTGAGCTTGCCCATTTGGCCTTTGCTAAAGCCAGGATAAAGATGAGAACTATGAAGACAATTAAATAGTAGAGTAGTCTCCAAGTGTTGGAAGTCCAATTCCCTGAGAAATTTAAAACTAGATTGGACAAAAACTAGCAAACAGATTGTTGGGAACACTCCTAAATTAGCTGCCTCCTGCTAGCATGATCTAATTGTACCTATGTGCAAAAACTACAGAGAACCCAGCACCCAACCCCAAAGAACATACATTCTTTTGAAATCTGCATGCTTCAGTTCTAGTTTTGTGAACAGATTAGCTTTGCACAACCTTATTTCCCAGCCCCCTGCTCCCAGTGTTTTCCCCAGAAATTGAAATGGGGTGGTGGTGGTGGTTCAAATTTATAGTGGGGAGGTCAGGGCGGATGAGGGGTGAGACTGTGAGGATGAAGGGGGGGCTGTATGGTGTTACCCGGGGGTTCTTTCAACCCAAAGCTCTTGGTAACTTTACTCTGTGCGAGGTGGTGTCAGGAAATAAATCAGGGGAGACACGGCTGTCCGACCGATAGATGGCTGGCACAAACAGGACAACACAAGAGTGCTTTCACTTCAAGTTAAACTTTACTAGTCTCTAGCACTTACACACGTCTGCAACAAGTTAGCAAAACACCCCCAACCCTTGATAATTACCAAAGCTGAGTGTGGCTTTCGAGTGATACAGTGGCAGCCTGTCTGCTGCTAGGGAACAGAAGATGCATCCAGAGGGAGAGGCCAGTTCTGAAACAAATCCCACCTGTCTCAAGCTTTTTCCTTGTATTTATACATTAGTAATTAAAGAAACCTTGTTAAGTCAGCAGTTTCAAGCAAGAGGTTCCTTCTGATTATTGATTAACCAGGTGTTGGTTTTTACAGAACTTGCAGTTTTGAGACCTCAATAGACTTTCCTGGTGCATATGCTACTCTTTGAAAATGCATGTATCAGCAATTTCAACCCAATTCTTATCAGGAAGGACGTGGGGTCAAGTTGCCCTTTAGGTGGCACCCTAAATCCTCCTCCTCTCCTGCTTTGGTCAGGCTGAGACTTGCTTTTAACAGCTTGCTGACTAGGCTGTCTTTAACAATAAGCCATAGTGGTTTCAGGCACTTTACTGGTTTGCCAAAGTCTCCCTGTACATATGGCACCATAGTAAAAACTGAAAAATGTTTCATGACCATTTAATTAGATTTAACTCATGTTTTAAAATCATCAGACAAATTAAAATTGGAGACTCAAGCCTTCTGTGAAGGACTATATTACATCCTTCTTCGTTTCTTGTTATAATTTTGCACAGCTCTGTTAATGAACGTATTGAATGCAATGTGTTCATCTTTGATGGCTTCTCGTGTGTCCGATACTTTCATTCCTTCAGTTGATATGCTCATTAGTTCATTCACATGATCAGATTGAAAGCGACTTCTTTCAGAACAGAAAATTCTATTCAATGATGAAAAAGAACACTCAACCATAGCTGTTGTGATTGGGAGTAGCAAGAGCTGCATTTCTACTTCTTTCATCCCAGGAAACATAGCATAAAGATTGGGTCGAGCCACTAGTGATGATAAAAAAGAAGTTGACATCAAATCTTCATTCATTCGTCGTATGATATTCCACTCTGTGTTCAAATTCTCTATTCTGTCCTGAGCACATGGCAGCCCCATTGCTGGTAGTGCCTCACTCCACTCAACAGTTGGTGTTTTATCGGACAGGGATCTGTAAAAGCTACGTAGAGGTTGAGGAGAATCCAGAAGTCGCTGTTGTAGATTTTTAAGAATCAAGTCTGTGTATTTTTTCAGTTGTCTTAAGAAACACTTCTTGTCCTCTTCACTTAAGGATTAATTAGTCAACTTCTGGACTGAAGTCTTTGCTTCTTCCAGTACTTTTTCAATGAATAACTCTCTGATTGATTCAAATGTATTCTTCTATTGCTGGACAAAGATCTACTACTGTTGTAGCAGATGCTGGGATGGCATTGTGTAATGACCCAAGTGGTTTCAACAGTAGACTTACAAGAGAGAGAATAACAAGTCTTCTCTGAAAGTAGTAGCAAATGTAATCCACCAGCCTCACTACTTAGATCCATCCCATCTTGGTAGATACGTTCCAAAGTCAGTAATAGTGGCTGGAGTAATCTTAAGAGAACAGCCTAGGATCGCTCATGAGAAAGCCAGAGGGCTTTCCCAGGTTAGACTAATTTGAACTTCAGTCCCAGCGTATCTTCTATATTTTCCAAGATATTCAGTCTTTTTGGACTCTGGCTGAAAAAAAGAATATAATGAAGACATTAAATTTATAACTTTTAAAGTGTCTTTCGAAGAGTCTGCAGCTTGTACTAGCTCTAGTTGGAGTAGATGGCCTCTGCAGTGTGTATAGGAGAGATTAGGGTTACATTTTTCTCTGAACAAAGCTTGTACTCCACCACATCTTCCAGAGAAGTTTGCAGCTCCATCAAATGCACAAGCAGCCATCTGTTTGGGGTCCAACTGACAAGTATTTAACTCTTCTAAGATGTGGGTTCTCACAGATGCAGCTAGAGTTACCAGATGTCCCGATTTTATATGCATCCGACGAAGTGGGTATTCACCCACGAAAGCTCATGCTCCGATACGTCTGATAGCTATAAGGTGCCACAGGACTCTTTGCCAATTTATACAATTTATATATGCTCCTATTACTTCCCACCCCATGTCCTGATTTTTCTCACTTGCTGTCTGGTCACACTAGATGCAGCTGATGTGTCTTCTATAACTTGAACATCTAGAAATGCATCTACTGGCCTACCACTGACATCAAGATAACTTACACAATGACTTAATACTGGATGCCCATTTCATCAGCCATGTATGCAATTTTTTTGAATGTAGTGAGAGAGTTCTTCACTTTTTCAGCCGTTGAGTCTTTCACTGTCGCACTGCATGCTTTTAGCCAGATAGATAATTGCAGAAAGATAATGAGCATTTGCTGGTCTTGTTTGGAAGCAGTGTTCCACTTCAGGATGAACAAGGTGACAATGCACTTAACACTGGCCTCCAGTTTGTAGTGTGTGGTATCTCTTGCTTAACTAGAAAGTATGATGCCACAGCCATGTTTGTTCACATGAACTGTGTTGTGTTTACAGCATTCTTAACAGCCTTATTAACACTCACCAGAGTTGTCCTTGGTCAGTGGAGACTCAGAGTTCAGAGGTGCTTTCACATGAGTTCACCTCCCAGGTCAGGGGCAAGAAGGCACCTTGCTCAATCCTCCAGCTGCTCACTGTTCACTCTGGACCCTGTTGTTCATTGTGCCACTGTTCACTACCGCTCTGTTGCCAATGACCCTGCGCCATCACCTTCTGCTACCACCTGACACTGTGACCTCTGCGCATTGGTCTCTTGAGGTTCCACCCAGCTCTCAGTGGTTTTAGTTGAGCTCTCAGTGGGGGAACCTCAGGGTTAGTGCAGACTGGGCTGTCTTTTCCACAGAAACACTGTCCCACAACTGGTCTAAGCACTTAGGCCTGATGATTATCAGTCATTTCAGCTGCAATGGTCACTTAACAGAACAAAAGACTATCTATGGAGCCTAATCAGCTCTGTCTTTAAACAGTGGAGAGGGGCAGGTCAAATAGTACTTGTGACTCAGGCAGACCATCAAGCAAAACACCTGTCCCCACCCTCTCTCAATGCCCTCAATCAGCACAGGCTAAGTACAGTACTGCCCCTTACTCATACAATAAGAACAACAACATTTCATTACTACCACCCCTGCATGCATTCAAGTGATTCAAACAACAGGAAATCCAGTGGCACCTTAAAGACTAACAGATTTATTTGGGCATATGCTTTCATGGGTTAAAAAATCCACTTTTTCAGATGCATTGAGTGAAAATTCCATTCCATGCATCTGAAGAAGTGGGGTTTATACCCATGAAAGCTCATGCCCAAATAAATCTGTTAGTCTTTAAGGTGCCACCGGACTCCCTTTTGTTTTTGTGGATATAGACTAACACGGCTACCTCCTGATACTATTCAAGTGATTTGTAACCCAGCCCCAGCCAAAATCTATCACTTGGGCAACACAGCTCTGTTTGCTGGATATCTAGGTAGATTAGGTGTGAATGTAAATACAATCTGGTCCTGAAGCCTTTCCCCCCAGCTCCCAGCTCATCACTAGCTGTCAGGGGGAGCTCATTTAGACTTTGCTTACAAATCATAATTTGAAATTATCAAATTGGACAACATCACCAAAATGAATACACTGACATTGTCATAAAAAACAAAAGCTGTACAAGGAAGCTAGTCTATGTTCATACTTTTCAAATCTATCATACTTTTTCAGATACACATATTTTATCATACACTTTATATGCTTTTAAAGTGTGTATTAAGGTTTCGATTTCAATTCAAACAATCACTAAATTGGCAACACTGCATGTAACTAGTTCATAAAACTGGGGGGGTGAGGTGTTAGGGAAATCCCTGCCTGGTCTCCCAAAGCTCCTCACAGATATCTGCAGCACCCTAACCCTTCAGCCTGGATCCCAAGATTACTGCTGATGTTTCCAGAAGGGCTTTGGGCCATGATTCGATCACTGAGGCAGAGAAACCCTTCTTTGTTTCTCCTGGGAGGATATTCCCCCATTGCACTTCAAGGATAGGGGCCACGGCCTTCCCCAATCCATTCAGGTGCTTTGGCGTCTGCTTCCTCCATCCTCAATAATGCAGCAAGAGCTAAACAATAATTTTACTGTTGCTGCCAGCCTGTTTGCTGCTAAGCTGGCTGTAGATACAGCTCTTAATTACTAGTACAACTAGAAACATTAGGAGTTCCCTAACAACCATACTGGAGCATCCTAGAAACTATGGAGTTGCTATGAAACCGAGTGGTTTCCTAGTAATTGAACAGAGGATTTGGGGGCATCTCTGCTCCCTAGACAGCCATTTGAAGTAGAAGCATTTCCTCACTCTGGCTGCCAAGTCAGGGACAAGAAGAAAAACTATTTGTCCTTCTCACCCCAAAGGCCCTGAGCGAACTGAAGGAGGTAGCAGCTTCTACCAGGCATCCCCTCCATAAGTTACACTTGGAAGTGTCACCTGATGCCTCTGAAGATCAGTATGCCCAACTTAGCACCAGAAGAGTGGAGCCAAAAAAGAAGATCCCACTTTAAAAAAAAATGCAGTGTCCCAGGATAGGAAGGAGAGGATGTTTCATGTATAACAAGTCCTACGGGAAAAGCCAGGGTTTCTTCTTGAACCTGCAATGCTTCAAGAAAAATGTAACGGTTGTCAAGGATTGGTATGATGCCATGAGAAAGTACCTTTCAGGACTCAGTTCATATGGCACACAAGCATCTAACCCTGCAGGGACTGCACAGTCCTATTGAATAGGCCTTTCTATGATCTGTTTCTACAACAGCCCTATAGACTGCTAATATGGATGTTTGGAGTATGGGTAATAGGACACAGGATCTTTCACCTATTGATGTCCAGACCAAGTAGGTAGTCACAGGAAGTGCCATCTGATAGCACTATTTAATAGAGCATAATGAAGTTGCAGCATCCAGTGCCTACTTCTCCTGCAGAACATGTTTACAGGCTCAAGATCACCTAGAAAGAAAGAAAGAAAGAAAAGTCATTTAAGGGCTGTTATTATCAATATTCTGCAATTCAACTGAAAAAGGAAGAACCTGTCTACAGTTGTACAGTGGAACTGAGAGAATACAGAAAAAACCTTTGCCAATATTCTCGTAAATGAACTCCCAGAGCCCATTCACTGATATTTGCCATCACTTATCGTGCTTATGCCCATTCACTTGAATGGGTCCTCAAATAATCTGTGTAGATGGGCTTTTTACTATACACTCTGCTGTACTATGGATGAGCTGATAGCTTTACCCATGCTGATTACTTTCTTACTCCACTGTTGACTTCGGTGGGACTATGTAAGCAATGACTGAGTGTACCCTAAACTAGCTATAAATTATTATTGGTTACCACTGAAACTAGCAAATGCATTGAGTACAACTACCCCCAGGTTCAGGCCCCATTAGTAGAAAAATCTCACCTGTAAACTCTCACGATGAAAAAAGATTTACTATATGTTCCTCTGATAAATTATTCACGATGATTTATTCCATGACCATTTCTCTCTGTTTCCTAAATCAAGTAGCATGACAACCTGATGCACTTAGGGCACTAGCCATGACATGAGAACCTGGTTCAACGGATTGCTCCACCACAGACTTTTTCTGACTTTGGGAATGTCTATATTGCAAAGCCAACTATTTTCAAAAGTGACTTTGGCACTTAGGCCCAGATTCTCAAAGGTATTTAGCTGTGTTTCTGTTTATTTTGGTAGCTAGGTCCACCATTTAGGCGCCATTGACATTTTCAAAACTGCTGCTCAGCTGCTGTCTCACCTTGGCTACTAGGACATGGGCTACCTAAGTGTGTGAACTGATTTTGGTGCCTAACTCCAGGATCCCAAGTGGAAGGAGGTATTATCTATGGCCTGTCAGCCAGGTGCAGCCAGTCAGATGCTTAGGTACTTAAGCTCTCCTTGTCTCCCCAGCCCCCCTCTCCAGCATTTCATTCCTGGCTAACTTAGGCAGCTCCCTGCTTAGCTTGTTGGCATCTGAGTATCGTTTTCTTATGGCTCTGACTCACCCACTGTGGGGAGCCTAGGGACCTAGCTCTGAGTCAGGGATTCCACTAGGTGGTAGGACACCTAGTGTATGCCCACACTGCAATTAAAAACCCACAGCTGGCTTATGACAGCTGACTCGGGTTTGCAGGGCTATTTAACTGTCATGTAGATGTTTAGGCTTGGGCTGGAGGCAGGGGCTCTCAGCCCCTGCCAGGGAAAGGGGGCCCAGAGCTCAGGTTGCAATCCGAGCCCAAATGATTACACCACAGTTAAACAGCACCTTGCGAGCCTGAGTCAGTTGGCATGGGCCAGCCATGGGTGTATGATTGCAGTGTAGACATATCCCTAGGGGTCAAGTGTTGCAATGCTGAGTGGTACAATACCTAAACACCTTTAAAAAATATGGACCTCAGTTTCTCACTTTCCCATCTGTAAAATGGGGATAACAGTAAATTCCTACCTAATGGGTGTTGTGAGGATAAATACTATCAATACTGTGAGGTGGTCAGACAGGAAGCGAGGGAGGGGGAGAGGAGAGGGTGTCATATACATACCCAAGATTGATCGATGATAGACTAGGAAGCCCTCCTAAACAGACATCAAGTATGGACAAACCTCGAAGCAACAATCAGAAGGGCTCACACTTTTTACCAAGCTGTAGCACAGACTTATTTCTGCTTCATAAAATGCCGACATCACATCCGTTCTGAAACTCAGCAAAAATCTCTCTTTCTACATAAACTATCCATTCCATTTAGCGTAAAACTAAATTAGATATACCTGATGATCAAGTTGAACCAGATTTTCAAATAAAGTGAGATGTTTTCTGAACTACCCTATACAATTGCTTTCTTATTTACAGCATGCCGAAAAGAAAACGCCGAACCAATGCCACATCAGTAACCACAGACCAAGTGTTGTTCTTATGAATGAAGATACATGAACATTTTTAAAGCATTGTCACATAGGAGTTATTTTGATATTTGCCTCCATGGTTTGGATAACAATTCCTGATGATAATAAGCTGAGCCCTAACTGCACACATACTATGATCATGCTGTGTAAGTTTAAAAACGCTACTTGTCTGCCTGCCTGTTTAGCTGGCAGTACTACCCACCAGGAGCACAAATGATTTAAAGCCCAGATGCTGAGCAATTTGAGATGCAGAAGCACCCTACAGTGAACAATTATTGCCTTGGAGGGCCTTATTATCCTCATCATGCCATGAATTCTGCACAAAGTAAACATGCTTTTATTGTTATGTATTTCCCAAACTACAGTCTTGCAAGGCAAGTTTTGACGACAGAAGTTTCTCATCTCTAAATTTTAGTCTTTTCAGCCCGCTTCCTACTAAAATGGCAATTGATGTTGCTAGCCATGTGGGTATCCCTGGCCTAGTCATGTCATGCTGTCAGGCCTCATCAGGCTAGAAACACGCTCTTATTCTTAAAACAGGAAAGGCATTAGCAGTTCTATTGTATAAGGAGACCAGGCAGATGAGTGTGGACTTTTTTAAACCCAATAGTCTTGCAAGGCATAGTTCAGAACAAGGACAAATGTGTCTCTTCATGAAGGACAACATCTGGCCCCCTATACATTTATAACACCTTTCTGAAAAATATGATATTGACTTTAGTAGTCATAGTAGTATTATTATGGTGCAGATGGAGGTCCCCACCGCCAGTATATTAAAACATATGGACGCAACTGAATTGTTGATTGGATTGGAACGTCCCCTTTGTCCCCTGATTGCAGACTTAGTCTGCGTGTTTGATTTCTATTGATCACACGAGGTTCTCTAGGACTCAGCCCAGTAATGGAAGTGTTATGTATTAGTGCAACAAGAATGTTGGTCAACAAAATGTGGCATATCTTAGCCATGAATAAGCTGACAGCTCTTAAAAAGAAGACACAATACAGTAGTTAGCTTGGAGAAGATGCATCACCTTTGCTGAGTCACAAAGAGGCACTTCCAAACCTGGCTTATTCAACTTTATTGACAGTGTTGTTTAATCTATGTAGTGGTTATGCTGCATCATTCTGTATATTGCATTGACATATACAAAGGGCAACCATATATTTGTGGACTAGATGACTTATTTTAGAGCCACGAGTGTGTGTCGTCCATGAAAAGCTACATCTGAACCAAACACGACATGGCAGCTGCCTTCACCAGACAGCAAACGTCTAGATTTAAGGGGGTGGGGGAACATGCAGAAAATAATACCAAACCACACTAAACCTCAGGATCAGTCAGTAGTAGGCAAATATGTTTGGTAGGCAAGTATTTTTATGCAAATATTAACCTGAAGTACCGAAAGGGTCCTTGGCTTTCCCAAGGTCACACAGAGGGGTAAACTGAAGCACAGAACGATTCCTTGACATTCCCAAAGTCAACCAGGACCTGAGCCAAATCCCAGCAAAGTCAAAGAGAGTGTTTCCATTGACTTCAGTGGTCTTTCAATTGGCCCATAGTGAATCAGAAACAAACTAAAGAATAGAACCCAGACAGCCTGACTCCCAGACTCCTAATCTAACTACTAGGAGACATTGCCCTACTAGGAAAGGGTAACTTTCATTCTTTACACCTAATTTGGAATTCTGAGTTTCATAGACCTCCCAATAGTGTGTTTATGAGTGCTCTAGGGATGGTATACTATGTGCTATCCAGGGCCTTGAGTCACAGTGGCAGGTTATATAAAGATGGTAATAGTTGCTGGTGAAAGGACTGAGGCTTTTCTTTAGGAAACCAGGAGGGAAAATTAAATAGCGCCACACATTCAAATTCAGGTGCAGACTTTTGTTTGTGCAGTTTATCACAATTAACAGCAATAAATCTAAGTGCATATAATATTCTAATGAGCTTGAATGCTGTTCGCAGTCAGTTTCTGGTTAAATATTTTCAGTAGCACATTAACTGAATCCCAATATCAGCCATGTAAAATTTGCTTCGAATCAGCAAGATGACTAAAAGGTAGAGGCACAGAACATTTTATTACCTGAGTGAAGCAGATGATCTAATCTCTCTATAGTGAATATTCATCATCACTGGGGAGAAGAGAATCGCTGAAGGAGCATTGTGCAGAATGTTTCGCTGCTGCTGTTCTGCTTTTCAGGCTTTACAAATGCCTAATGAGTAGCACACCAGTTCTGAAATTAGAATTAATGTTTTTATCGTCAGCTATGCCAACACAGAATAGAAACATGGCTTGCCTTTTCCTCTCAGGTGACTTATCAGTAGGCACGTTTAGAAATGTAACATTAGCTACTTTGCACTTTCCACGCTGTACTTTGGTGGGAGGGAAGATATGAAGGTCCAGAGAGGCAGCAGAGTTGAGGCTGAGTGGGGAGGATGGAGGGTTTTGAGTTTTGGCTGAAGTCTCACTATGATTCTGTCATACAGTCTGATGGGGTGGGGGCCTTTGAGTGCTGACAGAATTGGGCCCCACCATTCACTTCTGGGTGAATAATGAAAGAGAATCTCTCTCTCTCTCTCTCTCTCTCTCTCTCTCTCTCTCTTTATATATATATATATATGTGTGTGCGTGTGTGTGTGTGTGATCTTTGTGTGCGCTCTCAGGGGTGCAACGGATGTCTGCCACAGTGCCAGCATAGTCTTAGGGGATATACTGGAGCCTGCTTTAACCTCACCTCCACTTTAAGTACTTTTCAACTGATTAGACTGTTGCTGAATTGCCTTAGTGAGCTTTTCCCCTTAGGATGCCTGTGGACTGTTATTATTCTTAGCCAGTTACACCCCCTTGTTCAGCTGCCACCCTCCCCGATCTTGAGTGACCAGATATTAGACTCCCTTTGCACAGCTGCTGAACTCCAGAGTGGTGCAACATGGAATTGCTTGGCACCTGTACTCCTTTCTGATCAATTTACTTACAGTTAATGTTCAGCTTACACCACTGTTTACTCCTCTGATAAATTCAATCTGATGTATTCCTAAGTACAGTACTTGCTGCTGTTGCTGTTGATTTATCATCAGTTCACACTTATTGGTATAGCCATTGATTTTTCTTCAGCTCTCCTCTGTCTTTTATACCCTAATTTTCCATTAATCCTCGTTCATTAGTGTTTTCTTTTATCAGAGGGGTAGCCGTGTTAGTCTGGATCTGTAAAAGCAGCAAAGAATCTTGTGGCACCTTATAGACTAACAGACATTTTGGAGCATGAGCTTTGGCATGCCATGGCATCTGAAGAAGTGGGTATTCGCCCACGAAAGCTCATGCTCCAAAAAGTCTATTAGTCTATAGGGTGCCATAGGATTCTTTGCTGCTTTTAGTGTTTTCTTGCCATTAGACCCTGCAGTCCTTTTTTACTGGTGACTTTTATTAACCAGTGATAAAGAAGACTCTACTTTTTAATGTATCACACAGACCTGACTTTGTAGTATAGCTGTGTTGTTTACATTGGAGTAGTTAAGTTTGTGATACTGTCTTTGTACCATAGAGTGGTGGCAGATGATGCAGATGTTGGATACGGGAATGAAAGAGCAGAATTGACTCTACGGGTACAAGTATTCAGTTGAATATATGGAGCCATCTTCAGTTAAGTAGAGCAGTGAACTTGAGCTGGGACCCCAGCTCCAGTCACCTGTTATCTTTGGAAGAAGATTGGATGTCGATCCAGGTCCAGATTTTGCTGCTCACTCCTATCTTTGGTTAATTGTAGTCCTAGGTTACATGGAGCACACTTGCCCAAGTACTCTATAGAAAACAGGAAGAAAGACTGGGGTACTCAGAACCTGTCAGGGGGAAACCTACTCTCCCTGGAAGACACACAATTTAGACACCTCTAGAAGAGCAGGAAACGAGTAACAGTAAAGAAGTCCCAAGACTCACTAAAATCCTCAAAATTGAAACCAAAATTGGTGCAGTGAATACATCACTGAGCTCAAGGACGAGGTCTCAGGGATAGCAGATGAAGTCACCCAGATGGAAAAAGAGCTAGGACTGTGCATCAGTCTCCAGACAGACAGTAAAAAAGAAAAGTTATAGGCTAGCTGCCTTGGCTGAACTTCAAAGTGCTGTCCTGTCATAAGATTAAGAAAGGACAATCAGGCATTCTCTGTGTGTAGTCAGCTATGTGACTGACTATAGTCAAAAAATGGAACAATACCCTGTAGCAAAACACTCTCACTGAAATCAATGAGAGTTCTGTCATTGACTTCCGTAGGAGCAGAATCAGGTCCTAAAAATACTTGCCATTTAGGGAGCCCACTACAATGGCTAACAAAACTGGATTTCAATGTGGGGTCCATTCGGGATTTAGTTACGTGACTAGCAGAGACCACTTAAAAATGGTTCTGCCAAAGGGTTTATTTTATTATGATGGTACAGCATGATTAAATACCGTAGTTCCAGGACCCCCACTGTGGTAGGTGCTGAACAAAAAAGACTGAAAATCATTCAAGTGAAAGAGTGGAACCAACTATTTCAAGGCTCCTAAATCTTCCAGACTTGGCAAATAAAGCTTTTCCACAACAATAATAAAGAGGAACCGAATTTACAATCTATTAATAAGATTGTCATTGCTTTAACTCTTGCTATAATCCAAGGAAGACAACAGAATGATATTTTCCTTATTTAGAGCTTGATCCAGGACAGCCCTTAAGCATGATTAACTTTACGCATTTACAATAAATATTTGCTTAAAATTAAGCATGTGCTTCAGTGCTGTCTTGAGCAGGGATGCTCTCCTGAACTGGGGCCTTATAAATCACTGGCTTTGTGTGGTGAATGCCTTCTTTATTAATACAGACCCTGATCTTGCAAAGATTTACACTCATGCCTAACTTTGAGGATGCCTTTATGGGATATGGGGGTATACTGAGGAAACCTTCAAAAGGCTTGAAAGAACCAAGACAATGCTGGGCTTCTCCTGTTCAGAGGAACCAAAAGTGAAATCCTGAACCCACGGAAGTTAACGGGAGTTTTGCCACTGACTTCCAGGCTTTGTGTGTGATGGCTCTGTTCTAAAGCAGACACTGCATGGCAGATGCGTGCGTTTGCGATTTATCTATTTTTAATCTTCTGTGAATTTTCATGCTGGATTGACAGACCTGGGCACTAAATTCCTCTGTTTATCCACAGGCTTAGCATGTGCAGCAACAATATGATCTTCCTAGCATGTAGTCCATTGCCAAACTGGGAGAAAGAATGGTTTCCTCTCCACTACCATTTAGTTTTTGGCCTTTCTGATGAGATTATGAATAAAGCAGATAGTTATCACCAAAATATTTTGGCAATTTTGTAGTGTGGACATAAGGAAACAATTCAAGACCAACCATTCATTTGGCATAGGCTACTAAACAACCATCAGATGATAACTTTTGATTACAATAGATATGGGGAAGATTTGAACTGGCAAGCTAGAAATGAGAGTTTCTGCATACCAATTACCAATTCCCTGAATGATCTAGGACCTGATTTTTCATATGGGCTCAACACCCATCATCTCCCATTTAGAGGCCTAAAGAAAGTGACCGTATTTTCAAAAGGTCTCAGGTCCCATTAGGTTTTGGCCACTTCACATAGGTGTCCACTGGGAACTGAGCTCTTGAAAATCTGGCATCAATTCTGGATACTGAGTACTTTTGAAAATCTCATTCTTGGGGTCTGATATTCAATAACTGAATAATTCCCTTTGATATTCTAAAGCAAAATTTAAAAAAAATATATATCTAATGCAGGATTCTTAAAATGAGCTAGTGTTGGTTGGATGCTGAAGTCATCACTGAATTACAAAGAATCTCCGCTGAGGAAGCCAGAATGATTTCCAGATTCAATGGCATATTGTACCTGGATACATCCAAGCCCCTTCATTAGTTACAAAATATTTGTCAGGCTGACCTGGGTAGAATTATGGCTACAGAGAAGAGGTATAAAATGTGGCTAGCACAGTTCATAAATCAGTTGCAGAAGTGAAAATAAAAATTATAAATTTTAACCTGCAACATTCTGTATTTATAAAATCCTCTCAAAGCGTGGCCATCTGTTTTCACTAAGCTGGTTTAGCTTTGTTAGGCATAAAAAGGAAAAAGAACCAGGTAGCTTGCTCATTACGCTTTTTTTCATGCACATACACATACATGCACAATTTGTATTTTTCTGCAAACCTCATAGTTTTCTCATTAATATTAATATGAAAATGGAAATAAAAAATAACAGTACCTCCAACACGTGTCCCTGAGTTGATGTAATGGTTCCAGAGGAGTCATTAACTTCATTGTGTCCATAAATTTAGGTTGCATACAGTAAATGGGCTGTTTATGAAAAGGTATTTAATTACCCAATAGGCTTTAATGGCTCCTTTGCATCAATAATTAAGTCAATAACCTGCATTTTTTTAAACATCACTAAACATATAAATAGATTTTTAAGAATCCTACATTCTATTGGGCCACTAAAATGATTTTTCAAAAGTCACTAAATATGCATTTAAGAGAATGAAATGACTCTACGGCAGGGCAATGCTTTAAAGTCACTACTTTTAAAAAATACCTACACAGAAGACAATTTATAGGAGAATATGGTTATAAAAAGTCCCCAGCCATGTGGCAGACCAGGAACTGTAATTCTGTACACTGAGGGCCTGGTCCTGCAACCGCTCATGGCCAGAAGTACTGTTTACTGCCCTGAGATGTCCCTCTTGGCATCAATGGAAGTACTCCTAAAAGGACAGTTACTCACATTCAGAAGTATTTATGGAATCAGACCCTTAAGTTTGTGTTCCTGGTTCTGTCTTGACCTTGTTGCGTGACCTTGGCAAATCACTTGACTGATCTGTGCTTTGGTTTCCCTGTCTCTGAAATGGAACAACTAATACTGACTAGCCTCATAGGCAAGTTGTGAGATTTCATTATGTGTGTAAAGAACTTAGATGCAAGACACTATAGTAAAGGCAAAGTATTAATATTACTGTTGCATAGCTACTTTATTAGTCATGTCAGTGATAAGAAGAAAAATGCTAGAAAGAGGTACCTAGAAAATAGTGATGGGTCCAAGGAGAAATTATAGTCCTGTTGGGACAATAATTAATCTTTCACAAAATCATTCTTAAAGATCTATGAAGAACATTTCAGTGAAATGTTTTTGAATCAAAATTTATCTGTTTTCATGTTCAAAAGTGTTTAGTGAAATTGGAGAATTCTTTATGAAATGTACTGACAACATATCATGCAAACTTCCCCCCCTCCCTTAGAATAGCAGTGAAAATTTTCTGAAACATTTTAAACATTGCTTTTTTAACTAAGATTGTTGGACGGTTATGATTAGGCACGTGGTTTTGGTTCTCATTCTTTGAATGGCTGAGAGTAACCCATATGATTGGAAGCCATTTTGATGCATTTTCTTAGAGGTAAGGTGTATCAATCGGGCTGCCTGTCACTCCATAGAGCACACTGGAAGAACAAAAAGATCCAAAAGAGAAACAAAACAAAAAAGGGGGTCTTTGCAGTTTGGAGGCATTCCTTCTGAGGACCAGTGAGCTGGGAGCCACTGCAGAAAAGATTTTTCTGTATTATTTGTCTCACTATTGTATTGTTTGGGTTTGTATTTTTAATATTGCTAGCCCCAAGAATTCAAAAGACATGAGACCATTCCAAACAAACAAACCAAAAAAAATCACAAGATTGACTTAAAATTAAGAGCTTTTAGGGTTCTTTTTATTTGCCTTCTGTCATTAAACATATTAAGATTCATGTTTTGAAGCTTTTCTCCACAGCCATGAGGAAAAGAATCTTTTTCTTTTAAATGAAAATTTAGATTCTGCAGTAATAACTTGATTCTAACAACTGGGGCTTTAGTATTGTGAAAGTGACACTAAAATTGCAAGAGTAAGCAATGCTGTATTTTTAAAATATAGGGCTGGCTTCTCAGGTTGTGTAAAATGACATAGTTCTTTTACTTCTGCAGATTTATACCGGCCTAGAATCTGGCCCATAGAATTTTGTAACAATATCCTTATTGTGTAATGACTGAAAAAAGTGTTTCTCAGGGAAGAGGGTAGCTTTAGAATGATATCACTGTACATAGCTGCCTCACTGTCTAGCCTAGTGAACTTTGTGGAGGATTGAGCTAATACATGCTAGCAACAGCCTCAAATCTTGTACTACATTCATAGCTGGTCTCTCACCTCAACGCTGTAAGCAAAGCCCTGAGTGGATTCACAGAAGAAGCTAGAAAAGAATTGTCAAAGAATTGTGCTACCAGCTGATAAAGGATATATTGTTCAGCATGGGTCTATGCCGTAATTAATTATTGGGGCTTTAGGTAATGACAAGAAAAGATAGTGGCATTCAGCTAATAAACTACTCTGTCCAAATGCCAGTGTCTGTTTTGACTGGCCCCATGAAACCAAAATGAACAAATAAAATTATTTTTTTTAAAAAAAAAGCCTAATTCCTAGTGCAGTTCGAAGATAAAAGTAAAAGATAGAACAATAGAATAAAATCCATTTAGGCAGCACAGAGACTTGAAGCCAATGCCGATGAGTTCTGTAACTCTTGGGTGACTAGCTATTTGGGGGGGAAAGAGGAGGGAGAGGGATATAAGTCTCTCCCCCTCTCTTTGAGATGTTCCATCCTGGACCTGAGAAACCTTCCTAATGAAAGTTTTGAGAAAACAAATGTGGTCCCTTGTAAAGTTTCAGTTTTGATACATTGGCTTTTTTCGAGAAAAATATTTTATTGAAAAATTCACAAGCAGCTCTTCCTGCGATTGTGCAGCCTCATTACCAATTCTGTCTTCTGCAGACTGAGCTCTGGCATTCAAATCAGCCCAGTGAGTTTTGTTATTTTGCTTTATTTATTTATTGAAACCTTTACCCTTTCTTTACCTCCTGCAGGTTTGTGCCAGAACAGCCTCCTCCTCTCTGTTGTCTGAGGATTCCCGGGGTTGGAGAAATGCAGTGGTGTCTCCCTACCAGGCCTTCCTGTTGAATCTGCCCAGTTCCCTTGGTGACCTTATGCAGTGCTTTGGTCTGCTGCTGTCCATTTCAAGCCTTAGTGCCGGGAAGACTACTCAGTGGCAATGATTAAACCTTTTAACCTGTAGAGGTTTTCCCAGCACCTCACCTCACTTATATAGGTGGCCCTGGTTATCTGTTTATTGCTGCATTGCCCTGGAAAGGAGGAGGAAATACCTTGTAATGGCACTACAAAAACCTCCAAATCTCAGAGAAGTGCAAGAGCTACTCATAAATGCTAGGAAACTACTAGGCCACCAGGAATTTTGGAGACAACTAGGGTAGCCACATGGTAATGCAGCACAATCTGTCCCTGGGCAATGCTTCATGCTATAAGCTGAAATAGTGGCCACTCAATGTGCATTATGTTAGCGTAACCAGGCACTGGATCGACTTCCCAAAGCTCCCCTGTACAAAGCCTCTTTTGACCTGGCATGGAGCCCACCACCTTTGTGCAGATGATACAGAGTTCTCCCACACAGTCATTCCACCTACAGTGGATTGCCCCTACAGATCCCTACTGCAAAGCTCTCTGTATACAGAGGAGTTTCACCCTCTGAGGTGATTGGCCTTGGGCCTGATTCTGGTCTCACACCAGTTTTACATCAGTTGAATTCCATTGATTTCACCAGAGTTAGAACCTCATGAATGGAAGCAGGATAGGAGCCATTATTGCTAGTGAAAGATACTGTGGTGAGCTATGGCTGGAATATATCCTTACTTGGAGGCATGACAGAATGAAAGTGTCTTTAATTCAAAGGAGTAAAAACATATATAAAACTATTTGTGGGGAACAGAAACGGAGACCCCCAAAATAATAAAAAGATTCAGCACATTCCAAGAAAACAAGATAGCAAAAGATGAAATAAGAATCTGTCATCCAGAGGCTGCTCAAGCATTTAAAAGAAGGAATAGATCTGCCTGTTGTAACCCACCTGTACATACTCATAACGCTCACTGCTCAGCATAACCTATTAAGCAAAATCAAGTGTGCAAGACTAATACCAAATCAATTACAGCCGCTAATGTGTGAAATAATCAGCCAGCAGAAATATTTCAAGTTGTACACAGTGTTCATCACAGGTAATAATAACCTTTTAGCCGGAGTATCAGAAATTAAATCAGCTGGCAAGGTTCAAGGGAGAACTTAATAGAACATGTATTAAAACTTCCCAAGGGGTCTTGTAATCTACTGAAATGGAATTTGGGTTACCAATGTACTTGGCATTAGCTTTCAAAATATCCAGTTTCTTATCGCTCCCTAAGGGCTTAGGTCTTGACTCACATGAACAGTCCTATTGAATTCAACAGGGCTACTTGCTTGAGTAAGGGTTACTCATGTGGCTAAAGGTTGTAGGATTGGCGTGTATATTAAAATGCTCATATTGTTAGTTCATTTATTTACAACGGGGGGGAGGGCTCATAGATGAAATAATATCAATCCTGGAGTTATAAAAACAGCCTTACGCTGCACTGTAAATGCTGCAGTGATACTTCTGAGGTCATCATCTCAGATAATTAATATGATTTACAATTACTCCCAATTTAATTGTTAATTGACATGGTACCTCAGCATCATGGAGGAAGAAGGAGACTGACTCGAATGTAGAGGGTACAAGAACCAGATCTGGGGTTGGCCAAAGGCGTAGATTAGTATAAGCTGCCTGAGGAAGGCATGGGGAGACTAGGACTAGAAGTTATTGGTGGGAGGTAGTCTGGGACTGGAACTGGCTAAGCAAAGAGACAGGGAGCTCAGTGAGAAGGGAGTCTGGGAGAGTAACTGTGAGAGTAAAAATGCTGGTCAGTGAGTCTGGGGCAAGTAGCAAGGTGGGGGTGGGGACTGGAACTCAGATGTAGAGTCCTGAGAAAGAAACTGGGAAAGGAGATTGAGTCTGGGATGAGAAGCCCAGGATTGGCTAGGTGAGGACACTGGCACATGGACACAGTGAGGCTGAGACAGGGACAATAAGATGGGAGAGGGGAAAGAGAGAGGACTGGGATAGGCTGGAGGCAACAGGGGCAAAAGGAGTCAAGCTTGGAGAGAATGGGAAAAAACAGTTTGTAACCATTATGAACATTGTTCTCCAGAAGCTGGAATGGAGCCCAAGATTCCTGAGTCTCATCATTCCTCTGCTGTCAGCAAATACTTGTGAAACCTACTGGCAAAGTGTCTCCTCCCTCTCTAGTCCCAGTCCACACTGAAGATGATAACTTACTACTGCTGTCAGTTATTCCATTAACTCAAGTGGCAGAGGTCTGTGCTGGGGAGCTAAAGGTTCCAATTGTGCTCATTAACCATACAAAGATAGGGCTGGAAAGGATCTCAAGAGGTCATTTGGTCCTTCCCTTTCACTGAGTCAGGGCCAAATAAATGTAGACCGTCCCTGACAGGTGTTTGTCCAATTGTTCTTAAAAACCTCCAGTTATGGGGATTCCATAACTTCCCTTGGTAACCTATTCCAGTACTTAGCTATCTTTATCGACAGAAAGTTTTACCTAATATCTAATCTTGCTGCAGCTTACAATGATTGCTTCTTCTCTTATCTTCAGTGGAGATAATGTAGATAATGTGGAACAACTGATCCTCCTTATAACAGCCCTGAACATATTTGAAAAAAAAGTATCAGCCTCCCCCCTTCAGTCTTCTTTTCTCAAGATTAAACATTCCCAGTTTTTTTAACCCTTCCTCATAGGGCACGTGTTCTAAACCTTTTATTATTTGTGTTGCTGTCATCCGGACTCTCTACACTTTGTTCACATGTTTCTTAAATGTGCTGCCCCAAACTGGACACAGTACTCCAGCTGAGCCTTACTAGTGCCAAGCACAGCAGAAGAATTACCTCCATGTAATACAAAAATGACATATATCATTCTGAAGTTTAACTGCATCACATTGTTGACTCATGTTCAATTTGTGGTCCACTATAACCCCCCGGTTCCTTTTCTGCAGCTTTACCACCCTAGCCAGTTATTCACCATTTTGTACTTGTGCATTTGATTTCTCCTTCCTAAGTCTAGCACTTTGCACCCATCTTCATTATATTTCACTTTGCACTCATCTTCATTATATTTCACCTTGTTGATTTCAAGACCAATTCTCCAATTCATTTTCAAATCTAATCCTATCCTCCAAAATGCTTGCAAACCCTCCCAAACTTTGTTAGTTAAACATTTTTATAAGCACACATTCCACTCTATTATCCCAGTCATTAATGAAAATGTTGAATCCTACTGGACTCAGCAAAGACCCCTGTGCAACCCCACTAGATATGGCCTCTCTATTTGATAATATGTTTTTTTTCAACTAGCTGTGTACGTACCTTAAAATGATTTAATCCAGCCCACGTTTGCCTATGAGAATTGTGCCATATCTTTCTCTGAAGAGCCCATTATTAAATATTTATTCTCCATGTAGATACTTACAGATGGTAATCAAGTTACCCCTTAATCTCTTCTTCGTTAAATTAATAGATTGAGCTCCTTGAGTCTAACATTGTAAGGTATTTCTTTTAATACTTTTTGGTTGCTCTTTTCCGAACATTCTCCAATTTATCAACATCTTTCCTGAATGGTGGGCATCAGAGCTGGACACAGGAGTCCAGCAGTGGTCACACAGTGCCAAATACAGAGATAAAATAACCTCTCTACTCCTACTCCAGATTCCCTTATTTATGCATCCCAGGATCACATGCTCTCTTTTGTCTACAGCACCACAACCAGAACTCATGTTCAGCTGATTATCCACCACAAGCCCCAATCTTTTTCAGAGTTGCTGCTTCCCAGGATAGAGTGCCCCATCCTGTAAATATGGCCTTCATTCTTTGTCTCTAGATGTACACATTTACATTTAGCCACATTAAAATGTATATGTTTGCTCACACCCAGTTTATCAACCAACCCAGATTGCTCCGAATCAGTGACCTTTCCTCTTCATTATTTACCACTCTCGCAATTGTTGTGCCATCTGTAAACATTATGGATGATTATTTTATATTTTCTTCCAGGAGAAGTGACAGGTTGGCGGCGGGGGGGGGGGAGCATGTGGGGTCACGTGCTCCCCTAGATTTGCTGCTCGGCTTGTACTACATTTGCTAAGTAACACTGCAAGAAGCCAGCTGCCCTCACTCTGTCCCCTCCTCCTCCCCCACTATCAGCAGGCATGGGTCGTCTCTGCTTCAGGTCATTGATAAAAATTTTAAAATAGAATGGGGCTAAGAACCAATCCTGGTGGGATGGCACTGGAAACAGACCCCCTTGATGAGAGTTCTCTATTTACAGTTACATTGTGAGACATTTCAATTAGCCAGTTTTTAATCCATTTAATGCGTGGCACATTAATTGCATTTTGTTCTAGTTTTTCAATTAAAACATTATGTGGTACCAAGTCAAACCCCTTACAGAAGTCTAAGCCTGTTATGTCAACACTGTTATCTTTATCAAGCAAACTTGTAATCTCATCATAAAACGATATCAAGTTCGTTTGACAGTTAGTTTCAATAAACCCATGTTCATTTGCATTAATGACATTATCCTCTTTTGGTTCTTTATTAATAGAGTCCGGTATCAGCTGCTTCATTAGCTTGTCAGGGATCAAAGCCAGGCTGACAGGCTTATAATTATCAGGACCATCTCCTTTACCCTTTTTAAATAGTGGCCCAACGTTAGCATCCTTCTAGTCTTCTGCAACTTTCCCAATGCTCCTAGACTTATTGAAAAGCAATAATAACAGGCCAGTGAGCTCTTCAGCCAGCTCTTTTAAAACTCTTGGATGCAAGTTACCTGGACTTGCTGGCGTAAATATCACCTTGACTGTTTGTCCCCTAGACCAATAACCCTGTTAAAGAAGAAATCAGGTTTTTTTTTAAATTATTTGTTCTTGACAAATCCATGTTGGCCATATCTTGTCCCACTATTATCCTCTAGGACAGTGGTTCTCAACCCCTGGCCCACAGGCCACTTACAACCCAATCAGCACACAGCTGTGGCCCATGTGACATCCTCAGGGCCATACAGGTAGTATATATATTTTGTGGATGAAGCCTACATAACACAGAGAGAGTTACATAGGCGGCCCACAATGGTAAATAGGTTGAGAAGCATTGCTCTAGGTGCTTACAAATTGATTGTAAGCATGAGAAAGTCAATATGATATCATGTGGTGGAATTTCTGGGGAGAGTTAATTTGCCTTTTTAAAAATGCTAGGAAATTACAAACTAAAAACAACGCTAAAAGAACATTAACAACATTTGCAAAGTCAAACACTCAGAAGTTAGGAAATGTTCAGGTGGCCCTGCATACCTTAATTCATCCCCCTCGTGTGTTTGCATTCTGGTACAATCTTCAAATATTTGATCAAATAGTATTTTCCATATATACATATACACATTCATATACATATGGGAAAAACAGTATATATTAACTCTATTATAGACAGGATAGGAACAGCTCTCATATAGTGCTTTTCATCCATACATTTCAATGTGCTCGTAGAAGGAGATCAGTATCATTATGCCCGTTTTCAACATGGTGACAGTCATAGAGGTGAAGTGACTTACCTAAGGTCGCCCAGCAGGCTAGTGGCAGAACCAGGAATAGACCTTGGGTCTGCAGAGTCCTACTGCAGTGCTCTACTATGCCAGACTGCTTCCCTGTGGAGCAGTAGAGCCAGAATAGCTATGTTGGTCAGGAGTATGATGAGGTGTGATTTGTGACTGATGTAGCTGTGCCAGCAAATGCCCCTGGTAGACAAAATTATACTGGCCCACAGACACAAAAAAACCATATACCAGGGTAAGTATAATTCTGACAGTATAATCTGCGTTCACACTAGGAACTGGTAAGCTGTATAACATACTGTTAAAGTGCTCCCAGCGTCGACATGGCCTAAGGCCACGTCCAGACTAGAAATTAAAATCGATTTTAGATACGCAACTTCAGCTACGTGAATAACGTAGCTGAAGTCGAATTTCTAAAATCGAGGTACTCACCAGTCTGGACGGCGCTGCATCGATGTCCGCGGCTCTCCGTGTCGATTCCGGAACTCCGTTCGGATTGATGGAGTTCCGGAATCGATGTAAGCGCGCTCGGGGATCGATACACCGCGTCCAGACTAGACGCGATATATCGATCCCCGAGCAATCGATTTTAACCCGCCGATGCCGCGGGTTAGTCTGGAGGAGGGCTAAGATTCATCACCACCTCTCCATCAAAACTTCCAATATTAAAATTAGAGCTGAGCAAAAGAGTAACAGTTAATCATTTAGCCTTTATTTCTGCTCAAGGAATATCCCTGTGGAGGTTAGTTTCTGAACTGTATTCCTCTTTTATGTATCTTTGTTTCACTCTACAGATTGATCACACTGTTCTCTGTTTTGCTATTTGTTCGCTGGTTAGTTTTGATTGGTCAGACAAGTCACATGCAATTGTTCCTATTCTAATTAATATGCACACACAAATTCATGCTAAGAGCTGTGCGATTGAGAAGCCATTTGCAGCAGATAACTTTATTTATCCTACAAGCTGATGACACAACAATACATATCTTATGTCCCAAAAGGTGGCATTATTTATATTAATATTTACATATAAAACTCTCATGATATCACACATGTGAATTTGCATATGTATTCACACATGTAAGTTTCAAATGTGCTCTCTCCAAAGTTGCAAACAGCAAGAGGTGTAAGCATCACATGAAGTGAATTTGTTAATATTCATAGAAAGTTTTTTGCAGTCCTAATAAAAGGGAAGCAGAGACACCTCTTTTTTTAAATAAAGTTTATGAGCTCTTTATTATGCATCACACGTGCTCAATAAAGGGCACAAAGAAAACATTTTGCTTCACAATTCACCTTTATCATGTAAAATTCGAGAGCTTCCCCCCAGACTTTTACCATACTCATCTCGCAAGACTACAATGTTGTATAGTTAGCCATGTTGTATAGTTAATAATACAATCTCCGAACTACACTATGTCTGTTGCTTGTATTGTTCCTATCTAAATGCTAAAGCCTTTCACATATTCACATAATGTCTAAAGTTAGGCTCTATAAAGAGATCTTCTCTCTATTTTCCTTTTGAATTGGAACTTTTTATATTTTGGAACAAGAATGAACATACCTTCTTTCTTCTGATCCTATCTTCAGTCTGTGTTAGAAAAGGCATTTCGTGAATCCTAATGTCTGGCTTTTACTTAAGGTTAAAAAAAAGAGAATGAGAAATTATGTATTTTCCAAGAGCAACTAAAATACACATACACTTCCATAGCTTCAATTATTTGAGTCTCAAAGGTGTTCCAATAGTGAGGTAAATGGAGTTAGATATCAGAACGTATAAAATAATCAGGGAGAAGACTGTCTGTAAAACCTTAACTTTTTTGAAAATATCAGCATTTCAGGAAATAAAAATGTATGAGAATTTGGATACATTATACGGAAATAAAGGTAGCAGGTATGATGCAGCATAGTTTTAATGAAGTGGCCAAGATTATAAAAAGATAATCACACACATTATTACAACAAAGTAATTTATACTTGAAATTATCCACACACCCTACAGCAAAATGTAAGAGTGGCTGTACCATTGAAATCACTTTGAAAATAGAGTGATGGTAATTGTGCCATGGGCACTGGGCACCTGGTCTAGCTGACTGTGAGGAGTTCTGGCAGCCATTGGTACCTCATCCCGTAGTTACTTAGACTTAATGTAAAAGTCAATTGGAGTTCTGTGTGTGGAGTGGCTGAAGAATCTTTTCCTTAATAATTGGTACATTTTGGGCAAACACAAGCCCTAGATTTACAGTCTAGGAATAAATGAGTGTAACTCCCATTGGACACTCTAGGCAGCACCATGAACACTGGTGTCAATTGCACATTGGATGTAAGCAGTAAAGTACTGTAGTTTTCACCAACGTGCCATCCAATGAGAGTATACTATGAGGGTAATTTCCACACAAAGAGGAGGAAATGGGTAGGTATAACAGGAGCAAAGGTATCCTCTATCTCTCATGCTCCTGTCAGTAGTTTTTCCTGCTAGACCTTTTCATTTTGTCATCTCAGCATATGAATGATACTCAATCTGCACACTCACTGAATGACCAATCAGTACAAGTGATTTAAGACTTGCAGCCACATTTTCAGAACCATTGTGTATTTTGTGTATGGATTATGCCCATTGTCTGACCACTTACCCCCACTGTTTAGGTCACTGCAGAATTTGACTGAGTGTGCTTGCTTTCTGGAGTGTATATTCCAAAGGAGAAGAGTAGTCTAGTAGTCAGAACATGAGAGTGGATGTCAGGCGGCAGAGATTACAGTCCAGGCTTTACCACTGATTTGCTGTCAGTTTAAACCCATTACCTTCTCTCTAGAGTGCCATGTCTCCTTTACAAACTGAAATGTAGAAACTGGCAATAAACAGGCCAAACAACAATACGCTTTTGTCTTCACCTTTACTGGATAACAAAAATTACAGCTCTCTATTCTTTTCCTTATTGACTAGCTATTAGTGCAGATTCCCTGGAACACTACACCCCAATCCCTCCTTTACTTACACCAGCGTAAATAAGAAGTATCTCCACAGAAGTCAATGAAGTTACACTGATGTAAAAACAGAGTAAGTGAGTAGGAAAATTAGGCGCCCCATGTTCATTTTATCCTTGGCTTAGCTTTCAGTTTAATGGAAGATGTTGTAGGAGCCATGAAAAGAAAATCCATGCTCAGTGCGCTTACATTTCCAACCAATGAAAAAAATAGCAGCAAAACTGTAGATTTCACTTTCCCTGTTTCTTTGTGGTTTAGCAGTTTTGTGACATGAGTACTGTGCTGTAGAAAGAAATGAAGGGAAAAGCTCCATCCAGGCAAGCTGTGCCAGGCAATCACTGCTGAGCTGGGAAATTTGGTGTGCCCTATTTACACCCACAAACTGTTGCTGAGGCTTAAAACAACCCAACCATGCATAAAAGTTCAGAAATTTCAAGAACCCAGATGGTGGATTTTACAGGATCAGAGTCAGAGTAATCAACAACGGCCTCCTCAAACTCATTCAAAATGTTTTGAATTTATTTAAAATATTTTAAAATATTTTAAATACAATTTTTCAAAGCCTTAAAAAATCCCGGTGAAACTGTAACTCTGTGGAGATCAAGTGGCAAAGTCTGACGGAGGTTTTAAAACCTCATTTTTTTCTTCTCAATCTTTTATTTGTTTAATAAAAATTAGGTACCTCTAAGCAGATATGAAAGTAGAGAAACTGAGGCAATTGAAGGAATCAGAACCAGGATTAGAACCCAGGAGTTCCTAGCTACTATTCCCATGCTCCATTCACTCGATTCCAGAGCACTGTTCCTCAAATGATCCAATCCTGCAATGAGATACATGTGGGCAGATCCTTACACTCATATGGAGCCTCCTCGTTGGTTTTAATGGGGATCTGTATGGCCCAGAGGATCCACCCACGCTGATCTGATCACAGGATAGTTCTCTGTAACTGAAAAGTAGTTCATTGTAAACTGTGATTTTTGCTGATGGAAAACTGGTAAATTGGGAAAATGAGTTTGCTTTCCCAATGTTTCTTTACTAATAGCAGTCAAATTTCAAGGGTATTAGAGATTGTGATATGCATTTCTAAGGCACACAACCCCTGTAAAAGCAGCAAAGAGTCCTGTGGCACCTTATAGATTAACAGACGTATTGGACCATGAGCTTTCATGGGTGGTATGCATCCAACGAAGTGGGTATTCACCCACAAAAGCTCATGCTCCAATACGTCTGTTAGTCTATAAACTGCCACAGATTCTTTGGTGTTTTTACAGGTGTTGTGTACTCGGAAACAGGACTCTTTGCTGCTTTTACAGATTCTGATACTTGACAACCCCTGGAGTATCTTGGTATGAAAACAGAATACCATATCTTTGCTTTTTGTGCAAAATGCTCACATATTTCTAGGGTAAGAACTGATAAATCTTACCCTGAAATTTCACAAAATAGGATGATATAACATAACACAGGTGGTGCATTTATATTGATTTTATTCTTTTGGTGTTCCCACTCTAATATTTTTCACTTCTGAGGAGCCAAAGTGTCTGAGCTGGTATTGGCTATTGTATAAAAATGAAACCCAGGCAAACTAGAAGGAAAAATAAAAGGCACTGAACAAAACCAGTTGATGTGATTTGCTCCCCTTCTCCCAACTATAACAATAAATCTGGGTCCCAAAAAAAGCACTTCCCATATTGCACCTTGGGTTGTATATAAGCCCAGAGTTTACTCCCACCATAGTCTGTGTGTAACATATTTCATAGCAATTGTCAATGGTAAATCCAAGAACTACAACTAGGACCATGGAAAACGTTTAGAATGAAACTTAGGTGAAATCTGAAAGGTTACTTTCTTCTCTCCCCTTCAATAAAAGACTCAGTTACCTGTTGCCGTACGTGATCCTCAGTGTGTGATTATACTGCTCAGTAATAATATCAGAAAAATGGTTCTTTTGTATTTCTTGGCCAATTTGAATTAAAGCAATAAGAAGAAATGAAGGAATGTGCATTACGTGCATGAGAAACACAATGTACTGGAAAGAGAATAAAAAGTAATGAAATTATAGAAAGATGAGTGTAAAAGAAGTAGGAAGTCAACAATGGCAATGAAAAAAGATTGCAAAGTAAGTAAAAACCATAAAATCGCCTTCTGATATATAAAGTGGAACAAGTACAAGAGAAGACATTGGACCACAGCAGGATATTTAAGGAAACTTAATATAGCTGCAAAAATTAAATGAAGTCCATTCAATGTTTGTGAGAGGGACTAGAGTTGGAACACTGGAAATAAAGAGTGCACTTAGATTTTTCAGAAGACATTGCCTTTACATCCCCTGGTTAACGTTAATGAAAGTTATACATATACCTGGTGAGACGTGGGTATACAGTGAGGACCAGAGAGGAAAAGAACCGCTCAAGGAGTGCAGCAGTTCAAATCACTAAAAGGTACTACCTCTCCCACACACTCCAGCAACACCCAGGTGACATAGCATCCCTTTTGAGGACTGCATTGCTCTCCTTTTGTAAGGGAAGGAGCTAGAAAAAATGTCTCAAACATTGCCTGCCAAAATTAAATCTGGCCAGCTTAACTCAGCTGGTGGATCATCCTCAACGCGGTTGAAAACCAAAGATAACAAAAAAAGCACCACAGGTTGCTGCTTGGAACATCAGAACTATGATAGACAAAGATGATACCTCTCGATTTGAAAGAAGAACTGCTCTCCTTTCAAAAGAGCTAGCCCGTATGACATTGATATTGCAGCACTCAGTGAAACTAGATTGGCAGATGAGGGCATTATTACAGAACCGGCTGGGGGTTACACCTTCTTTTGGAAGGGAAAAGAGCCACATGAAAATAGAATCTATGAAGTGAGAATTGCCATAAAGACCAAACTCTTGTAATGTCTTGAAGACTTTCCAATAGGCATTAACAGAAGACTCATGAAACTCCAGTTATCACTTAATAGGTTGTGATTTGCTACCATCATCAGTGCATATGTGCTCACCTTAACAAGCCCTGACTGTGCTAAGGAATGGTTCTATTCTAATCTCGACTCTCTCATCAAGTCAACACCACAAAGTGACAAACTCATCATGCTAGGAGATTCCAATGCAAGAGGAGGTAAAGATAAGAACAACTGGCAAGGTGTCATTAGGAAAAATGGCATTGGAAAAATGAACAAAAAATGGTCTACTACTCCTAAGCAAGTGTGCAGATATAGCCTGACAATTCAAATACCATCTTCAGACAGGCAGACAAATATAAAACTATCTGGATGCACCCCAGATCCAAACAATAGCATCTAATAGATTACTTCATTGTCTGACAATGTGGCATAAGGGATGTCACAAATGACATATCAAACACCTAGAGACCTTCCATATGCGGTCTTTGCATGCCATTATGGGATCCGCTGACAGGACAAAATGACCAACCTGGAGGTTCTCCAAAAGTCAAATGCCATAAGTATCAAGGCCATGGATAAAAGCCCAACTACGCTGAGTTGGACACATCATTAGGATGCCTGAATATCGACTCCCCAGAAAAATTTTCTATGGAGAATTGGAATCAGGGCTGCCCTGGAAAGCACTACAAGGACAGCATCAAGATCAGCATACACCTTCATTCAATAAAACCAGATGATCTTGACAAGGCTGCATTAAATAGATCAGCATGGCAACACACAACACTCAGAGCTTTTCAAGCCTTTGAAGAGACCAGAACTAATCGATTGTTAGCTGCAAGGGAAAAGTGTCATACTACTGCTATAGCTACCAAGATGCTCACCAATGACTTTGTGTGCCCAATCTGCTCACGAGCATGCGCATCATGCTTTGGACTTCAATCTCACTCCAGAATCCACAGAGAGAGCACCACCTCTGAATCTAGTGCATTTTGTATGGGGTGCCTGGGTTAACTATATGAGCAAACACTCAATAAGAGGAGTTATGGAATAAGGGCCTGATACCCAAGGGAGAATTTGGCTATTTAGAATGACCATTTATTATGCAGCTGGAAATTAACATTGCTGAGATATTTTTAAGAGCTGCTAAAAAGTGTTCAATGCAGCTGTTCTCAGCCCTGGGGATACGGTTTCAAAGTGGGCCATGTAGCTGCTTTCTGCAGGGTCACAACATTTTCTACAGATTCTAAGCTTTCATTTACTTTTAGCTCATCTGGATGTGAAGATAACCTTCTGAAAATAAATAGCTGAAGCAACTGGGTTTATTGAAATGCAGCAGTAGGGAATAACTAATTCCTGATGCGTTCGATAAAGATGTATAAATTATGCTCTTTTGCTATATGTCATAAATGTGAAATGATCAAATCTGTCTGTATTTATAAATGCCACATTTGGCAAGATCAGCTTAAAAATTCCAACAAATTACTGG
Source organism: Gopherus flavomarginatus (assembly GCF_025201925.1). NCBI lineage: Eukaryota > Metazoa > Chordata > Testudines > Testudinidae > Gopherus > Gopherus flavomarginatus. The sequence continues at coordinate 101,845,667 of NC_066624.1, read as the reverse complement.
GTGTCAGAAAGGCTTGTTTTTGGATGAAAAAAGCATAGAGAACTCTGAATGATGGGTCTCTGGGATTTAGAGTGATAGGATAAAAAATAGGGATGGTTTGTGGATTATAGCTGTAAAGAGATTATGGACCTCTGAGCAGGGATCAATTAATGGTTTCAGTTCTTTAGATGACTTGGCTAATGGTACTGAAATCAAGATTGGTGAGGGTAAAATATCGCTCTTAACATAGTAAACTTGCAAAGTGGAGAGAAACTTGGATAGTACTGGGAGAGGTGTATTAGAAATGGAGACAGATTAGCCAGACAGACATAGGGCAAATCTTATTTCTCCTTTAACAAGAAGGAGCATGAGGTCCCCACAGCACTTGTTGTCAAACCCAGGCAGTTCGTAGGGGACAGGGATGCCTAAACATGCCTTCAAGATGTCAGACCATGCCCGTATGGAGCTGCTGTTCTCATCATTCCCCAAGCCTAAAGCTGAAGAGGTAGAAATCCAGCCCAGCTGTAGATTGAAAGGACATCATGTGCTTTTTCTCCAATCCTCACCCAGGGCCTGATATAAAGCCCATTGAAATCAATGGAAAGATTCACATAAGGAAGCATTTTCCTATAAGGCTCTGAATGTGCGAAGAGGTAAATTCCCTCCACTCCTAATGAAATCAGTGAGTGGAACTGAATTTCAGAACTGTCATCTCCTTTTTTTGGTCCAGAAATTGAAATTTGGAAACTGTTGACCTGTCCTAGTTTAAAACATTCATCACCTTACAGGATATGGGCCCCACGTTTATATGCAACAGAGATCTACGGAGAAAATGGGAAATCCTTCAGATGAATCCAAGTAAAACTTTTTACACTTCAAAAGGAAAAGACTACTCTAGAGGGCCAATACAAAAGGAGAACAAGATGTGTTTAGGCAAAGAATCATAAAAATGTAGTGCTGGAAGGGACCTCAAAAAGTCATCAAGACCAACCCCCTGAGCTGAGTCAGGACAGGTTTGTCAAACCTGTTCTTAGAAACCTCGAGTGATGGGGATTCCGCAACCTCTTTGGGAAGCCTATTCCAGAACTTAACTACAGTACTTGTATAGTCGGAAAGCTTTTCCTAAATCTCCTTTGTTGCAAATTAAGTCCATAACTACTTCTCCTATCATCAGTGGACATGGAAAACAATTGATCACCACGCTTTTTTTAACAGCCCTTAACATATCTGAAGACTGTTATCAGGTTCTGCATCAGTCTTATTCTGAAGATGAAACATGCCCCTTCTTAAAATCTTTCCTCATAGATCAGGTTTTCTAACAATTTCTCTCATTTTTGGTACTTTCCTGTGGACTCTCTCTAATTTATTCACATTCTTCCTAAAGTGTGGCACCTAAAACTGCACACAGTATTCCAGCTGAGGCCTCACCAGTGCCAAGTAAAGCGGGACAATTACCACCTGTGTTTTACACACAACGCTCCTGTTAATACAATCCAGAATATTAGCCTTTTTTGCAACTGCATCCCATTGTTGACTCTCATACCATTTGTGATCCACTATAGCCCCCACAACCTTTTCAATAGTAATACCACTAAGCCTGTTATTCCCCATTTTGCAGTTTTGCATTTGATTTTTCCTTCCTAAGTAAAGTACTTTACACTTGTTTTAATTGAATTTCATCTTGTTGATTTCAGACCAATGCTCCAATTTATCAAGGCCATTTTGAATTCTAATCCTGTCCTCCGGAGGGCTAGCAACCCCTTCCAGTTTGGTGTCATCTACAAATTTTAAAAGCATACTCTCCACTCCATTATCCAAGTCATTAGTGAAAATATTGATTAGTACCAGGCCCAGGACAGACCCCTGCAGGACCTCACTAGATATGGCCTCCGAGTTTGACAGCAAACCATTGAGAACTACTCTTTGAATATGATCTTTCAACCAATTATGCATCTACCTGGTAGTAATTTCAGCTAGACCCCTAATTTGCTTATGAACTACCACATAGGGAGAAAGAAACATATGGGCTCAGAGCCACTGCTTGTGTAAGTTATTGTAGTTTCATTGACTATGGTGCATCGACTTCAGGGAAGCATTGCAGACTTACATGAGCTGTGGCTCTGGCACAATAGTGCTAAACTGAGCTGGTGAAACAAGATAAATGAAAGAACTGAAAGGAAATCTAATGAGACTTTTAGAGCAACGTATGTGGAGTAATGAGATAAATGGTTCTGAGGAAAGTAAAAGGGGAAAAACCAGACAAAAAAAAGTGGCCTTTCCCTGCTCTAACAATAAACCTATTTAAAGAATAAAATTATTGCAAATCTGTCCCTACAGTTACTGTAGTTATAATGAAACCCATTAAAATGAATATTTTATAAATGAATAAAAATGAAGAGAATAAATGAATATAAATACTAAATGGTGAAAATTAAATGAATAATTCTCTTAAATGAATAAATCCACGGTGCTTCCGTTTGTTAGTGTTCCATACAGATTTAATCCTTCTCAAAAGGAAGTTACAATGCATCAAGAAACTATATGTGCTGGAGGTTAGCAGGATAATGGAAAGTAAACATTTCTGATGTTTACTCGTTGCTGCAACCCTTTGATGCACACCAAAACAACAACAGTTTAGCTACTGGATAGGTTTTATGGATACTGTATGCTGCAGAAGAATCAGTATCTGCACTAGTGTTCACTGTTCAGCTCTCTTACAGTGACTGTTCACAGCTTGCTCTACTGTTACTTATTAAGCATCAACATGCTTGGCTTGTAGGCGATACAGATATCAAGAGGGCTCTTGATTCAGAGAGCTTACAATCCAGAAGATTAACACAGAAAGACAAGGCACAGACAGAGCCAACCAAATAACTGATTTGTTTTCTGTTTGGGAGCTAACCCAAAAAAATCTGGAAAAAAAAATTGGATGAGTTTGAACCAAAATTGATTTTTTTCCCCTCACCAAGAAGAAACATTGAAAATAAATTCTTCAGGTTGAACAAAACATTTTGTTCTAACTAAAATGGGTTGGGATTTTTTTGAGGTGGGGTGGGTGAGAGAGGGAGTTCATTTCGGTGTAGTTTTTGGACATTTTTTACCTGTTTAATAATTATAGCTTAATTCCAAAATGAAACTTCATTTCAAAATGAAAAGTCAAAATCTTTAGTTCCAAAATAGTCAAAACAAACTGTCTTGATTATATAGATATATTGGCCCAAACTATTAGCTGAATTCAACCTCTATTCGCAAACAGCTTTAGAGCCCTGAAAAATGTTTTTTTCAGTGAAATTACTATTCACTGAAAATATTTGCCCAGCTCTAGATACAATGGAAGGAAGGTGAACTGGGATAGGGACATGATTCAATGCAGAGAAGGCTCTTTGGAAGAAGGGAACCAAGTGATGCTGCTGTTGATAGGGAGCAAAGATGGGCAGGAGAAGAACTGCACTAGGGACCTTTTAGCATGCAATAACAGGGTCTATATGACAGTTAGTGCATGGCATGCTGGAGCACTGTAGATTAACAGTTCATCTAGATAAGCCCTTTGAATGTCGTTAACTTCCACAGGGTCGAGTCTTGCAGTCTTTATTCAGCCCAATCTCCCACTGAGTCTAACAGAAATATGTCTTAAGTAAAGACTGCAGAATCAGACCTTGAACGTGTACCTTTGTCCCCATCACCGCTGTTTTATCCATTGCTAATAATCACATGAGAAGTGCTTCTTTATTCACCTTTTAAAATATTTCTAATGCAATCTTTCTGGCAGGAGCCAATGGCAGCAAAAAGGGTTGGGTTCAGTCAGTCTAGGGGTCCTTTACTAAAATAAATAAAATTATGACTCAAGCCCCCACCTGGAGCTGTACTCTTATTTCTGGCAATGAACAATTTTAAAAAAACCTCTCTACTCACCTTTGCAGGAAGTTTTCTCCCCACTCCCAAACATGCAGAATCCTCTGGGAACATGGAACACAAAGTATCTTTTATATTGAGGAAAGAGAGAAAAAGGCTGAAAGGCAGATGGAAAAACAGTGTGACTCTTCGCAGGGGTATCCAGGGTTGTGATGCTCCTCGCTATCACCTGGCCTTAGCATAAGAAAGTCTTGTCAGTGCCTGGTGTGCATCAGCCCTCTGACTCTTACCCGCCCTCTGGAAACATAAGCACTACTTTCCAGGCCTCCACAGGCCTACCTCTCTGTACTGGTTAGCGATAGGCACATGCCAACCATGAATCCTCTGAGCATCCCTCTGCAGTGTCCAGCCGCTGTTCCGGTGAACACCCCAGATCTCACAGATCCTCTACTCTCAGAGGAATAGTACACACCAGCTTGCAAGATTCCACTCCAATTTATTACACAGCACTTAGATGAATTTATAGTGAAAACAAGGATAGATTTCCTACCAAAGAAAAGAGATTCAAATGATAGCAAGCAAGAATATTGGAAACAAATGGTTACATATACAACAAATCATAGAACACTTTCTAGATCCAAAACTTAATTCACAAGGCATTCTTCTATCTCCTACAAGAAAGCTTACCTCAAGTCCTTTTCCTTGCATTTTCAACCAGGTTGACTGAGCACCTTTTTTCATAATTTCCTTCTGAAGTCTCTGCAAGCTCTGCATTAACATTTGATTCAGTACCCAAATAGACTTCCATTGTAAGAAATAAAATACAGAATAGTTCAGCAGGGAGATAAGTGTCTCCCGCCTCCTGTCTGGATAAGTTTGTTTCAAGATACATTACCTTGGAGTGACCTGCCTTTAACTACAAACCCTAAAGAACATAATTTCCAGCAGATACACATAACTTCTCATATATTTTCTGTACATACGTTGCCCAATGATGATGATCAGTCTGTCACAGGCTTTCATTACAGACCTTTTGGTGAACCCAGGGCATCCCTGTGAATCATTGTGCCCTCTACAAGTTGTTATTTAGATGTTCTTTGGTCACAACCAGTAAGTATATTTGCATATGAGAAACTGAGTAACCCAAATGAATACATTGGAAGTTTGGTCAACTCCCCAGTCACAAATAATAATCATCAAGTTTATAAAGGTCCAGAACTCTGTCTCATCACAAACCAGACCCCCCCAAACACCCCACTCATAGTCAAGTTCGTCTCAAGGTAGCCAAGGGTGTCTGGGAATGGGTCTCCTCTACTTTTCTATTGCAGTTCTGAGAAGTACCCTCAGGTACTGCTCCAGTGTGAAGCTATCTGTTCCAATTAAGCGATTTCAGCTCTCCTCCCACTAGTCAGGTGGACCATGGTGCTGGGAAATCAGCGAAGTATTGCAATTGCCACTGACCCAGTCCCCACTCTGTTTTGCAGTCAGCTCTCCCCGCTACCATTGCTTCAGTCAGGTCTTGTCATGGAGTCAACTCTACTCTGTGCTGCTTTTCTGACTTGGTCTCACTCTGGAGTCAGCTCTGCTTCAATGGTGACCACTTTGGTTTGGTCTAGTTCTGTATTTTCTTTTACACATAGCACAGAATTTCCAGGTTGGGATCCCACACCAGAACAAAACCCCAGGACAAAATCTCCTGATGTCCAGAATAGATTACATCTTTTCTGGAATAAAACATTTTTTTCTTTGCTCTCTCACTAAGGCCAAGCTTTGATACCTACCTAAAGTCATTACTTGTATATTCAGGCTGACCCCTCTCCAAGAGCATATCATGAATAATTCCTATGCCCTTCATGAATACAATACTAATGATAATCTATTTACCATATTTACACTTCAAAACATAGACAAAGTCCAACCCAAACAACAAAACACAGTAGCTGGAATTATGGGTAAACAACCTTATAATTCATGTAAATGTTACTACTTAGTCCTACCTTGAGCGCAAGGGACTGGACTAGATGACCTCTTAAGGTCCCTTCCAGTTCTATGATTCTATGAAGCTAGCCAGAACTGGCTTTTTCCTTTTCCCAATAGAGGAAGAAAAGAGCTCCATCTCTCAAGGTCTGCTATCTCTGCTGCTTACTCTAACATTATTAATATAAAAAAAACAGCTATAAGTTAAATGGGCATAGTGTACACCAGCTGAGCGGCTCACAATCCATTAAATGTGCACGCTCCACTCCGCTAGCCCTGCTTCTGCTCACTAAACCTCACTAGAGGTATGCACAGTAAGTAGGATTTGGCCTTGTGAAATGAATCATATCTATTCTTGGGAAAATTAGAGACCCACATTTGCACCAGATTCATATGATAATGCACCATCAGCACAATTGTGAGTATCCCCATTGGTCTTACAGTTTTCTTTGGTGAGTGTATGTTCAAAAATGTGCATAGTCAGTAGAATATAGAATGTATTCTAATATTTTTAGTGCTGTTTGAACTACATGGACAGCATATTTCATTACCTCTTGCATTGCTTTAGTTACAGTGCTCTGACAAGTTCAAAGCCTGTTACCTCCCTCATCCACTTACAAATTTAAAGTTAAAACAAGATTGATTAGCAGAATGTACAAAGCTCTGTGTACTATTATTTACTCATTAAATGCCAAAGAGTCATTTCATGCTCTTCATTCCTTTTTATAGCTATCGACTGAAACCCTGCATCAGTATCAATTAGAGAGATTTGAAATGGTGAGAGTGATGGAGAAATGGAGAATGAGATTTCATGATCGCAACAAGCTATAAATATTGTCATCCTTACAGTCCTAATGTCCCCTAATCATTATTTAGTGCTTAATTTTTTGCTGAAAATAAATCTGTTTTAGATTATTTTTTAAAGTAAAGCTATATATTATGCGGGATGAAGTATAAAAGCAGTTGTCATGGAGATATTGGCAATGTAGGATCTATGCACTGTCTACTTTGAAAACTGTAGAGCGTATCTGTTTTCATGTACAGGTTTTTGAAAGCATGCTGGCTGGTGTTTTGAATATCACCTGGACATTTCAGTGGAACATTCCTGATCATTATGTTATAACAGTGGTGAAGCAAATTCAAATTCAGTGGGACATACCTGGATATGTCCTTGGAGCATTTCAATACTACTCAAAGACAACGCGTACAAAGAGTACAGCTGACTGAAAGTTTCATTCCTTCAGAAAAGGCCATTTGTCGAAATGTGCCATTGGGAAGGTTGACCATTGGAAGGTTTCTTCAGCCTGGGGTGGAGTTTCTCAAAGAGAAAGAGCCTGAGAGAAAGAAACCAACCTGCCCAGAACAGCCAATAGCCCAGTGGTTAGAACACTAACCTCGGATGTGGGAGACTCCTTGGATTTTCATGAAGCGTTTGGAAGGTCTTCATTTCATTCCACTTCGGAACAAAAACAAATTCCAAAAACCTCAAAAATGTTGGCAAAACAGAATTGGTTTTTTTCCAGGCACCTGTAGTAGTGAGGAGACAAATTCAACTGTTCTATGACTCTCTTAACTTGTCTATCAAACAAAGTTGGCCATGATCTCAGCAGAAATGGAATCAATAAGACTGAGAGATCACCATCTACCTCTTATGTGATTATGTCAACCTTAATACACAAGTTATTCAGCTGCACACCAAAAGGGCAGGAAAGCAGCTTTTTGAAATAAGTCCGTCCTTGAAATCTTGCAGTTTATGGTTCATATATCCCTGTAGGATATGAGGATATATTTCACCAAATAGGCCATAGAACTGAAAGTCAGGAGGTGTGGATTCTAATTCCAGTTCTCTCTCTCTGGTTTGCTGCATAATCTTTAGAAGTTAACTTCTCTGTTCTTCAGTTTCTCTAGACATAAGATGAGGGCAATTACACTTAGCCATCTTTGCAGCAAGCTTTAGAGATCTATAGACTAAAAGCACTATGTAACAGCTACATTTTTTTTTTTTACCACTAGCAGGGTAGTATTTCAAAGTCTAATATTCATCCATCTCTATTAATAAAGTGTATTTTCATAAAATGTGATACTTAAATAATTGGTACATTTTGAGCCTACTCTTCTGACCTTAATGGTTAATTTGCATATACATTTACTTGAATGCTGGCAAATAGAAGGATCTTATTTTGAAGATGAGAGATTTCTTGAGCAAAGCTTGCATTATTACAGTATCATATAAGAGTGAAGTGTCATTATTCTGTCTTTTAGGTATTGTAAGTAGTAGCTATTGGATTTTCTGACAGAGAGAATATTATGATGCTGAAAACTGTTAAGTAGGTTGTATATTAAGCATCAGTTCATGACTTTATATTTTTATAAATGTATAGGAAAACACAAAGCTTTTGCAGGCAAAATTTAAGGGACCAGGTTGTGAAAAAATGTTATGCCCCATTTACTCTGGCCTCTTATGTGCTATATTTTTTATATTCAGGAAGCCATCTTGCTAATGTGCACCCCAGAAGGGTTCACATCAGAATAGAGAAGGAGTTAGCCAAAAGGGCCATTAGCAGCTCCAGTACAGAAAATGAATTCCTAAATTCACCACACATTAGAAAATGAAACACAGGCTGGGGAGGGGTTCATTTTTTTTATTTTGTTTCTTATTCTAATTAAAAATATGTTTCATCTTTTTGTGTTTGCATTTTATAGGCTAGCGTGTGGATCTGGGCACAGCCCTGAGCAAGGGTAGTCTGTAAGTTGCATCACCTAAGGATTTTTCTCCTGCTTCCTCTTTGCTTCTGATGCAGAGTAACTTCCTGCTACCTTATACCAGCAGCAAATTACACCACTACTCAGATATGCTCAGGTGCATTGGCCAGCAAGGAGGTGAGATTAGGGTGACCGGATGGCAAGTGTGAAAAATCGGGACGGAGGGGCAGGGTTGGTAATAGTTGCCAGTATAAGACAAAGCCCCTAATATCGGGATAGTCCCAATAATATTGGGACATCTGGTCGTCCTAGGTAGGATAGAACGAAGGCTTCACTCAACTTCACACATCTGCTCCAGCATGAAAATAAGCAGATGCACTTTAGGGTGCCTCCATGTTAGGAAAGGAGGTATGGTCTTACCTTGTGATATTGTGTAGATAACATGAGGTGAAAACCTAGTGAGGACAAAGCAGTTTGTAGTTTTCACATCTTAGCAAATCTAGGAAGGACCCCATAGTTTACCATGTTTTAGCAGGTCAAGGTAAACTCTGGGCTTCCCCCTAGACCTGCAAAAGAGATGTAAAAACTACAACCTGCCTTGCTCTTACAAGGCTTTTACCTCATGTTAATTACCACGTATTAGCTAACATGAGTTACGAACACACTTTTAACTCTAGTGAAGACAAGGCCCTTGTGTGGACTATGAGGCCCTATGTAGTCCAAATAATTATCTGACTCTGAATGTATCTTTACATGTACCTTATTAGCTGTACACCAAGCACATAACATAGGTGTTTGAGCAATAAAAAGAAAACCATAATGAAAATCATCCTTGCCTTACTTTGCTGATTGCATTTCCTTTTAAAAAGGAAATCAAAGGAAATAGCTTGAAGAGAAAATAAAATTAAATATGGTGAGGCTAATCCTGCAGTCTTTAGCCTGGCAAAACTCCCTGTTGACAACGCTGAGCGAGGGAAGGAACACACTGGTGGGCTTGTTTCAGTTAAGTAAGAAGATGTTGTTAATTTGCTGCATTCTTCAACTAAGACAATAGACAAAGACTCAGACAATATTGTGAAAACGAAGCTGTTTTGTTTTCACTGGGCTCAAACTGATATTGGAAAGATAATTTGATTTTAAAATTCTGAGTATTATGACAATTTATTATTTATAGGGCCTAGAAGAGTGCCGAGTGTGAATGGCCACATGATGTTTCCTGTATTTAATTGTAAGATGAAGAGTGTGTTCATAAAGAGCTGTACAGGGTGTTCAGTATTGGCAGGAGCATGGACTAGTGGTCAGAGGGCAGGACAGGCTGTTAAGATATCTAAGTTCTAACCCTGATTCTGACACTGACTGTGTGTGACCCTGAAAAAAATCGCTTATCCTCCCTAAGCTTGGCCATCCAAAAGCACCAAAGTCTTAAGCATCATGGTAGACTCAGTATCCAAGGATTTCAACAGGAGTTGTGAGCACTCTACATATTGAAAGACTGGACTTCCCATGCCTCAGTTTATCCACCTAAATCTATTACAGACTTCCCTATGTCACAAAGCTCTTTAGAGGCTTAATCCATAGTTTAGAAAAAAGTTTTGGGCATCTTGAATGGAAAGTGCCATAAAATTGCAAGGTATAATATAATTGGGAAGTATATTAATCAATCAGAATTGCACAGGGTAGTGTAATATTTAAACATTCAGCTCATTAAAATATTGAATTACAGTTGCACTATAAAAATATAAAATGAAACCTTGCCATGTGCCTATGAGAACAACAACTGATAATGAAGTCTCACACAGAGTAAGCACAGTGTATGAGGGATATTAACAACTATTAGAGAGTCTGGGTAGTTTGGCCTGGCCCCACCTTCTCCTGGCAGAGTGAGGAAAAGGATATGGACATCAGTTGTCATAAGATCAAGTAATTGATTGAGACTAGTAATCAGTGCTGATCTGAATCAAATTCAGTGGAAATAGGAATTAGAAATTTAGAAGCGTATTGGGGCAAGACTGACCACTAAGGATGACTGTTAGCCTAAATCCTATAAGGCACAGTTTATTCCATATGCACGTATTCACACAATAGATGATCGACTGAAAACGTGCAAAAGTCATTTCTCCAAGTGAACATGAGGAGTGGGATGCAATGGCTGTGTTGATTGTGGAGGAAGCAAACAGAAAGGTGCAAATTTCTGGAGTTATTGAAGTATTCATTAATCCTTTCTTGCATGTCAGAGTGCTATACTCTGGGGGTGAGAATGTGTTTGGCTGAAAACAAGCAATTATTAAAATAGATTTGGCAGATGCATATTTGCAGATGCTCATGCAAGATGAATCATGACAGTCCCTGACAAACACACCAAAATATCTGTTCTGCTGTAATTGTTTTCCTTTAGGCTTTGCATCAGCTGTACATATATACACATACAGCTGTGTGTGTGTGGAAAGGAGTGTGTGCGTAATAAAGAAAATTCTACCAGGTCCATCCACCCCAGAACACAATGCTACATTAGTCATATCCTGGTCACGGGGGGGAGGAGGGGGAAAAAACCTAACCAAGAACATCTTAAAAACTTGGATAGGTTCTTCAGAAAGACTATGAGCTCTGGTGACCACAATAATCCACATGAATTCTTCAAATTATCTGGGGATGACTCTTTTCTCCATTCAGATTTTCACCATGCTGAGTGAAATTCAACCCAAGGAGAGATCTCCATGGACTGCTTACCCCAGAACTGAATGTGGCCTCTTCTTTGGATGTTAAATAGGATAAACCCATAGGATTAAATACACAACACATGGCTAAGTCTCTGACAATTCCTATGATAGCTGAGCAATGTGGATCTTATTTTCTGTTTCTTTGACATCTCCAGTGTGAATGGCATAAAAAAGTTTTTAAGCCATTACCCTGCTGAGAGTTTTTTCTTTTTTGGTGAGCAATTGTGATAGTGCCCAAATGCTGCAGTTACATTTGCAGATCTACCATCCTAGGCATTGTACAAACATTCAAGGAAGAAGGTTGAGCCTGGTTCACTCTGGGTGGCTGGGAGGGACTACAAAGTAGCATGTGGATTGTGGCACACTGCTCCAGAACACTTCCTAGTGGTCAAGGAACAAGAGGTAGATCTTTGCTATTGTCCATTAAAGCATGTTTTAGGAGGATTAACTAAAATTGGGGAAAGGAAACTGGATTGGGATCTGGCCAAGGGAATTTTGGAATCTTTATCTCAGCTGGGGTGAGAGGGGAGTGAACAGGATTTTAAATGCTTTACTGGTAACTAATACAGAAGGGAGGTGGACAGCTGAACCAACAAATAGAAATGTTTAAGAGGATTGTCCAGTATTGGCGATTAAGGGGAAAGAAGATTTTTTTAGAAATGGTACTAAGTCATCTGCAGATACATAGCAGAAGGACCAGTCAAGACCGACCCAGACAAAGATGCAAATGGACATACCAAAGACCAAGGCAAAACCTCTGATGGGCAGGTATTTGGACTGTTGCTTCAACTAACCAGAAGCAGCTTCATTTGTAGAAAGGCCTTGCATAAAGTAGGACAAAACTCCAATGTATAAAAATTAATAAGTAGACACCATGTTACTTTCACTATCAGTGCATTAAAAATCCTTCCACACATTTATTTTAAAATCAAAGATGCAGCTTTCCTTCACCAGCTAAGTGACATGTCCCCAGCAGTGAAAGTCCATATTTTTCGTAAACAGAAAATACTCTTGTACTTGATCCCTGGAGTCTGTGCATAATGGAGTGTATGCCCCTCACTGGCAAATAAAGGGTCAACAGGAGACTAAGGGCCCAATTAGTCCATTCCAGGCACCTGGAGGATACACGTAATTAAGGAGCAGACCTGCTTAGGAGAACTAGACTGGGGAATAAAGGAAGGACTGCAGGGCCAATGAGGGAGAATATCCACATCCACAAGAATATCCAATTTTGTAGTTGTCACGACAGCCAAACTATTAGCAATTATTCTAGCACTAAATTGGATCTGGGATATACATCCAGCAGCGGTGGTCATTTTTTCAGAATCAATCTCCGGCCTTATGACAATTAAAAGAGTCTCTCAATACATAGAAGTGATGAAATCAATGAAATTATATTACTAACATCAGAGCTACTACAGAAGGGGATGCCTGTAGCATTAGCTTGGATCACAACAACATATTAGGATAACAGGGAACAAAATGGTGGACAAACGAGCTAAAAACACTGTAAGAAATGAAAGACTGACATAGAAATGCCCTTGAGTACACAGGAATTCAAAAGTCTTGTACAGAAAAATGTAAAAGAGGAACGGCAAAAAAGTTGTATTAATGAAGAGAGAGGAAGAAGATTTTTTGAAATGTGCCCTAGACCTGAGGATAATGACAGACGTCAGGGCCTAGATAGGAAAAATAAAGTAATTTTCTTTAGAGTAATAACTGGCCACTGTGGCTTAAAAATAAATATTTTTTTAAATAAATAAAGATGGATGATATGTGCTTTTTAAAGTGGAAGAAGCAATGCATCACCTTTTATAGGTATCTAAAGGCTTTGATAAAGAAAGAGAAAAGCTTTCTGAGGAATCAAAACATTTTAAGGCAACAAAAATTACATCGTGTTATTTAATAAAAATATTTGGGAAGTGGGGCCATATTAGAAAGGTATTGTTACATTACCTGAGGGACCCCCATGGCAGGGTGAAAGAACATAAGCCACCAAGTATTTAGGGATTATAATTGGCTATAGACTATCCAGTCAAATGTTCTAAAAAAGAAAGAAAGAAAGAAATTAGAAGGCTGGGGTAGAAATGATACCCTGGGAGTGGGTCTGAAAGGAGAGAGCAGCATAAGTGAAGGGGTTCTAGGCAGCTGCCAGAGAGGCTAGGAGAGCCAGTGAGAGATCATAAGAAACAGACCTTAGCTGCTTATCCCAAGGGCTTTGGGCTGGAACCCAAATGAGAGGGTGGTGTGAGTCTCAGGAAGGGGGCAAAGACTATTGATCCCAGACCGGGGCTGAAGGCCTGCTATGTGGTCACCAAGACTTCAGGTTTTCATTTGGACTTATTTGGTGACCCAAAAAGGGGACTGAACTGAAAGGTGCCCAGGCCAGAGGGCTAGGATATGGAAGACACAGACTTCAGCATAACTAGAATGGAGGGAATAGGGGGTGCTGAGGCAAAGGACTCCTGCAATGCCAATCCTTGACGCCAGAGGTGCTTTGGTGGCATTACATCTTACAAATCACATTAAAAGTGTTGGATTTTGAAGAGTAAATCTTCACTCAAATAGGCAATGTTTGTTTTCTGACACTGTGATGATGACTTTTATTTATATAATGATGGTAAGGACTGAACTTAAATCAGCAAAGCAAGGACATTCAAGATTATGGCTGGGACTCCATCTTTAATGCAATTAGTTCTGCTTACATCCTGCAGCATCTAGAGCTTCAGCTCACTCATTCGGTTTGGTATCACTTGTAATACAGCACAACATATAAAAAACTGAGTTACAATCCTAACTTTTTCAATTTCCTACCTTGCATGAGTAGTTAAACCCTTAGAGTAACTTTATTGGGGAGCTATTATTAAATCAGTTTGTTTACTGAATAGTATACAGCTCCCAGAACAGGGACAGGCCAAGACACTGAATTCTGAGTCTTCTCACCTCACGTTGTACAATCAAATGCCTGAGAAGTCCACAACCAAAAAGGTTCTCATGCTCCCCCTTAATGACAGAGGGGGAACTCAATGGGTCCAATGAGGTTATGGAAAAGGATATGTTCTCCTTCTCTTGCATCTGTGAGGCTGGGCATTTGATTTCTCAGCTTCCAGGGACAGCCCCATCCTTGTCTGACATACTAGCGGGAGAGATTGCAAACTCCTTGGTTCCAACAGAGCATTGGGCTTTTGAATTTGTTTGCTCTTCTTCCTACATTTTGACAAATGAGGAGTCAACCCCCATGGAATTCTGAATTTGGTTTGGTAGCATATGGCAATGGGGTAGCATCTCTTTAAATAGGTATTGATCTCTCTATTGGGACTCATTGTCTTCACTGCCAAATTTTCCTTTTCTTGTCTGCTTCCCAGGTGGAGTTCCCACAGACATCTATGGAGAGTCAGAGCATAGAATATGCAGTAGAGATTTGCAGTGTAGATCATCAGGGATAAATTTGCCCTTGGCTTGGTGCATGTGTGATTCATCATAACTGGCATTTCAGATGTTCTGGGTTATTGCCTACTTTAATGTGTTTTACAGAGAATGAGTAAAGTATTTCAGAGGCTGGTAAAAATTCACTGAAACAATATTTTGTCCTACAAAGGAGGGAAATGCTTTTAAAAAACAGATCTCTTTGAAACTCTTGTATTGATTAAATCTCTGCTAGGGTCTTATTCAAAGTCCATTGAAGTCAGTGGAAAGACTTGCACAGACTTCAGTGGGCTCTGGATCAGACCATAATCCCTGACTAAAATAGACTGGGTTTTTCTTTTCTATATAAAGGATTGTCTAATGACAAAATTGGACTATGCCAATGAGCCAGTGCTGCCAGGTCAAATGTATTGCTGGGTAAATGAGAGGAAGGATGGAACTGTGGTTAAGGTATTCTGTGAAAACTAGAGATATGCCTTCAATCCCTGGCTGCATTCCACACTTCCTGTGTGACCATGGGCAAGTCACAAAGGCCATGTATTCAAGCACATGTCTAAGTACTCTGCTGAATCAGGACCTTCCATCTCTCTGGGCCTGATGCAAAGCCCACTGAAATCAATCGGAGTCTTTCCATTGATTTGTATGGGCTTTGCATCAGGTCCTCTGAAGCTTAGTTCCCCAGCTCTGAAATGCAAATAACCACAGCATTTTCTTTCTTTCATCATTTGTCTGTGAGGCTGTTCGGCCCTAACAGAGCACTCTCTAGTGTCTGGTGTGCATGCATGCAGGTCCCACCAGTTACCACTTAAACTGTTCTTCCAACTCAAATACAAAGGACATCAGGGCTCTTTCATTAGGTCACAGGGCTTCTCTTCATACTGCCCATAGTTCAACAGAATGTCCGTAAGGAACAACATGGACCAGCCTGATGTGATTCTTTTCCACCCATTGTCTGTCCCAGCCATTCCACAGACTTGTAGTCTGCTTATTGCTGAACAGCAGGAGACCTTCAGGTCCTTTGCTTCCTGATGTCATCTTATCAAAATAAATCTTTACACAGTCTTTGCCATCCAAAGCTTAACTTCTAAAGCCCAACCCTGCCTGAGCCCCTGCTCCAGGCAGTTCTAGCTCCAAGGAGAACCAGTCAAACCCCTACTCTCTGGTAGCCCTCCTTGTCTTACATTCCCTCTCAGCCTCCTCCGCAGCTCATTAATCAGCCACAGGTGCACCCCTCTGGGATCAACTGGCTCCTGTGAGGAGCCAGTCACTAGTCATATGTGTTGGCACATGCCCTTTTAAAGGGACCATGCACCTGATGACAGTCTGTCTTTTCTATTTAGAGTGTAAGCTCTTTGGACAGGGACCGATTCTCATGATGTGTATGTACTGCACTGAACACAGGGAGACCTACCATCTAATTGGGCACTACCATAATACAAATAAAAATTATAACAATAGCAATATCTATAACAAAGCATTCGGCTGACACTGTCTTCTAAATGCAAGTGAAACTTGTCTGTACACACACAATGTATATTTCCCCCCATTTTCCAAGAATTAGACATTTTGGGCTCAATCCTCCACTGAGGCACAGGTTTAACTTAAGTACATGTGTAGTTCCATCAAAATCAACAGTAGCTGAGGTTGTCAGCCCTTCCAGGAGTTACTCAGCACCTCACAGGATTGAACCCTTTACACATATGTTTATAAAACTGCAAAAATCTCAAAGGAGATGAGAACTGGATCAAAAACTGGTCCTTTCTATCTCACCTTTATAAAATAATATATCTATGTGACCTTTTTAACCACATATTATACATAATCATGAAGATCAGCAAGGGGGAATTAATAAAACATTAGCACTTTGATCTTTAATGCTCTCAGATAAAGCCAGGTTCTACAGGAGGAAAAAGAAACCCATATATGCACTTGCCTGCTTATACTGCAAATGAAAGGCTGAGATAAGAGATTCCAAAAAGAAAATAGAAAGTAAAATGTTTATCATGCAAATGAGTTTCAATAGTATAGAGGATATTTCTCTGGACTGCATGTGGCTGCAATTCTCTACAATAAGGACTGGCCTCTCTTTTGTAAACAGCATTATATTGAGACAATGGTAGCCATCTGAATGGTTTATACACGGAAAATGCAAGATAAAGATAAAATATATGGATTAAGAGATGCAATCTATTTTAATCTTGTTAAGGTATAGGAGGTGGAGAAAATAATTTTTACATTCAGGCAATCCCACCAAGCTCGAATGATGGTTAGACTCCTTAGAGTGTATGTTTCCAATTTTTAGTGCTGCTTAAATGGTCTTAAACTGCTAGTATTTTATATGTATTATTTTAAATAACTGATGATGGGAATACAATATTCTTATTGGATAATAAAATTCTAAAGGGCTACTATAATCAAACTTTGACCATCATTAAAAATTGAAATTAGGGATTCCCAATTATAATTCTCTATCAAATTCTTCCACATAAAAACACATTTTATGGACACAGCCTTATTCTACAGGTTCATGTTGATGCTATTCAATAACCCTAGGCCTAGTCTACATTGGGGGGAGGGGGAAAGGGGATCGATCTAAGTTATGCAACTTCAGCTACGTGAATAACTCACTGCGTTGTCTTCACTGCGGTGAGTTGACTGCTGCCACTCCCCTGTCGACTCTGCCTGCACCTCTCGTGGCGGTGGAGTACAGGAGTCCATGGGAGAGCACTCAGGAGTCAATTTATCATGTCTAGACTAGATGCGATAAATTGATCCCTGCTGGATAGATCGCTGCCCACCGATCTGGCGGGTAGTATAGACATACCCCTAGAAAGTGTAATGTCAGTGCTTGTATTAAAATGTCTTTGGTATATTTAGAGACTTAAATAACTTGGTTGTAAAATTTTTATTATGGATTACAAGAAATGTAAAAGGTTTAGGCCCTGGTCCAAAGCCCATTGAAGCCAATAGAAAGAGTTGCAATCACTTTAAGGAGCTTTGGAAGAGGCTGTAAATGTATAAGTTTCCAAATTTACTAATTGTTCCAGAACATATGTACATGCAAAATCCCAGATATCTCCAACCCCACAGTCAGTACGCATAGAGCTGAGCAAATACCTGAATCTTCTGGTTCTGTAGCCAAATCTAAAACATCCAAAAAGGGTTCATTTCAGGTCAAGCTAAAGTGGAAATTTTTTGTTTTTTTCTCACTGAAAAAACCTGCCAAATTTTAGTTTTGTTTACTAAGAAACAATTTTTCCTGATTTTTCATTTAGTTTTCAGGTGTTTTTACCCTTTTAAAAATAAATCTAGATAAATTATTAAATGAAATGTCCTTTCAAAATGAAAAGTCAAAATGTATTGTTTCAACAGTTAAAAAATATCATTCTTTTGGCCAAAACTATTTGCCAGATTTGTCCAAATTCTCAAATAGTTTCAGTTTCCCCCAAACTGCATTGTTTTTGATGAATGAAATTATAATTTGCTCTAATTATGTTCACATTTATTCAATTCAGGTTTTTTGAAAACTGACCCAGAACATTTTTGTCTGTGAATTCTCAGCATCTCTCTTAATTACTTTCACATACAAGATCCATGAGTATATGAAAAACAGAACTACAGGTGGACATTTTGAAAGACACATATGAGTGATAGGCATGCACTCCGACTGAAAATCTATGAGTTTGGAACCTAACTCCCATTAGTGTCTTTCAGAATTGCCCTTCCAGTGACTTACAATGCTTAAACATCTATATCTCAAAAGCAGCTTACATTATTTAGGTGCAACTCATGGTCTTTTGGAATTCAGTGGGAGTTTTGTCATTGACTTCAGTGGGAGCAGAGTTAGAGTCCAATCCATAGACCAGAAACCTGTATGTTTCAGATTGACTTAAATGAAAAATTTACCAGTATATGGACTACAGAGCAACCATTTGTTAATAATGATCCATCAGGAACTAGCAGCTCAAACTATGAAAGTGAGTTTTCAGCATACAGCTATATAGAAGGGAAATGTAACTAATGGATAAATAAAACCAGGCATTAATTATGCAATAAGAATTAGCAGGAGATGGTCTATTTAATATGATAATCATAACCCTTGGGCCATAATAGTAAAAGAGAAATAAGTCAGAATAGAGTCACTACTGAGCATTAAGCTTTTAAATATATTTTAATTACAGCTACTATTCTGGGTATACAGAACATTCTCCATTAATATGATGCAAGCTTTAAAATATTATAGATACACTTGTACAACCAGCTTTCAAAAGAACCTCTGCATTTCTAGTCATAAGTGGAACTGAGCACTTTGGAAAAATGAGCATTTCTGGCCCCTATAGTAGAACTTCACCAATCCACACTTAGCTAAACAGCAAGCATATAAAATCACCCAGTCAGCGCAAACACACACAGAATCCCTATGCTCCCTAGCTCTTCGCAGAGATTTAAAAGCAGGCGACTTCTTAAGGTCATGCCTTACCAAATGTCAGTATTTTCACAACATATAATAAAGTACATTAACTATGTAGTATCAACTTAAATGATAGTTAAGCAATATAAATCAAGTACATGTTGGGATGCATTATTCCTGCTTTTTTTAGTGTTGGATCACATGGGGTTAAATGCTTCCCTATGTCCAAGGCCAATGTGCTAACTGAGTCTTATTTTGAGAGCTTAACCATTTTATGAGGCCTCGTTCAGGGCCTTTGCACTGGAAAGAATTCTCCATATTCAGAATTTTGCAATAGATCTCTCACAATCATTGCTTATTAACAGGATCCTACCGTATTAAGATAACTTTAATATTGATGTGCAAGGCAACAAAGAAAAGAAATTCAACATTCAAGATTCCATTTAGAAAGCTCTAGGCACCGTGGGAATTAATTAAATTTATAGTCACATAACGATGACCAACCATCACCAGTAAATAATCATATACAGGTAACAAGATAATTCATTGACTTACGGAGCCAACGGTATTAAATACTCACGTGGAAGTAACAAATTCAATGTAGATTGCTGTTTAAAATGCAAACTGCCTTTTTTCAAGATTTGTTGAAAAAATAATCTTTTGTGAAAAGTTGAGTCCAAATGGCTCTGTTGGAAACATCCCAACTGGGGTTTAAAATACACACACACACACACACACACACACACACACACACACAGGCATTTTCTGAAGCCTACAGGCATTTTCCGAAGCCTAGTCTCGCTCTCCAAATCATAATCACAAAGAAAATTTACATTTAAGCAGTAGCCTGGGCTCTTACTTATTTGCTGTGATGAAGAGTCAATCCTGTACTTCCTACTCTGACAAAATGTTCACTGAGGAGTGTAGGATTGAGCCCTGAAACATTTTCTTTGGGGAGAATGTACTGCATATGTGCCCACTGCTTTAACACTCATAAGCCTGGTTCCATCAGCTCACTAGATGTTGAATTCCTATTGATAATAGCAGAAGGGCAGTTCCACATACTGAGACCAAAAATTATCATAATTATTATTGTTTGTTATTTGCTAAGGCAGTGGCTTGTCCCTATACAGAACATTGCAGAGAAAGGATGGCCTTTGAACCACAAAGGGTTAAAAGTAAAAGGCTCTATCTACACTACGAGGTAGGGATGTGATTCCTCTATTCAAGTACACATACCCACTCTAGCTCTCAATGAACTAGTCTGAGAGTGAATAGCAACGTTACTATGACAGCGATGGTAGCAACATCAGAGGCAGTGCCGAGCCATGCCAAGTACATACCCACCAGTTTCAGGTGGATTCATATTTGGCATAGCTCAGCCAAGGTACACTGTTATTTGTATTTACATTAGCTCAATGACAGCTAATGCAAGTATGTGCACACGAGTAGGGGAATCACACCCCTAGCTCGTCGTGTAGACATAGCCGAAGGGTTCAATCCTTCAGGGACTCAGTGTACTTGGCAGAGAGTTTAACTATCAGGTGGAGCCCCATTGAGATCCCATAATGAGTTTCTGCATGGTCATAAACTCTATGTCCAATAGTAAGGGTGAAATACTTGGCCCACTGAAGTCAATGTGAGGTTTGACATTCTCTTCAATGAGGTCAGGGTTTCACACTAAGTTTGGCTAGATCAGGCCCTCTGAAGAATGCCCCAGCCCAGCAAAGACTTAGGCAAGTGAGTAACTTTGAGCATTTGAGCAGTTTCACAGATGGCAACAGGACAACTTATGTGCTCCAAGTTATGCAGAAACTTAAGTGCTTTGCTGGGTTTAGCCCTTTTTTTCAAAAATTCTACTGAAGTATAAATAATTCCACTGCAGAATGCATGGTTTTGTTTTATACAAATGCAGTGCTGGCCAATAAACTTTCTTACAAAATAAAGGGACAAATCTGCCCTGACTCATGCCCCAAAACTGCCCTGACTTATGCAACCCAGCTGAGGAACTAGGGTTGTATAGGATGACAAGTCCTGCAGGATTTGCACAACTGTTTGCTAAACTTGGGTCCAAGTAAGCAAGCTGTCCCCATTCAAGCAAAATTGCAGTCACAATGATATGTCAGGTTTGGGTCAGAGATGCTGACTGGCCAGTGGGGAAGACAACTCTAAAAGTTTCTGATGTTTTCCTGGTCTGCTGCTTGTGTTTGCTAAGTGGAGCTTGGAGGAAAACCTCACAAGTCTAGGCCTCTGATCAGAAAATTCAGAAAGCATTCACATGTCTGCTATCCATTCAGTCACATATATTAATAACTTACTTTGTTTCTGCCACAGCTGTTACTAAGGAATAATTTGGAAACACAGGAATGATGTTCTCATTACAGAAACTCTGCCATTTATTCACTAGCTTTTGCTGACAGCCTGCTGCTAACACTCCACAACGAACAACAGATACTGCTGAAATAAGAACATTACCAATAATTCAGCATAAACTCTGGCCATCTTATTAACAATCCTTTTCAACAAACCTATTCATTCTCCAGAGCTTTGATTAAAACAGACCCACTGTGTAGGCATGGCGTTACCAGGTGCTTTTGATTTGTTACATTTCATCCTCAGATACATTCTTACAGTAGCATGGACTTAATGAGAGAGTCATCCACAATAAACTGCAGGATAGGGTCCATATTGGCTAAAGCCATGGCATAGTTCCACCTGTTTATAATAAATTACTCATAATTAAAGTGCTTGCTAAAATAATATGGTGTGATAGAGAACCATGCAAAGCAGACATGGATTGGCCTCTATCTTCCAATGAAAAACAATATATTTTCTTTTTAAAATGTTCTGCCCTATATTTGCTGTTAAGAAAGGATGTTTAAACAGTGTTTGGAGCCCGCTGCAAGAATTAACATTTAGCATGCATCTGCTATAGTTGTTAAAGATATACCTGGATAGAAATGGTAGTAAATAATGGGGATTTTGCTATAGTATAGTGATACTGACAAATTCTTTATTTAGAACTTACCTAATATTTTCCAGGCATATGAATCCTGTTTTATACAAAATTCAGAGTTTTTCAGGACACGTTTTCTTCATTACAGAAAGTATTTCAAACAGATTATAGACTCACAGAATGTAGGGTTAGAAGGGACCTCAAGAAGTCATCAAGTCCAGCCCCCCTGTGCTCTGGCAGGATGAAGTGTACCTAGACAATCCCTGACAGGTGTGTTTATCCAACTTGTTTTTAAAGTTTCCAATGATGGGGACTCCACAACTTCCCTGGGAAGCCTATTCCATAGCTTATTTCATTGTCATTTTTATTACAGCACAGAAGACCTTACTCATCAATTTGGTGGAACTGGTGCATTACAAGCATAGTAATGCATAGATGGACAGGACATACCATTCTTCTCTATGGCCTTGTTCCTGCAAAAAGTTTCCACTGCATGTACACAATAAAATAAAGAAATTAGGTGCAATTTAATTTTGGAGATAGTCTAGATGACTTAAATACATTTTTCTGTACTAACTGCTATGATACTAAGATCATTATCTTGTTTACTTCAACAGGAACATAGAAATTTTCATTCACAGTGAGCCATCTATTCCAGTAGCTTGTCTCCAGTGCTAGATAATTCACAGGAACGTGCAAGGACCCCCAGAATTAACAATTATGGAGTAATCTGCCCATAAGAAACTTTTTCGTGAACCTCTCGGCTAGTAGATAGTCTATGTCCTGAAGCATTAAGGTTCATATCCCTTCCAAAGTTATTTTTTCCCTGTGTAATATAACTGTGGATATTATCCATCCAAACATCCAATACCATGTGAATGCTCAGTAGGTGTAAGAGGGCATTTTGTCCCAACTTGTCTGATATAATTTTGTAACAATAATATAGTTATAATACAAATTAAATTGTAATGCAAAGAACTTTGCAACTATAGCCAGATCCTCAGTTGCTGTAAATCATTGTAGTCAATAAAGCTACAATAACTTAAACTGGCTGAGGTCCTAGCTTTGTCTCTACAAGCAGAAGGGCTGTCATATTTCAGGTGGAACAAAGCAAAATAGTTTGCCAGAGCATGTGAAACTGAGTCTAGCCAGAGATGCCCTTTTGGAGAAAAGAGATAAATTCCTGCCCCGATAACTTGCAGTCACAGGTAGAGTAGACTGACATGGAATGGGAAGGCAGGCAAAGGAAGTGATAGGGAAATGGTTCTCAAGAATCACAATAAAAACAATGAGTGACATCCTGGTCCAATTGAAGTCAACAGCAGAACTCCCATTGATTTCGGTGAATTGGGATTTCATCCAATGCAAGTCTTGTAATATAGTGCAAATCCAATCAGTTATGATAGTGTTAAGTAAACACAGATGTAGGGCAATATGGAACTGGTAGTTAGCATAGGCCAGGAAATCGACAGTGAAAAAAGAAAGGCAAAGAAGATGGGTTTTGAGGAGGGTTCATAGATTCATAGACTCTAGGACTGGAAGGGACCTCGAGAGGTCATCGAGTCCAGTCTCCTGCCCTCATGGCAGGACCAAATACTGTCTAGACCATCCCTGATAGACATTTATCTAACCTACTCTTAAATATCTCCAGAGATGGAGATTCCACAACCTCCGTAGGCAATTTATTCCAGTGTTTAAACTACCCTGACAGTTAGGAACTTTTTCCTAATGTCCAACCTAAATCTCCCTTGCTGCAGTTTAAGCCCATTGCTTCTTGTTCTATCGTTAGAGGCTAAGGAGAACAAGTTTTCTCCCTCCTCCTGATGACACCCTTTTAGATACCTGAAAACTGCTATCATGTCCCCTCTTAGTCTTCTCTTTTCCAAACTAAACAAACCCAATTCCTTCAGCCTTCCTTCATAGGTCATGTTCTCAGGACCTTTAATCATTCTTGTTGCTCTTCTCTGGACCCTCTCCAATTTCTCCACATCTTTCTTGAAATGCGGCTCCCAGAACTGGACACAATACTCCAGTTGAGGCCTAACCAGCGCAGAGTAGAGCGGAAGAATGACTTCTCGTGTCTTGTTTACAACACACCTGTTAATGCATCCCAGAATCATGTTTGCTTTTTTTGCAACAGTATCACACTGTTGACTCATATTTAGCTTGTGGTCCACTATGACCCTAGATCTCTTTCTGCCATACTCCTTCCTAGACAGTTTCTTCCCATTCTGTATGTGTGAAACTGATTGTTCCTTCCTAAGTGGAGCACTTTGCATTTGTCTTTATTGAACTTCATCCGGTTTACCTCAGACCATTTCTTCAATTTGTCCAGATCATTTTGAATTTTGACCCTGTCCTCCAAAGCACTTGCAATCCCTCCCAGTTTGTATTGTCCGCAAACTTAATAAGCATACTTTCTATGCCAACATCTAAGTCGTTGATGAAGATATTGAACAGAGCCGGTTCCAAAACAGACCCCTGCGGAACCCCACTTGTTATACCTTTCCAGCAGGATTAGGAGCCATTAATAATTACTCTCTGAGTACGGTTATCCAGCCAGTTATGCACCCACCTTATAGTAGCCCCATCTAAATTGTATTTGCCTAGTTTATCGATAAGGATATCATGCGAGACCATATCAAATGCCTTACTAAAGTCTAGGTATACCACATCCACTGCTTCTCCCTTATCCACAAGACTCTTTATCCTATCAAAGAAAGCGATGAGATTGGTTTGACATGATTTGTTCTTTTCAAATCCATGCTGGCTATTCCCTATCACCTTACCACCTTCCAAGTGTTTGCAGATGATTTCTTTAATTACTTGCTCCATTATCTTCCCTGGCACAGAAGTTAAACTAACTGGTCTGTAGTTTCCTGGGTTGTTTTTATTTCCTTTTTTATAAATGGGCACTATATTTGCCCTTTTCCAGTCTTCTGGAATCTCTCCCGTCTCCCATGACTTTCCAAAGATAATAGCTAGAGGCCCAGATACTTTCTATATTAACTCCTTGAGTATTCTAGGATGAATTTCATCAGGCCCTGGTGACTTGCAGGCATCTAACTTTTCTAAGTGATTTTTAACTTGCTCTTTTTTTATTTTATCTTCTAAACCTACCCCTGTCATAAACAGATAGCTAAGGGTTAATGTCTTTTTCACCTGCAAAGGGTTAACAAACAGTGACCTGCAACACCTGACCAGAGGACCAATTAGGAGACAAGATACTTTCAAATCTGGGTGGAGGGAAGTTTGGGTGTGGGTCCTTTGTTCTTGGGCTGTTCTCTCTCTGGGATCTGAGAGTGACCACACGAATCTCCAGGCTCTCTAATCTTCTGTTTCCAATTTGTAAGTACAACGGTAGAAAGACAATATAGGCTTTTACATTGTTCTTCTGTATTTGCAAATGTGTAATTTGCTGGAAATAGTTTAAATAGTATTTTTTCTGGATAAGGCTGTTTATCCATTCTCTATAAGCTAAAAGACCCTGTAACTTTTTACCATCTAAATTGCAGAGATAAACCTTTTACTTTTTTCTTTCTTTTTTATTAAAAGTTTTGCTTTTAAGACCTGTCTGATTTTTTTCTCCTAGTTAAGGCTCAAAGGAACTGAGTCTGTATATACCAGGGAATTGGTCGGGAGAAGGGAAAGAGAGCAGAGAGGGAAAGGTAAATTTCCTCTTTGTGTTAGATTCACGGAACTGAATCTGTATTGCCTCTGGGGGAAAGGTATCATTCCTCTCTATGTGGTGATTCAAGGAATTGAATCACGGTGATCTCCTAGTGTACCCAGGGCGGGAAAGATCTGGGAGGAGGTAAAGAGGGGGGAGGGACTGGTTTATTTCCCTTTGTTGTGAGACTTAAGGAATTTGGGTCTTGGGGTCCCCAGGGAAGATTTGGGGAGACCAGAGTCTATCAGGCGCTTTACCTAAGTCCTGATTGGTGGCAGCCTATCAGACCTAAGTTGGTATTTAAGCTTAGGAAAATTCATGCTAGTACCCATATTTTGGACGCTAAGGTTCAGATTTGGGAATTATACTATGACAACCCCCTTCCCATAAGCATTCACTATGTTAGACATTCCTTCAGACTTCTCAGTGAAGACTGAAACGAAGAAGTCATTGAGCATCTCTGCCATTTCCAAGTTTACTGTTACTGTTTCTCCCTCCTCAGTGAGCAATGGGCCTACCCTGTCCTTGGTCTTCCTCTTGCTTCTAATGTATTGATAAAAAGTCTTCTTGTTTCCCTTTATTCCCATAGCTAGTTTGAGCTCATTTTGTGCCTTTGCCTTTCTAATCTTGCCCCTGCATTCCTGTGTTGTTTGCCTATATTCATCCTTTGTAATCTGACCCAGTTTCCATTTTTTATATGACTCCTTTTTATTTTTTGGTCATGCAAGATCTCGTGGTTAAGCCAAGGTGGTCCTTTGCCACATTTTCTATCTTTCCTACCCATCGGAATAACTTGCTTTTGGGCTCTTAACAGTGTAGTGTCCCTTTGAAAAACTGCCAACTCTCCTCAGTTGTTTTTCCCCTCAGTCTTGATTCCCATGGGACCTTACCTATCAGCTCTCTGAGCTTACCAAAATCTGTCTTCCTGAAATCCATTTTCTCTATTTTGCTGTACTCCCTTCTACCCTTCCTTAGAATTGCAAACTCTATGATTTCATGATCACTTTCACCCAAGCTTCCTTCTACTTTCAAATTCTCAACGAGTTCCTCCCTATTTGTTAAAATCAAGTCTAGAACAGCTTCCCCTCTAGTAGCTTTTTCAACCTTCTGAAATAAAAAGTTGTCTGCAATGCAGTCCAGGAACTTATTGGATAGTCTGTGCCGCGCAGTGTTATTTTCCCAACATATATCTGGATAGTTGAAGTCCCCCATCACCACCAAATCTTGGGCTTTGGATGATTTTGTTAGTTGTTTAAAAAAAGCCTCATCCACCTTTTGTTCCACAGAAAGAAGGATGACATTAGGCATAGGGAGCAGCAAGAGGATTACAGAGCACGTATACATTTTTTGGCAGCGCATTTACATCTGCAAAGTTGCCTCTTCCCACCCACAAAGAGCTTGAATAAGTGTAATTTGGAACAATTCCAGAAAAATGATGCAACAGGGGGGTTTGTCAGTGCCTTGTAGTTAAAGGCTGTAACAAACTCTGCAGAATAAAGACCAGGAAATGATACTGCACCATCTTTGCAAGAAACATCAGATTTTCCCTTTTCAGTTAATATGGTAAATTCTCCGTCAACCTTCCTTTCTTAAGAAAAACAATGAGTTCAGTCTTGCAAAAGAAAACCAATGGCAGAGTTAATCATCCTGTAACAATTGGTATATCAACAACAACTAAAATTGCAGGGCTATATTAAGATAGACTTTTGATATATTGCCATTCAGGGAAAAGAACATATAAGTTTTATGAGGTTTAGATAGCATTTCGCTGCATATATGTAATTGTTCACCATAGAGTGACATCAGCTGGAAAATTCAGCTCAAAGAAAAAGTCAATTCTTCATCTGTTCTCCCGGATATTCCAATATTTTGTCATCTCTGATTTCAGCCTCAGCTGGAACCAGGAATAGTTATGTAAACATTTTTCAAAGTTAAGGAAACTTTGGATCAGGGACTGTTTGAATATGGGGTGAAGTTCTGGTCTGAGTCAAATTTTAGCCAGACCAGTTCACCAATCCCTAATGATAACACTCAGCCTCCATATCTCTATGGGAACCATCACAAATCCTTCTTATTCCGTCCTCTTTCATCTTATATTCTTATAGCCCAGTATTGTGACGCTAATTTTGGCCAGATTCTTACAACAAATAGTATGTTACTCCACAAGTAACCTCATGGAAGTCCATGGTCCCATTAAAGTCAATAGGGCCATTTGTGTAGTCATCAGGTACTACTCAAAATGAGTAACAGTGTCAGAATCAAACTTTATTTAACCAGTTAAAGTGATCTTTGCTGAATGCCATGATGCATGCCCTTGCTCCAGGGCATGAAAATGCAGCCCATGTGCAGCTCAGAATTCACACTGAAAAGTGAAAGATTGGAAGCAATGCACAGATCATGGTATCCCATTTAGCAGTGCTAAGCACTATCACTAGGCGAGTGGACTGCTTCCCTCCCTGCGGCGCACGGAGGGGAAACTTTTAGTTCATTAAAACTGTAGCTTTGATCAATCTAGCTGTAAATTACAATACCAGCCTTTTTAAAGTACATAACTTATTCCTTGCACGTATATTTTACATAACATGGATTATGAATTAATAGAGCCACATCTTTAGATAAAGGGATGGAAAGTAAATGTCAGCAGATGATAATATTTCCTACATCTACATAGCTGCTTGTGTTGAATCTCTATAACCTTCACCTGAGGCTAGATTTGGCAGGAAAAGCTGTAACTTATAAAACTGTCTAAGGTAGTATGGACGACAAATAGCTACCATAATTAGTTCATAGCCATTATCAGCTTTCTTCAACATGTGGGTCCTTATCCAAAACTTTGACATCAATGGAGCTTGGATCAGGCCTGAATTTCCATAACTGGTGTTCCCTGATTGTAACTCAGGGCCAAATACAGATAATTGTTTTATTAATTTTTAACCAAGACAGGGAAGGTGGGGAGTTCTCAGCCTTAGGAAAATCAGGTGCACTTTCAGCAGAATTTTTAAAAAGCATCAAGTGATAAAGACATTAGCAATTTATTCATTAAACGAGCCTGACAGTTTGCTACTGCAGCCCACATCTGAGTTTGGTGGCACAGGTTTGAATTCATATTACTAATGAATTTCCTAATCTCACCAATTTCATTTCCAGTTTGCATAAATCAAAATAACAAATTCTGTATTCAACGCCCCCATTTCATTTATTATTACTCCTCTGCTGCTTTGTGCCTCCACCGCTGCTTTTATCCTTAACTTCTCATTTCTTTTTTTAATTTTATATTAAGAATTTACGCATATTCTCCTGCCAGCTACAAACCATTTGATGCTGCTAAGATCACACACTGTCATTGTTATTGTTATCAACATTAGTAATGGAATCATTATCGTATTCATCACTAAAAGCTAGTTCATTATCTGATAAGACAAAATTTCCTTACATACATTTCAAGGTATTTGATTTTCCCTATTTATATTCTCAGGAGGCATTTCATCCTCCCTTGCTGGAGATGAAAATGCATCTTCCATAAGTAAATTGCCATTCTGGTCATTACTCAGCTTTGATTATTAATTTCTCTTTAGTGCTTTGCAGCACAGGAAGCCAGATATATTTGCTGCTTTTAATTGGATATTTGCTGCTTTTAATGCTTTTTGGGTATGTGACTCCAAAAGGATTTATTTCAAACGCTAAAGGCCACATTGTGATTATGTGAGGCTGATATAACTCCCATTGAACTCAATGGAACTGACATCAGTGTAGTGGAATCATGCCAGCGGCAGGTTCTGGGAGGAAGAAGCCCTTGGAGGAATTCTGGATGAAGGTGCTCATTGGGACAAATACCTTGGCTCTCAAGGGAAATACTGCCTGACCCTTACCCAGGGCAAAAAGGGAAGGAAAGGTCCCTTACCCTCTTGCTTCCTCTTGCTCACCCATACAGACACAGCCCCAATTTAGCCCTATAAAAATATCAAACCCTTAATGGAATAAGTGAGTCATCCTTTTAGTATTTCATTTGGCCCATATTCTCTGTCGCATATTTGCTTGTATTTATTATGTACTAGGTCCCATAGGTCTGGTTTGTGACTTTGTATGTTTATCTAGCACAACTCAGCCATGACTCTGCACCATTAAAGACAGACTCTCTATGTGTGTTTGCATCGAAAGTCAGGAGCTGCAGTTTTAGCTTGGCTAATGGGGTGAACCAGAACGCCACAGCCACTTCGGATTTAGAGAGGGGTCAAAATTGTTAACACTTGAGTCCATCTCTCTTAAAAGGTTCATGTTGGCTTTATGGATGGATAAATATTCAGGGTTCACCCCCTCCAAAGTTAAGTTCAAATCCTGCAAAGATTTATATACATGTTTAACTTTAGATATGTGAATAGTTTCATTTACTTCAATGGAACTACTCACTCGTAATGTTAAGCACATCTCTGTATGTCCTTGCAGGATGATGGCTTTAGTTCACACAGCTTCCTTCCTTCTTATCACTGTTTAGGTGTTCCATTGTTATGACAATATTTTCTTGACTATATATAAAAGGTAAATTTTTCCTCCTACATCTGCGCTTCTTTGAGGCTAGACACGTGGTGCTCCCCTTAACATATGGCATTGTTGCCACTGGGTTAAGAAGAAATTTCTTCAATGAGGAGTTTATCCACTAGGAGTCAGAGAAGCTGGAACAATATTTATATTAGGGCTGCTGTTGATGGAAACCATGAATTTGGTATTTGTTATTACTACTTCAAGGCATGAAGTGTGGCAGCACCACTGCTAGGTCCAGCACGTATGTACAGAGTGCAGAATATATGAGAAAAGAATTTGACCACATGTAAGGTTTCTGCCATCCTGCATCTGCCCTGTTGTTTTTCATTCACAAAGAAAGTGCCCTGATTATGAACTACCTGATGGGCAAGTTGTAAGTGGCTTTTTAAAATTTCACTCAACTTTTACTTAATGGGCTTCATGCATTTGTAACATTAAGGAGTCACATTACTGAAAATTAATTTCAGTGTTGTTCTGCTAACATTACTGTGCAGCTGTTTGTTATCACATGGAAAGAAGGCAAATTAGTGGGCTTGCTTCCCACACATTGCTGGTGCTGCTTTATTCTTTTTCCCTTGTACAACACGAGATGTTCCATGCATGCTTTTCAATTATATTGTAGGCCAAAGACAGTTTGAACTCTTTGGAAAACTGAGTGCTTCTAAACGCTTAGCCTGGGATTATTAAACCTGCATAGGGAATTTGGATACCTGATTCCCATTAATCCCTTAGGCAGCTTTGAAATTCTTAGCCTTAGAATATGAAGTTTCCCTGGATATCCAATGTTTTTATTTCCATACAACAGCCAGCCAGCCACCAATGTAGTGGCTAGACTGACCTATTTCACTTTATGTAATGCACTTATGTAGCTTTGTAAACACTATGCAAATATTATCTAATTATCCCATCTGGACTGGTTGTAGAGGAGAAATTCAGGCTGGAGCCTTTCCCCAAAGCTTTTAACTGTATTTATTTTTGTTGAATTTTTTTCCCCAGAAAACCCAGGTAATTATTTTTAACGGTTTTGAAGATTATGTCTAGACACACTAGGCAGCAATTTCATTTAAAAATGTGAGGGAAAGCCACTTAAAAGATACAATACACCTCTGCACATTGCAACAGAAAAGCCACTATTAAAATAAGTAAGTCAAAAGAAAATTAAAGACAGAGCCCAAAATACACAACTAGCATAAAGGGTTGCAGTGCCACTCGGATCAACGTCTTGTATGTCCCTTGGACACAAAGTAAATATAAAAGTTAAGAACTATAGTCATTGTAAAAGGAAGATTGTACACTTTCATTTGACAACATCACTACAGGGATCTGAAGTTTGCAATTCATTAAATAACATTTTGCATTTGTGTCAAGTATCAGAGGGGTAGCCGTGTTAGACTGGATCTGTAAAAGCAGCAAAGAGTCCTGTGGCACCTTATAGACTAACAGACATTTTGGAGCATGAGCTTTCGCGGGAAATACCCACGTCGTCGGATGCATTTGGTTCCATTTCATGGGAGCTCATATTTTCCTTTTATTTTGCTTCAAGCAAACCTAAAAACATAAATTAAACACTGCACAGATTGTTTCAGTTTCACTCCAGAACTTATTCCTAAAAAACATGGGCAGGAAGGGATGTGCTCAAAAGTTTCATGTACTGTGCTGAATCTTTGCATAATGCTGCAGCATGTTTCAGGTTTGTCATGAAACAAATCACATTTGGTAGATTTATACAGGTCAATTTGTGACTATACTGACTGATCTGCAGAGTAAGTAGGCTTAGCAGAATTCAATTTTTATTTTTTAATAACTTTGACAGCTAGTATCAATGTTTATTTAAGCATTTTAATTTTTGAAACCAGTATAAAATGTTTACATTTACAAAAATTATGGGAGAGGGTGTCAGACAACAGGGGGCATCAGACAATAATTATTTAATGACAGTAGGTGCTGAGATTCAAAAAGTTAAAGCTTTTAAATGGTTAAAACACAAAATGTCAACATCATATGTCAAAACGTACAATGCAAATATCCTTTAATCGAAGTCTAAAAAATTCTCAAGCAGCATTTTTTTTTAATTTGCCTCTCTATAAAAATTAGATCATCATTGATGGAAATATTTTTGTCTGTTTGTGGGAGGACTGTGACATTGACTTTACTGACATTCACCAATAACAATCTTATCCTTCCAAATCTAAGAATAAGCTACATGCTAGTTAAATGGAAAAGGTTACACTGAAAGTATTGAAACAAGAGACAAACTGAATACAGAACAGATATAAAAGCACTTTTCTCACTGCTCTCCTTTTCTTTATTTGTCTGTCTTTGTGTTACAAACTACTAGAGCTGAATGCTAATAAGGCAAATCCAGCTAATAAACAAAACAATAATATCATGCATTTACCTAGGATAGTGCCTTTCATCCCAAAAGATCTCGAGGACTTCATAAACTTAAAATGATGTATGAACTATTTCTTCATTCATCAGTGGAATACAGCCCCCTCTCCAAATACAATATGGTTTAACAGTGCACAACATTCTACAGCCAGAAGGGTATCATATACCCAACTGAAATTGTAAAAAAGAAATTAGGGCAACACTCCTCGTGTTACGAAAAATTGAATGACCATACATGAAAAGGACTTTGGTTTTATAGCTCAGTAGAAAGATGGCACCTCCAGACACACAATGCCAGCTTAGCAGCACGCTGGCACATTAGTTCAGTACTTACCAGCACCACTTTTTTGGAGCATCTAGGTTTTTCTGGAGGTCTCCCATCTAACCATTGCCAAGGCATAAGCTTGCAAGGTATAACAGGATCACAGCAGAATGTGGTTTGGCTGCAGATCATGTGCCATTATCCTCTGGGAAATTGGTAATGCCTAAGTGTTATCTAAGCAGCTGGGAATTTCAATTCCCATCAACCTCCATTGCACCCCTGACATTTTCTGTCTCATCAACCTTCTGATGAGTTCAGTACATACATTAATTTGATGCAGCATAATCCCAAGGTTTTTCTTTTGCAGTGTCTGAGATGTAGTTATTTATTACAATGAAATTAAATGCAGGAGAATGCAGTAATGATTCTTTTTTTAATGTATGCAAAATGATTTGTGAATTAATTGAGCAGTTAATGTCCCTTTTGTTTATCTTAGTAACCCAAAATGTGTCATCATTTGATGTCAACGTTACCACACATTCTGAACATGGAGTGGAAAGGATCCTTACCTACAGGCTGTCACATTAAGGATTAGAGAATCCTTATCAACTACAGAATGAATTGTCTATGGCTAATGCCAGAGTAATTAAAAGTACATTTGAAGTGACTTTTTAAGACTGATAGCTTTTCAGTCGAATGGTTTAAATAACTTTTGATTTTCTTTTTCTCTCCTTCTTCCACCAGCGCCAAAAATGCCTGTGGATTTAATACAAAATATTTACAGGGGTTTCAGCTGTCTACTTGCTTTTCCTCTTGCTGTCTCCACACAAAAGGGTTTTGAGGTAGCTATTTGTGCAAAGGAACATTTCTTTAAGAAAACAGATGGTCAAGTTCATTTTATTGAACGCACCGTAGGGAACACTAATAGCAAGCATAAAATATGAACTCTAAATTAGACACAGAAGGCTTTGTTCTTATGTATTTGGTCTAAACGTATCACGGAAATGGCTGTATTCATAATTTTGGAGAAGAGAGGAGGAAAAATATTGTGTCTTAATGAAGACAAACAACACAGGAAAACACTAAATCTTGCCATTTTCAGCATGCAAGAATATATGATATAATCTTTACTGGCTGATTGATTAATTGTATATCAAAATCTACAGCAAACCCGGAAAAGGTTGAAAAAAACAGATAGTCTTGGCACCTACAAATTTTTTTTAAAATGTAATAATCAACATTTTTATCTTAAAAATCATGTGTGTATAGATGCTCAGATATCACAGTGATGGGCATGGTATGAGAACCTAAACAGAAAAAAAGTAAAGCATTTACACTTGCTAGTCAAAGAGCCCAATTCATTGTAGGCTCCACAGGGAAGATCTTCAACTGGTGTAGACTGTCCGAGCTCCAGGGAAGTCAGTGGAAGTATGACATTGTACACCAGCAGAGAATGGTCCCCTAGATCTACACATCAAGCACCCAATAAATGCAGCCTTTCCCCATTCTTGCTCCTCCTCCTCCCCCCACCTCCTCCTGCTGTTTTCTAACATCTTGTGCCTTGTCTTAACTTAGGCCCCAATTCTACAAAAAGAGGCACATAGGCAGAATCCTGCACCCCCAGGGACCCACGGAGCCCCTGTGTCTATGACACACTTCTGCTTGTTTTTTTCACATGGGCAAGCCTCAGGTGCACAAGTAGCTCCATCTGGTTTCAAGGTGAGATCAAGCCCTTGGGCTGTAAGCAACTTGGGACAAGCTCTGCATAGTGCTATATAGGGAGGCGATGTGTGCTAGTGCACAGCACACTGGACTGGGACTATTCCTGACTCTGCCATTGGCCTGCTGAGTGACTTTGGGCAAGTCACTTCATCTCTCTGTGCCTCAGTCTCCTCATCTATAAAATGGGGATAATGATACTCACCTTGCTTGTAAAGCCCTTTGAGATCTACTGATGAAAAAACACTATATAAGAGACAGGTATTATTATTACATAATAAAAAAATAGATCCATGCATCTTGGTAACATTTCAGACATGTATCTTTGAGACACAGGCCATTATAGCCATTCAGAATGATTCACATCATAAGAGTTTAAATGTTCCCATTTGCTTGTATTTATTCATGTATTTGTTTAAAGGGCTCTTGTTTTCCTGAAATGTTTTAAATCAGCATGGATCATGGGATTGGAAACATTCCCAGTAGTTTTAATCTTAGTTATCATGAATTGTTTTAGTGGCCAATGTTATAAAAGGAACTTTACAGACAATGAATGAATGAATGAAGCAGTCCTTTTCCCAATGAGTGTCCCACCCCATTTTAGACATGATGTGAGAAGTATCTGAATAATAGGAGCAAATAATAGGAGATGTAATGAGGAGAAAGGTGCATTTCAGCAATGAAATCATGTGGCTACTTAGTGTAGGCCTATCTCTTTCACAGAACCCCTAAGTTGTTGTTGCTTTTAATAAATAATTATTCTTATTCATTTCTTACAGACATTATGAAAAAAAGTAAGCCTGGAGTGAGAGAACTGACCTAGCAAAATACAGTTAAGAACGACATTCCATTTATATGGGATGCTGTGGAGAAAGGGACCGAAACACTTTGGGAGAAGCAGACAAACGGTCATCAAGGCTGGCAGAGTTGGGCAGATGAAAGGCTTGGAGTAGGAAAAAAAAGAGTAAATGTTTTTAAAGCATTTAACTGACTTACAAGCCTACATGTCATTTTGAAAGAAAACTTAGACCTTATCTACACTACCGGTTACTTTGGTATAACTTACTTCGCTCTGGGGTATGAACTATCCATACCCCTGAGCAACATAAGTTACACTGACCTAAATGCCTGTGTAGACAGTGCTGTGTTGGCATGAGAGCTTCTCCTGCTAACATAGCTACCCAGGAGCGGCGCCAGGGTTTTTGGAGCCCTAGGCAGGGGTTCTTCCACGCTCCTGGTTGTTGGCGGCAATTCTGCGGTGGTGGGGTCCTTCCGCGGCTCCTGGTCTTCGGGGCACTTTGTAAGTAAGCCTGGAGCGAGTGAAGGACTCGCCGCAGAATTGCCACCGAAGATCCAGAGTGCAGAAGGACCCCTCGCTGCCGAATTGCCGCCGAGGGTGGCAAAATGCCTCCCCCCCCCAAATCCTAGTGCCCTAGGCGACCTCCTAAATGGAAGCGCCGGCCCTGTAGCTACCACCTCTCATGGACACAGGAGTTATTACGCCTATAGGAGGACTCTCTCCCGTCGGCTTAGAGAATCTCCACTACAGCAGTGCAGCTGCGCCATTGTAAGTGCTGCCGTGTAGGTGTAACTATAGGCACTTAGGAGCTGAGGGTGCATTGATTTTGAATGAGACTTGAGGCCTAACTCACCTTTGAAAATGAGACTAAGAGCTTGTCTAGACTGAGTTAATGGGCGGCAAACTGAAGTGTGAATCTACAGTGCATTAGCACGCTGCACAGTAACCGGCCATGTGGACCCTGCTGCCATGAACTTACAGATCCCCAGTGCACACTGACCTACTCCCGTTTCAAAGCGGAGCACATCAGAACTCAATACAGAACTTTTAGTGCACCGTAGCAGCATCCACAAAGACAGTTGATGCACAGCACATTAGCATGCTATAGATTCCCAGGCCAGCTTGCTGCACATTCTAGTCACAGTCTAGACAAGCCTTAAACCCCTTAAATCACACAGGAAAATGTTACTCTAGCTCAGATATGTAGAAAGGGGTATGCAGTAGCTCCAGAGGCTATCAATAATCTGTCACTGATCATTTCCCTACTATTTTGAGAACATCCTTTCTGTTTTTCTGGCAGCAGACTTTATACCTCACACTAAACATAGTGGAGTTTGCTACAATGTTTTTGCTACATCAGCTTTCAAATTGATTTAAAAAAAGGTTGGCTCTCAGACATATAAGAACTGAGCTTCACTCAACTAAAGACCATTTAATTTCCTAATTACCACTTTGTGATATCTGCTGTCACCATATTCTTAATATGACCAGATGTGAAACAAACATTTAATCATTTCTCTATTAGTAGGAAGATCCAATGATACTGCATTTCAAAATATTGTTTGCAGTGTTGTTCCTTACCTTACCCACCTTGTCTTTCAAAATATTGCCAGTGATAAGATCAAAACAATGGGTGTCTTCCTGAATAAACAGATGCATATTATACTGTAATACATATTATTCAAAAACATATTGACCTATGCAGAAAGGCAAATAAATAAACTAGGGGAACAGATGGTTTTGACATTTGGTATGACACCATTTTTTTCTTTTGTGGGGCAAGTCATTTAATCTCTCTGTGCCTCTGTTTCTCCTCCCATTCTTTGTCTGTCTTGCTATTTAGACTGTAAGCAATTTGGAGTAGAGACTGTCTCTTGCAATGTGTTAGTACAGCACCTAACACAATAGGTGTCTAATCACAGCTAGAATTTACAGGCATTTTTATACTCTGAATAATTTATAATGATGAGTTTTTCAGCATTGCCCATGTGTTTGTTATGTTAATTTTTGGAGTTCTGCTTGGCTGTACCACAGGTTACCTTTCACCTAACAAAGTGAGTCTGGCCATTTCCTCTCCCTTTAATGAGAAACCTCTCCACTGCTACAGTATATACAGCTTTGTGTGGACTCAGAATGAAATCCAGGCCCTATTGAAATCAGTGCGAGTTTTACCATTGACTTCAATGGAGCTAAGATTTTATCTTTTGTCTCTGGATGAATTTCCACTTTGGTGATCAACAGAGAATACTCCCACTGCAGAATCTGCATATTCAGTAGGAAAGGTAAAAGGTCACTAACAATTTGTTTTGTTGGGAGATTTACTCATTCACTGGAAAGCGTAGGTTCTGTTGGGGAAGTCCAGACCTGGCCAACTTGGCAACCTCTTTTCTATTGCGGGGGGCAGAATGAGGGAGGAAAAGCTTGACTAGGCACCCAGGCCTCTTTCACCCCGTATGCCCACTTTCTGCTGATCATGGCATGTTGGTCTTTAACTTCCTACTCTGATATTAGTCAATCCCTTTCTGTAAATGTGAGAGAATATTGCTTCTGCCCTCCTTTTTCTTTGCCTTGACACTAATCTTTCCCAGTGGTTTCATGCTTTCAAGTATTTCGTGTCTATTATAGATGCACAAGCTATCTTTGTTTCTAAATGGTTTTGCTGTCCTTCAGTTAGAAAAAAAATCAAAGAATTTTGCAACCTTTAAAACTGAACACACATTAGAATTTCCTGGAGAAAGATAGTTGTTGACTTTTGGATTTATATTAATGGGGTGATATTTTCCCCTCTTGCCATGCACAGAACATCCATTAACATTAATATGATTGTTGTTGTAGAATAAGTTTGACCTTGTATATTGAGCACCACGGCTTGGTATTAATATTTTCTGTACTTAACAGCAATCAGGGAAATCTAGCCAGTCATGTTGAATGATACATTCCTACCGTTGCACTATGCTCCTACTCACTCAAGAATTTAAGGCTTAGATAAGGGTGTTAAACATGTTATTCCTTTCCTTTTAACAGTGAATGACTCTACTTGGTATTGAGAATGTTTAAAAATCAATATTAAATGTTTGATCTTTAAACACTTACATTTATCAGTGGTTCAAATACAATAAGTGAACTGAAAAGTAATTGTGGTACATTTCTGAAGTCAGGCAATCAAATACATGGATTTGTTTGATTTAATCTGAGTTTTTCAAAATTACACTAGGTTAAAATTTATCTGAACACATTCAGAATGCTAAGGAAAAAACACATTAAATTAACGGCTTAGTACCACATTGGTGATTTTTCACAACACGCACATATATCCAAATCTGAGTAGCGAGTGCTAGGAACCAGAAATCTACAAGGTTGCCAAAAATTAATTAGAAGAGGTTTTTGTATAGAACTACGTGATGCTTATGCAGAGTAGAAAGAGGATACATAGTAGGATACTAACATGAATAAGAAGTGCTTTTGAATACAAAGAGAAGTTTGCCGAAGGAATACAGAAGCAGGACCCCAAGAAATTCTCAAGCATTGGCAAAAACAATCCTGTTAAGGAAAGGGCTGAGAAGTAGAGTTGTGTTCATAATCAGTGTTTTCAGATAGGTGGCTGAATACAATTAAAAATAATAAAATTAAAGTAAAATTCAAAATTACAAGTCATTTTGACTTGAACAGTTGAAACATTTTTTTTAGAAAATATTAGAACTAAATGTTTTGACTTCTTTGGATTTTTTTTTAAAGCTAAGAACTCGTAAAATGTTTTGGTTGACCCGAACCTGCATATTTGGTGAAAAAAAGTTTTGTCTGCAAAATTTGACTAGCTGCACTGAGAACACTATATGGCAAAGAAATTAATTATAGGACAATAGTAAAGTCCCACAAAAGAATATAGAGAAAAGTGGAATTACATTGGGGAAAAATTTGACTCACACTACTTAACAATATCAATGTAACACTTCATTTAAATGGGTGAGAAGTAGAACAGCAGTACCAAAAGGGTGTCAATAGAAGTGTCAAACCAGAGCATCCTTGAAACCAGGTAAGGATCTACAGCAAGAATTTAAAATGACATGAGAATAGAAATCCATGCCGAGGGCCTTAGTGAAGACAAGAAGCATAGAAATAAACATGCTAGTTATTAATAAATTATTAACTTGACGTGCCAGTCACTTAAAAATAGAGCAGCCTTCAGGACAAATACAATGGAGCATTATTTTTAAGGATAACTTTATGAACAATAATCCCATGTATAGTTATGCAGGATGAGCTAAAACAGGGTGGTCAAATCTAATCTAGCGTATAGTTGGATAGGTACACTGCATGTTCTTGCCACTTCCCCTTGAAACATTAGAGAATGGCTTTGGCTGGAGACGGGACTTGACAGACTAATGGATTTACCTGGTGTAGCAAATCCTTTGGATATGTTCCTAGAATTCAGGAGGAAGGGGCCATGGCATGCTACTAACCTTTCAAGTGCTGAGCTCTGAACTGGCATGTGGTATTGTTGATGGTCCAGTCATGCTCCTCTGTCATTTTTCACAAACCACTGCGGAGTTGACCATACTTGGTGGCCTTTGCTTGGAATTGTTTGGACGTTGCAAGTCAGGCCTGAGGTGCATTGAGCAAAGCCTGTTGGGGAAATGTGGATAGCATTTGAGCTATAATGCTTGACTTTAGCCAACCTTTTTTTTCCAGAACTAAAGCAAAAAATATTTTTGTAAACTCTTGAACTGAGATGATTGAGAGCTTGTGGAATACAGATGGGCACCTCTTAGATGATTATGGTTTTTTTGTAATGGATTACCACATTACAGAAGAATCTCATATTTCTTGTGACTCTATGGGATGAAATAAATCATATTAGACCCACTCAAGACCCATTCCATTAGATTGGGGAAAAAAGAAAAAGTTGAAAGGTAATATAATTTAAATTGTTAAAGAAAACATGTGTGTTATTCCTCTAGCTTTGGGCATGTCACAAGTGTCCCTGCTTTATTACCTGTGGTGTTAATTACTTTAAAAACATTCTGTTGCAAGAGTACAAAAGCAAAAGTCATGAATAAAAAAGGAACTCTCAGACTTGGACATTGTTATAAGGCTGAACTTGTGGTTCAATTGTGTGTGTGTGATGCTATGCTTATGTTAATGGCTTAGATGAAATTTGCTTTGCTTCTCTTTTAAATGTGCTAAAGATAAGTAAATATATACTGCTAAGCTAAAAAAAAGCACAGGTGGTTCACTTTGTGAGTATTGTGATATAAGAAAAGACCATTAAAAGCCTTCGAACTAGTATATTTCTATGTTTTACTCTACTGCCTAAAGCACAATCACAGACCAAATAATTGCAAAAATTTAAAGGCTATTGAACACTGGAAATGTGAAATCGGCACCAACTTATTTAGCACAGATGCTAGAATGAAATGCAGGGGAAATTCACTGTATTCAAGGACCCTCAAGCTCACACTTATAATTGTGTTGCGTGGCGTGGTAGTCTAGTGTTTCATACGATGGGTTGTATTATAAAATATTAAAATACTTGTTTAAGTCTGTTTCCTCCTCATACCCCTCGGCCCCCCCCCAAAAACGTCTTGGTAGTTTACGTGAGTTCCAAGCCCCACTATCAACATGTGCAACTGATTTCACCCAGTTACACCAAGTTTCATTAAGTCAGCATTTCAACAGCTTTTTAATAGCATTAAAAATTGTGCTCCGATTCCAAAAGGCCCTATGTGCATGGTGCTGAGCATCCTTACCTTTGCTGTGTGATAAGGGCACTCAGTAATGCTCAGCACTGGGCCTTAAATTTAGCTGAGCTACAACACAAAAATAGGGCCCAAGGTCTAAAGCCTTAGAGGCTTGCTTCAGTTTAGAGCATCACTTATATGTACAGAAGCTTATCTGAATCATAGATGAACTAAGGTCCTGATCCAGCCAGGCACATAAGCACAAGAGTGACTTTAAAACCATGATCAGTCACACTGAGAGCTTCATGAGCATGTATAGTGGAACTACTCATGTGCATAAAGATACACTTATGCTTAGTTCTTTGATGAATTGGGGCTCTGGAGACATGGGAAATATCGGTGTGGTTATGATGGGTACGTTGTTATGGAGTTAGATAAAAAGGGGAATCAAGCAGGAACAGCAACAATGGCCTATTGACTCTAATAACAAACTGTGCAGATGACACAAACACTGCGGGAGTGGTAAATAAGGAAGAGGACAAATCACTGCTACAGAGTGATCTGGATTTCTTTGTTAACTGAGAGAAAGCAAACAATATGGATTTTAATATGGTTAATGAAAATGTATACATATAGGAACAAAGAATGTAGATTATATTTACAGGGTGGGGACTCTGTCCTGGGAACCAGTGGCTTTGAAAAAGATTTGGGCGGGGATCATGATGGATAATCAGCTGAACATGTGTTCCCAGCGTGGTTGTGGGGCCAAAAGACCTAAAGCTCTCCTTGGATACATAAACAGGGAAATATTGAGTAGGAATGGAAAGCAGCAAAGAATCCTGTGGCACCTTATAAGCTAACAGATGTTTTGAAGCATGAGCTTTTGTGGGTGAATACTCACTTCATCAGATGCAACCATGCATCTGACGAAGTGGGTATTCACCCACGAAAGCTCATGCTCCAAAACGTCTGTTAGCCTATAAGGTGCCACAGGATTCTTTGCTGCTTTTACAGACCCAGACTAACACGGCTACCCCTCTGATACTAGGAATGGAAAGGTTATTCTTACTTCTGTATTTTGCACTGGTACACCCTCTGCTAGAATACTGTGTGAGTTCTGGTGCCCACAATTCAAGGATGTTGCTAAATCTGAGAGGGCTAAGACAAGATTAAAGGATTGGAAACCATGCGTTATTATGATAGACTCAACAAGCCCAATCTAGTTAGCTTAACGAGGGGAAGGTTAAGGGTGACTTGATTAAGTTTCTAAGCAGCTACACATGGGAAATAAACATTTAATAATGGGCTCTTCAATCTAGCAGCGAAAGACATAATCCAATGGCTAGCTAGATTAAGGCATAACTGGAAATAAGGCATAAACTTTTGACAGTGAAGGTGCTTAACCATTGGCACAATTTACGAATGGTTATGGTGGATTCTCCATCAATGCCAATTTTTAAAATACAGATGGGATAGTTTGCTAAAAGACATGCTATCCAAGTTATTTTGGGAGGAGTTCTACAGCCTATGTTATATAGGAGAGCAGACTAGATGATCACAGTGGTCCCTTCTGGTCTTGGACTCTATGAAGTATCCCAGCAAACCCAGCAGCCCAGTTAATAGCTGTGAAGAAGC
This sequence comes from Gopherus flavomarginatus, assembly GCF_025201925.1. Taxonomy (NCBI): domain Eukaryota; kingdom Metazoa; phylum Chordata; order Testudines; family Testudinidae; genus Gopherus; species Gopherus flavomarginatus. The sequence continues at coordinate 101,802,953 of NC_066624.1, read as the reverse complement.
AACTCCTCAGCCCTCGTTACATAGCTGTTTTGCCAAGGTTGATACCCTGGAAATCAAAAGATACTGATCAGTAAAAAGATCTGCCCTGCAGGAGTGAGAGGTCAGCTGTGGCAGATGAATGGACAGTTAGGGTCTGTTGCAAGCAGGCTGTAACTTGGTGCTAAAGAGAAGAAAGGGCTTCAAAGGTAAATTCTATCTTCTTAGGGGCTTGAGGCGAATGCTAAGTATAGGTAAGGCACTTTGTGTATAGGTCTTTTGCTATTTTAGCTCCATTTTTTTCAGAATGCTGTGTACTGGGTAAATAAATCATACTTTGTTTTGGAGAAGCTGCCTCAGCGTCATTGCATACTGTTACTGTCCACAGGCTCCTGAAAGAAAATTCTTGCAGGTGCAAATATAGAATTGGCAACCAGCGGGTGTAACTTGGAGACTCAATCAGACAGTGGGTGAATCATGGAGTCCCATCCACAAAGACAAGTGGAGGCATGGGCCTGTCACTTGAAAAGGGTGTACTAGGAGAACTGACTGAGGGTCCCACAGAAAGAGCAGTTTACCCAGTGACCATGACATCAGCCTATCCAAGAATTTTGATGAATTTCCTCTTAAGACTTCCCTTTGTCAACAGGTAGTGGATAGCCAGAAGTGGCACTTTCTGGGGAAGCATTGGCCATGAGTCCATCAACAGGCGTGCGGAGAACCTCTCCGCAGAAGTAGGTGGGAGTGCTAGGATTGCTGCTGCTCTACTGAATACTCTTGGATTTCTCTGGTACTGTTGTGCCAAACTGTTTATGCACTCTGGTGAAGCCACGATCATGGACATTCCCAGAAAGAGGAGCACAACTAATATGAAATCCTGCTAGTAAAACAGGTGAGAATGCGGGGTAGAATTACCTGACCTAGTGCTGAAACTCAAGGAAGCTATTGATTTGGTTCAGTCTGAGGGAAGGTTCTGGCTGGGAAATCTCTGGCATGTCATCAAATTCACATTGGTGTCACTGAATGCAGAATTTGATCCCAACATATGTGATCTTGTGAAATATTAGAATCATGTAATTCAATGTTGTATACATTCAATGCAAGTCTTCTCCTTAATGGACAAGTTCTGCTCCGAGCTGCAACTCCAGAGTAATTCCATTGTCTACATCTATTTATTTTGAAGTCAATGGAATTACTTTGGATTTGCACCAGCATCACTGAGAGCTCTGAAGTCTATTTCTGCTCTCATAATCCTTTCTACTTTGAATTTCATGAGGTCAGATGTGAAGATGAATTTGTTGTTTAAGCTTCTTTCTCCTGAGGGCAAGCTTTATCATTTTTTCTACTGATCTTGTCTATAGACAAATCGATGGATCACGTTATGAATGGTATGTCATGAATAAGTGATTTATTCCTGGGCAGTTCAAATATGATATTGCTTAGGTTTTTGACTATTACTGCATATAAAGATTTATTCAAAGTACAGTATCAATGGTTAAGGGAAAGAATTGTTAGTTTTCGCCTTATGTCCTTTTGGAAAAGATGTATGCAATTGTACCCTTCAAGTTCAAATATTAGACCTGGTAGAATTTCTGTACTGACAGGCTAGGCAAGGATGGTCCAGTGGATAGGCCTCTAGCCTAGAACACCAAAGACTAGGCTTCCAGTCCCTGCTCTGCCACATACTTCCTGTGTGACCTTGGGTAAGTGCCCTAGTCTTCCTATGCCTCTGTTCCCCATCTGTAAACTGAAGATAACAGCAATTCCCTGTATCATAGAGTTGTTGTGAAGACAAACTGTGAGGTGCTGAGCTGTTATGGTATTGAGGGCCACATAAGCACCACTTGTCCTTGTTGAACCTCATCAGATTTCTTTTGGCCCAATCCTCGAATTTGTCTAGGTCACTCTGGACCCTTTCCCTACCCTCCAGCATATCTACCTCTCCTCCCAGCTTAGTGGTATCTGTGAACTTGCTGAGGGTGCAATCCATCCCACCATCCAGATCATTAATGAAGATGTTGAACAAAACCGGCTCCAGTACTGATCCCTGGGACACTCACTTGATACCGGCTGCCAACTAGACATCAAGCCGTTGATCACTACCCACTGAGCCTGACAATCTAGCCAGCTTTATATCCACCTTATAGTCCATTCATCCAATCCATATTTTTTTAACTTGCTGGAAAGAATACTGTGGGAGACTGTACCAAAAGCTTTGCTAAAGTCAAGATATATCACATCCACTGCTTTCCCCATATCCACTGAGCCAGTTATTTCATCATAGAAGGCAATGAGGTTGGTCAGGTATGACTTGCCCTTGGTGAATCCATGTTGACTATTCCTGATCACCTTCCTCTCCTCCATGTGCTTCAAAATGGTTTCCTTGAGGACCCACTCCATGATTTTTCCAGGGACTGAGGTGAGGCTGACTGGTCTGTAGTTCTCCGGGTTCTCCTTCTTCCAGTTTTTAAACATGGATCTCCAACGTAGTTTGTTTCTGCTCCTCTACCCAGAGCAGTCACCTCAGTAAATCCAGCTTCAGATCCTTCTATTTTCATTGGGTCTCCTGGATTTGTCAGAGGACAGCCAGAATCCGTTTTGATGTCTCCACCTACTCCAGCAACTGGGGCAGGAACTCTGGCAACCACATCTGTGCCCCCACAGTCTGGCTTGGGAAAAAAGAACTTCTCCTGGCAAAGAGGGCTTCCATGTATTTCTGCTCCATCCCTCATTTGTAACTGTTCCCTCTTTCCTTATTCCAGGGGCCAGTCAGATCCCATTTCTGATACCTCTATTTGGTGGGACACACACACAGTCTTGGAGCACCCCCTTGCAACTGTGTATAATTTTGCCAGCATCCTTGGCTCCAGGATCTCTTGAAGGCTATCTGCCTTTTGCCAGGTCTTCTGTGGCTCAATCTTCCAGCCAAGTCACAAGTTCAAACCCCTTTGGAATAACTACTAAGTCATGGGCCATGCTGAGTCACGCTTGTCTTAAAGTCAGCTTACGGAGCAACAGTGATTTTCCCAGCTGAGAATCTGGTCCATAGATCTTTTGCGAAACAATTATGCGGTAATCTGTATTTTTGAATATCTACAGTAGCAGGTGTAGCATGATGAAACATATGCTACTACCAGTTATTATAAATCTGCTTCTGTCAACCCTCCTGACAAAGCATCAGTAAAGTATGTCATGGACTATCAAGCTAAATGCTTCGTGTATTAATTACTATGTTACATTGAATATTTCTCTGTTAGCACCTCATGTTTTATAAAAATCTGCCTTTTTATTTCAATTGTGGCTCCCCTTGCTATTTTATAATAGCACGTGGTAACAAAGTTATTGTTTGCTTATAGGATAATAAATTACCTTAGTATGAATAGAAGGCAATTACTCACTCATGGTGCTCCGCTTATGTCAGGCTAGGAGTGTGTGACTTGAGCACTTTATAAATGTCAAAGTCTAGTTCTGTATTCATTGCAGGGGAATCCCACTGGAATTTGCTATATGAACTTTATGAGAGCAGGTATGTTAATTGTTCCATACTTACTGCATGTTAATATCTGCATATCTTGTGTCCTTATAGTTCTGGATCTTCGCTGTAGGTTAATATCATGTCCTTTCTCTCTGGAAAATGCAGTGACACACCACATAGAGGAAATTTACTCTGTATTTGCCCACCTTTCCGATAGAGTCCTGCACAGATAAACATCTGCTTCTCACCTGGTCAATCCAAGTGTGAAACCTTTAGGGATTTTGATTTTGAGCTCTATTCGTATTCAGAGGAAAAAAGAGCAAAAGGATGCTTGAAATGTCAGGCTCGTATTTTATGGAGTGAACAGGGTGGTAGTTGCAGTGGTGGATGGATAGACTGTTTTCTTCTTCCTCTTCTATGGTTGCTATGTTCCAGTTTTGGCTATCGGAAGTCCCCTTTTTTATGGGTAGTAGGTATTTTCAAAATGTAGGATGTGATTCTGCTCTCTTACTGCTCTTACCCCAGTGTAACTCCATCAACTCTGTGGTGTTATACCTCACCTACACGAATTTAACTGGGAATGGGAGCGGGTCCCTCACTGCTAATGTCTCTATATTCCCCAAGCAGCTCTTCACACTTGGACTGCTTCATCAATATAGAAGGCCCGAGTCACTTTCTCTCTTCCAGCCCTCCCATTCACTTCAGTCTAGACCCCGTTCCCCGACAACCCCTTAAACTTTCATCCCAAATTACATCACCACAGTTACATTTCAACTCTTCTTCATGATAGTCCATCTCTGTGCAGCATTTTCCCCTTTCTACCATACAAGAGTAATCGACAACACTTTCTCTCTAATTTTCCTCTCCAAACAGCGTTCAGTGATACTGAAGGATACTATATGAACCAAGATTGTATTGTATAGTGGAACAAATAGCAGACACTTAAGGACTGACAGATAACATTCTCTTTAAGAGAGAGGGTCAATTTCCAGTACAATAGTTGCTAGCCAACCGATTATGAAAGGGAAATAAAGACAAGGTTGGCTTTTAGTTTTTAAGTGTATTCCCGATTGTGCTGGCAAAGTAACCCTGGACACAATGGATCAAATTAATCCCGGACACAATGCTGTTTATCTGTACTACACCAGGGATGAATCTGGCCCATTGGCTCCAAACCCTCTTGGATAGCTCCTGAAATCATATGGTGAAGTTATATCAGAAAAGAGCTTTAATGTCTTTGAGGCTGAGCTACAAAAGGGTCAGATCTCCAGCTGGGGTCAGTTGAGTGTAGCCCAGAGTTTTTGGACCTGAGAGGTGAAGACTGCAAGTAGAAAGAGACACAAGTAAGGTGGAAAAAAAAAAAAGAGTTGAAGAACAGTGTGAGGGAGCATCCCCCTGCCATCCGAATCAGGAGAAGGTTAACGAGCTCTTCTTGGCTCAATCCTTACCTGCAGAACCTGCTCCAGCTGGAGGAAGCGAGCTTAAAAAGGAGAGCTGGTCACAGGAAAGGATGGCAACCAGTAGAAGGAAAGCTGCTGCCCCTTGGAAGGAGCTGACTAGTTACAGAGTAGTGGAGAGGGAAACAGTTGACAAGCTTCCGCTGCCCACAAAGACTTACTAAAACCCAGAAAGACCTTTGAAAGGGTCGGTGGGAGAGAGGTTCTGAAACTGAGTTAGACCCTCACAAGAAATGCCCTGCCTATCACAGACAGCACCATGAAAGAAATCTTTGCTTTAGTGTCTTTGTATGTCTGCTTCAAGAAAACTTGTAAGGGTTTATAAACTCTGACACTTATTTAAAGATAGATCTTGTCGAGCACCTTGGACTTCCCAATCTATTTCTTTCCCATTACTGGGAAGATGATGAGCCAATTGTTGCCCTTAAGTACCACAGAATTGATTCAGCTCTCAGGACTACTCTCATAGCTACTTTTATATTCACTCCCTATAGGATACTGAGGCTAACTCGACAAGGCAGTTGAATTCTTTTTCAAGGGCAGAGGATTAGATGGTATTTCTAGAGGTTCCACAAGCTACTATTTTACACAGGATTTTTTTTTTAAATTATCTATATCTCCAGCTAAACGAGATCAATGCAAAAGCGAACTGCCATTGCTAGTCTAAATTGGATAACTGAGTTTATGGGTCTGCTGGTATCAACATACATAGTTCCACTGAGGAATTTGAGGTAGGCTCTTCATTATATGCTTTTATGGTACTTAGCACAACATGGCCCTAACTCACGATTGGCATACCTAAGCACCGCTGCAAAATAAATATAATAATTGAACCAATGGAGCTATATCTACCCACACCAGCAGAAAATGTAGGGCCCTGTATTACTTGCCAGAGTGGAAGATTTACCCAAGATATTCTTTTTTTGTTATATTCATAATCATTCACCATTTATACAAGCTACCAGGCTCTTTAAATTTAAAAATACATATATATGCTGGAAAGTACCATGAGAGCTTTATTAGACCTCATACTCTGAAAAAAGCTAGTTCCAGTGGAAGAAGACATCAGTTTCATAACATGGATGCCAAAGCGAAACAGCACTTTAAATTGATAACTAAAAAAATCTCACATACTCAGCTTGAATTGGTTACCTAAAACCAGCTAAAGATTTAGGACAGTGATAAAAAGTTGAATCTGTTTAAAAGTTTATGTTACCAACAGAGCTGAGTGAAAATTTTTTGCCAAAAATTGCAGATTTGAGTCAACTGAAATTTTTCATAAATTTATGTTTGCCAAATTACTTCAGTCCAAGAATAAAAAAACCCACCAAAAATGTAAACATTGTTCAACATTTTATAAAGCAAACATTTCAGCTTTTCAATTCAAAATAACTTCTTTGCTCTGAATATCAATTCTATTTTTTCTTCTAAAAAAGAGGTTAAAAACCTTCAAAAATGGAACAAAACATTTCATGTAATCTGAAATTTTTTTCAACATTCATGGTTTGCTGACAGTTGTGAAAAAAATTGTTTCAGATAGATCCAAAACACTTTTTCCTTTCACTTTTTTGGTTTGATCACTAAACTAAAAAAATCAGATATTCACACAGCTCCAGTTAGCAACTGCACACAGATATGACTGCAGGATCAGGACTTCAGATACTTGTATCAACTCCTTGATGTACAACTGACTTTTGTGTTCACAACACAATACTATTTAAAGACAACTTTTCACAGGAAATATGTCATTGGTTCAAGCCTGAACTTGTGGCCAAAACAAATCCTTATGCATCATATAATTTGAGCAGCTACCTTGAAAGAAAATGGGCTATTTTGGATATTATCTCCATTTTATTTGCTGAGTTCCATTGCTCTACTTGGGTAGGGTAGTCTATCAGAGGTTTAGTGCCAAAGGTAACCTTGTATTATTCACCAGAGTGTTCCCAGATGGCTTTTTAAGGACATAAGAGAAACTGAAGAGGTAATGAAATGTTAATTTCTCCTGTCTAGAAGTGGACTAATGCAACCATTCCTTGGTCAACATAAGCCAGATGAGAATTTTAGGAATTCTGGTTAATTATTGTAATTTAGGGATCTATCTTTTCATTACTTACCCTCATCAGTTAGATTTACATCTTAAAAGAGAAAGGGAAACCCTTTAAAATATTGGATTTGAGGATTCTGAGGGAATGACCACAACAGGTAATGACCAAGTGATTCATCCCGGTGCCCTTTCCCAGCTTCTGGAAAACAGAGGATAAGGACATTTCAGAGCATGGTTTTGCATCACTGCCTCTCCTGACTAATAGCCATTGATGGACCTGTCTTCCATGGACTCATTTAGTTCTTTTTTGAACTCCGTTATAGCCTTGGCCATCATCCTTGGCATTCTTCTTTGTACAAAACCAGTGAGTTATTTCTCTTCACATTCTGCCTGTTATTCAAAAATAACCACATATAATCGTTATTATTATTTTTAATGTGGAGAAAAGGAAAGCAGTTTGGGAATAAAACAACATAGTGTGGAAAAAACATAAATTTGGAAATACACATTCATTTTACAATGAGAACAATTCATTACAGCTCTTGAGTGCTTCATGAGTGTGGGAAAACTCCGCAGCTTCATCCAAACATTCCATAAATCTTACAGACAGAGTAGGCAACTCCTATTTTCCTGAGAGAGTAAGCACTTCTTTGTAACTTTAGGACATTTGTAATACAGGCAAACCCTAATTAGCGGGATTTCAGATGCTCTGAAATTTAGATACTATGGTCAAGGTTTTCAAACGTAATGTGTGACTACTTGAGTAATGCTGACAAGAGTTTTCAGAGTAGATGTTCAGCATTTTCTGCAAATTAGGCTCCCTCTAAGTATTTCAAATTGGGCACCCAAAATCATTAGCTATTTTGAAAACCTTGGTCACCCTAAGTATCAAATCCACAAAGAACACAGTTTTCTTTATCTGAAATTCCAATTATCGGATGTGTTGGATCTCTGCCCATCAATTCCTGGAACATTTGGATAATTGGGATGTACCTGTCGGTAAATTGTAATTAATATTTTTAAATGGTTCTGAATGTCTATTGACGTCCCGAGTGGCATTAGCTATTGCATCCCAGGTTCTTTTTTATATTCTCCCAGGTTCTACCATATTTTAGGGCCCTAGGATCCATGTTATGAACCAGCAGTTTGAGAGGAAATGGTACAATTCATTGACAAAGCCAATAAAAAATCAAAGCAAATGAAAAAAATTCCATATAATTCAGTGCAATGCATTTTAGATTCGTATCTTCATATTCCAGTTTAATCTCTAAAAAAATATAATTCAGGAAAAAAATAAAGACTAATTCACAATTACAACCACTTTCACGTCATGTCAGTTTCTGCATTCCATTTCAGTGTCTTTCTTTATCAACACTGATATATGATGTAAAAATTATAGCAATGGTATAAAACAGGTAATATGTGCTTCTTAATCCAAGTATGTAGAATCTACTTACATTAATAGTCAATTTTATCTTTTTTATTATACTATGCTACACATTCATACAATGTAAACTATTTTCCAGAAAGAAGCTGTTATACCTCCACACTGTGCCCTTTAATGTATTATAAAAATCAACCTTTCATTGCACATTACCACACAGTATGAGATTTATTGGTTCCCTGGAATCACTATATCAAGTCTATATTACTGCCTGGTCAAAATCCTGGTTACTTAATCTTCTTCTGAATTGACTAGCTATCATTTACTATAGGTGAGCGTATTTTGTATGTTAACTCTATTTTACTCTTTGAAAAGTTAGAAGGAGACAGAATGAGAGACGCATACATTCACTCTGTTTCTCATATTCTGAGTCAAAGTTGTTCATTGATGATGCAATTTGATAGATGCTTTTTATAGCATTTTGCAAAATGTGAAAATATTTGCATATTGCATCTGATCAGATAAATCCCATAAGAAGTTATGGGACACCGTTTCAGCATGAACTAGTGTTTTGAACATTAGCACTAATGACAGCACTAGGATTAATCCCCATGGGACAAGGCAGTGATATGAGGGCTCAGAGGTATAGAATGCATAGGTATGAGTACAATATTAAAATCCTTTACTGAAGCACAACAACAGAATTTTCCATAAGAAAACATCTGCTCATACTTCTTCACTTCTTTCTTGTTCTCTCTCGTTGTGTACAAATGGTTAAAATATTTGAGTATAAAGTGTTCCCTGAATTCTTTCTGCTTTCATTGGATGAGGAATTACATTAATTTTCCATTTCTCTTAGCATACCAAATCATAATATACATGATAAGAGTATGTTGCCCACTAACTTCCATAGACTGCAGATGGAAAACAAAGAGCTTTTGTCTTTATCTCATCTGATGCAAACATGAAATATTAAGCATCTCCTTAATTCCCCTCTAGCGGACTCATAGAATGTAAAAAAATGCAGATGCTGAGGCCAGGAAATGAGGGCAGATAGGGGGGAAAAAGTCCAGCTGAATGTATGAAAAGCCACAAATAGTGTACAATACCAGATTGCCACAAGGCAGAACATTCTAGTAAGTACTGGAAACCACTAGTGCCTTAATGTTCTGGGTGGGGCTGCAAAGCAGCCTCAAAACTGCTCTATCCTATATCAGCTGATCAGGGCTCAAGGTTATGCTAACTGGGAATCACAGGAGCACATTGGGAGCTCTGAACCATCTCGCCATTGTGACATGGACACAAGGGGCCTGGAGAAGGGGGAAGTCACAGGAATTCTCTGTGAAATCTCTAAACCCCTATGCACACTGGCAGAATTCCCAGCTGGCCAATTAAACCAACTTTCTAAATACTGTAGTTGAGGATTTGGCCCAATGACTGTGAATGTGCAAGTCATGCCTGATTTCCTGTCAAATAAAAGATGGTTACTCACCTTTGTAACTGTTGTTCTTCGAGATGTGTTGCTCATATCCATTCCAGTTAGGTTTGCGCGCTGCGCGTGCACGTTCGTTGGAAGACTTTTACCCTAGCAACTCCAGTGGGCCGGCAGGTCACCCCCTAGAGTGGCGCCGGCATGGCGCTCGATATATACCCCTGCCGGCCCACCCGCTCCTCAGTTCCTTCTTGCCGGCTACTCCGACAGTGGGGAAGGAGGGCGGGTGTGGAATGGATATGAGCAACACATCTCGAAGAACAACAGTTACAAAGGTGAGTAACCGTCTTTTCTTCTTCGAGTGATTGCTCATATCCATTCCAGTTAGGTGAATCCCAAGCCCTACCTAGGCGGTGGGGTCGGAGTGAGAAGTCGCAGCATGGAGCACTGCAGAGCCGAAGGCCGCGTCATCTCTTGACTGCTGGACTAGGGCATAATGGGAAGCGAAGGTATGGACGGAGGACCAGGTTGCCGCCCTAAAGATCTCCTGGATGGGCACGTGGGTGAGGAAAGCCATCGATGATGCTTGCGCCCTGGTGGAGTGCGCAGTCACATGGCCCGTAGGGGTGTGGGCCTGTCATAACATTTTTCCCAGATCTGGACCTTAGCGTCCAAAATATGGGTGTTAGCATGAAAACCTCCAAGCTTAGTTTCCAGCTTGGACCTGGTAAAGCTGCCACCAGCCAGGAATTATACAGTGCCTAGCTCACTGTGGTCTCCCCGAAACCTTCCCTGGGGGACCCCCAGACTCAGATGCCTTGAGTCTTACAACAAAGGGAAAGAACCCCCTCCCCTTGTTTCCTTGTTACTTCCTCCCAGGCTCCCCTCCCTGGACGACCCTAGGAGATTCCCTGCTTCCAGTCCTGGAAACACAAGTACCGAGAGATCTAATCTCTCCCCCTCACCCAGAGGGTATGCAAAGTCAGGCTTAGTAAATCTAACACAAAGAGATTTCCCCCTTGACTTCTTCCTCCCACCAATTCCCTGGTGAGCTGCTGACTCAATTCCCTGGAGTCCCCACTAAAGAAAAACTCCAACAGGTCTTAAAAAGAAAGCTTTATATAAAAAGAAAGAAAAAAGGACATTAAAAATAGGCTCTGTATCAAGTTGACAATAAACACGGTCAATTACTTAAAAGAAAAATGAATAAACAGCCTTATCCAAAAAGAATACAATTTAAAACATTCCAGCAACTACACACATGTAAATACAAAAGAAAACAATATAAACCTATTGTCTTACTATCCTTGTACTTACAATTTGGAAACAGAAGATTAGAAAGCCAGGAGATAGAAAAACCACTCTCAGAGCCGAGAGGGTCAGACCCAAGACAAAGAACTCACACCCAAAACTTCCCTCCACCTAGATTTGAAAAAGTCTTGTTTCCTGATTGGTCCTCTGGTCAGGTGTTTCAGGTTCCCTGTGTTAACCCTTTACAGGTAAAAGAACATTAACCCTTAGCTATCTGTTTATGACAGGGCCAAGTCATAACAGGTCCTGATACAGGACGTCACCCACGAGGAGATCCTCTGTGAGGAAATGGGTAGCCCCTTGATTCGGTCCGCTACCGCCATGAAGAGCTGGGGGGATCTGCAGAACGGTTTGGTCCTTTCCACATAAAACGCGAGTGCCCGGCGGACATCAAGCGAGTGGAGCTGTTGCTCCCTGTGGGACGAATGGGGCTTTGGAAAAAAAACGGGGAGAAAGATCTCCTGGTTGACATGAAAGGCTGAGACCACCTTGGGGAGAAAGGCAGGGTGTGGCCTCAGCTGCACCTTGTCTTTATGGAAGACAGCATACGGGGGATCTACCGTGAGGGCCCAGAGTTCCAACACCCGTCTGGCTGAGGTGATGGCCACCAGGAAGGCAGTCTTCCAGGAGAGAGAGAGCAGGGAGCCAGTTGCTAACGGCTTAAATGGCGGGCCCATGAGCTGAGTCAGAACCAGGTTGAGATCCCAGGTAGGGGCAGGGGGTCGAACCTGGGGGTAGAGACGTTCTAATCCTTTTAGGAATCTGGTCACCATAGGGTGAGAGAAAACCGAACGGCCATCTCCCCCCGGGTGAAAGGTGGAGATAGCTGCCAGGTGAACCCGAAGGGATGATATCGCCAGGCCCTGCTGCTTGAGGGACCAGATGTAATCTAGAATATTGGCGATAGAAACCTCAGTGTGGAGGAAACCCCTCTCCGTGCACCAACAGGAGAAACACTTCCACTTGGCTGAGTACGTCGCTCTAGTGGAAGGTTTCCTGCTGCCCAGGAGTACTTGACGTACCGGGGTAGAGCACCGTAGTTCAGACCTGGTCAGCCACGCAGGAGCCACGCCGTGAGGTGCAGAGACTGGAGGTCCAGGTGAAGGAGCCTGCCGTGGTCCTGGGTGATCAGGTCCAGGTGAAGGGGCAGGGGGACTGGGTCGGCTAGAGACAGGTCCAGCAACATCAGATACCAATGTTGCCTGGGCCACGCTGGAGCTTTCATAATCAAGCGGGCCCTGTCCCTGCGCACCTTCAGAAGGACCTTGTGGATGAGCGGAAACGGAGGGAACGCGTAGAACAGGTGCATCGTCCCCGGAATAAGGAAGGCATCCGCTACCAACCCTGGTTCCCGGTCTTGAAAGGAGCAGAACTTCTGGCATTTCCTGTTCCCACTGGATGCGAAGAGGTCCATCCGGGGACAACCCCACCTCTGGAAGAGTGAGAGGGCGACGTCCGGGCGAAGGGACCATTCGTGCAAAAGGAAGGATCTGCTCAGACGGTCCGCCAGCGTGTTCCGTACTCCGGGAAGAAAGGATGCCATGAGGTGAATGGAGTGGGCTACACAAAAGTCCCAGAGCCGTATCGCCTCCTGACATAGGGGAGAGGATCTCGTGCCGCCCTGCTTGTTGATATAGAACATGGTCGTCGTGTTGTCGGTGAATACCGAGACACGGCGACCTTGAAGCTGATGGGAGAATGCTTGGCAAGCAAGGCGGACCGCTCTCAACTCCCGTATATTGATGTGGAGGGCCACCTCCTGAGGAGACCACTGACCCTGTGTCCTCAGGGATCTGAGGTGGGCCCCCCAACCCAGATCTGAGGCTTCCGTTGTTATGGACACCGACGGCTGGGGCGGATGAAATGGGAGCCCCGCACACACCACGGACTGGTCTAGCCACCACCGCAGGGAATCCAATACCTCCCGGGGGACGGTGATAACCGCGTCCAGCCGATGCCTGACCGGAGGGTATTGGCTGATAAGCCAGGACTGGAGGGGCCTCATGCAAAGCCGCGCATAACCCGTAACGAAGGTGCAGGCCGCCATGTGGCCCAAGAGGGTTAGGCACATCCTTATAGAGGTCAAGGGAGCCGCTTGTAGACGCCGAATGATGGCCGACAGCGTTTGAAACCTGGACAGCGGCAGAATGGCCCTGGCCAAGGTGGAGTCCAGAATGGCTCCAATGAACTCTGTTCTCTGTGTGGGAAGCAGAGTGGACTTGTCCACATTGAGGATAAGGCCCAAATCTCCAAAGAGCCTGCTGACCGTGCGGACATAGTTGAGGACCTGCGACTCTGACGTGCCTCGAATCAGCCAGTCATCGAGGTAGGAGAATACGTATATGCGACTGCGTCGAAGATGGGTGACAACGACAGCCATGCATTTCGTGAATACCCTCGGGGCCGTGGAGAGGCCAAACGGGAGGACCGCAAATTGATAATGGTGGCGGTCGATCACGAACCGAAGGAAACGTCTGTGTTGCGGGAAAATGGCTATATGAAAATAAGCATCCTGCATGTCGAGGGCGACGTACCAGTCTCCAGGATCCAGAGATGGGATAATGGTCCCCAGGGATACCATGCAGAACTTCACCATATATCTGTTGAGTTCCCGCAGGTCGAGGATGTGTCTGAGGCCCCCCTTGGCTTTGGGGATCAGAAAGTAGCGGGAATAAAACCCCTTGCCCTTTTCGTTCTCTGGAACTGCCTCTGTGGCTCCTTTGTCAAGGAGCGTCCGCACCTCCTGAAGGAGGATTTGCTCATGAGAGGGGTCCCTGAAGAGGGACGAGGGTGAGGGGCGGGAGGGAGGGTGCGAAATAAATTGCAGACGGTATCCCGTTTGCACCGTGCATAAGACCCATCGGTCGGATGTTATTTGGGTCCACACCAGGAGGAAGAATGAAAGACGGTTGGAAAACCGAGGGGACGGATCCGTGGAGGAAACTGGTACAGCGTCCTTGGGCGCACCTTCCAAACGAAGGTTTTGGGCCAGGTGGGGCTTTAGAGAAGTTCTGATTCTGGCCCCCTTGGTTGCCCGATTGTCTGCGCCGGCCATTCCTGCTTCGGGGCCTGCTAAAGTCTCGACGCTGGCGGGGCTGGGGATAGGGCCGGTGCTGCTGCTGCTGAGGCCGGAAGGGCCTGCGCTGTGTCCCGGGAGTGTGCATCCCTAGTGAGCGCATGATGACCCTATTGTCTTTCAGGCTTTTCAGCCTGGGGTCAGTCTTCTCTGAAAACAGGCCCTGACCTTCAAACGGAAAATCCTGGATGGTGTGTTGGAGCTCCGGAGGAAGGCCAGAAACCTGTAGCCAGGAGATGCGGCGCATGGTAACTCCAGAAGCCAGAGTTCTGGCGGCCGAGTCTGCTGCGTCCAAGGATGCCTGCAATGAAGTTCTCACGACCTTCTTGCCTTCATCAAGAATTGCAGCGAATTCTTGACGCGCATCCTGAGGCAACAACTCCTTGAACTTATCCACCGCTACCCAGGAGTTATAGGCACAGCGGCTAAGGAGTGCCTGTTGGTTAGACACCCGGAGTTGGAGGGCGCCCGCTGAGTAGACCTTCCGGCCTAGCAGGTCCATGCGCCTCGCCTCTTTGGATTTCGGTGCTGGGGCCTGCTGCCCGTGGCGCTCCCTCTCGTTCACAGACTGCACGACGAGGGAGCACGGCGGTGGGTGGACATGCAGACACTCATACCCTTTGAAGGGTGCCATGTACTTGCGTTCCACCCCACGTGCAGCCAGAGGTATGGAAGCCAGTGACTGCCAGACGGTATTGGCATTGGCTTGAATAGTCCTAATGAAGGGAAGGGTGACTCTGGTGGGAGCATCCGCTGAGAGAATGTTCACCAAAGGATCTTCGATTTCCGAGACCTCCTCAGCCTGCAAGTTCATGTTTTGAGCTACATGCCTGAGGAGGTCCTGGTGCGCCCTGAGGTCGAGTGGGGGGGGACTGGAGGATGATGTTCCCGCCACTGCCTCATCGGGGGAGGATGAAGAGGAGACCCCCGGTAGGAGCGGGTCCATGGGGGGCTCCGTCTGTACCAACGCCTCTGATCCTGCAGGGAGCTCAGGGTCCTGCTGGTTAGACCGGTCTTCCCCCGTCGGAGAAGGGGGAGGGCGAGACAACGAGGTCTCCGGAGCCCAGCACTCAGATGTCGCTGGTCGTGGTAAAATGTGCTGAGAGCTCTGGGCTTGACGGTATGCCCAGGGTGTCCAGAAGCCCCACTGTTGTGGTCCCTGTTCCTGCGGGGGGGAAGTCTTGGAAGAGGGCAGCAGGCCTGTCCGTGTCCAGAGCGTACATGCTGTCTGCCTGCGATGAGACAGATGGCTGCCGGGACGGCCATGGTGGGGCCGAACGGGGCTGATAGGGCTCCCTCGGCCTCGATGTCGAAGACCTCCTCGGTGCCAGGGACCGGTACCGGGAATCGTACCGGTGCCGGGATCGGGACCGGGACCTGCCGCCAGCCCGGTGCCGGGAGGTCAACCGGGACCTGCCACCGGCGCGGTTCCGGGAGGTCGACCGGGACCGGGACCTGCCGCCGGCTCGGTGCTGGGAGGTCGACTGGGATGCTGACTGCCGACGAGAATGGCTTCTCGAGTCTCGTTGCCGGTAGCGGCGACTCAATCCAGACCGGTGCTGGGAGTAGTGAGACTGCCTGGAAGATGACCGGCGCTGCGAGTACGACCGGTACCGCCGTGGGGAGCGGTGCCGGGACTGCGAGCGGCGCCTGGAGCGAGAACGTCCACGGTGCCGGGACCTCGATGGGGATCAGTGCCGGCTAGGCGAGCCCGGAGACAGCACTCGCATGGTCGCAGGCTTGCCTCTAGATAGAACCCGCACCGGAGGCACCGGGGGTTGAGGCAGCATGGGCTCAGTCAGAGCAATTAGGTCCCGTGCCGAAGCGAATGTCTCGGGATTTCCAAGGGACCAACAGCTCAACCTCGGATCTTATAGGGGAGCTATGAGGGACCAGACTCGACGGACCTCCGGGGCCCGGAGTCGACGGAACCCCTGGCGGCGAAGCCGCGGCAGAGGTAGGTGCCGGGCGCTCCGCTCGAGTCTGCAAGGTTGGAGTGGCAGACGTCGAGGGCCTTGCATCGAGTCCCGGTGCCGGGGAAGGTCGGTGCCGGGGCGTCTTTCCGGAGCTGGCGCAGTCCGGTGCTGGAGCGGGGCCGGCGCTCTGCGTCGGGGCCACAAGGTTAAGTGCCGCTTCCATCAGGAGAGTCCTTAACCTCTGGTCTCTCTCCTTCTTTGTCCTAGGCTTAAAAGCCTTGCAGATGCGGCACTTATCTGAAATGTGCGATTCCCCCAGGCACTTCAGACAGGCGTCGTAGGGATCGCTCGTTGGCATCAGCTTCTTGCAGGCCGAGCACTGTTTGAACCTCGGCGAACCGGGCATGGGCCCGGTGCCGAGTGCGGGAAAGGGCTAAAGCCCAAGCCCGCTAACTAAGTATATACAGCTATGCACTAAAAGTTAACAATAACGAGAAGTTCAACTACAATTACAACTATCTACAACTATGAGAACAATGAAACAAAGGAGAGGTAGGGACGTGGAGGACAGCTAAGCCGTGCTCCACAGTTCCAACGACCGACATGGCAGTAAGAAGGAACTGAGGAGCGGGTGGGCCGGCAGGGGTATATATCGAGCGCCATGTCGGCGCCACTCTAGGGGGCGACCTGCCGGCCCACTGGAGTTGCTAGGGTAAAAGTCTTCCGACGAACGTGCACGCGCGGTGCGCACACACCTAACTGGAATGGATATGAGCAATCACTCGAAGAAGAATACTGCTTTGTGAAGTTTAGCACTGAATAAGCTTTTCATATGGCGTTAATTGAACTGGATGAATAAAAATTCTAACTAAGAATGCATCACAAACTGAAAATGTAGTATAACCATGAATTGTAGGCATAAACAAACATAGGAAAGAAAACATCTCCTCAATCCCTGGCAGAGGAACCTTATGATTGTCTCTAGTTTCCAGAGCTATCTTTTTTTTTTTAAATCAATGCTAGGAGGACAAAAAAAAAATCTTACAATCAACAGTCAGGGAGCTTTTTGCACCAGTAAATAGATTATGTTCTCAGTGTTAATATTTTGAAGGTTGCAATGAGGAGGTGCTCTTAAGAATCCAGAATAAAAGCTGAACCAACTGCTCAACTAGCAGTCCTTCCCCCAGCTCACTCCAAATGTGGCAGATGGACTAGGTCTCTGGAATCTGATTACACCACCACATTCAGCTCTCTCAGGTTAGTGCCTCAAAACGTCATCTTGGATACCTATAGTGACTCTATAATAAAGACACAGTAAAAGCCACCTAAGTGCGTTACGTTCAATACACTAGTGAATCTGTAAAGAACCTCTTTCCCAAAAGACTGCTTCAAAACCATACCACTTTAACTCAGAGGGCTTGTCTTCATTGTGGGGGTAAGTCAACTTAAGTTATGCTAGTCCAGCTACGTAAATAACATAGCCGAACTTGATGTAGTTTAGGTCGACTTACCCCGTGCTGTGCTGCGTCGATGGGAGACGCTCTCCAGTCAAATTCCCCTGCTCTTCTTGGAAAAGTGGAGTACTGGGGTTGACCTGAGTGTGCTCTGCCATCGATTTAGCGGGTCTTCACTAGACCCGCTAAATCGATCCATGCTGCATCGACTGCAAGAGCATCGATCTCTCAGTAGTAAAGATCAGCCCTCAGTTCTGCCTATCAAACAATGCATGATAATGATCAGATAAAGAGGCCTTAATACCATTCTAAAGCAAGATAAGCTTCCCAACCATTGTGTAACATCATTTAAAAATATTAAAGGCAGCAAGCACTTAAAAAAAACAACAAAGAATAGGTGCTTATTTCATTTTTAAAAGCCTTGTTGGGGAAAAACAACAGAGAAAAGTAGCTTAAACAAAATTCTTTTTTTTACCAAATGAATAGATAGCTGAATAAGCATAAAACTGTACTTACAAATGAAAAAAAATTCTGTTCAATACCTGTGTTCTAACTATATTTTTTAAATTAAGCCTCTGTTCTTATTCCAGGCCTGTGTATTTCCAAGACTAAAGGATTTACATTAATATATTCCAACATTTTTAATAAGCATCATGATTGTACCAGATTACAGTATATCACATATACATACACTATATACACTTATACTCTGTCCTGTGCTTTATATAGTACTGACCAAAGAACGTGAAAGGTTCCTGCAAACTTTTAAAAAGTTGGTCCTACCTTTATTATCATATGCCAAGGGACACAAGGAATTAAGCAGAATATAAATAACTAATGCTCCTTACAAAATGTTTTGGGAAATGTTATCATTAAGCCAGCTTCTGTCAAAATTACTAATAAGTATTTACACTTGATTATGTCCACCCACTTTGTAGACTAAGCTATGGAAGCCTTCAATATGATGTATTCCATAAGTAGAATACTTAATGAGACACATTGAAATAACCTATTACGCTGATGATGTGATGACATCTTGTAACCCTGCATGAGCACCAAAATAATTGTTATAGGTGCGGCTGGTAGCACCACCTCTTATAGTGTTCCCAACACTTCCTATTAGAAGACCCTGTTTTCAATTGCTTATAACTTTGCCAAACTTTTACCATTTGGACTGAAAATTTCCAGGCTGGGTGTTTTCCTCAGTCTGAGTATTAGTAATTATTGTTAGTACTACTACTGCTATTGGAAATTTTCAGTGAAAATGGTTCAATCGTTTCTGAGAATAAGGCTAGGGAAAAATACATTGTTTTGCCTATTTTCACAAGATTTTGACAATGTATAATTGAGAAGATCTAGCACCCTCAGGGAGTTGAAATTTTGCAGAGTAGTGGCCTTTGCGTCACAGATGGGCCTTTTGCCATTCCCATGAAAATTTGCCCAAATTTGGCCAAGTGATAAACCTTTTAAAAAAAATCACAGTTTGCACAGGCTCAGAAGAGATGACCAACATTTTAACAGATTAAAAACCTCACAGTAATTGCAGACAGCTCTGGCTGCCCTGGTCATGTTGGGACTTAGACCCTCATCTGAGAGGAGGGACCCTGTGCTCTCAATGCTCTCTCTGCTGGCCCCAGGCAGTGTAGAGGAGGAATCTGCCCAATTTGAATGCAGAGGGGAATAGACCCAAACCTGGGGAGGGGCTCAAGGAGTATAGACTGGTACCAAGAGCCTGGGGCTAGATACTGGGAACAGACAAGGAGCATGGGGAGAGACTAGGACTGGTGAAGAAAGAAGATGAACTGAAATCCAGTGAGGCAGAGGGAAGGAGGTGGAGAGAAGGGGAGACAGATGTTTATCATTATGATGCAACATGATGGAATTTGCTTTTTCGCTTTGCTATTTGAAAGACGTAGGAAATAACACACACAAAAGTATGATGTTAAAAGAACATTAAGGCTGCAAAGTCAATCACTCCAATTTAGGAAATGCCATATTTAAAGTTTTCTACATAAACTTGTTACCTCTTGTGCATATGCATGATGTAATGATGTCTTTAATTACGTAATCACATACTGTTTTTCCACAGGGCTCCTGCCTTATTCAGTGCACAGAATGAACAAGCTCTGAGGATCAATCAGGGCTGTGTAGTGAAGGAGGCTTAGGACAGCACTAGGATTAATCCTTATGGGACATGCCAGTGGTACAAGGGCTCAGAGGTATAGAATGCATAGGTATGAGTACAATATTAAAATCCTTTACTGAAGCACAACAGAATTTTCCATAAGAAAACATCTGCTCATATTTCTTCACTTCTTTCTTGTTCTCTCTCGTTGTATACAAATGGTTAAAATATTTGAGTGTAAAGTGTTCCCTGAATTCTTTCTGCTTTCATTGGATGAGGAATTACATTCATTTTCCATTTCTCTTAGCATACCAAATCATAATATACATGATAAGAGTATGTTGTCCACTAACTTCCATAGACTGCAGATGGAAAACAAACAGCTTTTGTCTTTATCTCATCTGATGTAAATTGAAATATTAAGCATCCCCTTAATTTCCCTCTAGTGGATTCATAGAATGTAAAAAAATGTAGATGCTGAGGCCAGGAAATGAGGGCAGAGAGGGGGAAAAAAAGTCCAGCTGAATGTATGAAAAGCCACAAATAGTGTACAATACCAGATTGCCACAAGGCAGAACATTCTAGTAAGTACTGGAAACCACTAGTGCCTTAATGTTCTGGGTGGGGCTGCAAAGCAGCCTCAAAACTGCTCTATCCTATATCAGCTGATCAGGGCTCAAGGTTATGCTAACTGGGAATCACAGGAGCACATTGGGAGCTCTGAACCATCCCGCCATTGTGACATGGACACAAGGGGCATGGAGAAGGGGGAAGTCATTAGTTTGGAAAGATGTATAGTGAACAAGATGGGGATTGTGAGGAGAAAAAGCACAGTCTCATGGTTAAAGCAGTTGGATACTGTCCTGGAGAACTGGATTTTATCCCTGCCTCTGACACAAAGTTCCTTTGTGGTGCTGGACAAATCATTTCAACCAAACTTTACACAGGTGGCCACTAACTGTCCTAATTTTCTGGGTGCCTGACTTGAGACCCCGAGGTCTGTCTTGTAGAAGTGTTGAGCACTTACAGAAGCAACAGAAGTCAATGAAGCCAGGCTTTAAACATACAAGTGCTAGATGCTAAGTATGCTGCAAAATCAGACCCCAGACCTCTGAAACTGGACTTTGCTTTTCACTCCTAAATTGGCAGGAACTGGTAGTGCAGTACTAGAAAGAATTTGCCTTCAGAGCAAAGGGAATGACACTCAGGCAACCACCTATCCAAGTTAAGGTCTGATCCTGAGAACCCTGAAGTCCCACTGAGAGTTAAAGGAACTTAACTTCTTCCACCCCACATAGCTGGACCTTGGAAGAGTGACATTAACATATTTTAGGGTAGTCACTTCCAATTATCCTTAGCTCAAAGGATGATAGCCCAAAATACAAGGCTTTGAGCATGGGCCCATCTCTTATTGTTCTCTTGAAAATGTATCTAAAACCAAACTTAGCACTCTCTCTCTCTCTCTCTCTCTCAAATGAGTCATAAATTTTAAGACCAGAAGGTATCATATTATGGTCATCTAGTTTGACCTCCTGCATAACACAGGCCACAGAATTTCATCAAACTCGTCTGGAGGAAAATATGTAGTTTATGATATTTAACTATCTCTATGTATTTTTCCCTATGAGTTTACACCCTTCTCTAGATTTCCTAGTGCATCCTGCTTTCTCTAGATCCATCTCTTAGACAGTATGTGTGATGACCACCTTCGTGCTTATGGGCAGGGATTGAAAAGGGGATCTCCAGAGATAAAAACATGAGTCTTTACAGCTTGAGCTAATGGGCTTGCAAGTCATATTTCTTTGTCCAATAAATAATGGCTTTGGAATCCCAGACAATTAGGCTGAGATTTTTCACACCAAATTCCCTGTAAAATGAATGATAAATTAATATTATAATAATGGGCATTCTTCAAATGCATACAGTAATAATGATTAAAGTGGGTAAAAGACATATGAAAGAACTACTCCTAGGGAGAAAAATGTAGACTGATTTGTTCCCCATGCATTGCTGCAGTGCCCTTCTTACAGCTCCTTAGATTTGAACAAGTCCTAGAAGCTGTGATAATGGACAGAGGGCAGGTGAAGCAGTCAAGTGTATGGTAAATTCATTCTTGAATTTATCACATGGGTATCACCTCCATCTATGCGGGTGGGGATGGTACCATGTATATAAATTAGTATATGCACAATACTTGAAAAATAAAGGCACTATACAAGCAATATGTTTATTTGTGTATACTGTACAGCAAAAGGGGCTTGTTTTTCTTGGGTGAGAAAAACAATTCACTGCCCACTATGAAGTTAGTGCTGAAATTCCAGCTTCAATGTCCTTGTTATTTATATGATTTGATTATATTTTAGTTCTTTATGGACTCACTAAAATATGCACTAATAAAATCATGTTAGCCTTTTATTATCAACTGCTTTACCATACAACTATCGCAAGCCTTAGGATTTCTGGTCCCGGCGAGTAGGCGCTCTAGCAATCAATGTATTTGTTATGCTGGGTTTGGCAATCGATGCTCATGAAAAGGTAACAGATTTTTTTTTAGTATCCCTTCAAGGAGTTTGCAAACATACCGCATTTTTAAAAAGGGCATTTCATTTATTTCAACACAATACCAGAAGGAATTTAGTTTAAGTAAACTATTACAAACACCTTTTCTTACCTGTGGAACAATTGGCTGAGAGAAAGATTCTATATTAGAAATTCACTAGATATTTAACGTTTTATCTTGCTATCAATTCCCTGACTCTACCAGACTACATGTAAAAAAACATTGGCAAGAGATGGCCTGCAGTACCTTTTCAAAAGAAAAGTGGTGCAAAAATTACCTGTGAGCACCCACTTACACCTCTAAAATCAGACGAGTTAGCATCTAGTAACCCATCAAGCCTATGCCCCGCAGGTGCAGGGGATCATCCCTAGGCAGACATATACTATAATGGTGTTATATGAAGTAGACTACGTCAAGGTCTGTGACTTTAAAACTGGTTATGGTCTAACATAACTGGAGGAAGGTGGAAGGGAAAGTTAATCAGGAATGATGCAGTTGTAATAAAGGACACAGTCGTCTCAAAAAATCTCAATTTATACAATATTGGAAATGACACAGATTGGATTAATGGAGATTGGGGGATTTTACATTTTAGACCCAGAAAGGGCTACTAGTCCTTTCTGGAAGAAGGAAACTTGCCAAGAGGTGTTGGTCTATATTTTAGGGCCCTTTATTGGAGCCTGATTCTGAACCACTGAAGTCAATAAGCACTTTACCATTGACTTCAATTGGAACAGGATCAAGCTTGAGGGGATCAGTAACCCAAGGAAGACCTGGCACTAACCTCACAGCTGGGAGATTGCTCCTCCTCAACAAATACAATACAAATCTAGTGCATGCAATAAATTGTTAAATATTGTTGGCAAATACAGAACATACATATGAAGCAGTTCCAACCGGTTAGAAACCACGGTGAGGGGTGCTATTGGAAACCCGATGACAGAGAAGATGTGCTATGGCAGAAGAAAATGGTGCCATGCCATCTCTTTAGAGTAGGTTTAGAAAGTCAAATTGCTCACCTGCCCTCCAGCAGACAGATCCCTCCATATTAGAAGCACCTAGTGTTAGCTGAAAGGTAGAGAGTAAACTCTTTCCTGCATTAATAATGTATGATGAAATGTGATAAAAGCAAAGTTGCATGCACTCTATATCAAACATTGCAGCTATAGAAGTATGTTTTTGAAGAACAATATGTGGGGAAATAAAGACTCAGAGTTGTGATAAAACTCCCTGTTTTTACTTTGGGAACATGCTCTTGTTAAACAGTACTGACACGAAGTTGCACCCTTTGGACAAATTTGCAATTTTCCTCAGGTGAAATTTTTCTACATTCAAACAGAAATGTGGCTGTTTTCATTATAAATTGAAATATCTCCCTTTTTATTTTCACGGGCAAATTTGAGGCAACAATAAACTATTTAGGATCCCAGACAGCAACTCCTTTTTCAGTCTGGAAGTCCCAGTGACGTCTGATCATTTTTTCCTTGCAGCTCTAATTCCACACTAATCATTCTTAAAATTGTGTTTCTCTATATGCTCTAAATTTTATTGTATGGAATTATAATGATCTATGGATTTAAAGCCCTAAGTCCCAGTAAACTTTGGCCCCTTCAGTCACCTGTTTTGCAAAATTAAATGACTAGCATTCCAGTTGTCCTGTGTGCACTCACATTCACCCCAGCAGCACAGGGAGGTACAAACTGTACCTGCTTCACCCATCAATAATTCCATGCTATGCAGTGGTAGAGGTATTACTGTTTCCCTCAGACAGGGATTCCATTAAGGGAATACTGGTTTATGTTTCAGACAAGAGACATGCTTAATCTATTTGGGTTGTGCTGGCTATTCCAGAATCTCTGGTGGGGTGGGAACTGTAGATGGCTTGCACTACTATGATTGCACTGCTGTGAGTCCACAGCCTGGGTCCTGCCAATGAAACAATCAAGCCCTATATCTTAAGAACTTTCCTAGGATTTTTAGATTTTGATTCTCATTTATGGTAAGGCCCCCTTATACCACTCTAGGAGAGACGGGGGCCCGTATAATGGATGCCATTATAAAAGTTGATAGTTTGTTAACCAGGGTAGTACTACTAGTTCTGTAAGATTAGGCACTTCATTTCATAAATATAAACATTCAAAATGTTTTTGGTCAACTCTGTCAACTAATTCAGATCTTCCTAAATCATCTGAATTGTTAAAAACAAAACAAAAACCCCAAATGCTTTTCATTGCAATTAAAATTCTCCTTTTCTGGTGCAGAAACAGGATAATCAAAGGTTCTTAACTCTCCCAGAACCTAAGCAACATTCAGACTATATGCATCATCCACAGGAGTAAGGATGGTCTCAGAATGTTGGACTCTACCTGTAAGGTATCGAGTGCCACCTCCTTAGTCCTGCATGCCCTGAACACCAATAGAATGAACCCACATCCCTCAACTTCCTCTCCCCAGACATAAAGGGGAAAGAACAAAGATGAGTTTGTTGTGGAGGTGTAGCAAATCTGGGTATTGGAGGACTTAAGGGTGAACCAATGAATTTTAGGGTACTGCAGTCATGATTTGCTGAGGTGCTGAACATTCACAGCTCTGAGATACTTACAACAGTGGGTGTTCCTCACCTCTGAAAATCAGGCCCTTAGCATTTTGCAGCAAGTGTTCAGCACTTTGCAAGATGGAGCCCTTAGTCATAAAAATATATTTTACATATAAAAATACAGCAGATTTCCTTCTAAAAATCAAATCTTGAGTGTTATTCCCCCCTGAGTATGTTTTTACACATTCTCAAAGAGACATCTGGGATTTACCGTGAACAGTGCAAAAGACTGTTTTATAGTTATTAGAACACACACTGTAGTACCTTTAAACACCGATTGAAAAAAAAAAGTTGAAAAAACTTTTAATCTCAAAGAAATGCTGGTCCGACTCGAACTTTTGCTTAGTGAATTGTAAACAAACTTCTTAGAATGCTGAGAGTTTTCTCATTTCTTTCCAGCAAAGGCAGTCTCAAACACATCAAGTCCTGCACTGAAGTAAACCTGAGCTGAATTGATGCTGTTCAGCACCTTTGACAAGGCTGCTTGAAGGGTCTCATTTGACTGATGTAGCTTGCAGTGCTCCAGTGCCTCTAGTAGTACTGAAAATTGGCTCATCTTTTCATCCAGCCTGTAAAGTATGTTTCTAAAAGAGAACAATGGAAAATGGTAAACACTTTACTCAAACAGATGAAAACAATTACTTCATCACAAATCAGCAGGGATCCCTCAAAGTACCAGCTACGCTTTACAAATGATACATATCTATAGCAAACCTAGCCTGCAGCACACTGAAAAGATGTGTACATATTTATTCTGGTTTTCGAAAGTGTACCTGTCCATCGCTCTAGGTGCATGTACACTAAAAACATTTACAAAGCCTATGCAAGAACACCCAGATTCTTCCTTGTTCACTCAGTCATTCAAGATTCAATTGAACTCACACACTTAGGCCCACAATACCCCTCTTGAAGTATCTCATGTTCTCAGCAGGATTGCGTTTATTCCCTCTTTTAAAAGATTTAAGTTATTACTGGGGAACCTATATATGAAAGAAATATTTTCTTTCCTCTCTGCTCCTATTGCTTATTTCCCATTTTAATATTAGGGAGAAATCCTGGTCAGACTGAAGACAATGCAAAACTCTCACTAACTTCAGCAGGAATATTATTTCACCCAGAGTCCTCTGTGACATCATCACTAGTGCAACCATCTTTAATATTGCAGACTAAAGTCAGAGAATACACAGGGATCAGCAACCTTTGGCACACGGGAAGCGGGAACCTCTGCAGGGAGCAGCATGGGACGAGGAATGTGCTGGCTGCCGCTTCCAGCAGCTCTCCCTGGTCTGGAGCGGCCGAACCTGCAGACAGTCCAGGTAAACAAACCGTCATGGCCCGCCAGTGGATTTCCCTGATGGACCACGTGCCAAAGGTTGCCGATTCCTGCACTAAGGAATAGCAAAACTCTTACAAAACAAAAACTTGTGTTTTCAGGCAACATCCTTATGAATTAACAAAAAATAACTAAAGATAAATACAGACAACATAAGATACAAGCAGAATTATTCATACAGGATCCAATCCTGAAGTTGCTATTGCAGGAAAACCTACTGCCAGATTCTTTGGGAACTTTGTCTGTGTAAGGTGTTGCAGGATTGAAATTAAAGCTATTCAATGGTTTTCATGAGACTTCTGTAGGTCTTTTAAAGCAGTAATCTAAACGCAGTAGTAAATGCAGAAATCATTATACCAATTAAATAATCATGTAAATATCATAAAACTCTACCCTAGGGGCACCTTTGATTGCAAACCAAAGTGTGTGAAGTTTCAGTTAAAAAGGCCATAAGTGATTCTGTGCAGGGCTTTATCCAGAAAAACACAGGGAGGAAGAAATTCCATAGCACGAACACGAAAACAGTAACAAAGAAAGCAGGACAGCCAAGACACTACATTAGTAACTTAATTACAAGACAGGCCCAGTGGCAACTCCAAATTAGTAATAAAACTGCCAGGGATATTCACCTGGAAGATAGAAGACTACAAAAGAGTATCTGTTGCAGACTATTATCAGAGCCTTCTAATTACCAGAGGGAGTGGTAATGAAGTGGCAGGATAAATGGCAACTCAGAACAGCCACTTAATGCTCAGTAGTATTTTGTGTATAGCAGTGTGTAACAAAATGCTATGAATAAAGTGTGAACTCTTCCAAGTATATGAAACAGCTCAGATCTTTAAAAATGTATTTCTTACTAGCCTTACCTATTTCTAATCGTTTGCTCTTACAGGGAGTATTAAATACCCAAACAATAATTAGAATAGTGCTGTAGGAATGATAATCTTTGTATCCTCCAACAGGATAGCACCTAGCATATTTTGAGTGCTACACCAAAAAATAATCATTATGAACCTGTATGTGTGTGTGGGGGGGAACTGCACGAGTAAAACAGGGCAGTGCCCACTTCAAAGATCTGTTTAACATGATTCTGTTACATGTGAACATGATGTACCGTAAATTTAAAGGTGACTGGATGATGCTGCCTGTAGTTACAGGACTTCTGTGAAGTATAATGAGTGAAATAGGTGCATGCTGATAGCCAGAGAGGTTTTTTTAAAGGTGAGTTGAGGGAGGACTGCTAGCCTCGCACTGGGTCCCAGAGCAGTCATGTCCTTAGGGAAGTTACAGGTGAATGAGTTATTTAGAATACCATACTGCTCCTTGAGGGCTGGATCCTACTTGCTCTGAAGTCCAGGTTTTTGCATTGACTTCAAAGGGAGTAGGGTCAAGTTCTTTCAGAGGATATGTGCATGCCCCCCTCACGTAGTGTTCATGACATACTACAGCACACATGCTGGGGAGACTGGATGCCTGCTCATACTCTCAAACCATCAAGCCACACAATCTTGTGGGCAGTGGCCAGCACAGAAGCCAGTCACCTTCCTTCTTGACAGGTATGTTGCAGTCCTGTCTGGCAACGGGGTATGGTGGGAAGAAGCAGCTCACTGTATGCTCTCTCTCCACTAAAGCATCCTTTACATGAAATAGAGGAAAATAACATTGATAAATAAAATTATTTCAACAATGGCTTTTTTTTTAAAAGGCTGAATTATGCCAAGCAATGAAACATACCATGGCATTAAGAACAGGAATACTTGTGGCACCTTAGAGACTAACAAATTTATTTCAGCATGAGCTTTCGTGAGTTTTCATGAGCTACGGCACACTTCTTCTTAGGCTCTAAGGTGCCACAAGCACTCCTGTTCTTTTTGCGGATACAGACTAACACGGCTGCTACCCTGAAACCTGTCATGGCATTAAGGGACACAATTTAATTTGTTGAAGTCTATGGGAGTTCTCATTGACTTTGATGGAGCCAGAAGTTCATCCTAAGTACCTAAATGTTTTGGCACTGTCGTCTGCATTTAGGTACCTAGAGAAAGCTATAGGGCCAGATCTTCAACTTGTGTAAATCTTTATATGTCAACTGAAAACAATGGAGCTATGACAATTTATATCAGCCACAGATCTGACCCATAGAGAAGAAATGGCAACGTAAAGATGGCAAGATTTTGAGGTCAATTAGAAAGTGCATTTTAGAGGTGTATAGGGACCTATCTTTACCACTTCCACCTTGAGTATTAAAATGTACTGTAAACAAGCCACATGTAAAATAGATTGTTTATCTTTATGAACATCTATTAGGATCTTAACACATTTTCACTCTGCTGCAGTGATTCCAACGGCAGGTTGGTTACAGGCTATTATTTAAGTAGGGCTGTTGATTAATCGCAGTTAACTCACATGATTAATTCAAAAAAATTAATTGTGACTACAAACTGCGATTAATCACACTGTTAATAAAATACCAATTGAAATTAATTACATATTTTAGATGTTTTTCTACATTTTCAAATATATTGATTTCTATTACAACACAGAATACAAAGTGTACAGTGATCACTTTATATTATTATTTTTATTACGAATATTTTCACTATAAAAATTATAAACAAAAGAAACAGTATTTTTCAATTCACCTCATACAAGTACTGTAGTGCAACCTCTTTATTGTGAAAGTGCAACTTACAAATGTAGATTTTTTTTGTTACATAACTGCATTCATAAACAAAACAATGCAAAACTTTAGAGCCTACAAGTCCACTCAGTCCTACTTCTTGTTCAGTCAATTACTAAGACAAACAAGTTTGTTTACATTTACGGGAGATACTGCTGACTGCTTCTTATTTACAATGTCACCTGAAAGTGAGAACAGGTGTTCGCATGGCACTTTTGTGGCAGCATTGCAAAGTAATTATGTGCCAGATACGCTAAACATTCATATGCCCCTTCATGCTTCATCCACAAATCCAGAGGACATGATTCCATGCTGTTGATGATTGTTAAAAAAAATGCATTAATTAAATTTGTGATTGAACTCCTGGGGGAGATTTATATGTCTCCTGTTCTGTTTTACCCATATTCTGCCATTAATTTCATGTTATAGCACTCTCAGATGATGACGCAGCACATGTTCATTTTAAGAACACTTTCACAGCAGATTTGACAAAATGCAAAGAAGGTACCAATGTGAGATTTCTAAGTATAGATACAGCACTTGACCCAAGATTTAAGAATCTGAAGTACCTTTCAAAATCTGAGAGGGATGAGGTGTGGAGTATGCTTTCAGATGTCTTAAAGGAGCAACACTCCGATGTGGAAACTACAGAACCCGAAAAATAAAATCAAACTTCTGCGGGTGGCATCTGACTCAGAGAATGAAAATGAAAATGTGTCGGTCTGCTCTGCTTTGGATTGTTATCAAGCAGAATCCGTCATCAGCATGGACGCATGTCTTCTGGAATGGTTGTTGAATTATGAAGGGATATACGAATCTTTAGTGCTTTGGGCACGTAAATATCTTGTGATGCAAGCTACAACAATGCCATGCGAATGCCTGTTCTCACTGTAGGTGACACTGTAAACAAGATGTGTGCAGCATTATCTCCTGCAAATTGTAACCAAACCTGTTTGTCTGAGCGATTGGCAGAAGTAGGACTGAGTGGACTTGTACGTTCTAAAGTTTTACATTGCTTTATTTTTGAATACAATTATTTTTTGTACCTAATTCTACATTTGTAAGTTTAATTTGCATGATAAAGAGATTGCACTACAGTATTTGTATTAGGTGAATTGAAATATACACTTTCTTTTGTTTTTTACAGTGCAAATATTTGCAATAAAAAATAAATATAAAGTGAGCAATGTACACTTTGTATTCTGTGTTGTAATTGAAATCAATATATTTAAAAATGTAGAAAACATCAAAAATATTTAAATAAATGGTATCTTATTATTGATTAACTGTGCGATTAATCACGACTAATTTTTAATCGCTTTATAGCCTTATATTTAAGACAAATACTCTTAACTGACCAGAGTACAAATCAACATATAATGAGGCATATTTAGTTGACTAGTGAATGTAAGAGACAGGAGCGCTTTCATCATCATGTAAAAGAAGATCTTAACTTCTGTAATAATAATATAATTTAGGAACAGTTGATCTATTGCACAGCGTGGTAGAAGCTTTTTGTGATGTATGACAATACTTTAAAAGCATAACAAGCAACATTAGAAGTATCTTTTAAAAAAATTCTTCTATGGATTCTCACCAGGATCTTATATTTTCCAATTACTTATCTCTGCATTGCAAACCATACCACTTTTTTTTTTTGCTGCATATAACGAATTCTCTTTATGAATCCTTACAAAGAGTCAGCGAATAGTATTTCATTTTGGTATCACCAGGTTTCATCAAATGAAAAAATGGCTATAATGGTACTCAGTTTTTATATTTTCATGTATTTTCCAGTCAGTAAAAAGTGTTTTAATTAAAAATTACAACTGCTTTGAAAAATACCTCACCATTTCACTTGCATGCATTAATATTGATATTCAATTGCTATACATAGACCTATACCCAAAACACCTACATTTACTCTATGTAATTCAATCACTAAAACATTCTGTAACTGAAATCGTTTTTGTAGCCTACACTTTTAAAACAACATTAATTCCACCCTCTTGCCTAATCGTTTAAATATCTTCCTTCATCTTTAATTATTTTGATCTTAAAAATATAATTCATATAGTCAGCCTGACCCACACAAAACAGAGAGACTACTAAAAGGAAAGTGTAATACATTCTTGATGACACTAATGAAATTACAACACACATCACTCATCTTAATGGGTCTGTTTCAATGATACATCACAGTGACCTGAAAAGTACAGCACCAACTAGGACACCTAATTAATAACTCCAGACAGTACTACTGAAAGAGATAAAGCATCTTCATATAACTGACAAATCAGTCTTCTAAACTAAGGCAAAGGGGCATATAAAATGAATTTTTAAAAAAAGGAATCTATAGTCCGTACAATGAGTCATTTCCATGTCTGCAAGCATGCCTGTCGCTGATGGAAGTAATGACTTTGTATTCTAATGCTGATTTTCATTATCATAACTGGGCATGGAATGCCACTCCTTACACAACTGAAATTAACAGGCATTATACCTCATGCCAGGAAGCTTCTCAGTGATAAATCACACTTGATAATAAGTCATGTCTTTCAAAACAGACTAAGCTGTGTATAAAGCATCAAAGAGTCCTGTGGCACCTTACAGACCAGCGGTCAGCAACCTATGGCATGTGTGCCGAAGGCGGCACGTGAGCTGATTTGCAGTGGCACTCACACTGCCCCGGTCCTGGCCACCGGCCCGGGGGCTCTGCATTTTAATTTAATTTTAAATGAAGATTCTTAAACATTTTAAAACCCTTATTTTCTTTACATACAACAATAGTTTAGTTATTATTATAGACTTATAGAAAGAGATCTTCTAAAAGCATTAAAATGTATTACTGGCACGCGAAACCTTAAATTAGAGTGAATAAATGAAGAGTCGGCGCACCACTTCTGAAAGGTTGCTGACCCCTGTTATAGACTAACAGATGTATTGAAGCATAAGCTTTTGTGGGTGAATATCCACTTCGTCAGAGGCATGACGAAGTGGGTATTCACCCACGAAAGCTTATGCTCCAATATATCTGTTAGTCTATAAGGTGCCACAAGACTCTTTGTTGCTTTTTACAGATTCAGACGAACACGGCTACCTCTCTGATACTTAAGCTGTGTATACAATATTGTGTATAATATAGGGACCACTATATACCCCCAAATTATTTTAAAAGTTATACTGAAGCAATGGGACTATTAAAAGTAGATTACTATATTTACCTTGTCACTGAAAGAGATTATTTTATTTGGGAGACAAGCATGTACAAACATATGAGGTGAATTATTGTGCCATTCAGATATATCTTCTATCCAAAGGGTTCAGGTTTGGATTTTGCAGACCAAAAGTAATTACTAAATCATTGGAATGTGACAGCAAGCAAAAGGTCCCAGATGAGTTGAGTTCACATTGTCTCAATGGGATCACACTAAAATCACTTATGGGAAAGTGCAATGAGTATCTCTGTCTGTTCTACTTATAATCAAATGTGCTGTGACTAGAGCTGTTTCAATACTCTTACAAATTCATTTTATGTATCTCTGAATGATTTGTAATTACGGTCTGGAAAAAAAACAAGTGATTTCTGACATCCTTTTTTATTTCCCCTCTCATCGTCATGAAAATTTTCAGTTCTGAATACACCGTTCTTAAAGGCAGGGAGCTTGTCCACTTTCATATTTGTACAACACCTAATGCATTGCTGTGTTATGTAAACAAATAAATTATTGTAATAAATATTCTGATGCTGAGATTTTTAGATTCACAGGGTCTGGATTTATTGCAGGATCTAGAGCACTATATATTCACTATCACTAGATTTGCATGAGATTTAAAAAATGTGTTATACTAGTACCTATGAAAACTTTTCAAGGTTGGTGGAGACGAAGGTTCCCCCTTATCCTTTTCTACTACTTATCTTTCCTACCTCAATCTTTTTCCTCTTCTTTCCTTCCTTCCGCTTTAAAATAGTTTATTCTGAAGTGGTATGACTATGGTATTGTCGAATGGTATGATGATGACAAAAGAGCAACATATTGCAAAATTCTGCTCCACGGTGTGTAATTTTTGTTGATCAGTAAAAATATCATTAGCTTTCTCATCATCATCGTCAAGATGGATGAGTAAGATTTTATTCCTGGGCTGGTAAACTGTCATGAAATATTTGCAAGGCTGATTAAAGGTAAGAGGTCCTTCCCCACTTTCTTACTTCATCCCTGTCTCCTCTTGTCCTGTTCTCCAATTCATTTGCATACTGCATTCTTAGTGGATGAAATGTTTCCATTGACAAACTAATCACATACTCTGTACTCTATACTCTCTGGAAAGCCACACTGTATTCAAGTATAACTAATGAGCACTTCTATGCATAAATAATAATACCTCTCTCTTACATAGTGCTTCCATGAACAGATTTCAACATGCTTTACAAAGGAGGTAAGTATCATTATCCCCATTATAAAAAGTTGTAGGGTCAGATTTCACTCACAAACTTCTACTAAGTGGATTGCAAGAATGTAAATGAGGGCAGAACTTGCAAGGCCAAATTCTCCATTTATGTACACCAGCGTAATCAGGCCAAACTACACTGATGTCAGCAATGTTTCACTAGTGTAAACCTAGTCAAAGAGAGAGCAGGATAAGATCCAATGTGTTTAGCTCAGGATAAAAAGTCAAATCTTGACTGCTCGGCAGAGTTGAGGATTTGGACCTTCAGGCTAGAGCTGAGCAACTAACTGATTTTTTTCAATTTGGTGGCCAAACCAGAATATCCAGAAAAAAATCATTCATTCTGAACAGAAACTGAATATTTCTGGTTATTCTTACTGAAACTAACACGCCTCCAACCAATTTTGTTCAGGTCAATTTGAACTGACATTTCATTGAAAAAACCTTTTGAAATGAAAATGTCAAAATGATTCATTTAGGCAATGTCAAAAAGAACCAGTTCAGCTTCTTTGAAGAAAAAAAAATCTGTTTCCTTTTTTTTTTTTGGATGACTTATTTGCCTAATTCAATTTAATTTGTGAATAGTTTCAGTCATTCTAAAACTTCATTTTTGGGTGAATTTTATTATTTGACAAAAAAGTTTGGCCAGCTTTACTTACATTTATGAAAGAAAAGGAAGCTGGACATGAGATTCTTTCTTTAATTGCTCATGACAAAATACCAGCATTCACATATTTTAAAGTATATAACAAATCATTCTAGCCTTGTGCATAGACAAAGCTAGCACAATTACCATCATAAAACTAACAGAATGTAAATCCTGATTTTCTGTTAATAAGACACTGATCTGTAAGTCCTTAGAAAAGATTTCAGACAGAAGACTGTATCCATAACAACATGCAGCCACACAGTTTAACTTTCAGCACATAAAATAGTAATTGCTTTTTTCTTTGACATTTTTATATTTTTATGGTTTACAACAGCAAAAATGGCCTCCAGTATTTCCTGACAGTTAATCACTGACTCAGTTATAGGCCCAGTAAGATGTACCTCTTCAAGCCAGCCTGGCATCAGTTGGCAGGAAATGTTCTCCCTGATGGACATTCAATGAATTGTATTAGCACCTGTATTCCAAATTCTGCACCTTGTACTGCAATGAAGGACTTCACTGGAGTTCTGTGCAGGGATAGGGGTCCAGCAACATGGAACAAAATGCTGTATTGGGATCTACGAATGTACTATTTTTCCATAAATATAGAAATGCCAACAACTTTTCTGACAGCTGCAGCATTTTTAAGCTGTCATAAAGAGAGTAACATTAAATTCCAATTTTTAAAATTTAATTACAGATAACTAATCCTCACAGCAAGCCCTGAATATCAGGTGAGACACAGATTGGTGTGCACACCTGGTATAGAAAAAAACACCTACATTTTTATACAATACTTCAATTTGCTCTTTAAAATTCAGTTCTGCTCTTATCAAAGTAACTTCTGTAGCACCAGATTTTGATCTCACTCCCATGCTTTTTCCATTGAATTCAGAGGGGTTGTTCCTGATTTACTGTGAGGTAAAAGAAATCAGAATGAGGCCCACTGACTTCAGGAGAGCAGATTCAGGTCCAGGTCCAGTACAGCAGAATCAGAGCGTAAAGGGAAGTATCAGGAAGGCAGATGGTCTTCAGGAGCCACAAATGGATGTCTTCACTGTTAAAAAACAGTCCTGTGTGATGTATAAGGCATGATTCCCTGAAGGGTTTTATAGAAATTAATTAAATAGGTTTCCCTAGAAATGAGTGTAAAAACCCACACAAAGTATCAGATCTTTTTAAAAGAATTTTAAAACCATCTTCTAGAACTGAATAGAAAGTGATACATCTCTTACA
Organism: Gopherus flavomarginatus; assembly: GCF_025201925.1. Classification (NCBI taxonomy): domain Eukaryota; kingdom Metazoa; phylum Chordata; order Testudines; family Testudinidae; genus Gopherus; species Gopherus flavomarginatus. The sequence goes on along the minus strand of NC_066624.1, from coordinate 101,767,800 downwards.
GAAATGTATAGGTTGCTTTAAAAATTCTATAGGATTTTTCTATAGGTGCTTGGACAGTGGATTTGTACCTTTGAAAGTGATTAAGACATATTGTTTAAAAATTAAAACTAACAACTGTATCTTAAAATATGCTATTTGCTATGAACATGTGGGTCAATGGTGTTAAATATGCTTTCTGTTATTTGTTGACTGATATTTAAAATATAACTCTAATTACCTCCACCAGTAGCAATAAATCTGAGTACGTTCCTCATTGGTAGATTTATGTTATGCTATTACATTGCACAGGAGAGCAGCATATGTTCACGTTGAACAATATAAAGCCTTTTTTTTGTTACAAGGATATCTCAGCCTGGGATATTGATTCAAAAAATTGTTGTGCTACCATTTGAAGAAACTGAGTGCGGGTGAGCTCTGAATGTTTTCCGAATGGTGTCCACCTTATGTTCAGCAGCTACTGCAGGAATTTAGAACACAGGTCAGACAAATGGTGATTCCCAGTGCGGAAAAAATTCTAATTCAAAAAGTAGGAGGCAGCATCCAGTAGTTAAGAGTAGTACACCCTGGGAGTCAGGTGTCCTGGGTTCTATTTCCAGCTCTTCCACTGAATGCTTCTACCTTTTCTGGATTAGTAGTGATAATTCTAGTAATGGACCAATACTATTAAGATTATTTTTGTTTCCAAATATACTTATTTCTTATTGTCCTTAACTTTGCTGGCCATAGATTTATCCTTGTGTCCCTTTGCTTCCCTTATCAATCTTCTAAAATTTCTAGCTTCTGATTTATATTCATTACTATCAACTTCCCCTTTCTTCCATTTGTTTTACACTATTTTTTATTGCTGCCTTCATCTCCCCTTTAAACCAGGTCAGTTGTTATCCAATATGAGCTTCTTCCTCAACTGTGGGATTATGTCTTTTTGGACATCCAGTAAAGTTTTCCTAAATAACTCCCAATTATCATTCACGTGTTTTTAATGAAATTCTTCCTCCCAGCAAATCTGGCTCATAATTGTTTTTAGTTTTGTGCAACTGGCTCTATTAAAGCAGCAATTATATATATCACTGGTCTAGACTTTAATCTGTTTTCACATTTAAATGTGATCAAGTCATGAGCATGGTTACCTAAGTTACCATTAATTTTTAGTTCTATAATCAGTTCCTCATTGCTCTTTATCTGTCAAGACATAGTCTAATACAGGAGTCCCCCATGTTGTGATGCAACACTTTTTGAGTTAGGAAATTGTCATCTATAATGCTTAGTATTTCCAAGCATGTTTTAGTATTGGTAGCATCAGAACTCAAGCATTTGTCACTTAGATTGAATTTTCCCATGATCACACAGCTGTTTTCCTTCACATTATAGATAGGTGCATAAAGAACTGGTCATCTTGTTCCCCAGTGCGATTTGGTGGTCTGTAGCAGACAGCAACTAATAGCCCATCTTGTGCATTATCTGTTAGGACATTGAACCATAAGCATTCACAGTCAGTTTCTTATGAGATATCCGTGACTTGGAAACAGGTAATGCCATTTTTAGTATAGAGTGCTAATCCTCTTCCCATTTTGCCCACTTGATCCTTCTTAAATAGGTTATAACCATTGGTTTTAACTTTCCAATAATGAGAAACACCCCACCAGGTTTAAGTAATGCCAACTAGATGAAATTTATGCTCATAAATGAGCAATTCCAATTTCTTGTTTGTTACCCAGGCTCCTAGCACTGCTGTATAGGCAATTAAAGAATTTCTTCTCTTTGTGTCCTTTGGTTCCTTGATTAATTTTATTCTCCACAGCTCAATTTTATGCTAATAGTGTACTCATATCTTCCCTCTTTTTACCTCCCCTTTTGTTATTAGTGTACCACCCTCCTGCCTACTCTAGCCAGCCTGCCCCCAAGACAATTAGTCCCCTTTCTATGAAGATGGAAGCCATCCAACCTACACAGCCCTTTATCCCCAGAGAAGGTGGATCAGTGTTTCACAAAACCAAAACCTTCCACCCTACATTAGTCATTAGTGCAGATATGAATCCTCACCAACGGAGCCTTTCCTGTTGATTTCAAAAGCCTATTCAGTCAGAGTGACGTCTCATGTCTTGGCTCCAGGAAGGCAGCACATTGCCCTGTTGTCCATCTATCCCTGGCAGAATGTTGCTTTGATTCTACTGAGTACTGAATCCTCAAAAGGATCATTTGTCTTCCTTGGAGATTTGGAGAATCGTTTGTGGAGAAGCGTGATTTTCTTACAGGTCAGGCTGAGCTGCCATTCACAGATGTGCCCCCTACATATCTCCATTCCTTTGGACCAGCTGAAACTTGGTAGGTATCTTCCACAGTTTACACATAGAGGACCTGGTATTGACTGGAAACTTCTAGCTGTGTGGAATTCCCCCTGGTCCTCTTCTCTCTGGTGGCCAAAGCCTGCCCCTCCTCATCTATCTCCATCCAGGCAGAATGCCACTATAACCTCTTGCCTTCAGTGGTCTCCTCTCTGAATTCCTCTTTCTCGAGCTCCTTTCTTCTTTGAACCAGAGATACTGGTGATTTCTCAGCCTGGATGCCCAGGAATTCCTCAGCTTCTCTGCTCCTCAGGAGTGTCTCTACTTTTTCTTCCAATCCAAAAATCTTCTCCTCCAGCACTGCCACCAAACTTGCATTTAAAGCACAGGAAGTCCCTTCTAGCTTCAGATGGAAAGAAAACATGGCAGATCCGCTGCAGTTCACCCCCACTGTTCGACTCCAATTTAAAAGCTACTTATAAAAGTTAGCTACTTCCCATTTTTCTTCCAATATTCAGCCGTGTACTAATGATAATCTACATTAATACATTGCAAATTACAATGAGATCCCATTGTCAACCACTTGACATTGAAATCTGAATCTGTCAAAGGGAGATACAATAATAGTATGCACTCTGCTGTTACGATAATTGTAGCTATATTTGTCTAAAGATCAAACATGTTCTTACAGCTAAATTAATTCTCTATTTAGCTTGCCATACTTAATAAAACAAATCAAAACCAGAAGTGCAGAGCAGATAAAAATATACAAGCAAACCTTTGCTGAATATGCTAGAATAACACAACAGACAAGGTGGGTGAGGTAATATCTTTTATTGGACCAACTTCTGTTTGTGGAAGAGAAGCTTTCAGGTATCACAGAGCTCTTCTTCAGCTCTGGAAAAGGTAACCAGAATGTCACAACTAAATACAAGGTCAGACAGACTATAAAGCCTAAGGGGTTAACAGTTTGCAAGAATCCACGTAAAATGAAATGGGCAATTGCGGAAGATGACCTTCACTGGCAATGCCACCTAGTGGTCAGGCAGGGCTGTGGTTGGTGGTCCTCCTTTCTTCTACAATACCATCCTGTGGGTTCGATCACTTCTTTTGGGCTCAGCTGTTCGTCCGGGTCACACATTCTAGTCCACACCTTTCAGGGTAAACATAAAGGAAAGTCCAATAATGAAGACATCTTTTGGTGCCCAGGAGGGCTTCAGGACTTTCTCCCTATCTCTGGGACTTCCATCTGGACCATTGTGTATTCAGGGTTTTCCCCAGCTGAATTCTCTGCCAAGGGAACTCCTATTATTGTCCCACCTTTAGGTGCTGGTAGGGGAGCCTGGGCCCATCCACTCCACTGGGCTTCGATCCAGGGCCCAATGGTGGGCAGCTATATTCTGTACCTTGGGGCGCTAAACAACTGCCTCCCTGAAACACTTCCTACACCCGAGTGCCGCCTCTTTCCCCCCTGCAGGGTAAATTAAAGAACTGAATTGAAAATGAGGTTTCTGACCTTCCCAAACAATCATCAGATTCTCCAGGCTTGGTCAAGTAGGTGTGATCAGGTCTCAGGCAACAAGGGCTCCTCAGCTGTTGTTTCCCCAGTGTTCAGGCTTGTTCCCTTCCACTGCTTTTCTCCTTTTGAGCCTCTCTGCTTCACCGTTTAAGCTACACCTCTAGCATGTGCAGGCTTTGCGGTGCGGTGGCCTGGGCCCAGAGCTGCTCATTATCATTGTTCTCCAGTGTGGGGTTTCAACATCCCATCACAAGCAATTGACACCTCTGCAGTCATAGGACAAAGGAGGGTTAGTATGTTACAATTTATTGGCATGAGCCATAAACCAGTTTCTCTTTTGAGACAATGATTTTCAGTATCTAGCAGTTATGAATTTAAGTTCCTGTGCTTGTCTTTTGAAGCTGTTGTGCAGGTTTCCTTTGAGGATAGGGACAGAGGTCAGATATGAAGGGATCACTTTGTGAAAAGGGTTTGCCCCTAGGTAATATGATGTTTTTGTCTTCTTTCATTTTTCTGTGCGAGTTCATTCAAGAGTGTAGTGATTTTCTGGTTTCACCCACATACTTGTTGTTGGAGCATTTGAGGTGAACCTCATCCAGTGCACAAAGCGATCCTAGAAATTACAAAAGATATTACCTCCCTACTTTTTGTGTCTCATGTTCTGGTGCCAGCCCAGCTACAATATCACTGCAATGAGTCATGCTAGGAAGAGACAAGATGGTGAGTGTTTTTATGGGAAACACAGAATGTCAGGCTAGTCTAACTTTATCACATCATCAAGGCATATCCCTGTATTGGGAGACAGTGCAGAGCCACATTCAAAAGGAGGAACGTGAGAAGAAGCTTTGCCTCAGGCTATCCTACAAGCATGGGTGTTGCACAAGACGCACCAGCCTTTAGTAACTTGCTTCTTCCTGTGCAGAGTTAGGGGCTGGGCCATGGCTCCAAATCTTCACTGGCCACTGCTAAGGCAATGTATGCTCCAGTGGCCCGTGGACGGAACACTCCCTTTGATCCTATTGCAATTGTCTATGGCATTAGTGCTGATGCTCAATGGTGGCAGAAGGCATTTTTCCTTTGGGGACAGCTGAACTTTTGCATAAAAATTATAGGCCAGGTCCTCATCATGTATAAATCAGTGTAATTCCACTGGTATCAATGAAGGTATGCAGATTAACACCAAAAAAAGGTTGGGCTCATATTTTAATATACCTTTAAAAATTATTTTTAAAGCCGAGAATTCTTTATGTTACTCTGCTATAGTAAGTCTGAATAGGACAAAAGAAACTAAAGCCACTACCCACAGAGAGGTAGTCCAAAACTGCATTCAGTCACACTGCTATCAAATGTCAATCTAAGCAAACTAGAAAAAAAAGATAGTATTGATCTTAATAGGATTACATGTTGGTGAAGCACTCAGGGCTCAACCACACCATTGAAATCAATGGGAGTTTTGTCTCAAATGTCTATGGGTTCAAGCTACACTGCAGGACTCAGGCAGGAGCAGATATAAACCAAGGATCGAGAGCTTGCTTAAAGAACAAGTTTTATGGAGTATTTTTTTCCTTTAAAAATTCTTCTTCCACTGAGCTATACTTTATCTGTGGACACATTATCAAGCACAACGTTTTCATTCTACAGGCCTATGCTGCTTTCCTGCCACCTCACTAAAGTCAACAGAGTTCACTTTTGTAACAGAGAAAAAATGGGTCTGATAATTAAGATGTCTCTGTGACACTACCTCAAAGCAGCACCTTGGAACTCCCATATTCACCGTTGTCATATAACTGTGATATTTTTGTACAAAGTACGCCTTGTGAGGTATCATTTTGAAAGTCTTGATCTGTTGAACATTAATATCCTGTTGGATTGTATGTGTTATCATTGGATGTGAAGTTTTCAAGTCTTGCTGTGTGTTATTGAAATATGTTGTGAGTTCGGGAACACCCACAGAAAGCCTTTCAGGTACAACAATGGAATAGCCAGATAGCGATTAATGGCTCATCAACACCCATCAAGAACAGAATCCACTATCTTGGAGACTTCTCAGATGAGGTACGAATGGCATAGGGGCAGGCTAGCAGATGTCGCAGCAAAGGTCTTTTCAGCAAGCGGGAAGAAAATATAGAAGAGGGGAAGTGACATCATCACTAGGCCTCTCCCCTCCCCTCATATTTTCCCCTTCATGAAAATATCTAACAGCATGGAAATTTCACCCATCTTTTCCTGCAAACACTTTCCAAAAGACTATACATTTCAGGATAAAATGAATAATTTGGGGAAACGCAACAGAAACTACTGGATAATCCAAAATTTCCACAGAGTATCTAATTCTTGCAGAAGTATTGAAAAGATTTTAATGTTCTCTGTTTAACTGATTTTTTAAAGTCAATTCTAATTAAAATCACTGTTGATTTATCTAATATTCAGCATTGACTAAGTGGCAAATTCTCTTTAAAATGTGAAGAAAATTGCAAGACAAGCCAAAGTCATGGTTAGAGTAAGACATGAATATTCTACTTCACGCTGTGTTTAGTCACATATTTGTGGTTTGCAGATAGAATCCATTTGTGTTGCCACAACAATATGGCACACTGTGAAGGATCATAGTGTTTATTAGAGCATTTATCAAAAAATTATGCTCAGTACCTTGCACTCTGAGAGGTGCAAAAAGATCAGACATTTAGAGCATGGGTTATGCTGAAAGTACTGCCTCCTATAAGTATTAAAAAGCAGCATGATAGGGCATGATTAGCAATAATGATAAAAGACTACAACCATAACAGGAGTTTGTAGGAGCATTATCATTATGATAAATACATTTCTCCAAAAACAGCTGAATATTAGGCCCAGTCATGAGTAACGCATGGTACCGGTTTGCATCACCCCAAGGGGAGCTTGGGGGAAGACTGAAGCACAATACTCCCAATGCACGGGAGACATATGTGCACACACTCCACACTATGCATTAGGACAGGGCAGACTGCTCCCATGATGCACCCTACCCATTCTGCAATATGGTGTGGAGGGGACAAGGCCTTGCTTTGTCCAACTCCCTTTCCTCTCCTTCAGGGCAATTTTCATCTCCAAGGGCTCAGGAAGGAAGCGGTGCTTGTGCTTCCTCGAATGCATGGCTGTGACTATCCCAAAGACTTGCATGGGCCACGCATGCAGTGTGTCTAGGAAAGCTTCTTGTGTCATTCAGGAATATAACTTATTCTTTGTGCTGCACTGGTCCTGCTCAGCAGGCTGGCTCAGAGGAGGGCAGGGCTATGGTCTTATCTCCTCCCTGACCCTCCTAATCCCTTTTTGGGTATTTTGCACCACTCAGAAGAATAGGAAGTGACTATAATTATAGCTGTTTCTTTTTCTGGCCACTTAAGGGGGAGGAAGGCTCCTTTCTCCCTCTCCCCACCTGTGTAAGGGCTGGTACAATCTAGAAAGAAGAAGTTCTGAGAAAGCAACAAAGACATTTTCATTCCATGAGATTCCACTGGTGAAACCAACACATGAATCTGGCTCAAACTATGGAATTAACTAAAATGAATGTAGCAAATGTTATTTCAATTTTTTAAAAGTTAGAATTAGTTCTATAAGTGCTATTAGAATGTTCAGAATTTAATTGGAAATGATATTATTACTTTGTATGGTTTGCACAATATATATTTAGTGAGGTCTGGGTGTTTTCAGTATAATTCAGATCCCATGTCTCTCATGCATTAATTGCAATGGTATTGTCTCTTATTTCTTTAGAAGGTAAATTGGCAATTAAGAATTCCTATAATGCTTTTATCAATTATTTTTAAATAGAAAGAACTTGCACAAAAGATTTTCTGTATACTTAGTTCTACGGTCCAAACCACTTTTAACTATGTTGTGAAAGTGTTGAATATCTGACTTATAGTGTATTTATTGTCACTAGTCTTTACTATCCAAGCAATTTACAAGACATGAACTAAGACACATATTCTAACCTGAAGAGCTCACAAACCCAGGCTCTAATTCTTTTGTGGTATCTGATAGCACAGAGTTGGAGTAAATTGCCTGCCAAGAAAGTCCATATCCCGTTTATATCAAACAAACCTCAGTTTTAAAAAATAAAGTATAATATCTTGTAAAAAAGCGACAAAGAGTCCTCTTTGTCGCTTTTTACAGATCCAACTAACACGGCTGCTCCTCTGATACTATAATATCTTGGATACTATACTGGTAGCTGGTGATTAGTTTTCAAGTCTCTTGAAAATACTAGTTGTCTTCTCATATTTTCAGCACACTGAATATCTTTGCTTTATTTCCTGTGAATTATTTCTTCTTTAGTAGTTCAAGACCTGGAAATCTTAGGTTATGTCTACACTGGCAATTGAACAACAAAACTTTTGTCTTTCAAAAGTGTTAAATCCCTCTCCCCCCCCCGCCCGAAAGAAAAAAGTTTTGCTGTGACAAGTGTGAAAAGTGCACTGTCGGCAGGAGCACTCTCCGGCTGACAATGCAAACACTGCTCGTTGCGGGTGGAAGGTTTTTGTCAGCAGGAGAGCCAACAAACAGCGGCTACACTGCACAACTTTCAGTGGTACGGCTGTAACGACACAGCTCTGTCACTAAAAGCTGTGTAGTGTAGATATAGCCTTAGTGGCATTGCGTGTTGCTTTTTCAATCCCTAATATTTGATTGCATTATCTTTGATTTAAACCAACACAAACTACAGCTGAATTGCCTAGTAGCGGAAGAGATGTAAAGTAAACAAGATCGGGGAGAGGTTCTTGTTGAGAAAAGCAAGGTAGGAAAAGCAGATGAAGAGGCAGGGAGGCTGAAGAAAAGATTATAGTGTACAGGGCAAGAAATGACTATGATGTAGAGAAGGATTTTAGCAGTGAGCATTGACTAGAAAGGACTTTTTGGTGGTATAAAAGACAACATAACAAGACTTTCAGTCAGAATATGTGGGTAACAGGACTCAAAGATGTCTCTGGAGTTGAAAGTCTGACAACATAATGGAGTTGTCAACAGTGATAGAGAACTGCCATATAGGAGAAGGGTAAAGGAAGATAGATAAATAGTCCTATTTTGGAAAAATGGAGTTTTGAGATGGCAGCGGAACACACAGCAAGAGCTATTGATGGGGAAAAAAAAAAGGAACTGAAAGTTTGGACAGACCTGAAGACACCAGAGATGGAAAAATCTGATTCACAAGTCATCAGCATGGAGGGAGAAGAGGAGAGAATTTGCTTATCCTTACAGGATGGCAAGAAAATGATAAGAGACCTTCTTTAATTCTGAAAAACTTACAATTTCCTCCCCACTCTCCAGCATAACACCCAGTGCTACACTTATAAATATCATAGCAGGTTTTATGATAAAGTGGATACTTATCATCTACCACAGTTAATTTAGCATGGTCTTTCTGGTATTCCCCATTTTAAGGATCAGAAAGACCATTGAACACATTTGGCTCAGGTCTACAGTCAAAAATCTTCATAGATCCAAACTGACAGAATTATAATAAAGTTTGTTTAAACATTAAGTTACATGATGCAAAACCACAAAATGAGCTCAAAATGCAATACAAACTTGCAAAGTGTTTGTGACAAAAGAATTACTGTAATTCAACAGTTCTTTTTGCTGAGGTTTTGTGTGTGTGTGTGTGTGTGTGTGTGTGTGTGTGTGTGTGTGTGTGTGTGTGTGTGTGTGTGTGATATTGCATTACATGTGTATCCATGTCACAATATAGGATTGGCAGGTCTTCTGGGAATATTTGTATCAGTAAAGCTTGTCCTCCGTAAAAAACAATGAGAAGTTTGTTTGCACACAGAGATTTTAAAAGGGACTTCAATTTTCTTAATAAACATATCTTCTGAAGATGGAATCCTGGGGCATGTGAATTTTGTCACCTGAGAACCTACTGTAGCTTATCAGCTAAACAGAAATATATCAAGTGGACTTTGCATATATATCAGGAGTGAATAAATGCAACAGGGAAAGACAAAACTCAATCTGAAAGAAAAACATTTGTTCTAATGAACAACAAACACTTGAGTGGTATGAGATTAGCAGTAATGCAAAGTACATTATCATGTGGTGCTAAAAGTGTTTTTTCCCAGTGCCTCAATATCATTATGGTGAATTTAAATTTTAGACCAAAGTAGTCAATTATTTTTGTCAATGTACAAATTTCTTGGTTAAGGTTCAGACTCCAGAGAAACATTTTTCACACCGCAATAAAAATAATGGTAATAATAAATAAAAATATTTCACGGTCTGTTCAAGATCTCTCGTGGTCCAGATTTGGCCCACGGTCTGCCTATTGACTACAACTGTTCTAGATCCCTTTTTTCCCTATACTGTACTATTTCACATTCTAATGATGTTTTAGACTGCTGATCTGCCTCCTCAGCCCAGGATGTAACCAGTGCCATGTCTGAATCTGCTTCAAGCCTCTTGTCTCAGGGCTTCAGCTTTATTTCTTCCAAACAATTCAAATTCAGTACATCAATCATCCCCTCCCTAAGATTTCCTGCAGGAGCTGGCTAGTCTCCTGTATCACTCCACTAGTCCTCCTGCAGGCCACCTGCCTGGGAGGCACCTCGCTCCAGGACCCACCATACTTCCTGTAGTTCTCCACATCCAACTGAGCCATTTGCTGGCTTTCATAATCACTTGATCATTAACTGATCAGTAATTGATTCATCATAGATGAGGCTGGGCACAACTCCTCTGTGACAGGAGTATTAGTGCAGAACAAACTGCTTTTTCATGTCAGATAGATTACTTCAAGACATTAAAAAAATGCAGTCACTGAAAAATATTATTCAAAAAATGCATCATCCAGGGAACAAGAGTTTAGAAGCAGTCTTGTATTAGAAAAATGAATAACAACATACATTGCCGGAAGTCCTTCTTGAAAAAGGTAGCTGATGACAAGCTTACTTCTCCAGCACTCTATGTAATCATTTATGATCTCCACCAAAGTAGTCACAACAACTCAAGTATGATTTTATGCAAAAATTGTGACTGATAGATATAGCTTTAATGGACTGGTCAAAATTGGTAAGGTGCAGTAGGTGGACCTCAGCAATGGGTTTTATGCAAAGCTGAGTTTAGAGAAGGGCTTTTGTAGAGTCACGACAAACCTGTGTCAGTGCGGAGATACCTGTGCTTGAAGTGGCAGCATAATAGGAAGAATAAAAAATAGCTAACTGGAGCAGAAGTGACAGGCTAATCCCTTGCATGTAGTCTTCGCTCTCTGCCTTTTTAAGACTGAAGAGACTAGTAGTTTGCTTTTGATTCTGTTTTTTTTGTTTTTAGTGTCTCCTTCAGCTAAGAAAAGTATGGTGGGAACATCAAAGGAAATTTCAGAAGCATCTGCAGTGAAAGAGAGTATCTCTAATGTAAATAACAAGTAATCTCAAGATGTGGTTGAGTTGTTAAAATGGACCAGAAGGAATGAAACATACACCAAGCGAGGAAACCAATCCTGTTTGCATAGTATGTGTGTCATGAAAATACTGTTTGAAGTTCTCTCAGTTTCACTGTTGTGTTTGGAATATTATTGAATACTTCATAAGAACATAAAAATGGGTGTACTGATCAGACCAAAGGTCCATCTAGCCCAGTATCCTGTCTACCAACAGTGGCCAATGCCAAGTGCCCCAGAGGGAGTGAACTCAACAGGCAATGATCAAGTGATCTCTCTTCTGCCACCCATCTCCACGCTCTGACAAAAAGAGGCTAGGGACACCATTCCTTACCCCTCCTAGCTAATATCCATTAACAAACTTAACCTCCATGAATTTATCCAGTTCTCTTTTAAACGCTGCTATAGTCCTAGCCTTTACAACCTCCTCAGGCAAGGAGTTCCACAAGTTGACTGTGCACTGTATGAAGAAGAACTTCCTTTTATTGGTTTTAAACCTGCTACCCATTAATTTCATTTGGTGGCCCCTAGTTCTGGTATTATGGGAACAAGTAAATAACTTTTCCTTATTTACTGTCTCTACATTACTCATGATTTTATATACTTCTATCATATCCCCCCCTTAGTCTCCTCTTTTCCAAGCTGAAAAGTCTTAGTCTCTTTAATCTCTCCTCATATGGGACCCGTTCCAAATCCCTAATCATTTTAGTTGTCTTTCTCTGAACCTTTTCTAATGCCAGTATATAATTTTTGAGATGAGAAGACCATATCTGTATGCAGTATTCAAGATGGGGGTGTACCACGGATTTATACAAGGGCAATAAGATACTCTCTGTCTTATTTTCTATCCCCTTTTTAATGATTCCTAACATCCTGTTTGCTTTTTCAACTGCCTCTGCACACTGCGTGGATGTCTTCAGAGAACTATCCACAATGACTCCAAGATCTTTTTCCTGATTCGTCATAGCTAAATTAGTCCCCATCATATTGTATGTATAGTTGAGGTTATTTCTTCCGATGTGCATTATTTTACATTTTTCCACATTAAATTTCATTTGCCATTTTGTAGCCCAAACACTTAGTTTTGTGAGATCTTTTTGAAGTTCTTCACAGTCTGCTTTGGTCTTAACTATCTTGAGCAGTTTAGTATCATCTGCAAACTTTGCCACCTCACTTCTTACTCCTTTCTCCAGATCATTTATGAATAAGTTGAATAGGATTGGTCCTAGGACTGACCCTTGGGGGCCACTGCTTGTTACCCCTCTCCATTCTGAAAATTACCATTTATTCCTACCCTTTGTTTCCTGTCTTTTAACTAGTTCTCAATCCATGAAAAGATTTCCCACTTTTCCCATGACAACTTAATTTACGTACAAATCTTTGGTGAGGGACCTTGTCAAAGGCTTTCTGGAAATCTAATTACACTATGACCACTGGATCCCCCTTGTCCACATGTTTGTTGACCCCTTCAAAGAACTCTAATAGATTAGTTAGACACAATTTCCCTTTACAGAAACCATATTGACTTTTGCCCTACAATTTATGTGCTTCTATGTGTCTGATAATTTTATTCTTTACTATTGTTTCGACTAATTTGCCCAGTACTGACATTAGACTTATTGGTCTGTAATTGCTGGGATCACCTCTAGAGCCCTTTTTAAATATTGGCGTTACATTAGCTATCTTCCAGTGACTGGGTACAGAAGCCGATTTTAAGGACAGGCTACAAACCATAGTTAATAGTTCCGCAACTTCACATTTGAGTTCTTTCAGAACTCTTGGGTGAATGTCATTTGGTCCTGGTGACATGTTACTGTTATGTTTATCAGTTAATTCCAAAATATCCTCTAGTGACAACTCAATCTGTGACAAGTCCTCTAATTTGTCACCTGCAAAAGCCAGCTCAGGTTTGGGAATCTCCCGAACATCCTCGGCCATGAAGACTGAAGCAAAGAGTCCATTTAGTTTCTCCACAATGACTTTAGCATCTTTAAGTTCTCCTTTTGTATTTCAATCGTCCAGGTGCCCCACTGGTTGCTTAGCAAGCTTCTTGCTTCTGATGTACTTACAAAACATTTTGTTATTACCTTTGGAGTTTTTGGCTAACCGTTCTGCAAACTCCACTTTGGCCTTTCTTATTACATTTTTACACTAAATTAGGCAGTGTTTATTGTTTTTACCTTTCTATTTACCTCACTAGGATTTGACTTCCACTTTTTAAAAGATGCCTTTTTATCTCTCACTGCTTCTTATACATGCTTGTTAAGCCACGGAATATCTTTTTCAGTTCTTTCACTGTGTTTTTTAATTTGGGGTATACATTTAAGTTGAGCCTTATTATAGTGTCTTTGAAAAGCATCCATGCAGCTTGCAGGGATTTCACTTTAGTCACTGTACCTTTTAATTTCTGTTTAACTAACCCCCTCATTTTTGCATAGTTCCCCTTTCTGAAATTAAATGCCACAGTGTTGGGCTGTTGAGGTGTTCTTCCCACCACAGGAATGTTAAATGTTATTATATTATGGTCACTATTTCCAAGCGGTCCTGTTATAGTTACCTCTTGGACCAGCTCCTGCGCTCCACTCAGGACTAAATCGAGAGTTGCCTCTCCCCTTGTGGGTTCCCGTACCAGCTGCTCCAAGAAGCAGTCATTTAAAATATCAAGAACTTTTGTCTCTGCATTTCATCCCAAGGTGACATGTTCCCAGTCAAAATGGGGATAATTGAAATTGAAATCCCCCACTATTATTGAGTTCTTAATTTTGATAGCCTCTTCATCTAGTCATAGAAAATGTTGATAGTTCAACATTTTTTAAAGCATAAACACATTCAGTTAGGTGGTGGTGCAAAAATGGGCTTTCAGGTGAGATTTTCATGAAATGATGGTAGAAGGTTTTTTAAAGGAGTTTCAAGGATAAGAGACTGCAGCGCAGAAGCTGATGAAGAGGAGATACAGTACTCAGCATGGATGCATTGGTCTGATTGTCTAACAAATCAATGCTTATATATAGAAATTAATTTTGTCATCTTGTCACAATGAACCAATGGAGCTTTTATTCCCCCATGTGGAGAGTTGGTTAATAAGTATCACTGTAACGTATCAGTTAACATTTCCATTGCCAGCAATTTCATCCAGGTTTCTGCATTTTTTGAGAAAGGGAAATATCTTCTCCTCTCCTTGGCATCCAGGTATACCTGTGTAGTGGGTGCAGATGGGGTTAAGATGTTTTGACTTAGCAGCATCTATAGAACTAGTTTTTATTACTGCTGATACTGACCACCAGACTGAGAGGATGAGATGGAAGAGAATTCTATTAGTGGTAGTGATAAACTCATGTTTACAAACATCACTTATTTGCCATCAATTTGATGATCTAGACCCTGTCCAAAGTCCACCGAAGGTAATGGAAATATTGACCTCAGTGTGCTTTAAATATATGTATATGGTAAAGGGATTATCTGTTTTTTGCCTTTGCACTTGTTTGTTAAGTTAGGTCAGTTATAATACAGACAGTCAAACTGAAAGAGACATAAAAACAGAAAAGCTGCAATACTATGTAACCTCTGCTCTGAATCTACCAGCTCCTGGAATTCAGAACTCTACTACAACAATAACAGAGCCCTCTGACACCATTTCCCAGCATGCTTGGAGTCAGAAGTGGGGACAGAATGGACTAGAAACTCTTGGTGAAGCCAAGAGGGAGGCTTCTGCATGGTGTGATATGGACAAATGGTTTGCTGAGCCAAAGATGAGCCAGGGTGGCTCAGCCCCTCAGTGGGAGGATGCAGCCTGACTCAGAGGCAGAGCCCAAGTTTCATTTCAGTTTTCAGCTCTGAGTTTGGGATCTGAGAGAGAAGCAGAACAGCCCAGAGAGCCTCTGATTTACTCCTCCGCCCCACAAAAGGAGGATTTTAACTGCTGAGAGATCTAGTACATGAGAGGAGCAGTTCCATCCCTGCAGAGTACATAATCCAGAATGACTGAGATCTGACCCAGTGCTAGTTCAAGATCTCCACAGGCAAGTGTTGTCAGTAGCTAGCGGCATGGTGCTCTGCTCTTGTTTGATGATAACAGTCGGCTGTGTGCGTGTTCCCTCTGCATGCTGCCCCAGCTCTGCGCAGATAGCTGACACAGCAAACCCTGAGAGAACCCCCAAAGACCACAGACTCTAGTAAGGTACGAAAGAATCCGAGCCAGGTTTATTGTCAAACGAAGCACAGTAATAGTTTCCTATAGACTATACAGAACATACTACGAATTTGTGCCCCCTGGCAATGGACACAGCTCAGTCAGTGGCGGGACTTTCCACTGCCTCCTAGGCTGGACAAAGATATGCACTCCGGGACCTACTTTTATATAGTTATAGGACAGATTACTCATCTCTCCTGATGTATTGAGGTACAGCCCCTTGGCTCATTAGGTGCTGTCTCCCCTTTGATCATATTGTTCCAGACATACAGATCTATCCATCATGCTGTCCTGTCTTTAAGATGCACCTGCCTGTTCCTTGTTATGTCTATGGAGTGTCCTGATGTCATCTTGGCACAAGTTCCTCTTCTCACTACTTCTGTGAGTGAGGCCTGCCTCTGGCTCACAGCCCAGCTTTTGCTTAGCAATGCCTGGAAGTACTTTGGTTCAGGCTTCAGGCCTCAGACTAGGTTTCTGACACAAAAGTTTATGTTTCAGGGCCTCATCTTACTACAGCAAGGAAAGGATCCTGCCCTGCTCTGAGGAAAGGCAAAGTAAGGGGACTCCTTTCTGTTCAAGCCAGCCAGTATTCACAACATTTGTCTCCAGATTCATCCCCAGCATACTGTCCACATTGGAAGGTGCCAGGGAGGGATCTGGGGGTTGAGATAAATTGTGTATATTGGAGGTTGGGGAATTTGTTGATGTGTTAGTACTTATTAACCCTAAACCTTTCCTTCCCCAGATAATATATTCCTGTTCCCAATAAAGTTTCCATGTTATACTGTTATTTTGGGGGGTGTCAATTGTTTGCTGGGGTTTGTGTTGATGTACTTCATCGTTTCTTGTGTATTGAGTTCTATGCTCCTATCCAGCAGTGGTAGCATTATTCATTTTCCCAATGGACAGCACTCCTAATGTGTCAGGCCCAGTGAGGAGTCACCAGGCATCACGAAAAAGAAGTCAGCCCATTCAAGGAAAGGGGAGAAGCCACAGCAAGCAGCAAGCACCCGGGAGAAGACTTGAGCTACATCTTGTGGAGGAGGAGGGGGACTATACTCCATCACTGTGGAAGTGGAAAGAACTGGGGGCATAAAAACTGTCCCTGAGAGGTTATATATTTACTGAAATATACATGTTTTGTAAAACTTCACAGAAACCTGAGTCATTTGATTGAGGACTTGTATTCAATTTGGAACACTATTTCTCCTCTGCTTTTTTTACAGACACACCAGGTGGTTAAGCACTGGAATAAATTGCCTAGGGAGGTTGTGGAACCTCCATCATTGGAGATTTTTAAGAGCAGGCTAGACAAACATCTGTCAGGAGTGGTCCATATAATTAGTCCTGCCATGAGTGCAGGGGACTGGACTAGATGACCTTTTGAGGTCCCTTCCAGTTCTAGGATTATATGATTTCTGGGGTTTTGTTTAAATGCACACACATTTTATTTTAACTTCAATGAAAGGTTTAGTTCAGGTTTGGACCAAGATTTGGGATGGTTTTTATTTTGTCTGATCATCTTTTCCATAACTCCTTGCCACCTTTTCTCTGAGCTAAAAAATAATCTTCAAACTATAGTGAGATGCTCTTTGTGCAATTAAATGAAATATTAGAGAATGTGGCCAAGAATTGTTGGAAGCTGTGGTCTTTAAAAGCAGTAGTAAAAATGTTAAATTCTGGGCAATTAGTGTACATCTTGTTTTCAGGGTTAAACAATCGCCATGTGTGAAGTCAGGTAGAAATTTTCCCTCAGGTCACTTTGACAGTGACCATGGGTTTCTTTTCTCCTTTCTCTGCAGCATCTGGATGTGGGACATTTGCCAGGATTATCTGGATATATATCTCACTTAATCATTTCCCTGCCATTGTGAGGGCCTCAGGCACTAGGACACCTCATTCCCTCCTATTCTCTGCTTGTGGCACATAACAGTTTAGTCTCCTGTGGGATGTAATACTTTGGTCTCAGTTCCATTGTTGGACTCAGTGTGTAGGCGCTGGGTGGTGTTGGCCTGTGATACACAAGAGGTCAGACTAGATGATCAGGTGATCCCTTTTGGCCCTAAGCTCTATGACTCTAAATAAAAGAATAAGCATATCAGGACAGAGAATTCATTAAACCTAATAACAAAAAAATATCAGCAACAGCGTCTTAGAGCAAGCAATGGAAATCATCTCCACTTGATACAAGAGAGTAGCAGAAACAAACAAATCAGTAACCATCAGGCTAACAGGCTCAGTTTACACACACTGAAGATAATACAACACTGGAACAGTCATCAAAAGAAAAGACAAAATATCAGGTTCAATGTATTAGGTCCTAAGAGCCTGGAGTCCTGACTCTGCTCCTTTTCCTGTTCATGGAGCTCCCTTTCCCTCCCACCTCTGACTCAATCCCTTCACTGCCCTCTCACCACAGCAAACCAACAGCCTTATGTTCCTTCTATTTTATGCCCCCTGCCAAGCCTCCCCTCAGAACAGAATGACTTTGGACTTCTGCTAACAAGTCCCTACTCTCAATCTGTCTTTCAAATGCCATCTCTCAATACTGGCTCCTGATCTGAGGGGGTTGGGCTCAAAACCCATCAGCTGGGGAAGTATGGCTTATCAGGCACACATGGTTTAATAGATCATGAATTGAATGTTTTCCAATTGCAGAGTCTGATAGGAAAAAGAACAAACTAAGTAAGGTTGGAAATGACTCCCCTGATACTGAGAAAATACAAAGACCTGGTCACTTTTGTGAACAGCTGAATAGCCACCTCATTGTCCTCCTTCCAATTCATTTGTAATGATGCCTAAAAGCTTAACAGTTAGGCAACAGGTGTTCAGAGATCACTGCCTATCATGCTGTCCAGTACTGTTTCATTGTGCTCCCCTTCTTGTCTTATACTTAGATTGTAAACTTTGGGGCAGAGATAACCTTTCATAGAATATCAGGGTTGGAAGAGACCTCAGGAAGGCATCTAGTCTAACCCCTTCCTCAAAGCAAGACCAATCCCCAAACAGATTTTTTGTCCCAGATCCCTAAAT
This sequence comes from Gopherus flavomarginatus, assembly GCF_025201925.1. NCBI lineage: Eukaryota > Metazoa > Chordata > Testudines > Testudinidae > Gopherus > Gopherus flavomarginatus. The sequence continues at coordinate 101,749,366 of NC_066624.1, read as the reverse complement.
GGCCCCCTCAAGGATTGAACTCACATGCCTGGGCTTAGCAGGCTAATGCTCAAACCACTGAGCTATCCCTGCCCCCTTTTTAAATATGCATTTTAATAGTTTCTAGCACAATGGGATCCTGACCCATGTCTGAGACTCCATACTACTATTCAAGTCAATATTATTAATAATAAAATAATGACTCAAAAATAAGAAAATCAAGAAAGCAGAACTGCACAGCAAAAACTGTGATAAAAAGTAAATTGGAAGAAAGAATGTGGCTAGCTGAAAGAAAGAAGAAACACAGGTTATGTACACATCATGCCTTCAAGAGAATAAAAAAAAACAACGTTCAAATAACCATCAATTTACAATATAAGGGCAGATTCAATTATAAGAACAGGAAGATGGATGGAAAATATCCAGTAGCTTTCAAACCTGGCCCTTCTTGATAATATCACAGTGAAAGAGGAAGGGAAAATATCAGGTTTAGGATTAGGGAACAGAGAACTGATTCATATACAATTTCTAAAAAAATGAGTTTTCATCCAAAAGTCAAATCAAACTTGAAAATAACCTTTTGTGAGGCAGGAAAAACTTTATCATCCCATTATTATTCATCTTTGTCCAGGTTTCTGGTTAAGACGACAAGTAGAAAGCCCTAAAATTTCCTGGTGGAAGCTACTCTAGTATATTTCCACTATGGTTGGGACCAGGAAATCTTGAGAGAGAGAGCATGTTATTGTGAGATTTTTCAATCAATGTTGCCAGATAATATAGATAATCATTCAAATGCTAGTGTTTTCCTAAACTAGACTGAACAGGCTTTTAGGATTTGCTCATCACAGTAAGTTTATTAAAAGGGCATAATTATGTATGAAAATGATCAAAAATCAAAAGAACTTGAATTCCATCAGTTTACTAGAGTTATACAGTCACTCATTATTACTAATTATTTAATTGCATTAAAATAGGTCCAACTGACATAAGGGTCCTATTGTGCTAAGCACATACAGACAGGTAGTAAGAAACACTTGCTGTGCCAGAAATTTTACAATCCATGTAGACAAGACAGACAAAGGAAGGATCACTATCCCCATTTTACAGATGGAAAACTGGGACACGAGGAGGTTAAGTAACTTGCCCAAGTTTGCCCAGGAAGCCTGTGGCAAAGCACAGCCTAAATGTCTTGAGTCCCAGTCTAGTGCCTTAGCCACAAAAGCCATCCTTCCTTTTCAGCTTAGATTCTAGAAAAGAAAAATATAGCATAGGTTCAAAGACCTAAGGATTAAGGATAAACACCAGCCTGCCAATAGTGACTGAGAAGTGATGCCTGAACTTCAGTGCATTTTGTCAAGTACTTTGATTGAGCTTGAGAATATGAGTCCAAATGAATATACAGGAAGAAATATTTTTTTCATGAAGAATATGAGCTTTTTTAGTGCACACACATTCTTCCTTCAAACGACTATAAATTACAGTATTTATGGAATCTTAATGATGTAAACACAGTTGGAGCTTGAAGGTCAAGGCTGCAAACTGCATCCTAAATTTCTGTTTACAGATGAAGTACAGTATTTATTGTGGCACTGCTTGTGCTGCTATAGCTAAAGGTCTGCCTGCGTTGCCATTATAAACCACTATTTCAGAGGTTTATAACTTGCCCATCAATCTTCACATTGGGATGAAACACAGCACACAAGGTCTCAGCTGTGGGATTGATTTTTGTTGTTGTTGTTTTCTTTACCAAATTACAAAAAGAAATTCATCTGGTAAGTTTTAAAGTTATGAGAGCAATAAAATAAAGGTCACTTGTTTCAAATACTTCTATTGTATAACACAACTATAGCTTCAGTTTTAAGACAAATTTTACAGGCTAATTATACATAATTAGCACTTAATTCTTTAAATAAGGAATTCTCACCCCTCCTCCTGAAATCATTAAAAATATTGCAAATAAAATTGCATCAGTGGGTTAACATTTCCCTCCCAAAAGGAAGCTATGGTGCATCTTGTTGTTCTTAAAACAAAAACAAAAAAACCAAGGAAATCAGATTTCTAGTTGTAGGATCTGAGTCTCATTTACATTAAGGGTATATCTAAAGCTGGAGGATAAATTTAAAACGCATGTACATGCTAGCTTTGATAGTGCTAGTGTGCTACATATAGAGGAGCCACAGTGGTGCAGGCTGGCTGCCCGACTGTATACCTACGTTATCAGATGGGATTGTACAGGAGTGGCTATCCTGCACCACTGTAGTTACACTGCTACTTTTAGTTCACTATCTCAATCAAAACTAGCTTGTGTATGTCTCGCTGAGCTGGAAATTACACTTAAAGCTGCAGTGTAGGCATAAGTCTCCTTTACTATGTCTCCTGGCTATGTACAGGGGCTTCAAAGGATGCATACCATTTACTTAGTGTGAATGAGAATCAGGCCTGTTGTGTAAGGCACCTCCCCTTAAAATGGTTTGACAAGAGTCTTAGTCAAATGGCATTGTGGGATTCCATGTATTGTCTCTTAGTGGCTCTGGATCACATTTGCTTAGTTTCCAAGGTGTATCAAATGGGGGTCTGTCCTGGGTCCAGTACTATTCAATATTTCCATCAATGACCTGGATAATGGAGCAAAGATTATGCTTATAAAATCTGCAGATGACATGAAGCTGGGAGGAGCTGCAAGCACTTTGGAGGACAGGAATAGAATTCAAAACAACCTTGATAAATTTGAGAATTGGTCTGAAATCAACAAAATGAAATTCAGTAGAAACAAGTACAAAGTACTACACTTAGGTAGAAAAAAATCAAATGCCTACAAAATAGAGAATAACTGGAAAGGTAGTAGTACTGCAGAAAAGGACCCGGGGGGTTATAATGGATCACTAACTGAATATAAATGATGAAGTTGTAATGATTCTGGGGTGTATTCATCGGAATGTCATGTAAAACATGGGGAGGTATTGTTCCACTCCAGTAGCAAGTAGAGAGGCCTAAGTCAAAGTATTGTGTCATTTCTGTGTGCTGTACTTTCAGAAATGTGTGTACAAATTGGAGAGAGTCCAGATGAGAGCAACAAAAATTATAAAAGGTTTAGAAAACCTGACCTATGTGGAAAGATTAAAAACTGGGCATGTTTAACTTTGAGAAGAAAAGACTGATGGGGGACCTGATAAATCTTCAAATATATTGAGGGCTATTATAAAGAGGATGGTGATCAATTGTTCTCCAGGTCCACTGGAGGTAGGCCAAGAAGCAACAGGTTTAATCTGCAGCAAGGGCGAATTAAGTTAGATATTACGGAAAAAAAACATTTTAACTAAGCACTGCAATAGACTTTCAAGGGAGGCTGTGAATCACTGTAATTGGAGATTTTTAAGAACAAGGTGGACAAACACCTGACAGGGATGACCTGGGTATACCTAGTCCTGCCTCAGTGCAGAAGGCTGGACTAGATAAGCTCTTGAGGTCCCTCCCAGCCCTACGTATCTATGATTGTGTGATCTCCATGCTATTGTGAATTGCTCTTTACACAGGAAGGCAGAAGTACTTCTTAGATCAATTTCTGTAGACTGGAGGATAGTGAAAAGTTAAATTTACATTTTACTTCCATACAGAGCAATTACACCTTATCAAGGAACACAAGATGATAAACATTGCAAGGATATGAAAATAAGGAGAATACAATATGACCCAATGGAAGTATTTCTCACTATTCAGAATTTAGACATTGCCTATTTAAAAAAAAATAATAAAAAGTACACATTTATATTAGGACAGATGCACCAGAGTGCTCTTGTGATGTAAATATAGTCATCAACCTATTTGAACTGGTTTATAAAGCCAAGGATATGGCTGCTTTGTGATGTCAGAGCAACTCAGAGCAGCCAGTGAGTACTGCTGAATATGGTCTATCAGTCGTTCTTTGGTGAACATCATCTTTTATGCCACATGCTCAACTACTGTGAGAATGACATTGATTGGTCTCACTGCAAATTTTACTCTTCTGTTTATATCCCCTTCATTATAGCTATAGGACTGATTCATTTGCATTCTAGGCTCCCCCTCCAATCTACTTTTCTTATACGGTTACACCTGTTTCATACGATCCTCAATGCTTGGAATAATACCCCTCTTCTTAAGTACCAAACTTTTGACTCTCCTCCAAATCCTCCCTGAAGGACCCAAACTAATTCTCTTGGAGTAATTAAAGAGAGGAAGTCAGAAAAAGAAAAACATTTCCCATCTATTTCATTTTGAGAAAACCATAAAACAACATGATCACTACTGAGCAGGACTTAAATTCCAAACATTTGGGTCTGGAAAGTTGCTTAGAACTATTTTAAAACATATGATTGGAACAGTCAAATGGTTGCCCTTAACCAAACATATTTTTTTAAACTAAAAAGGAGTACAAATTTCTCCAACTACCAAGTCAACTCAAGAAGCTGAAGTGAGGAAGGCTCGTTCTTCCTTCTCCAGAAGATGAAAGGTGGACTGCTTGAGACATTTAAAACTAGTCTCGACAAAGCACTTGAATATTCGATAGGGAACAATTTAGGAAAGTGGGATATGAACTAAATGCCCCCAAAGCTTTAAAACTCTAGTTTTTATGAGAGGGAAGTTATGGAAGATGGCTGACTAAAGCTCTACCATTCAGACCAAGGTACTATCTTTGTCCCATTGAAAGTACCTAGACAGGGAAAGATAAATTAGCACACAAGTGCAGATTTTGTATAACACGATTCTGGATCTTCTGTAACTCAGTGTTGTTTAAATTTTTTTTGTAAAGTTTTTAATAAAACATTGAGAAGCATGTCAAATACCAGTAGATTTCAAAATATTTTTTTTGAAAGCTTGCTATACCATCTAACATAAGTATCTGTCATGCTGCTTGAGTTCCTATAGCACAGAACATCTTGTTATCAGTGATGTCATGACAGAAATGTTACAAAGATGCACTCTAATCACCTCCTGCACTGGTATGCATTTAATTTTTTTGCTGTAAGGATGATTTTTTTAAAATTTACCTTTCATCTTGGATTCTCACCGAGACTTTTAAAAGACGCATGACAGTTTTGAAAGCTAAGCAATGTGAGATGATTATTTTAGTTGGAATAAATGAATGGAGAACATACTGAACATCCTACCTGTAAAACCCTGGAGGAGCTTGTTGAACTAAGAAGTTTTTCTCCAGACCTTGCAAAACGTCATTAAGCATTCTCACTCGGATAGGAGCTCTCTCCTTGGGGTCATTAGCTGGACGCATCTCATCTGACTGGAACAATTCTGCACTGTCTCTCAGTCTTGAAGCCATTGCCAGCAACTGACGGGTGTCTAATTGGTCACCTAGTAATGATAACAGAAAGACACTGGTCTGTAAATGATTCAAAAGGCAATAATTTATTGCTGTCGATAAAATAACTTACACTTTTTTAAAATGGCCACGTTGTCTTAGGTTGAAACAAAGGCATCTCCAGTGGAGTTAAAACCATGGATCAATGGAGCCTATAATCTATTTCACATGTACAGTAATTTTTGCAGCAGTACCAACTTGTGCAGTGATCTCTTAAAATCTTACAAGCTAAGAAGAGTCAGATCTGGCCAGTATTTGAACGGGAACCCCCCAGTGAAAACTTAGTTCTGCAAGAAGTGATGGTTAAATATCAGTAGCTGGAACTCTTCTTTCTGAGACAATACTGATCCAGTGCTGTTAGATACTGCTTCTCATGCCACAGATTCTGTACATGTTAGTCTACTGCATATGAAAACCTATCCCTATAGTATATAAGCACCAGCTCCTGCCCTTTCTCCCTTTCCTCTCTCATAAAAAGCATAAAAGCGTACACACCAGAGCAAGAATTTGCTTGAATTCCATCTGTCATCTTAGAATACTAAGGATACTTAAACTTTGTAGTCCATAAGGTTATCTTGCCTTTATTATATTCAGCAGTCATGCAAGGAACCTATAGGCCTGCATCCTATAAGACATTAGCTTCAGCAGTTATCGTAACGTTTGAGGCTATAAACTTTGGCACAAATAAACAGCCCAACATTAACCTCTAAGTTTGGGGAACAGAGTGTGAGGGGGAGTTTTGTCCAAAGTGACACCAGCCAATGGACACATGAGCTAACACCAGCTTTTGGAAAGTTTTGGAAAGAACATCCAACCACAAGAGTGTCATGGTAATGAATTGACATATTTGATAATAAGCTGAGATCATTAATATATTAACCTGTAGAAGGACATCCCAACATTAGTACGGTGAGGAAATACAAACAAGGAAGAGGAGAGAAACTCCTATTGGCACTATACATGGTGGCGTCGGCATAACATATTATGAAAGCTGTGTCTCAGCCTGTGTGTACTAGGGGAGAAAGAGAGATGTGGCCCTTGAGACTGTCAGAATGACGGCCACTGGTGGTGATGATGAGGAAGATAATGGCTAACATTTTGGGTTGTTCTGCAGGAGATGGTGTGAGTGTGGATGTTCAGATGTACCTTCTGTATTATCTCTTATCTACTGAGCTAGAGTGTTTGTGACTTCGCTAAATGTATTAATAAATTATTGTAGATGTAGAAGGTTTCCTATAATGTGAGTGTTGCAGCTGTTCACATCGGGGTTCCCAAATATTTACTAATTTTAATAATACTGGGCCTGATCTTGGAACAAGAACCTGTCAACCCTCAAAGTGGTAACTGAGAATTCTTAAGTAATCGATAAATATAAATATATTTAATAATCTGTAGATTGGGCTACAACTTCTTAAAAGGTTAATGACATTTGTAGAAGGAATTTGAAATGATTCCTCTAAGTTACAACTGTACCAGTTAACAGAGTCTGCATTTATTTACAGTTTAACACTTTAATGGACATTTAAGTGTTATACTCCAATGAGCTCAGTGTTTTCAAAATTATTAACAACACAGTGAGAGTTAACCTGACTTGATATTGAACAAATGAGAGCTTATATAAATGAGCAGCACAGATTCAGTTGAGATTATTCCTGATTTACAGAGAAGGAAAAAAACTGAGATGCATGAATTGGAGAGTCTTCCGGCTTGTGTAGTGTATTCCCACCTGCAGTACTGGGTATGCTCTCCTCTCAGTGCGTGCACAGATCCCAGTAAGGTTCACAGAATCAACAATGTTCTGGTAAGAGCAAGATCTACCTGGCCTATTAATGATGGAAAATGAAACCAGCAATTCAAATAAACCTCAAAAATTTTAAATGCTAAATTTGTTCCAAACAGAACTTCCAGGACTTTAGAAGTTTACCCATCAGTAGCTGAAAGTACAAATTTCAAATATTTTTGGATCTAAGATTTTAGCTCATGAGTATGTATAATTAACAGCAAGAGAAGATTACACAATTCCAAGATTACAAGTTAAAGGTACCAAAGTTGCTTGGTTAATAGATATAAACGGATATCAGAACTGCCACCAAAACCTCTTTGCGTACATGGATGGGTGGACTTTGGTGGGAAGGGTGTGTAACCATGATAGAAATAACATTATGAGGCTGAAGGATCACCCTGAACTTCCCACTGTTTCCTTGCCCTGAACAGAGTACTGGCTATTGATTATATTTTAGAAAGGGGGAGGCGAATTTACAGATCTCCCACACATTCTTCTGTCCACTGCATTCAAATATGGTGCACTGTGGAGTGATCCAAAATACATCATCATGGTGGAGAAGATAGCGGGTGGGGTAGCAGAGGTTGCCACATTTGCTTAAGTATCAATATGAATTTCAGCCCAGGGAGAAGTCACTTTGAGGGGAAAAAGTGAGAGAGGGTGGATTAGAGTCAGATTCAGTTTTGGGATAAGATTTCATTGAGGCATAGAGGAAGGAAAGCTTGAGCTGTTTCTAACTTTTTTTAACCTGTTTGCTATTTCTTAATGAGGATGGATGATAGGCAGTAATTCTGTACCACAGTATTGACATAGTTATGGATTAGAACTGTGAAGTTTAGTTACATTTGTTGACAACTCAGTCAAATTTTATTTGAAGACATACAATTTAATCATAAAAAGCAGAAAAAATTTGGAAAAATATTGCATAAAAAAATTAATGCTCTTATCTATCCAAGCTTATCTTCTATCCATGTTGGGTCCCAACAGCACAGGTTTTAGATTAGGTGCTAGATTTCGGCTGATTCTAAACGGTTTGCCATAGAGGCACACTTCATATGTCTCAAAGTATATTAGACTGTATTAACCATCCTAAATAATCAAATGACAGTCCAGTCTTTTCATAAAACTGTGACATTTAAAGGAAGAGAAGCAATAATCTAATCACAAAATGTATTAAGTAACAGAAGTTTAATCTTTATGCTACTATTTTCCTTTGTAAAATCTTGTACCTTACTCAGAACTCTTCTCTTTCTGCTAATAAGCAATCAGCAGCCAACTAGAACTTATTGGTGTGATAATGAAAAAGGAAAGAAATTTATGCTTTGACCTAGATTTACATGACGCTATCTCCTGCTGTTTCGAATGCAAAAGACATCAGACAATTTGCTGATTTGGTTTTTAGTGGCTTCTTGAAATAGCTTAATAGAATCACGGTGTTACTCCTCTCTTTTCATACATCCAGTAAAATATCTTATTTTTTTCCCTTGGATCTGAACATCAAGTTTGGGGTTTTTTGGATATCAACAAACTAACCCAATTTTTGGTGTGAATAAACATATGCTTGAATCAACCCAACAATCTCATTAGGGCCCAGTTATACTGTGTAAGTATAAAACTGTACCCTGCAAAATCCACCTGACAGTTTTAAAATATCTACTGAGATCAACAAAATGAAGGACAAGGCAAATTTATGGTTGAATTTGTTCATTTTAATTTTGAAATATTTAGATCTCTGCAGAGAGTGCATATGAAAAGGCCTTGGTCAGGGGTCCCCAACGCAGTGCCAGTGGGCGCCATGTCGCCCATGGGTGCATCTAAATGCGCCCGCGTCCTGGCCGGCGGTGGAGCATCCGCCGAATTTCAGCAGCATTTCGGCGACAAGGCCTCTTGTTGATGCTGCTTGCCACCGACAAGTGACATCATCAAGAGGCGTTGCCGCTGAAATGCCGCAGAAATTCGGCAGCATTTCGGTGGATGCTCCACTGCCGCTACGGTCCTTCGTCTGGCGCCCACCAGACAAAAAGGTTGGGGACCACTGGCCTAGGTTATTTCATTTAGAACCACCTTAGGGGGAATCCTGGCAAAAACCCCTTCTTGAGCTCCAAGCAGGGTAACGCAGATGTTACACCATGTCCAGCTCCCCATTCTTGGCCAGCACTGGTAGCCATGGACCCTCCATCTTCATGTCTCCTTTTGAAGCACCCAGGAGGAGCAGTAAAAACGTAAGCGAAATCTCCTTCTCATATCAGCAAAAGTGTAAGGATCATATACAAATAATGAAAGCTATTGAACAATCCAATGCAAGCATCATGTCTAGCTAAGGATACCCTTACATATTCTATGTATAATAGAAGGACTATTCATGTATGATCATTGCATTCTTGCCAGCATGAAAGGTTAAAATTCACTGCATTAGGAACATCTATTTAGTTTCATCAGCAACGTTTATATACCAAGCAGCATGCAATATTTAGAACTGTCATTCTTAATATAATACAAATGATTGTGCATATCAATGAAGCCACTCCAACAGTGAGTGTGAGCTTAGGGGAATAGTTCATCATTCTATATCTGGAAACGAGGCAACGTAGACCATCCTTTTTAACATAAAAACAAGTGAATGCTTATATTGGAATTTTTTGTTTTAAAACAGTGCGATATGTATTTTGCCCTCAAACTCACTACATCTCATATAAAATGATGAGCTATATATACTGTGTGTATCACACACTACAACTGCACTCATTATATGAAACAAATAATTTCTTTAATAGTCTCTCAGAAAACATTAAGTATTTATAGATATTGAACTCATAAGGAATTAAAAGGGCATGAGAAATCATGTTATCCTAAGACAGTGGACTGCACTGATGAGACGAAGTGTGATTTATGTTATGTATAAACACAGAGGCTGAAACTGGAAGGGCAGATGATTCAGAAGAAAAGGATGTGTTAACTAACATCATTTTAAACATCTTGTGACACCACTCTAGAGAAAAGAGAAAAAATTATAAGTGTTATTTCACTTAAGGGAAAACAAGGGCACTTTATTATTCTACATTTTCTATTCTTTGTGCTGCACACTCCAGTATGAATCATGATGAATCATCTAGCTAGCTATTTAAAGTTGTTAAATAAATAAAAATGCAGGTACCAGAAAGGGACTTGGAAGCCTGCATTCTGTTGATCACTGAATTATACAGCTGACTTTCAATGCACATGCTGTATGTGGATTTTATTCAAAGACAGGCTGCAATGGATAGATATTTATTCTAGGCAGCTGGATTAAGTGCAATAATGTTTCGCTTGTAACCAATTGCTTTCATAAAAAAAAAGTACTAGTGGAGGCTCAAGTATTTAAAAAGTATGTTTAAGCCCTCTGACAGTAATATATTTCCTCACGACCATTTGGAAGAGCGTCACTGGTGGCAAGCAAATCAACCAATTAGAAAAGACCTCTCGAAATAGATGTTTGTGAGAAACAACTGATTTGTTCTGTGAATGGCTAGAGTCTGCAGGACCAGTTAGGGTACATTACTATCTTCATGTTAGAAGATTTTGCACATTTAGAAAATCTTCTAAAAGCATCTCTATAAATCTTCTAAACATAAATCTTCTAAATGCTTTTATATAGTCATCAGTAAACCTCAGAGAACTTTACATTGTCCTCATTTCACAGATGGAAACCTGAGGCACAGAAGTGAAGCGACTTGCCCAATGTCACCCATCAGGCCAGTGGCAGAGCTAGTAGTCCCAGTCCAGTGGTTTTCCACTAGATCATATGGTTGCTATGTGATTCCTCAGTGCTCCTCCTCCTTCCTGTACATTTTGTTACAATGGATTGGGGATAATGGTCATGCTTGAAATGTTTACAATGGGTGGTTGATAACAGGGCTGGTGAGAGAAATCTCGTCCCTGCTCTATGTCCCAAAACCTTAACAGTTTTATTACATGCCTGCTGTAGTAATGAAGTGTGAAAGAAGACCTGTGGTGTCTGTCTCTCCTTCTCCACCCTGCAACATGTAGCCCCCCATCACTTCCAGCTCCTCTTTCCAGTCTCATCCGATTAAGCCATTATCTGGTACTATAGACACCATCAACATATAAGAAATTGTTCCTTGCTATCTTCTGCGTACACATACTACAGGCAGCAGTTTACTGGAGGGCCACATGCTACCTTGGTTATATAGCCCAAGCTGCATACTGAGCTGGGCCTCTTACTCTCACTACCCACCTCCATTTGCTGCTGTTTGCCCCAGGCTTCTCCAGCCATGCCTCAGGTCCACTCAGTCCATCTTCCCTCCAAATTGGGCTCCTCCTACAAACACTGGCCAGCTCTCTCTGCCATCCCCTCACACACAGGTGACAGGCATCTTAACTATTTATTGTCTGAAGTTCAGATGTTTAACTTTTTGTTACCTTCTTTCCCCCATCCCAGATCCCAGCTTGCATGGAAGGACAGGGACAGGAGCTCAGACTCTCCAAGAGGAGCAGGCTTTCCCACATCCCACAACACACAGTAGGCAGGGAGAAGGACTGCAGAGAGGTAGGACAATGTCAGATCCCAGCACAGACATAAGGGAGAATTCAGGGCTGACTTATACGCTCCTAACCCCCCAATTTCCTCTGCGACCTCTCACATTCTCCAACCCCTCCCATTCTCTCTCCTTTCACTGCCTCTAATCCCAACCTCTTTTCCTGACCCCTCTTCCCTCCCTTACCACCCATTTGCATTTTCCTCACTCTCCTGTAGCCGTAGCCCTACTCCCCTCTCCCCCCGCAGTGAGCATTCCCATGTATTATCTTCTTTTCAAAAAATAGTTTCAGTACCTTCTGAATATGCTGCTGTACTCAGATTACAATTCCTCAAAACAAAAATGCCCCTTTCATAGAGGCATTGGAACTATGCCTGCTTTTTTTACTTCAGATTTCTGCCCTGGGTTGAATTTCAGCTCACAGGGTGGATTCATGCTCAGATTCAATGACCATAACATACCCTCAAATCACCCAGGTCGTGCAATATAGAGGCAGTTTTCCAGATAGCTATATCTTGGGAACCACTTGGTGAAATGGCCCCAAATCTGGATCACTAACAACCCTGTACCCCCATGATGCACATCACATTTTAAGGCAATATGATTACCTATGTGGATTTTACAGTATTTAGAACAGTCCATCTTTAAACAGAAAACTGGTTTTAACCTTAACTATACCAGAACTGTCATTCTGCTACAATACCCTTACTAATTGCAGAATGTCAGCAGATTGTGTCTTTGGAAGGCTTAAGGGAAGGTGGTGGTGACTCATGGCAAGGATGGATGTTTTTCAGTATTACGACCATGCCTTGTGTAGCAAGTGCTTGCCATATTTTGCACATCTATGAGCACCAAGGAAGACAGCTTGGATGACAGGGAAGGGGGGCTGGAGGTGTCAAGACAGGCCCACCGACAAGGATGGGCAAAGGTGGCAATTGCCTAGGGGCCTGTAAGATTTAAAAGGGTCTGGGAAAAAGTTCCCTGTAAGCTGTGTGGCTGCACAGAAGCCTATTTACTGCCACGCAGGTGCTCAGGGAACTTGTCCAGGGCCTGGCCCCCAACCTGCTGTGGTGGCCCGGACCTGCCGCAGCCAGGGCACCCCTCCCCTGGCCCCAACTCTGCTGCGGCCTGGACCTGTTGAGGCCAGGGCACCCGTACCTAGCTGTGGCCGAGGCAGCCCAGCCCGGACCCAGGCGTGGCCAGCCCAGACCTGCTGGGGCCAGGGGGAGGGGTGCCTATTCTGCAGCCCCAACCCTGGAGCTGCTGTAGGGAGAGAGAGCTGGGAGGAGTCCTCTCTCCCTGCCGTAGCCCCAGAGCACCCTCCTGCACCCAAAACCCTCATCTCCGGTCCCATGCCAGAGCCCGCACCCCCAGCCAGAGCCCTCACACCCTTGCATCCCAACCTTCTTCCTCAGCCCTGAACCCCCTCCCTCACGCCAAATTCCTCAGCCCCATCCCCACCACATGAATTTTGTGATGTGCACCAATATGGAGGTGATGTGTCACACATCACCTCTATATTGATGCACATCACAAAATTGGTTCCGCACATGGGTGGGAAAAATTAGAGGGGACATGGTGGCAGTGGCTGGGAGCCCCGCACCCTTTTAAATCACCCAGGTGGGCTGCAGGGCTCCTAGGCATGCACAGGGTGGTATCAGCAGCGGTGAAGGCAGCCGGTCGGCATGTGGAAGCCCTGGACATGCCGGAAGAGCACAGCTGGCAGCTCACCGGGCACAAGCCAGCGCAGGCTCAGCACTGCCCAAATGTCAGGCGGACCTTTTTAGGGGGCCCATTGACTGTTCTGCCCTGGGGCATGGAATTGCTGTTGGCAGGCCTGTGTCAAGACTTTCGGAAAATTATGGACAGCCAGAGAGGGTGCCTCCCAAAAACTATCCGAGGAGTGAGAGGGACAGGGATACATTGTGCTTGTACTTTGAAGTGAAGGAGTAGTTGTGGGAAATGTCTGAAGTGTTATTAAGAATTAATACTAAGGGGATGTGTCATGTCATGAGCCATTCCTCGGTGAAAATTTTCAGCTGAACTGCTCCAAAATAAAGTTATCGAGCTAAAATATAACCCAGGTAACACATTACTTCTTGTTTAACAAAAAATTAACCAAGAACATGGTGCAAACTTATGATCAATTAAACTCTGGCACTACCAAACCAAGGAGGGCTCACAAACTCCTGTAGTTGATGTGCTGCAAAGAATTCTCATTCTCCATGTCTTGGGGGGTGGGATTTAATGGTTGTGAGACAGACCTGCAGTTAGCTGGATTCAAACAGTGGCACCACTATGCTATGCACGACAGTGCGTGGTTGGGGTGCAGAGCTAGACCTTTGTAACAAAAGGTGCTGCATCACAACTGTTTGCCTCTAATACATGTCCCTTTCCAGGACCATGCACTCCAATTCAATCCTTTGTGAATGCTCCAGGAAACCATCCCACCATACTTTTGCCTTTGCAGCCCTCTGTTGGGATGCATTCACTAGTACCGGGAACATATCCTCTCCTCTCCCCGCCTCAACTGGAGACATGTCTGCCTCTCTATGGGTAATAATTCCCCTGCATGTGTGGGCCATGATGCAGCAAGTGATAAGGGAAATCTCTACTTTCTCCATGCAGGAATTGTCTTTTTCCCTTCCCTCAGCCTGTGATCCAAACACACAAACCAAGGTCATACAGTCTCAAACACAGCGCTTTCAGGATCTAACTGATAAATCAACTCAAACAAATTATTCAACAGTACATTATCCTGTGAAAACAGAGGCAGGTTGGAGTGATCTGCTGCCAATGTGAACTAGAGTATTAAATAAACAAGCAAGATGGCCACTTGTCAAATCGTAAAAGTTACAGAGCCTAAATGGCTGTGAAGTTCAGAGTCCCCTTCCTGCTTGTACTGAATATAGCATTAAATGGAAACAAAATCTTGCAGTTCAGTCATGGAAGTTGTTTATCTTTGACAGTAATTATGAGATGTTAATGTTAATTATTGATTAAACTGTTTTAGTAAGATCAGAAGAAATGTAAACAATTTATCCTATGTTAAACTAAAATTATGTTTCAATCAACATCATAGAAAGACACTGTTTGAGTAATAAAATAAGCAGGTATTGTTTACACTGAAACTGAGAATCTCAGTATTGAAATGTAGTTGAACCTTTTTTTATGTTAGCTGAGATTAGTCTTGCTCGAATAAAATTACCTTTAAGGCTGTTCTGAACTTCTAATGCGATGTCCAGGGCATTAAAGGGCAGAACCGGTTCACTGGCAATTTGCAAAGTCACCTCTCCTGTTAGCTGAAAGAAATCAAGAGAGATTAAATAATTTCTAACACATTTAATACTCAGCATTTCATTTGGAATACCATACAACTTCGTTACCTTGGTCTGCCAGGGAAGCTGAATAAAACACACAGCTTCTTAAGGACAAGCTGAAAACACATACACAAGACCTGCTATTAACAAAATAATTCTAGTACAAAAAATTATAGAGAGATTATAATTTATGACCACGTCTGCACAGTACTTTCCTATGGCATAGGGTACTATTGGAGAGGTTTTTTTTTTTTAAAAAGTCTTGTATTTCTAAAAGTAGGAAGCAAATTTAAAATGTTTCGTTTTAAAAAATTTTTACAGTAGAAAGGTGAACTGCTGAGACACTAAGGGCTGGATCCAAAACCCAATGAGGTCAAAGGGAATTTTTTCCACAGACTTTAGCAGGCTTTGGAGCAAGCTCTTAGCACTGAATCACATGAACGCAAAGAAACTGAGCTGACTACTCACAGCGTCTAGGGAGTATGTGATGGCTCGACATGAATAACAGCTTAAAGAAGGTGTTCTGACCCCACATCTGTTGAAAAACCCCAATAACTTTCAGATCAAACACCCTGACCCTGTGATATGGAGGTCTCGGTCCAGCTCCAGGTGGATAGTAGCCCATGTCACAAATTTCATTACTACAAATGGCACTTTTGTTGACAATCTCAGAGGTAAGGCCAAGGACTGAACGGGCTTTGGAGGAGAACGCCTGTCATCTACAGGAGGTAGTCTCTCAGGCTCAAGACAATATCAGGGCAGTGTGTGGAAACTTACTTTGCTGCTGCGCTGTACCTACCCTGTGATTAAACAGGATTTCAGTCTCCAGGGCTATCAAGCCCATCACCATTCAGGAGCACTATAAAAATACACTGACAAAAACCTGGGGGGTAAAAAACACTCACTCATCTCCTTCATCACTTGGCATTGCAAAGAAAGCTGCAGGGCTATGCTCCAAAATGGAAGGAAGACTACAGGTAACGGTGGCAATGATGAGAAAAATGTGGATTGAATGGAATCATATTGTACAATACTTTAAAAGGCATCAGAAGGCACTGATATAATAAAATGTACCTTCCAAAAATCTACCAGAAGACTAGAGGCTGAAAGTAGCATTCTAACTTTGCAATACAAAGAGGTGGGGAAAGACAACAGTGCTAACTGAGAAACAATGTTGGAGGAACTGAAAAGAAAACATCACTCTCTGCTGCACTCACCCCAAGAACAGATGAAGATGAAGCAACATCCCCCCCGTCCCTCCCAAAAAATCTTTATGGAAAGAGAAGATAAATGGAACCCCAGCAACATCTCTAAAAAAAGCACTAAAAGAAATATTGTATTTGACCTGCCCACTGATTGATTTCAGCACTGAGATAGAAGGAGCACACTGTACATCAGCCTGAAACTCACATCCAAGCAGAGACCTGTTGTGAAGCTATTAAGATTTATACCTAAAGAAATAATACTGCAACTACCATATATTGAGGAAGAACAAAGGTAAAAATAGATGATATCCCAGGACTTCATCAGGGAAACTGGAGAACAGAGGCAGAACTGTAAGGGGGTGGAGGGAAAGTCAATGTTAAAAAGGTATGGAGTTCTAGCTGCTGCACTGATATTTTGACTTGAAATTAGGACACTTCTGTCCATAGCATACCAATGCTTGGAGGCCATTGAAAAAAAAATGTCAATGCATATATTCAGATAGGAAAGGTTTTCAGTAAAAAGCATTGGGAAATGCTGCTTTTGTGAAATATCATGGAGGTGCTATGGAAGAGAAGTAGCCCAAGAGAGAAAATTTCCGGATGCAGCAGAAATCTACAGAAACCAGGCTTCCATTACGGGTCCTGAGCACTTGAAAGTTCAGCCCTAAACTCTGATCCCAAAAGGCCAAAGCCTGCAAATCCTTCCTTGTGCTAATACCACGTGTGAAATGGACTCAGTTGCCCTTCACCCTAATCACACATCAACATGTATAAGTTGTTAGGGAACAACATGGCTCTAGAACAACTATCCTACTAAATGACAATGAACTGTGGGGAGGAGGCATAGCTTGGTGGTTTAAGCATTGACCTGCTAAACCCAGTGTTGTGAGCTCAGTCTTTGAGGGGGCCATTTCAGGAACTGGGTAAAAATCTGTCTGGGAATTGATCCTACTTTGAGGAGGGGGTTGGATTAAATAACCTCCTGAGGTCCCTTCCAACCCTGATATTCTATTATTTCAAAGATAAAAAGTCCTAAGTATTGGGATACTGTCCAAAATATTTACACTTAAAATCATTATTGGCTCTTAATTTGATCAATACAAACCTTCACTAAATTTTGATTCATGATTATATAAATTTCTCTCAGCCTCCACACATCTTTGGGCTATGAATGCTATGAGACTGTTGCAGCTTCTGTTCAATGCATAGTTTGATACAAAACATTTGAGACTTGAAAAGCACTGGAAAATGCTTCTGTTGTGATATATCAGATGTGCTATAGAACAGAAGCATCCCAGGAAGCTGCTCCCCCTTTCACCTTCATCCCTAACAGCATCAATTTTGATTATGCTAAATTCCTCCTCCTATGTATGTTTCTCGAAAGCAATTTTGTTTTGCTTCTCAGCTACAAAAGATGAACACCCTATTGTGCTATCCATTAGATTAGGCAATACCAAGAAAAAAAAAGTTATGACTGAAGCAATTTGCAAATCTCATAGTTACAGTATTACATATTGCTGTGGACACTTTTGTATGTTTGTTAATGAAGTAATTGTAGAGTTTATTAAATCACATACATGGTAAGTTAACCTGAAGAAATCAATCACTGAGAGGAAAGCTCAGAGCATTGATTTGAGCCGAGTGAGTAATAATGCTGCAGAAACATACATCAAGCCCATGTAATGCAGCAAGACAGAAAAGGCCACTAATATCTTATTTATAGTCTTATTTTTGGATATTCTATCCCCAGAGAATACACATGCAAAATAAAGACGTGTTTCTCCCCCCTTCAAAACACGGTTCAGACTGACTACTAAATTATTAAATAGAAGGCTACTTTAGGGAAAGGTACAGACAACATTCCTTTCACAAACTGAAATACTAAAACAAGAAAAGTAATAATTGATTCCACCACCACATATTACCAGTTGTAATTATCAATGACAGTTCCTCATACAAGGATCATAATACACAATAACTGGTGTAACATACATGCAATTATCCAGTCTGAAGAACAATATTATAGTTAGTATACCAACTGATTGTGAGCTGTTTATATTCTGTGATTTAGTATGGAAAACAAGACTGAATTATATTTCTATTTCACTAAAGCTTCGGGTATCTTTTGAGAAATTGTTTCCTTAAATAATCGGTAACCTTTATAGTGCAGATCCAATTATTTTCAAGAGAAATGCTAGTATAAAAGGTTCTGATAATAGCAGAGTGCTACTGGGTATGTTACAAAGGGACTGAAAGGGAGCAGCATACGATTATTTCTTTGAACTGCTGCTTCCATCAAAAAATTTTCAATATTCAAAATATATTTGACCTTTGCTGTACATAATCATGTTTTTTATGCTGTTTCACCGTCCAGCTAAAACATAATAAGAACTGCTACAGGTGATCCATTGACAGGCAGACATGAGATCCTAAGCAAAGGAAGAAATCTCCTTATAAAGCTCAATGGGTGAGTAACTAAGAAATTCCCAGGGATGAACTGAATGCCTCATCTAGCAAACACCTATTACTAGGCACAGTTCTTCTTAGCATATGTAGCCCCTTGACTTAAATAATGAGAAGCACCGGTTTAGAGACTAGACCTGGTAATATTTGCAGCATTAGACACTAAGTATCTAAGTTATGCTTACAAAGTATTCATGCACAATCACCTAGCTGAAAGCACAAAATACCATTAAAACAAACCCAATAGGCACAAATTATGGGAAAAGGCTCTTTTGTCCCAGTCATATTTGCCTCAACTTCAAATTCAACGTATAGAAAATAATAATTATCATTATTTTGGTCTGACAAATGTAGTTTGGTTTCTGAATTTAGGGTACCTGGGAATGTGCTAGTCAATAATAAAACCTGTTTTCTAAATTTAAGGTTTCTTTCCCTGGCTCTGCTCTCTTCCTTCTGGCTTCCGATGCACACACATCCATGCCCATCTGTCCCTCCTGGAGTCGATTCCCCTAGTCTGACCACCTACCCCTTAAACCCGTAGCTTGCACATGAAGACTCTTCTCATTCTGGCTTGTCTCCTCCTCCTGCTTACTCCTTTGCACCTGTTCCTCCATTCTGTCTCTCTCACCTCCCCTAAAGCAGCTGTGCACTCTCCTCCTCCCTGCTCTCCAGCAGCACCAGGCTGGCTAGACATAAGCAGGGAGAGCACAGAATGGAAGAAAAGAGATGCTCTCTGCCCTCAGTGACAATGTCACAAGGGTCATAAGGGAGGAGAAACACTTCTCACTTCCTGCGGCCCTGCTGTATGGCTGGGAGAGAATTCAGTTTACGGTGGGAAAAGCATAAAAGAAAATCCCCATGTGATGACCAGTCACATTTTCTTATTTTCAGTGGGAGAATTTCAGACCACCAATCACTAGCCACTGCCCAACCCTCTCCAATGGGGCCAGGCCCTGAAGTTTGAGAAAGCCTTTCTTAAGAGGGGATTCAGCATCACATGACACTTTTTTAGGATAGCTATATATTTGAATGTATTTTCCCTCCATCCAATCATCGACATCTTAGCACATCTGTTCAACAGGGAGCTCTACTTGCTGGCAGTTTTACCCAAGTTTCATCCAGCTCACGGATCTAAATGCACTATAAAAGCCAGCACTCAGGGACATCATGTGGATTTGTGACATTACTTGGAGGACTGCAAGGCTATAAACAATGAATGGATTACACTCATCTATAGATGTAGTTTTTCACCTGTGACAGATGTAATATTGGTAATATTCCTCATTTAATTCTTTACCACTTTCTCCAAGTGTACTTTCTACTATTCTAAATTGGAAATATTCTGCACTTTAACTTCCACAATATCTGAGGAAATCTAAGCAAATGGAAATTGCTTTTAAAAAGACGGGCAGGGGGACTGTAGTGAAATGAACAGCATGTCACACTCTTATTATGGCCACTGAGACAATCACACCCCTTGTGGTAGACCACAACCCCCAAAATAGCATGTAATATGCCTTTACCTTACAGAATATGTATGCCACTTACCACAAAATGCTGCAGCAGTAACTGCAACTTGTTTACTGTCTCTACAAATGCGGTGTCCATCCTAACACCTCTAAGTACTTTCCCTGCATGTACAATCTAGAAAAAATACAAACTTGCTATAGCCAAGAGTAGGCAACCCTAACTAACAAAATATATAATCAACCACCAAAATGATTACCTCATCTGAATAGCTCAGATCCAAAGCCAACCCACCACCCGACTCCCAACACAAAACCCTGAGATGCGGCAACAAATCTGGAACCTAACAAACCAGTAGGATTAGCAAATTCCAGATTTGTGGACCACTCACAGTGTCCTACCACTCAGTTTTGTCCCTGATGTAAGGAAAAACATTTTAGCTCTACAAATTAAGGACAGGAAAGATAGCTCTGTTAATCTTGACAAAGGTGCTGATTTTACGCCAGCAAATTAGACTCCTACACAATTATCAGTAATCCAGTATTTATTTAGGGCCTGACTCAAAGCCTGTTGAAATGGGCGGGGGGGGCCTCAATTGACTACAATGGACATCGGATAAGACTGAACTGATTATTCTTGTGCTATTTTGAGCAAATCAATCATTTCTGGAGATTTGTATTCTAAATGTGAGATGTTTTATAAATTTCAATTTATTTTTCTTTTTACTATCCCAAAAGATGTTTTTCTTGTTACTTGATTTCTGTTTTGTCCACAAAGCAAAGATATTTACAAATTCCTAATATCAATCTTACAACATTTCTGTAAGTTTTGTCATAGGTTATGAATTAAACGACAGTTATTCTGACATATATTAAATATGTAATCGCAGCAGTCATATATAGGATATGTGATCACTGAAGTCACATATATGGTAGGAAGAATAGCAGCATTGGTTTTTCACTCACATGTATGCTAGTTGAGCTATTGTTTACTTGCACTTTCAGAAAACGGTTTTGTATTCATGACATAATACTAAACTCAGTAAGGTATGGGGGTTTTCTGCACAAAGTCAGTTGCAGGACTGGGGCATGCATTGGCATATTCAATGTCCGGTAGAGAAACAGCTTGGAAATCTGACCCGGACAGGACAGAAAAATGAGGGGCCATAATAGACAGCCTCCACCTCCACATGCAAACTATGGCGAACACAGTGATCATATTTAGCAGACACTGTGATATGAAAACCCTGTCCACAGTGAAATATACACATAAGAACATAAGAACGGCCCGACTGGGTCAGACCAAAGGTCCATCTAGTCCAGTATTCTGTCTTCCAACAGTGACCAATGCGAACAGAACAGTAACCATCAAGTGTTTCATCCCCTGTCACCCATTCTCAGCCTCTGGCAAACAGAGACTAGGGACACCATCCCTGCCCATCCTGGTTAATAGCCATTGATGGATCTATCCTGCATAAATTTATCTAGTTCTCTTTTGAACCCTGTTATAGTCTTGGCCTTCACAACTTCCTCTGGCAAGGAGTTCCACAGGTTGACTCTGCATTGTATGAAAAAATACTTCCCTTTGTTTGTTTTAAATCTGCTGCCTATCAATTTCATTTGGTGGTCCCTAGTTCTTGTGTTATGAGAAGGAGTAAATAACACTTATTCACTTTCTCCACATCTATCATGATTTTATAGATCTCTATCATATCTCCCCTTAGTCGTCTCATTTCCAAGCTGAAAAGTCCCAGTCTTATTAATCTTTTTCTTCATATGGCAGCCATTCCATACCCCTAACCATTTTTGTTGCTCTTTTCTGAACCTTTTTCAATTCCAATATATCTTTTTCGAGATGGGGTGGCCACATCTGCATGCAGTATTCAAGATGTGGACATACCATGGATTTATACAGAGGTGATATTTTCTGTCTTATTATCTATCCCTTCCTTAATGATTCCCAACATTCTGTTCGTTTTTTTGACTGCCATTGCATATTGAGTGGATGTTTTCAGAGAACTATCCACAATGACGCCAAGATCTCTTTCTTGAGTGCTAATAGCTAATTTAGAACCCATCATTTTAAAGGTATAGTTGAGATTACGTTTTCCAATGCGCATTTCTTTATCAACACTAAATTTCATCAGCCATTTTGTTGCTCAGTCTCCCAGTTCCGAAAGATCCTTTTGTAGCTCTTAGCAGTCTGCGTGGGACTTAACTTCTTGAGTAGTTTTGTATCATCTGCAAATTTTGCCACCTCACTGTTTACCCCTTTCTCCAGATCATTTATGAATATGCTGAATAGGACTGGTCCCAGTACAGACCCTTGGGGGACACCACTATTTACCTCTCTCTATTCTGAAAACTGACCATTTATTCCTACCCTTTGTTTCCGATCTTTTAACCCAGGGATCGGCAACCTTTGGCACGTGGCCTGCCAGTGTAAGCACCCTGGTGGGCCAAGCCAGTTTGTTTACCTGCTGTGTTCGCAGGTTCGGCCAATCGCGGCTCCCACTGGCTGTGGTTCGCTGCTCCAGGTCAATAGGGGCTGCAGGAAGCGGTGGCCAGCACATCCCTCGGTCCGTGCCACTTCCCGCAGTCCCCATAGGCCTGGAGCAGCAAACCATGGCCAGTGGAGCAGCAATTGGCCAAACCTGCGGACACAGCAGGTAAACAAATCAGCCTGGCCCACCAGGGTGCTTACCCTGGTGGGCTGCGTGCCAAAGGGTGCCGATCCCTGTTTTAACCAGTTGCCACTCCATGGCAGAAACTTCCCTCTTACGCCATGACTGCTTACTTTGCTTAAGAGCCTTTCAAGTACAGACAGATGTGCCAAAATACACATCAGGATACTGTCTGTGTGGTATTGCTGTTTTAGCACTGAGCTATCCCACATCTTAAGAGTTATTCCTTTTTGTCAGAAGTGTGCCCAAAGACTAGCTACATGCTATGCAAATCTCAGCGGGTGCAAGCCTTGAGCCTGTATTTGTAATACCTTTGGACATTTTTAGCTACACCAAGTGTAGAATGCCAAACAGACATCTCAGAACTGTTTGTGCCAAGTTACAAACAAAATAACTTTAAAAGGCAGGTAAACTGCTATATTTATCCTTTTGTGAACACTGCTCTTCAGCACTGGATTCACACCAATTCTATCTGCTACAGCAAATTAGAAACAGGTACTTCTCGAAGTTTGAATTGAGCACCAGCTCCTCCTTTACATGTCAGTGTATTACTATACTGGACTTCCTATCCTCTCCTGTGCATGATCATTTTGTTCTGTGTTAGCCATTACTTTGTATTGTTTCATGCATTAAGAAAATGACCTTCTGATCTGCATGCACATATCATCATGTATTGGAGAAAATCAGTACATGCCCAGAAGCTGATTTTACTAGATACATGGTGATACACTTTAGAGTAAATAAAGGCAGAGAAGAAATTTACAGTAGCTGTGGTACAGGCGACTGAGTCTGTGGTTGGGATTTAAGAGACCTGGGGTGTATTCCCAGTTAGGGTTGCCACCTGTTCAGATTTTCCCAGGCCAGGATCATTTCTTTTTTGAGGTAGCTGTCCTGGGAAATTGATAAGTCTTCTAAGGACTTTAAAAGTCTTGGTATTTCTCAGCTGAGTCCCCCCCTCCTAGCAGTAGTCTGAGAGATGACTTATCTTCCCCCTCCAGGGTGCTGCTGTTCCTCCTTCCTCCCAGCTGTTCCAAGGCTCCCCAGCAGTTCTTAAGAACTGTTAAGAAGCTGCAGCTTCCCACCTGACCAACAAGCTGTTGACAGCAGTGAAAAGAGCTTAAGGCAGCAGCCCCACAGCACCCTGCTTTGCACCATGGTGGCAGCTGTTCCTGCTCAGCATGGCCCTGTTCCCACTCCCTGGAGCCATCTCTTATTCCCCCCCCCCCCCCCCGTGCTCCTCTTCCCTTGCTAAGGGATCTCCCTTGTTTGTTTGTTTGATTTTTTGAGCCTCGGGGGTGGCAACCCTACATCAATTCATTGTGTGACCTTGGATGCAATGCTTGATTTGTGACAGAAGAGGTAAGGGGACCCAAGCAATAATGATGGCCTCCTCCACGCAGAGTAACCTGGTACTCACCATATGTGGGAGGCCATGCCTTGCATGCCACTGACAGAAAAGGAACCAGGGCTCTGCCACCAGAATGATAAGAGCCCTACCACAAATTAAGATCTGCTTGGATGATGAATTTAAACTCTGGGGCTCAGTTTTCCAGCCTCTAAAATAGGCAGAATCTGATTGGTCATGTTTTTGCATCTATACGCATGGGTGGATAGTTGAAGGTGGGCACAGAAAGATAACATGCTGGCTGAGTTACTTGGAATATGGGGGTAGGAGGGAGTGATTCGGGTAATCTAGTTTTTAAAAGTAAATCACAAGACAAATTTAATATGATGCTTTTATGTCGCATGGCCATTATTTTCTGTCTTGCTTTATTGTCCTCATTATTAGCTCTTCATGGCAGGGACATCTTCCCTCTTCCCAGGTATATGTACAGTGACTAGCACAATGGAGATCTCGCTTCGGGTCTTTGGGAACCACACAACACAAGTATCAATAGTAGGAGTGTCTTGACCTTAATAAATCATAATATTCTGCATATACTTATTCTCTTTCATCAGAGAATCTTGGTGCTTGACAACCTCAAATATTCAAAAATCATGAATGACTCCCAAAGTCATGAATTTTTTTTTAAGAATAATAAATGTGGGGTTTTTTTATTTGCCTTTTGGTTTTTCAAAGTGCACTTGCTTCACATTTGAAAGTTTTTGTCTGCACAAAGGATGCTGAGGTTGGTTTTTTTTTTTTAAATAAAAGCAGAGATTCTCATGCAATAGGATAATTCCTGCATCCAGGACTGTAAGAAAAACACAAAAAGTCATGAGATTCATGATAAAAATCAAAAGAGTTGACAACACTGGAACCTGAATGTGCTCTATAAGCACTGCTTATACAATCAAGCATCACTAAACCTATTATTGCACCCATTTATAGATAGGGGAAACTATGGCACAAAATAAGTGAAGTGACTTTCCTCAAGATCATACAAGAAAAGATGAGACTGAGGCAGGAACAAGATCCAATTCCTCTGATCTCCCAGACTTCTGCTTCACCCACAAGACCTTCTGGGTGTGTGTGTTTTGGAGGGGGGAGGGGAGAAACATCTACTTAAAAAGTACAACTGCTAAAAATAATCAATTAAGCTTTGCCTACCTAGTCTATGTGGAAATGTCTAGATGAAATTACTATGAGGGGATTGAAAGACCGTATGCAAAGTGTAGTTATCAATGGTTTGCTGTCAAACTGGGAGGGTGAATCTAATAGTGTCCCACAGGGGTCAGTTCTGAGTCCTGTACTTTTCGATATTTTTATTAAAGACTTGGATAATAAGAAGTGGAGAGTATGCTTATAATATTTGCAGATGACATCAAGCTGGGACAGGTTGCAAGCACTGTGGAGGACAGGGTGAGAAATCAAAAAACAACCTTGACAAATAGGAGAACTGGTCTGAATTCAACAAGATGAAACTCAGTAAAGACAAGTGCAAGGTACTTCACTATGAAAGGGTAAAAAAATCAAATGCACACCTACAAATGGGGAACAATAAGCTAGGTGGTAGTACTGCTAAAAAGGGTGTGAGGGTTAAAGTGGATCACAAATTGAATAGGAGACAACAGTGCGATGTAGCTGCAAAAAAAGGCGAATGTCATTCTAGGGTGTATCAACAGTAGTGTCATGTAATACACAGAGTTAATTGTCCTGCTCTTCTTGGCACTGAGGAGGTCGCAGGTGAAGTACTGTCTTCAATTCTAAGTGCCACACTTTAGGAAAGATGTGGACAAATTGGAAAGAGTCTAGAGGAGAGCAACAAAAATTATGAAAGGTTTACAAAACCTGATCTATGAGAAAAGGTTAAAACAATCATACATGTTTAGTCTTGAGAAAAAACCAGAGGCAGGACATGGTAACACATTTCAAATATATGTTAAGGATTGTTATAAAGAGGATGGTGATCAATTGTTCTCCATGTACATTGAAATAGGATAAGTAATAGTCTGCAGCAACAGAGATTTAGGTTAGATACTGGGAAAAACTTTCTAACTAAGGGTAGTTAAACTCTGGCATAGCCTTCCAAGGGAGATTGTGGAATCCCTATGATTGGATGTTTTTAAGAACAGGTTCGACAAACATCTGTCAGGGATGGTCTAGGTTTACTTGGACCTGCCACACGGCAGCAGGCTGGACTTGACTTCTTAAGGTCCTTTCTAGTCCTACATTTCTATGTTAACAAGCTTTGGCTGTAACTAAGTGTAGTTTTGGTGGACAGATTAAGAAACAGGAGATTTATATATATATATTTTTGTTTAAATTTTTATTTATTTATTTTTTAAACAAAGGCTGTTAAATTACCCTTGGAAAATTTTTATCAGCACTTATGGAGAGACAAATTTATTATTTGTTCTTACAGTTTAAAGCTGCCTCAGGACTAAGTCATGTACTGAAAATCAGGGACAGATATATTTGTATATTTTTAACACTCAGTTGAACACAAGTTATCTGGCAGCTTGCATTTCAGGTCAGCAGAGGGCTCTCCGAGAGAAGCATACAGTGACTCTAAGGCTATAGTAGATGAACTAGAGAATAATCATTCACAAGAGATAGCTGTTTCTGAACAAAGGAAAGTATTCATCATACTAAGACATGTTATAAATATTAAATGCATTACTCCAAAAGGAAAACATTTCACTTAATATCAATTTATTCTCAGTTCAGGAAATATTGATCAGGAAGTAAATGAGTTAATGGACAAAAAATTCTGTGTGTGTGTGTCTACATACACAAATACACACACACACACACACACACACACGCACCCCTACATTAAAATAACACTAAGATTGCAAAGTCAAGCACTCAGAAGTTAGGAAATGCTAGAATCAAGATTGCCTGTGCAACCTTAAAACACCCCCTGGTGTATATGCATTATGATATAGTCTTTAATTACATACTCACATACTATTTTTCCTACAGTATCTCTGCCTCATTCAATGCTTGTGATGGACAGTGCTCACTTAATAAGCAACTATACATTTTATTTTCTCCTTCTTGTTCGGTGTGTGGTCTCATGCCTTATTTACAACATTTTATTCAATCCCTACCTGAAGACAGCACTGTTTGTTTCCTTATGGACTTTTCTATGGCATTTTTCAATATCGTGTGAGACAAGGGGGTATTATTATTTCCCATTTACCAGTGGGTAATTGAGGCACAGAGACTAAGAAAAACATCCACTGATTTTGGGAGCCTACTTTGATGCTTAGCATCTAACTTAACAGAGTAATTTAGCATTATACAATTATTTATATGTTCAAAGCACAGCTCCATTGATATTAGTTGCAGCTGTGAGAGCTCAGCACTTCTGCAAATCAGACCCAGGTTCTCAAGTCAGGCATCTAGAAAATAAGCAACCTTAATAATGTTCTTTAACACAGTTGTGTGTATTTTATATATTATATATAATTTAAATGTTCTTAGGTCCTTCCCCCAGCACACTGGCCAGCATAGCTGAGTTGCCACAGAAATTAGTAATCTGCTAATGGTCATGGCTTTCTGAGGCACAGTTCCTTCCATGAGCTGCTCCTGGATAACCCACTACATGCCACCCATTACACAAAGGTGGATGCAAAGGGACAATCTAGACGTAATTATTTTATTCTTGTTTTGTACCCATAGATGAAGGGAGAGCAGAAACAGCATGGAGAGTCTTCGGGGCATGCATGTAACACGCATTGCTGCCAATAAGGGTTCATGCTTATATATATATTTATATCTGTTGTGATACAGCATGGCCAGAGGGC
Source organism: Gopherus flavomarginatus (assembly GCF_025201925.1). Lineage (NCBI taxonomy): Eukaryota > Metazoa > Chordata > Testudines > Testudinidae > Gopherus > Gopherus flavomarginatus. Next base: position 101,721,382 of record NC_066624.1, on the reverse strand, counting down.
AGCAGGCGAGGGTTAGAAGGGAGCCTTATTCCCTATAAGGAGAAGAAAGTTTGCTATAGATTAATTAGAGCACCTGAAGCCAGTCACATGATAAAAACTCCTGCTTCAATCAGACAGTGTGGGAGTTGGAGCAGAGAACAGTTTGAAGGGAAGCAGAGGACAGTTTGGAGAAGTGCTGCGGTGAGCTAAGAAGTCCAAGATGCTAGGTAAAGGGGCACCTGGCTTGTACAGAGGGAGGGCAGGAAGCCCCCCACAAGCTGAAGGGCAGGAGAGGGAAGTAGCCCAGGGGAAGGAAGTTCAGTTCAAGTGGTTCACCACTATCCTCAGGGCGCCTGGCCTGGGACCTGGAGTAGAGGGTGGGCCCAGATCCCTCCCTCTCCACTCCCCTCCTCTAGGACACTAGTGGGGCAGTTAATATTCCACTGTAGGGGCAAGAAATGGTGCCCTGAACCCTCCCCAAAGAAGAGAAAGTGTGAGACCCATCAAAATAGTGCCGGCAATTTGCCACACTGTTGAAACTCTAATCTTTAGGTGTGCCTAAAATGTAAAAATAGTCCCAGATTTGGACCTTAGCGTCCAAAATATGGGGGTTAGCATGAAAACCTCCAAGCTTAGTTACCAGCTTGGACCTGGTAAAGCTGCCACCACCCAAAAAAATAGAGTGTTTTGGGGCACTCTGGTCCCCCCAAAAACCTTCCCTGGGGACCCCAAGACCCAAATCCCTTGAGTCTCACAACAAAGGGAAATAAACCTTTTCCCTTCCCCCCCTCCAGGTGTTCCTGGAGAGATACACAGAAGCAAGCTCCGTGAATCTAAACAGAGGGATTCCACCCTCTCTATTTCCAGTCCTGGAAAACAGAAGTACTTCCCTCTTCACCCAGAGGGTATGCAAAGTCAGGCTAGTAAATCTAACACACCCAGATTTCCCCCTGACTTCTTCCTCCCACCAATTCCCTGGTGAGCACAGACTCAATTCCCTGGAGTTCCCCACTAAAGAAAAACTCCAACAGGTCTTAAAAAGAAAGCTTTATGTAAAAAGAAAGAAAAATACATAAAAATGGTCTCTCTGTATTAAGCTGACAAATACAGGGTCAATTGCTTAAAAGAAATATGAATAAACAGCCTTATTCAAAAAGAATACAATTTAAAACATTCCAGCAACTACACACATGTAAATACAAAAAAACATATAAATCCCTATCTGATCTTTTGTATTTACAACTGGGAAACAGAAGATTAGAAAGGCAGGAAACAGAGATCCTCTCATAGCCGAGAAGGACAGATTTAAGACAAAGGACTCCCACACAAACTTCCCTCCACTCAGATTTGAAAAAGTCTTGTTTCCTGATTGGTCCTCTGGTCAGGTGTTTCAGGTTACTTCTTTCCAGGTGAAAGAGACATTAACCCTTAGCTATCTGTTTATGACAGGCCCCTCCTCTAAAACTTCCTGCTATTACAATTATTCACAGTTAGGTTTTTTCTGAGGAATGTGGGCTAAGTCAAGTGTTACGAACATGCATTGAGGAAGGGGTACAGTAAAATACACTTCACTTTATGCCATCACTCCATATCCATAGGTCATGCCAATAAAATCTTTATCATTATAAACTATGTGTTTTTCTGAAGGAAAAGCTTTTTTTTTTAAAGCATTTTAAGTTTGCATGTATATTAATTTTATGTATCCCTTCAACTGTAAAGCCAGGTTGCCTTGGTTACCATGTGCAGGCCTGAATGAAACAAATATAGAAGATTGTTTTTAAATCCCAACAATTTTGCACAAGAACTCCCCCATTAATCAGGATGCCACAACTGTAGGGCAAAATGACCTTGTAAATTTCTGAATTTCTTTGACCACCTTTGGAACAGGGAAAAGAAGGGGGGGGAATTATGATGGATCCTTTTACAATAAACAATGGTGACAGAAGCTGGATAGTAGAAGTCTCAGAGAAGGTAGATTAACTGCATTGGAGTGCATGAGAGATGGGCAGTGGTGCATGTATAAGAAGATATAGTTCCCATTAATTGTTTTAAGCATAATTTGATGACAATCATACATTTACATAACACCTTCCATCTTGAAGGATCATATAATGGGTGACTGTCAAAATTGATATGAATTACAAATCAGTTTCTCTTTATCCACCACTGAAACAAAGTCACATTTGGGGTAAAATGCAGCAACTGTTTAACAGTGCACAGCCACACAACAGCACAATTTAAGAATACCTTTTCCAGTTTAAACTATTAGGTAGGAAGAGTACACTTACCAAGGCGGAATTTCCTTAGGACAATAGAGTTACCTCCTATTATGTACTGTTATGAAAAACACCACAGGAAGTTTAAGATGGCATGTGGTCAGAAGGTGGGATATCCAAAACAACAACACTGTGCCCTCCAATATTATCTTTGACCTTGGTGAGTGAGGGCCACCTCCAGAGCAGTCAACATCACTTCCTGAAGCACCTAAGTGTTTATTAGGGGCTCCTATCTGAGTCCTGATTCAGCTCAATCCTGTATAGTTATAAGAATGGACAGGGTCACAGCACAAAGCGGCACGACTTCAGAAAGCTGAATTACACCAATGATCATTTTCTTAGTGGATGTATGTGCCATTCTATACAAGCAACGGGAATCAAGCAACCAAAAGGGGTGGTGGTAAAAGTATAGCTTTAATTGCATATGCTGTCATAGGGCGGTTCAGAAGTCCTGGAGCAGCAGCAGCTCCAGCTTGACAAAAACCATTTGCACAGCAAATAATACTTTGTTTTAAGGCCCTGATTACTCAAGAAACTGCTCGCATTCTTAAAATTACACATGTAAACTAAGGGCTTGTCTACATCAGAAAGTTGCAGCGCTGGTGAGGGAGTTACAGCGCTGCAACTTAGGAGGTGTACACATCTGCAGGGCACCACCAGCGCTGCAACTCCCTGTTTGCAGCGCTGGCCGTACTCCCGTTTTGTCTCGGGTGTAGAGGATCCAGCGCTGGTGATCCAGCGCTGGTAATCAAGTATAGTCACTTACCAGCGCTTTTCTTGACCTCCGTGGAATAAGCAGGTATCCCAGCATACCTGAGGAAGCCTCTGGTAATCAAGCTGGTCTCCTTCCCCGGCTTGCTCTCGCGTTCCCCGAACCCCGAGCAAGCAGGTCTCCTTCCCTGAGGTTTGCTGGGTGGTTCCGGGAAGGCGAGAGCAAACCGGGGAAGGAGACCAGCTTCGCCGCGGTTTGCTCTCGCGTTCCGCGAACCACCCTGCAAACCGCAGGGAAGGAGACCTGCTTGCTCGGGGGTTCGGCGAATGCGAGAGCAAACCGGGGAAGGAGACCAGCTTCGCCGCGGTTTGCTCTCGCGTTCCGCGAACCACCCTGCAAACCGCAGGGAAGGAGACCTGCTTGTCGGGGCCTATGCAGGATCTTCTATCCAAGAACAACAAAGCGCTTGCCAAAGTGCCATTTCATCACTAAAGACAATTCTTATGCTAAATCTGTAAGAGAGTCAATCAATCAGACTAAAACTTCTGGCACTGTAAAAGCTAGATGATAGTCACCAGAGGGTAGCAATAACAGATAATTCAGTAATAGGAATCTTGAACAAAAGCTTACAGTATAGGGCCTGATAACATCCCTCTAATCACTTGCCATTTACAGAAATGTATTTGATTTAATTGAACTTATAAAAAAAGAGCATCTCTAATCATACCTCATCAGCACACACTTATTATTCAAAAAGAAGCCATATGTATTACCAAGCACTCAATTAAAATAATGCATATAATCTGCTTCTGTATCTCATAGTCTTTTTCCTCTGATTATTCTATCATAATTCTTTTCCTTCCATCAATTTTTAAAAAGAAGTTGTTCTTTTTTCCCCTTCTGTACACTGCTTCTATTTATAGACTCTTCGGTGTCAAAGATCATAATGTCAGCAACAGGAAATGCTCCTATGGCAGTGAGATGCGTAACCCTTCAAGCCTGAGTGCATAATTATGACCTTCAAAATATGCAGCTACACGGGACCTGACTCAGCATGAAGGTTAGCAAGGAGGGGCTGATGAGATGTTGTCCTCTTTTCTGCAGCTCAGAGCCTTCCCGAACAGGCAGTCTGTGTCCTGCCTGGCTGTGATCCTCTCTGACCTTTGACTTCTCATGAACATCCACAGTTCCAGGAGAGCCTGGGAGCCAGGAAGAAGTCAGTCCTGGAACTAGAGGAGTCAGATTTGAAGAGAGTGAGGAGCAGTAGGAAATAAAGGAAGAGTATGAATCTCTGGGCTGGGGGAGCAGAGAAGCAGCTGCAGGGAAGCGATAAGGCAGTGGGATTTTGGGGACCAGGGCCAAAGAAATGTATCACAAATTCTGTCTACACTGCTTAGATTCAGTATTTATGAAAAAGGTCAGAGTTGTCTTTTGTCTCTCCCTCCCAACACACCTTACTGTGTGTTAGGTTAGTAGTTTAATCTGAAAAACATTCCCCATCTCCCAATGCATAGTTGTGTGCATTTTCCCACTTTGGTCACCCTAACCAGTGAGGACTGGCACATCGGCAGCTGACTAAAAACAACACATTAGCTTGGAGGGACAGAGACTGGCCTACTGCACTATCAGGGAACCACAGGAAGCTGCAAGTATGTAGGATTGTAGTCATTAGAGATGGAAAAGACTGCTAAGATTATCAAGTCCATCCCTCTTCAGGGACACCTTAAGACAGATCAGACACCACACTGATACTTCATAAAATCATAGTCAAAATGGAGGGCTATACAACACAGAGCTCATTGCAGACTTTCCAGGGAGGCTCAGTTTGAATATCCTATTAGACAACTCTTTTAATTAGGGTGAAATTAGGTGTGTACGCTTGTTGCTCATGGTCTAACTCAAGTACATAATTTCTGTGCACTTGTTCCAGCTATATTTTTTAAGCAGCATGTCAATTCAATTTTGTGTAACTATAACTATTTATACAGAGCATGACACTTAGAATAAGAGGCAAGTACTAGACTGATATGAAGACTGATTAATACCTTTGGGAAATGGAGAGGAGAAAACACCCTCCAACTCATACCACTTTCCCTTAATTAAACCATGCGACTTACATGTTTTTTGTTTTGTTTTGTTTTTTTAAAGAAAACATTAAGGATGCATATGTTTGGGATTGAGTGAGCTCCCCTAAGGCTTTGTGACAATGCCTGGGCTGACACACTCCTTAAGCTTTAGGAAATCTCCGGCCACTTTGATGTACCTGCTGAAGTATTTTATTATTAGTCTGCATGCTCCCGAGGTTACTGATTTACCTGAAAAAAACCCAAAACCAACATTCTTCATCTTTCAAATCCATCTCCGAGTAACAAAGAAGAAAGAACTATGCAGCAACATTTCTCATTTCAGACTATTTATATGACTACTGTGAATTGTCTGTCATCTGCTTCTAGTGCTAGCGCACACACACATTGAAAATCTACTACTACTACCGGTTACTCCATTAGTTCAAGCGGCACAGGTCTGTTTGGTGCATCTAAGGTTCCAATTCTGGTGATGAACCATGTGAGTGTCAATGTGATGCCACTGACTTAATTTCTGGGTTTTTTTCACTTAACTTTTTACACACAAAAATGATATTAAAATAAAAATAAGGTTGCAAAGTCAATCACTCAAAATGTTTTGAAATGCCAGAATTAAGGTTGCCTGTACAACTTAATCCAGTCCCATAGTGCATACGCATTATGGTACAGTCTTTAGTTACATGGTCACATACTACTGATTCCACAGATTCCCTAATTCATTCAGCGTTCACTTCATACGCAACTGTTCAATATTTTGGTTTTTTCCCCCCTCATTGTTCAGTTTCAGGCCCCATGCTTTATTTACTGCTGTAGGGAAGAGACCTCAATATCGATGTAAACTTCATAGTAATAAAACTATTGTAATTTTTTATTCAGTTGTTACAACCTTGTTTGCACCTTTATTGGATGTTAAGATATAGTTACATGTATGTTATAGCCAGTATGCTTAAAATATAGCCATGCTATAGCCAGTTAAGTAACAAAATGTTAAACCTAATCAGATACATTCCCGAAGGCTTCTGCTTTTGTCTTCCAAGGACAAGAAAACATCAAGATGACAAACTGTGTAGAACATTCATGTTTTTAGCAAAAGATGTGACTCTGACAGGAATACAGGGTATGTGATCAGAGCAATAACACTAGGTAAAGTAAGTGTACCAATGCTCACCGTCATGCATGAAATCCCGCTTGTGTTTTAAAATTTAAAGGAAAATGTAGTTAGAAATGTTTTAAATGTAGTTTATTTCTTAAATGTTGAAATGGCAAAAACATTTGTGAAATTCATACTTGCAAATATATTAGCTAAATGCAAAGCTGCTAATATAGCTAAGTAAATGGTAATATACTTTATACACCAATTCGGAACCTAATATTCTTGCTAAATTAGTTTAAGAAGCCATTTAATGATAAAATATTTACATTAATGGAGAATTAATTAATTACTGGCAGTGTGCAAACAAACCCTCACCCAGCTCGGAAAGCCAAGAAAAATCACAGTTCCAAAAACTGTCACGTAGAGTCAACAACTTAAGCTAAAGACTTTCTAAAAGTTATTGAATTTTAAAAGACTATTTTGAGAACTAGAAACTTTTATATAAAGAACAAGAGTATTTGGACCTTTTGAAAAGAGAATTTCATTTCCTATCAAATTCTAATAAAATGTAAATAATATGGAGTGAATAAAAGGAGAAATATAATGAGCTTTGAAAGTTATCTGATGCTTCCCTGCCACAGGAAGCACAAAAGCAATTAAAGAAATACTGCATATTAATTAATAAACGCCACGTTCATAAGATAAAAAGGCTCCCAAGGACTACCCAAGAAGGTGTGGAACCACTGAATGAGTGACAGCAGCCAATTTGAATCTAAAAAAGCCTTTAGATGTGTTTTATTATAATTTCATGGAAATAGAAAGATATGAGAGACTCTGGAGTGAGCACCCACTGCCCACCCACTTTTCTAAAGCAGCAAGCACTCCACAACTCAATCCTGTCCATCTCTACAAGCAAGCTGCCACTGATAGATAAGACAAACATAAAGAGAATTTGGGGGTCTGGGGGGAAATCAGCAGAAGAAGAATGCAGCAATTGCTGACCCAAAAAAGGGGAAAACGCAAGCTTCACCATCCTTGCTGCCACCACTCCCACCATATCTTGAGACTCTGAGATCTACCACTGGGCCTTGTCATCCTGATCCAGAGAGATGTTCTGCCCAAACCATGCCAAATGGAGAAATCCAGATGACATCAGCATCTCCATCAGCTCCAACTAAGTCCCACACACCCTTTGGGATGTGAGACTTTGTCTCCTGCCTCCCGCTCTCCCATATGTCCTTTTCCTTCAAGATGTTTGTTCTCTTTCCTATCTCTCTCTTTTCCCCTTCTGTCTAATAAAAGTCTGGCATAGCTAGCCAAGACTATGTATTCTGCAACCCTGCTGTGAGCCTGTGACCAGAGAGGCAGATAAAAGCAAGGCCCTAAACAACCTGAGGCTAGTTTGCTAGATTTGGAGTGGCTAATTAGGCAATGTGCCATACCTGTGTTTTTCCAGCAGTAAGATTGCAAGTGAGAGTCGGCACCAGAGACAGAAGCTGGATTTCCTATCTTTGCCATTCTTCTCTGTTACGGCTTGTGTGTGTTTTTTTCCTTGTTTTCTGTTTTTGGAAATGGAATCGGCAGCTCCATCCCATCCCAGCTAACCTGTTCTCTCTTTCTCCAAAATGAAACCTATTACTAATCTTGGCAGAATTCTACTGATAGATTTTTATCATTTCAAAGGATACAGATTTTTTTTAAGCTTTTTTATATTTTTATCCATTTACATTTTCACAGTTATGGGAAACTATTAGGGAGTCAGGCAATAGTTTTTTAATGACAGTAGACATTAAAATGAAAGAAATTAAAGCTTGAATTGTGCAAGATTATCAACATCACATGCCAAAATATACAAAGTACATACCCTTAAAATTAACTCTAATAAGTTCTCAGTCAGCATTTTTCTTACGTTGCATATCAGTAAATTTCAAATATCAATGGAAATACTTTTTGTCGGCTTGTGTGTGTGCAGTGAAATTGACATTTACAGATACAAATCCATTCCTTCCCAGCCTAGTTATTACCATCTAAGACAGCTATTCTCAAACTGTAGGTCAGGATCTCAAAGTGGGGCGCGAACCTGTTTTAATGGACTGGCTTAGATTTGCTGGGCCTGGGGCCAAATCCATAGCCCAAGCCCAACTGCCCTTGGCTGAGGCCGTAGCCCGAAGGCTTCAGCCCTGGATGGAGGGACTCAGGTTTCAGGCCCCCTGTTGGGGCTGAAGTCCTTGGGCTTTGTCTTTCCCCTCCCCTGCCTGGGTTGATGGGGCTCAGGCTTTGGCTATAGCCCCCCCCACACCTGGGGCAGCTGGGTTCAAGTGGGCTCAGGCTTCGGTCCTCCCTCCTGGGATTGCGGTGCAATAACGTTTGAGAACCCTTGATCTAAGAGACTGTCAAACAAGAGGGTTTTTCCTTCCTAAGACTCTACAGGTAAAGGGAAAGCAAACAAATACCATTACAATAAATGCCTTATTTAATAGTTTGCATTTCAAATACTTTAACTTTCTTTCTTTTCTGTATTTTTAAAGAAAGAGGTTAAAAGATTTTTAATGGTGTGTTTTGTTTTCCGTAGTACTAAGCAGGCTGAGGTCTCTGTATACCAAACCTTGTTTAAAACTGTTTTCATGTAGGACCATTTCAGGGTCAGATTAACACCTTTGACTCTTTGGGCTCATTTTATTCCATCTGAATTAATATAATCATTAATACTACAGGTCAATAGATCTGGACTATTTCAGACCAAGGAGAGGGAGTGAATGCAAAGCTGAGGGCCTTTTGGGGGGAACCTCCTCCTATCAATTCCCACTCTTTTAATCCAGTGGGGACCCAGGTTGAGTGTCTCCAGTGAATGCAGCTAAGCAACATCTCTCAGATAGCCATATCCTAAGGCATGTTGGACTTTATATATGTCAAAACCTAATGCAAATTTAAACATATGGTATCCTATGCAATTAGCTAAGATGAAATCACGAAAACCGCCTCTGTAACAGATGCTGAAAAATACAGTTCCTGAGCTAGCTTCTCAACATGAATATGAAAGTCATTGTTCTGGTGGGATATATATGTCCAGAAGAGAAAGTTGCTATTTAAAATTACTGCACAGTAGCGATGTTCCACAGAAAGAGTCCGACTACAAACATTGCAAATATAGTACATGCTAATGAAAAGAAACACACAATTATGCAAGACACTGTATATTTTAAGATCTGTTTAAGAGTAATTCACACAATTCCAGCAAATCCCCCCAAAAGTAGGCAAGGATATAGAAATCGATTGTTAACAGCTTCTTGATTACAAGCGTGTTCAGCTTATAAAGCATTGCTAAGAGCTTCTAAAGAGCCTTACTTAAGTACTGCCATTAAAAATATGTTGTCACTGTCCTGAATGATTTATAATCAGTGCTGCAAGTCTGTATATAAATATATTAAAGGGATAAGTTCTTCATGTTTTTATAACCTGACTGTCAGTGTTGTTAGACATCTCAAGCATAATGTATTCCTGGAGACCTAGGTTCAAGCTTTACTTTGGTTGCATGTAATGCCTGTAGTGATTTCAGTCTAGTCCATGCATAAACAGCAATTGTCTTTTAAGTTCTTCAAGTCTGTGTCCAGGGAATGACCATTGCCTGGGATAATAGAGTCTTGGATCATAGCTGTGAGAAACATGATAGTGTGTCTTTGGGCAATACTATCCTTACTATCTTTCAAAAACACCAAAAAGGCTCACTAGTATTCTGTTTTCTCAAATACAAATATACACACACACACACACAAATTCTGTTTTCTCAAATACACACACACACGCACGCACACACACTAAGTCAACAACAATGCATAATGATTGCTGAAAATGGGATGGCGGGAGTACATGACAAGTGACAAGTGCATTTTAGGGGGCAAAGGGCTTTTATTTTTATTGTTAAACATTCTCAGAAGACTGCAATTTTTTCTGTGTTCCACATCAGTGATCCAATTCAAACTGTGAGCTAGTAAACTTGAAAGAGTTTTACTGAAATCCAGCATACTTCAGTAGTTTACATCATAAATTTTCTTCATTCTGTACAGAACTCCATATATACTTTGCATTACAACACGAGCAAGTTAACGAACAGCTTTAATATAATCCATAGCGATCTCACATGTCCATGAGAGATTTACTCATCACTCAAATAAAGACTGTACAAGCAACAAACACAAATATATTAATTGTACCATATTTAGTAGGTGTGACATTCTAGGTACACAAGAGGGATTTCCAATTGATGGAAACACGTATGTATGCCTTTTTGTATATCTTATGCTAAATATTTTGTAGAAAAACATATTTCTGCTAATTAATGCTTCTTCAATGAATCTAAACAGCATCTGAAAACAAATCATCTCATAATAGTTTAATCAACCAATATTTTACTGTGTAGAAAGATTATCCCTAAACTTGAATTGAACGATTGGACAGAGAATCCCTGGTAGAATCAATATAATTGAATTCCCAATTAAGTTTAAGCATATATGGAATGTATTGTCATGACTTTGATTTGGGTTTTTTTTATCCCCTCAAAATACTTTAGCAAAATGAATGCACAGAAACTGAATTGTGACTAGAAAAAGTCTTTTTAAAATAAATTGAGCAAAAATGTTTTGTCCATTTTTGCATTTCTCACACATTCCTGAGATGTGCACATGTTCATGTCCTTTGTTTTCTTTTTTTTCCATCTAATTTTGGAATGTCTGAACTATTAGATGAATCATCAGGTGTTAAAATGGAATAATTAAGGGAAAATCCACAAGTATTGATAATCTTCATAAAATTATCAAGCAAAAATTATCATAGCTCCAAATTTGCTGCTGCAATCGCCACGAACAATGAGCATTTATTTTATTTTCTCTGGAAATATTGCTACTGGAATAGCTGATGTTCTTAAAATAAGACAGGCAACCAGCAACCTGACTAATGGTTTAACATCAACAAGGTTTTATCCAGTTTCTTTCCAATGCTGCAAACATGTGAAGGACCTACACATCCAGCATCCAGTTGGGGTAAGAAAAATCAAATAAACCCTATTCATTGTTACATGCTAGCAACACAGTCGTCTACAAGAGATCAGAATTTGAAAGACTGTCAAGGTCTGAAGGTAGCTCTACATATTGGCAACGGGGACCCAGTTTAATTCTCAGACTCGAGGTTACAATCTCCAGGGGAGTTGAACCCCTCTACCTGAGGTCAGAATTGGGCCTGGTGTCTTTCAATAGGGGGCTAACTCTGACTAAATGACATCTGCCATGCACATTATTATGAATCATACACTTTCCCACAATGTGAGGAGTGCGTGTTGGAGGGAGAAAAATTATACATACAATTAATCTACAAAGTATTTTTAATAGACACAGCGTTGTTCTTTGACAACTAGAATAGCATCATAGGACAAAAGTGCCTATTGTATTTTGGGACATTAACCTGCATATTTATGTGCTTGGATCTATTTTTTTTTTGCTTACTTTCTCTTCACTGAAGCAAAAGGCTCCAGACTATCTTTCTTGTCCTCCCAGTTGAAAATAATGTCTTGCCTGAACTAAAAGATGGCTAGATATTTTTAAGATCTAGCTAATTCTTTATTTTCAAAGGCAGTTCCTATGATCTGTTCATTACTAAAGGGTTTGTGAAAAAAATTCCATCACTGCAAGCCAGGCTGTAATCATATATATCGTAGGAAGGTACTTATTCCTGTGGACAGTGGCTAATATAACAATATACAGTACTAAAATAAAACACTTGCAGGGGCTCCATAAGTCTACTTTATTTTGCCTTCACACTATTATTTTGTCTTCTTTTTTTCACTGCTGTGGCCACACGGCCCTTGAATGCGCTGCTAATGATCTGCACTTCATGGGATTTGTCTTGCTTTTTTAAGTCCTGTGGAGAAATGTCTATATTTGTGATTGACGTTTTGATATCAAATTTTTAACCTGATGAATGTTATTGACCCATTGTGAGTGTGAAAGAGATGGCTTCAGAATAAAATGAAACTACAAGTCAGTGGGAAACCATACAATCTATATCCTGGTAGCTTACTAGACATAGTGATGAAGCGTTGATGGTTAGATTTTTTTTCCTCCTGAGATCAGTTAAAAAGATTTAATAAACAACCTTACAATGTTCTTCTCTTCCTTCCAGTTGTCTCTGTCACTGTTCTTATAAAGCTGCTTCCAAATATGTCTCTTTGTGACTTATTTCTGATACAGTACAGTAAGCCCCCATCACAGTTCTGCACGGAGCTATTCCTCTATGAATCTCTGGGTATCTCTTAACAATAGTGAACAGTGACCCTTAATTTTAACAGGAAAATCAGTCCAATGGAAGGCTTCAAAGTCCTTCCTCATTCTCCTCCGATACTGCTACTTAGCACTGGCGTAGGGCTTCATCCAGAGTTCATTGAAATCAATAGGTCTCTTCCAATAGTGCTTTGAAAATATTAACTAATAGTCACACCATCACTGTGACATAGGTTAAGTGATGTAGCAAAGGCCACACAGGCAGCCTGTGTCCCTTGATGTGAGATGACCCAAACATCCACAGCTGAAGTCAATGGTAGTTGTGTAGGGATGCTCAACATCTCTTGAGGTTTATAGGTCCTTAGTTGACTTAACCATTCTGCATCACACTATTGTGTTGCCCTACCATAGTAAGAGGGTACATTAGCTACTCAGTAGAGGAACAAACAACTCAACTGCAGGGAGTTAGCTGGCAAATGGAAGGGAATTTGTGGTGGATTTAATACCAGTTTAGGGGCCGCCTCTCTCCCATAGACATTAATTGGTCTGGCCTCTACCTAATAAAATATATCACAATGACTAGCTCTAGCTTCCATTTCCCAAACTCTTCAAAATTAAGTTGAGATGATATTAGTCATCGATAGGGTAAAAAATCAGCGGGGGGCACAGCTGCGAACTTCACACATCCAAAGGTCACCCCTACTAATGACCAATCCTCCAGAAATACACCAAACCGACTGTGCAATGCTGCACGCATGCAGAAGTATTTCTTCCTAACTCCTGCAATGATCATTGTATGTCCTGACTCATAATATTTAACTACCATCACAGGTATAACTACCAATGTTAGTCATAAGCTTATTTAAGTAGCTACTGTTTTAAATTAACCTTGGTATTTTACATCATATAATGAGCTATCTCACACTATTTCAGGTGGCAAAGTAGCAAAAATAAAATAAAATAAAAATAAATAAAAACACCACCCAAAGAGCCAATATATTTTAAATTATAGAATACACTCATTGGCCAAATTTGTCCCTGATGGAACTCTGTGTTTGGTACAATATTTTCAAAGTTGATGATCTCCCCCAGCAATAGCAGAAGATAAGGTTTTTGACTGATCCTTCTAGATCCATCAACAGCTTTTGATATGGCTAATCATGAGATTTTGTTGACCCACAGACCCAACGAGGGTAAATGGAATAGCTTTTGCGTGACTCTGTTCATATCTGGGAGGACTCACATTATAGTTGTGGGCATTTCTTCCTCTTTGCTGAGGGATTTCTCTTGGAGAGTACTACCGATTTCCCATAAAGACCTCCCTGAGGAGGTTCTATACTGTTTCCTCTCCTCTTCAATGTGTACATAAATTTGCTGAAATGATTAATGAGGAAACGTGGCTATGATGTATTTTGTATGCTGATAACCTCAAGCTCTACATTTCCACCACAGCTGCTCTGACTGGAGTAGTGGAATGAGAAACCCACCCCCTGCAGGAATTTGAAGCTTGCATGAGGACTAGCTGGCACAAATTAATCCGGACAAGACTGACATAGTGATGTGATGGGAGAAGTAGATGGGACAGATATCAGCACCCTTACTGAGGATGTTTGACCAACAATTAGGTGTGTTTTTAAATTCCAATCTTCTTCTTAATCTACCAGTTGTGGCCAAAAGTACTGTTTTAATCTGCTGTTGTTAAGCAGAATGGAAATCATTTCTGTATGTGAGGCTGCACCTGCAACCACACAGAAACTGAAGCTAGTGGAGAATGTATCATCTGCATGCTGAGTGGTATTCCACACCAGATGTACATTGCATCAGTGTTTCTGGATTCTGCAGTGGCTGCCAAAATTTCTCCAGTTTTAGTGCTAATCTATAAAAACATAAATTCTGTATCATACTCCACTGCAGAAAAGGAGACTGGCCTTGTCATTAAGGAGAGGAGAGCTGGGTTCAGTTCCTGGCTCTTATATAAATCTTCTGGGTGACTTTGAACAAGTCACTGCTTGCCTTATCCAAAGCCCACTGAAGTCATTGGAAGGACTCGTTGATTTAAATGGTCTTTGGATCAGAGTCTTAATTCGTACCTCAGCTCCCACTTCACTGGGTGTTGTGAGGACAATCTTGTTAATGCTGGAGAAACTATAGTGATGGAAACTTTTTTTATGATTTGGATTTTTATGCACCAAGATTTGATATTTATATGGGGCTCCAGACTGTAACTGCTGAGTAAATATCACATGGTAATACAGTAATACAATACAACTGTTATTGCATAAAGTGCAGTTTTCAGTTCTCATGTTGCCAGTGCAGAAGAAAAGGGTGAATTGAATTAAGAATTTCCAGTAGGCCCTATGTTATCATCGCTGATATTGACTTTTAAATAAACCTCTGTCAGAGAACAGCCTCATGCATTTACATTGGCTATTGCTACACTGTAATTAGAATGCAATTACATAGTAGCTTGTAATCTGTGCAATAAAGCAATGCCCAAGGAGAGCTGAAGGCCTTATATTTGAAGGTTTCTTTTATCAGTAAGCAAGTGGTAGTTGTCTTGATTTTAGCTGCCTTGGGTTTCTTAATATATTTTATTTCTAATGTTCAGAAGTCTGTGGAATTTCTCTCTTCTGTTTTTAGTTGTTAGGGGAATGCTAATTGGCTTAGTAAAGGAGAATTTACCAATACAGGGTTAAATTCTACTTTCATTTACAGCAGTCTAAACCAGGGGTGGGCAAACTATGGCCTGGGGGCTGCATCAAGCCCTTCAGATGTTTTAAACTGGCCTTGAGCTCCCATTGGGGAGCGGGATCCAGCTTGCCCTGTGCCAGATCTCCAGCTGGGGAGTGGGGTAGGGGGCTTGCCCCACTCCACATATGCCATGGCTCCACATGGCTCCCAGAAGCAGTGGCACGTCGCCCCTCCAGCTCCTACATGTAGGGGCAGCCAGAGGTTTTTGCATGCTGGCCTTGTCCCCAGTGCCACCCCCGCAGTTCCCAGTGGCCAGGAACCACAGCCAATTGGAGCTGCAGGGGCAGCGCCTGTGAACTGGGCAGTGCTCAGAAGCACTTGGCCACACCTACACATAGGGGCTGGAAGGGGAACATGCCGCTCCCTCCAGGAGCTGCTTGAGGTAAGCACTAACTGGAGCCTGCACTCCTGACCCCCTCCTGCCCTCCAAACCCCTCCATCCCAGGCTGGAGCACCCTCCTGCACACCCAACCCCTCATCCCCAGCCCCACCCCAGAGTTTGCACCCCCAACTTTAGTGTCCCCCCTCCCCTGCATCTCAACCCTCTGCGCCAGCCCACAGCTCCCTCCTGTACCCTGAATTCCACATTTCTGGCCCCACCCCAGAGCCCACACCCGTAGCTGCAGCCCTCACCCCCTCCCAACTCCCAATTTCATGAGCATTCATGGTCCGCCATACAATTTCCATACCCAGATGTGACTCTTGGGACAAAAATTTGCCCACCACTGCTTCTAAACCCATGGTATTGTAATGACATGGACTTCAGAGGAGTTACTCTGACTCCATACTGGAGTAGCAGAGATCAGAATTTGGTCCCTTGAATTTTGAGCAGTGTTAGAAGAAAGGCTGAATAAATGCCTGTATGCATGTTGACAAGTTTCAGAGGGGTAACGGTGTTAGTCTGTTTCAGCAAAAACAATGAGGAGTCTTGTGGCACCTTAAAGACTAACATATTTTATATGGAAAGATTTTAGAATAAAGTTCCACATGACAAGCTCCTGTTTGCTTATGTCCTATGGCAGTGTTTCCCAAACTTGGGACACCGCTTGTGTAGGGAAAGCCCCTGGCGGGCCGGGCCGGTTTGTTTACCTCCCGCATCTGCAGGTTCGGCTGACCGTGGCTCCCACTGGCACAAGCTGAGGGACATGCCCATCCCCATATACACTTTGGTCAGAACTAGGGTGACCAGCTGTCCTGATTTTATAGGGGCAGTCCCGATTTTTGGGGCTTTTTCTTATATAGGCTCCTATTACCCCCACCCCCGTCCTGATTTTTCACACTTGCAATCTGGTCATCCTAGTCAGAACCCTATTGATTTTGGTGAAAATTGGTAAACTGGAAAAGCCTCATTTTACCAAAAATTAAGTGTTTCATCCAAATCAATAGGGTTCTGACCAGAAAAGGGGTGGCAAGTGATCCAGCTGGGAGTACAGCTTGACCTATTATTAACTATTATTATTATAATTAATTGTATTTGTATTGCCATAGTGCCTAGGAGCACCAGTCATGGCGCAGGACCCTGTTGTTCTAGGTGCTATATAAACACAGTACAGAAAGCTGCAGAGAGCTCACATAAGTAACAAAATGTGCGATCCACTAGTACAATATCTAATGCTTAACATTATCCTCTGGCTACTACAACGTCTATGGCTGTTCCACCACCCTAGGCGTTAGCTATTCTACTCCCTGTTCCTCCCTTCTCTGTGTCTAATTTTACCCATCTTTAAACTAAGGATAATGATACTTACACATATTTGTGGGCTCTGTAGATGAAAAGTGCAAAATCAGGGCTAAGTAGTGCTATGGAAAATGTTAAAATTCCTCTGGTGGATCTAGGATTCTTTTCCCATGATAAATGAGTTTATTTTTTAGTCTATCACTTTCTTTTCCCATCGAGTAGCAAAGCTGTAAAATAAATCCCAATTCTCCTTTCTCTCCCTTTAAGCAAATGTGTTTTATCATAAGCATTGTGTACTCTGCTGGGGCTTTGGACTCAAGAGATATGTCTGTTTAAATTACTCTCGTAATTTTAATAGTGTCATCTGTCTTCTAGTCAGTATTATATTTATCTCTTTTTAAAATTACATCATGTTACTTAATAACTGTAACTTTTAGTATCTGAAGTTGTAAGAACTTTTTTTAAACATCAAAGTAAGACTATCAACCACTTGAGATCAGAATACTGCTCTGGTGGTATTGTTGCCTCCAGCAAGCAGGCATCTGGCATCTACAAGACAAACAGAAACATGCAGTCCTTCCACAGAGGTTTCAAACCACAAGTCCTGTGACTATAGGGGCTAAAATAACACCTCACAGCAATCAACATGATGTTAATAAAACACTGGGCAGTCAGCTCACATTGCACTGAGTTTTGCTGTCATTTTAAATAAAAGATAGTGATCTGCATAAATTACATTTGGTATGTTTCATGATCTTGTGAAGAGCTTAGGTCTCCATGCTTTACACATTGGTTAATATTGGTATTACAAGCATGCAAAATTCTAGTCTGTCATTGTCAGGTTTATCCTGGGGTGCTGCAGATCTGCCCAGAATGTAGTTCAAAAATGTGCGTGTAAAGGTGGTTTAAAATTCACCTTTGTACTCACCCAGGTCTGGTGCAGCCTCTACATGTGGCTTAGTCTACTCTGCCAGGTTAGAGCAGCATAAAGGACCAAAAGGCTGAAACCACAGCAGAAGATTTGAACAAAATGCCTGGACTTTCTGTCTACACCCGTCTTTCCTTGCTGTGCCATCAGCAACAAGAAGAAAGGGCTTAAGAATCTCTATTTGGGATGATCCTTCCTGCACCAGTTACACTAGCTTTAAGGACACATTCTGCTGGCAGTGTAATTTAAACTGGAAAATCTGGCCCTGAGTATGTAGCTTTGTATTAGAATTACTTTTGCCTAGTCATTTGACCTGTGTTCATTTATTTATTAGATTCCGCTATTAAATTATGATTATTTTTGTATAAGACCCTTGCATGCATAAGACCCTGTCGAGACATGAAAATCATCCACTGGGTCACTGTCATATCATTTATCCTTCTTTTTGCCAGTGCTTGAAGTGAATGAGAATGACAGAGAGTGAGAGACCCTGATGAGATGAATGGAAACACATTAAATTTATGAATTAAAATTTAGAGTGTCATTCTACTCTTAAAAGTGACCATGTACAAGCAGCATCTTCCTGCCCAGCAACCTGTTCCTTATCTAGTCTATCTAATTTATCTAGCCTTTACTATGGTATGCTTTATTGTAGTATCTGAACACATGGTAATCTAAAGAGATTATTTTCAGAACATCCCTGGGAGATATGGGTTAACCCTGTTTTACAGATGGGGAAACTGAACCTCAGAGAATTAAAGGGACTTGCCCAAGCGTAACTCTCCCCGTTAGTTTATTTTTCTTGAGGATGATGAATTTGTAATAACAATAATAAAAAAACAGATTCTAAATTTTCATGGCTGTGTTCCTCTCACTGGAGTAAGCACCACCTCACTGAACACTGCAACAAAACAGGGAGTGTGCATGTCCGAAATGTCTTGTTACTATTTAACTTTTGGAATGCATTGAAAGTGAATTTTATTCTGCAGTGGAATTCCGGTGAACATTGAGCTCAGAAGGACAGTACTAAACCATACTTTGCACACAATAAACCGAACACCTTTGCTCAGCCACATGGTGCCATTACCACTAGCTATATAATTAAAATTGGCTGCAATATAAAAGTCCTTTTTGTTTATCCCACCATTAGAGGTGTTTGGAAAACGGTATTTTCTGTGAAAAAAAGTCCCAAACTGTCTGCTTAATGTTCAGAGCTTTGTCCTTATTTAGCAAAACACTACTCAGTAAAGGAAAGCACATTTAAGGATTGTGATGTGTACAGAGTATGGTGCCCTATTTTACCTAATAGATGATTCTTTCATTCGAAACACTTAAATACCTGTCTCCCACATGAATGGAAGTTGAATGGACACAATGCCCAGGTGTATTTTACTGATGAAGAACATTTTTTCAAAAGAATTTAAGCAATAATAAAACATTCCTGTTATGTTGATATAATTCTTATTAATGTCTCATGAAATTATTACTATTAGTATACTACAAATGATCATTTTTAATCTCAGATAAGCAAATAAACTGATATAACCTTCCCTGTATGTCACAGTCATGTCTAGATTGAGACAAGGCACCAGAATCATCTAACTCCATTTGACTAAAGGAACCTTGGTCCTATTAACTGGCTATAAGTAAGACACAGGCTTCTGACAGGGGTTGGGTCACCACCCAAGCTATAAACCTTAGAGGACCCTTGTTAACTGTAAGCCATGCTTCTGCTCAACTGCTAGCAGCAGCAGCATATCTCTTTGAAACTGACTGCATTCCATGTGGGAACCACCCCATTTGTTTGTTCCTAGATGCCAGCTTGGTCAATGTATGATCTGGAGTCCCACCAGGGCAGCACAGCAAGACTTGGGCACTTAGGCCTGGGCTATACTAGCGGGGCGGGGGGAGGGTTTAAACTAAGATATGCAACTTTGAAGTCAAAGTATCTTAGTTCGACTTACCTGGCCGTCCTCACGGCGGCGAGTCGACTGCCATGGCTCCCCCATCCACTCTGCTTACTCCTCCTGCCGAGGTGGAATATGGGCGTTGATTAGCGGATCGATTTATTGCATCCAGACGAGATGCGATAAATCGATCCCCGATACATTGAACACTACCTGCCAATGCGGTAGGTAGTATAGATGTACCCTTAGTCGCTACCTTGAGGTTGGAGTGTGTGTGTGGTGGGGGGGATGGGGCGCAAGTGTTATGCAGAAGCCTGAGTAAATACCTCCCACTGAAATTTTCAAACTCTTGTGCAATACAGCGGGTGCTCTGGGCTGCATGGAAACATCCATGAGGAAACTGTTAACATATGCTGATCTATGTAAATTCACAGGCATATGATTCCACAGAGTGAGATGCTCTGAAAGATTTGAAAGTGTCTGTACATAGCCAGATCCTGTCATACTAGCCTTGCTGAAAATGTCACAAGACCAATGTGTTAAGAACAGCCCAAGGGGAGAGGGCAAGGGACACCTTGATATTTAGCATGGAGTTCCAGCTGACCTGCCCAGCCCAGCGCACCCACCTCATTCTTGGTTACAATCTGTATGTGAAAGGTGTTATGTAATATGTCCTTGGAATGCTCATGACTCACTGGTTATTAATATCACTGTGTAATGTGGGAGCAAACAACTGATGCAAAGGTATGAACATGAACTAAAATATAATTCTTAAAATGTGTTTGCCAGGCAAACAGAAGTTACCCCAGCCTAAACAAAGGAAAGTGGTTTCTCCATCTGGCAGTAATTTCCCAAGTACTTTGAAATACAATAAGAATGCATTGGCTACACCTAGGAGATAAGAAATATTTTACCTGAGCTATAGAGACAGAGCAGGCTAAACCTCAAATAATAAGCAATTGAATCTACGGATTGAATACAAAGTTAGCGTATCATATAAAGTCTTTTATGAATGCCTGTAACATGCTGATGATTAATTGCATTGTAATTAATATTATTAGTACTATAGGAAGAATTATGAATACTCATTGATATTATGTTTTTAAGTGCCTAGCCAAACAAAGGAAGGAACAATCCCCACCCAGACAGGAGGGGGCAGCTATTTACCTGCTGTCTCCTGTGTAAATTAACCATGGTAGAATCAAAACAACAGAAGCCCAATTTATGTACAGGGGGATGAGGAAGGGAAGGGAAGGAACAGCAGGAGGTCATCTTCCTGGTGGACTCAGCAAGCTGAGCACCCAGGAGGGCTTCCTGAAGCAGTCATTGAACTTTGGGAGATAAGAGCAAGGACAGAAAGCCATTATTATGTTTTGAGCTAAGCAGAAAAAGGGGCAAGTAGCTCAGTGGTTTGAGCACTGACCTGCTAAACCTAGGGTTGTGAGTTCAATTCTTGAGTTGGGGATTGGTCCTGCTGTGAGCAGGGGTTGGACTAGATGATCTCCTGAGGTCCCTTCCAACCTTAATATTCTACAGACACTTAAGGGCACAGAGTTTGGGGCTGGGAGTGCATTGGGGTAATCTTGCTGCCTTGTAACCAAGGCTGGTAAAAGCCAGAGTGGGGCTCTAGACAGGCTTCTCAGGATCAGAGCTGTCTAAGCACACAGACACTCACAGTGTGACCTGCATGCTTCTTGCTGACTGTGAGCACCCCAGGCTGAGGTAAGGCATCATGGGGCAAGCGGTGAAACAATCCCTCACTGGTCCAGATTGCACCCCCCCTGCAATTAGTCCTGGGTAAAGCCAATACATGTTCAATGTCTGCAAATGCCAGTTTCCCACACCATAGCAGACAACACAAACTACCAGTTCTTAAGGCTGCTTTGATACCATTGCCCAAAAATCAAATGGTAAAGCATCCAGCCACCTGAACCATCACTCTCAACTGGCACTGTAGACAGGATGATTGGTCTTTTTTATTTGCACTCCTCTTCCACCCCTCTCTCACAATATAGATAGAAATACCTGTTTGCAATATAAACCTGTCACTCCCATCCCCAACCTTGGGCAAGTTTCAATCTAGCTTCAGAGTAAACTGACCTAATTCCTTCTGGGATTACAGCTACGGGTCTGTGTGTGTGCCTGTATGGTGTATTGCAGCAGTTCTCAACCGGGGGTCCGCAGTCCCCTTTCAGGGGGGCTGCAGAGCCCCACAGCTGAAACCTGGTGCCCCAAGTCCCAGCGCTGAAGCTGGTGGCCTCACTGCCCCAGCCGGGAGCGGCGTGGGGCTGAAGCCGGCGGGCCACCTCCCAAGCCCCCGAAGCCAGGAGCAACATGGGACTGAATCTGGCAAACTTCCTCCCCAAGCCAGGGGCAGCAAAGTACTGAAGCCGGGAGCCGCAGTACCCCCTCCTGAAGCTTGGAGCCGCACTGGGAGGCCCCTGCCCATATACAGCTTCTAGCTACCCCTTCGTGGCACCCTAAGTGGTTTTCAAACTTTTTGAACTTAGTCCCCGCTTTGAGTTATATTTTTTGGTTGCACCCCGCCCCCCCGCCACACACAGCACAAACAGGCTGGGTAGCCTCCTAAATAAGTCAGGGGATAGGTGCTCCATCCCTGGACCCTGCTGCGTGGAGCTGGCTTAAGTCCCACCAGCCCTTGCCCCCCCAAAATTGAAGTTAAACTATGCCTATGCCCAAGGGTTCCCCATTTTGGTCCGGAGCCCTGTGCTCCCCTAGCCCATGTGTGTTTTCATAGCATGTAGAGGGTGGCCCTCAGCAAGAAAAAGGTTGAGAACCCCTGGTGTATTGTATAGGAGTACATAGGCCACAAGAAACTCAAAGTGTTCCCTTCACACCTTTGCTTGCATTTTTGGCTTAGCTGTACCACTAAGCTAACTAAGTTCTGAGCAGCCCCTATGCACCTCTTAGCATTTAGAAAGTTACCACTTCAGTGCCATGCCAGGCCCCAAACCTGCTCCTTTGGAATACACAGTTCTTAGGGGGTTCAGCTGACTGGGGCACAGCCAAACACAGCTTCAAAAGCCCCCTACGTGCCCAACTACCACTTACACCTCTTTCTGGACACTCAAGTGACTATTTACACGTAAGCAGACATTTGAAAAATTCAGCCCTAGTTAATGCAGATGGCTCTTCCTTTGTCCACTGACTTATCTGAAAGGATGGATGTATACAGGGCCAACTCCAGGAACCAGTGGAGGAAGCATGTGCTTGGGGTAGCATTCTATCCATTCTAGAGGTGGGGTTTGTTTGTTTTTTTGGCTTCAGTGTGGCAGTCCGAGCAGCTTTTTTTTCCCTGCTTGGGGTGGCAAAAATGGTAGAGCCGGTCCTGGACATATAAAGTCATTTCAGATGAAAGGCAGAACTGAGCTAGTCCTACAGTTGCATATGAAGACCATAAATTTTCCAGAAAAATGGTGAAGAACCAAAATGAACATGTGACACAACCTAGGATTGTAAATCTATGTTTCTCAGAGCCTGCTTTTCATTAACTCATGAAAAAAATTGAAATAATGTTTACAGGTTTATCTAAAATATGCATTTAATTAAGAGTCAAAGAATAAAAAGGCCTTAGCAGATTTAGAGCAAACATCTCTCAAATTGATTTACAGATCCTACCCTGCAACAGATTTAAAAGTCCTACAACAGATATACAAAACTTGCCAATAAATTTGAATTGATTTACAAAACTCTGACTATGCATTGCAAGGATACAAGGATTTTGGAACTGTGCCATTAGGATCAGATTACAAACCCAGCTTTAACACACAAGCTCTAAGGTTGGCTTTATAAATTCTGATCAGGTTTTCTGCCTCTATTTCCTTAAAGTTCAGAGTTAGTAATGAGCTCCATAAAAGTTTATGCAATTTGTTTCCTGTCTTCCTCCAAAGCTCAACATGACGCACACTTCACCCACTAGGCATCCTGGCTATGTTGCAATGTGACAGTATGTTACATTTTGTCACTTTTAGCCATGAGGTTTTGCATAATTTTATAGCAATAACAATATGTATTTTTAAAAGTGACAATAGATAAGTTTTTTTTAATTAAAGAGGGGTGTTTGGGTAGCTGTAGATTACATGGTCAGCTTTTTGCACTGTGCACAGGAAATTAAGCTTTCTAAGGACTAGATTTTGACATGCTAACTCACACTGTGTTGTATCTGACTTAAGGGTGACAATGGGAGGTGCTGAGTTCTTCTGAAAATCTACCCCTTATTTAGGTGCCTGAATGGAATATGAAATCTTTTGAAAATCTAGTCTCAACTGAGGGTGCTGAGCATTTGAAAATTTGATTCTACTTGTGAGGGGCTCTGTTTGTGGCAGAGATGGACAGAGTGGTGAGATAGAGGAGAGAAGAATGGTGGAATTAAAGTGATTGGGGGTGGGGGGATAAATACAGAAGTGGAACCAGAATGTACACAAGGTAGGGAAAGAGAAAGAAATAAACGGGTAGAGGAAGACAGAAAGGAGTCACTGAAGACAAAAGAGAAAAAAGATCCATGATTTGTGATAGGAAAAATAAGAGAAAATTGAGTGAAGCCAGGAAGGAAAACAGATAACAGCAGCAAGAGAAATTTAGAATGTTGCATTTGAAAAAAAAATGTATTCAAACAGAATATTGATAGACATATTGTAGTTAAATGCAGTAACTTGTACAAGGCTGCAGGAGGAATGTCTTTACAGGACTTGGCATCACAGGTGTTTTTAGGGTGACCAGATGAAATGAAGAAAATATTGGGACACATGGTGGGGGGGGGGGTGCCGGTTGCGGGACAACCACTCAAATATTGGGACGGTCCTGATTTTATTGGGACATCTGGTCACCTTAGGAGTTTTTCACCCTGGCTAGTAGGCATAGTCCTCCAGCTAATAAGTGCCAGGGAAATTTCTCAAGAGCAGATCATGGCAATCCTCACTGCAGCAGCACATATCTAATGCGACATACTGTTCTGAAACCTGTTCAGCACTCACAGTATTTAAACTCAGAAACCTGATCACAATGACAGGGCTTTACATTCCTGATGAATCTGTGAACAGTGCCCCAGGTAGAAGAAGCATTGAGGCCTGCTATCAGTTATTAGCATTAGCTCTGTGTTTGTGGCAAGATGTGAATATCCTCTTGTTGATTTATAGGTGAAGTTGTTAAAATCTCCATACTGTGCTGTGGAACAAGCACATTCCATATAAACTTCCCCGCAGTTGTTAGACATTAGCAGGGCCTTGATCAGGATTTTTGCTGTATGAGAATTAGACAGGTTTTACTGACTCTGAGCCAAAGAAATTAAGCAAATGCTTTAATTAAAACAGAAAAATTCACTATGAAAAGGGTTGATTTCGCTTCATAAAGTAAAATGAGGTTTTAAAGAGATTTTAAATCATCTATATTGCTGAATTAGTGATTAATCTGTTTTAGATATTTCTAGGGTGCCAGTCGTTGTAGCATGTAAGAGCACTATAGAATTTTAAGGGAAGCATTAAAGCCAACAAAAGGACTTTGCACTCTTGCCAGTCTATGGTTTGACCGCTTACACTTGATTTTCTCCCTCACTAGTGCAGAGAGACTTGTGCAAGGAGTCCTGGATGTGGTCAGAATGTGTCTTTTTCTGATCTCTTCCAGTAGGTTGTTCCACGCTCTGAACCCAGTTATACGAATGGCTTGCCTTTTGCTCCCAAGAGATTCACTCTAGGCCCATCTAGTTTCCATGTCTGCAGTGAATACAGTTATCTTGGTGGGTCATAGATGGAGAACCAGTCATTAAGGTTGCCTTTTCCAATTCAACATATGCAGAGCCAAGATGCTGACTTGGATCTGAGAACAAATAGGGAGCCGGTGATGATACAGAGAACTGGTGTGGTGGCTAGTCCTTCTCAGGAAATGGGCTGCTATGTGTCCCACTAGTAGTTTTGACGAACCTTGACCTACAGCCCTAGATGGAGTGAAGCAGAGTAACCCGCCTTGCGGTGATGAACGTATAGACTGTGGTTGCCTGATCCTTCTACAAGAGGAATGAGTGTAACTACCTGGCTAGCAGGAGGTAGAGAACATGTCTAATTTCTGTCATTATTATTATTAAAATGTCAATATGCTCAGTCCTGTACATAAAGACACAAACTAAGATATACAGTTCCTGCCTTGAGGAGATTACAATCCAAGACCCCAGGCCTACAATCAGCTCCACATGGAGCCCTGCTAAAGGCCATGGGGCTCTGTATGGGCTCAGCGGTTTGCCTACATACAGCAGCTTGGTGGATTGGGACTAAATAGGCATAAATTTGAGATAAAAGAAATTATTTTATTCTAGTTTAAATACTGTGGAGGAAAATCTACAATGACCCTCCACAAGGTAACTGTGGTGAATTGACAGTAAGATGGTGCCTAGAAAGACCACTCATTAATTGTGTCACCCAACCTCCCTAATATAGCCTTGCAACAAGGTTAATAAATTCCAAGGCCAGAAGGGACTATTATGATAATTTAATCTGACTTCCTATATAACACAGGCCATAGAATTTCCCACAAATAATTCCCTGAATGTATGTTTTAGAAAAACATCCCATCTTGATTTTAAAATGGTCAGTGATGGAGAATCCACCACAGTGTTTGTTAAATTGTTCCAACAGTTCATTAAATTCACCATTAAAAACGTATGCCTTATTTCCAGTTGGAATTTGTCTAGCTTCAACTTCCAGCCAATGGATCATGTTATGCTTTTCTCTGTTAGATTGAAGAGCCTATTATCAAATATTTGTTCTCCATGTAGGTATTTACAGACTAATCAAATCACCCCCTAACCTTCTCTTTGTTAAGATAAATACTTTAAGCTCCTTGAGTCTATCACTTTAAAGCAGGTTTTCTAATCCTTTAATCATTCTCATGGCTCTTCTCTGAACCTCCACTAATTTATAAATGTCCTTCTTCAATTGTGGACATCTACATCCTGCTCTTACATCACAAATCCACTACCACAAATATTACTAACTGACAGCATTGTTGGTAAGCTTAGTCGAGAGACCATAGACCAAAGCCCTGACTCAGCAAAGCACATGTTTAACTGTAAGTGTTTAGGGATCGACTTAAATAGGTGCTAAAGAGCTTTGCTCAGTTGGTGCCTGTCTGAGCATGAAAAGTGGATTACCCTTTAACTCTGGGAAATCTTCCCTTCAAGTTAGGGTTGAAGCATGTTTGCTGGGTAATGTGTGTAAGTGTATATTGCTAATGTTTGTTAATCTCTGTATAAATACAGAGCTTCAACCACTATGGCTCTCAACCTGGTACCTTCCACAAAGTGATTTTCTTGTTGTAGAAAGATTTTGAGAGGTGAAATCATTTTTTGAAAACCCATAATTTTTTACTACATTCATTCAGAAATCCAAATTTGAAGATTTCTGAAAGTTACCCAGCCTTTGTCCAGGAAAAATCAGGCACGTTTTTGAGCACAGGACACTGAAAATGTATCAATCCTCCAGTTAAAGGTGACATTTTTGGTTTATATTATTATTACTATTTAGACTGGAAACGCTTTGGGGCAGGTATGATCTTTTTATCACATATACTTTGCCTAGCAATATGGGGCCCTAATTCCTGAAATTATCAGCATCCTACAAACAATAAAATGTATTCAGAAGATATTTCTATCTAAAAAGGCAAGCAGTTTGAATTGCGCTTTGTAGCTGGTACACTGAATTTTATTGTCTTCATCCATAAAATTTTTGTTTATGAAAAAAGAGTGAAAATGAATGTTTCTTTTTTTTTTTTTTTCAAACTAGGGTCACTCATGGCTCACAACATATTAACAAGCTACATTAAATGATGCAACAACTACACATCAGAGGTGGCCAAAATTGTGCTGCTTTTACAAAATTGTACTGTAATTATACAAGGTATAACTATACAAGGTGACCCGGAAATTACTATTTGACTTACAAAAATATTTCTTTGAATTGTGTAACAAATGCTATTTCTTATTTGTAACATTATTTCAAGTGTGATAATGTTACGAAGCAGCATGTCATACCTAACACACGAGTAAGGAAATATACCTTGCTAGCCTGTTTTCCATAGAAAACAATTACTAACTTAAAATAAGCTGAAAGGTGCAAGAGGCTTTTGGACTATTATGAAATCATAGAATCATAGAATATCATGGTTGAAAGAGACTTCAGGAGGTCATCTAGTCCAACCCCCTGCTCAAAGCAGGGCCAATCCCCAACTAAATCATCCCAGCTAGGGCTTTGTCAAGCCTGACCTTAAAAACCTCTAAGGAAAGAGCTATCACCACCTCCCTAGGTAACCCATTCCAGTGCTTCACCACCCTCCTAGTGAAAAAGTTTTTCCTAATATCCAACTTAAACTTCCCCCACTGCAACTTGAGACCATTACTCCTTGTTCTGTAATCTGATACCACTGAGAACAGTCTAGATCCATCCTCTTTGGAACCCCCTTTCAGGTAGTTGAAAGCAGCTATCAAATCCTCCCCCTCATTCTTCTCTTCTGCAGACTAAACAATCCCAATTCCCTCAACCTCTTCTCATAAGTCATGTGTTCCAGCCCCCTCATCGTTTTTGTTGCCCTCCGCTGGACTCTTTCCAATTTTTCCACATCCTTCTTGTAGTGGGGGGCCCAAAACTGGACACAGTACTCCAGATGAAGCCTCACCAATGTCGAGGGGAATGATCATTTCCCTCGATCTGCTGACAATGCCCCTACTTACACAGCCCAAAATGCCGTTAGCTTTCTTGGCAACAAGGGCACACTGTTGACTCATATCCAGCTTTTCATCCACTGTAACCCCTAGGTCTTTTTCTGCAGAACTGCTGCCTAGCCATTCGGTCCCTAGTCTGTAGCAGTGCATGGGATTCTTCCATCCTAAGTGCAGGACTCTGCACTTGTCCTTGTTGAACCTCATCAAATTTCTTTTGGCCCAATCCTCTAATTTGTCTAGGTCCTTCTGTATCCTATCCCTACCCTCCAGTGTATCTACCACTCCTCCCAGTTTAGTGTCATCTGCAAACTTGCTGAGGGTGCAGTCCACACTATCCTCTAGATCATTAAAGATATTGAACAAAACCAGCCCCAGGACCAACCCTTGGGGAACTCCGCTTGATACCAGGTGCCAACTAGACATGGAGCCATTGATCACTACCCATTGAGCCCGATGATCTAGCCAGCTTTCTATCCACCTTATAGTCCATTTATCTGGCCCATACTTCTTTAACTTGTCGGCGAGAATACTGCAGGAGATCATATCAAAAGCTTTGCTAAAGGGAAGGAATAACACATCCACTGCCTTCCCCTCATCCACAGAGCCAGTTATCTTGTCATAGAAGGCAATTAGGTTAGTCAGGCATGACTTGCCCTTGGTGAATCCATGTTGACTGTTCCTGATCACTTTTCTCTCCTCTAACTGCTTCAGAATTGATTATTTGAGGACCTGCTCCATGATTTTTCCAGGGACTGAGGTAAGACTGACTGGCCTGTAGTTCCCCAGATCCTTCTTCCTTTTTTAAAGATGGGCACTACATTAGCCTTTTTCCAGTCATCTGTGACCTCCCTCGATCGCCATGAGTTTTCAATGATTCTTCTCCTTTCCCGCCTTACACAATATAGCCCGGCACCTGCATATTCCATGGAATTTGCCACATAGTTGTTCTCTGGAACCTACATCTTCATGGTTTTTTTTTTAAATATTTGAAAAATTGTTTCTGGTCCTT
Organism: Gopherus flavomarginatus; assembly: GCF_025201925.1. NCBI lineage: Eukaryota > Metazoa > Chordata > Testudines > Testudinidae > Gopherus > Gopherus flavomarginatus. The sequence goes on along the minus strand of NC_066624.1, from coordinate 101,691,971 downwards.
ATTTTCAAAGAAATAATGCGAGGTGAAATTCTAGCCCCACTGAAGTCAATGACAAAACTTCCACTGACTTCAATAGAGCCAGGATATAGGTTTAGCCACCACTGTTTCATGGTTTCAAGACAGCAGGCTGTGGGGTAGTTGGTTGCTGTTAAGGGTTGTGTGATGGGAAACGAGGAATTTGAATTTGAATTACTAATCTTCACAAACTGGAAGTCTTTCCTGTCCATAACATTTACTTTCCTCACCGGTGCCAAAAGTGCAAGAAAAATAATAATGTCCTCAATCTTCCCTACACAGGGATCAAGCTTCTCCAGAAGATGAACACTGGTGGGGTAAAGTCTGTGGAGACAGTCTTGGTGTCTTTCTGTTCACTGAAATATCCCAGAATGCATCATTGTTCGATATCACAAATCCAACAATGGCAATGAGACTTCTGGTACAAAATTTGTCACATTGTGTGATACTGTCAGCAAACTAGGAAGTATTGAGAGAAGTTAAAATATATTTTTATGCTGAGTGTGCCCCACAGCCATTTTAGCAGAGAAGTTCAAGAAGCAAGTTTGAGCTTAACTCAGTTTTTCACTTTTGCTCTGTACTTCACCTTTAACATTTAAAAATAGCACAGCTGTTACCAGACACCATAAGGCACAGAATCTGCTGGAGTTTCCATAGTAAGATACATCAGTCTGACCATCCCTCATTACCATCAGTCAATCCTCTTGGCCTCTAGCTGTAAGCAATCTCAGTCAGGGAACTTTGCCAATACTACAGTGGTTGTGTGTCAAAGGGGAAGGTGATGACTGCAGCATGTGGACAAATCTTCCTGACATTACTGTCAGTGGTACTTCTGAAAGATCTGTTCCAGAGCAATCTACTATTCCTATAGTAGACAGTAATCCAACGGCACCAACAGAAAACTCATTAAAATATTGGTGTGAAAAGAAACATAGTCAAGACTAGCACAAATCACTTGCAAATATACTTTTTTCTGCGCACCCGTGGGTGTTTGTTCTGAATGAATTTTAAGAGCTGCTGGTCTTGTGGTCATTGAAGAAGAAACAAATGTCACACCTGAAACCACAGAAATTCTGAGAATTTATATCTCAATGCATTTTCGTCTTGATCCTGGACACCTAGTTCTTTTACACTGCTCTAGGCATGTGAAGTATTTAAATTGCTAAAGGAACGACTAAAGTAGAACTGGAAACATAAAGACAAGTTATAATAGTATTCTTCAGGCTATCACACAAATAACACTGCAAATGAATTCACATAATAACCCCCCAAGATTTATAGCTGAGTACAATACTTACTAAAATAAATACAGGTCTCTCTCAAATAGCTACAGAAAATATGCTTTAAAGATGTTTTGCAATTTAAAGACTCTGCTCAAAAACCAGGCTGTCAATTCCTCTCCTTGTCATAGTACATAATCTAAAAATCAGAGGTCACGCAATGTTCTGCAAAATAGTACTGCAGAGACAAAAGAGTGGTAGTCATTATTTAACTGAAAATAAAGAAGTCAAGAAAGGATGTGGTCTCCTATTATGCTGATGCAGCTGATTTACCTTTTCATAATAATACTTAGCACTTGCATTGGAGAGCACTTATTCAACCGAGCTACATCGATTTACAGTAGTGAAACTGAAAGAAGTATTTGGTTCTTAGTCTTCAAAATCTTTTTCAGTTTTTGAGCTACACTTATCTCAGCTACGGCAATGTAAATCTGGCATTATACTGGATGCGCGCTGTTTGTAGAGGAGCAGAATATGGCTTATTATTTAATTCCCAAAACGGTGCAGTATTTATAAACCAGGAAAAAAAGCAGTTTTTATTCTGAGTCACAATGAATCACATTTGCAGCAGCTGCTGCCTCTGATTTTGCACCTGCAAATAAGAGTGCGCATCTGTGCTTATGGGCCCAGAGTCAAAGTCTGGCTTGTGAGCTGCTTAAATCTGTCCAATTTTTTCTTTATATGCACACTATGAAAACATGTATGGCTTGATTCTGAACACACTTACACGAGTGTAAACAGTGAGCAACTCCACTGAAGTGAGTAGAGTCAGACCGGTGCACGTGAAATCAGGATTGCCCGGAGGGGGAGGGGGCAAGTGGGGCAATTTGCCCCAGGGCCCACTGGGGCCCCGTGAGCCCTGGCCCGGCAGCGGTCTGGGTCTTCGGCGGCGGGGGGCCCTTCAGTGCTGCCAAAGACACAGAGCGACTGAAGGGCCCCCTGCTGCCGAAATGACCCGGACCGCCGCCGGGTGAGTACAAGCGCCACAGCTCCCCCTCTTTGCCTCAGACCCCCTGAATCCTCTGGGTGCCCCGCGTGAAATCAGAATCAGGCCTATATGTTCATGCCATATCCATTTGGTATGAAAGGGCTCACTAGCAATACATTTTAACACAGAGGGAAATGTGAGTGATTAATAAAGGTTACACACTTGTACAGATGTGACTAAACAGATGCAATATCAAATCTTATTATTTAAATCAGATTCCCCAGAACCATATATCCATGGTTACAACTTGAAGAGAAAACAATGCTTACAGTATTTTGCCACTTTCTTTTTACTCCTTTTCATTACTTAACATGAATTTTTAAAAAGACTTATTAGAAACTCTACCTCCAGGAACAGTAATGATAATTTCAACATGAGCTGAAATCACTGAAATCTGGTTGCTTTTGTTTCATTGGATGCTTTGAAAAGCTTTACATGTGCCCACAGACTGGCAGTACTTTGTAAGATTCTAAATAGTTTGGAGTAGGAAGTCTCTTCTTTATATCTGGTTGATTTTTTTCATTAATACTTTATTCTTATTATTATAAAAATAACTTTTGTATCAAAACGTTTTCTTGGAAAAATATATGTTGGTAGAAATTTTCCAACTTGATTCCCCTTCCCCCCCCAATGTTCACGATTTAGAAAAAACAAAATTTTCACAGAAAGTTAAAAAATATTGTCCTGAATTTTCCGTGAAAAATAATTGGCAGTTACAACCAGTTTTAGTTTTTCAATATATGTTTGAATGGTACTAAGCACAATGGGGTCTATCCCTGAATGTGACCTCTAGGCACTACTGTAACACAAACAATATATAATAATAATTTGAAAACATTTCCTTGCCTAAAACAGTGGTTCCCACAATACCTTACTTCAAAGACATGAAAGATTATAACCTTTTCTGCAGCTTCTTACTTCTCTGAGACACCACTGGGACTGCAACTGTTTACAGTGGATGCCCCTTTAGCTTAGCCATTAAAGTACAATTTTAACTAATCAAATGCTTTTGATAAATCTATGAAAATCATTTTACTTTTGTCACTGAAATAATGGTATAATTCCGTACCGTTAAGGAGAGTAATAGTATTGATGGTGTAGAGATAATCATGGATGATCACATGGAAGGACAAGGAAATAATTTCAGGTAAAATAAGAATCCTTCTCACCTGTTCCAATACTGTCCTGTATCATAAGTGAACATGAGAAGAATTTTTTGTTTTGAGTTTCTGAAATATTTACATAGGTGATCCTTCATTTCCAGTGTCTCTCAAGTAGCAGGACAGTAAGTGATAAAATACCAATTAAAATGCCTTACTCTGTTCTCTTTTTGAAGCAAAAGGGCTGATAATCAATTAGGAAAGCCTGTTTCCTTGAGATGTTGTAATGGGGTCTACAAACCCCATACTGAGCTTAGGCAGTAGGGGAAGGCAGGGAGGCAAGCAGCTTGACCACACCCACACACAGCTGCCAACCCTAAAGGCAAGTCCTCACAGCTGCGCCCAACAGAGGAAACAAGAACTCTGGTAAAGGAGAGAGTGCAGAGAGGGACGGGGAGGCAGAAAGGCCTGGGACAGCAAAGGGGCAACATCCCTGCTCCAGACTGCCTTTCCGAGCACAGCTAGAAACTGAGGTAGGCTTCAGCCAAAGTTCAGAGTCAAAGAAACACCCTGACCAGGAGCAAACTAAGGGGTTCCTAGCAAGCAGCGACCTTCCAAAGGACCACACCTGGAGTCGGTGACATATGCCCAGTCCAATTTTTTTTCCAGAGTTGCATGGTTTGAGATAAGCATCAACATTTTTGGATGGTTTTCCAAAATGAATTTAAACTTTTGAGGTTGGCCTATTATAAATTCAGAAATGATGGGTAGCTGTAAAAACTTTTCTTTGATTGAAAAAGGGGGCTCTGATGATGGGATAGGGTGTCATCTCCACTACAAAATACACAAAAAATCAACTTAAAATGTGAAACATTTTCTAATCTGTTGGGATATGAGTTTATAAGATTTGCACTATGTTTAATCTAAAGTTAGAGATAAGCATTCAACCTGAGAGGCTGACTTATATCAGCTTTACTGCATGTCACCTTTCATCCTATCTTGATTACACAGCTCTCATTTTCTTACTGCATGTTTCAAAATTTCACTGAGCTTTTATCATGAAATTTTGATGGATAAGCCACGCTGTTGTGTCTGTCCAGGCAGATGTGCGATTAATGTCTGGCCAAGCTATGATCTTTGGGTACATTACTCTCCTAGACTACAATTTATATTGATGAGTTGTGTCAGTTTTCATATACACACTTGTCAGTTGCATTACCCAGGTGATGAAAGCATAAGTTAAGAGTGCCATCAAAGTGAAAGGAGAAAATTTTTCAGTGTCATGAGAAATTAGTGAAGGATAACTCACAAAAATCTTACATTAAATCTGATGAGGCAAAATGTACGGAGACTCACAAACTTTAAAACAGGAGTTTTAAAGCAAGCCACATCTTCAAGATCCAGCAAAATTGTCATTCCTTTGGTGATATTGGAAGTGACTATAATTAAAAACATTTTGGATTTCTAGATTACATGTTCAAGTCAGTGCTTCATTCTTTTTGAGAATAAGCATGTGCACCTTGAGAAGTCACATACCATTACACCCACTGCCAAGAAGAAATTACTGTTGAACTATTTGTAGTCATTTGCTTTTATTTCTGATTCTCACATTGTAAACCAACAAGAATTTGAAGAAGTGTCTATAAACATTTCATAGAAGTACCATAATTTTCAATTAGAGTATATGTTTTTATGACTAAATCTGTGCTAATACTGCTAGAAGTTCACCTGTTCAGATATTTATGATAAGCAGAGAGATAATGGTTTACATTGTCACCTGCTGAGAAGCAATTAAGATCCACAAGAACACTGAAAGACTTGAGAGATCTGATGAAGTAATGGTGAACATTATATTTTCATGAAGGGCACTTTGAGAGAAGTTTAGGTCACATTATATAACAATAGATTTGATTATTGCAACTTCCCTTTATCTTCTGCACAATATAAATTGTGTAGTTACTAGAGGTAGTGAAGCGAAGAGCACATGCTGACGGTACTGGCATGTAACAGAATTTAACTTCACAATTACTAGTACTCTTTCTGTAAGGCAAATTTTATGAATGTCATGGTTCAATGAACCTGGACTTTTTTTCCAAATCTAATAATCAGTGCAAGTTTTTGCCAACAATAATTTCAGTCATTTTTATTAAGAATTTCAACAGACAACAGTGATGGCAATGATTATGACCCCCCCCTCCTCTAGAAGTCTTTGAGAACTTTACACCTTTCATTAAAAGTTTCTTAGGACCAAATTCTGTGCTCTGTTACAAGTCTGGAGTAATTCCATTAATCTCAACATCTGTTTAGTCATAGAATATTAGGGTTGGAAGGGACCTCAGGAGGTCATCTAGTCCAACACCCTGCTCAAAGCAGAACCAAACCCCAGACAGATTTTTACCCCAGTTCCCTAAATGGCCCCCTCAAGAATTGAACTCACAACCCTGGGTTTAGCAGGCCAAGTGCTCAGCTTCTCTGAAAAGCAGTTCACTTATTTAGGTGCTTAATTTTAAGGCACCATTTATGAAAATCTTGGCCATTATCTGTAACATTGTTTTTATGTCTTTGTAATCAGCTATAAAAAAGCATTCTAATACATGACCTCTGATTATGAAATAGCAATGACATTTTATTGTAGGTAAGAATAAAAGAATATGTGCATAAAATAAAGCTGCTTTGACAGTCAGGATATAGAAAATGAATGCTGCTTGCCAATTAGTTGGATTGAGTTTGAACAGCTGTTGTAAAGAAATGTGCTGTCTGGTTATATTTTCAAAAGTGTATTCATTTGTATATTACAAAAACAAATTCACTGTGTCAGAATTCCTGTGTATTTAAAATTCTACCTCTAAGCCAGTTTGTTTTTTGAAAATTAGGGGTAATTCACTGATCACTCTTTTTACCAGCCTGCACTGAATGATGCAATGAATTCCCATCAGAAAAACAAAACAAAAAGCATAAGATTTCACCATGTTGCAAATGCAAATATTAACTCCCTGCATGGCAGAAACCACGTCACAGCACAACAACATTTTGAGCATTGTGTGTTTTAAGCGTAAAACACTAAGCTCAAGTATATGGGAAATATTCTAACAAAGAGGAAAGTGAAAAATAAAACATGAAACATATCCATCTGCTGAATGAGAGACACTTGTGCCCAGCTTCAGCAATAATTAAAATGAGTTTATCAGTCAGGTTTCTATCAACAGATGTCACTGCTGTCTATGAAAATTACCAGCGCAGGTTCCCAAGTAGAACGGATTGAAAACATTCCAAAAACATTAAGCAAATACTGCTTTATAAAATGAGAAAGAGCAGGTAGATGATTGTCTCCTACTATTGCCATTCTCTGAAACAGGGAGAAAAGTTGAGAAAGCAGGAAAAGAGGTAAAAAAAACCTGGTGGGGAGATGTTCCCTCCAGCTCCACTTAGGCCCCAATTCAGCAGAGCCTTAGGGCCACATTTAAAAACAAATGAACAAAAACTCAGGCCCAGGTTTGAAAAAGTATGCTCAGTACTCAATACACATTCACAAATGCAGAGCTCTTTCAAATATCTGTCCATAAGTGTTTTGTGGAATAGGAATTGGCTTAAGCACATGGTTAAGTACTTACGTGAATCACAGCACTTAATAAGAGAGTACTCTCTGGAAATGGAAGTCATCTTTGCTGCCTGGGTTAGAGAGTCAATCCCTTACACAGCGCCATTCCCCCTGACCTGGGCCCCATACAGTAGCCCTCATGGTCCAGGCCTCCATGGAAAGGTGAGTGGGAATAAGGGGAAAATGAACATGCCCCCCCATTCACACCCAAATATTTGTTCAGCGAATTTCTTTTCGTGTCCCCTCTCTGCACAGTGGACTGTTCCTGAAAGCTGCAGACAGTGCAAGATGCCCTAGCAACATGACTCCAATGCAGGAGGATTTTGACAACTGTATATACCCACACCACCCTACAACTGAGGACACAACGGACACCAATTTCAGTTTAAACTGCAGAGACAATCAAGATAGGCAGAATATAGTTACTCACACATTGCCATTTTGTCCTGGACACCAGTATTACTTTGATCTCATACATTTCTGTTTGACATCAGGATGGATGTTACAGGATAGTTACAAGAGGGTCCTTCCCCTGTACTGTATTCTCTCTTTGTTGGGAAAGAATATATAGTGTATTGTAGGAATTATTTTACTCTCTGGGTAATGAAGAAATTTGCATAAAGCAAAAATAATGACTGAACTGAAGCTTAACAGCAAGAGGGGACTGTACTTTTAAAACTGCACCATTTGTTTACTGTGAAGAACCTAAGGTATTGAAATAGAAAACAGAATACCAGAATTTTAATTTGATTCTTCACCTATTTCTTGATGCTGATAAGAAGGTAGTTTTATATATGGCTGCAGTTCATTGTGATCTTTTGAACTACTGCTATGAAAACTAACCGCTCAGCTTAACAGTTTGAATCATTAACTGGGATTATTATTCACGTTGCTTTAGATTGTGACATATTCCAGACATCATAAATGACATTTACACTTACATTCTGTAAAGTATAAAGTGCTCTGAATTGCACAGGTTTCTACAGGTCTGTAACAATGTATTAAATGTAGTCCCTTCTCTGAATTGCAATTCACATACTATTGAGAGAAGGTGCAAGAAGAGACTACAATGGTACTTGAGGATTTCATGATAATTGCTACACTGGTTGGCATTTCAAAATGAATATGATCCTTTCACTGACATCTTTCATCACTTAGGGCCAATACTTTGTCCTTGATCCAGGCATTATATAATTTTTTACATGAATAGAAATTCCATGCTAGAATCGAGGCAAATAATACAGTATTTAACAGGTAAGAGTTGTTAGATCTGGAGTTCATGGTACTCATCTGGGGATGGATCCTGCTCCCATTCAAGTCAATGTAAAAAACGCCACTGAGTTAAATATTGCAGGATCAAGCCCCTGAAACATAAGTGTTTTAACATGTTGCATTAGAAAACTGAAAAACTTTCAGAACAGAGATACCTATGTAATTGCTGTGCCAGTAAAGAGAATGATAACAGTCCATTTGGTCAAATAAAAGATCTTTCAATAAAATCCCATAATGAAGGCACTAGAGTACTGCATCATCTCCACATACTATGTTCTTAAGAGAAACTCAGTTATAAGGAGAGTGTTCTACTAACCACAGGGAGCAGACTAGGAAATGGACTGTCTTTGCTGGAATTGTTTGTATAATGCCTAGGTTGTGCGGGGGGGGGGGGGGAAGCGGGGAGGGCTGATCCCTAATTAGGACTTCAATATGCTACCTCAATATAAAATGAATTAAATATAATACTTCCACAGTGTGAACTGAAAGCATCAGTGATCTCTCTTAGGAAAGAAAGAGAACAGCAAATTAATGCAGTTTTTGAGCAGCCAATGAATTAGGAAAAACACCATTAAAGCAATACAAAAAATTCTGAAATATCTGGGGCTTTTTCTGTTTTTTTCTTTCTTTGTGTAGACACTCATCTTAATAAGCACATGACAACAATGAGGATAGAGCCTTTGGTAACTGAATTACCTTGACAGCCAATAATGTGTGCTCTTAGCAGTGCTGACATCGAAGAACAGGTCATTGCAATGCTACTTTTATGAAGTTTGATTCAGTGTTTGAACATGTACAATTGGTGCAGAATGAGACAACTGGAAATGTGGGAAGGACTTGAATAACTCCAGGCATGTTCTTCAGCCCTTCCAGTTAGGACAGCAAGTGTCAGGTTGGTTCTTTCAATTATTGGATTTCAGGTTAGATGGGCAAGGATTTGGGTTGTAGTGTCTTTTCAAAATGTGTGTAGCAGTCCAACTATACTGCATTTGAAATAACAGCCAGGTGCTCTATGGAAACTAATTTGGAATGGGCTTGGGTGACCAGATAGCAAGTGTGAAAAATCAGGACGAATGTGTGTGAGGGGGAATTGGTGACTATATAAGAAAAAGCCCCCAAAATTGGGACTATCCCTATAAAATATGGACATCTGGTCACCCTAGGATGGGCATCAATGGCACTTACATATTCAAAAGTACAATTAACAGAAACAGTAGATGCAAAATATTTTCATCATTCAGTATGGTAGCATTTTGTGGACAAACAACCCACAACAAACAAAACACACCTTTAGAGTCCATGATAACATGGACTCTTTCAGGAAAATATACTAGTGGCTTCTTTGTATTGCAACAATGAGTAACAACATTCAGCAGAAAGAGACAGCTGTCAGGAGGGACTACCTCCATTATAGCCATTAGTGGCCAGCTAGTGGTGTAGCTGCAGCATTACAATCCCAAACAGACAGGGAAACCCACCATAAACCAGGATATTCCCTGGTCAGTATACCCTCTTTCAAGCGGGAGTAAGCATCACCATTACAAAATAGATAGTTTGCTTATCTATACATTAAGGGTTTGCAATTATACTAGTGGCTGGTGACAGATAGCTGTAATTGGACTAAATCCCTTGTTTGGATGATCCACCAGTCAGGGAGAACTGGGCAGATTAAACTTGAGCAGGCAATGTTTACAGGCTTTTCCAGACCCTTCCCTGAGTAGGGTGAGCAGTGCTGTCCTGCGAAAGGATTGCTCAGTCACCTGGGATGATGTAGAACATCCTTGTTGCCCAGGATTCAAGGCTGATGACTAGAATCCCAGGCCTGCATTCAGGTTTGTAGTTATGGTTCCCAGTGTTCATCTACACATGAGCCTTCAACATTCACCTATTACCAAAGGATTCTTTCTTAATAATGAGTGAATGTCATCACATAAAAAACCTCATGCACGAAGACAAATGCACAGGGGCAATCTCACTCTCTCAGCTGCTGAAGTCAAAGACTTATGGCCTGACAAGTCACAATGACTGGGAACTTCATTAGCTGCAGCGATTGATGTCTTTTGTGCATTGTCAAGCCTTACATATTGGTTTGAGCATTGGCCTGCTAAACCCAGGGTTGTGAGTTCAATCCTTGAGGGGGCCATTTAGGGATCTGGGGCAAAATCAGTACTTGGTCCTGCTAGTGAAGGCAGGGGACCGGACTTGATGACCTTCAAGGTCCCTTCTAGTTCTATGAGATAAGTATATCTCCATATTCCACAATGCATTGTTGCATTGCCTTTCCAGCCATTGGGCCAATATGTCTCCTCTGCATAGTCTGCCAAAGGAGATTTAATATGCTGGGGATAGGAGTTTCCCCTCATGACTACTCTCTACCTGGTTTAACCTGTCAGTCAAAGCAGTGACCTGTGGTGTGGCCACTGCCACCACCACTGTGGCATAGTAGCAGCTATTTGGAACCACAGGTGAGAGCTGGGTTTGAAGTGAGGATCAATGAAAGAACTACTCAAAGAGTGCAGCTCTCCTGTCTTTCAGAGAACTACTCCTTCTATACCCCAGGCACCCATAACTTTTACATAATGATTAGATTGTGCTTAGTACAAATTAGCTAAGTGGCTATATATCCTGATGTTTTTTGCTTAAATTGCAGTTCTACTTTAAAAAGTGACATCAAAAATATATTGCTTGTTGTGTCTTAAAGAGGCCAGATAAATTTTCTTCATTAACAGATGTGCTCCCAGAGAAACACAAGTAGGGTTTGGGCCTCAGAGGAACTGAGGGATTCAGGATCTGTAAGATTCTAGACAAAAAACAATGGCCTGAATTCCTCTGAACCTTAATTGAAAATATCTCTCATTGAAGTAAATGGGACTTTTGTTTTAGAACTGTATTTGCCTGAACACTGTAGAGAGAATGGACATAACTCTTAAAAAGCTGGGACTTGGAACATCATGAGTGTGCTGTGCCTTGATCTGACTTTAGGGAATCAGGATTTAATCCTTTTCTGGAACCCAAAGAATGGAATGGTTGGAAGTGTATATATGTGAACCATGAGCTATGCCCGCATAAAACTGGGTGCAGTCTAGCAATGGCAGAGATACTCTAAAGCAGCCAGCTTCAATGGGGAAATGGCCACCACTCCCTGTTTAGCTGCACAGTTTTATGATGATCACAGCTCTGGCAGACTTGAGCACTCTAAATCCACCAGCTGGTAACAGTGCCCAAGAGACTGCATTGGAGTACAGTGTTTTCTGGCCATTCCAGCTCCAGCCGAGGATGCATGAAAGGGTGGCATAGCAGAGTGGCACCATGTGAGCAATGCAAACGAAATGGAACAGGCCAGAAAATCAGGTCCAAAATAAATATCTTGATCAACAACTCTGCAACTTTAACTGATTTTTATTACCGGTACTTTTATTCCTCCCCACACACCACCCCTCAGCTATTTGAGTTCAAATATAAGGTGCAGAATTCCTTGAAGAAACTGGCTTTTATTAACAAAGAACATGTGGGCTCCCGGAAAATTCTAATCCTAGGAGAAGTTACAGCATACAGTAGTGTAGTATACAGTATCTGACCAAAGGCAGCTTGATTGTGTGTCAGAGCTCTTATTATCTTTACAAGAAAAAGAGGCCTCCTTTTACATGTGGCACTGAAAAAAACCCTAGACTTGATTTTTCCTTTTGAATCCTGTTATTGCCCTGTTCATCACAGTTCAGACAGAATGCCAGATGAGGTGAAGATTCAGTGCTGCTTCATGTTGCCAGGTCTGCCTCTTGGTTTCATTATTCCATAGCGATTGTCAGCAACAAAGTATATATTTCCAGAATGGAGCTTTGTACAGAACATCTTATTTACTCACTGCTTGAACTGCCCTCTTTCATGGAGGAAGGATGGGCTGGAAAATAAACCACCTCACTTGTACACTTGAGAGAATATGTGTTAACTTCAGCCATTCCAATGAAACATGACTACACGTCTTTGCAGAAAAACAAGTTCTGTCTTTGGACCAGCTGATCCAGATTGTCATTGCAGAGCAGAATTCTACAGTGCATATTCTGAGCTTCACTAGACTGAGCTGTAAACTACTAGTGACGGGCAGCATAGACTCAGTGTAAGGAAGGCTCGTAAATCAAGGGAAAGCCTGGTGCCTTAACTAAGGATGAGATTGTCTGGCAAATAGAATAAACATCTTAGGAAAGTGTTTCCACTACTAAAACTGAGATTCAGGCTATGTCTACACTTCCCATAGTTTACACTACAGTGGGATGCACCAAATTGCTGTACTGTAATTCACCCATTTGGACACTGCAGGGGTGACTAAAAGTTTCCTAGTTCACATTAAGGCAATCCTGTTTGACAATGATTACATTAACGCAAACTAGGAACCTTTTAGTTCACACCAGCAGCATGCACTTTGGCACACACTGATATTCACAACCCCATAGTCTGAACAGCAGGGCGGTGTAGATAAGCTCTTAGTGAGAAGTCCAGAATCTGAGGCCAGGTAGTAAGAAGAAACCACCCTGCCAAAGTACAAGAGAGTGCTAGAAAGTCAAGAGGCTTGACTGAAAAGGAGCAGGAGTTTGGACAATGGTGAAGAACTGTCCAGCTGGTTGACTGTAATGAACCATTTGCTTTGTTTTTAAACCAGGACTGTGGCTGGAAACAGTGTTTGAGTTGTACTGTTCTACTCCTACACAATGTTGTTCAACCTTTCAGTTGCTTCTACAGTAATTAAAGAAAATAAATGTGTGTAAGCTAAGGGGCAAAATACTAAAGTTTTTGTTCCCTGATCTTTGTCTCATAGTTTCAACGTCACAACTATCACAGCAGTTCTAAGTTAAAGAAAGCAAGCAGGAGGGGAAATAAAAACCACCCTGGGATAAATTGTGGCAAATGTTTTTGCACATTCTCTCCTCCCTCCCCCCTCCACCAGTTTTCAACCAACTGTAGGATGCAATGAAATGTTTTCAGTTTCAAACTTGATGAAATTTCATATGTAGAAGTTTTAAATTTCTAAATTTCAAAATTTGATTAAACAAATCACATGTGATTTTTTCTCCCGTTTCTTCCAGCTATCTTTAATAACAATATAGTCTCCCATTATTCTTCCTGAATGAACAGTTGCAGAATATGTTGTGCTTTTGAATCTCAGGAATGCAAGTTTTGGCTCTAGTCTGACTGCATTCAGGGAGTTACTATGACAGAATGGAAGAAAATACAGAAGAACAATCAGCAAGGTGAGAATGAAATTATGTGGTATGATTGGGACATAACACTGCATAATCTAATAGCAGTGCTGCAAGACCCAGACTATAAAATGAAGGAACTCCTATAGTGAAATGCCAGTGGGTTTTTTTCAGACTGTAGACAGATATTCATCCAAAGTACACATGAACTTATTATTAAAGCAGTGTTTTTTCTCCTACATATACACAAATGTCATGGGGTTGGTGTTCTTTCAAATACAAGGAGAAAGAATTACCGTAGGCAGCTCTGTTTGTTCAGTTAAATACCATCTCTTAATATTTCTGAGGCTGCACACTCTTGCTCTGTTGAACATGCCTATAATAGCTAAGGGGCTAGCTACACACCCTTCTGGAGTAAGTGTGCTCATCTCAAGTCTGGGCCTCCTGCTCTGACCTGTCTCTGGTTGGCATCTCACAATTCTTCCACCCTTGGACTAATACATATCCTGTGTATACCAATCGCTTATCCCCCTGCAGTACCAGCTGTATGTTAGGCACTTGCATGTCTTCTGTTCTGGAACTTGCAACCAGCAATATTGGCCAACAGGCTTCTTCAAACAAAACATATTTTTATTTAGTAGTTGGAGTAAAACACAACCAGCCTAGAGTCGTACTTGGCCTCCTCTAATCTTAAGCTTCCCTACAATCTAAATACTCAAAAGAGTTGGGAAAAAAGCCATTTCACCTAACCTGAATTTTTTCATTAAAGTATATAAATTCTGAAAAAAATTCCCACAATCTTTTTTCTGAAATGAAAACAATGTAGAAAAAAATTTCAAAAAAATCAAATTGTTTCAGTTTTCAAAAATGTATATTAATGTTTTACAATATTTCATGATGTCAGTAGTTTCAGTATGTACGGTATGTCATCATACAATATCATCACTGAAAAGTCCTATTCTATTCTATTTTTAGATTATTTTATTTAGTGTTTGAGAAAACATTAAAGGCAGCTGCTACTTAGTACAGATTGAAACATCTTATTTTCTAGCTCAATTTATCTTCTGTCTGTGTTGTAACATAACCAGCTAGTGCCTCATTTACATACAAATGCAATGGCACCTGTTACACATTTGTTTCTTTTTCCTACTGGCCCCTCTTCTCTCTCTATTTTAGCAGTGAATGCAAACATTGTTTTAAGACCATTTTAAAAAGCTGTTTAAGAAAAAAACAAAAACAAATAAATATACAGGATGTTGCTGCAGTTGCAGCCAGTGGCAGGCTCCAGGGCTCCTCCTCCCCTCAAGTCCCAGCTCTCAGCAGTACATGGACCATGTCAACACTAATGCTCCTTTCAGTGGTAGCTGTTACTTTTGCTCTGCAGTGACTGTCAGTATTCAAGCTGGAGAAGGGAATATTTCCCTTTTTTTTTACTTCTACATTTCTTGTTTGTGATGTGCTTGCCCTTCCTGCTCTACTTACTTCCAAACAGCATTAGATCTTTAAGTAAGTATAGCCTATTATAATGCACCGGTGGAATAGTTCATATAAAGTACGGCTGTTATGCTGTTTTTCATTATAGCTTTCATGTCCCATCTGGAACAAAAATGTACATACAACTTGTTTGCAAATGCTATAGGGAGCTTATTTTATGTCAATCTATATTATCTCAAGTGTCAAGTATAAAAATGGTCCTTCAAATATTACAGCCCACTCACAAATAGGATCTAACATCTGTAGGTATGGAAGAAAAGAAACATATCTTTCCACACGGGATCACTTGAAAACCATTTACATGAACTAATAGAAGAGGTGCAGCTGGTGTCAGATGGTGAAAGCAGTGATAGGAGGATATTGGAGGGCATCTCTTGAGTGGGGGTAGCAGATGCATACGGAAAAACGTAAGGAAGACCAGTAAACTCCATGTTATGGTTTTCATCATACCCCACAGGATTTGAATGAAGGAGGATGAAATGGTGTGCACCACTCAAAGCAAAATGTACAAACACATGCAGAAGTAGTCAGAAATCATGGTCACTAAGGCTAAACTTGTAAAAGGTATCCTAGGATCCAGAGATTCCATGATTTTCACATTTCAAAACATGCATTCCTGACCTTAGTCATTGTGGAAGGTTTGCCATTTTCATATTAGTTCATACATGCTTTAGTATTTGATCGTGCATCGATTCAATATGTAAAAATATGCTAAGCGGGGGTCGATTTATCGCGTCTAGTCTAGACACAATACATCAGCCCCCAAATGCTCTCCCGTCAACTCTGTACTCCACAGCAGCAAAAGGCGCAGGCAAAGTCGACAGGGGAGCAGCAGTGGTCGTCTCACCACAGTATCTTCACAAAGATCTAGGTAGCTGAAGTTGCATAACTTACATCAATCCCCCCCAAGTGTAGACCAGGCCTTATAAGTTATATATTTTCATATAGTTAGTTATGTTTGTTTTTGTAATATAGAATGAAAAATACAAAGATACCCTAAAGTGTAGAGAAAACAGGAATTGGTACATACACAAACATTTAATATTTATATAGTATGTAATAAATGAGATGTTTGTGATCGAAATGGATTATTTACAAAGGAAATGTCAGAGATAGTGATACTGCTGTATTCCTGGTACAGCTTCCTATAAAGTTTAGCTCCCTTGCTCTCACTCTCAGCAGAGAAGCCAGTGATTCAATAGGCATGGATACTTAAATGCCTCCTTCGGCCTCAAAAGGAAAGAAAAACTGAAATGCATTTGTGGGCACTTTGTGCATTGCCAATTCTTGTGCTACACCTGGTCTCTGGGTCAAGAGTAAACTTCATTTACCCCAAAGTCTTGCAGTCATTCAGTTCAATTTCAAGAAAAGTGTTCATTTGTAGCCTCACCTAAAGAGAAGGAATTGGAGTGTAATATATCTTTTGTATGTCTATAACCTGAATGGGACTGAGATATTTTAACTCAAGAAGAAACAAATGGTACTTCTCCCAGAAACAGAAAGGGGGGGGAATATTTACTAAGGGATATTTGAAACACACCAGTTATTAAGGTATAAAGGCATAAAGATCATAGATTATACAACTCCCTCATCGAAATTTAGTGTAATCAGCATCACTGATAACTTTCTCAAGAGCTAGTGGTCAGAAGCCAGAACTCATCATAGAGCCAATTATGACATTTCTAGCACACCTTTTGTCAGTTTGGTCCCTGCCAAAGTAGAATCAATGCAAAGTTTTCATTGCCGAGAATCCAAGTGCTGGTGAATGGCCCCACTGGCATTCTCTCAAGCACTGCCACTAAAGCTCTCAGCAATGTACAGTTCCCAAACAACGCATGTTGCCTATTAAAAGTTACACAAAAATATTTTAAAGCTAGTATTGTTAACTCACGTAATCTCAACTAGTTGATATGAAACTCTGTGAGACAGCTGCAGAATTGTATCGATGGGTCTTACTGAAACAAGTTAATATACTGTTAATGTTAATGGAATATCGCCAGATTTACCCCAGTGTGCAAAGAGATTCAGGTCCAAGTTGTTTGCACTAATTCACATATTGCCTATTCCTATGGTTAGGTACATTCCATGTCCAGCTGTAACAGTGCCTCGAGGCTCCAGCTGACAGATCACTAACTGTTGTTCGCAACTTGCTCCAATAATGAAGACGGGCCAATGCTTGTTTACACTTTGGTTACTTTGCCATTATAACACCACTTCTTCTACCATCAGGCAGTCCATATATTTCTCCCATTGTACAAAATCTTTTAATCCATCCCAGGCCTTCCAGAAAACAACCCCAAATTTGCCTTCAAATTACTTGGTTTTAACATATGCTGATCTGACAGCTATTCTGAGCCATCTGAGCACCTGCATGCTCTGATTATACACTGTTTGCCTCTTAATTAGACATTCATTCACCATTAATTTCACCTGGTGACTCCAGGAATACCTTTACCTTGAGGGTATTCATTGGGTTAGATTAGTTATGCTAATCAGCCACCATAGGCTGACAATTAACCCTAATTAGCTAATCCTTTACTCTTAAACATAACCCCAGGTATTTATGTTTTAAACTTTTCATAGATTCTAGTACTAGATAATTCACACATTAGATTTCATTAAGGTTCCATGGTACCTCTCTTTGAGAATGCAGCCAATGAGGGCTTTCCCAGCGACTCCACTGGGCACAGGATCAAGCCTTTTATGCACAGAACAAGTGCAACGTAGGCAGTTGCAGTTGAAGTTTCTCCCACACTGATCTTGTCAGTGTGCGTCTGCTGCTATGGGTGAAAGACAGTCTCAGTCTCCGTGATCTGTTTGATCTGTGGCCTCTTTTTTTAGACTGACACTGAAACGCCAGATGTGGTAGTGGTCCTGTGCTGTGAATAGCTAAGAACTAGGCTAAGACCACTGGGTCAGCAGGCTACCTAGAAGCCAGTCGACAAGCCACACTTATTCTAGAAACAGACAGGTTTGGTGACCTAGTTTACCCACAACCATTTTAGCTCTCTGTGTGGACAACAGCCATTATGAGCCAAGTATTTCACAAGCCACCCATATCTAATTTACATGCAGTTTGGCATTTGATAATATTGTTTTAACATTTATTTTGTGCATATCTTTAATTGTACAGCATCTTCACAGTTGGATCAGAATAAATAAATCCTGATTTAATAAAGTAATAATCACTATCCAGCATATGAATTTCTTAATACTGTGATTTTAACATTTTCTCAGCTTCTAAATCTCAATTTGATATGACAAAGCTACTCTGGCTTCAGTGCATATATACTAACTGTGTCCTAAAAAAACAATTATGTGTAGATCTTTCAAGGGACATAGCATCATTCAAATCAAGCCCAAGCTGGTCACTAAAAAAATCATGATTGTAATAAGCAGCTGAGAAAGGGCAATGTTCTAATAGCATGGCACTCAGACTTTGATGCTTTCTAGGGAGATTTTTCTTTGGGCATTACAATTTGCTCAAGGAAAATTGAAGATTATGTATAGAGGCATAGATTACTGTTAAAATATTAATTTGCACTAGCATCTAATGGACACTACTCAAATTAGGAAATGCCAGGATTTGAAGCATTACACCCATGATTACAATATGCTATTGCCTGCTTTTTAGGCCTTAGCATGGACCAAGTGTCACAGATTATCATGTATAAAGTCCTCGGGTAGTCCACAATTCTCTGAGTCTACCTATATTCAGACGTAATCATCATTTTATCACACACATAAAACATTGGGAACAGATCCATGACCTACAGCTCCAAAAATACAAAACAAGCCATCACCACCACAGGTCAGGGCTGGCTTTAGGCCAATTCCACCGATTCCCCTGAATCGGGCCCCGCGCCTAAGAGGGCCCCACGCCTAAGAGGGCCGCCAGGCGGTGGGAGGGCAAGTGATCAAGAATCCCTTCCCTGGTGAGAGGCTCCTTTTTAATTTTTACTCACCCAGCACTGCTCCAGGTCTTTGGCAGCACTTTGGCGGCGGGTCCTTCACTCGCTCCGGGTCTTTGGCAGCACTTCAGCGGCAGGTCCTTCAGTGCTGCTGAAGACCCGGAGCGAGTGAAGGACCCGCCACTGAAAACTAGGAGCGCCGCCTGGTGAGTACAAGCCCCACATGTTTTTTTACGTGGTTTTTTTTTTTTAGTCATCCCTGCTGGGGCCCCATCAGAACTGTTCGAATTGGGCCCCGCACTTGCTAAAGCCGGCCCTGCCACAGCTGCCATCTCTACCTCTTGAGATAAGCAGCATAATTTTGCTAGCTCAGCAAATAATTGAATCAAATACCTGATATTTATTTTTACATCCCCTAGACAGCAGTGGTTCAATGTTCATATATATAGTATTTACAGACTAAATCAGCTGTTTAGAGCACAACTTGTAAAAACTTTGTTTCTTCACTCAGAGATTTGTAGAAAAGAGAGGTTGACTGAAAAGACATGTGGCGGATATGCACATGGCTTATTGCTAATGAGGGCGTCACTTTCACTGTTACATTCATAAGGGCAGTCTATTAATTGGTCGATGCATTTAAAACATACACAATGTAGTATTTTCTGAGTGTAAAGTGCACAGAGTTTAAGAAAAACTCCCATTTGAAGATGGGATGGTACCACAGCTGGAGAAGCTAGAAGAGATGTATCAATTTTTAAGTGATACATGCAATTTTGGCAAGTACACTGATACTGCCTTTTCCATTTGTTTGTTTGATTTCATGTCATAAGTCAGCAGGATTCTGTCCTCTATGTTTAAGTTGGGTACAGAACAGCTTCAAGAATAGAAGTTAGGCTGGTGAGGAGGGAGTCTTTAAAAAAAAGCTTCTATGTCTGAGGTATGTAATTTAGCAGCAAAAATACCCCGAGTGCATGAGATAAGCTTTTCATACAACTGTGGGTGCATCCACGCTGCAACAAAAAAAAAACCTCACAAATCTCAGAGCTCAGGTCAATTGACCCAGGCTCATGGAGCTCAAGCTGCAGAACTAAAAATTGTAGTCTAGACGTTCGGGCTCTGGCAGGAGCCTGGGCTTTGAGACTTTCCCCCATCACAAGTTTCAAAGCCCAGGCTCCAGTGTGAGCCCAAAGATCCACACTGCAATTTTCAGCCATGCAGCCCAAGTCAGCAGACCTAGGTCAGCCATGGCCATGCTGCGAGTGTTTTATTTCAATGTAGACATAACGTACCATAAAACTCACAGAATGCAAAGCACTTTGTAAGTATCTATTCACAGTTACCAAAAGTCAGACACTAGGTGCTATATTCTCAGGTAGGGTAAATCCATTACACCAGCTGAAGAACTGGCCCAGTACTATAATAATTATATTAGTTATACAGGGGTAAGTGGGAGTAGGCCCACCAGCTGGTATTCTCTATGCATTATTCAGGTTCATGCATTTTAGTGTGCAAGACAATTTCTTCTCATCATTTTATGAATATGCAGGAAGCAGAGTCAGATTAAATATGATAACCAACACTATCCATGGACCAAACAGCATGCTGCTTTGAATTCTGACAGCACTGTCAGGGATCTCAATCAAATTTGAATTGCATTGTGCCAGAACTTCTAGGGTCAACTCTAGTCAATACAATTCAAGAAAGCAGGACTCACATGCAGTAGGAATATGCCCATTTTTAAATCATAACTGGTGTGCCTATCAGTACAGTATATTTGGTGAAATGCTAGCCATGTATTCCCTTCATTTTGAAAAGACAAAATTCCTTTAACATGCTACATTATTTGATGAAAGGACAATGCAATGATTAGCTTCAGTTTAAAAAAGGAATCAATTGTTGAAAGCCTCATTTTAAGGAACAATGTGCTTATAAGTAAGAAAAGCAACTAACTGCAGAAGCTATAATATTTCAAGTAATATAATGAAAAACAATAAAATAAAGCTCTCTGTGATGGAAAACGTATCAGTATAAACACCAATTTCAGCAAATGAAACCCTTTGTTTCAATTTAACTATACATTTGTGAATGAAGAAAGGCAAGACATGTCTGATATTTCCCTCGTGGGAAAGAGGGGTGTTGTAAAAACCTAGATCCAGTTTATGGGAGTTTGATTCTTTATTAGAAACAACGCTCACTCTCCACATTTTACAGGTATATGCACTAGCATATTTTTTCCACTTATTTAATATGTCAGAAAACATATAGTGCATCGCTCCATATAGATACTCTGCATGGAATAACAATAATTTGATATAAAAAGAGAGAGCTTGGACTGTTTTTTAATAAGGCATAATTTGAGCACATAGCTTCAGAGTACCACACAGAAAACGTGAAGTATCCTTTCAGATTAAGCAACAGTATTAAAAATCCTTATAAATTTATTTAATTAACTATCTTTCTTTACTTCTTAAATCTAAATGATATTTCCACTTTAGAGACTCTGGGTATGTCTACACTACCTGACGGACCAGCAGGTAGTGATCGGTTTATCAGGGATTGATATATTGCCTCTCATCTAGATGTGATATATCGATCCCCGAACGCACTCCTGTGGACTCCGGAACTCCACCGGAGATAGTGGAGATAGCGGAGTCGACAGGGGGAGCTGTGGCTGTCAATCCCGCGCCGTGAGGACTGGAGGTAAGTCGAAATAAGACACTTTGACGTCAGCTACGCTATTCCCGTAGCTGAAGTTGCGTATCTAACATCGACCCCGCCCCTTAGTGTACACTAGGCCACTGACAAAAGCCTGATCATTCAACCTGCCAAGATACACCAAGATTTCCTAGGTGTCTAGAGAATCGCATCAATAATTCTATTGACATCATTAATGCAACTTGGCTTTAAAAATCAAAAGACCAAATAAAAGAAGGTTATTTTGTCTCTCTGTTTAATTCATAAAAGGCTACAGAACTTTATTTTCAGAGTTACAAGATCTTAAGAGATATGTTTCTGTATTCCTATCCACCATCTCTCTTTTACTTTCACTAGAATAACAATGCAGATCTTTATTTTCAGGCTGCAGTATTCCAAGAAAAACCAGCAGGCATACAATAACTAGTAAACTCAAAAATATTCTAAATGGTTTGCTTTACAATAGGACAAAAAGAAAAAAAAACCAAAACACAAAAGAACCAAGTCTCATTTATCATTCATAAGTGTGAAGTACAATAGGTTGACTTCTACTACTATTCATATAGTGACTGTGGACAAATGATCAAAAATAGAATGGGTAGAACAGGCACAGTTTAAATGATCTATATCACCATGTAACTGAAATTTCCTTTCTTTTACAAGATCAGACATTTCCATTAAGGGTAAACTGAAATGTGTTTTTTTCTTTTTAAAAGAAATAAAACTTTATTGAGCCTTTTCCCCCTTAGGGGGATCACATTGAAAATCAATACGCATACAGAAAATATATTTAGAGTTGGGAACATGCAGATGTATATATACACTGTCAGATTTTGTTCCCTACTAGTAATGTGAAACCCATGAGTTTTAACAGCTGAACAGATCATACAATTATTCCTTTTCAACCATTCTCTCTTTTTTCCCTTTTCTCTCACTGTAATTAATAGTTAGCTAAGTAACTTCACAAACTGTACAAAGACACAGCAAAACAGAGTGTAGCGGTATAGAACCTAAAAACTGACTCTGTTTTGCCAGGTAGCTTTTGATACCAAAGAGGACTGAGAACATCAATAAAACGTTTTTAAAAGTCTGACCATGAAGGCAAGAGAAGAAGTAGGACTGATTCTTGAATGCTGTTGCCCTGGATGAACTTCAATGTGTGCAATGATTCAAACCCATGTTTTTAAAACTATTCTACTGGGCTATTTATTACAGAATTAAGCTTTCTGCTGTGTAATAATTACAAAAAAAAATCTTACTATATCTCCTTTGTGTTTGCATTTTTCTTCTCGCTCTTGTTTGTTTCTGAATTCTCTTTTTCTTCCTCGATTTCCCTCAGTTTTATTTTTCTATGGCCAGAAACTGTTCTCTCTGTCATTTCATCTCACTTCTTTCCCCTGATGCCTTTGTCTGTGTTGTGTTCTCTCCTGGTATCCCAATTTAAAATACAAAAATAAAAAATTCCCTGTTCCCTTTCAATTTCTCCCTCCTCCTTGCCTGTCTTTTTCCCATCCATCCTTCCCTTTGGATAGCAAAGGAAGTTCACTTCTGAGTCAGGACTGCAGAAGTAGGCCTCAAACATACAGATTCTGTCAAGCAAAGTGAATTAAAATTTGTATTTAAAGACCTTAGTGATGTGCGTGGTAAGCACGATATATTTGTGTGAAAGCAAGTCCAGAACTCCCGGCAAGTCCAGTTTGCTGTTTTCTGAACAACAATATGAATGAACAGTGTTATCCATGTCAAACAGGGATAGGAGTGCGGACATCTGGGCCCACCTCTGCTGCCTGATACACTTGAGATTTTCTGAATTCTCTTCCCGTCCTCAAAGGTTTTAACTGCAGATCAGTAGTGCCATCAGGAGAGGAGGGTTAAGACAATAGAGAACCTATCAGCACTATTATTTGACCCCAGTACTGTTTGATTTTTATACAGGCCCAAGCTACATGACAATATACAGGCTTTGGCACTCTCAATAGATTGCAGGCATCCAATCTATTGGAAATATCTCCCCTGGAGCTAGAGGTGTCACCGCCAGCTTGAGGAGACATAACTGCACTAGATCTGATTGAGACAGTGCACTACAAATAGAACCATTAGCACAGTGGCGCGAGCAGCAGGATGAGCTAACCACCTGAGTACAATCCTGTCCGAGACTCTAAGTATGTACTTGAGTGGCTAGTCTCTCCAGCCACAATAGCTGCAATTCTATTTTTAGCACACTAGCTTGATGAGAGGTAGAACAAGTATGTCTCCTCAAGCTGGAAATTATACCTTCAAGATACTGTGTAGACATACCCACAGTCGGAATACACTCGGGTGAGTGGTGTCCTCAGAATACAAGCTGACTGTACTCTACCCTGATCTCTTTAACGGTCCCACTGACTAGTGATGTTCTCGTGCAAAGGAACATGAGAAAAGACGATGTATGACTCTGAAGTCAACAGTATTCCCAGCCCCCAGCATTCAAAAATTATGAATCAGGCCCTCAAAAAAATCACAAAACTATTAAATAAAATTATGATTTTTAAGCCAATAAATTTTAAGCTCTCTTTGCCCTCTGGATTTTAGAGACTAAGCTGTGCTCAGGTCATATTTTCCAGCTTTTTTCTGCAACCAGGAGGGCTAATGAAAGCTGAGATTCTCACAAATCCAGGAGTTGGAGCCTTAAGAAAAAACAACAAATAAAGTGAGACATGCTATAAAATCACAGGAGCTGTCAGCACTGCAACACTCAAACTTTCAAAGTTATACAGTCTGTTAGTGCTACAGCAAACTGCAAGCATTCATCATCATCTACACTGCTGCTCTGCAAGACTTTTAGGACTTGGATCTTTTCTTATAGAACTTTGACTATCTGATATTAATTTTTGCATTTGAGAGTGGGTTCACATGAATAAATAAAATATTAAGCTCTTGGTAAGCAATCTACACTGTAGTATCTGCTCTGTATCATCTCCTCTGGAATCCAACTCCTGACAGTCAGACTTCTGATAGAACCGTATACTTTATTCTTGCTATTTCACTACACATATATTGTATATAAAAAGATGCCCATATCCATATTGTACATTCTAAGCATGGACATCACTGAACATACACAGTAAAATGGCAGTTGAGCCAAAATGTTTTGCAGTACATTTACGCTACCACATCTAGCCAGAATAATTTCAGCCTCTTTCTTTTATACGCTACCCTTTTACCTAAATTTCTCCAAATACATACCTGTACTTTGAAAGAATTAAAAGCAGGTACCATTAATCATGTAAAAAATGATCTGTCACATTGTAACCCATAGCATGGAAATCAGGGTCAGCTAAAAAGACCAGTGAAATAGTTTCTAACAAAAAGAACCCTGATTACATATCCTGAAACTCTTTGGCATGGACATGCAGCCACCAGTATCAAATGTAGGGTTGACAGAAAACAAGCTTGCCAAGGAAAAATAGAAATGACATGATACCTCAGGCTCAGACACTAGAATACAATGAACAATTCAGGCTTTATAATTAATAACATGACTTACAAAGATAAGTTAAAGGAGCTGAATTGTTACAACAACCAGCCATAACAGGCTGTAATTTATAGGTTATTGGCTACAGATCCAAAGTCCACTGAATGGGAATCCACTGACTTCAATGGTTTTCAGATCACACCTGAGGCAGTTAGAGGTACTCAAATCAGAAGGCGCCTAGGCTGTGCATCACTGGCCTTCTAAATGTTCATCTATTTATGGCTGACAGCTCTTGCTATCCAGTACAGCCTTGTTGCATCTCTCCACCATACAGGATGTGAGTATGAGAGAGAGAAAATTTTAATTTCATGGACCATATCCTCAGATGGCATAATCTGATTTAGCTCCATTGACATCAACGGAGCTACACCAATTTACACAAGCTGAGGATCTGGCTCCATGACTCTATGTTACTTTTATCTCCATAAGAGTATTTTGGGATATAGCAAGAAACACACTGAGAAAATAAAGCTGTAGCATACAGTAACTCCTCACTTAACGCTGTTCCGATTAACGTTGTTCCATTGCTAATCTATTCGGGAACAAGCTTGTTAAGAGTTGCATAGTGCTTCCTTATAACGTTGTTTGGCAGCTGACTGCTTTGTCCATGGCTTGCAAAATTCTCTGGAAGAGCAGCCCCTCCTTGTGGGGATTAGGACTATGGGGGGCCGGCAGCCCCTCCCACCATCAGCTCTGCTAAATCCCCTGTAAGGTATGTGACTCGGCAGCTGCCCAGCATCAGTTCAGCTGTCCCTCCCCCCACTGCCATGTTGCTCCTGCTCTGCCCTCTGCCTTGGAGCTGCTCCAGGAGCTTTCAGTTTGCAGAGGGAGGGGGGAGAGGGGTGCTGATATCAGGATTTCCCCCCTGCCTCCCCAGCTGCTCCATACCCCCTCTCCATAAAGAGGAGGAGGGGGACAGGGCTCAGGGACAGAAAAGAGGGAGTTTGCTGGAAGCTGTTGCTTCCTGTCTGATCTGCTTAAAAGGACAACATACTTGAAGTGGAGTCAGTGTACTTAAAGGGGCAATGCACATCTCTCTCTCACTCATGCATGCACCCCTCCCCGCCCCAGCACTTTGAAAAGTCAGCACCTATGCAGCCGTGCACGTGCTTTCAGGAGGAGGGAGCGGTGCGCTTCAGCTGGACAGCGTGGTTCTCATCATCACGTTCAGTTTTTGCAGGGAAGCGTTTGCAGCTACTGCCCTGCATCTATTGCGTTTCCTCCCTCCTGCCTCAGTCCATGCTGTCTTGTAGAGTCTGAGGCTACATTAACAGCATATTAACCCCTGAGGGCTTAGCCAAGTGCTAGCTCATCATTTAGCAGCAAGGCATTCCCTGGGAAATATTTCACCCTCCCTCTTCACCACCTCAACCAAACTTCACAATCATTAATTGCTGTGTTCAATATTAAACTGTTTGTTTAAAATTGTTTAAAAGTTATACTGTATATTTATATAATATCTTCTGTCTGGTGAAAAAATTTCCCTGGAACCTAACCCCTCCCATTTACATTAATTCTTATGGGGAAATTGGATTCGCTTAACAGCGTTTCGCATAAAGTCACATTTTTCAGGAACATAACTACAACATTAAGTTAGGAGTTACTGTACTGAATTCTACATAGTTTTATCCCAAGAGACTTGCAATGAGAAGTTGTGAAACTACTATAAAATCATATGCGATATTCCAAAATATTAAGAGGCAACTCTCTCATTACTTTATTAAAGCATGTTTTTTCTAGACTAATCAACATGTATTAAGGGACTATTCAAAGGCACATCATTCATCATGGTCATGGTTCATCATGAAACTGTGATTCATTAAATGATTCACACCTCCTCCAGCCTCCGGGTTCAAGGATGGGGTTCTTATGATCTCCTTTTAAGTTGCTTTGGCATGA
The DNA here is from genome assembly GCF_025201925.1 of Gopherus flavomarginatus. Classification (NCBI taxonomy): domain Eukaryota; kingdom Metazoa; phylum Chordata; order Testudines; family Testudinidae; genus Gopherus; species Gopherus flavomarginatus. Next base: position 101,665,014 of record NC_066624.1, on the reverse strand, counting down.
CAAACCCATGTCATAACAACCATGTTTCCTGCCAGGAAGGACCAGAGGGGATTCCCTCATCATTACTGCTCCTTAATCTTCTGTGCTCCCAGCCTCTTGCAGCCTGAGGTTCAAAAGACCATGTCAATTTTTTTTTTAATCCAGAGGAGTTACTATCTATCTTGTCAGTGAAGCTACAGTGCCTGCATGCTAAAATCTGCACCCTGATAATCCTCAGGATTTTTTTGTTAGAAGTGTGTCCACAGCAGCTGCTTTTCTAAATGAAATAACTCCAAATGTGCAAAGAATTCAGTTCACAAGGCCCATGTATTTGTAGCTTATAAGACATCCTGTTCTTACACTCTTATAACTTAAGAAAAAGCATCTGATTGCATTAAGTTCAATTTGTTTGTAGTCTTACATCTTGTTAGAGCCAGGGCTTATTGGAGATGTAGCAGGGTTTATTCACAGCTGGGGAGGGGTGGGGTCTACTAGTGGCTGCAGCTGGGGATTAGCTCTCTCATAGTTGCAGTGCTTCCTCTTAATGGCATGGCCCTCTAGCCAGGTTATTATACAGTTTTCCCTTTCAAGGGTAAAAACATCTCACCTGATCAGCTGTCTGGGTGCCATTCCAGGCATTCTTCCATTCAAGACTGACACTTTCTCTGAGGAATTTAGGCCTGGCTACTATTCCAGGCTCCAGTGGAGGGACCCAAGGGCCAGCTCCTCCCTACGGCCCTTTTCCTAACACCAAATTTCTCTCTTTATAAGCCTATTCCAGCTCCTCCCTCAGCTAGGCTTCATCAGTCATTAGGCCTTATCAGTCCTTGGCTCTCCTGCAGATGCAGCATGTAAGGTTAATTGGCCTATTTCACCTGTTCAGGTTTTGTATGGGGTAGACACTCCATCACAGGAAGGATGTGAGGAGGAAAGAGGAAATGAGGGCATCATGGAGGATCAGGGAAAGGTTGCTAGGATATACTAGCAGGTTGTTTGAAGGGATGCTCAGGTCATATTAGAAGGCTGAGAGAAGAGCCAGAAAATATTCAGATGTTTTAGATAAGCATTTGACCTTTGTCTTGTCAGGTTGGCCATTCATCAGAAGCTAGCAGGCAATACAATCATACTATATCTCTTCCACTGGCAGAACCCAAGTGAGGGGCTATCCAAAACCAAAAAGTCATACAACCTCCAATAACCTCTTCTCTACTGGGGAGGCTGGTGCCAGCCAGTGTAGCTCAGAAAGTGAGTTGGCCACCTTACCTGGAAGGTGCACTGATTCAGTGCCACCCTTCGGAAGGATCCAGGAAGAATTCCTGTGGTGTCCAGACCCATAACTTAGCCATTCACTTGTAGTAGATTTCCCACAAAAAGGATATTGATGGATGTGCAACACTCTGCCATCCATTTGGAGTCAATCTACTGCACCAATGGTACCAATTCAACTGTGCAACGTGTCACTGACCACGAGACAGAAAGTTACATAAAATACAGCTTATATAGGTTTACAAGTTTTCTTGGCTCATGCAATCTCATCAGTATCCCCAGTAGTGCACATAACAATACTAATTTGACTGAAAGACGTTACTTTTAGCTATGAAATAAACAGACCCCTAGGAAGGAGACATTTCGTCTTTGAAAACAGCTTGTCCGACTAACAAGCACAATTTGTCAACATGAAATAAAGCATTTGTGACTCAGGTAAGGCGTCTCAATTTCCCTTACCTTAGCAATGGTCTCATGCAGGTTGAAGAAGGGATCCAGCTCTTCAGTTACTGTGTTATGTGCAGGAAAGAGAGCTTCAAAGAGAAAGCTTGGACTCTGTGGAAAAGGGAAGAGAAACCTCTTAGGACTCCAAATGATTTCTTTCATCAAATGCTTATTGGATTTCGTTTCAAGATTCAAAGGACTGCACATTGTTTTAAAGTTTGTGCTGATTATTAGAGTTCATCTTACTGATCTAAACGACTCATTCCAAGCTGCTGAAACAGACACCAAGAGCCTAGTTTTATAACTGTTTCTGGAAGGATGGTTGTCTTCATAATTATATTTCCCAATACAGTTGAGTCTTCTACCTAGAAGTAGAAGATCCACACTGATTTCATTTTAAGCTAGCTAGCAATTTGAGATTTGAGGTGATCAAGTATGTTTAGTGTTCAGAAGATATACACATATGATAATAAGGGTGAGAGAAAGAGATCCTGTGTAAGAGTAATTCCGCACACACATATAGGTCATTAATTTTTATGTGATGTGCACTTCTTTTTGTACAATAAGCAAGGAGGAGGTCAGATTGGCCCTGTCAATGGCTCACACGAGCCCAGCGCCTTATGGAGTGGATTTGCCTCAGAATTCCAGAAAACAAATTAATGCTGAACTCAAGATAGCCACCTACATGTTAAATTCCTTAACATAAACAATATTCATTCACAGAGGTACACAGCAAATACTAATCAAGTTGTGGTCCTGACTGGCCAGGTTACTTGGCTTAGAGCAGGGAGATCGATCCTTCCTTTCCTCCCTCCCTCTCCTGGATTTACCTAAATGTGTCCCCCTAGCAGAAACAGCCATCTCTTTTTATCTGGTCTGCTGGGCCTTGATTGGCCTCTACCTTCTCTTGCCCCATCTAGGTGCCAAAGGACCAACTCTTGCTGGTTCTGCAGGCAGCTCATCATGGCAGGCCCCTCTAAGCCACCCCTTGAGAGGTAAACTTGCTCTTCTTCCCTTGCAGTAGGATACCTTCTTAGGGTGGGATGCACTAAGGCAGGGTGCATGAAGGCAGTGGAGCCTCTGGCAAGGGAGAACTGCCAGGTATATCCCCAGGAGCGGCGCCAGGGTTTTTGGCACCCTAGGTGCAGGGCCAGCTCACCGGTCCCGCGGCTCTGGTGGACCTCCCGCAAGCGTGCCTGTGGATGCTCCACTGGAGCCGCGGGAGCAGCGGACCGTCCGCAGGCACGCCTGCGGGAGGTCCACCGGAGCAGTCTGCCGCCCTCCCAAATCCTGGTGCCCTAGGCGACCGCCTAGGTCGCCTAAATGGAAGCACCAGCCCTGTATACTCCCCCCATCACAGCCCCTTTGTTGTCACAAGCAAGAATTGTCCATACTGTAATGTACTCCATACTGTAATGTACTCCACATGGAATCTAAACACCATACTAAACTTGCTCTCTCAAGTGAAGTTTGATTTAATTTATTTATTTTTATTTTTATTTTTTTACAAAAACTGATCAGGATCTGGTTGGATTTAGAATATTATGAAGCCAAACCTGATTCTAAACTGGCTGGGGATCTGGATTAAGAGAGTTCAATGCATAAACACTAACACCCAGAAAAACTTTCTAAAACCAAGCATGAGAAATAAGTGCATGAAATAGTTAGGAAAAGAAATCTGCACCACTGTTTTATGTTTACAATGAGCAGTGTGTGCAGGGAGAGAAAGGAACAGAGCTGTTAAACTTATTATTTGTACCACTTCATTGGACTCTGTATAAGTTGAAGGGTTTCTTATGAATTCTCTGCAGAATGACTGCTATCCTATAATCCTTTATCTGAAAACCCTCCCAGAATTTCTAGAATCCAGTTTCCAATTAAGGCAGGGCAATCTCAGAGCAGATGTCTGTCTTCTTTCAGAGGCCACTCATCTTTCTCTGTGAAGGGGACACAGTGCTCAGACATTAACCGCCACTCATCAAGGGGCTAAGAAGAGAATGTATTATTAGTGAAATTAATTTATATTTAAGGTGCAAATAATGGCATCTTGGGGCAGGAATTGTGTCTTCATAGGGTTTTGTACAGCACCTAGTAAAATGTGCCCCCGATCCTCACTGGGTCCTCAGAGTGCTATTACCATACAAATAATACTACCATCAAGTAAGCTGAATTTGCACCCTCAGATCAGAAATGCCTAAATCATTCTGCAGTACTGTGTTTACATGGCTATAAAATTAACTGGTGCATGCCTAAATTCTTTTGGGACTAAATTGCAAGGAGGATCGAGCGCAGACTATTATATGGCTGAAGAAATCTTGAATTTGAGTTGACTATCTTATCTCTTCTGGCTTTTCTTTCCCAGCTGATTACTCCATGACAGACCTGTGGGCAATACTGACAGATATTACAGAACATTCTTAGAGGCATTTTCTTTCTACTGGATGATGAACCGATGGAGATCTATGCCTGTCAGATTAACATCTTTGACATTTCTCCATCCAGACGTTTATCGACGTTCAATAGCCTCTGCCCATATCTGCCAGAAAAGACTCCTACCTAGTATGCACATATATTAAAGTTGTGCCTTTGGGAACTGTAAATCTGGCAACCATGTTTAATCATGTAGCCAGAACATTATTTCCAGTTAGAGATTGCAAGCTGTGAAGTGGTGAAACAAAGCTTTGGTTAAAAACAACGTTAACACTGCTCTGATCTTTAACTGGACTCACGTGTAATGCCTGCACCCTCCAACCTTTTCCACTTGCTTCTGATACCTAGGAACATTCTCGGGAAGTGAGATGGAGGGAGAGAAACTAGAGGCTTTGTTTTAGCTCATGCACAATTTATAACCATGGCTGAGCCTGGCTCTTTCATACAATGGGTTTTAGGTTTTGTGAAGGGGAAGCAGAAACGCTATTTTGGCAAAAGCTTTAGTTGGTCTTAATTCCAATGAAGTCTCATTCTTCCAAGTTAAAAAACTAACAGCCCATAAAAGATGTATGAATTATGCATCCACTGGTGAGTACAGTGGTATCTCTGTAATATACATATTGAGACATGGCAAGCAATGGGAGCAGTGGGTGGGCAGGTAAAATTTGTCCCGTCATTTGTAATTCTATAACACTTTGAAGTTTGGAGGAAAAACAGATATATCGATACATAGACATATAAAATGTATCAGTCAATGTTCCCCTTTCATCCTGGGGTGACTTTTTCTGATGGTTTCCCACTAGTCCCAAAACTTCCTTAAAAATATGGAATTAGCACACAGATGTATGAGTGAACACAAAGATTTGGACATTGTATAATTTATCATAGAAGTATTGGAATAATAAATGATGTAATACATTGCTTGACGTTATTCTTCCCCTCAGAGGAATATCACATTTTTTGTAAGATCTCAGCTAAGAATACACATGAAGTCATTTATTATAAAGATACAATACAGACATCAGGACTGATTCATAACACCTATTCATCTTTATTTTAAATGTTTATACAGGAATTGGCTCTCAGAGCAAGACCACTTCAGTTATGGCGGGTAGTCTGTCTAACGCAGCAGCACTAATGCACTTAATTATCCACACAACTGCAATCAATCAATAAATAACTTAGAAACTGTCAAGGTTCCTTCCCCACTCTGAACTTTAGGGTACAGATGTGGGGACCTGCATGGACACTTCTAAGCTTAATTACCAGCTTAGATCTGGTATTGCTGCCACCACTCACAAGCACCACTTTTCTTCCCTGGGTAGCCTTGAGAGACTTCACCAATTTCCTGGTGAACACAGATCCAAACCCCTTGGATCTTAAAACAAGGAGAAATTAACCATCCCCCCTCCTTTCTCCCACTAAATCCTAGTGGATCCAGATCCAACCCCCTTGGATCTAAAAACAAGGAAAAAATCAATCAGGTATTAATAAAAAGGCTTTAAATTAAAGAAAAGAAAGGTAAAAGAAAACCCTCTGGGAGAGATTAGCATACCAGCTACTCTCACAGACAACAGATTCCAAACACAGAGGATGTTCCCCTGGGCAAAAATCTTAATACACACAAGAATACTCAAATTTGATAATTTCCTTAATGGTACCAAGACAAGTTACAAAGAAAATAAACATAAACCTATTTATCCCTTTCTAAAACTTACTACTCTGATAAGAGGCTGGTTCCTTGATCTTTTTCAGTCCGGCTGAAACTGAAACTCTAAACAAAGGAAAACTTCCCTCCTTCCTTTTGAAACACCTTGTTCCCCCATTGGTTCCTCTGGTCAGGTGTTAGCTAGGCTAGGTGAACTTCTTAACCCTTTATAGGCAAAAGAGGCATTAACCCTTAACTATCTGTTTATGACAGAAACAATTACATTATTTTTCCTTATTCTTATGTACCTTATTAAAAGTAACTGAAGGAAACAATTACATTAGATTTGCCATACCAGATATGATAATTGGTCCACCTAGTCCTGTACTCTACCTCTATACTTGATGCATCATATGTAGCACATATACACACATATATCCCTCTGTAGTGAAGTTGTATTTGTGTATGCTGTTTGGGATGTCTGTCTCTTTTAGACGCTGACCTCTGTATGAACTTCCTATGTGTCCCCCTTTCCTGTGTGCAGGCACTTCCTTCCAGACTACTATAAGCTAGGCAGTGAGACTTATACATTCATAAACATGTTCCTTATACATTCATAAACATGTTGCATCTGAGGAAGTGGGTATTCACCCATGAAAGCTCATGCTCCAAAACGTCTGTTTGTCTATAAGGTGCCACAGGATTCTTTGCTGCTTTTACAGATCCAGACTAACACGGCTACCCCTCTGATACATGTTCCTGTTGTTACCTGTACTTGAATCAGCTGAATGTCTGTTCCCAGGAAGACACAATGCCCATTATCCCAATGACTGTATCAATTAGGCCTAAGATATATGTAGGAGGAAAATTCCTTCCAGCTTCTGCAGGCAAACAGCTAACCCCATGAATCACAAGGTTTATTTCTTAATCTCATTCTTGCCTTACATTTCTGTAAACATCAATTTGTGAATTGCTCAGTTCAGCATTTATACTCCAGAAAATCCACATTTTACTCTGCACCACTGCAAAAGTGTGGAGAATGCTCTGAAAGAGAAGATACCTTCTTTGTGTATATAACAAAGCAGCCTCTGAAAGAATCTGCAAATATCTATTGCCAAATAGACCAAGATCATCAAAAATAGAATCCTAGATTCTGGCTCCTAAGACACCTACATAAGTGGCTAGATTTCCTGAAGTGCCGATCATTCAATAGCACTCACTGAAGTTAATTGGAGCTTTTTTGTAGCCAGCAGTTTTGAAAATCAGGCCACTTGTTTAGGTGCGGACAGATAGCCAATTTTAGGCTCCTAGTTTTAAAAAAATCTTGTCCAAAGCTTTTATGCTAAAATCTATTTTGAGCAGAAATGTCCTTTTAACCCAATACAGTTTTTATACATAAAGAATCAATGTATGTCATAAATAGAAGAGCTGTGTGCCGCAGCCTAGTACTACATTCTAAACTATTTTAATTACTGTACTGTTGACTTGTTAATCCCTCCCCCTGGTTATTCTGCATTGCTAGAACTTTAAGCAAAAGGTGCTGCACAATACACAGCAGAAGTACTCTGAAGGTGCACAAAATGGCACCTGGCATATGGTGATCATTAGCCAACAAGGAAATAGAATCGGTGCACAATCCTGTTTGATGCCGCGAGAACTTTGATCAGCAGCCATCGATCAAAGCTCTTCTTTTTTCAAATGGAATTACACAAACATAATTTTCTGTCACATTACAGCTGATGCAGAACACCATATGACTTTATCATTGATGTAAGGGCTTCAAAAAAAATGATTGACATAAGTCACAGCACTGGAAGCAGAACAGCTAGCTTTTGCAATATTTCTAAGGTGAAAAGTTAAAATAAGTGATGTGAGGGCAGATGGCAACACAGCACATTCATTATTATTCAGATCAGAACTTATTCATGCTGTGGGGGAGGGGACATCATCAGAACTAGTTCAAACCTCTGTGTGTCAAAGTTTGAATCTGTTTGGTTTTAATACTCAACCCCCATCACCCCGCCACCATTAGGATCTTTCTTTAAGTCCTTTCTTCCTTTTGCTAGTCACACAATTCTCATAGATCATCCCTACACACAAACTGGTAGTCTCCTGAACTACCATAGCTCAGCAGCCAAAGGAGAAAGTTATATCAAATATCTCTAATTAAAGTCAAGTAAATACGGTCTTTAATGGGGACTGGCAGCTAAACCACTAGTTGCCACTTTCAAAATGTGTGGAGGAGTGACTAGGAGCCAGATTACCATCCTCCTCTAGGAAGTGACAGCACCCCTTGGAGGACCTCCTCACAGAACTTCCTCTGCATCTGCTGCTCAAGTCAGAGAGATTTTGGTCTTCCAGATCTGTACAGTGGATACTCACCAAGGCACCCCAGGAGAAATAGGTTCTATCCCCATAGATACTAGCTCTGACTCCCACTGATGGTCTGATTCCCTCCAGAACAATGTTGCCATTACTTATTCCACCCCTGTGCTTGCATCCTCGCCTTTTGTTGCTCTGACAGTGGTTTAGAGTTCTCATAATATAATTTTCATAACATATATAAAAGTGCTGCATGTAATCCCCAAAGTCCCAGTGTAATGCCTTTTGCTCCTCTTTAAATCTGTCTTCTTGAAAGGAAAAACTGATAGGCAAAAAACACCTTTATTTTGAACTCAGCTCCAGAGAGCATCCTTTTCCCTTCAGCTTCCTTTCAAAATTATCAGTTATCCTTATCTACCCAGTGCTCATTTAATGAAGCATTCTGTAAAATTAGAAAGACATTGATGTTCCATTTTTCAAACAATGGGTCACTTCTGATTAAATTTCGATTGAACATTCAACTTTTAATCTTAAAACAAATTATCTCCTTTTCTTTTTAATTTGGACCCAATTTCCTGCTGCCCTCAGGTCTCTTGACAGTAATTAATTGATTTATGAATCAATTAAAGGGATGGGAAATGCAAAAAAACCACCTTGCTTCCTTTCATTTATTTATGAGGGATATATGAATTGAAAGCTACTCTGTGTACTAGGCTCGTTTTCTTGACTAATCCCATCCTTTCCCAATTAATAAGCTATACAGAATGGTTCCCTTTCATTTTCTGGGCACTACATTTGCAATCCCCTGTGTCCTCAGTTACAGTGCTCTTTCTATTTAGATTGCACCTTTCATCCAACACATTTTAAACGTTAATTAAACCTCACAGCATCTTTGGGTATTGAGTTTAAAATGTGGAAAGTATCATTTCATGTTTTAGAGAGCCACAGTTGATGCCATTAAAAATCAGCATTTACCACACAGTGCATTTCCCCTCTACTTAGAATAGCAGGGCTGACCTTACCATGAGGCAAACTGAGCCATCCGCCTTAGATGTCAGGTGTGTGTCACTAGGACCCAGAGTGTAGAAAATTGTGCCTGCTGCTGTGCATATGTATTCTCTCTGCTCTAGATGCACAGAGATGGTGGAGTGCTTTGCTGGAGGAAGGAGGGCACAAGAGACATAACAGGCAGGCAGGAGAAAAGGTGAGAGGGAATAACAGAAAGCAGCAGGCGCTGCAGGGAGAGAGAGGAGGAGCCTCTTATATACCTCTGTAGCACCCCCAGGAGCCTGGACTGATTAACACCAGCTTTTCAGGGAGCTTCCTGTTTCCTGCTGTTTCCCTGAACCCACTTGAGGAGAACAGGCAGTTAACTGAAGCAGTCAGAGCCAGTTAGGCCCTTAAAATGCTAATATCTTTCCTCACTCAGGCCCTGCAACCAGCCTGCTTATTTGTCCCCTTCAACTGAGTGTTGAGAGCCACTATAGCTGGCACAGAACAGCAGTCATGAGTGAAAGAAGAAAACACCCCTCTGGGGCAGCATTCAGAAAAAGAAAGAAAGCAAAGGAAGCTTTTCTATCTAAGCAGAGAGGAGCTCTCCTGAGATACATAGACACAAAATGTTCACACTGAGCCTTCCAGTGCCAGTGAGGATGTGAGTGGTGAGGAGATGCCTGATCTTCCAGTTAGTCAGAGTGCAGGTGACCTGGCAGCTACTGCAGCATCCATATCTCCATCTCAAATGGATGTAGCCATGCACATTCCTGAAGCAAAGTGTAGATCAGAGAAGAGAGTGGTGGAGGTGCAAGAAACAGCTGCTTTAGTTCCTTAAGTCTAGATGATCCAGGATTGTGGACCCACTTGAGCAGTAGCCTGAGGGACTTCCTTGTACTGCATGGGCCACAGCAAGCAAAAAACTTCATGTTCCCCAAAGACAATGAAAATCGAAGTTTCCATCCAACACATTACTGGTGTGAAATCTCCAATGGTGACAAAGTGGAGAGACCATGGCTTATGTACTCAAAAACCCAGAATGCTGCATACTGTTTTTGTTGCAAACTCTTCCAGTCTAATGTTTCAGCCACATTTGGTTCTACACGAACAAAGGACTGGAAAAATCTGGCTAGAAATCTGGCATGCCATGAGAAGGCAGCAAATCACCAAAGAACATTCCATAGGTGGAAAGAGCTTGAAATGAGACTAAGGTTAAAAGCCACCATAGATGATCAGCATCAAGAGAAGAGCAGCAAAGAATCCTATGGCACCTTATAGACTAACGGACGTTTTGGAGCATGAGCTTTCGTGGGTGAATACCCACTTCATCAGATGCATGTAGTGGAAATGTCCAGGGGCAGGTATATATATGCAGGCAAGCTAGAGATAATGAGGTTATTTCAATCAGGGAGGATGAGGCCCTGTTCTAGCAGTTGAGGTGTGAAAACCAAGGGAGGAGAAACTGGTTTTGTAGTTGGCAAGGCATTCACAGTCTTTGTTTAATCCTGAGCTGATGGTGTCAAATTTGCAGATGAACTGAAGCTCAGCAGTTTCTCTTTGAAGTCTGGTCCTGAAGTTTTTTTGCTGCAGGAGGGCCACCTTAAGGTCTGCCACAGTGTGGCCAGGGAGGTTGAAGTGTTCTCCTACAGGTTTTTGTATATTGCCATTCCTAATATCTGATTTGTGTCCATTTATCCTTTTCCGTAGCGATTGTCCAGTTTGGCCGATGTACATAGCAGAGGGGCATTGCTGGCATATGATGGCATATATTACATTGGTGGACGTGCAGGTGAGTGAACCGGTGGTGGTATTGACGATGTTGCTGGGGCGTTGAGGGTACCGCGGTTGTGGCCCCATGAGGCAGGTAGGAGTTTAGACAGCTTCCTGTTGGTACCCCCAACCCACCCAGCAACATCGTCAATCTATCCAACTACACACTCAGCCCAGAAGAAAAGTCTGTCCTATCTCGGGGACTCTCTTTTTGCCCTGCCACCCCCACCAACATGATACAGTTCTGCGGCGATCTGGAAGCCTACTTTCGCCGTCTCCAACTCAAAGAATACTTTCAGGACAACACTGAACAGCGCACTGATACACAGGTACCCTCCCACCAACAGCACAAGAAGAAGAACTCCACATGGACTCCTCCTGAGGGTCGAAATGACAGTCTGGACCTATACATTGAATGCTTCCGCCGACGTGCAGAGGCAGAAATTGTGGAAAAACAACATCGCTTGCCTCATAATCTAAGTCATGCAGAACGCAATGCCATCCACAGCCTCAGAAACCACCCTGACATTATCATCAAAGAGGCTGATAAAGGAGGTGCTGTTGTCATCATGAACAGGTCTGACCAAAAGGAGGCCGCCAGACAACTCTCCAACACCAAATTCTACAGGCCACTTCCCTCAGATCCCACTGAGGAATACACTAAGAAACTGCAATATCTACTCAGGACACTCCCTACACTAACACTGGAACAAATCAACATACCCTTAGAGCCCCGACCAGGGTTATTCTATCTACTACCCAAGATCCACAAACCCGGAAATCCTGGACGCTCTATCATCTCGGGCATTGGCACTCTCACTGAAGGACTGTCTGGATATGTGGACTCTCTACTCAGACCCTATGCCATCAGCACTCCCAGCTATCTCCATGACACCACTGATTTCCTGAGGAAACTACAATGCATTGGTGACCTTCCAGAAAACACCATCCTAGCCACAATGGACGTAGAGGCTCTCTACACGAACATCCCACACACAGATGGAATACAAGCTGTCAGGAACAGTATCCCTGATGATGCCACAGCACAACTAGCTGCTGAGCTCTGTGCCTTTATCCTCACACACAACTATTTCAAATTTGATGACAATATATATCTCCAGATCACTGGCACTGCTATGGGCACCCGCATGGTCCCACAATATGCCAATATTTTTATGGCCGACCTGGAACAACACTTTCTCAGCTCTTGTCCACTCACGCCCCTTCTCTACCTACACTACATCCACCTGTACAGTATGAAGCACAAAGTTGTGCCAGTGCCCAAAACTTATTACCCAATAGCAGATGCTGACAACTGATTGGCTTCATCTGTATTCAGGACAAATGCCAAAGTCTGTCATAGCATGAAGGAGAAAGACACATAAGAAGAAAAGATAAAGGGAGAGCAGTGAGCAGAACAAAAATACTTCTGAAATCTGCACTGCAGGCTCTCTCACTAATTCCTTCTTCCCACTTATCCCAAGTCAAGCAACTGGCACATGGTGCCTTGGCAGCAAACACACAATTGTATGCTTCTGTCAAATAGGTGTTTCATCTGCTATCAGCAAGAGTGCCAGCTTTCTTTGTTGTCTTTTTCTTTTGTTTACTTTTTTGGAGGGGAGGGGGGAGGGAAGCAGAAGACTCACTTGGAGAAGGTTCAGAGAAAGACAAAGAGAAAGCAGCTCATAAGCTACCACTTTTAATTCATTAGCAACCTTCTGGCCAATTTTTTTTATGAAAGGTTATATGATCTGGGAAGCTTTCCAACTACATCTATAAAAAAGTGGAACATACAACACTAATTATACCAAGGGCCAAATCTGTTCTCAAATGCATGGGCCAAGTTAACGTATAGTGTAACTCCTTCAGTATCAATGAATGTATGACATGCAGGTATCCAAGGGCGGAAGTTCCCAAGGAAAGGATATGGGGCACCCTCATCAGCAGAAGTTACATACATTCTAGTTACACAATGGATTTAGGGAAAGTCAGAATCTGTTTTTGGGAGTCCAGACCACAGCTGATTTCTCCCAATCCAGTAAACGGACTGTGACATCTAGTATGTTTATGTAGAACATATTCAAAAGGAATGTGTAAAGTGAAGTAAATGTTGCTTTGCATATGGAGGCTGCCAGCACAAAAATTATTTAACAACAAAAAAGCATAGTTTTGTCATTGGCTGTGACATAACACAGTGCAAAGGAGCCAAAAATATCATTGCAAGCAGTTTGCCTTCTGTGCGAGAATGAACACAGCCAGAGAAGGAACTTCAGCCAAGAGGCTTTTCTTTTATAATTTCCCTATTTTGCTCGGCACTAAAGAACTTTCAGTAAACAACAAAAACAAATCTATTGCTTGTGAACTTTCTGTTAAGGATATGCACTGACCTCATGAAATCACCAAAAGCAACTGCACATGATGGAAAACATTAATAATGCCTGCCCACTCAGAACAGACAGAGAATACAAGGCACAGAACTGAAGTCAATTTGGTTTAGTGTTAAGCTGAAATGTAGCCAGACAAGCTCAAACCAACAATCATCAGAGAACAGAAGAATGCAAGCATTCTACATTTGTTTCCTTTAATTTTTTCTTCTTCACAGTTAGACGCAAACTGAAATGATCACTGACAGAACCATAAATTCAGAAACTGCCAGACACAGGATGTGGTTTTTGATCTAGTAGGATGCCTGCCTAGCTTTGTTCCTGTCAAGGACCTTGCTACCTTACTTTACTCCCTGCTACTTGACTGCAACACTGAGGATACAGTGGGTATAATTAGTGGTAGTGATGGCCCCAACCCTGAAGTTTGCAACCAGACTGAAACGTCTCCAAAGTCCCTGGAGCTTAGGAATCAATGTTCCAACTCAGAGCTATCACATGATAGTGGTGAAGAAAATATGATAGAGGTCTATAAAATCATGAATCATCTAGAAAAAATGTGTATTCCCACAATACAAAAACAAGGGGTCACACAATGAAATTAATAGACAGCAAGGATAATACAAACAAAAAAAAGTACTTTTCCATACAATGCACTATTAACCTGTGGAACTCATTGCCATAGGATGTCATGATAACCAAAATTATAATGGGGTTCAAACAAGAACTAGATAAGTTCATGGAGGATAGGTCCATCAATGGATATTAGCAAGATGGTCAGGGATGCAATCCCATGAGGCAAACCTAAACCTCTGACTGCCAGAAGCCAAGAGAGGAAGATGGGGTGGAGCTCTCCAAATTTGCCCTGTTTTGTACACACCCCTGAAGCACTGGTACTGGCCATTGTCAGAGACAGGATACTGGGCTATATATACCATTGATCTAACCTAGTGTGGCAGTTTTTAATAATGTAGTTAAGTATATTCTTGCTCTGTGGCATCTAAGCATGCCAAAATACATTGATATGTTGTGGGCAATGGCTATTTACCACTCTCACAGTCTTAGATAAATAAATAGTGTTACCTCAGTATTTGCACTCATAACAAAGTATTCCCAATATTAAGTATCTGAGGCAACTGGCAAGTTTTTAAGCATGAGCACTTTACATATACATATCCTATATACATATACTGTATGTACATTTAAACCCATGATAGATCTACAGCTTTCATTACCCATCTGATTTGTACCTCTGTGTGGTCTTTTATACATTTATATGTTATTCAGACTTGCCATTAGCAAATCCAAGGAACTCAAATATTTGTGAATATTGAAATAATGCTCATGCAGAAACTGTGACATGCCTGCAGGATCATACTTGGTGCCTACGCATATAGCAATAGACTACAACTTTGTGGGTTCTCCGGGATTCAAGCACCCACAAGCTGCCAGTAGGTGTAGGAGCACCTGGCGCACAGTGAAACTGGAAGGTGGAAAGCACCCACTGGCAAAACCAAAAAAGTTAGCGCTTGTGGCTATATGTACTGAATACTGGCAGCAATGCAGTTGACAGATACATATGTTAGGAAGCACAATGCTTTTTTTCATGAGTTAATGCATAAAACTTCCAGTTTTTATCTTTAGCGCTTAGCGTAAGTTACTGAATTTACTGCACAGCAGAATGAGATCCTCCTTTTATCCATAAGCCAGATAGTGTGTAGGTGGGACTGTCACTATGCTGCAATACCAACTGGCTTCAGTTTTTGCTAAGAACAATAAATATCTGTGTGGGTGACAGGATGATTTATTCCTTGTGTCAACCATTTCTTGGCTTTTTAAAGTGGGGAGGAAGGAGGGAAATGTTAAATATGTGAAATTCCAATTCTTCTCTTGTAAGTATTTTATGAACTTTTAACTTGCCCAAAATTCACTAGAGGTCTCATACACATGAAGCTACAGATTTATTCAACTTATCAAAACAAACTTTTTTAAAAAAAATATTTAACGCAAATTTTGTAGCTGAAAATAAAACCTCTCTTTATAGTTTACTTCTACCAAGCAACGTGTTTAATAGATTTTGGCATTTAAACGCATAGTTCCATACAAAGATGTTTTCAGATCTGCACAAATGTTAGTGAGTTCTGCATTTAGTTCCAATGAATATAAATAAATTTGACTGGCATATGGAAGTTTACGTATTCCTGTGATATTTAGATTAGCCTTTAATAACTTAAGTAGAGAACAAAATGCTCTGTACAAATATTTGGAAGATGATGGGTATGCTGATGAGGTAAAGCTGTGAATTAGCAATCTTTCATCATTCTTCTAATATTACCATTCCTGCCTGTTGCTGGGGATGTTTTTAACATACAGAACATGCTGGAAAAGGAAACATCTTAATACAAAGCCTATGTTTGCATATAATGACCTGATGGCATTTAACATGGAATATACTCAGACACTCTGGCATCTGTCAATTTTGCAAAATACATTGGGTCAAATTAACCTCTGGTCTAATTTTATTGGAGGGATCCATTTGTCCTTTTGCCTGGAAGGTGAGTATCATGCACGATCCTTCTTCCATTAAAGTGAGGGCTATGAAAGGATCCTCATCTCTGATAATGTGGTTTCTACTGAGATTGGCAGAAGGACTGGATTTTAGGGATACTACTGAGTTGCATTTCAAGGACGATCTTGGGTTCTTTGGGCCTCTTCACTAACATCTTACCTTTCTGTCTATCTCACTCCTTCTCTCTTCACATGCTACCTGCTTAATGATCTCACTGACTCCTCGCTAATACTATTCATACAACAGGAAGATAAGGAATAGAGAAGGCTCCTATCTGTGACCCGGAGATGAGATCCAATGCTGTGTTGGTAGGAACTTGTAAAACAATAGTACGGTACATTCTGGAGTAATCCCCAAAAAGACAACCATTGAGAGCCAGAGTCTGAATTGAGAAGTGTCAGGAATTGGGTCCCAGCTGCAGAAACTCTGACAGAGAAGGGATGCCCCATGGAATCATCAAAATAAGAGGGGTGGTAAGTGGCAATTTACAATAGGTCACAGAGAAGGAGGAGGGAGTTATGAGCTGGAACTGGGAAGCCATGTTATACAGAGAAAAGGAACAATCTTCTGCACATCCCCAAATATAATACTAGCTTTTACTTATTTAATTCATGAATGTTTGCTAATATTTAGTTCTACACCTACATTTCTGATTTGTGTTTTCCATTTGTTTCATGGTTATGCTAAATGCAGTGAGATTTGCACCTATGCATTCTGAACTGCAATTAAGTCCAATGTATCCATTCTTCTTCAGAAACATTTTTGCTTCAGCACCAGAATCTTGCTGGAAAAACAAAGCCAAGAGATGAGATGAGGAAACGCATTCAGCTCTCTAAGGGTCCAATCAATCATCCATTAAAGTTAATGGGAAGACTCTTATCAACTTCAGTGGACTGGTGAATCAGGTCCTTAATTATGGACCCAATTTCAAGCATAAACTGCATAAAAAGAAACAGCTTTGGATGTCATTGCAGGTCATCTGTTTAGAAAAACTCCAGAATTTACACTGGGCCAAACAAAAGGAAGACACAAGATGCACATTTCCAGTGATTAATGCAAAGTAAATGGACTTAAAAAGATATTCTGAAAAAGTGCTCTTTAAAAATAAGCCCACCAAGCATGATAAGAATTAAATTTATGCAGGTGCAGTAAGTATGGTTGGGATTTTTCAAAAGACCATAAGAGTTAGGTGCCAAAGTCCCACTGAAATCCAGTGGGAACTGGGAGTGAGATACTAGCTTAGATGCTTTGCTGGATCAGGGCCTTACTCTGCAAAAGATTTACAAGAAATAAAGAAAGACTCAAAGCATTGGGTAGTTTTTTATTTCGGCTATTTGTGGGATCATTATAAATGAGCAAAAATCCACTGTATTATTCTTTGTAAAAGTGGGGTCAGAGGACTAAAAGATCTGTTTATATAAGCCAACGATTCTTTCTGAGCTTTATTTTTGACTTGGCCTCAATTCTAACTGCAGTTTCATTAAGCATGCAATCACTGCCATTTTACAGCCAGGTACCAATTGAGGCAAGTGCAGATTTTTTTTTTAAGATCTCACACAGGAACTTTAAGGACTTCTTAGTGTTGCAAATTGATTGGTCTCATGATTAATAGCTATAAAATACTGACTGAAATGAGCCCAGTTAGACAATTTAGATTCTTCATTTTCTCAAAGCAGCCACAAAAGCTGCAGCACAGCTGATCATTGCCATATCTCTGTCTTATACATATACTCATTGTATCCAATAACCACCATCACTGCTCCATTAATTAGAACAATTCATTTGCCTTTCTTTGTTTTTTACCAAAAAGTAAGTATAAAATGAGTGACAAATGAATTGCAAAAGACATTTCTTTAACTCACATCATGAAGTCAGCATTCTAGCACAGATGACACAACAAAAAGATCATGTATCAGAGGGGTAGCCGTGATACGTGATCACAACAAAAAGATCCTTGCCTTTACCATGAGTGTGATTTGCTGTTTTTCCCCCCCACAACACTGGTCAACCACGGAGCTGAGAAAATGCCATTCCATTTTCTGTGCAGAGTTTATTGAATTTTAGTTACACTAGCTCTCACTTTGTTTGCTGTCACAAACATTTTTGCAGTGGTTTTACGGGCATAAGAAGCAAATTTCAAAATCACACGCAAGCTTATTTGTGGAAAGTGAATGATAAATTTGCTTCAAACAATATTCACATCAGAAGAGCATTCAAACTCCTCTAGTCAGGGAGCAGGAACAATACCATCAGATTAATATGACAAAGCACAACTAGCGAGCATCCTCACATTTTAAATGTCAAATAGACAAAGAAGCGCTGATGCTCAATCCACATCTTTAAAAAAAAAGACAACAAAAACGAATCAACTACACTCTGAATGGTTGTATACTTGATAATGAGTAAATATGAGGAAGTTTAATAAAAACTGAAGGAAAAAGTTAAGACAATTGCAAACTCACCATATAATTTAAAGGGAGAAAATAAATACCTACAGCTGGTCCAAAACGTGCTTCTTAGGAAAATGACTAACACTAGGAAAGTCAATAAAGTGTACAATCCAAAAGGAAAACTGAATCCAGGAGGCGGTAGGGGAGATGTGCTCCTTTCCAGCATTCTCTCTTTCAACAGCACAGATTTCTGGGTATGCAGTAGGGACATACCACAGTTTCACCCCTCCCAAATATTCACCTTTGATAGGTCATCAGTTCTGGATGTACTAGATGCTCTAACCACTTGCCTTGGACTCTGCTATTCCATGGATGGGCGGTGTGTACAACCACCTCTTTCAACTTCCATTTTCAGTGTCTCTATCATGGGGGAACCATTATTTGATGTTATGCTGTCAACTTTCTCCTCCAGCCTAGACTACAGTATTAGCAGTTTACTCAATGATTACTTTCTAAAATGTATTATTTTATCAATTGCAAACATAATGAAATTGATATGAATTTTCAGTGAATTACAGAATCAAGGAACCTCATCACTGTATTTTACAATAAAATAGCACCGTCTCATATTACCAATGCACCAAAACAAATTGCTCAGGGAGAAATCACATTTCAAAGCAAGCATTTTGGAAATGAAATTCCGATAGATCTTGCATGTCATCTTCTATGGAATCCTTTTAGTGTCAGGAAGAGAAATTTTACCCGCATTAGCTTTCGCTAAATGTCTTATATTTCCTTGATAGAGAGACTCTTGTGGCTTTAATCAGTCCTGTACTGAACATCAAGTTTTCATCCTAATGGATTTGGCTTAATATCATAAAGTACGCTAGTACATAAGCAAAGAAACTCAAAACTACACAGCACAGAATGAAAAGGTCAGTTTTTTCAGCAGTTCTTGTAGTGTTGTATTTAGTATGATGTATTAGAAAGGTCTACAAACCATGTAATGTGCTTGAAGATAGACAGAGAATATTACAAGGAATAATTAAGATAATCAGATTTCGGGAAAAATTCTCATCTCCAATCTCGTATGATATACTACTCTCTCTTCATGAATGGTATTCTCAATTCCACCCATGGAACAAGAGCAGAATATAATTTACGATGTGAATCCATGAGAAGTTTTCATATAGTGATTAGAAGAATTTGAGCTTTTTAAGGTGGAAAGAATTTTTAAAATATATTTGCACCATATATCTGCTGTAAAATGGCTTGATCCATAAGACAATTAGAGTCTTTCCACTGACTTGAGTGAATTTTGGATCAGGCCACAAAAAGATGAGCTGTGACAGGGTGTACTAGGCCCTGAAGCCCCCTGCTGGGGGCCTGGCAGCCCTACCACAGGTGAATCTTCAAGAAAGGCTGCAGGGAGCAGTCGTAGAATATCAAAGTTGGAAGGGACCTCAGGAGATCATCTCATCCAACCCTTGCTCAAAGCAGGACCAATCCCCAAATTGCCCCTTCAAGGATTGACCTCACAATGCTGGGTTTAGCAGGCCAATGCTCAAACCACTGAGCTATGATAGTATCCCTCCACATCAATCAGAACCCAGCAGCCTCATTAAAAGGAGCTGCAGGGCCTGAGCAGATTCAGTTTGTTGACTGGAGCCATAGGAGCAAGGATTGTGCCCCTGGCTAGCTGCAGGGCTGGACCGATTAGCTGCTGGCCAGAGCCAGGTGGGCAAGAAAGGTACCGGCACTGAGAAGGGAAGTGCCCTAGGGAAATGCAGCAGCAATTAGTAAAGGGATGCAGCAGGTGGTTGCTGTTTGTAGAATCCTTGGCTTGGGACCTGTAATAGTTGGTCTCCCCATCAGCCACTGGGGAAGTGGCTTAAGCCCTGAGAAGGGAAGCTTAAACAGGCCCAGGGAATAGGACTGCAGATGAAAACCCTGCCAATGAGGCTCCTGATAGGCCCTGTTGGATTAGGACTGAGCCTGGAGATAGGGCTGCAAACAAAGACTGTACCGAGGGCACTGAAATAGATCCTGTTGGACTGTGTACCCCAGAAGGGGTCTGGTTTGCGTGTATTCATATACGGATGGCATGTGACTCAACTGAATGGCCGAATCACTGAAAATCCATCTGAGAAGTTCACTGACAACAGGGGTCACTGCAAGAAGCACAAGACAGAGAGCAGGCAGGTGTGGGCACACCCAGCCAGCAGTGGCACTCATGTGAAGTGAGTCACCCTGTCACACAGCCCAAAAACAATGGGATAAATTTGGATCTCAGAAGTACCCTTTGCTCAACGCATAATTGAAAAAATCTTCATTTTCCTGAGTTAAGTAGCAGGACTAGCCAGAAAGCAATTCCGTTTTGCAAAAAAATAAAAACAAAAAAACGTAGTTTTGAAATTTGTTTTTGTTCAGATACACAATGAAAAATGATTTCTTGGGGGGTGATAGAGAGGGAACAAAATCTCAGAACGACCAATAGCCTAGTGGTTAGCACACTTCCCTCGATGTTCAAGTTCCTGGTCTCCCACATCCCAAGTGAAAGCCCTAATCACTGGGCTATTCTGGAGTCTCTCATTCTCGTTCGCTTGCATCCTGGACCTGATTCACCTCCCTAATTAATTTTTTTTTATCTAAACAGATGTGTTTCCACAAAAAACATTTCAGTTTTGATTAACTAGCATTTTTCAATGGAAAATAGCTTCATTAAGCAATAACAGTTGAATCTCGGTATCTTTCTTATATTTAGTCTGTTCTGTTTAACCAGTATTGGAACAATATAAATCCATTGTCCCTAATTTCCTATGTTTTTTTTAAATAATGAGGAAAAGCAAAGCAACTTCCATTCTTTATACAGAACATTCTATAGGTGCATATTTTATGGAAGATTAGGACCATAGTCTCTCTGACTTATTCGTGATGAATAGTACCTTACTCCATGAGCACTCCCATGTTACATCTATACAGCTATTTGTAGAGTAGGGGACTACTCAACATAACAGTGGCAGAATTTGGCCTTTAGTAATTTTCTTACCACCTTTAGCCAGGCTCTACCTGCATTTTTGTGCATGAAGTTGCGAATGGATTGCTAAATGCTAATTCACTGCAGATTGAATTGTAGAAGTTTGCACTAACCATCAATAGTCTCTGTTCTCAGAACAAACACCATGACAGTGGTTTAAGGAATGAAAACAAATAAATACATTTCTATGCACTGCCCAAAAGTATACAGATACAAGCTCTATCATCCTCATAGCTATTTATTATTAATATCTGTTTCACTAATTTTAACATTTATTCCTTAGGCTGCAACCGTGCACCTTCATCTGCTCAGTGATTAAGTTATCTGTAAAACAATGTCTCTTCATCACTTCACCCTTGTATCGTATTGAACTCTTTCCTCCACACAATTAGAGGATTAGGCACATAGATGAAGATCACCTTCAGTCATGCTAGCTCAGATAACAATCACAAGGGATATAAAACTTCATGCTTCAGGGCATGATATAATCTACAGAAGGCATGAAGAAAAACATCCTCCATACCTCCAGAATAATATTGTACAGGTGGCCAAGTACATTTGTTCTCCTCCACCCCTAGCCTTTTCTGAAACATCCAGTCTAGCCATCTAGACTTAATACCAGACTAGATGACCCTTGGTATGTTCTTGCATGGTAATTTATATGTTGGAGGTGTTCACAAAGAAAAACCTTCAGGATTATGTTAATTTTGAGACAATGCCATTTGAAAAGGGCTGAATCTGTAACTAGTTGATAGGTACCAAATACAAAGAGGATGTTAACAGAATACTGCAAGGCCATTTGTTATTCTACTAAATTGTTCTTCCATGATATTAAGCAACACTGTATTCAAAGTTATTCACATTGATCAGTAAGACAATTCATACAATTAGTGTGTTGACTCAATGTTTTATAAGACATTAACTTTAACAATGGCAGTGTGTTCTTACTAGCAAAATCAACTAAAATGTCAAGGGGAATATTTAAGAGCCCACTTCACATATAGCAATGTATTATTGGCTTCTATTTAACTGAACATCTCTTGAATGCACTACGAAGGGTTTAGTAAACACTGAAGTATGGTAAAGACCGTTAAAAAAATGCAACCCCTTTGGACAGGCAAAGAAAAATGGAGTACACAAAATGGATGCATGCCAGTTAGACGGGCATTGTAGTCAAAGAGAAAGTAAGGCAGGATGCATAGATATCTGTGATTCAGGCTCATAGGTTAAAGGTGACTCTAATGGCAATGAGTTAGAAAAGTAGGAAGCAGTCAAGTGGCCGACTACTTGCAGGGGTGTATTTGGGTCAGCTCATTTTGGAGTCTGGCCTCCTTGTCTTGGGGGTGGAGAGGGTGGGGGAGGAAATCAAAACTACATGCACACACTGCTAGATCTCTCAGCATTCTTTCATCTCATTAACCACTGAGTGCGGATGCCATGCGTATGAGTCCTAGAAGAAATAAACTGAGCAGCACTAAACATCAGCCAACTCTATCACTTCTGAGAGAACCCAGGAAGTCATTCTGAGCATCTGCTGCTCCTCCTCATAACGAACCCTCAATTTGTGGAGTCCAACAAGCACCAGCAATTTCAATCATCCCCTTCAACATATGCATGAGGTAGCTCCCACAACTCACACATCACTTTTGTGTAGAGGACACTCAGCTATACTTCTCCTCAAACACAGCCTCCATTGTTTCCAAGGTCTCTCAAAGCCTGGAAGAAATAAACCAATGGAAGAAAAGCTGCTGGTCCAAAAATCCTGGGAGAAGAGAAATGATAAAAGGGAAGAGGAAACTACTTGGACATGTTTGTTAAAGCAGTGACATTCCCACCACTGAAGGTCACATAGCTGCAGATCCTCAGGGTAGCACACTCCTTTGAGTCCTGCTGAACTCTTCATTACTCTGGACAGAGAGCAGAACAGTGGGAAAGACTATCTTTTGACACATCCACTCAGACAAGGACCCACCACTGTGGGCCAGGTCTCCAAGACTTAATAGTCAAACTACTGGAGCCCATTTTCTCTTGAGACAATGAAGGCAGAACCAAGTGGCAAAAAGTAGCTCACTCTCTTAAGCAACTGAGGCTGAAGAGAGCAAATCACTTCTTTGTCCACACACTTCCTGTTCACTTCCAGACTGAATTCAAAGTCCCAGTGACTATTCTATCAGACCCTGAATATTTTCGGATTAGCCTCTCTCAGAGGCTGCGTCCCTTTATATGATCTTTCAAAACAGCACTCTGCAGGACTAATGCCATGGGAGAAGCTAGGTTCAGACTCTCAAGTGTTAGATGTAGAGAATGCTCTCAAAAATGGGACCTTGGGGAATGCCTTGCTGGAGGGTATTTAACAAAGCCCTACTCCAGAGATTCAGAACAATATGCTAGATCTACCTTTCACTAAAAGTTATAGGATGTTGGCCATAGTGCAGAGAGATAGGAAAAGAACTGTACAAATAGAGGAGAGAGGGGGTAATCTAGAATTGGGGTAAAGATAAGACCAAGTGACAAAGAGCTGAAATGTTTAATAAATACCTATAATACAATGGTGACAGACACCTCAGAAATACTTACCATGGAGACAGATCAAGTACTTCGAAGTAAAAGGAGGAAAAGGACCATTGTGATAGGGGTTTAGTAAGCCTTAGGTGCCTCTATGTTTTGTCCTCCATCATAGACCTAACAGACAGGAGCAGTAAGAGTAATTGTGATACTACTGACAGACAGACATGGTATCACAGGCAGGGATGAACTACCAGTATTTTGGGTTAGTAGCACAACAGCTGTGACTGTGTCAACATGATTAACTGTGAGACCAATTCTTTGTTTGCTAAGGCATGCGGTGCAAAACTTTTAGTGCAGTAAGTATTGTAGTTGGGACAAGGATGTACAGTGCCTAGCACAATAGAGTCCTGGTCCATAACCATGGCCGCTAGGCACCAGGGTAATACAGTTTATTATAATATTGAATCTTGTTAGGCAGACTCCACAGACTTTTAATTTGTTTTTAAATACTGTAATTTGAACTGAAAATCCCATTTATGCTACTGTATGATTTGTCAATAGATCAGATCATAGGTCATGGGACAAACCAGGGTTGAAATATTTACACTGTGAGATAGAGTTCTTTGCCTTACACATCAGGTGGTTTGCCAAGATAGCTAGACCACTGGCTGTGTTGTCTTCCACAGTGTCATCTTGATATACTGTATATACAAGAATGCTTCACAAGAGCCCTGCTGGAGGGGAGGGAAGAAAACTCCAGTCAGGAATTTACAGTGGCAGAATCAGTGTTTGTTTGCAATACCTCCAGCTGCTTCCCATTAAAATACATGTTACATTCTCAGGTAAATTGCAGCTCAGATGTTGCAGCAATGAAGACAGACTTTGTGACTGCCCCTGGGGAATATCTGTCTCTCTTGCACATGGTTTACTGGCTGTTTTAAGTTCTGTGGGCATATTCAGTCCACTTGAATCAATGGAGGGAAAAGTTCTATTTTTTTTTTTAAACAAGGCAATAGCAGTGGAGCAGGACAGTCAGTCAAAAGGATGGTGACAGCTGAGTGGTAGGTAGCACTTTTCTTGATTTCCATTTTGTACTTGTACTGTGAAATCTGGGAAACGGTAGGTTTTCTTTTTTATGCCCTTTTGAATAAAATCCTGAACAAATAATCTGCTAGAGAGTGTAAATTTGAACGGCCTACGTATAGTGAATAATGATCAGCCACGATCCTTATAATAAAATGTTTATGTTTGCATCACAGTTACAGGCAAACTGCTCTTTAGACATCTTTTAGTCTTTCTTAAGTGCGCCCCTGGGGGGACAGGTTTTGCTACCACCCTCTCTGGGTGTAATCACACAGTCCAATCCCCTGTTGGGGGAAGTCTGCTTTGAAAGTGGGGTGTGAATGGCAGCTTGTGTAGATATACGTGTGCTAAAAGCAGCAGCAAGGATGCCACAGTGTAAGTACATATGAGGGAGGGTCAGGCAGGCTTGTATAGCTGAAGCCCACATCATAGTGTCCTCACCGCTGTATTTAGCGAGATAGCTAGCGTTCAGCTAGCATAGGGTGTCCTACAGGAGCTGCCACTCACACTCCCAGTTGCAGTATAGACATACCTTCAAGACTGGCTCTCTGGGCTGCAGATCCCCTGTTCATCAATAGTATTAACCCAACAGGCCCAGCTGTGTTTGTGCCTGTGACAGCAGCTGATTAAAGGAACTCAAAGACAACTTCTTCAAAACAAAGGTTATTTGTTTACCCAAAGGTAAGTGAAAATCAGAGACAAAGGCTAAAACAATAAAGGCCGAGATGGATATTTCCCCTTACCTAAACTTCTCTCTTCTTGCAAATACAGTCTATCCTTTAAACAAAAGTCTATGAACAAGAGAGGTCAAAACTGAGCTTCTTGGTTTAATTGGTGCACTGATGACCAATAAGTTATTTGGACTGATTACAAGGAAGGTAATTATTTACCTCATGCTACTTTCTAGCATATATGAGTCTTTAGCTAAGCCATAGATGGGAAGTGCAAGTGGAGTTTTCTGTTGATTCCATCATTTCACCTTCTTCAACTCGGCTGAAATCAATGGAACGTGATTTTCTTACAGTTACTATGAGCCAATAATAAAAGCTCCGCTATGCATGAAGGAGGCAGAAAGGTTCACAAAAACCCAAACAAACAACAATGCTTGTTCTTTGTTACTCTTTGGGGATATATAGAAGCCTCATGGATGCTGCTGTCAGCCCCTCCTCACTACCATTGGTACGAGTAGCCAGCACAAAGGAGTATGCTTCTGCTTCCACGTGAGACAGGCCACAATCAGACCCACAGTGAGTAGATGTTAGAGCCTGGTGCTCCTCAGATATTAGAGAAATGGAGGTGGCAAAAGTTTTTATGCTCAGTTTAAAACTGTACAAGTCACTAGCTTTCACAAGCAGATCAAAAAAACAAAACAAGTCATACAAAATGTCTCAGAGAGATTCAACTGCATATTTCTCATTGACCTAAATGGGTTCATGCTGCAGAATCCCATTCACTACTTTAAAACACACGAGGCCAATATATATTGGAGCTCTCCCAACACACAAATAAAAAAAGCAAAGATAGAAAAAAAATAAAAACATAACATGAAAGTTATTTAGACCCTAAATTCTCCCTGTCAAGGACAACTTCTGTTTTCCTTTCATGTTAACAATGGAATTTTGTTTTCTATTTTCTCCAAAACAGCATATGGTGTGGAAGCCTAGGCATCTAAATAATCAAATCAAGAAGCAGCAGTAAATTTCTCTAAAAAATAGTGAAAAAAAAGAAGAAAGAGTAAGAGGGGGGAGAGGCATAGACTTACATTCATTCTCTTAAGAGTTAAGATTTGGCAGCCTTTGTTTTTACACTGATGGTGGAATATTCACTCTTGAGGGCTCTAATGAAAGCTGAAAGTTACCTTCAAAAAGTTATGCATATTTCAACAGAAATAAAAATTATGCATTCTCTCTAAAGAGGATACAATCTCCAACTGTCAAAATTCTAAACTCTTCTACATATATTACATATCAATGGCCCTTTTAAAGAAACCTTTTTTTCATTTTTCTTCTAAATTAGCTTTGCAGGCCATGGTATTGCATTCTTCTGGTCCAGCCTGTGAATAATGTGACAGATAATTTTTACACTTCTTTTTGCCTGTACTTAAGTTTGACTGAAGATATGGAAAACAACTTTTATGGAATAGGTGGTAAAAGTAAATGTTCTGTAAGCCTTACATAGCCAGAGCTTGGATAGCTAGTATAAAATATTTCGTGATAAATTTATGTTCTGCAATAAATAATAAAAAAAAATCTAGGTAGGTTTTTATTTTTTTTTTTATAATTTACACTAAATTATTTTCTCAAAACAAACTGATAATGCTAGCAGTAATCTTGATGTACCCTGCCATATTATTGGAGAGGGAATGTAAGCTTCTGTTATGAGAGAACCATTATATAACTGGATGTGCTGAGACGGATGAATAGTAAGTAGATAACATTCAAAACCGACTAGCTGTAATTTTAAGAATTTGTTTCTTTGTGAAACTGTAGAATGGTACGCTACAGAAAATGTCGTAATGGTAATAGTCTATTTCAAGCTCTACAAAGGATCAAGACACTCCCACCCTGCACATGCCTATGATTGCAAATGACATGAAAGTTATTTAAAATGCTGAACAATGTAACTTTAGTTAGTTTATAATGATCATGATTAAATCGAAACACAAACAAATCACTAACTGGAACCACAGCAAATCAAGGTTTTATTTTCTACCCTATGCAGTCATGAAGAAGCCAAGACAAAGTTTTTAAAGCACGGTTTCTCAAACAGGGGTTGCCGCTTGTGTAGGGAAAGCACCTGGCGGGCCGGGTTGGTGTGTTTACCTGCCCTGTCCGCAGGTCTGGCCAATCGCGGCTCCCACTGGCCACTTCAGCAGCTCCCATTGGCCCGGAGCAGCGATCCATAGCCAGTGGGAGCCACAATCGGCCAAACCTGCGGACGGGGCAAGTAAACACACCGGCCCAGCCCGCCAGGGGCTTTCCCTACACAAGCGGCAACCCCTGTTTGAGAAACCCTGCACTATACCCAATATCCAATTAGAGTAAATCAAAGTAACCTTATTACAGCTGACTGCAAGCTATGTCAAACCACAATTTCTTGAAGGAATGCTACTTGTGGCTTGTCTACTTCACCTATGAGAAAGCGTCCAGAAACCAAGTCTCTGGAGGCTTACAAAAATGTCAAGAAAAGGGGTAAAAGGGAATGCTTTATTATAAACCATCTACCCCACAGTTGTAACTAAGGGCCTCAATCAGATTGTGGTCCCACTGTACCAGGCATTATATAATCACCTAATTCATTTCAGTCCCTGTCAAATGTATTCACATACATGTGCATTCTGATTTGCGACATCTGGAAAGGAGAAAGGCTGACTCTCAATATATGGCAAAGGCTTCTGCAATTGAGCTTGCACTGACCTCACCGATGCCAGTATTCCACACAGAGGGGGCTTCACTCAGGTGAAATGCAATTGGATTTCCATGTTTTGCAAACCTGACTTTACCTTTTTTAGGCTCTCTCATCAGCAGTGTTCCCTGTGAGAGGCACCACAGCCATGCACAACATAGGTGCCATCTCCTTTCAGAAAATGCAGAAAGATTGGGCTTTTTGAAATCGACTCTCACTGCACCTGAATGTAAGCACTGATGGCTTTTATTTGTAATTGCCAAAACGCTTTTCCAGGTTTTCTGTCTAATGTATTGCACTATAAATTTAGCCTCAGAGAGCTTTCAATGTTTATTAACTCAAAACTAAAGCACTTGCTAAATATCCCATAGTTGACTTTTGAGTTTTAAGCTGATCTGCTAGCACTTTTAAACTAAGCCATATTTTTATCATCTCAATGTCTTTATCTATGAAATATTCATCCCAGCTATGCTATGTAACGATAAGTGTAGTAAATCAGTAGGAACACAGTAAATTCCTTTTTCTAGTAAAAGCCATCAGGGCCAAATTGCATCTGGAACCTGGCCTGGTGCACAAGGAGAAAGAGACAGCACAGCAGCCTCCAGTCCACCCTGTTGCTTTTGGTATTATAATTATGCAGTAGGGTTGCCAACTGTCTAATCCAGGGGCATCAAACTTTCTGGCCTGAGGGCCACATCCGGTTTCTGAAATTGTATGGAGGGCCAGTTAGGGGAGGCTGTGCCTCCCCAAACAGCCAGACATGGCCCAGCTCCCAGTCCCTATCTGACTCCCCTTGCTTCTCGCCCCCTGACAGCTCCCCCGGGACTCCTGCCCCATCCAACACCCCCTGTCTGCCTCTGGAACCCCATCCCCTGACTGCCCCCCGCCACCTCATCCAACGCCCCTCCTTCCTGACTGCCCCCTCGGGATCCCTACCCTCATTGACCACTCTGACCCCTATCCACAACCCCATCCCCTGACCACCACCACCCTGAACTCTTCTGCCCCCTTACTGCGCTGCCTGGAGCACTGGTGGCTGGTGGCACAGCTAGCAGCAGGACAGGCAACTGCACCGCCTGGCAGGAGCCAGCCACGCCTCCGTGCAGCACAGAGCACTGGGTCAGGCTGGGCTCTGAAGCCGCGCTGTGCCAGGAACTCGCAGCCTCACCGCCCAGAGCATTGCGCTGGCGGCGGGCAAGCTGCGGCTGCGGGAGTGGGGAACAACGGGGGAGGGGCCGGGGGCTAGAATCCTGGGCCAGAAGCTCAGGGGCCTGGCAGGAGAGTCCCACGGGCCATAGTTTGCTCACCTCTGGTCTAATCACATGAACCCAAACACTTTTGCTCTGCCCCTTCCCCGAGTCCCTTCCCCTGTCCTACCCCACCCCAATCCCTCTCTCCTCACTCCCTCCATTGCTTGCTCTCCCCCACCTCACTCATTTTCACTGGGCTGGGGCAGGGAGTTGAGGGGGGTGCAGGAGGTGGGGCAGGCTCTGGACTGGGGCCAAGGGGCTCAGAGTGTGGGAGGGGGCTCCAGGCTGAGCCTGAGGCAGGGGATTAGGGTGCAGGATGGGGGTGAGGGCTCTGGGAGGGAGTTTGGGTGCACGAGAGGACTCCGAGTTGAGGCAGAGGGTTGGGCTGCAGGAGAGGGTGAGGAGTGCAAGCTCTGGGAGGAAGTTTGCATGCAAGAGGAGGCTTCAGGCTGGGGCAGGGGGTTAGGGTGCAGGATGGAGTGAAGGATGCAGGCTCCGGGCAGTGAGGCTAAGGCAGGCTCCCTGCCTGCTCTGGCCTCGCACCTCTGGAAGTGGCCAGAATGTTCCTGTGGCCCCTAGGGGGGGAAGGAGGTCCGCATGCTGCCCCTGCCTGCAGGCACTGCCCCCACAGCTCCCATTGGCTGCAGTTATTGGCTGTTAGTTACAATTAAAATGAAAGAACTTAGTTTACCCTCAGAATTTCCTCTATTTCTAACTAATACTGCTAGTGCTTCCTTGTGCTGGAAAGTTAACAATAGCACTAACCTGCTGCAAAATGCTTCAGAGTTAGGGGGAAATAGGCTATTTTTTAACTCCGGTACCTGTGCTTCAGATGTCCTTTTGTAAAACAGCTGCTCTGACTACTTGCCCCCAGTGGAGTTTATTAGTCCAGCTACAGGGAGTCTACTGAACATGCAGAAAACTACCTAACCCAATTCCAGAAACTTCTGGGCATGGCATGC
Organism: Gopherus flavomarginatus; assembly: GCF_025201925.1. Classification (NCBI taxonomy): domain Eukaryota; kingdom Metazoa; phylum Chordata; order Testudines; family Testudinidae; genus Gopherus; species Gopherus flavomarginatus. Next base: position 101,634,577 of record NC_066624.1, on the reverse strand, counting down.
TAATTGTGCATTTGCCTAGCAATGGTGACCCAGACACAATTCATTCCTTTTTCCTCCTTTGCTCTAGATGTCTTAGAGAGATCTCTCCCTATTTGGCACATGAGTACACTAGCAGGTAGTACAACTGTTAACTACAAACCTGTTCACCCATCTGCTAGGCTGTGAAACAGTTTCAAAGACTTCAATCAGATTTACTTAGATTATGAAGGACATTTACAAGAGCAGAGTTCAACCTGAGGTGGCTGTTACTTCATATGAAAGAACATAGCTACCAATTATTCATCTGAGGTAAACAGACTTATATAAAACTACTGTATTAGTGAGATAAAAAAAGAATAGAAACTGAGACAGAGGAAGAAAGAAAAAAGAAAGAAAGCAATACGCAAGGGCAGAGGAAGAGGGGAAATAATTAAGTGATGAAAGGATAGTCTCCATTATACCAGACATGCAAGCACTTACAATCAATGCACAGAACTGGAACCAAGAACCACCAAACAGAAAACTGAATTCCCACACAGAAACTGATTCTGATCTCACATTACTGTAATGCCACTGACTTCAATAGTTGTTCCTGATGTTCAGAAATGAAGCTGAGAGCAGTATCACTAGGTCAGATTACAAAGGATGAATACAGGCAAACAACACAGGAATGCAGGGGCAAGATTAGAAAGGCAAAGGCACAAAATGAGCTGAAACTAGCTATGGGAATAAAGGGAAACAAGAAGACTTTTTATCAATACATTAGAAGCAAGAGGAAGACCAAGGACAGGGTAGGCCCACTGCTCAGTGAGGAGAGAGAAACAGTAACAGGAAACTTGGAAATGGCAGAGATGCTTAATGACTTCTTTGTTTCGGTCTTCACTGAGAAGTCTGAAGGAATGTCTAACATAGTGAATGCTTATGGGAAGGGGGTAGGTTTAGAGGATAAAATTAAAAAAGAGCAAATTAAAAATCACTTAGAAAAGTTAGATGTCTGCAAGTCACCAGGGCCTGATGAAATGCATCCTAGAATATTCAAGGAGTTAATAGAGGAGGTATCTGAGCCTCTAGCTATTATCTTTGGAAAGTCATGGGAGATGGGAGAGATTCCAGAAGACTGGAAAAGGGCAAATATAGTGCCCATCTCTAAAAAGGGAAATAAAAACAACCCAGGAAACTACAGACCAGATAGTTTAACTTCTGTGCCAGGGAAGATAATGGAGCAAGTAATTAAAGAAATCATCTGCAAACACTTGGAAGGTGGTAAGGTGATAGGGAATAGCCAGCATAGATTTGTAAGGAACAAATCGTGTCAAATCAATCTGATCGCTTTCTTTGATAGGATAACGAGTCTTGTGGATAAGGGAGAAGCGGTGGATGTGGTATACCTAGACTTTAGTAAGGCATTTGATAAGGTCTCGCATGATATCCTTATCGATAAACTAGGCAAATACAATTTAGATGGGGCTACTATAAGGTGGGTGCATAACTGGCTGGATACCCATACTCAGAGAGCAGTTATTAATGGCTTCCAATCCTCCTGGAAAGGTATAACAAGTGGGGTTCTGCAGGGGTCTGTTTTGGGACCAGCTCTGTTCAATATCTTCATCAACGACTTAGATGTTGGCATAGAAAGTACGCTTATTAAGTTTGCAGACGATACCAAACTGGGAGGGATTGCAAGTGCTTTGGAGGACAGGGTCAAAATTCAAAATGATCGGGACAAATTGGAGAAATGGTCTGAGGTAAACCGGATGAAGTTCAATAAAGACAAAGGCAAAGTGCTCCACTTAGGAAGGAACAATCAGTTTCACACATACAGAATGGGAAGAGACTGTCTAGGAAGGAGTATGGCAGAAAGAGATCTAGGGGTCATAATGGACCATAAGCTAAATATGAGTCAACAGTGTGATACTGTTGCAAAAAAAGCAAACGTGATTCTGGGATGCATTAACAGGTGTGTTGTAAACAAGACACGAGAAGTCATTCTTCCGCTCTACTCTGTGCTGGTTAGGCCTCAACTGGAGTATTGTGTCCAGTTCTGGGCACCGCATTTCAAGAAAGATGTGGAGAAATTGGAGAGGGTCCAGGGAAGAGCAACAAGAATGATTAAAGGTCTTGAGAACATGACCTATGAAGGAAGGCTGAAAGAATTGGGTTTGTTTAGTTTGGAAAAGAGAAGACTGAGAGGGGACATGATAGCAGTTTTCAGGTATCTAAAAGGGTGTCATCAGGAGGAGGGAGAAAACTTGTTCACCTTAGCCTCCAATGATAGAACAAGAAGCAATGGGCTTAAACTGCAGCAAGGGAGATTTAGGTTGGACATTAGGAAAAAGTTCCTAACTGTCAGGGTAGTTAAACTGGAATAAATTACCTAGGGAGGTTGTGGAATCTCCATCTCTGGAGATATTTAAGAGTAGGTTAGATAAATGTCTATCAGGGATGGTCTAGACAGTATTTGGTCCTGCCATGAGGGCAGGGGACTGGACTTGATGACCTCTCAAGGTCCCTTCCAGTCCTAGAGTCTATGAATCTATGAATCAGACTTGTATTGCTCATTACAGCCCCCTCAGACCATAGGTAAGGAATATAAAGGAAGCTGAAACAAAAACACTTCTAAAAGATTCATCCCTAAATAGAACTTTTATAAACACAGTGACCAATGTGTCAAATACTGTGGTTTGGCAATTATGCATATGTACTTTCCAGCATCATGGAGCACATTAATCTTTTATATCAAATGCTCTATTTACTGATATGAAGCCACACCATTGTGAAAATACAAATTTAGTACATTCAAGAATATAGAAATGCACTGTAAAAAAATAGAATGAAAAGAATAGCACTTGAAATTTACCCTTTCCGTGGGAATATCTGTTGAGTCTAGGATTTTGCACCACTGATGTAGATAGTACACTACATGGAGAGTTACAATGATGGACCAAACTACTATGCTTTAGAATGTCTTCACTTTGTGTGGCTCTGAGTAAGATTGTTTCTGTAATAGTACCATTACGTGCCATTGAGAAAAGGAAGACATAGTCATGGACCTTCAGTTATAGTCTACATATCTTAGATACTTATATGGCCCCCAACACGTAATATCTAAGCACCCTCACAATCTTTAATGTATTTTTCCTTGCAACACTATTGCAAGGGAGAGCAGGGCTGTTATCCTCATGGTATAATGGGGAACTGAGGCACAGAGAGGCTAAGTGACTAGCCCGAGGTCACACAAGAAGTCTGTGGTGGAGCTTGGAACTGAATCCAGGTCACCAAGTTGTAAGCTAATGCCCTAACCACTGAACCATCCTTTCTCTATTAGGAGAGCTCAGATGTGTTCTCAGCACAACTCCTCACTGCTTCTATAGACTCCTCCACTGTTGCTTAAGATTTCCTACAATTAGCTTGAATAGTTTAGAAAACTGTTCTACGCCACTTGCTTCTTGGTCAGATTCCACTTCAAACAGGGCCCAAAGAGCAAGGGAATCAGTGAATACCAGCTCTCCAGTTGCTTGTGTATTAAACTTAGGCTTCCTCTTGTTGACCTGATGAATCAATGTGACCTTCAAGCTGTTATCCATCCTAGAGGTAAAGCTAATGCCCCAGAGCCTATGGAGACAGAGGTTCCCCTGAAGCAATAACAGCAGGACTCTTAGACAAAGGAGAGATTAATACTGTGGTTTTCCTGCTTGAAAACTCTTCTGACTTTATTTCTTACCAGGAGACTAAAATGCTGTGTATTTCTGTTAGTAAACAGATGAACTACATTTCACTTAGTACATTTTTATCCCAGCGGTTGGGCACTTAGTATGTAGTCTGCTTGCTCAGTTCTACCCAAAGGTGTTTGCCATCAAAATCGCACCTCCCTGAAACATTGCTTCAGTAGTTTAGCTAATTTCAAAAAAGATATTTTTTGCTCACTCTTCTGGTCTGAGCATTTCCTCTTACATTGCCTGCCAGTTTACAGTTTTTATAACCTTCTCTCTGAGGATCAGCATTGCACATACTATGCAAGAAATACATTTCCGTAGCTGAGCTGTAACTGTTGCTCTGTATATGAGACTAGGGGGAGCACTCTTTGACCCTTTTGCCAGAGAGAGGTACTTTGAATGGACCAGTTCTTAGATGAGTTGCATTGGTTTTACATGATACCATATGCTGTTTGACAGGTGTACGAAACAAACAACTACTGTATCTGCCAAAAGTTACTAAGCTGTGCATTGGACCTTCCTGCAAGATATAATAGAATGGATGCAAGATCAGCATAATTTGTGCCTCTCTCAGAATGATGCTATCATTTTTTGATACTCCCAGCCTCCTCCAGAAAGCAGATTTAGCATTCTTAAAATGCTCCTGAACTGCTCATGTCTGGTAGTATATAGCATACTATGAGAGCAACTGAACCAGTTTCATAAGGAAATGTTAATAAATCAGTGAAGTGGCATATAAATGATGGAAGATTAACTGCTCACATAACCAGTACAATAAATAATCAAGAGAATCCAAATTTAATCATGCTGAGTAACTTTGCTTGTATGAAAAACCCATCCACTTGCCTACATAAATTTGCATATTTTGCTAAGTGTTTCATTTCTCACATAAAGCAGATATCACGAGGTTCAGGGCAAAACACATTAAGGTCTGAAAGGTGCGGTACATCAACTTCAAGACTGGAGATAATATCTATCACATAATTTACTTTCAGGTATTAATTTACAATATGAGAGATAAAGTAACTGGATTTTCAACAGAGTGCGGTGCCTTAAAAGGTCAAATTCATTGTGTGACATTTAATCGAATGCACAAATATTTTCTTCTACAAGTTTAGCTATATTGCTCCATTATTTTCAAAACAAAATGATAATTAATAGCTGTAAAAATAACCTGAAGATGGAAAATGAAACTTTCTATAGAAGTAAAATAAGCAATATTTATGGGAACTTCAGTGTTAATACCATAAATGTTGCTACGGTTTTGATACAATGGAGTTTGCAGATTCTTTCACATGCCTTATATATAGTGAATACCCAGATCTGGAACAGAAACTACATGCAACAGCTGTTAAGTGTGTATTGGACCACAAGCCTGTCATAAATGTTGCCTCTTAATCTGAGAGCATCTGTTTTTTCATTTCCTTTAAACCAACCTCTGCATTGTACTTAATCTGAAACAGAATGATTCTCCTAATAGGTGCAACAATGTTTACAAATTGAAAACCTTCTTATTAAACCAAAGCTTGTGACTACAGACATTTCAATTAACACCATAATATCTTCTAAGGAGGATCACTCTAACATTTGGCACATCCATAGGTTACTCTGCATTTGTGAAATTGAATCATTAGCAAATTAGCAGTGCAGATGCTAAGCAAAGCTAAGGATGAAAAGAGATCCAGCCCTATTACTCAGTTTAATTTTTGTATCTAAACTGCTATGGGAACAAGTGTAGGCACAGAAAGTGCTTAACATGACAATGAGGGAAATTTGATGTTAAAATGCTTACATGGTTAGAAATAAGGAAACAGATACCATTTTTATGTCCTCTTCTATCCACATGGTAGATTTTCATAAACATTGGCACCAATTTTCAAAGGTGTTTAGAGGGATTGGATGTCTAATTTGAGACACTTTAATATATATTTTCAGAAGGCGAGTGCTCAGAATTCCTTAATATCAGGACCCTATAAGATGTCTCAAGTTAGACAATCAAAAATTCACTTTTGAAAATGAAGACTATTACTTGAAAGGAGACATGATAAAAGTATGTAATATAATGAATGATCTAGAGAAAATAGCTCACAAACTTCTATTCTTCCTGTTTCCCAACCAAAGAACAAAGGGACAAAAGAACAAGGGGACATTCAATGAAAATAAAAGATGAGAAATTCAAAGTGATGAAAGGAAATATAATTTTCACACAACCTGTGATTAAACTGTGGAATTCACTGCCACATGAAGTTGCTGAGGCCAAGAATTTAGCAAGATTAAAAAGGGGATGGACATTTATATGGATAACAAGAATATGCAGAGTTACCATAATTAATTATAACAAACACATTTGTGGAAGAGATGTTAAACTTTATGTTTAAAGGCTTCAGAGTAGCAGCCATGTTAGTCCATATCAGCAAAAACAACGAGGAGTCATTGTGGCACCTTAGAGACTAACACATTTATGTAGGCATGAGCTTTCGTCGGCTATAACCCACTTCATTAGCTGCATGGAGTGAAAAATCCAGTAGGCAGGTATAAATATAAAGCATATGAAAAGATGGGAGTTGCCTTACCAAGTGGGGGGGTCAGTGCTAACGAGGCCAATTCAATCAGGATGGATGTGGCCCATTCCCAGCCATTAAGTTTATGTTTAAAGGCGTAAGACTATCTCTAGTTGTTTGAGATTAGAAGGAGACATAAATGTGGAGGCCAGATTACTTCACATCTGCCTTCTTCCTACACATTCATCAGAAGTGTCTGGGTTTGGCCACTGTTGTGGAGACAGGACACTGGACTAGACACTCAGTCTGATCCAGTATGACAGTCTCTGTGATCCCAAATTTTCATGGATCTTCCACAATTTTTTGTTAGCATCAAATAAAATGCTAGATCTTCTTGTTAGCCACAAAGAATCCATACACGGAATACCCAGACTCTGCTCAGAAGAGCTTCATGTTACCCTGAATGCCTTTCCAAATCAATTATACAGAAACAACAACATTTGAACAGGGAAACAATGTTCTTATCTGACCACACAGAAACTCTGTCTTTCTAAAGCTTAACATACAAGTTACACATCAGGAGTGAAATTCCATATCTTAAGTTGTAATCAAGTGGTGCATAGGGCCCTGTGCAGGTCTTCCTACACCCTGGGTGACTTTCACCCCATATTAAAGAAAAATAATCAGTTAATAATAAATCTCATTTTATTTGATGAGTACAACCATGTGCATGGTGCTATAAAGAACAGTAAATAAGACACAGTCCTGACCTTCACATGGTGTGAGAAATAATAAAATGACATTCTAACTAATCACAGAATATTTTTTAAATGTTGGTCTTTATTTTCTTTCCCTTTTGAACCCAGGTGAAAATACAGAAATGAAAAAGACTCAATAGAATTTACTTCTCCACAACCATTGTGTACCGTATTTACTTCATTCACCATAAAGGAAATAGTCAGTATGCATTGTTTATAATCACACTTGCTGATAATACTCCCATTTTGAAGTTGTCTCCAAAAATAAAGTTAAAGTCAGTCATTTTTGACTTCAGGGAAATCTCTCTGTTGATATTGTGACAGATGTTCAGTAAACCAAATGCTTGTTTTGTTACATCCCAGTCTCTCTTTCATAGAAAAGGACAGAAAAATTGATCCAAATTTCCCCACAAGGAGTTACCTAGATAGGAACGTTTGCTGATTGCACTATATTACTTCAAATGAGAATTGTCTTGATTTATCTTTAAAGTAAATAATAATAATAGAAGCAGCCTGAAAAATGTTTGATTCTTGAAAGAAAACAACAAGAAGGTTTTGTTGGCACAAAATATTTTTAATTAATTCTATCAACCTCTAAACTTCCCCTTTTGTTGACAAAAAATGCACTGCTAAAGTATGCTGCCATTTTGCAATGACTCTGGAAGGAATGAAGACTAATATCTTATGTGCATAGGGAGAGAAGACATCTAGAAGGATAATAGTGGGACTTCTGTTCATCTAAGGAGAGCAGAATATTTCAGTGCCTGGTGGTTTCACTCTACATGCCCAGAATGCTGGAGTTACCAATTCTCCTCTATGCTATGGAAATGGCAACACAGTTTAACTCTGCAATTAATATTGCACATACAGAGTCAAATTCACCCCCATGCATAGGGCCAGCAGAGGCCAATGCATTGAGAACAGTGGGGCAGATTCTTCACTGCTTCAGTGCAGTGCAGCGTGAGTAGTACAGAGAACCAGTTGTGTCTTTATAATCCTCAGCCACCTAAACTTGGGACAAATTAGACCTGTGCCAGAGCAAGGTAGAATCAGGATTAGTGGTGCTCCCCTCCACCACAGTGATCCCTGTCCCACTAAAACTCCACCACAAAACACTGTCAGGATACACTCCAGATATACTCAGGCTAGGGGGAGAAGCAGGGGTTTATGCCATGGAAAGTCATCTTAGTGGACTGGGAAATCTAACCCAGTAGATGGAAGTTAGCAGCCGCTTGTAGAGTACAATTTTGTACAAGATTGTAGAGTACAATTTTGTACAAGATTGTAGAGTACAATTTTGCCCATAGTTTGGAGACAGAATAAAATGCATTTTGAGGTTTTTCTTTCCTTGCCAGACAGAACAACAGAAACACACAGATATTCATTTTTTCTAGTAGCAGGCAGTCTGTCAAGTTGAGTTGGCTAATCCATACCGTGTAATTTCTTAGATGACATGGAGCCTTAAACATGTCCTTCAAAAGCAAGTAATAAGAAAAACCACTTCACATATCATGGGGTTACTGTGAATGCTGAAGATTACAATTATATTTTGATATTAATCTTACTATTGCAATTTGATTGTTGTGATCTGCTCTATCAAAATGCAAAAGACAGTATAAATCTTTTTAAATAGAACGGTATACCACTGCAAAGAACTGATGTTTCTAAGTACTATAGAAACTTCCAAACATCTATAATAATCCATTAAAATGCAACCTACGGCATGGAATATCACACTGAGTAAAACCAGATTCTGCATTTTTTTATTGTGTTGTCTGTTTCTATTCACAATTACCTTCAATGTTTTGATGTCTTCGTAAGAAAACTGAACAGTGGGAATCCCAAGATGATTGATGAAATAATCAGAATCACCCTGCATCTGTACAGAACTCACATTGGATCCTGGGCACTTCATTTTCCCCAGACAGGTGAGGCTCTGTTTCTGAAAAAAACAAAAACAAATCAAGAGTTCTAGTTATTTAATTATTTGCAACTGACCTATAATGACTCACAATGATATCTGATATTTATGCAGCATTTCAGCCTGAAGGACCCCAACACAATTTAAAAAACACAGGCCAGATCTTCTGCTGGTGGAAATCAGCATGCATCAATTCACACCAGCTTAGGACCTGGCTACATATATAGACAGGAATAACTTAATCCACCATTTGAAGGCAGCAATCTCTGTGATGGAATGTTTAAGCATGCACAGCACCATGACTGATTACTTCAGAGTAGGAAGTGAAGGTGAATATCATATTCAAATGAAAGAGTGGTGGGGGAATTTAGGTAGGCAGATGCAATTACTCAAATTGGCCATGATTTGTGAGGTTAGCATCGTATTCTTACAAAGAGTGCCATGGGATCTTTAATGACCATGATGGGATAAAGTTTTTATTTGATTAGCACAATGTTCCTGTGACCAGGATCCTATGTAGGAGGTCACATAGAGATTGCAAACTGCAAAGAATGGGGCAGGTTAATGAATATTTCAGATCTTACCCAAATATAACCTTACAACTAATTCTTATTAACTAAACTAAAATTTATTAAAAAAGAAAAAAGAGAAAGAGTACAGGTTGAAAGATCATTATGCATACAGACATGAATAAAATCCTTAGGTCAGTTTCATAGTAGAGATGGTGAGCTTTAGAGTTGCAAAGAATTCTTTCAGAATTAGTTCCACAGGTTATAGTCCACTGTTCAATATCAGGGTGACCCAGTCTGGAGCTGGGGACCTCAGTCTTGTGACTCAAACTTCCCCTCATGAAGCATTAGCAGATCTGAGATACAGGATCAGGGCCGAAGAATTCTTTTTATGGAATCCTCTTGACAGAAGGTGAATAACAGGTGAAGCATTGTGGCTTTGAAGTAGACCTATTTCCTAAGCATCACTGATAATTAGCTACATGGATTAGCATAGGGCAACTACCTATCATCCCCTGTTTACATATAGTTTATTACATATTTCAAAGAGAAATGAAGACAATGATATTACCACATTCACAGTTCATCTAAATGTTAATATTCCATTTTGATCTTTGAATCAATAGAACACAGTGACAGACCAGAACCGTCTGGTTACATCATTAACCTCTAAAAAGATATAGGTAAACATAGACTACTACAATCACTATCTTTTTCCAATTCTCTAACAATACAAGTCTACATTTCAAAGATGTAGTCTATCTAACATGGCTATGTGAGCTATTTATAAGAAATTGCCTTAATTACCATTTACATACTTTCCTAATATGTCTTTAAAGGTAGAATTTAGATCATTTAGCCTGCAAATGGCTTAACTCTTTCTGGCTCAGTGTCACAGCTCCCTAACATCAGAGCACTGCAGCAGATATCTGGTCATCTCACTTGAAATGCCTGTGTTCCATGAAATGTGGACAATTTAAAGGACTGTGCTACAGTGGCTCACGGACAAGGGGTTAAGGAGTGAAATGCAATGAAAAGATTGAAACTACATAGTACATATTTTCTGTGCTACTGATTTAAAAAATTCTGTGCAATAATATCTTCATAATCCTCGTTCCACAGGAGTTCTTAATGGCAAAATCTTAGCAAGAAAAGTGCAGTAAATGAAAGCTGAAAGCTAGAAAATAAACTCAAGACTGAGTACTAGCATCATGTACTAATGTAGCTTTCAAATGCATTAGGTAATTACAAATAGGCAAAAAGGCTTTCAACATCTATTATAAAAAATAAACTGCCTAGCTTTTTTTAAGAATAGTAAAAGGTTAAAGTAGTCCACACTACTTGGACGACAGTCTGTATAGTATATTACAACTCCTTAGTGCCCTCTTTGTAATTTAATAGTCTGTTTCACAAGCGGTTTGTTCATCCTTTAACATTTAAAAAAACAAATACATGAGACTAGTCAATTACAAATAAAGAGCCAAGTCCCTCTTTCTTCCTCATACAGAATAGAGCATGTATGACACCACAAGTAGTGTCATCTCTTTCAGTCAGATTGGGCTGGAGGAATGCATAATTCAACATGAATAAGAGCATTGGAATCTGGCCCAAAATTTATTTAAAGTACTTTGAGATGATATTCCGACTCTGACTCCAACTGCCAATTATTTTGTAGTTTCGCACTCTCATTTTCATTAAATTCTTGATTATTTGTTTCTCTCCTACTGCTATGTGAAGACCCATCCAAGCATCAAGGGAACCTGGCTGACTATCTAGCCAGAAGAAAAAATGGATCTGTCTCTAAACAAAGGGCCAGCTTCTCAGCTAATGTAGATTAGAGTAGCTCCATTGACATAAATGGAGCTAGAACAGTTTAAACCGGCCAAAATTCTTGCTCTTTAAAGTATAGAGAGAATATAAACAAAAACAGATATGAAAATTAAAAATTAATCGTATGTGCTCCTTGTAATCATAATTGTTAAAACATTTCAGACAGAAGTTTAAGTTGGTGGAGTCCTTTCATTCCTGGTATCTCACTTAACCTCCCATCCATTCTTTAAATAGTAGTTTTCAAAGACATTAGGCAGATATTTAACAATTTCACAATGTGTGACTTTAAAGTGAAAAATCCATCCACTCAGTACTGTTATGAAACCAGCCAGATCCTGTACGCCATGTACTCGGAAAGGCTGTGTATAGATTAATGTGTTTAGGTGTCTTATGTGATCAAAAGGAAAGAAAAGGCAACCTTCACTTTTCAGAAATGTTGGAATCCATGTCTAGAGAGAGTGGTATACTAGACAGTATATATCATTGGCCTTCCATACGGGCCTGATTCTGAAACTCTCACTCATGCCAAGAAGTCAATGGCTTTATTTGATAAAACTGAAGGCACATTAGAAGCTGCAGAAACTTGTCTGATGCTCCTTATATACTCAGTTTAATAAAGAGATATTTAAAAATAACTAACAATACCTGACTTTCATACTTTAACGTATATGATCCACATAAAAAATGCAATATGACTTATGTGTCCACATACAAATACACGTACATAATATTAAACACACACATACACACCATTTAAGAGTTTCTGTTTGTGGAAACGATGCAGCAAACACAACTGCTTAGTCAAAGACAAATCATGCAGTGAAAATGTGTACACTATAGGTTAAAATGGATGAGTTAAGTCCAAAATAACTTTTTTTATATATCTCTGACTATGAGTTAGATATTTTCAGGGGTCTCCTAAGAAATATCAGTCTAGAAGCATATTTAATTAGTGGCCTTCAGTAACTCCGTTTCTCCCTGCCCCCACAGCAGAGAAACACACATCTAGTGTACAGTGCTAGTACATGGTTTCAATGTTGAGTACCTTTTTGTTTCCTACATGACAATGTTACAGACCCCATCCCTCTGTACGTTGTATTAGAGTAATCTGACTACTATCAGGACTATGCAAATTGGTAAATAAGGTCTGGAAACGTATATCACAAAATGGGATGTTCACAATAAACCATGGATTGGCAACCTTTGGCACGTAGCCCATCAGGGAAAGCTGCTGGCGAGCTGGGACAGTTTGTTTACTTGCAGCATCCACAGGTTCGGCCAATCGCAGCTCCCACTGGCTGCGGTTCACTGTCCCAGGCCAATGGGGGCTACGGGAAGAGGTGGCCCAGCCCATGCTGCTTCCCGCAGCCCACATTGGCCTGGAACGGTGAACCGTGGCCAGTGGGAGTCATGATTGGCCGAACCTGCGGATGCTGCAAGTAAACAAACCGTCCCGGCCCACCAGTGGCTTTCCTTGATGGGCCATGTGCCAAAAGTTGCCAATACCTGCAATAAACCATTAACATTTGCAGATTTACTTGTATCTTCAAGTAAAAATGGATCTTACTGCTAGTGAAAACTCAGAGTTGGAGCTATTGAATATCTACAGTATTTCACGAAAATGTCCAACATTTTGCCAAGTCAGAGCATTTTTGGGAAAACAATGAAATGTGAAAACGTCAAATGCAGAGCTTTATTAATTTAACTGATAATATTTCAGAGAGTTCTAATTGTCATGCATTACATTTTACATGCTAAATTTAAAACTATTTTTCCTCACTCAGACTCTGATTTTCAAAGATCCAAGCATCTGTAATAGAACCTATGGATGCTCAATATCTCTGAAAAGAAAGATTGTGTTATAGGACACCAGGTACCAAAAATGAGAGGGTATTGTGCCTAAGTATTACAACATACACACTGATATTTTCCACTGATCTGAGATTTTGCAATACTTAGACACAATATGTTGGTTAACATCTTGGTACTAGTAGTTTCAGTATGTGCTTTGCCATTGAAGGATACCACATTAAAAAAAATCCATTAATTTCCAACTGCAGGAGGAGACAGCTTGGATTGTTAGCACTAATTAATTTGCCAGTGCATTTACCTTGCTTTTCAAACCATGCTTTCTGCTAGTTTTTGCTGTTCAGCTCCCTCAAGTTGTATTACTGCCAGATTTTACCAGGCACATCATATGAAATCTATTTGCTATATGGTGCAAATTAACTTTTAAAGGGTACAGTCTGAAGAAAAACCTGTGTGTAATGGGGCATTCATCCCACACCAGAACGGTTTGGGTTAAGGTGGCAAGAGAGGCCAATTAAACTATAGGCTGCACCTGATGAAAAGCCAGGGAGTGCTAAGGCCTAATTACTGATGAAGTCCAGCTGGGGAAGGACAGGGGCTGGACATGGTTTATAATGAGAGAAGCTGACAGTAGATTGGGGACAAGGGGACTGCAGGGAGGGGAGCCTGTGGTCACAAGAGGGAAAGGTGGAGCCTGAGAAAGGCAGGGTAGGAGCAGTCCAGGGATGGAGCAGGAAGGGTGTGAGAGGAATGAACCTGAACTGCTGGTTTGAGCATCCCTGGATTGAAACCCGGTGTACAGGGCATGCTTGTGTTCCCCTATCAGCCACTATGGGAGTAGTGAAATCATCATGGTAGAGATGGAGACTGCCTGAGACTTTGAGGAAGGAGACTCTGAGAATACCTCAGAAGGTGAGGATAATGGTGACTTGGCCAGAGGGCTAAGCCATAAAGGAGAAGCACTGAAGCTCCAGACTAGTGAGAGAGAAGCCACAGAGTGAGTGACTGAGGTAACAGGCTGAGCGACCACTGGAAAGGATGCTGACAGTGACGAGCTGATTCCCCAGATGAACCACAAGGAGGCACTGCTGAGCAGCGAGTAGCAGACCCTGTGCTAGTCTGTTATTGGATTTCTGGGCATTTCATCTACATTAGATATTATGGGTTGTGTTTCCCTTTTTATCTTCTGCAAATGACCTAATTGGTTTCAGATTTACTCTGTTAATGTGATTAGAATGCAATGGAAGCCATGCTATCTCAAATGGAAGAACTGTGCCAATAATCTACTTTTTCTCCTATGCATATCAGCAGGGTCACTCTAGATTCTGAGGTTGGTCATTCATTACAGTTTTAGATATTTTTACAGTATTTTTTCTATAATCAGAGCTAACTCAAAATAAGTAACTGAAGCTCTGATCCAAAGGCCACTGAAGTCAATGGGAGTCAACTGGATCAGGCCCTACAATGGCTTAGTGTCTCCTAGAAGACCTCTCAGGAACTGCTACAGACTGATTTAGACTCTTGTGAGGCAGTAATGGACCAATCACGTTTGACAGGACACAAGATGCCAAGGGAAAATTAAAAAGAAAGACAATGTTTCACAAGATGAATAAGATGCAGACCTTCAGAAACTTTCAATCTGATACATGAGAAGTGAACAGGTTTTATGGTCAGCATGACTGTCCAGATCAAGCTATATAATATCCATCATTGTGACATCTCTCATCTGTGTTCCAAAACCTACTCGTTTAGCATCAGCAGTGTAAACAAAGATCTTTTTAGTCATCCCACAAGGGAGAGCTGCTTTAAAAGTGTAATCCAGGTTCCACAGAAGCAGCAGGTGGTGCCCAGCAGATGGGCTGCATCTGTACATCCCTTGGCTGCATCACTGCAACCCTTAGCTCACCTGCTATGCCCTCTTCCTGGCCGGCTCCCCCACTCTGGGGGCAAAGCTTGTCAGCTGCAGGACACCCAGTGGAATAGGTGTTTCAAGCCCCTTATGAACTTCTGACTCTCATTTAGGTCAATGGACCAAATCCAGAGTTCCTTACTCAGTCCTTACACAGATATGGTAAATATGATCTGAGTTAAAAAAAAAAAGAGGGAGTGAATTAAAGACTCAGGAAAGTCTGGCCCACTGAAAGTTGCAGGTGCCCTGCACCTCAAGATTTTGCCTTATCTGCTTAATAATTTTGTGGGTCATCAGACTTCATTCAACATAAAGTGACCCTTTGATTGTTGAAAACCGATTGTACAATTTCGTCTCTCTGAAACACTTGTTCCTTAAAAAACAATTCATCATTGCCGTATATAGAACAACATAAGGGAAGACTTTTTACTATGACAGTCTAATAAAGTCTGACATTTTGTGACTGTTTCAGAGTGAATGCTCACTGACTATCACATAATACTTCATGCTTTTCGCAACAACACAATAAACTTGGGCTTGTCTACATGGGGACACTCAGGAAAGTTAATCTGAATTAACTACAGGTATGAATTTAAACTGGATAAGTTAAACCTCAATAACCCCCTACATGGATGCTTCTATTCAGAATTAAAGTAGTCTTAATTTGGTTTCGATTAATGTATTTTCCCCTTAGAAACAGCCACTTTTTAATTCTGATCAACAGGATTCTTAAAATGAAAAGCTTCAAGACAAAAGAGGATATCACAACACAAATACATGTGCACTTCAAACTACATCCATTTCATTCCGTTCATCAGTCTGCAAGTACTGAATCAAAGAACTATTTCTCACCATGAATGAATTGTGAAATGCAGTGGAAAAGAATATTGGCATTTCTGAATCAACTGCTGGTGATCTTTCTGAAAAAGTGAGAGCATTGTGACACTCTAGCAATATGGAATAAATAAAAGCAAGTAAAAGATTCCTTATTATTAATTATTTTTATTTTAGCGTTAGATAGTGGCACCGATGGAGGATGGCTGGACTGCACTCTGCTAGGCACAGTAAACAGTTGCTGTCCCAGAGAGATCTCCATCAAGGTTATAAGACAAGAAACAACAGGTGGATGAAGCAAACTGGAAGGGGAGAATGAAGTAATATTAACTTATTATATATAACAAAGAGCACTAGTATTCAAATGATGGGGCAGATGTATGTGTAGTCATGACAGTGCATTTCAATACAATATTCTTTAAAACAACATGTATATAAGAATGTGACACACCCACAATTAGGGTTTGTCTACGTGGAGACAGTGTGTGTAGCAAGCTAGGATGTGAGTGTGCAGAGTGTATCACAATCTGGAGTCAGAAGGCCTGTGTTCAACTTAAACTTCATTCAGCTTCACGCTTTATGAATGAAACGTGGTGGCAGCATTTGAGCTGTATGTTCTCTGCAATGTCCCCCGAGCCCTGGATTTTGCAGATGCAAACTTAGCCTAGTGATGGACCTGGTAGAAGGAACAGATCAAGCTGCATACCAACCTGGTCATGCAGGGGGATGACAACAGCAGGAAAGTAAAACTGATACTTTACCTTATTGGAGAGCAAGACAGAGAGGTCTGCAGCACTCTGAAGATCACCACTGCCTCAAGCCTCAGCACAGCATCCCTATTGCTCCCCAAAACAGAATCAAACTGTAGAGTGATATAGATTTTTCACTACTGACCACCAATCTGAAGAGGAGGGGATACAGCCCTATGTTACAGTCTTACACACACTGGTGGCTACATGCAATTTTGGGGACTTCTGAGGATCCTGCCACTACAGAGAGACACCAGGAGTGGACTAAAGGAGTTGTGAGGTGTGCAGTGGCACCCAGATATGAGGTGACTACACAAGACGGATGAGTGATCTGAGCCAGCAGACACAACATCCATAGAGATCCTACAGAGTAAGGATATAAAATGTTAATTGGTCAACCGGTAAACAGTCTTCTTGGTTAACTCACCTTAACTGTTATTCCTGGGCCAGCTGGCTGGCTGGCCCCAGCTGCCCCACACCAGCTGGAGCGGCCCCAGCTATGCCACCTGGCCAGAGCAGGTGGAGCAGTACTGCCTGGCTGGAGCAGCCCCAGCCCCAGCCCCTGCCAGATCAGCCTCAGCAGCGGCAGCCGGTTCAGCCCCAGCTGTGCCAGCCAGCCTTCGATTAGTTGACCTTTTAAACAAAGTATTTTTAATCATTTAAATGGTTAACTCTTAAAATGGTATTTACATCCCTACTACAAAGATACTGAGATTATCCATCCAGAGGCCAATCCCACATAGGGAGGAGACTCCAGAGAAACACATTTTACTAGACTTGAAGACAGGTGAATAGGATACAGAAATAGGTCACTCTCTGTGTGATCGCCTGTTGAGGAAACCAAACTATCTCAGACTACGTAACTGACTGAGCTTGTGGTAAAGAAGGGACTGCAAGTTGGCTACGTGCTAGCAACTTCTGGCCAAAGGGACATAGGTTGGGGATCTAGGTGTCAATTATTTGTTGTTAATATCTTATATTACAATGTTTGTAAAATAGGGAATTGTATCATGATCAGTGGAACTGGAGTCAGAGG
Source organism: Gopherus flavomarginatus (assembly GCF_025201925.1). NCBI lineage: Eukaryota > Metazoa > Chordata > Testudines > Testudinidae > Gopherus > Gopherus flavomarginatus. The sequence continues at coordinate 101,617,029 of NC_066624.1, read as the reverse complement.
ACCCAGGTTCACTGGAGAATTTGTTATTGAGGTAGCAGGGAATGCAGGGAATTAGACTGGAAGCAACTCTGCCACATGGACAGAGCAGTTCAAAGGTTAAATAAAGTTCCACTTGTTCAACGTAAGCTGCACTCAGCTTCACACTTGCTGGATGCACAAAGCCCCATGTTTTCGCAAATGCAAAACAACACAAAATGAAACAAAGAAAGAAAGATTAAAATGACAAAACAAAAAACTCACCCTGCAGCAGTGGCTCCTGCAGCTCCTCTCAGGGATGGGACCAGCTCCCCACCCCAGGTGCTATGACCTGGCTACCTGCAGCACCACTCATTCAAATGTGGCCCAACTGCCTCTCCGCCATCATGACAAAAGGACAGTTGACCCAAACCTGAGTAGTGCTGTGACCCTGTGCACCACGTCACAATGCCTCGAGCACGAAGCCAGACCCAGCCCTGTGGGACAAAAGCCATCGCTATGTGTGAGTTCAGGGTGGGCTTGCTCTAGACTGCCTGTCAGAGGTATGTTCTCAGACTCTTGTTTCCTTTCACACACACGACAGAAAATCCAGGAAACACCTATGCACATGCTTAATTTCAAGCATATGAGCAGTTCTAGTGACGCCAATGGAACTATTCATGTGCATGAAAATTACACAGACTAAAGACTAAAGTTTGAGGTCTACAAGTTCTGCTAAAACTATGACTGCAAAGCAAAAATGTTTTCCTTTAGCTTTTCATTACACGGTAGAATAACTTTCTCTAGTTTTTAATTCTATGGAGAAAACATATTTGGCCAACTAATAGAGAAAAAATAGAATATTAAAATATCTTCATTTTCCATTACTGTCCATGCACACGATACTTTTGTTAATATAGACCCTGGTCCTACCAGCATTTAGGCATATGTTTATCTTTATGTGCTTGAATAATCACAATGAAATCACTTGGATTGTTCATGTGAGTAAAGTTAAGTATATGCATAAAGGCCCAATTCCGCACCACTCAAATCAATGGGCGTTTTGCCATTGAACTGAAAGAGCATAGGCTCAAACCCCAAATATTTGATGGGTTGGGGTCTAATACTATCTACGTATTCCCTTTCTTTACCTTTTATATACCTATGGCAGCATCCCAAACATTTTTGTTCACATGAACAATCCTTATTCATGTGAGTTATCCAATTAAAAAAATCTGGAAGGAATACATCTTTTTTTTTTCTACTCAGTGCTTAGTTGTACACAAGAGAACGTCTGTAAGTACTATGCTTCTAGAAGCTAGCAGGACCAGGCCCTCTCATTTCATCCTACACCTTCAGAATTAAGCCCCAACCTGTTTTTTTGTTCAAGTGGAACAAAGATGAAGTAATAATTCTATGAGCCAGCAAAAACAATAAAAAACAAAACAAAACATGAAATAGAGAAATAATCTATTTAATTACTCAATATTGTAATTAAATAATGAGAAGGTTTGATGTTTTAAAATATCATTATCCTTCATGGTCCAATAGCGGTATATGTGTGACACCAATGTACAAGATCAGTAGTTCTAGTATCTTAATGTTTAACTGCTAGTTCAAGTTTTAGTTTACTAACAAGCACCAGAATGTAAAACACCCTTTAAAACATGAACCTTTGAGGCCAATTAACACTATAAGAATAAGTTCATCCATAAATATTTAACACTAATATACAGAAGGAATGTTTTACATGCACCACACTGCTTTTCCCAGTTTATCTTCCTTATGAAGCAGATTCCAAACCATCAGTATTCTTTAAGCCAGTGGTCCCCATAATGTGGGGGCATGCCCTCCCTAAAAGGGAATGAAGGAATGTGCAGGAGTGGGGAGGTTGGCGAGAGGGCCCAGACCAGCCCCCACAGAGAGGGAGTGCCACCTAGCTCTGCTCCATTCTCGGCCCCTGGTCCCAGCTCCACTCCCAGCTGCGGCTCCATTTCTGGGCGGCGGATGTGGACATATTCCCTTACTGGTAAAGGAGGACATCAGTGCTTTAACCATTCTGAAAGAGCAGTAAAGTTCATGGAAGGTGTTTTATATTTATTAAATAAAAGGAAATTTCCCAAAATGCAAGGGCTATTTTAAAAGAATAATCATTTTTGCAATAAAGAATATCTTATCCATGAAGACAAATTTGCAAAAAACTCCTAATCAGTGGGAAAGACATATAGAATAACCGCCCACTATACACAGCCCATCACACTTACTACCCACACAGGAATAGTGAGGAAGGTCATTAGGAACCTGCATTTACAGAATGAAGAAACATTTACCTTTAGCTTTTATTTTCCTTAGATCCCTATTATAATATATCTGCCTAGCACAAACTTCACATCTCAAATGTGGTTCATTTCTCTTTGTTTCCCTTTTCCATACTTTGTGAAGATGGCCTGCTTTAATGGTCACATTTTTCCTTTTTTAAAACTCAATAAATAATTTGAGTGTATGAAAATATTCTGGATTAAAAATAAGGAAATTCTGATCAAATTAGGCAGATCTACATTTGCCTGTCTCTTCAGAATAGGAAATTAGATCATAGGTAATATTTATTTCTTACATCATATAGTATGTAATGCTCTATGAAAACCATACAAATCAAGGTTATGTGTGTCTCCTCTTTGACTATTTTTTTTTAAATAGTGATTTGACCATTCTTAAATTTATGCTAGACAGCGAAATCAGTATAAAAAAGTGCAACTAAGTTGATTAAACTTTTCTTTTTAACCTAAAAATGGAATTTCTGATTTCCAGTCTGCATTCTTTACATCAACTACATTTCCATAGGCTTCAATGGAGATTTGGTATGCTAGAAGATTAGGAGTCGGCTCTTGATTAACATGGCTTTGACAGGAGTCGCTCAAAATAATGTTCTTCTTCCCTGAAGGCTGGAAAACTGATTTTTCCCTGAGCCTCAAAATGAGGTGAGACTACACCTCGAATACTATCAACAGTTCTGAGAACCCAAAAGATATACACAGAGGGAATTCAGAAAAATGCAACAAAAATCATTAAGATCATGGAGCAAGTGACTATGTAACCCCAATATTCTCAGAATGTCACCTCTTCCCAGCTTGTAGATCAGGGGTTCTCAGACTTCTGAACTAGTGACCCCTTGCACACAGCAAGCCTCTGAATGCAACGCCCCCTTATACATTAAAAAACACTTTTTTGTATATTTAACATCATTATAAATGCTGGAGGCAAAGCAGAGTTTGGGGTGGAGGCTGACAGCTGGTGAACCCCCATGTAATAACTTTGTGATCCCTTGAGGGGTCTCGACCCCCAGTTTGAGAACCCCTATTCTAGATGGCACCTACGCATCAGCCAAGACAAATCAAAGACCTCCTACCCCTCATCATCAATATGGATCAAACCTGGGATCTTCAGTACGAGAAGCAAAGTAACTCCAGTGACTTATTTGCCATGACCTGAGGCTCAGTTTGCATGTTTAATGCTCTTCCGTTATTCATGAAGTAAGCCAGAAAACAAACTCAAGATCACAGTGTGTAAAAATCCAATCCCCAAAGCAGAGAATTTCCAAAGACATAACTAGGAGCTCAAAATTTATTATAAGGGATAAAAAAAAAATCGTAGGATGTATTGGACTAGCACAATTTCTATTTTGAATCTATTTGTTTTAAATAGCTTACTGCTCTGATGCAGGAAGCCAGTGGTGTTTATAAGCAATGCACACATTCATTATATATATATACTTTTTGATTGGCTAAAACATTTAGAGTACTCTGCTTGACTGAATAGTGCCAGATCTTTTCTTCCAAGTACTTAGCAGTACACAAATAAAGGTCAGTCCTAACTGTCGTATACATACAGAACTGTTATAAAACACAGCTGTGCTAAATGCAAATGAATCAGAGCTTTAGTACAAAACCTTTTGATAAATGGGGACCTGCTAAAAAATGCATGAATCGCCTAATGTTTTCTGTTGTACTAACATTTGTTGCTGATATAAATACATTGGTTAAGTAGGTCCAGAATTCGGATTTGACAAGTATGACCTCCTTTTCGAAGTGGCTGATATTTTATATTCCATGGAAAAATGGATGTGGGTTGTAGATCATTGTAAAGGGCTTGAGGCATTCTCATTCTATCGTATATAGACATAGAAATGTAGTGAACTTACTTCAATGCATTTCAATGGAATTTTACTCCATTATAATCAGGTTCCACTGAGCTAGTCCTGTTATAATTCAGCACTTATCATTGCCCAGATAGGTATTAAATAATGCATACCACTAGGCTGTAGCCTCTCCTCTCTCCTCTCAGCAAACTGGTAGAGGAAAGGACAAAAGGAGATAGAAGGAAGAATCCCTGACTCCTGTATTTGTTGCCGCTTCTTCCTTTTGGGAATGCAGATATGACTTTCTGAGTTTCCCCCACGATTACAACCGATTTCTATTGTAGTACTTCCCAGATGCCCCTCACAATCAGGTTGAGTGCTACAGGAACATGCATAATATTACCACAATAATATTACCACTTATGTTTGTTCCTCCACTGACCCCCAGGTCCGTTTAACTTTGGAAGAAACCGTTTATTCTTGTCTTCTGAACTCTGGGGCTGCCCTTTCCACTGTTACTGCTAAGCCAAAAAAAAAAAAACCTTACAAATAAAAGCATTCCGGTAATAAGTATAGGCAAAAAGCCGTTTAAGTGTCCTGTATTGCAAAAAGCTGCTGTAAAAATTTCTGGTGTCTCAGCCTCCCATGCATTTTTGCGGGCTCCTGACAGCCCAGTTAATCTTTTGGGCAAAAACTTGCTGTGTAAATTACGTGCTCAGATTTCCCCGCCCCCTCACCTACTGGCCGCTTGTAATCTATTAAGGGGGGTCAGCCAGCTTTCACATCTGCTCCCAGAGAGTTTACAATCCAGAGAACAGGTACAAATCAGACAAGAGAGGATACAAACATAATATTAGCTGGGCATCAGCTGTCCTTTAATTTACAGGATATGCCCTGTTGCTGCTTTAGACTGAAAATGAAAAACAAACAGAAACAAACCTATAAAAATAAGCATGTGGATTATTTTAAATGAGTCAAGTCTCCTCAATTAGCATGCACAAGATGTATTGACAGAAGTTATGCCTTGTACATTAGACAATCAAATTGCTTGAATTATCTCCTCATTCTATTCCAAACACAATAGCAAATGACAATATAATACTGGTCAACCTATGTCTTACAATACTGAAATTCCATTTCCATCATTGCTATGGGTAATGTTAAAAGAAGCATTAGGCAAACCATTAAATACTGTACTGTGGATACCGAGAAATTATATATCCAGTCTAATTTCTCTTTCCCAAACCCATTAGTACCAGTCTGCCACTTTCCTTCTTTTTACACTAGAGACGAGACACTGGACTGCAGGCTTCTAGTTGAAAAGTTCTTTGCCACTACTGGCGAAAAGAACACCTGTCAGAGCAAGTGTAAATCTGCTCACCAAAGACATCCTACCAAGTCTCATCAGAAAGCTGATTCAAAAACACTGATGTGCAGAGCTCCAGTAGAAAGTCAATCTATTACCCTTTCATCCTCCCAATGGATTGGCTTACCATGCTGAGATCTAGACTCCTCCTGCTTGGTGTGTTCAACCCAATATAACTGATATTCCTAGGAACAATTAAAGTTAAAAATATCTTCCCTGTCCAATGTGCTCCTGCTTCACACACATGCATCTGACAAAGTGGGCATTCACCCATGAAAGTTTATGCTCCAATAAGTCTGTTAGTCTATAAGGTGCCACAGGACCCTTTATTGTTTCACACTGGGTCCTGTATGTTTCACATAATAACTTTTCTTTAAAAGAAATACTTAATGGCTCAGTCTAGCATTAACTATTTTCAAACATATTACCAAAATATTTATTCCATGATATTGCAAATTGTCTTTTGTGTACTTTACTGCATCCTTTAAGTTTTGCTCTAAGATAAATATAAAGCAAAGCATTTTTTAAAAGTGATCTAGCCTTATGAACTAAGACAGTCTTTTTAGTTTTGGTTATCCTATTACATCATACTGATTCCCTTATTTAAGAATGTACAGCCAATTACCTTTCCACTAAACACTAAGTGACATCAATATAATATTATTGTGCTCTTTTTACTGAACCCAATAAAATCAGAATTACAAGCAATGACATTTCAGATATTGTTTAAAACAACAAAAGAGATTACTCTCAGAAGCATAAAACCTGCCTAGGAATAGTCATGCCGGCATTTATTCTGCATACTGAGGTGATTAAAAATATAGTTTGAAAATTTCCCCAATTTTTTTTTGAACAAATTGTTTCAATAATATTTGGTGACAAAGTCATCAGTTGTTATATATCAGCATACTGCATTGACTTCAGTGGAGCTATATTCATTTCTTCCAGCTGAGGATCTGCCCATTCTCCTTTCTTGCTGGTTTGGATTTTATGCTTGGTCTCTTTTGAATAATGCTCTCTGTTGTTGTTGGTTTTTTGTATTTTCTGTTTTAAGGACAGCAGAACTATATTAGAGAAAATGCCAGAACTCTTTCTCTATTGTGAGATTCCTTTCTTCACAGTGCAGCCCACACTTCGAAGAATTAATTGCATTTACCTTCCTTTGTCTTTAAATGTTCAGAGGACAATAACTGCTTCAGGATAATTTAATCACGCTACTCAGCACATGAACAAATGCACAGACCCCATAGTCATTGACCCAGTAGTTTTTCTCCCACTCCTTTTCTATCCCACATCCATCCTATATTCCAGGACCTAGAGAGCTTTGTTCCTTCCTGGGCAGTGATCAAAGAACACTCCATGGTTTCCCCAAATTTTCCTCAATCAATACTTTGTGCTGTGGACCTATATTGTAGTCAAGGTCCGCTGCAAAATGGGGCAGTACATGGCCCGTAGATAATATGCGAGCCAAATTGGAGGCCAAATACGCCAACCCCCCCGCCCCCTCAAAAAAAAAAAAAAGTACAGCAGGGCAGTAAAATTTGCAACCATACACACGGATGCAGGGATCTTCTGCAGTCTCACCCTGTTACCATAAGTTAGAATCAGGATAAAGCTGCTGATTAAGTTCACATTGCCCTGTTGTGGCAGAGACTCCTTGTTAAATCTACCAGGAAAGGAGAGGTGGGCACGATCCCTCTGGTCAAAGAGTAGAGAATGATACAGGAATGTCCTGCAGGAAACACAAGGAACCGTCAGGCCTGGGGGAAAAGCTTAGGTTGAGGTTTATGTTTTTCAATTAGAACTAGAGTTACTAGTAAAGCCAATCCCCAGGAAGGGTAGGTTTGACCATATACAGAGTGTGCAAACGTTTTGGAAAGGTTTAGAACATCACAGATGACTATCATGGAAAAACAAAAGGAACATTCTTGCCCCAATGGTAAATTATAATTCTTTCCAAAGGCACAAGTTTAACCCTGGAAAATAACCAATGTAATTTACAGTTGGCAAAGCTTTTAACTTGCACTGAAACCACGATCTGACATTTAGGTCCCCTGATTGCATCCATGAATAAACAAGCCACTCCTTCTCTAGCCAACCTTTGAAATAGTAAGTTGCTTCCAAACATCATATAGAACGTTGGCTCTCAACCAGGGGTCTGGAGCCCCCTTGGGGGGGGAGGGGGGAGCAAGTTTCAGGGGCCGCCAAGCAGGGCCAGTTTTAGACTTGCTGAGGCTGATGGCAGAAAGCTGAAGCCTCCCTGTGGGGCTAAAGCCCAGGGCTCTGAGCCTTGCCACCTGGGGCTGAAGTCAAAACCTGAGCAACTTAGCTTTTCGGGAACCTCTGTGGTGTGAGGCCTTGGGCAGTTGCCTGGCTTGCTACCCCCTAATCATGGCCCTGGCTTTTATAAGCAGAAAAACAGCATTGTGGCACTGGTGGGCCATGGAATTTCTATAGCATGCTAGGCAGGGCCTCAGAAAGACAAAGGTTGAAAATCCCTGATATAGAACATGAAAAGCTACATGCTACATGCAAAACTCCCACTGACTTCAATGGGACCTGTGAAAATGGAATAATAGCACTATATGGCCATTCACAATCATCATGCTATCTGTACCAACTTCATTTTTCAGAAAGATCAGCCTGGAGCAGACTTATTAAAGCAGAGTTGAGGGCACTATGACCCTTGTCCTGCAGACAGCAATACAGATGGATGAATCAAATGACCCAAGAGATGCTACGTGATTATATTTTCTACAATATGAATCATTGCATGGTAGTATCATACACAGTTTACTGGCAGAAACTACTAATTCAGACCTCCTGTGTTTTCTCTGAAACACTAAACCTGAAGCCAAATTTTCTTCAACACTTCATCAGCCTATAACACAAGATGATTTCAATATTGTAGTATTTGTACATATTTCTGCCTTTCATCCAAAGATCTCAAAGTATTGAACACACACTTTTTGAGACTCACAATACTCTTCTTTAGTAGGCCTTAAATCATTTTGATTAAACAAATGAGAGGAGGAGGGGTGAAGGCACAAAAGTCAACATTTTCAAGGCTCTCACTGGTTTCTGGTGCCTCCAATTTTGCTTGCCCAACATGATTTTCAGATGTGTTGACCGCTCACTACTCCAACTGAGATCAATGGGAACCACGTGCCATCAAAGCTTCTGTGCATCAGGCTCAATGTGTCTCAAAATTGGGAACTCAAAAATGGAAGCAACCAAAAGGAGAGGTCACTTTTAAAAATTCTGGCCAAAGATTTTAAGTGAGTTGCTAGTGGTCACACTGCAAGTCAATGGTCAAGTCCTAATCCTGTTTTCCATTTAACCAGTAAGCATTTTCCCTTTGTTATGTGCTACACTGTAAAAAAAAAAAAAAAAAAAAATTTGGCAATAGCTTGTTTTATATCACTACCATTTAATTATAAGAATCCTAGTCTGAAAAAAGTAAAAGAAAAAACACAAATAAAATCTCAGTATTTTAAAATCTGTATAATTAACCTTTCCTTTAATTGCAGATTTTTCCTGGGGGCTGAGGCAGGATTGTTGGACGTTGTCATGGTATAATCCCCCACTCTGAACCTTAGCGTCTAAAAGATGGGGTACCAGCATGAATTCCTCTAAGCTTAATTACCAGCTTAGAACCTGTAGCGCTGCCACCAACCAGGAATTCCAGTGCCTGGTACACTCTGGTCCCCCCAAAACCTTGCCCGTGGACCCCCAAGACCCAGACCCTCTGGATCTTAACACAAGGAAAGTAAACCCTTTCCTTCACCGTTGCTTCTCCCAGGCTTCCCCTCCCTGGGCTACCCTGGAAGATTACTGTGATTCAAACTCCTTGAATCTTAAACGGAGAGGGGAATTCACCTTCCCCCCCTCCTTCTCAATCCCCCTCCCAGACTCTCCCTGAGAGAGAAAGTAATCCTAACACAGAGAGAAATTAACCTCTCTCTCCCCCTTCCCTCCTTTCTCCCCACCCATTCCCTGGTGAATCCAGACCCTGTCCCCTGGGGTCTCACATCAGAAAAAAAAAACAATCAGGTTCTTAAACAAGAAAATCTTTTAATTAAAGAAAGAAAAAACAGTAAAAATTATCTCTGCAAATTTAAAATGGAATAGGTACAGGGTCTTTTAGCTATAGACACTGGGAATACCCTCCCAGCCTAAGTATACAAGTACAAATTAAAATCCTTTCAGCAAAATACAAATTTGAACTCCTTCCAGCCAAATACACATTTGAACTTCTCCCAGCCAAATACACATTTTCAAATAAAGAAAACAAACATAAGCCTAACTCACCTAATCACGTAGTACTTACTATTTTGAATCTATAAGAACCTGCATCAGGGAGATTGGAGAGAAACCTGGTTGCACGTCTGGTCACTCTCAGAACCCAGAGAGAACAACAACCAAAAACTAACAGCACAGCACAAAAACTTCCCTCCCTCAAGATTTGAAAGTATGCTGTCCCCTGATTGGTCCTCTGGTCAGGTGACAGCCAGGCTCACTGAACTTGTTAACCCTTTACAGGCAAAAGAGACATGAAGTACTCCTGTTCTATTAACCCTTAACTATCTGTTTATGACAGACCTCTTTCCCCTATTAGACTCTTCCAACCCCACCTGTATCTGAGCAATCCCCCTTCTCCTCTACTCATAGAATGGAGAAGGAGATCTGTATTTCCTCTGTGTGCAGGGCAGGAGCAGGCTCTTGAGAAGAGGAGCAGGGGTGGAAGAGTAGTAGAAAGGGACTGTGGTGCTAGCTGGCAGGAGGGAAAGGAGCAGAGACAACTGGAGCAAGTACTAGCCTTAATCTTTCCCATTAGCTATGGAAGGATACTTCTCCTCAGGCTTCCAAGATCTATGGACTATTGTTTAGGTTTGGGAAAGCTTGTTGTTTCTCATAGCCTACTTGCACTGACTGGTAAAATGCAGAGAGATCCAATTATTTTCTTAATGTATACTTGATGTGTTATTTCACTAAAATGTACAGGAATGGAGCCTGGGGAATACATACATAACAGCTTAGGCACCCAGTATGTTTTTACCACCGCTGATTGATCAGAGTAAGCTCTTAGTTATGTGCTTGTAAGACATGTGCTGTAGTGTTCTCTTACCTATTTGACATCAAGTGCTGTAGGACTACTGTCAAATTTAAAATCTGTTCAGGAAAAAGTGGGGTTTACTATTTACAGGTTTCAAGAGTTATTTGGCTAGGCTTTTTCTTCTAACAAACAGGCAAATCCCACAAAGGCTGATAATGTGTTTTATCTCAGAATTTATTAGATCAGACCTTTAAGGAGTGAAAGCTGATAGTTTCTAAATGTTGCACAATATAATTTAAGATGAACATATATTACATTATCTATCAGGTTTTTATCCTTTAGAAGGTGACCTTCAAAAATTACTTTTGCAGCAATGAAGCTGAACTTTCAAGAATGATGCATGCATGGTATATAAAAGATATAAGTGTTTACATGGCACACATTGCAAAAGATAAATTGGCAGATCTGGTAAAGTGTAATCTATATCTGCCTACCCTTTTCAGATAGCAAAGAGCAGTAAAATCTGTATATGCACATTTCTGTGGAAGATACTGAGAGCCCTGGAGGGTTTATATCTACTTTGAAAGATGCAGATTGTAGACACCATTATGGAATAAGATTTACTCCACTTAATAGAATAGAGCTGTTGTTCCAGCTACATAAGAAAGCTCTTTTCTTCTTTTTTTTTTAAACTCAAAGTTAAATCTTCCTCAGAGCATCACATCATCTGCATTTTGTTTCCTCCATCTTGATGCTGCAGAAACTTATACACACAAGTAACTTTATACATGAGTAGGCCCACTAAATTCAATGGGAATTACTCATATGCATAAACGAAGCATGAGTGAGAGTGTTTGCAACATCCAGACATTTGATTTTAACATCTCCAGGACATTGCTATCTTCATTCTGCCTTGTACAGTATTAAGAAGATCATTGGGACTTAGCAAATAATAATAATCTCAGTGCTTTCTTTTCAGAAAATAAGAGCATTTTTGAGATTCTCTCTTTGCTTACAATTCATAGATTCACAGATTGTAAGGCCAGAAGAGACCATTTGATCATCTACTATCACCATCTGTATGTCATAGGCCATAAGAGATGGAGAATCCACCATTTCCTTTGGTAGTTTACTACTATGGTTAATCACCCTTACAGTAAAGCCTTTATGCCTTATTTCTAATTTGAATGTGTTTGGTTTCAGTATCCATCTATGGTTTCTTGTTATGCCTTTCTCCACTAAATCCACAAATTTTATGAGCAGCAGTGATTTTATATTTATTTCCAGATCATTATTAAAATGTTCAATAGCATCAGGTCTAGCACTGACTCCTGCAGAACCCCACTAGAAAACACCATCATTCGATGATGATTCCCCACTGACAACTATTTTTTTAGTCAGCCAGTCCTTTATCCATTTAACATGCACTTTCTTGGCACTGTATAGTGCTAGTATTTTAATCTGAATGTTGTGCAATACCAAGTCAAATGCCTAACAAATGTCTAAATATATTACATCTACACAGTTACCTTTATCAATCAAACATGTATCGCATCAAAAAATGAAATCAGGTTTGTTTAACCAGTCCTATTATCCATAAAACCATGTTGACTAGCACTAATTATAATCCCTTTAATCCTTTAATTTTTTTATTACTTGAATTCTGAATCAGCTTTTCCATTATTTTGTTTGATACCATGCTAACTAGCCTATAATTACCTGGGTCATCCCACTTGCCCTTTTTGAAATATTGGTGGAATATTAGCAGTCTTCTGGAATTTCCCTGGTATTCCAAAATTTATTAAAAATTAACATCAGACAACTCTTTTGGGACACTGGTGCAAGTTATTTGGGACTGCTGTATCATAACCTTAGTCCCAGATTTGGACCTTAGCGTCCAAAATATGGGGGTTAGCATGAAAACCTCCAAGCTTAGTTACCAGCTTGGACCTGGTACCTGCTGCCACCACCCAAAAAATTAGAGTGTTTTGGGGCACTCTGGTCCCCCTGAAAAACCTTCCCTGGGGACCCCAAGACCCAAATCCCTTGAGTCTCACAACAAAGGGAAATAATCCTTTTTCCCTTCCCCCCTCCAGGTGCTCCTGGAGAGATACACAGACACAAGCTCTGTGAATCCAAACAGAGTGAATCTCCCTCTCTGTTCCCAATCCTGGAAACAAAAAGGACTTTCCTATTCCCCCAGAGGGAATGCAAAATCAGGCTAGCCAATTCAACACACACCGATCTCCCCTGATTTCTTCCTCCCACCAATTCCCTGGTGAGTACAGACTCAATTTCCCTGAAGTAAAGAAAAACTCCAACAGGTCTTAAAAGAAAGCTTTATATAAAAAAGAAAGAAAAAATACAAATGTCTCTCTCTGTATTAAGATGATACAATACAGGGTCAATTGCTTAAAAGAATATTGAATAAACAGCCTTATTCAAAAAGAATACAAATCAAAGCACTCCAGCACTTATATTCATGCAAATACCAAAGAAAAGAAACCATATAACTTACTATCTGATCTCTTTGTCCTTACACTTAGAAACAGAAGACTAGAAAGTAGAGCTACTTCTCCAAAGCTCAGAGAAAGCAGGCAGGCAGACAAAGACAAAAACACTCAGTTCCCTCCACCCAAAGTTGAAAAAATCCGGTTTCCTGATTGGTCCTCTGGTCAGGTGCTTCAGGTGAAAGAGACATTAACCCTTAGCTATCTGCTTATGACACGCCCCCCAAATTGCAGACAGTGGGGAAGCTCACTGGCGGCGATTTCCTTCTAGAACTTGAAAATAAACAGAATAATACAACACATACACCTTTACATATACTCCTAAGTATATAACTAACAGACTTCTACATTTTAAGAACACTTTTTAACTACTGAATTATGGGAAACTCTCACGGGAGAGTGCATCAGCAACTTTATTAGAAGCTCCTGTGATGTGTTGAATTTCAAAATCAAAATCTTGGAGAGCTAAACTCCAACGAAGAAGTTTCTTGTTGTTCCCCTTGGCAGTATGAAGCCACTTTAGTGCAGCATGGTCAGTTTGTAGTTGGAACCGCCGTCCCCAAACATATGGGCGTAGCTTTTCCAGGGCGTACACAATGGCATAGCATTCCTTTTCACTGACTGACCAGTGACTTTCCCTCTCAGACAGTTTCTTGCTGAGAAACACGACAGGATGGAAGTTGTGATCTGTTGCTTCCTGCATGAGCACTGCTCCTATACCACGCTCAGATGCATCTGTGGTTACTAGGAATGGCTTGTCAAAGTCCGGGGCCCTGAGCACAGGGTCAGACATGAGCGTTGCCTTAAGTTGGGTAAAGGCCTTTTGACACTCATCAGTCCACTTAACTGCATTTGGCTGGGTCTTTTTGGTCAGGTCGGTCAGTGGGGCAGCGATTTGGCTGTAGTGTGGTACAAATCGCCTGTAGTATCCGGCCAAGCCTAAGAAGGATTGGACCTGTTTCTTTGACCTTGGGACAGGCCACTTTTGGATAGCATCCACCTTGGCCTGTAGGGGGTTTATGGTTCCTCGACCCACCTGGTGCCCCAGGTAAGTCACTCTGTTTTGGCCTATTTGACACTTTTTGGCCTTAACAGTTAGTCCTGCCTGCCTGATGCGCTCAAAGACCTTTTCCAGGTGTAGTAGGTGTTCGGGCCAGGAGTCTGAAAAAATGGCCACATCATCGAGGTAGGCAACTGCAAATTCTGCCAGTCCAGCTAGTAGACCATCTACCAGCCTCTGGAAGGTGGCGGGTGCATTTCGAAGGCCGAAAGGAAGGACATTGAATTCATACACCCCCGCATGGGTGACGAATGCTGACCTCTCCTTGGCAGGTTCATCTAGCGGTACTTGCCAGTACCCCTTGGTTAAGTCTATTGTAGAGATGAACTGGGCACGTCCCAACTTCTCCAATAGCTCATCGGTGCGTGGCATTGGATAGTTGTCCGGACGAGTTACAGCATTGAGCTTACGGTAGTCCACGCAAAAGCGTATTTCCCCATCTGGTTTGGGTACCAGAACCACTGGAGATGCCCATGCACTGGTAGATGAGCGGATTATACCCATCTGTAGCATGTTCTGGATCTCCCGTTCTATAGCAGCTTGGGCATGAGGAGACACTCGGTAGGGTGGGGTTCTGATTGGGTGAGCATTACCTGTATCAATGGAGTGGTATGCCCGTTCAGTCCGTCCTGGGGTGGCTGAGAACAATGGGGCGAAGCTAGTGCACAGCTCCTTGATTTGTTGCCGCTGCAGACGTTCCAGGGTGGTTGAGAGGTTCACCTCTTCCACGCCACCGTCTTTTTTCCCGTCGTAGTAGACACCGTCAGGCCACTCAGCATCCTCTCCCTGGACTGTAAACTGACAAACCTGTAAGTCTCTGGAATAGAAAGGCTTGAGAGAATTAACATGGTACACTTTAGGCTTTAGTGAGGAATTGGGAAATGCTATGAGGTAGTTTACAGCTCCCAGGCGCTCTTGGACCGTGAATGGCCCTTCCCATGATGCTTCCATCTTATGGGCCTGTTGCGCCTTCAAGACCATAACCTGGTCTCCTACCTTGAAGGACCGATCTCTGGCATGTCTGTCATACCAGGCCTTTTGCGCTTCTTGAGCATCCTTTAGGTTCTCTCTAGCAAGGGCTAAAGAGTGTCGGAGGGTGCTTTGTAGGTTGCTTACAAAGTCCAGAATGTTAGTTCCTGGAGAAGGCGTAAACCCCTCCCATTGCTGCTTCACCAACTGTAATGGCCCCTTAACCTCGTGACCATACACAAGTTCAAATGGTGAAAACCCTAAACTGGGATGTGGTACAGCCCTGTAGGCAAACAGCAACTGCTGCAACACTAGGTCCCAATTATTGGAGAATTCGTTGATGAATTTTCGTATCATGGCCCCCAAAGTTCCATTGAACCTTTCCACCAGGCCATTGGTTTGATGGTGGTACGGGGTGGCAACCAAGTGATTCACCCCATGAGTTTCCCACAGTTTTTCCATGGTCCCTGCCAGGAAATTAGACCCTGAATCTGTAAGGATGTCAGAGGGCCAACCTACCCTGGCAAAGATGTCTGTTAGGGCCAGGCACACAGTGTTAGCCCTGGTGTTGCCTAGAGCGACTGCTTCTGGCCATCGGGTAGCAAAGTCCACTAAAGTCAGTACGTACTGCTTTCCTCTGGGCGTCTTTTTTGGGAAAGGGCCCAGAATATCCACAGCTACTCGCTGAAATGGGACCTCAATTATGGGGAGTGGCTGGAGAGGGGCCTTGACCTGGTCTTGAGGCTTACCCACGCTTTGGCATACCTCACAAGACCGGACATACTTGGCAACGTCCTTGCCCATCCCCTCCCAGTGGAAGGACTTCCCCAACCGGTCCTTGGTTCTGTTCACCCCAGCATGGCCACTGGGATGATCATGGGCTAAGCTTAAGAGCTTCTCCCGGTACTTAGTTGGAACCACCAACTGTTTTTGCGGCTGCCATTCTTCCCGGTGTCCACCAGAAAGAATTTCCTTGTACAAAAGTCCTTGGTCTATAACAAACCGGGATCGATTAGAAGAGCTGAGAGGCGGTGGGGTGCTCCGTGCCGCTGCCCAAGCTTTCTGAAGGCTGTCATCCGCTTCCTGCTCAGCCTGGAACTGTTCCCTTGAGGCTGGGGTCACCAGTTCTTCCTCCGACTGTGGACTTGGGCTTGGTCCCTCTGGAAGCGATGTAGGTGATGGGGTTGTTTCCGTTGCTGGTGTACCGCTCTCCGCTGGTGCACCTGAGGGTATTTCAGGCTCTGGCTGAGCCTTTTGGGTATGGCTGTCTTGTGCTTCTGCCAGTTCTGGCTCGCTGGCGCCCTCTGGCGTTGAGTTTGAAGATGGGGTTGCACTTGCTGGTGCTGGTTGCTGTTCCAGTTCCGGGCCTGGGACTGGAGATGCTGTGGCTGTTTCAGTGGTAGGCATGGAATCCGGGTCCTCTACCTCTGTCTGGGTCTCTGGTAACATAGACGGGGCCTCTGTGGACGGTTCAGGAACAGGAATGGGTCTGGAAGCTTGCCTGGTTTGGCTACGTGTAACCATTCCCACTCTCTTGGCCCGCCTCACCTGGTTGGCCAAGTCTTCCCCCAGTAGCATGGGGATAGGATAATTGTCATAGACTGCAAAAGTCCACATTCCTGACCAGCCTTTGTACTGGACAGGCAGTTGAGCTGTAGGCAAGTCTACAGCTTGTGACATGAAGGGGTAAATTGTAACTTTGGCCTTTGGGTTGATGAATTTGGGGTCGACGAAGGATTGGTGGATAGCTGACACTTGTGCCCCCGTGTCTCTCCACGCAGTAACCTTCTTTCCGCCCACTCTCAAATTTTCCCTTCGCTCCAAGGGTATTTGAGAGGCATCCGGGCCTGGGGATCTTTGGTGTGATGGTGGTGTAATGAATTGCACTCGCATGGTGTTCTTGGGACACTTGGCCTTGATATGTCCCAGTTCATTACACTTAAAGCATCTTCCATCTGATGGGTCACTGGGCCGAGGTGAGTTACTGGAGACTGGTGAGGTTGAAGGGTAGGGTATCTGTGGCTTTACTTGGGTGGTATGTGGGGTCTTTGGCTGTCCTCGGTTGTAGGGTTTATGGTCTGTGTGCCCCCTGGGGTAATCGTTCCCCTTGACAGTAGCTTTCTTGCTTTCTGCCAGTTACATCCATTTGGCTCCAATCTCCCCCGTCTTAGCGATATATTTGGGGTTTCCATCTTGTATGTACCGTGTGATGTCTTCAGGAACACCATCCAAGAACTGCTCCATTTGTATGAGGAGGTTCAGTTCTTCCAAGGTTTGAATGTTGTTTCCTGTTATCCAGGCCTCATAGTTTTTTGCAATGTAGTAGGCGTGTTTGGGAAATGACACCTCTGGTTTCCACTTTTGGGTTCTGAAGCGCCGACGGGCATGATCTGGGGTTATCCCCATCCTGTATCTGGCCTTGGTTTGAAAAAGTTTATAGTCATTCATTTGCTGCTTAGGCATTTCAGCTGCCACCTCTGCTAAAGGTCCACTGAGTTGTGGCCTTAATTCTACCATGTACTGGTCTTCGGGGATGCTGTACCCAAGACAGGCTCTTTCAAAATTTTCCAAGAAGGCCTCGGTGTCATCACCTGCCTTGTAGGTGGGAAATTTCCTGTGCTGTGGAGCAATAGTTGGCGCCGGGTTGTTAGGGTTGGCTGGCACATGCAGCCCAGCTTTTGCCAAGTCCAGTTCATGTTTTCTCTGTTTTTCCTTCTCTTCATTTTCTTTTTGTTGTTTTTCCATTTCTTTTTGGTGTTTTTCCATGTCTTGGCGGTGGGCCGCCTCTTCTTCTTCTTGCTTCCTTCTGTGGGCCAACTCATCTTCTGCTTGTTTCCTTCGGTAGGCCACCTCTTCTTCTTCTAGTTTTCTTTTGTGTGCTGCCTGTTTGATTTGTTCTTCTCTTTCTTTCATCTCCATCTCTTTTTGTTTTATTTCCAGTTGTCGCCTGTGTTCAGCTTCTTTGAATTGGTCTTCGGCCTCCATTTTTGTCTTGGTAGACATGGTTCCTGTTTTCTTGTGTTGGGGTGCCCTCCGGTGTTTTTCTTCTGAACTGCAGGCTCTCTGTTGCCTCCTGAAGTCTGCCTAGCAACAGTGCCTTTAGCTAATCTTCAATGTTAAGTAAACCTGAAAAACCACTTTATTTGCATTCATATAGTGCTGGTATGACTCTCAATGGGAGTGCTATTGTGTGACAAAAGACTGTTAATAGTCTGGTAATGGCTTCTTGCTTACCATGCAAGCCACAAACTGCCAGAGAGAGCAGAAAAAAAAAAAAAATTCTCTCTGGTTCCCTTTTAAAACCAAACTGTTCCTCTCTGCTAAAAAGCCCTTAGCAGAGAAGAGAAAAATATAATATTCCTACTGGCTTCTGGATTCTGTCTATTCCCAACCGCTGCTACACCATATCATAACCTTAGTCCCAGATTTGGACCTTAGCGTCCAAAATATGGGGGTTAGCATGAAAACCTCCAAGCTTAGTTACCAGCTTGGACCTGGTACCTGCTGCCACCACCCAAAAAATTAGAGTGTTTTGGGGCACTCTGGTCCCCCTGAAAAACCTTCCCTGGGGACCCCAAGACCCAAATCCCTTGAGTCTCACAACAAAGGGAAATAATCCTTTTTCCCTTCCCCCCTCCAGGTGCTCCTGGAGAGATACACAGACACAAGCTCTGTGAATCCAAACAGAGTGAATCTCCCTCTCTGTTCCCAATCCTGGAAACAAAAAGGACTTTCCTATTCCCCCAGAGGGAATGCAAAATCAGGCTAGCCAATTCAACACACACCGATCTCCCCTGATTTCTTCCTCCCACCAATTCCCTGGTGAGTACAGACTCAATTTCCCTGAAGTAAAGAAAAACTCCAACAGGTCTTAAAAGAAAGCTTTATATAAAAAAGAAAGAAAAAATACAAATGTCTCTCTCTGTATTAAGATGATACAATACAGGGTCAATTGCTTAAAAGAATATTGAATAAACAGCCTTATTCAAAAAGAATACAAATCAAAGCACTCCAGCACTTATATTCATGCAAATACCAAAGAAAAGAAACCATATAACTTACTATCTGATCTCTTTGTCCTTACACTTAGAAACAGAAGACTAGAAAGTAGAGCTACTTCTCCAAAGCTCAGAGAAAGCAGGCAGGCAGACAAAGACAAAAACACTCAGTTCCCTCCACCCAAAGTTGAAAAAATCCGGTTTCCTGATTGGTCCTCTGGTCAGGTGCTTCAGGTGAAAGAGACATTAAGCCTTAGCTATCTGCTTATGACATGCTGATTTTAAAATCTTTATCCCTAGTAGATGCTGTTTAACATGCTACCTATTTACAAAAGCACTGGAAAGTTCTTCATCTTCCTCATTTGATTTGAGTACAGCATCCTGCTTGTTTCCAAATATTGAACTGAAATATTTACTGAACATTTCTGTTTTTCTGCATCATTATTAACAATGTATCATCTCTATCTAGTCATGGGCCTATTACACTGTTAGGACTTCTTTTGTTTCTAATAAACTACTTATTGTCCTGACAATCCTATCTTTAGCTTCCCACTTGGTAGCTATTTGCTATGTAATAATAATAATAATAGATGGGGATATACCTATCTCATAGAACTGGAAGGGACCCTGAAAGGTCATTAGGTCCAGCCTCCTGCCTTCAGTAGCAGGACCAAGTACTGATTTTGTCCCAGATTCCTAAGTGGCCCACTCAAGGATTGAACTCACAATGCTAGATTTAGCAGGCCCATGCTCAAACCACTGAGCTATTCCTCCCCCCCAACATACACACAACAAGGATACCCATTAGGGATGTCTCCTGTAGCTTTCTGTTCCTGTATTGGTATCATGCTTTACTATAGGGGCAGGCAAACTTTTTGGCCTAAGGGCCACCCTGAGTTTCGGAAATTGTATGGAGGGCTGGTTAGGGGAGGCTGTGCCTCCCCAAGCAGCCAGGTGTGGCCCGGCCCTGCTCCCTATCTGAACCCCGCACTTCTCGCCTCCTGACGGCCCCCCCCCCAGAGTCCTGCCCCATCGAACTCCCCCGTTCCCTGACAGCCCACCCGGGACCCCTGCCCCATCCACTCCCCCTGCTCCCTGTCCCGACAGCCCCCAAAACCCCTGCCCCGACTACCCCTCATTGCCCCATCCAACCCCTCTTCTTGTTCCTGTCTGCCCCCCCCCCCCCCAGGACCACTGCCCTTTCCAACCACCCCTTCTCCCTATCCCCTGACTGCCCACAGCCTCTGCATCCAACCCTCACTCCTTCCTGACTGCCCCCCCGGGGCCACTGCCCCCATTCAACCCCTCTTCCCCACCTTCTGACCACCCCGACCCCTATCCACACCTCCACCCCCTGACTGCCATCCCGAACTCCCCTGACCTCTATCCAATCCCCTTCCCCTATTCCCTGTCCCCTTACTGCACTCCCTGGAGCACCGGTGCCTGGTGGTGCTACAGCCACACCACCTGGCTGAAGCCAGCCATGCCACCACATAGCACAGAGCACTGAGCCAGGCCAGACTCAGCAGCTGCGCTGCCCCAGGAGTTTGCAGCCCTGCCACCCAGAGCATTGCACCAGCAACGGGGCGAGCTGAGGCTGCAGGGGAGAGGGAACAGCAGGGGAGGGGCTGGGGGCTAGCCTCCCAGGCCAGGAGCTCAAGGTCTGGGCAGAAATGTCCCGCAGGCCAGATGTGAGCCACGGGCCATAGTTTGCCCATGTAGTCTGCTTTAATACATTATGTTCCACCTCTCTAGACTGTGTGCTGGAAACATTAGCTTCCTAGTGAAGTCACAGACCTAATCTGACTTTTCAAAATTAATACCACCACCAAAAGAGCAACTGCATTGGTGGCAGCAAAGATGTACGTGCTCACAAGTCTTGAGATAGCTAGTGTTCACCTTAAAACCGTATCTGCTCCTGAATCATATGATAACACTGGTCTACAATTTTTGAGAAGTCGTCTGCTTCAGAGATAAAATGTGATATTTATTATGTATTTTGATGTGCTGAATTCAAATATGACAATTAAAACAACTGATTGGTTACTGTTTCTAAGATATTTAAGTTTTTACATTTTATGTCTATGTATATTGTGTAGATAGTAGAGTTTTAATCACAAATTGTAAACCTAGGTCTTTTCATGTGTTTATGGTTGCTTTACATGATAATATTTCACCTGTCCTGTTTATGTAACACTTCAAAAATCAGCAAAAGGGTTATATAAATAAAATTTATTATGAAACAAAAGGCAAAAAACTATTATTTACATACTTTAGTCCTATTCAGTGTCTACTCGGTGCTTCTTGGCTTGTCTCTTGTATTCATTAAATGGAGCATCTCTTGTCACTGTCCAGCAATAGTCTGCAAGCATTGATGGGCTCCATTTGCCCTGATAGCCTGCCAGGAGATTCCACTGCTGTAGTCTGGAGCCCAACAGCTCTGCCTTACTCTTGGGTAGTTCCAAATCACTGACAAGGTCGTTCAGTTCACCTTGTGTTATGAGGTGTGGTTCAGAGGAGGAGGATGGGAGAAAATGTGGGTCCTGTGACATTGATGGTTCAGGACCAGATGTTTCATCCTCTTCCTCTTCCTCGTCTGACTCAAGTGAGAATGATTCTGGTGCATCAGGAACCGGCAGTCCTTCTCCGTGGGGTACTGGGCGTATAGCTGATGGAATGTTTGGATAATGCACAGTCCACTTTTTCTTCTTTGACACACCTTTCCCAACTGGAGGCACCATGTAGTAGTAACAATTGCTGGTATGATCTGCTGGTTCTCTCCAAATCATTGGCACTGCAAAAGGTATAGATTTCCTTTTCCTGTTCAACCTCTGGCGAAGACTTGTTGCACAAGTGTTGCAGCATATGTGTGGGGCCCACCTCTTGTCCTGATCTCCAATTTTGCAGCCAAAAGAAAGGTGATAGGCTTTCTTAACCATAGTGGTTATACTGCGCTTTTGTGATGCAAAAGTCACTTCACCACAAACATAGCAGAAGTTATCTGCACTGTTCACACAAGTACGAGGCATCTCTGCTCACTTTGGCTAAACAGAAATGTGTCCCTTTGCAAAATCAAACACTGACAAATAAGAGAGCAAGACACTGTATGATTTCTAGAGCTGATATAGGGCAATTTGTTCAGCAGAGTGGTGTAAGCTTCGTTATGATTGCATCATCTATGACTTCTAGGAATAACATGATGCAATTCATATCATGTATGTTGCAATACCAGCTTCAGATTGCATCATTTATTGTTTTGCCTCAAAAGCAAGTACTGTCCAAACCTAGTCATAGATTTATTCATAGATCCAGTCAAAGATGTATTTTAGTCATTTCTGGTTTAAATTGAGATCCCTTCCCTTTATAACTCACTTATCCTCCACCATTCCCAAGTCAAGGGTCGTATATACTGACCCAATAGCATATCTTGAAAACTAGAGCCAATCAACAATTTTAAGCATCATTTTCATTCTCAGTGACCCAGAATTAGTAAAGTTGGACTACATTTATTTCAGATGCATTTTGGCTGTAGAGCAGTGTAATATGAGTATCTCAACTTTTATTTTAAAAACATTTCTAACCCTCATGGTTGTGGAGAAAAGACTGAAAATGTAATGCCTTAAAGGCTTAAAAGGTAGAAGCAAATAAAAAATCCCCCAAATGTATTACTTTTAAAAATCTAAGGATTTGGGGGGTCTGATATAACTTTTGAACTTTTGAGGTAGGCATTTCTGAGGATGAACCAGATGACCTATTATATCTTTTTCTTTTTTTTACTTATGATTCTGTGGATTTTAGAACAACATTAATCTGGGCTCTTCATTTCAGTTATAGAGGCAAATTAAGAAAACATACAAAACACTACTCTCATCACAGTTAATGCTAAATAAAATCTAGTGCCCTTTGTCTCTGGCTTTCATCTGCACGTGTCTTTAAAAGAACTATATAAAAAAAATCAGCTCATTAGCTGTTAATTCATACTGCATAATCTCTAACTCTCCTCCAATATTTCTACAAGAAAAAATGGACTAAATGTTGTTAAAAAATGCTGTATCAAGCCAACTTGGTATTAATCTTAGCTCAGATATGCACTCCTGTGAACCCTATAAGGAACCAACTCCATATTTAAAAACACGGTTTGAGGCAGAACTTTCAGACAGAACATAATCCAATATCCATCTATGTCTTCTAGATTGTACAAATTACATTTAAATTGTTAGATGGCTGTGTACACAAAGGATTAATTCAATAAATGACTGGATTTCTAGGCTTTCTAAACACCGACCATATTACCAATACATAACTAAGAGACATATAAACAGAAACAAAACCAAATCTTCTTACATGTTTTAAAAATTATACTCTCTGAAAATTGTCTAAGAAACAGATCAAACTGTAGTGAAACTTACATGCAAAAAAGGTGGATGGTGATCATTTTAATTTGCATTTAATTCACAATGAATAATGCATTCAACACATTTTGCCATTTCCACTCTTGTTTTTGAACTGTCTGTGAACTGATCATGATTTTCTCCAGTTCGTCCATTATTGAAAAGTACTTGCTAAAAAAATCACTGCAAACACTTCTGGTTCTGTAGCCCAGGTGCAACTATTTAATATTCAGAATTCCAGCTGTTTTGATTGGAGATGCAGGCCAAATTTTTCAAACTTCAGAATTAGCCTCCTAAATCCGTATTCAGGAAGCTAAATAAAGGCACCAGATTTTCAAATCTGCTGAGCATCTGAGTCTCTCATTGACTCATGGATTTTTTGGGTGCTCAGCAGCATCCATTGACAATGATACTGCTTTTATGAAGGCACAGGGTTGAGAAGTGACCAGCCTAAGGTCACCAAGCAGATCAGTGGCAGAGCTGGGAATTGAACAAAAGCCGCTTGATTGACTCCTAATGTCATAGTCTATCCACAGGCCCACACAGGTTTTGACTACAATAGTTTGGATACTTTTCTGCAGAATTAATTTGGAAGTTCCAGGTTTTATGTTATTTCTGATTCCAGAAACACCCCAGAATTGGCCACACCATCAGCATCTCTGCATTCCACATTAGGGTCCAGCTGTAACATGGAACTGCAGGCATGCACACAAGTGAAAAACAGTGATTTTTTTTAAAAAAAATATATTAACCAATCTATTTAAAAAACTGGATGAGGTTGTTTGTCTTTTGGGTGAAGGTTTGGTAGGTAGAAGTGACATGGATGGAGTATTCTTATTTTATTCTAATCAGTTAGCCCATCTGTACTTTCAGCGTTGAACTAACCATCTGAGTTGTAATTGACAATTTTTCTGCGGTATTAGGTTCTATTATGAGTGACTCAAAGGAAAGTGTTCATTAAAAATAATATTGTTGTAAAGTTTATAAAGTTCAATGGATCATTCAGTTCTTCACAGAGTATAATCAGTCAGATTCCTCTTATACTAGTAGAACCTATAAGGTAAAGCTGACTCACTGCTTGGTTTTTTTTTACAATGTCATGAGTTCGCTGCATTATTTTATTTGCCAGAAAACAAAAATCAGCTAAGGTTAGAGCCAATATTAAATTATAAACAATTCAGCTTTTCCAGCCAGAGCCTTGTGATGCCAGGAGTGTATTAAAATCTTAACATCTATATGTCAGCAGAAAAGTAAGAAAAATGTGGTGGAAGAGAGAGAAAAAAACCTTTGAGATTTGCTTATGGAGAGGCACATACCAAAAACCTTTCCGTTTTCTTGCTTACTGTCTTGAACACATTTTTCCAGATTCATTAACATGACATAAATAACTAGATAAATTGAACTATCAACCTACAGAGCTAATTTAACTCAACATAGAGGGCTTGCATAAAGCCTATGTGCCATGTAACGATTGATTTAAGGAGCAGTTAAGTGATTTCTAGGACTTGGTACATTCCCTCTGCACTGTGATGAATTTCACACCATACAAACTTAAATATGACGAAAGAAAAAGTTAAACTATAACTTCCTATATTTGCTTTTATACTTGGAAGACAATCACTGTGTTTCATTGCATTTCAGTCTTCAGAATGGAAAGTACTGTAATGTTTCTAGGAATATCCTTCATTTACTCACACCATTTCTTCCATGACTGAGCCTGAAAAATCTTTCCCCACCTACCCTATGAATCCAGTCCATACACTATGTAGGTTCTAACCTCACCTCTTTCGTGGGTTTGGAACTAAGATAAAGTCCAGCTCAAACTTCTGCTAGCCTTGGATGTTCTAGAGTGCCTTCCTCGCCACTATTCAGCCCACACTCTTGATTCTCTAATTATGTCCTGATTTAGTAAGTACCCACAAATTCCACTAAAGTCAGTGGGTGCTAAAGAGTTTCAGCAACTTGGATTAAAACAATTTGGCCTTATTTTCAATCAGTTTGACTATGTATGTGGGAAAGTTTACTAGAATTATTCAGAAGTAGTAGTAGTAGTACTTTGAAAAAAACAATCTCACTCCTTTTGAAGTCAACAGTAAAAGTCATGTCGACTTCAAGTGAGAACAAGATCCAGACCTGTACTTAGTAGAGAAGAAAAGGGACATAGTAAGTTGTTATGGAGGATATAAAAGGACCACATTGTATGACAAACCTGTGTAAGTGAAAAGTTGCGTACGATTTCCACACATCCTTTTCATAATCCATAAATTTGCCTTCCTCTTCAAACTAATAGCATACAAGCAGCAAGGAACATGCATTAGGAAACTCATCTAAGCTTCCTCATATTGGCACCACAAGGAAACACTAATAATATTGTTTATTACAGTAACATTCACCTTCTTGTTGAACGGCATTGCATGACATACCTATGCTGAATTTTTAGTAATTTATGTCTCAAAATCTGTCACTTCTATGGCTCTTTAAAGGTAGTGATCAAAAATGAGTTCCTGGAGCTGCAAAGTTTATTTCAAGGGGTTTATCTAACACACAAGAGTGCAATCTGATTGACTTCTCAAAACACTGGAGAATATGCTGCAATTGGAGTCAGTCATGCTAACTAAAAGGTGTTATGGGAGGGTGGGGGGAAATGCTTCTAGAATTCAACACAAAGAAATAAACAGTATTATTCTACATTAAGATACTTTCCATCTGAAAGCATTAAAGGAATTTTTATGTCGGGAATTATTTGAACTTGTTTACCACAGGTACATATTAAAACAAGTTTTGAAAACTGATATTGTACCACTGAAAATCCTCTATATAGTCTACAATCTTCCAGCAAGCTTGAACATATCCTTCTGCATGTCTCAAACGGCAAAATTATGTTCCCAGATTAGACAAATTCTATAGATCATAAAAGTAAAGGGATCAAAACAACCTAACAGAGTCATCAGCAACACATTTTTCAAACTTCAGTGTTTAAAGTGAGGCAACTACCACCTGATTTTTAGAGTTACTAAGAACAAGCAGCTCACCCTGATTTAAATTGGGGCATGTCTACACCTGAATTATCAATTGAATGTAACATCTGTTAACTATCAACTCTGAAAACTGTAGAACAGATAAGGAGACAATCCTTTTAACTGCCTGCGGTTAATCCTAAGGGTCATATAGGGTTAACCACAATCAGCTAAAAGAGTTGTGACTTTGCTTACCTTAGAATTTTGAACCATGCTAAATTAAATGGTGTTAAAACATGAAGGTGCAGAGAATCCTCCAGCAAGTGACCCGTGCCCCACGCTGCAGAGGAAGGCAAAAAACCTCCAGGCCTCTGCCAATCTGCCCTGGAGGAAAACACCTTCCTGACCCCAAATATGGTGATCAGTTAAACCCTGAGCATGTGGGCAAGACTCATCAGTCAGCACCCAGGAAAGAATTCTCTGTAGTAACTCAGATCCCACCACATCTAACATCCTATCACAGACCATTGGGCATATTTACCTGCTAATAATCAAAGATCAATTAATTGCCAAAATTAGGCTATCAAGCTTAGTCTTGAAGCCAGATATGTCTTGTGCCCCCACTACTCCCCCTGGAAGGCTGTTCCAGAACTTCACTCCTCTAATGGTTAGACACCTTCAACTAATTTCAAGTCTAAACTTCCTAGTGCCCAGTTTATATCCATTTGTTCTTGTGTCCACATTGGTACTAAGCTTAAATAATTCCTCTCCCTCCCTGATATTTATCCCTCTGATATATTTATAAAGAGCAATCATATCTCCCGTCAACCTTCTTTTGGTTAGGCTAAACAAGCCAAGCTCTTTGAGTCTCCTTTCATAAGACAGGTTTTCCATTCCTCGGATCATCCTAGTAGCCCTTCTCTGTACCTGTTCCAGTTTGAATTCATCCTTCTTAAACATGGGAGACCAGAACTGCACACAATATTCCAGATGAGGTCTCACCAGTGCCTTGCCCTCCTTATCTTTGCTGGAAATACCTTGCCTGATGCATCCCAAGACCACATTAGCTTTTTTAACAGCCATATCACATTGGCAGTTCATAGTCATCCTGTGATCAACCAATTCTCTGAGGTCCTTCTCCTCTTCTGATACTTCCAACTGATGTGTCCCCAATTTATAACCAAAACTCTTGTTATTAATCTCTAAATGCACGACCTTGCACTTTTCACTATTAAATTTCATCCTATTACTATTACTCCAGTTTACAAGGTCATCCAGATCTTTCTGTAGGATATCCTGGTCCTTCTCTGTATTAGCAATACCTCCCAGCTTTGTGTCATCCGCAAACTTTATTAGCACATTCCCACTTTTTGTGCCAAGGTCAGTAATAAAAAGATTAAATAAGATTGGTCCCAAAACTGATCCCTGAGGAACTCCACTAGTAACCTCCCTCCAGACTGACAGTTCACCTTTCAGTATGACCCGTTGTAGTCTCCCCTTTAATCAATTCCTTATCCATCTTTCAATTTTCATACTGATCCCCATCTTTTCCAATTTAGCTAATAATTCCCCATGTGGAACCGTATCAAATGCCTTACTGAAATAAAGGTAAATTAGATTCACTGAGTTTCCTTTGTCTAAAAAATCCGTTACCTTCTCAAAGAAGGAGATCAGGTTGGTTTGGCATGATCTGCCTTTTGTAAAACCATGTTGTATTTTGTCCAAATTACCATTGACCTCAATGTCCTTAACTACTTTCTCCTTCAACAATTCTTCTAGTCATCACACAGGCAAATAAAGTTGTAGGGACAAGTTCTTCCCGGACACCTATGAAAGCTCATTCATTTCAATAGAGTCATACCGGTGTAACTGAGGGCAGAACCGATCTCAGTCTTTTGCTCTTTATGCCTCATTTAACAACAGCTGGAAATGAACACGCGCTGTTGAAAAACACAAACGTTTGCCTCCCCCTGCTCTCTCTTTTTTATTTTGTCTCTAAAACTTTAAGGGCCAGATTGTGGCAGAGTGTTAAAGTCAAACCATGTGACTCCTCGACCCCTTCCCTCAACACACACACTTCTCAGCACAGTCTCCCTGTATCTTTGCTGCAGATACAGGGTGATAGCAGGGATTGTGCACCTAGTTCTGGTGGGCAAGAAATGGGCACAGAGAGGCAGAGAGTTTGGTGAAACCTTGGCTCTGCTCCCATCAATTAACCGCCCAGCCCTGCTGAGCTAGTATGGGGAAAGCAGGAACAGGTTACTTTCCCCTTGAGCCAGGGGGGCTGTGAGCAAAATCCTCATGTAGCTCACAGCATGCACCATTCCTTACACAGGCATGAGTCTAAAGGTTCAATCTATCCATTAAGCTGAGAGTGCAAAGAAGTGGAAGGAAACATTTTAAATGTCAGTGAATTTAATGCTTGTGACTCTTTCCTGTGCACTCAGCCTGTTTACATTTGCCGTGGACAATGCACAAACAGTGGCAGCACAAGCTTTCCCTCATTGCTCTGCCAATCTAAGAACTTTGAGGGGTTGTGTTTTTTCAGTAAAACCAGAGCAAGAGAGACATACCCAATAGCATAGTGATCAGGGCTCTCAAGTAACCATCTGTTATGTAGGAGATCAGGGTTCAAATTCTGGGTTGAAGCAACAACCTGACTTTTGCTCTCCCACATCCTAGGTGAATGTTCTAACCACTTGACATTTTGACCAGGAATTCCATTCTAGACATGAACAACATTCCCCGAGTGTTTCACTAAAACTAATACATTCCTGCAAAATGTTTTGGTTTCAACCAAAAAAAAAAAAGCATGTTGCTGAAAAAATCCCAACCAGCTCTAGTCTCATATCATGACCTGAACGGACTCCCTCTAGTGGGAGAGTGATAGCCAGGTCTCCACACCATTCATATTACTGCCTGGTACCTCTGCTGAAGGTGTCAATTAACATCAATGCAGCCAGTATTTTTGGAAAGTGGATACCTGCCTATTAGGAATTGCTGTGAGACCATTTCCATAGGTTAGCAAACTATTAATGACAATATCCTGGACTGGATTGGAACTGGTAACGCAGACCCAAAATGTGCCATGTTCTGGAACCAATCCCCTGAGCTGTTCAATCCCCCATGTGTCTTTTTAAAAGTACATATTAAAGAAAATAAAATGTGGAATTCCCATGTATATCTCACAGAAGCCCAGTTTGTCCTTTATAGGTGGTCAGAAGTTGTATATTGCTCATCTCTACCCTAAGGAAATAAGTACTATTATACTTTTTTGCACCATGGTAGTTTTCCTCTATCTATCTATCTATCTATCTCACACAGATACCCACACATGTTCATTTATATCTGTGCATAAATATAATAGCTGGCTTCCAACTTTGTTAGGTCATGAGTAGGAGGATGAATTGTACCTCAGGAGAAGAAAATTTGGTAGTACCTTCCTTTAATGGTATTTTAAATAGTTACTAGATATACTGCAGACAGAGTCAAAAGCAAGATGGTCAGTATTGTATTTAACAAAAATAAGAATAGACAACATTTGTGTTAGTTTTCTTTTCATGAAGCAAACTGAGTCCTTGCATCATTCAGAAGTTGCCCAATGTCATCTGCCTACCTCTGATTAGTTGATGCCATTGACAACCAGTCTCTGATGTACAGGATCAGACGCTGTGAAACTGACAGACTGATCAACTGGGGTGTTGTGACGGGTTGAATCACAGAAACCCCCTTGGGAGCTGCCACCTGATGTGCCAAGACTACCTCTGCTCCTGCCTTCCCTGCCAGCTTGGGACCCCATCACCCTGTCTTGCTGCGCCAGACACTCCCGTCTGCTCCAACACAGACCCAGGGTCTGAATTACTTGCCCCAAAGCTGCAGGTTTATCTGAAAGCAGCTAACAGAAGTGTGCTTGTCTTTAACTCTCAGATGCCCAACTCCCAATGGGGTCTAAACACAAATAAATCCATTTGAGCCTGTATAAAGCTTATACAGGGTAAATTCATAAATTGTTCACCCTCTATAACACTGATAGAGAGAGATGCACAGTTGTTTGCTCCCCCAGGTATTAATACATACTCTGAGTTAATTAATAAGTAAAAAGTAATTTTACTAAATACAGAAAGTAGGATTTCAGTGGTTCCAAGCAGTAACAGACAGAACAAAGTAAGTCACCAAGCAAAATAAAATAAAATACGCAAATCTATGTCTAATCAAACTGAATACAGATAATCTCACCCTCAGAGATGCTTCAGTACGTTTTTTCCTCAGACTGGACATCTTCCAGGCCTGGGCACAATTCTTTCCCCTGGTACAGCTCTTGTTCCAGCTCAGGTGGTAGCTAGGGGATTCTTCATGATGGCTCCTCTCCTCCCTTTGTTCTGTTCCTCCCCTTTATATATCTTTTGCATAAGGTGGGAATCCTTTTGTCCCTCTCTGGGTTCCCACCCCCTCCTTCACAATGGAAAGACACCAGGTTAAAGATGGATTCCAGTTCAGGTGACATGATCACATGTCACTGCAAGACTTCAAGCCTTCATTTCTCAGAGCCTGACTCACAGGAAGGCCTGCCTGCAAACAGAGCCATCCAGTCAATTGCCTTGGTTAATGGGAGTTCATCAAGATTCCAAACCACCATTAATGGCTCACATTTTACATAATTACAATAGGCCTTCAAAGTTATATTTTATATTTCTAGTTTCAGATATGAGTGGTACATTTATACAAATAGGATGATCACATTCAGTAGATTACAAGCTTTGCATGAAGCATATTCCCGTTACTTTATATTCACTCATTAGCATATTTTTATAAAATCATATAGGCTGTAACATCGCAGGTATGACCCATCACAACTCAACGAGAAGCACTCAAATGTAATCAAAACAATCCACTTGTATGTGAATTTCAAAGAGATGTCCTAGACCAGCAATCATTAACCCATTTATTTGTAGTAAGAGAAATCAAGGGTAGATACTAAGTGTATTTGTCTGTGTTTACCTGTATCTTGTTAGAAGTTTAACAATGTGATCTAATTCGCTTGTAAATGCTAAAATCCTGTTCTTGTCTCACAATGCTTCATTACTGTATTCTGTTGATTCAGAGATCAAAAGGGGATATTATCATTTAGATGTGACTTGAGGTGTAGTAATATTTTTGTCCTAGGCCTTGGCTACACAGGAGAGTTGCAGCGCTGGTGGTGGGTTTACAGTGCTACAACTTACTCACCGTCCACACTTGCAAGGCACATACAGTGCTGGATCTCCCTGGCTGTAGCGCTGGCTGTACTCCTGCTCTGCCTGGGGTAATAAGGATTGCGGCGCTGGTGATGCAGCGCTCCTCTGCAAGTGTGGCCACCAAAAGCACTGTTATTGGCCTCCAGAGTATTCGGAGGTATCCCAGAATGCCTGTTCAGCCACTCTGCTCATCAGTTCGCACTCTACTTCCCTGGCCTCAGGTGATCCGCCCTTTAAATGCCCCAGGAATTTTAAAAATCCTCTTCCTGTTTGCTCAGCCAGGTGTGCAGTACAATCAGAATCTTTCCAGGAGACCATGCCTCCACGCGCCAAACGAGCCCCACCATGGAGCAATGGCGAGTTGCTGGACCTCATCAGTGTTTGGGGTGAGGAAGCTGTGCAGTCAGAGCTGTGCTCCAGCCGTAGGAATTATGATACCTATGGGCAGATCTCAAGGGCCATGCTGGAAAGGGGCCATGACCAGGACGCAATGCAGTGCAGGGTTAAAGTAAAGGAACTGCGGAGTACCTATTGCAAAGCCCGCGAGGGAAACCGCCGCTCAGTTGCTGCCCCCACGACCTGACGTTTTTACAAGGAGCTGGACACGATACTTGGGGATGACCCCGCTGCCAATCTGACAACCACGATGGACACTTCAGAGCGGGTGGGGGAGGGGGATGAGAGAGGGAAAGGGGGGGAGGAAACCGAGAGTGAGGGTACTGTGGTGGGGGGAGACACACCGGAGTCCCAGGAGGCATGCAGCCAGGAGCTCTTCTCAAGCCAGGAGGAAGGTAGCCAGTCATAGCAGCTGGAACTTGTTGGTGAAGGACAAGCAGAGGAGTGGGTTCCCGGTAAGCAGCTTTTATTTTCAGGATGGAAATGTTTCGGGAGAGGAGGGGGGGTTAGGGTTGCATGCATGCAGGCCTACATGTGGAATAGCCCATTGATGAGGTCTATCACGTCGCAGTAATCGGCCTCGGTAATCTCTTCAAAAGTTTCAGCCAGAGCGTGGGCAATGCGCTTGCGCAAGTTTATAGGGAGAGCCACTGTGGTCCTTGTCCCAGTCAGGCTAACGCGTCCGCGCCACTGTGCCGCAAGGGACGGGGGGGACTATTGCTGCACACAGGCAAGCTGCATAGGGGCCAGGGTGGAATCCGCATTGCTGTAGAAGACCCTCCCGCTCTTCCCAGGTGACCCGCAGCAGCGAGATATCTTCCAGGATTAACTCCTGTGGAAAATGTTGGGAGAGTGTTCAGTGTAGATGCCCCCTGCAGTACTTTGCTTTCCCCAATGCAAAGAAACCCCTGCGTATCCCTGAAGCAATCATTCCCCCTTACTCACCATTTCCTGCCTCCTGTGGGTTAGGTGCGCTCTGTTTGGTATGGGAAAAGTATGCTAAAGTGAAGACTGTAAACTCCTTCACTGTGTGGGAATAACTGGGTGAGATTATAAACAATGCAGCCTGTGTTAACTGTTGCCATTTTTGTCTTTCGAACAGTGTCCTTGACTACTGGACTGCCCGTATCATCCACTAGCCAGAGGCTACAAAACCTCAGGAAGAAGCCGTGAAAAAGCAAAGAAGACATGCTGAAAGCAGTTATGGATCACTCTGTCAGAGAGAGTAAAAAACTGCAGGACTGGAGGAAAATACTCCAGGACTGGAGAGAAAGGGAAAGCAGGCTCCGCCAGAGAAACGCAGCGGCTAAGAAGAAAAGCACAAAGCAGCTAATAAGCCAAGCGGACTCTATCCAGTCACTCGTAGCCATGCAGGCAGAGCACTACCGTGCAGGCCCCCCCCCATCCCAAAGCTCTTTCTCTTGTGCCCCAATGTCAGCTCCAAACCCCTTTCCCCAGCATCCAGGTTCTTACCACCACCAGCTGCCCCCAACACCTGTACGTTCACCAACCAGCCCTGAGAACTATGACTCTTACCCTCTGCACTCAACCTCCATCACCATGCAGTATTTTCATCCTGAAGTGCAGCAATCATTGCACAGCACTCCAGACAGGACATATTCAAACCTCTGACTGTACAGTTCACCACCCCACCCCCCTGCCCTTTTAGGTTGTGTGTCTGTCAAGAAAGTTATTTTCCTCTCAATAACTGAATTCTTGGCTTTGAAAACAGTCTTTATTATTGCAGAAAGTGAAAGATACCGTAGGAAAGAAACAGGCACTGCAAATCATTTTAGGAAAAACAGATTCCTATTAACATTGTAACCACTGCACTTCACTCCCGTGCATGGCATCAAACATTACTGCTGGTTTTCAGCCTCAAATTCCTCCCTCAAGGCATCCCTAATCCTTGTAGCCCTGTGCTGGGCCTCTCTAGTAGCCCTGCTCTCTGGCTGTGCAAATTCAGCCTCCAGGCATTGAACCTCGGAGGTCCATTCCTGACTGAATGTTTCACCCTTCCCTTCACAAATATTATGGAGGGTACAGCACGCGGATATAACCGCAGGGATGCTGCTTTCCCCCAAGTCTAGCTTCCCGTACAGAGATCTCCAACGCCCTTTTAAACGGCCAAAAGCACACTCCACAGTCATTCTGCATCGGCTCAACCTGTAGTTAAACCGGTCCTTGCTCCTGTCAAGCTTCCCTGTATATGGTTTCATGAGCCAAGGCATTAACAGGTAAGCGGGGTCTCCAAGGATCACAATGGGCATTTCGACGTCCCCTACTGTGATCTTGAGGTCTGGGAAAAAAGTCCCGGCCTGCATCTTCCTGAACAGGCCACTGTTCCGAAAGATGCGTGCATCATGCACCTTTCCAGGCCAGCCTGTGTTAATGTCAATGAAACGCCCACGGTGATCCACAAGCGCCTGGAGAACCATAGAGAAATACCCCTTCTGATTAATGTACTCGGATGCTAGGCTGGGTGGTGCCAGAATAGGAATATGCGTCCCATCTATCGCCCCTCCACAGTTAGGGAAACCCATTTGTGC
Organism: Gopherus flavomarginatus; assembly: GCF_025201925.1. Lineage (NCBI taxonomy): Eukaryota > Metazoa > Chordata > Testudines > Testudinidae > Gopherus > Gopherus flavomarginatus. The sequence goes on along the minus strand of NC_066624.1, from coordinate 101,582,453 downwards.
AAAGCCATCCAGAATGTCCTGCACATTCCCCAGAGTCATGGTTCCTCTTAGCAGGATGCGATTAATGGCCCTGCAAACTTGCATCAACATGATTCCAATGGTCAACTTTCCCACTCCAAACTGGTTCGCGACCAATCGGTAGCTGTCTGGAGTTGCCAGCTTCCAGATTGCAATAGCCACCCGCTTCTCCACCGGCAGGGCAGCTCTCAATCTCGTGTCCTGGCGCCGCAGGGTGGGGGCAAGCTCCTCACACAGTCCTATGAAAGTGGCTTTTCTCATCCGAAAATTCTGCAGCCACTGCTCATCATCCCAGACTTCCATGACGATGTGATCTCACCACTCAGTGCTCGTTTCCGGAGCCCAAAAGTGGCGTTCCACGGTGCTGAGCATTTCTGTGAATGCCACAAGCAATTTAGTGTCATACGCGTCAGGCGACTCGATATCATCATCGGACTCCTCACTGTCACTTTGGAGCTGAAGGAATAGCTCAACTGCCAAAAGTGATGTGCTGGCGACACTCATCAGCAAAGTCCTCAGCAGCTCGGGCTTCATTTCCCACAGAAATCACGCTGCACAGAAACCATTGGGAGACTCACAATGGTGCCAAACGTGGACGGAAAAACAGTGACTGCTGGGATGTGAAGCGGTGCACCACGGGGTGTTGGGACAGGAAGCGGAATGACCCGCACCTTTCTGTCCCCTTCCCACAACCCACGGCACCAAAATGGGACGAGGCGCTCTGTGGGATAGCTGCCCACAATGCACCACTCCCAACAGCACTGCAAATGCTGCAAATGTGGCCACACTGCAGCGCTGGTAGCTGTCAGTGTGGCCACACTGCAGCGCTTTCCCTACACAGCTGTACGAAGACAGCTGTAACTCCCAGCGCTGTACAGCTGTAAGTGTAGCCATGGCCCTAATCTCTCCTCCAAATTTGTAATTCCCCATAGTGAACTGTCTTGATAGTTTGAATGGCTAATTACCTTATGTTAATGAATACAGCCAGTTTACCTGTGTGTGCACAGAAAAGAGAAGATTAGCTTCAAAACAACACTTTGCTGTGCCTGTTCTTCACTGGAGAAAGGTCCTGCTGTGACAATTGCTGTCATGAAGTTTATCAACTTGCTAGAAATCTATAAAGAAAAAACCATGGGCCTGATCCTTTTTATCTCAGATCTGCTTAAACTTTGACAGGGAAAGTCTAAGTCACAAGACTGAGGTCTCCAGGTTTACTCTGAATTTACCTTGGAATTCTCATGGAAGAACTTGAACAAACTCTTCACCGGGACTACCTATTGGACTATAAACTTTTAAATTGATTCTAGAAAGACTTTTACACATCAGCAGCCTGCCCATCTCTACTATGAAATTGACCTAAGACTTTTCACATATCTGTGTGTATACTGATCTCTTAACTACGGCAACTCTCTTCCTTCTTTTTTCCTTTTATTACTAAAACCTTTAGTTTTAGTTACTAAAGGATTGGCAACTGTGAGATTATTGGGTAAGATGTGAAACTCATATTGACCTGGGGATCAGTGTCTGGTCCTTTGGGATGGGTGGACCTAATATATGGTGAATCTGGTTTTCAGTAACCACTCACTATATTAGACTTGGCTGTCTATATGGGAATCAAGGGCTGGGATGCTTAAAGGGGACTTTATTTGGTGTCTTGGAAACTAGTATGGTATTACAGAAGCTGTTTTGTTACTGGTTTGGTGAATCTAAATATAGAATAAACCAGTTTTTAAGATTCTCTGCCCTATTTCTTGGTCTGCCCTGAGTATAGCATCCTCAGGGTGGCCCATCCAGGCACCCAGTCACAGATGCATTCTGTAGTTCTTGCATAGTCTTTTATTCCAACATAGACATAATTATCTTTTCCTAGAGAATGCAACAGAATTGGGGCAGAACACCGTCTGTCATTCTTACAGGGAAATAACCCAGAACACAATTCTCCTCTCCCTTACCACAATATAAACCAGGAGTAATTATACTTAAATCCGTTGAGTTACACCTGTTTTCCAACAGTGTTAGTAGTGAGATAGGAATTAAATCTTTAACCTCACTAGGTGAATGATAATAATAAATAAAATAATAATAATTGCATCATAACATTAATATAGATGACACTTTATGAACAAAGTAAGACATGCCCTGCCCTGAAATGTTTAGATTCAAACACAAGAAAAACCATGGGACAATAGCTCAAAGAAGAGATCACTGGTGAGAAATGAAAGTGAGTTTGAAGAAGGAATTCGGAGGAGGAGAAAAGAGCTTGTATGATAGTGAGAGACTCTTCCAAGCTTAATCAAGCTGTGTTTTAACACAGGACCTTTCCAGGTTCATTAGCTAGTTGGCTACTTCAGTTCAGCGAGACACATTTAGAAATCTCTATCGCAAATGCCCTGCTTTGCACTCAATAAATGATATTTCATAATGAATCAGAAATCTGTTTGTATTTACAGCAATACAAGCATACCTTAAATTAAAGCAAAATACATGTTTCTGTTCTGATATGGTCACTCACACAGTATATTCTACCTTACATACATTTTTGTGCCATTTTAAGTCAGTTAAAATATTACCTAGAGAGTCATGCGCCTGACGTGATAATCTTCTGCAAAACTGAAGTTAATGAAGCACAATCACATGCTTACCTGAGCCGTATTAGTATTTCAAATACTAGATTTCCCACTAACATGTATGAAGATGTATTGATTCTCTGAAAATATAATTCCTGTTATAAAAGGTGTAATTGTTTTTGATCTACGTGCAATTTCCTTTCTTTGATCAGAAACACCTGTTTTTTTAATTGTATTGAGGTCTTGGCTGATAGAAAGTCCTTCAGAGCTGTAACTGTTACATGTTTAAGGCTAATAGATTTTCAAGATTGAATCCGTCAAAATACATTTAGAGATTTTGGATTTAATACAGAAAAACAACTACCCAGACACTCTGGGATTTAACCAGCTTCCTGAGTAATTGGAAAGATTCACTATACCCAAGATCATTATGACCTTAGAAACCTCACAATCTAATGATTGCTTAAACTCCGTGTTGACACTGAGATGTGAAAGGTAATGTTTCTGATTAAAGTTCCTCAGAAGAGAATGTTTCAGCTCTTCTAATGCTAAATTCCCTATTGAAGTCTAAAAGTTTAACCTTCTCCAAGTAATTATACAATAAAATATCCACCACCAAGAGGAAGAGACAGTACAAAGACATGGAGTACCTAAACATTTACATCTTAAAATAGAAATCTACAAAACAGATTTTGCGGTCATCTTTGTGGCTATGTTTCAAGAAACAGAGGTTTGAAGGGTCTGACCTGTTTGAAGTACTGAAATATTTTTTTTCTAGAAAGCCTGAGAAAACTGCAGAAATATGCTACTAATATTTTAAGAAGCCACAAATTTTTTCCTCTTTACACATGATCAACCCCAAATCCCAAAAGTGTGTGTACTCATGAGGCAATATATTTGCGTGATCAATTCTACAAATATATTTTCTGATAGGAAGGAGGTAAGATAGGTCAGCAAACAAACGCATATTACATGTAGTTGGTTGTTATCTAAAGGAAGAGTAGATTCCATATAAGACTTGGGAGATTATCCTAATTATCTGTTCAATTTACTGAAGGACTGGATGGCTTACGCAATTGGTAACAGGACAGGGAGCTTTTCGAATCTAGGTGACTAGGTGTTTGAAAATAGCTCTAGTGAGTTGTCACAGAAAGTTATTTCATTGCTGTTCAGTGGCGTATGTGAAATGTGCTGGTAATATCAGTTCATATCCTATTGGATTTTTCTTAAACCACCACAATTGCTGCCTTTATTGAGAGATCCAGCAGTAAAGGAAAGAGACAGGCAGGCCATGAAGATTGAACTACTTCCCAACTGCTAGAGACAGTCTAGCTGTTAATGATCATTACTGTTCAAATTAATGCTCAGTGGCAGAACAATGGCAGAAGAGCATGGGAACAGTTTTCAGTGACGTTGTACCCGATCTCTGGTGAACCAGAGGATTTAAAATCTGCAGGGCTGTGAATCTGGCATCTTTCATGAGCACTAGATGTTCAGTTTCAACTATCTACCTGAAACACCTTTTATTGTCATGAAGAAGACAATTTCAAAGGCAAATGATTAGAAGTAAACTGTTCTTGTAAATAATATACCTTATAGCATGAGTCATTTTGAACTGGACTGGACAAAGCATTCCTCTAGAAGGAAAGATCCTGTACTGGTTGAAGAACAGAGTAGGAAGCTTAATAGATCTTTTTCCATCTATAATTTCTAAAATACAAAGAAGTTAGGAGCTACTTAACACATATTTTTATCTGAGGTCAAACTAAAATAACAACTTTAATTTCTGAAAACCAAAATGAATGTGAAAGTCACATATTAGCTGAATCACATACGTTTTCAATAGGGGCTGTTGAAAAATTCCAATTATTTTTTGCAGGATTTTCACCTCACAACATTTAGCTTTCTTCAGTGAAAACCCATAACATTAAACCAAAATGAATTTTTTCTGTAAAATGTTTTATTTTGCTTGTAAAGCATTTTTTGCTGAACAAATTAAAATGTGGGCTCTTTGGATATTTTTTTGTCTAAACTGATGGAAAGACTCCAATATTTACCCCAAGCCCTCCTGAAATATTTGAAAATTGGACTGGCTAGGTCCTATTGTTCACTGGTCTCTCATGTGGAAGCACCCTGAGAAAAGTTCAGACTCTGCTAAAAGATGATAATCTTTTGAAGGCCAAATGATCAATGACTTGATTTAAAATAAATTAAGATTTACAACACAACCATGCATACGGTTGTCTATCAGAGGATACATTTATTGAAGTAAGATACTTTTTGTTAAAAGTTCATCTTAAAACAGAAAAGGCAACCATATAATAAATAAATAATAATGTGCATTTATAAAATACACTCAATACAAAAACTCAAGGCTTTAAAGTTTTATTTTTTAAACTTATGTTTCCCTCTCAAGTATTTATATGGCATATTTGACATATAACATATTTATATGACATATCCGAGAGTACTTTGATACTAGAACTGTTTAACTCTACCTTCAATCTGTGAATCAAAATTCACTATTTTAAAAAGCAAAGAGGGAAGTGATGAGATCTTCAAGATTCTTTTTACATGTCTTAGGCTTACTAGCAGAGCTGATAAAAAAATGGTGTATTTCATGAAAAATTTGAAAAACATCACATTTTAAAATATTGTTTATAAAACAATTAGAAATTTTCTGACTATATATGTTTTTATGACTGATAAATTTTTGTTTTTTCAATTGTTTGGGTTTTGTTTTCTTCTCTCTTTTCTTTCCATTCCCCCTTCCCACATACCTTTTCCAATGACAACTGGCAAAAAGAAAAAAGGAGTTCCAGAGAAAAAGAAAAAGAAATAAAAGAGGAAGAAGGGAGAAAAAACAATAACCAAAACAACACATGAAAAATGTCAAAAAAAAAATTAGCTTCCTTTTCAGGCCATTTTGTTTACTTTAAAAATATATATATACATACTTACTAAGAAACTGCCCAGAAGAGAAAGGGGATTGGTGGTGTAAAGAGATGGATAGGAGCAGGGAGCTTGGTTTGGTAGACTCTAGGTACTTCCAGAAGGTGCAAAGGCATCTAGTAACGACACCCCCTCTCACCTCCCCATTGCTTAAAAGGCAGGGTGGTGAATATAATTATGAGGTGAATGGCATGGTATATGTGCTTTCTGTTCCATCTCATAAAACCCTCATGGCTTTTTGGAGGAATTTCGTGAAGGTTTTCAGTAGCTGTTTTTCTAAGAAAGAAAGAATCAGCAGGGTTTTTTGGGTTCAGTAAAAGTAATTGCTCTATAATGTTATCAGCACTGACCACAGCATCAGGCTGAAAAGAAAATGGCAATTAATTTGTCAATCACAGTAACTTTTATACTTGTGAAATGTTAATTCTAGACAAATCCACTACTAGTCTTATTTAGGGGGACAGATTGCCAGCACCAAACAATCCTGAATTGTCAATGACAATCTGCCAGCAAATGGTGATTCATTAATACAGCAAGTGAGTAAATGATAACTTTCCTTACAAAATAGTCAGAGGCACAAATGTTACTTGGCAGCATCTCTCTTTCATTAATGTGGACAGTAATTAGCATGCCTGAATAAAAAGAGTTCACACTAAACAGGTCAAGGTCTCAGAATTGTTTGAATTCCTCTTTGGTTAAATAATCCAAATATTTAAATTAGCCTTCTTCCTTAATTCAGTTTCTCAGACAGAATCCCACTGAACAGTCCAATTGACAGGCACATGAAATTAGTACTTGCAGATTGTTTCTGTATCAAGAAATAACACTCCCTCTGAATCTGCTAATTAAATGAAGATGTGACCTTCTATATAACAAACTATTCTAAAAAAATATTCCTCTCTGAACAGACCAAGTCCTTACTCTGTCCTTCCACAGAACTCACAGTTCCCAAGTTAGTACCCAACACACCACCTTCCTGGGCTTGGTATTATTGGTAACTCAATAATAATAGCAGCAAAGAATCCTGTGGCACCTTATAGACTAACAGACGTTTTGGAGCATGAGCTTTCGTGGGTGAATACCCACTTCCTCAGATGCATGCCACTCTCTGACACTGGCTGTTCCTAGAGTTTCCCTGCAGGACCTCCTCTGCCTTAGGTCCCTACTTGCCTCTCCCCAAAGAGACACTCCTAACTCTTTTATTGGAATGAATGGACCCACTAGACAGCATGATTCAGCAGTAATTAATGTTAATGCATGGTGTTGGCACCTAAGGCTAGTGTCGGTCAGCAGAAAAATCCTGCATGGGACTCTATTCAGGGTCTTCGGGTATGCCATCCTGTTAGCTTCTCGTTCAGTAAACATCTCGAGATGGGCAAAAGATATAATATGAACCTCTCCAAACTACTGCACATCTCTTGGAATGAGAAGCTGAAATGAACCTTTCAGCAGATTAAAAATGTTTATTAAGTTCTAATATGAGAGAGAGATTTTGAACCCAGTCAAAATCACAAAGTGCCAGAAGCGTCATAGAAATAGTTTGTTCTTAAGAGATCTGAAGATCCAATTTTAATGCCTTTCTTTTGCTAGGAAGAGAGAAGAGAGTTTGTTCTAGGAGATGGACTGATGAAAACATTAGAGCTTTAGAGGTGCTCAGAAAGAAATGAGAGATACCCTGTATTCACTGCATGTGGGCTATAACATTTGGTGCCCCATCCTTGCCACACTCTTTGCACTCAAGTAAGCTTTCCCTATGTCACTGCTGACTGCAGTCAGTGTTTTGGTGGCATTTCTTAGCAAGTTGCCATAGCTGAGTGCTCTGGGAGAAGTATATTTTTCTTCCCAACATCCTTTCACAGAATAAAACAAATTATTGTTTTCCCTTACGGATGTACTGTAGTGGGACTGGTTACATGGTTAAATTAAAAATGGGATTTATTAAAACTGGAGAGGAAAAAAATCTTTAAAGAAAGATACACACTAAAACTCCAAGATTTGTGTGACAGCTAGTTTTCATCTGTACCAGCTATTCTACATAGGTACCAATCATCTATCCATAGGAAAACAAGCAATCCTTTTAGGCAGGCAGTATGTCAGGGAAATCGGCCTCTAGTCTCAGGGGTAGAAAGGAAGGAGACACATTTTTAGCAAGAGTTTTTGTTAAAAATTTGCCTCCCCCTCTTTTTTTTTTGTACTAGCTCTGATTTCAGGTATGGGGAAGGGATAGCTCAGTGGTTTGCACATTGGCCTGCTAAACCCAGGCTTGCAAGTTCAATCCTTGAGGGGACCATTTAGGGAAGTGGGGCAAAAATCTGTCTGGCGATTGGTCCTGTTTTGAGCAGCATGTTGAACAAGATGACCTTCTGAGGTCCCTTCCAACCCTCATCTTTATGATTCTATATCATTCTCCCATTCTGTTTCCTTCCCCTTCCTAGTTTCCAAGGGTCCCCAGTGTTTAACCTGCAGCAAACGCCAAAAATAAGCATTTTAGGTCCTCAGAACAGTGATATTCGTGCATTATTTATTTATTTATTTAGTGTGTGTGTATTTTGAGTATTCAACAAAAAATTGCTGGTGGTCTCTGAGACCCTCTGGCAAAGCTAGCAAGGAAAGTCCCACTCAGGAGTAGAACAGTGACACAAGTTGTGCTGCTGTGTTGAGAAGCTGAAGAGGTGCTTTCATGCCACATATACCTGCCATGGGTCCACAGTATTTCACATTTCTATATGGCAAAACCAGAATAGCCATTTCTCTGTTCCCTTCTAAAACAGGTTTATAAACCCTGAATTACAGATTTCAGCTCCAGTTTCTGATAAGCCTTTTCTCAAAAGGACCTTGTTTCTGATGAACTGTTAAATATAAACAACAGTATTTACAATTATCTTTGGCACTTGCTGGAGTTTTTCAGCACTTTTTACAACCTGCCTCTGTTAGCAAGAATCTAATATGAATGAATTGACAACTTCTGCAAGAGGAGGCAATTTCCAAAAAAACAGAACTCACTCCATTTAAGCTGATGTACCTTTGAGATAATCCCATAAATATCTGGCCTTTTCAGGAAGTGATATTAATATTCTTTATAAGAGGATCATTCTTCTCTTTAAAGTGAGTAGCACGGAAGTGTCCTAAGCAGATGGCAAATTGAGAGCACTCACGGGAACAGACAAAAGATCTGTGTGTGGCTTTTCCAGCCTTCAGGATATACTTGACTTGAACTAACAATTCTGGTGAGTTTTTGGAAGCAGTACTTCACATAATTTTTTTTAAATGTCACAACCAGTGTGGCATTTATGCTAATTAAAAATGATATCACTGTACAAAAAATACAGGTTCCCTTTGTGGTATTTTAACATTGTCTTGTTTCTTTAACATTTTTGTGTGTCAGAGAAGAATGCAGAAATCCAGAACTGCATTGTTTAGACAAAATATTGCCCTTGCTATAAAAAAGCACATTGGGTGAGAAAAAGCTGGCTCCTGGAAGGAAAGAGTGATGATGATCTAGCCTTGCTTAGGATTCCTTAGCTACATGAATGATGAGAGAGGCTGGAAAAAAAGTCCTATATAATGCACCTACTGCTACCACAGACATGATTGTATGGGACTGAGGATTGACCTCCAACATTTCCAAGAATATGCTGGTGTTTGGGCAGAGTGGGAGAAGAGAGAGAGAGATTTCATTTGCCTTCCAATACAGGGCAGCATTTTATTTCTACTATTATTATCTATATTACAATTGCATCTAGGACCCCAGTCCAGGATAAGGGCCCTATTATGCTGGGCACTATACAAGCAAGTAACAAGGCAGTTCCTGTCTCAGAGAGCTTACCACCTAGGCATTAGACAAGGTAAAACAGGTGGACAAAACAGACAGATAATCAGGATGGGGTAGGATAGGAAGACAAAGTAACAAAACAAACAATGTTTATCAGAAAAACAGAATGCCTCATGGACTTAATGCCTTAAATATATGATTTAAAATTGCAACTTTCTGAAAGGAGCTGGATCCAGTTTTCACGGAAACAAGATTACAAATTCTGCATAGTGGGATTTGCAGTCTATCAACATGGCACCACTCATATATATATATAAAAAACATCTCTTTAAACCTTTATAACAAAATAAACCTTGATAGGTCCCAGGAATGCTTATAATCATACCTGTGGTTCTATACAAAATGTTTAGCCAAAAAAGGCCCCCTTTTTTTCCTGAGGTGAGGGGAGAGCCATCTTATATGTCAATAATCAGTCAATCCTGCCTGGAATCCACAAACCCTGGACAAGAGAATATCTTTCTTTGCTCTGTTCCAGAATTTTTCCTTCTGATGTATGCTGGGATCCAGAAGTAGAAGCTGCCCAGGAAAGCTAAAGTAATCCAACATTTGAGTCAGACTCGGATCCTTTCTTATTAGCCGGTATGTTACCCTTTAACCAGGTGGTGTGACTCCCAGCTTGATGAGACATAATCACACTATGCGACCTCTCATTGAGCTAGTGTGCTAATAATAGAGTGTAGCTGTGGCAGCATGACCAGCAGGCTGAGCTATCCAACCCAATTATGTGCCTAGGGTCTCAGACAGGTAAATAATGGGGATGGCTAGCCCCTCTTGCCACTTGTGATGTGGCAGCTACATTCTGTGCATGTAAGTGTCCTTGAGCTAGGGATCACATCCTGGGGTTAACCCTGGGGTTAAAGCATAGAAACACCCTCAGATTAACTGGTTCACCTTTCACTGATAATAGCATCTTACTCCTTCAGCATTGAACTGTGCTTGGCTACAGAAATTTGACACTCTATTTACGATAGGAATAAACAAGTAATTGACTATCAGAGTTTCTTCCTTAGTTCTTTCCATACATGAGTATGCAACGCCAAAAAATTGGCACTGAAATACATGGGTGGCTTGGTTACCTTCCACATGTCTACCCTATGCTCAACTCCTATGAAGTGACAAAAGATACCATGTTTTAATATCATCCTCATTAGTACTAGAACACAGCATTCCCAGGTATGATGCCACTGCTTCAGTCAATCTGCAGCTTCTGATTCTCTTATATAACAATAAATCAGGATAATGGGAAAAAAGAATAAGGTACCAGCTGAGAACACGTAGGAATATGGGTGGCAAATTGTATGTATCTCCATTGATCTAGTTGGTCAGAAATATGTCCCGGGAAAAGCAACTAAAATGCAAGATGTAGAGCTGGGTGAAAGAGTGATTTTTCAGTTTGGTGGCTGAACCAAGAATATTGAAAAGAAATTTTGTTTTGCATCTGACAATTTTTGTTTTAATTTCTTGCTGAAAGAAAATGTTTTATTTCCATTAGACACTTTAAATAGTTTGTTTTAGAAATGCTGAAACAAACCATTTCAGCATTTCCAATTTTATTTATTTATTTACTACCAAAACCATTCATCAAATGCACATTTTTAACCAAAAATCTATTTGCATGAAAAACCAGCTCGAGTACGGTTTTCATTCAACATTCTTCAAAATATTTCGATTTCATTTTAAATGATATTGAATTCTGTAATCTTTGAGAAATTATAGAAAGGTTATTAGACCAATTTGTGAGCTCCATTACACCAGAGTAACTGTGAAATAACTCCAATGACTTCTTGCTAGCTACAATGGTGTAATAGAGTTCAGAATTTGACCTATTCACTTTACACACTGCTGATTATAGGAGCAGTAATTGTTTCCCTTTGTGCAAAATGTTACCGCTGGTAAATTTACAAGTTTAAATGTCATTTGATAAACAGCTTTTAAAGATCATAAAAGGAAGAGAAAAATGTGAATTGTGCTAATGAATAGGAAATATGTTACTTTAAAGCTGCCAAGAAGTGGAAAAGCTGAAGGGCATGTAAGCATAGTGAGACTTAGTATAATGAACTCTTGAGGGCTTTCCGTAGAGCTAGTATAGAAATGTAGCTTATTCTTTCTGCCCACTGTTTAATCTGTATGGTAAGTATTTAAGTCTGTTTAGTGTGTTTACTTGATTGAAAACAGTCACTGAATATCAGAAAGGTTACAGTGAAGATGTTTTCTTTCTGTGGCACATAATAGTCTAGTTGCCTGTGAGCTGTAAGACTTCAGTCTAATTTCGGTTGTTGGGGGTAGTGTGTGGGTGGTGGTGTTGGCTTCTGATACACAGGAGGTCAGACTAGATGGTCTAGTTGTCCCTCTGGCCTTAAACTCTATTTGTCAGTATTCACTCAGAAGGATCTCATTGTGAAATTAAGTAAAAGCAACCAACGTAAGTGGAAGAATTGTATCATCTGAGAAGTTGAGCTGTAAGGAGAATATCATATCTCTAACCTCTGTTGCCAGTTGCTGAAGAGAAGGAGATGCTACAGGATGCAAACTTGAGTTGCCTCTTACTGGGTTATGAAGGCTAACATAAGCCACAATGTTTCTCTGGAGAACTTTCTTGAGATCCTACAACACAAGCACAGCAATGGTTATTAATATGCATGATTATAATTAAGGCTTGTTTTCTTACTTTAGTTCCTTTAAGGGAAAAAATACACCCTATGTTTTTCCTCCACTATTATTCCCTAAGTATTACTTAACTTTATTTTCCTATAATATCATTTTAAAAACTTCAAAGGATATTTGAATTTTAATTCTCTGTAGCAAAAGTTTTAATTCCATTTCACACATCATCCGAACAAAATGCAAACAAGCCCTGGAGGAATTAAGAATGACTATAGCTTCAAAGCCAAGAGTGAAAACATTACATACGGTGAAACAACAAGAAGGGTTTTTAAACTTGCGACTGACAGAAGCCAAACTTCAAAAGTAATCATTATCAAACAGTTAAATGCACTTGAATTTTCAGACCAGGAGCCCAAATTCAGATTTGAATTGCATAATTTATCCAGTGTTGTCATTTGACTACATTTTAAACAAGGGAAGTAGTATGTATGAACCACTTCAATTATTTTTTTTAAAAGATCCTCTTTGCTTTCTCAATAATGAGCTGCTCTTTGCATGAAGTGGCTCTTTATATTGAGTAGAAGAGGGGTAGCACCATTACATCTGATGTAAAGCTGACTTCAAGTGGACCTAAACAAATTTTGCTCCCACTCAGCCACATGGATTCTTTCAACTTGATTTTTTATCTCCCCTCTTGTTTTGAAGAATAATCAGGTTGGAAGGATGAGGTTTTGATAAGTGCTTGCTGCTTCCAACAAACGATAAGCAATTAACCCTTTATTTATCTATTATTCTAATTCAGCAGACAGGAACTTCACTGCAGGCTTCTTTTTTTCAATTGATCAACGGCAATCCATTGGAATCTTATTTAAGCTGGATAGCATGTCTGATAAGCTATTTTCATTGAGTTGCTGCTGATTTACCATTCAGTTGAAGCTAACCGCCCAGGAATAGTGCATGTCAAATTGAATCTAACTTTTAAATCCACCTGGTTGATAACTGAATAATTATTAGTCACGGGGACTCCAAAACATATACGCGATTAATGGCTTGCATGTATGGAAACTTCCTTCTCTCACTGTTCAGCTACACCAGGAGAAGGGCAGGAGACAGTGGATGTGGTTTACATAGTCTGCAACTTTATTTCTAAATGTCAGGGAATACCCAGCAGATAAATGTGTATAGTGCAGTTAATGCCATTCACAGCTGAGGTGGCCTTCTGTCAGCCCTGCATCAAGCACAGCTGAGATGCCAACATCTATTGCTAAGATTAATATGATTTAACCCAATTGCTACATACATAGGTGCCAACTCCATGGGTACTCCTGGGCTGGAGCACCTGTGCGGAAATCCTCCCCTTCAAAAATCATAAATTCCCCTCTTATCCTCATGTTTTTCTATCAGCTCTAATCAATGTGTTTTTGAAGCTCTCTGATCTATGAGTATTTATGCAATTAGTTAAATGCCCTATCAGTAGTCTCTCTTTTTTTTTGTTAATAAAAATATAATTCTCCTAATCATTTTCCACAGTAAAACAAATGTTATCTTGCTAGCTAACCAGGGTGCAGCTTTGATGGCACTAGGAGAGAGAGGGAGGAAAAATCTCAACCAGAAGCATCTGTCGTGGTTCCAATAGGATGAGCTCAAAGGGTCCAAATTGAGGTCCATGTAACTCAGTAGGCTAGATGGACACTGACATGAGTAAAACACTGCACAGTGGGGCAATATGTTTCCATAGGTCTCATGCAGCTCCCCTCTCCAACCTCCAGCATGGAGGAGGGGAACAGTTTGGAACCTTGGTTTCCAGTCAAGGTCCCTGGGCAGGTCTGAGGTGTGGAACAGGCATGGCCTCCATGCTCAATGTCAGGCTTATAGTCCACCCAGGTCATTGGTGCCAGTTGTGGTGCCAGTTGAGTTCTGCACAGGAACAACCCTGCCACATAGTTTGGACTGTTTATCCCACTTAAGTAATTGTTTTAATAGAGCTGCGGCTTCCACATACAGCCATATTGTAGTGTCTGCTTTTCAGTTTCCATGGCTACATCATCAAATGTTTTCATTAATGACATTATCTCTTTCTCTCCTTTCTGTTTATAGTTTTTACCTCTGCCCATTCATATGAGCCAATGTTGCCAAATGATGTTCCTCCCCATGAGCAGAAAACAATGGTCCGATCAGGCCTCCAGCCTCTCTTAACTTTTAGCATCAAGGCTTGTATAAATGCTGTGATGACAGCAGTGCTACTGGCCCATTCTTGTCCACTGTAACCATATACACTGTTGTGGTGGCTACCAACTATGACATATCTATCTGAAAAGAAAAACAACACCATCGAAACATTTACTTCAGTTAGACTTTACCAGTAAAATAATTCCCAAAATAAAGGCTGTACTGTGCCCACACTCGATGGTGTCACTGATGCAGATATTTAAGTACTGTCAACGCAAGCTTGCACGATCCTACCAAGATCTGTGCAAGATATATACAACTCTCTCTACTTTACCTACACCATCCTAATATAAGTACATGTGCTCCAATACAGAAACCAAATCAAGATGTTCACATGCTTTAAATGAGAAACCTATGATATAATTTATTTGGATTTATACTAAAGTAAAATGAAGATTATCCATTCAACGCTCTGGACATACTTGACAATCTTTTAAAACAACTCTAATGGAGTTAATTTAAAATTTTATGACAAAACAGTTTTTCATTGGAAAATGCTGATTAGATTAAACTGAAATGTTTCATGGGAATATATTGATTTCATCAACATTTTCTATGAAAAATTATGAAAGCACTCCATATCAACGTTACTATTTTGACTGTATGATAATAGTCAAAATGAAGAACTTAGACTTTATCAAAATTAAGCACTTCAACCTGATAGAAATGAAACATTTTGACTAAGTCACTTCAATATTTCTGAATTCTTTTTTTTAAATTTTGTCTTATGGGAAATTTAGAATTTTTTTCTTTTTGTTCTGAGTTGGACAGAAAGGGCATTTCAAAATGTTAGAATTTCCCACGAAATTCTGAGTTTTGGCCAGCTCTAGATGCTAATAAAAAAACAGACCCATCAGTTATGACCCTTGTACTTTCATTCCTTTTCCCGATCTTCACTTCTTGTGTCATGTTTACTGTTTAGATAGCAATAGAATCCTAAAAATCACTGGGTGTCAGGTTGGGTCTAGAGAGCAAAAGGGGCTTGGAGTTTTTTGAATCCTTTATTTTATCCAAACTGATTCATCCATTCTTTTTGTCAATTTGCTGAAGTGCAACATGATATGTATAAATTGTCCACATGTTAAATCGCCTATGAAATTAAATGCTATACATTCCTTGGGGATATTTTCTCTGATTACTACCTACAAACACTTTTGAATTTGACATGTGCTCTCTAATTATAAAACTCCTCTCTATCAAAGTGGTTTTTTTACCAGAGTTTTGGTCAATGTAATACCCAGGGACATTGTTTAAGTAGAGTACAATAATACGGTATCAGGTTTTACTGAAGAGGTTGCTGCAATGTATCTGCAACATAAGCACTTTTTAATCATATCTCATGGCTGTTTGCATGTGTTTTTAAACAAATATAAAAATGAAAATCTATTTGTAAAGGCAACTATTTCTTAGATTACAGCTTCACCGGGTGGTACTGACAGAATCATTAAAACAAAACTGTACAGCTTGTCAGCAAAAATTAAATCTAAGCATACATAATTGAATATAATGAGAAATATAACTAATATAATTAGATTTCTGTATCCTGTGGCAGGAAAAAAACTTATTAATATAATGCAATGGCAATGGGAAGACCTAACTCTTTAAACCAGCATGAGGATATCTTCCCTCATGTGGAGACAGGACATTCATGGATGTAAATTTCACCTTCTGCATTCCTTAGGGACCCACAAGTGCCTGCAGGAACCACTTCTATAACTAGGGTGACCAGATGTCTTGATTTTATAGAGACAGTCCCAATTCTTGGGTCTTTTTCTTATATAGGCTCCTATCACCCCCCACCCCCATCCTGATTTTTCACATTTGCTGTCTGGTCACCCTAGCTGTAACAGTGGGATTAATGTAGGGTAACCAGACAGCAAGTGTTTAAAATCGGGACATGGTGTGGGGGGTAATAGGTGCCTATATAAGGCAATGTTCCAAATATTGGGACTGTCCCTATAAAATTGGGACATCTGGTCACCCGAGATTAGTTGGGATGCAAAGACTATATTTCACCACCCTCTCTGAATGGTCTATGGAAGGAAAGGATGGCAGAAAGATAGAAAGAGACCTTACAGGAGATGGCAGAGAAACAGTAGGTGGTTGAGAAAGCTGCCAAATGCCATCTTCACTCCAGGAAGTTCCTGCTGATGGAGAGGAGCATGGACAAGAGCAGATGGCTCTTTTGAAGCTACTTACCTGCCCACACCCCTTTCACCTGAACACTCACAGAAGCCCCCAGAGGCAGCTGGCTGCAGGAGCAGCACATGAGGGATAGCAGTCACCCATACAGCAGAGTAGCAGATAGGCAGCAGCAGCAGCTTCTCTTGCCAATCACTTGCTGGAGTAGGCAAGGAAACTGAGAGAGCATGACGAGAGGAAAGAGAAATAAGAATTGTGGGTCCCAAGTGGAGTAGGAAGAACCACCAAGTACTGTGGAGAGTTAGGATTTAGGCATGATAGGCAAGGACTGGGCAGAGTGGAAAATGTGAAATACAGGTGATTTCGTACAGTGTTTTCCTCTATCAGTTACACCTCCCTTTTGTACAGTGGCAGACCATTTGCTGTTTGCAGTCTATAAAACCCACATACATTTGATTACTTTTTAAAATTCCCCACAGTGCCTGCAAATAACCTACGCATTTATGCTTTCCCTTATTCCTTTAACATTATGGCTGGATTTCAAATGCTCTGGGAAAGTTTTTAAACTCTGTCTATAATACTTCTTAAACTAAAAATCAAAACAGATGGCTTGAGAATTGGAAGCCTTTATGGAGTAAAATCCATCCCTGATGCAGCTCCTTGGTCTTCAGTGTAATTACACCAGGGATCAATTTGGCATTCCCTCTGTACTCATAGGAGCACCAGGGAGAATAGCATGTACACATAAAACTAAAAAGAACCACATCAAAATGCCAAAGTAACAAATGTTCCAGGAAAACATCAAGTAGGGAGGGATACAGCTACAATACCAGCTAGGAGTCTCATTGATTTCAGTGTGACTACATGTTCTTAAAATTAGGATGTGCTTAAGTACCTACATATATTATCATTAAGTTTCATGTGTTATGCAAAATATTGAAGTTGATTAAAGTATTACAAGATGCACTGTGGGAAGCTGATGTTAGGGGTGAATATATGCCTGTTTCTTATTTGTTTGTTATTCTATTTTTAATTTGCAATTCAGTTGGTAGACAGATTTTTTCTAAACATGCTATTTTCTACTATTCAACCGTAGCTATTTTTCCAAGATAGCCATTTGCAAATATGCAGCAAATGAGAACATCCAATTACAAGTTCTTGTGGAATAAAACCTCTAACTGAAATTAAATACTCAAATAGCAATTGTTCTCAATTTTTTATAAAATGGACTTTGTTCTGGTGAAAGGTGCTGAATTGAGAGTGCTGCAAGCTGCAGACATTATTTCACTGACAGACGAGATAATGAAAGCTTTCCCTATTACTCCACCTCAGTGCCTCAAACCTGACCTTAATGGACAACCTCTTGTGACAGAGTAGTTAAATCAGCAATCTCTCTGCAGAAACTGTCAACAAGAGTGCTAACCCCGGGGAATTTTGATGATGGTTTGGGGAATGATTCCATTTGTCCATTAGGAATTGGACTGAGACCACCAATGCTCTGCCACATGCTGGTAAACAGCAATCAGACAACAGCTTTCACTACCGGCTGAAGTAGCCCTCCCTCCTTCCAGCCAAAGAGTTCCCATGGGGAGATTCCACTCATGTTCTACTTGTGCTGATCTTGATGACCTCCTATTACTATTATTATTTATTTATTCTCTGTATTACCGAAGTGCATATGATGTCTCCACGATTGCACTCTTTACTACTAGTATTAGAGCTGAGCGAAATGTTGTGAGCTGAGTGTGTTTTGTTGTCACAGTTGCTGTTAGGGCCTGATTCTGCCACCCTTATTCATGTTGAATAGTATCTTATTCCGAGAGTGATATCAACGTGAATACTCATGGTATAGGCTACTACTTAACGTAAAGAAGGCTGCAGAACTGGGTCTTAAATTTTATCAAAGGTAAAACTGGAAAGGTTTGCATGCCCATCATCTCTACTAAAAACAGGTTCTAGTTCCTGGATTACATGGCTAAAGATTGTTCTAGGTCTTATTTTCGATTAGCAATATGTCCACAATCGAGCCACAGTACAATCCGCTGCTACAGATACAAATCACACACAGTGAGATTCTTGCATTCAATTACTTCTTAAAAAAATAATTCATTCTATTTGCAAGTGGATTAGCCACTAAAATAAGAAAAACCGTGGACTTCCACTATTTTGATTGATGCACTGCACTTGCTTCCCGCAATACTAGCCAATATATAATTAAAAATATAATGTAACAATAGTCCACACTTAAGAAGAATTAAGCCTTTGCTAAGGTCAGATAGACTGTTTACATAGAACAAGTCAAACAAAGTAGTTTCTAGAATTTGAAACCCTAAGACATTTACTTAACATAAATGACAAAACAGTAATATCATGAATATTTATAAAGACAATTATTGTTTATTGTGCAAGAACATGCTCATTGTACTGGTACCATCTCTCCTTGCTTTTTAACCAATTCTCTATTTAATCCTCCTGTTGCTTCCTGGCATAAATCAAAGTATTTGGAGCTATAATGGCCTTTTTAATTGAATATTTGTACAGCACATAGCACAAAAGGAACATGATACTTGATTGCAGTCCCTAGGATTACTGTTGTACACATAATTAATAATAATAAAGGTAATAATAGAAGTCATAGAGGACTACTTACCGGGAAATGTAGATCCTTTTAAATACCCAATAACATTAGAAATTGTCTTGTATGTTGGGACTGTCTGAACATTTAGACTGATTATTCTCTTTTCTGTTGAGATAAAAACAAAAAATGCGAATATTTTAAATCAGCATTTATCAAGCCACGGAATCCTGTAGGCCATCAATTTCCCTTCTTTCCTTCTACCCACAGAAAGAGAAGAATATATTTTACACTTACTAAACTACATAGATTGCAGACAAAAAAAGGTAACTATCCTATCTCCCACACTCAGGTAACACTACAACCCTGGTTGGTACCTCAACAGTGGGAATTGAATGACGGACTTCTAGATTCCAGACACATGAGCCTCTACTGACTGAGCTGAAAGACTCAGCTTCTTAAATGAAACTTTCAAGATATTTGCTAAGAAAAGTGCTTTACAATTCATATCATACAGAGCCTAATGCAAAGCTCAGCTTATAGTAGCCTCATCAACCTCTGCATAGGGCCCAGTCACCACTAGAGGAGGACACATCCAACTCTCATCCCTATACGGGCTGTCAATTCTAATCTCTTAAGGAGCTCCATGATGTTTGGAGTTGCATCTTAATGGCATAATTGGGCCAAAATCAGTATCAACATCCTTATCTGAAAACTGACTGAACCAAAATAAAATGTTCTGTGGAAAGATTGTTTTGTTCTTAAGCTCATAGACTATTATCCTTCCAGTGTTGTATTTTCTTAAACACTTTGTTTTCAAGTCTTGCTCCCTGAGCTGTCTGGAGTGTTTAAATGACGAGTGCATTGGAATATTTAAAATAAAACTAACTTGTGTCTGTCTTTATCAGAAAGATTTTCAAGCTCAGGTTCATTCTCTGATACTTTTGTAATGAGTTGATTTTAAAATTATATTCAGACTAAAACCATTTCAGTTTCATTCATTTCCTAGACCTCAGAAATGGATGGCCAGTTAATGATCGAAGCAGGTACAACAATGCCGAGATTCTTCCTTTGCTTTAAGGAAAATAGTTAAAAAAAAAATAAATGACAGGTCATAACTTCAAATTATGATTCAATGCCTTATTCAGGCAAAATGTTCAGTATCATCAATGGATATGCCATCGTGTAAGAACTCGGTAAGAACTTAATAAGGACTTTGGCTCTGCCACAGAGTGCAATGGAAATGTCGAGTGAAGTCGGTGGAAGTCATGAGTACAGTTCAATAGAAAATTCAGATCCCATTAGTATATAATCACCACTGATAATTTCCATGGTGAGTCTTGTCTCATACTGATGACAAGGTTAGTGTTCTGATTAACCTTATCCTTCTGACATTTTTGCCATATGTGTCACTGACACTCCTGAAGGAGAATGCCTTTGTTGTTTTATATGCTTTGTAAAAATCTCAAATTGTAACCTGGAATTTCAACTAGAATTTCTAGCTTTGCACAATGATGAATCCAAAGAATTCTCAGCATTGGCTTTTATAAAAAAACAACTTGAAAATGCTTTCTGGTATATGCTCTACAAATTATTCCCAAGACCCAATTTTGGATAGAAAACCATTCTAGAGCTGAACTGCTCACTCTTTTTTAAAGCATTTTCAAGCCAAAGCTGATTTGACTTCTTTGTTCTAATCCTACAGCATTTAATAGTGGTATGTTTTATTAGGCCCCAATTCAATAAAGCTTAAACACATGCTAAGCCCCACAAGACAACTAGACTTAACCATGTGCTTAAGTGCTTTTCTGAGTCAGTGTCTTAATCAACACTGGCTACTGAGACTTCAGTTGACAACAAAGCAACACAATATTTTCTTCTGGCAAGTGAGATGTTCTGGAATCAGATAATAAAATGAATAGACATACTGTACAGTACTCCAGTTTGAAGTGGCTTAGGCTTAAAGGCTTAGTACACCTGACAAAAAGGCTCAAGGGGGTTTCCATGGCATATACAGAAAAAAGTAAAATCTAATTTTCTTTAAAGAGTTCTGACAACAAATCTCGGTTCCTGATGCTATACGTCTGATGAAAGACTTTGAAGGTCTTGACAACATTATCTCTTTTCCCTAAATTCTCTGGCAAGCTATAAGAAGATTTTAGCTTAATACTGCTTGAAATACACTTTAAGCTTATCTAAGCCATAAAAATACTTCAGAAGTAAAAGAAAAGAAAGTGATTTGTCAATATCATTAAAAAAAATTATGTTTTTTTCTTTTAACGTTCTCTTGACTTGAAACCTGCTAATTGTTACCTAGCTATAATCATTTGTTCCGACCATGGTTACTCATCACATAAATAAAGACAAAAGTGCTCAGCATAATTTCAAATATGTGTCTTCATAAACAAGAAAACATGCCTGTTTCATCTAAAATTGGATCTTGATGCTGGTCAACAAGTCAGCAAAACATTTTGTATTTGATAATTTATGCACTGCATTGCATTTCTGAAAAAACATAATTCTTGCATAAGAGTATATCAAATGGCATATGCAGAAAATTGATACTGAATATATTGCAATGTACAAAATGCTAAGTATACTGTAAACATCTTTGACATAGAAGAAAAGATGAATTGAGGTTCCTGCAATAAAAAGCTTCCTTTCACTCTCTTTACTCGTGCAAGTGACCGATCATCTAAATTCAGTCTCTTTTTCAAATCTGAAACATCCCTAATTATTTTCTCAGTAGTCTTTGATTGATTAGCAAACTAATATTGTCCAATATCGAAACCATTCTTCTATTAACTTGGATATTCATAATACCTGGCTTGGTCTAAAGACTTTCATAATTAATTTTTTCACTACTTGATTGAATCCTGTGGACCTAGACTAAAGAGATCATCATAAAAATATTTATATGAAAGGTTTCTGAGTGTAAAGAATGTCTGGAACTCAGTACTTAAAATTGGCTCTAAAGAGGGCAGACCTGATCTGGTATGGAGCAGATGTGTCCCTATGAATATCTGAGACAACTGTGAACATCAAAACAATCCATATTTCATAGATAAATCTTGCCATATCCCACGCTATTTGGCAGAAGTAAAGATGTTATTTTTTCCGAGAGACCCAGGCTGCTGTTTTGTGACCTACCAACCCAGAAGAATAAGTATTCTCCTCTTTTGGGATAAACACTCAATGATGAAAGCTGTTTTGGAGTGGGGGGAGAGAATACAACTAATATGTCTTGGTCTCTTATAACTATGAAGCCTGCAAGGGTGATCTTTGAGGAAGAACAGAAAGAAAGATATACTACAAGAAAATGCTGTAACATGATGATTAAGAATGAATATTGGCAGCATACAGTTTAAGATTACTTCTTTCTATAAATTTCTATGAAACAATAAGGCTTCCATTTCAAATAGTCACAGGGCAGCAACACCTAAGTATACTTGTGCCATCTAGACGTGGTAACATACATCACCAAGCTCCCTTGTGGCATTTTCCTCCATTTGCTCTTCTGGATTTATAATATAATGCTCATGTACTATATCAAGAAACGACAAAGTTGTTCGCATATTGATATAATTGACTGATGGCACGGTTAGCATTATTAAATGAGGTTCTTTCTTTCAGCAAGCTCTGAAGAAGAAACACATATAACAGTATCACAGTGCTCCATTCTACTGCTGACTGAGAGGATATATATTTGTGATTCATGATTCAAATTTCACAAATGAGGTCTGAATGTAAATCACAACAGAATGACCATTTGGCATGTGGAATTGTGTGAAGCAAAGATGAAACAGGTTCAATATTTTAAAAAATATTTATTAAAAGATATTATTAAAAATATGCCACAAAACCTCTTTGGTTGCATTCAGTCATTTTCAGTTACAGGTATGTTTTACTTCTCCCTACTTTGCCAATGGTTGGTGTGATTTGCTTGCAGATTATAATAAAGTTTTGTATTATAGTAATTAAGGAGATTCAGTAATGATCAGTAATTACATTTTGTAGATATAAGAGTGGTTATAAAACATGAAGTGATTCTACCCAGACTACAAATATTTTCACCTGAGTATGTGTTAGTGGTTATAACACGGTACTAGAAGTCTTTCTATTCCTGGTTCTCTTATTAACACCATTTGGTCTTGTTCAAGTTCTTTAACCTATCAGTGCTTTCGCTTACCATTCTGTACAAATGGATATAAACAAGTCTACCTCAGTGCAAAGGATATTATGAAGTTTATTAAGTCAATGTTTGTATAACATCTAAAGATTCTCGAGGCTCTGTCTACACATAAAAAGTGTGAAGTTTTAACTGTTCTGGTATAGTTAAGAAATATGCCCCTCCCCACTTCTTCATGTGGACAGTTATACTGATATAACAGTGCTTACCCCATTACAGCTTATTCCAGTAAATGTAGGGGAATAAACTATAATGATACAAGTGTGACAATGTGTTTCTGGCGGGACCCAACTGAGAGTGCCAATTCAGGACCAATTGCTCAAACAGGGCAGTCACAGCCTAAGGCTGGGGTCTTTCCACCTCTAAGGCAAACCAAACCAGCCAGACAAAAATGACTTCGGTTTCACTCCACTGGCCAACCATAAGTCACACAAGCAATTTCCTTAGACACTCCAGTCTCCCAGTATCACCACCAGTCCCACTCGTCCTGGGGAAGAATGGTTATGAAAACCAACACCCCAATAAAAGAAAAAGGCTCTCTCGATCCCAAAGAATCAAGCCCCAGACCCAGGTCAATATACACATCAGATCTTACCCACAAATCACGCTGTTGCCAATACTTTAGAATCTAAAATCTAAAGCTTTATTCATAAAGGGAAAAAGGTAGAGTTGAGAGTTAGAATTGGTTAAATGGAATCAATTACATACAATAATGGCAAAGTTCTTAGTTCAGGCTTATTACTGCTCCGCAGGAGAATTGAACAAATTTTCTCCAGTTACCGTCAAATTAAAAAAAAGAAAAAAAGTAGCACATGTTTTGGTGCAATGATGGAAGCATCCACAATTTAAACATTATTTATAACTTCAGTGGCAAAGGGTCCATAATAAAGCTACAGTATGGGTGTATGGGCTGATGTTCTCCATATTAAACACACCAAGAAGTTTGCCAAAGAATAGGGGAGTGTTGGCATAGGATAGGAGTTAAATCTCTCTTCATCTTGCTGGAGTGTTTTGAGGTAACATTAATGAATTTTGTTGCTTTTAAGACCCATACACACCCCCAGAGACACCTACGATGAATACATTTTTAGAAACAACAACCAAAAAAGACTTACATCTTACTTACAGTAATATAATGTTAGGGCTATGACTACTAGAGTCAGAACCTGTACAGTAGCTGCTAAAAGCAAGCAGATGAATCTTTTAAACAATTTGTATCTTTTATGAGAACAAACCACACAAGCATTTTTCTAACAGTAAATCCAGACTGCCATTAAATAGATCAAAGTAGTCCAAATGCATTTAGCATGTGAGAAAGACAGCTTACCACATCTGTGGATATGATGCTCATGATGGTAAAGAACTAAAACTAGTAACCAAGCAAAGTGAAGTTCTGCTAAATGCAAACCTCCCCACATAGCTCTTTCATTGTAAAAGTCAAATCCTTGATTCAACCTCCCTGATATACAAGTCCTAGAATAGCATTGAACAGAGGCTGTGAAATATCCAAACTGAGCCATATTAACATAGCAATTTTGTGGTGTGCAACCAGCATCCTGCATTAACACGACTCCACAAACCTCATTTTCACTTATGACCCAAGGCAAAATTTTAAATACAGGTCTCAAGTGCTTGTAAGGCTTGAATATTAACCCACCTTCATCACTAAATCTCCAAAAAATAGTGCTAATAAGTGATTAGAATTTTCCTTGCAGCTACAGCTGTAAAAGATTGAATTGCTCAGATTCAGAAGTATTTCATGTGCGGGATACCTTCACAGATAAAAGTACATCAGAAACTCACTAATAGGCACTAATAACTCAGAGATCCAATTTAAATGATTGAAATTCATGAATCAGTAAGTAAGTGAATGAACAATAACAAAGAAAGGTTTCTGCAACACAGAACATACTTTGTTTATGTTGATAAATGTATTTTAGTTTTATGATAATACTTCATAAAGTTCTAGTAAATATGCCATAATATAGTCTGTAAAAATAAGGTCTATAGTATTATGAGACTTCACTACAGTACACTGCTCTTAAATCTTTGCTAAGATGCAGGGAGAGACCACAATATTTTTATTTTTACTTTATTCTTGGGGAGGTGGGAGGGGGTTATAAAATGTCTGGATTAATGAGGTTGTACAGCAGTAAACAAAACGCAAAACAAAATATAGGGCAAACTTTTATCCCTACAGTTTATTTCATAGCTGGTAACTATTTAGTATGCCTGAGATGTTTCCCTCCCGATCCTCCCAACCCCTTTGTCACATTACATCACTTGAAAACTGCGGGGCTGGGGGGAAAAGGAAGCAACATAAGAAAACTCTATATAAATGCTTAATCATTACTGATTTTTACAGCTTTTTGAAACACACTGACAAGAGAATGATGAGCATTTTATCCCAACAAATTTTAAGCCACCCAGTTGTCTGAATTGTTCATTCATCTCTTTTGACATCTAAGTGATGAGTTCTACATCAGAAGTGAAATATTTCTTATGCTTTCTTAGGATCAACTGGGAGTCTGAAGTATCAGCCTTCTAATATGTATCATTTTGCTCAGCAGGCAAATTTTTAAAATAGGTTAAATAGTACATAGATACATATCAGCTCAAATCTTTGATTCATTCCAACGAATCCTCAGCAAGGATCATAGGGTCTCAAGGACTGTGTGTCCACTACATGAAAGCAAGACACATTCTTTAGCTTTATGTGAAGTTGTTATTACAGACTCTCTTATTTAAAATCCAAGAATGCTCCACCTTGGTAACTTTAGATTCTATTTGGAATCAGACATAAGCTGTTCCCTTCCGGTCCAAGCTAAGATGAACCATGGCCAGATTTTTCCTAGGCAAAGAGTTTGACAAGCCCTTTACTCCCAGAAAACATGCAACTCCTGGTGTTCCAGAAAAATACAACAAACTGAAATAAACAATCAATCACCCAACCCCAAGGCTACCAGGCAAACAAAGCTGAGTGCCTATCCTTAGGATGATTCTGCCCTGGACCCTGAAAGCAGAAGTCTTGTAGAGCTGGAAGCAGGGCAGATCCTGTCCCTTTCTAGAACAAAGGTTGCCCAGCCCAAACACACTTTTAAGGCTTGCTTGCTTCCCGAAGCTGTTAGCGTTCCCTCTAAGTTAGAGAGCTCACACATCTCATCTGGGATGGACAGGCACTTCTTTCTTCTGAAGGGAAAGTTCTTTAACTACTTCTCCACTTGCTGATCACATTGCTTTACATTTTGTTGCACTGCCTCTGGCACTTCCTCCACCCTTGATGCCTTTGGGGAAGATGAAGTCCCTCTATAAAAACCACCGAGTCAAGTCTGCATAGAGGAAAATATTCCTTCCTGACCTCAGCAGTAATCACTTTATGTCCAGAAGCATGAGATCTCACTGCCTTGAGATCTCACTGCCTTCATTCTTAGTACATGTAAGTACAAATGCTAAGAGTGGTCATAAACTTAACCAACCTTTTTATGTTCTTGTTTTATTATATCCTTATTCCACAATAACTTCCTTAAAGTTGTAAACAACTTATACAACTACACACACACTGTACAATGGTTGCCCCTAAAAATGCATTTAAGGTTTGCTTTTTACTATAGTAATTGTTTATCACCTATAGATAGTGCAGGAAATACTGTATTAATATTATTTATTTACAAAGGAAATTGGCAAAGCCTTTTTAAAGGATGGTGTTAACATATAGACCTAAAGCTGTAAGTTAGGTTAAAAAAACTGTTAATCAAAATTATCATGAAGGTTTGCAAAATTAGGCTAAGAAAAATAATAAAAAATGATAGCAAGCAAATTTTACATTGCTTATGGAGTGAAAAATATATCTAAAGGTCATGACTTATTTTTGCAGTCACTTAAACATATATGCTTGTAATTAGCACTAGCTACTGTACTTGAACAACAAGTTATAAGAGTATAAGAAAAACTATGAGAAAGGAGTAAGTCTTTCAAAAGCATAAAATGTTCCAACTGCAAAGGGGAAAAAATAAGTGATTAATTAAGAAATGTTACTGTCTTTGTCGGCCAAAATTGTTGTGATCTTTTATACACTGGAAAATTGGTGTGTGTTAAATGTAACTGTCTAAACAATTAATCACAAGGTAGTCATTTGCTAGTAATAAGACAATAATAAGTTACACATTTAGGCACAAACTGTAATTTGAAAAAAAAAAGGGGGGAATATAAGAAACCTGTACACTTTGAACCACCTCGGCCCAGTAGGAATAGTAGCCTTGTGGCCCCAGAGTGGGTCAGTAATTGCGTCTCTTCAATGTGCTGTTGTTTTCTTTGGTCAGGCAACCTGCTTTCATCAACTCAGTTGGCATTTACTATTTGAGGTTTCAGTAATCAATATTTTAATAGAACTCATTACTTGCAATAGCCACACCACCTACATATACAAACAATACTGCAAATGGACTGGGTTACATAGATGAGACAATACAATGTGTGGCCTCGCTGTATTTTTCCTCTTATAAAAGATAGGCAAATGCAAAATAAAGATCAAGGGAGTATTTCTGTTTGAAATATGCAGTTCTCCTGGAAGGTTCTCTATGCTTATTCCTTCATTTAATCTCTATGCAGCATCCTTTCTGGCAGACTATAATTAACTATTTTTCTCAAATCAGTAATCAGTTTGTTAAGGCAACAATCTGCATGGGTATGATCTTTGTAGAGGCATTCTGAATGCATTCTCCCTTTTCTCCCAGCCCTACTCAACACATTCCTTTCTACTGCTTTTGTTGACAGAATGCAGCCATCTCCAGGTAAGACATATGGAAAAAGTCCCCTTAGATATGGACACAAATACACATTACTGATGTTTATTTTCTAGCAAACAGATACAAACTAAATAATATGAAAGATGGATCACCATTTAGAAATACTATGTATGTGCTGGAGGCAGAAATAAGATACAACCCATTGAATTAATATGGTAGTTCAAATGCTCCAACAAGACCTAACAAAGTGCACTGCATCACTAGCAACATCTCCAGGGTGATGATGCATAAAGTCAGAGGGATTTTCTAGTCAATAGCAGGAATTAAACTTTAATGCCTTGTACTAAGAGACTACATACTCCTGAAATGTGACTTATAAAAACTGAATCTCGGCAGATGCAGTGTTTGCTGAAGCTGAAACTTGGAAGCAATGCGAATATGGTTTCTGAAACTAATGCACAAAACGCCTTATTTTAAAAATGGCTCTTTTATAGTACTTCACAGAATTTTGTTTTCGCTCAGCCTCAACTTAGCAGATCTTTAGAGTATAATTTATGGGCTTTTTCATAGCATGTTCTTAAAAGGCTGCTAGCAGAACATACTTACAATCAGACAAACACTAAATTACACCCAATTACCCAGAATGTATTTGAAGTGCTTAAGCACCATTCCATAATGAATAGAAACCATCATCACCTGTCACAGGCAGTTTGAGAGGGATACACCCATCACTTTTGCTTCTGTTCTCAGGTAAAGAAACAAGTCTTTTGACTAGCAGTGCAGATATGGGTTGCACTAACAGTGATGTAAGGGTTGATCGGTTCTGTCTGTAGTTTCCATCTGAAAATGAACAAGAGAGAGCAAACAGCAATTCAGTAAATGAAAAATTAAAAAGGAAAATATTTCCAGAGTCTGCATAGGTCTTAAAACAGACAGTATACAGTTTATGATATAGCAGACTCACCCCTACAATGAAAAGTTTGATTTAGATTAGCAGCCATTACTCTGCACTTACATTAATGAAACAATTTTCAAGCTCTTCAGTGAAGTATACTACAAATACACAATATAGAATTTGGGAGAGTAATTTCTAAAGAAGTAAAAAAAAATCTCCTGTAGCACATATTAAATTGTCTGTGTGGTACAGATATGAAATGAGGGTGACATGTACTAAAAGGAATCAAAAAAGAAAAGAATTATTGGGATTCTATGGTTACTTTTGTTCAGTAAGGAATGAATGAGATGATACAATAGTATTAGAGGTGTAACGAGGCGGTGTGGCTCCCCTCCTCATCCGGGAGGGTCGAGCCCCGTCACTCACCCAGGGGGGCGGGGCCACCAAGCGGATGTCCCGCCCCTCAAAGGGTCAAGCGGCGACCCGGAAGGATAAAAGCCGGCCCTCAGCTGGGGCCCAGCCACCGGCAGGAGCAGACCTGTCAGCGGGAGCTCCTGACTGGGAAGCTGCTGAGGCTGCAGGCCGGTGTCCGGACTGGCCGGGGCCTCCTGACGCTCGCTATACCGAGGAGCTGCCAGAGCTTCCCTGCGCTGGCTATAACGAGGAACTGCCAGAGCTTCCCGGCGCCCGCTACCACGAGGAGCCGCCAGAACCGTCCCGCCTCTGCTGCGGCCCCGAGGACACCCTGGAACAGGCCTGGCCGGACTTCCCGGAGGAGCTGCAGGACTTGCCGCCGAGCCCTGGCTGTGAAGAGCCGCCGTGGTGGGACGTCCCCGAAGCGGGTCCCACGAACCAGGTAGGCTCGGAGGGGGATACTGGAAGTAGCCCGGGGGCAGCCGACCCGAGTCAGGCTGCAGATTTCCCGATACCCATGGCAGTGTGTTGCGGTCAGGATCCCCACTGACCACCTGCAGCGGTGATCACCGCTACTAGGGCCCCGGGCTGGAACACAGTGGAGTGGGTGGGCCTGCGTTCCCCCTGCCACCCGTCCACAGGTGGCAGAATCCCCCCCCCCCCTCGGCCTGAAGAGGCCAGCTAAATGGAGATAACTGTGTATTGGTGCCCCACCCAAACCTAGGGCTGGGCCCCCTTTGACTGTGCCACTGCTCGGTCCTGTCCCAAAGGGACCGAGTGACCCGCACCCTTGCCAGTCCATCCCTGAACCAAGAGGGCCGGAGCTGAGGTAACTGTGTATTGGTGCCCCGCCCAAACCAAGGGCTGGGCCCCCGTTGACTGTGCCGCCACCCAGTTCTATCCCCAGGGACCGAGCCACCCAGACGGTGGGCTACAGTTCCAAGGACCTAGACCCTCAGACGGCAGGTCGAGGCCGGTGTGGCTCCCCTCCTCATCTGGGAGGGTCGAGACCCGGCACTGCCCCCGCTTACAGAGGACAAAACAGACATTAAACACAATGCTGGATTCCAGAGCAAACAGATGCATAGAGAAATGCAAGCACAGTGCCAAACTGACTGGATTGTTTAGCTTTGCACAGATTTTTAAATGACACAAAAAATAGCAACATATAGCACTGGTGTTATTCAAGGAACAAAAAACCTACATTACCATACAGAGCGAGGCTTTCACAAGAATTCTGAAAATAAAACATACAAAGTAGACCAAACTGCACAGAACAATAGCCTCCTAAGTGTTCTACTCAGAGATCCTGACTTCTTGATGTGAGGAGAGCCAACATGCATATATCCCAAGCACAAAAATAAGGAATATATTCTTTCCTCTTTAAAGGCCAAAACCTGCTCATTTCATTGATGCAAATAGGAGTTTCATTTGACTAAACTGAACAGAATTTATCCTCTAAATGCAAGTATGTTTTTGTAATGTAGGGGTGAAGGTTCAGCTGTGGGATTTCTGCCTGATTTCTTATGGACTCATGCTGAGCAGATGTCAATGGGGGAAAGCTTACGTAAAAGCAAAATCCTGCAAATACAGCTACAAAGAACTTCGGAAGCAGTAGCACAAGCCTGGCCATATCAAAAGGTTCAAGGCAACTTTCAAAATCTCCCCCAAAATGACAGCAAAATTAATACACTTTGTGAGGTTGGAAGCCCAGAAGGGGGGAACAGTTGCAGTGAATTGATCCACGAGACAAGCTGGAACCTGAGCTCTCTCGTTTGAAGCCATAATGCAAGCCATTTGCGAAAGTAATGGGAAAGGAAAAATCTCTTAAAAGATTGATGCAGTAAAGGAGGAAATGACTGTTATGAGAACAAACAAAAAATATTTAACATTAAAAAGGTAGAGTGAGTGAAGCAGAAAAACTGATTATTTCACTAGGGGACAAATGCAAGATGCTTGAGGAGGAAAACTCCTGACTTAATAAAGGATTCTCAACATGCCCTGGAACAAAAAGACTGATGACCTGAAAAACAGTCTAGGTAAAATCATATTTGTTTAATTGGGGTCTTAGGATATGCTAAACCTCACAAACTGGAAGAATTTTCAGAATCCATGCACCAAAATGCCTTTCAGCTCAATGATAATGATTTGCCTATTACCAGGAGACATCCTGCAAGGAACTCACCTCTAAGAGCAACTAGGATCCACTGTTATGCAATTTCCAAACTCCCATGTACTGAAACTGGTTCTATAGGAAGCTAGAAAAGCCAGCAAAATCTGCTGTACCCCTGCCCAGACCACATAATTTCTAGTCTGGAAATCCAAAATAAGGGTAGATATTTGATGAGATTAAAAATAAACTCGGTGATAAAAAAAAAGTATCTGTTTAATCCAGCCTGGTTGAGGCTGGTGTGCAGTGCTTTACAACACCAAAAGACAGCTGGCTATTCCCTGTGATCTCCAAAATGCAGTCACAGGGTGTTGGACCCATCAAGAATCAATAATATGCACTCTAATCAAATTCTACAAAATTACTAACAAAAATCCTGTTAGTAAACTAGCACTGAATTAAATTCTACAAACATCTGCATGTATGCTTCCTTTGCAGACAGTGCTGGAAATACTAGAGGCTTTCCAAGGTTCCATAACTGGCCTTCACAAAAAGCTAGTGTATTTTGTTATAGAGAAGAACCTATAGTATGCCTAACGTACAGCAGAAACGCTCTCAGTCTGAGGAGGCTTGTAGAGTCCTGAAGCTAGCAAGGTAATGCTCAGTTATGTCTCTGAGGAGGCACAACCATGCTGTGGAGGGTAAAAGAGCACCATTCAAATAATAGAATCATAGAATATCAGGGTTGGAAGGGACCTCAGGAGGTCATCTAGTCCAACCCACTGCTCAAAGCAGGAACAATCCCCAACTAAATCATCCCACAGCCATAGGGCCCCTGGTTCACTCTCTGGGTTGTAGGCACCCAGTAAGAGGAATCACTGTCTAGGTTTCTACATATGAAGAAGATTTCTGATAGCAGAGAGCTTTTTAATCTACTGGACAAAGGCATAACAAAGTGCAGTAGCTGGAAGCAGAAGCTAGACCAGACCAGATGGTATTCACCCAAGAGTTCCGAAGGAACTCAAATGTGAAATTGCAGAACTACTAACTGCAGTTTGTAACCTATCATTTAAATCAGTTTCTGTACCAAATGACTGGAGGATAGCTAATGTGATGCCAATTTTTAGAAAGGGCTCCAGAGGTGATCTCGGCAATTACAGGGCTGTAAACCTGTACCAGGTAAACTGGTTGAAACTATAGTAAAGAACAAAATTGTGAGACACATATATGACCATAAGTTGTTGGGGAAGAGTCAACATGATTTTTTAAAGGGAAATCATGCCTCACCAATCTAAAAGAAATCTTTGAGGGAGTCAACAAACATGTGGACAAGGGGGATCCAGTAGGTATAGTGTGCTTAGATTTTCAGAAAGCCTTTGACAAGGTCCTTCACCAAAGGCTCTTAAACAAAGTAAGCTGTCCTGGGATAAGAGGGAAGGTCTTCTCATGGATTGATAACTGGTTAAAACAGAAACAAAGGGTAGAAATAAATGGATCAGTTTTCAGAATGGAGAGAGGTAAATAGTGGTGTCCCCCAGGGGTCTGTACTGGGACCAGTCCTATTCAACATATTCATAAATGATCTGGAAAAGGGGGTAAATAATAAGTTGGAAAAATCTACAAATGATGCAAAAATCCTCAAGATAGTTAAGTCCCAAGCAGACTGTGAAGAGCTACAGAAGGATCTCACAAAACTGGATGACTGGGCAACAAAATGGCAGATGGAATTCAATGTTGATAAATGCAAAGAAATGCACATTGGAAAACAATCTCAATTATACATATAAAACGATGGGGTCTAAATTAGCTGCTAACATTCAAGAAAGAGATGTTGGAATCATTGTGCATAGTTCTCTGAAAACATCTCCTCAATGTGCAACAGCAGTCAAAAAAGTGAACAGAATGTTGGGAACCATTAGGAAAGGAATAGATAATAAGACAGAAGATATCAAAATTACCTCTATATAAATCCATGGTACACCTACATCTTGAATACTGTGTGCAGATATAGTCGCCCCATCTTAAAAAAGATATATTGAAATTGGAAAATACTCAGAAAAGGGCAACAAAAATTATTAGGGGTATGGAACGGCTTCCGTATAAGGAGAGATTAATAAGACTGGGACTTATCAGCTTGGAAAAGAGACAACTAGGGAGAGAGATGATAAAAGTCTATAAAATCTTGGCTGGTGTGGAGCAAGTAAATAAGAGTGTTATTTACTCCTTCTCATAACACAAATTCAGACTACAGTAAGGTGCATTTTTTTAACAGTGGGGACATTAAGTACTGTTGGAACAACTTATCAAAATATTTGAGTGGTTTGTAGCTGTGTTGGTCCAAGGCTACTAGAAAGAGGAGGTGGGTGAGGTGATATCTTTTATTAGGTCAACTTCTGACTGCTACTTACAACTCCAAATATGCTAAAGAGCTCTGCAGAAGGACTTAAGAAAAACTCAGCAACCATCTCCTGCACCTCAGATCTCTTTCTTCTTTGATGCGAGTATGATGTCTGCCAAAGAGGTTCATTGATGAGTTTTTTAGGTGGTTGAGGAGCCCAATTCATGCCCTGCATATCTTCCCACAGAAGTGACAGGTGTGATCTTGAAGGAGACAATAATTGTTGGCTTTAGTGTTGTGCCATCTGTCTCCTGAGCATGTCTGTTCTCCTCAAAGTGGGTTGTGGCTTGTGGCTTGTGGCTTGGTGTATGGTGTGTCACCACTGTGTTTTATTCTGTGCCAAGTCCTCCCAGTTTGTTGGGTTGATGCCTTCCTATTTAAGGTGTTTTTTAAGTACATCCTTGAAGCGCTTCCACTGCCCTCCATGAACCCTTCTTCCCTGACTTAACTGAGAGAAGAGTAGTTGCTTCAGGAGGCATGTGTCAGGCACACATACACAGTGACCAGCCCAGCGGAATTGATGTTTCATGCCCTGTGCTTCTACACTGCTGACGTTGGCTGCAGAGAGAATGCTGATGTTAATACGTCGGTCTTCCTAGATGATCCTGAGAATCCTCCTGAGGCAGCGCTGCCGGAACCCTCCAGAAGCTTGAGCTGTAAGTTACCCAGGTCTCACATCCATACAGAAGTGTAGGGATAACAACTGCCTTGTAAACCAATATCTTGGTGCCTGTTTGCAGATCCCTATCATTGAAGACTCCTCTGAGCAGTCTTCCAAAGGATTTGCTGACACAGCGGATCCTGTATTTGATTTCTGTGTCAATGCTGGCTGTTTGGGAGAGTTAGCTGCCAAGGTATGGAAAATGGTCCACATTTTCCAGGGGTTTTCCACTGATGGTGATTAGTAGAGTACAAAGTGTAGTTTGTGCAGGTGAGGGCTAGTACCTTGATTTTCCTGATGTTGAGACAGAGAGGCATCTGCAAAAAAATTTAGGGCACTTTGCAGGTCGGCCTCTGTGTGTGCAAAGATGATGCAGTCATCTGCATACTGAAGATCAGAGATGCCAATTCTTGTGAACTTAGATTTTGTCTGGAGACGTCGGAGATTGAGGAGTTGACCATCCATACAATACTCAATCTCAATTCTGTCAGGAAAGCAGTTACTGATGAGGATCAGGATAAGGATCACAGCAAGGTAAATGGAGAAGAGTGTTGGAGACACAGCCCTGCTTGACACCAGTGCAAATGATGAATGGTTTGGTCTCTGAGCTGTTGCAGAGAATGGTGGCAGTCATCCCATCCTAGAGTAGTCTGATAATGGAAATTAATTTCTGTGGACAGCCAAACCTACAAAATGCTTTCCATAGGACATCATGACTGATAGAGTCAAAGGCCTTGGTTAGGTTGATAAATGCCAAGAACAGTTCCTGGTTTTGCTCTCTGAACTTCTCCTGAATCTCTCGTGCCACGAAGATCATGTTCATTGAGCCTTGGGATGGCCTGAAGCCACACTGTGATTCAGGGAGAAGTTCCTTGGCCAGGAGAAGGAGGCATATTCACTGATGACCGTGGCATATTGGTTGTGTGCTGAGCTTGAGCTGAAGAATTATGAGACACTCGTTGATCCCCACGGGAAGCTCCAAAAGCTGACTGGCGATCTTATTTTTGATGGCAAAGCCAATCCCGTGAACAGCTCTCTCTTCAGGTGGTGTTCCTTTCCAAAA
The DNA here is from genome assembly GCF_025201925.1 of Gopherus flavomarginatus. Lineage (NCBI taxonomy): Eukaryota > Metazoa > Chordata > Testudines > Testudinidae > Gopherus > Gopherus flavomarginatus. The sequence continues at coordinate 101,547,059 of NC_066624.1, read as the reverse complement.
GAAGGTGTAGCCACCCCCATCGGTCCGGCGGGTCTCACTAAGGGCTGCAATGTGAATGTTAAGTCTTGCCAATTCTCTGGCAATTGTGGCAGTTCTTCTTTCTGGGCATTCACTGTGCTGAGAGTCCATAAGGATGCAGACATTCCAGGTGGAGAAATTCATTGTCTTATATCTCTTATTTTGGCTGCACTATTGAGTGATACCACAGACTGCAACCATCTAGTCAGAAAAGTGTGAGACAGCCTATGTTTGGGGCACCTTTTTCAGCCCCCTCCGCATATGGGTTGAGCAGAAGGGATCCTGAAAAGCCCTGCTCTGTCACAGCTGCTGCTGTTGAAATGCATTTCTGTTTCATCTAAGCACAAGATAACCGTCACATGGCTGCCGTCTCCATGCAGATTTGTGATTGAAGACTCCCAGAGATTGCTGGGCCTGTCTTCACCACCACTCATCCGTCACTGCAGGGCTTTGTATGGGTGTGAGCCCTTTGGCAGAGGCCAGCACGTGAAATCTTTTCATGTAGGGAAACAGGGGCTCAAGCGGTAACCACACGAGACTTGACAGGAGGAAAATCCCAACCCAATGGCAAAGGAATCCAAGAGAACCAGGGACCTCCCTCCTGCTGCAGCCCTCATCCGTCTTCACAGCCACAGAGTACTACAAGGTCCTCTTATGCGCCCAATTCACTGTTGGGGTCTTGCACCTCACATATACCAGAAGGAAGCACTGCAGACAAGAAATCAGCTCATGCTCTCACATGCTGAAAGGAAAAAAAATATCAGGAAACCTACCTGGAGCTCATGCAGGAAATCGAAAACAACAGAAGTTGGTCCAATAAAAGATATTCCCTCACCCAGTAAGGATGTGACACATTCTCCACCAGAAGTCTTTAAATCAAGATTGGATGTTTTCTCTAAAAGATACGTGCTACCAGAAGTGATGTACTTGATGCAGGAACCACTGTATGAAATTCTATGGCATGTGCAATGCAACAGGTCAGACTAGATGATCATAATGGTTTCTTCCAGCCCTAAAATCTATGCCCCTAGAGGGAACGAGTGACTTAGTGGTCAAGAATGAAAATGAGGGACAGAAATGTCACCTTGAGGATATCCATGTTTACTTAAATGTACAAGTAGTAAGCAACTGAAACAAAGGCACATGCAATAACAAAAAGGACTACTACCTCACAATTAATTACAAATTAAATATGACTTGAATGGGAATAAACTGTTTAAATATATTCATATTATATATATTAAATATATTAACATAATTAGAATAATGTGCCAGGAATTTGAATACTTCTGACATATCTGATAAATGATGAAGAACAAGGGAAAGGGATGTTTGAATAAATGAACTCATGAAGGACAACCAACATACTAGAAATATAAACTTTATAAATGGACATCCAATCCTAATGTTGTAATTACTTTGCCAAGAAAGGCACACTGAGGAAAGGATCTGTAAATGCTGTTCTACTAAGTTTCTTTTCGCAACATCCTTCATTATGATGTGGCAATAGCAAATTCCTGGCACATTATTCTAATTATGTTAATAGTGCTTAATGTATAAACCCCTTCATGAGACCTAATGAACACCACTGAAGTTACTAAAAATAGAGGAAAAGGAAAACATCATTTTAATCTCAAATGCTACACCCCAACTTGAAATTTCATGTATTGGATGGGATTTACAAAGGGTCTTAAAAGAGTTAGGTACTCAGGCTAGGATTTTAAAAGGAGCCTAATGCAGTTGGGTGCCCAAATCTCATGCGGTTTCAATGGGAAATGGATACTTAGAGCCCTTAAAACCTTTGAAAATCCCACTCTTCTCATGGGACTGTACCTATAGGGAGGGAAGGGATAGCTCAGTGGTTTGAGCATTGGCCTGCTAAACCCAGAGTTGTGAGTTCAATCCTTGAAGGGGCCATTTAGGGATCTAAGGCAAAAATCTGTCTGGGGATTGGTCCTGCTTTGAGCAAGGGGTTCTACTAAATGATCTCCTGAGGTCCCTTCCAGTCCTGATATTCTATGACTAAAGACAAAGATTACAGATGCTGGGCCATATTCTGCTCTCAAATCATAGTAACCGTGGAGTAACTCCAGTGAAACCTATGGAGTTGTGATAAATTTATACTGTTGTAACAAAGAGCAGAATATATAGTCCATGTAGCCAATCAGTGTTAAAAACAATTTGCAGTCCACACATGAATTTAGCAAATTAACTGCTTGCTTTAAGGGAGCTAACCAGCTGAGTATGAGTAAAGTTTGCAAGCTCAACCCTGTATCTTATGGAATCCAAATCCTAAAGCCTTTGGGCAAGCAAAACTCCCACTGACATCAAAACTTAATTTAAAAAAAATGAACTCAAACAATAATTTGTATCATTTGCTTTATTCCTGATGAGAAGTAAAGATTTTAAGGCCCGAAGAGATGATTAGAACATCTAGTCTGACCTTCCATACAACACAGGCCATTGAACTTCATCCTGTTGCACCATTATGATTCAAATGTGGGTTCTTTTCCTAGTTGTTTAACATGCTGTATCACTTTTTACAAATAACAGCATCCTTGTATCTCAGTTTCCATATCTGTCAAATGGGGATAACAGTTTGTCCCTATTTTCCAGGGGTGTTGAGCGACTTAATTCATTAGAGTTTGTACCGTGCTATAACGTCCTTGGAAAGTTGCCATTGTGAGAATATAATAATTACACTTCTACAGCACCTTCCATTAAATTCTTTATGCATCCACGTGCAAGCATAATCTTTCACACTGTCCTTGGAATAAAGAATCATAGGGAGAAGGGGGAAGTGCAAAAAATCTAAGAGGGACTGGGAAAGATTATGGACTTTTTTTACCCTCCTAACCACAGCATATTATTTTATCCCTAATTTCTTATTTTAATATTTCCTGATTATTTTTAAATACAGAGGAGTGTGTGGTGCAGGAATTATTTTGTGTTTGTTTTGATCCAGGTCCAGTGCACAGAAAAAGGGAGGACGGTATTACTATATGTTGCCATTTCTGTTTATTCAAGTCACCCTCTATAACGATCAGATCAAGCAAAAGAAAGTCAATAAACAAATGTGGCCCAAAATGTATTCTATTATTGACAAAATTCAGTAAAATAATTCCCCTTTTATGCCCTAAAATACTATTTTAATGATCTAAAATATATTTGAAAAAAGATTAACTGCGACTGAACACCGGTCCATAATTGTACATACATCTTTGACTTTCTGGTGCATTAATAATAAAATGGTATTCGTTTTGAAATATCTGAAGTGCATGCCTCATTAAATTTTCACCTAAAGCTTAATGGAAATTTGACAAAGTTTTATGTTGAGAACAGATACCCCAAGCAGGACTTTATAGCACACTACAAAAATTAAATTATGGCATAAAAAACAGAATAAAGTGTGTTTTGTTGAGTAAGAGGTTCTCTCCTGTTAATCCCCTTGACTGAAGAGTTAGTTCAGTGCATTTCCTTTGGTGATACAGATGTGTGTATTCTTAGCATTGCATGTGACCGCACTCTGACAAACACTTGATCTTGCACTAAGCCTGATGAAAATGTACCCGCTGTAGGTGAGAATCTCTGGCACTTACAGAAGTGCTCTTTCAACAGAAATTCACCTCATTTTTTTCTGATTCATTCAACACTTGGTGTGCCATCCTGGCTGCTTATTGTATTAATCATGATTGTTTCAGTTACCTTGTCTTTCTCCCACCCTGCCTCCCTATCTTCATTGTATCCATCTGTTGTTTCTAACTGTATGCTGAGAAAGGAATGAACTGTCATTATTAGGTATGTACAGTGCTTAGCATAATGGGATCCCAATCCCAGATTAGGGCCTCTCGGAGAGACAAGGACTTTATTATGATATAAATCATAATAATTCTGCTCTGCAACCCCTGTTCTCAAACCCTCAGTGACGACTATTTACTTTCTGTCACAGCAAGCACTATTCCTAATATTGATGTGATTCTGCCTACCTGTCATCCTCTGTATTAATGCTGATGGAAGAAAACAAGTTGCGCTGTTCAGTTGTGGGAGAGGAGATCAATTAATGTGTGAAAGGTTGTTAGATCCCTTCTACACCTTTAGAGTTGAGAAGCTCTGTGAAAACCACGTATCTTCTCCACAAACAGAGGTCTGGAGGCCATCCATGTTTCTCTCCCTGGACAGATATAGCCCAGCAGATGGGATGTCAGTCCCCCAACCCATGTCTCAAATACGGAGAGTTCCATGGAAGTGGGTGTCGTGCAGTATGCATGTAAGGGGTGAGGTATATCAGAGGAAGAAGGTCATTTTGTGGGCATACTTGAAGGGACTGCAACTTGAAGACTACCTTATAGTGGTGGAAGGAGAAAATAACTTGAAGGTGGAAGGTGTCCTGGGAGGTATAGACTAAGGCCTGGTCTACACTGGGGAGGGGGGGGGGATTGCTCTAAGACACGCAACTTCAGCTATGAGAATAGTGTAGTTGAAGTCGACGTATCTTAGATCGAATTAAAATTACTTACTTCGCATTCTCGCAGCGCTGGATTGACGGCCGCGGCACCCCTGTCAACTTTGCTTCCGCCTCTCGTACTGCTGGAGTTCAGCAGTAGACGGGAGAGTGATTGGGGATTGATTTACCGCATCTACACTACACGCAATAAATCAATCCCTGATAGATCGATCGCTACCCGCTGATCTGGCAGGTAGTGTAGATGTACCCTAAGTAGTTGAGCATGCATGGGAAAACGTACCCCTGGTATAGGAGAATACTACATTAGGAAGGAGTGCTCCCTGGAACAGATGACTATGGAGCACAGCTGGTCACAAGCAACCTCCCCTACTATTTTCATTCATTTCCTAATGAAATAAGCACAACTTAAAGAGCCTAGTAATGTGTGTCAACTCAGGAGTATTCTGTTTTCCTACCACTATCATTATTGGTAAGTGAAGGCAGAACACCACTTATTGGTCTTTGTAAAAAAGGTCCAAAACTCTGAGATTCTGTAAGCAGGGTTTTAGTGAATTCACATGACTACAGGAATTGGGGTTTGGAGAAAACCATAAAATATCACCAGACTCTTGAAAAAATTGTGTTGGCAACACCATGTGTGTTTGTTTATATACTTTCACGTTGATTTGATTTTTTTTTTTTTTGGTGGTGGTGAGGGGGTGGAATTCATCTTGGTTTACACTAATTGAGAGCGTCCCTTTAAACAAATGCTACTTTTGTTCTTAAAAACAAAACAAAACAAACAAAAACACCAAACAGGAGCACTTTGCAAGATTGGAACCCATGTCTCTAGAGGGAAAAGAATCTTGCATGATGGTCACTGTCATTTCATCCCCCGTCCCCACCCCCAACAAATCTGCTCAACCATAGAAAAGAAAAACGTCACTCTGTCTCTTAGTACAAATCGCTTGGTCTTAATACCCTCTTAATGTATTATAAAAACACTGTCAGTCTTGTTTCTTTTTACGTTAAATGGAACTGAAAGAAACATTTATTTTGCAAAGGCAAAACCACTGATACATGTTGAGGCAAAAGCACATTCCAGCTGCTGCACCTGCTCTCTCCCCACCTGCATTCCTTCCCCCGCACCCGCTGTAGAATATTTAATAAAATAAAATGCAAAAAAAATCTTTTCACAATGTTTTTATCACGTTATATCCCCCTTTCCACTCAGCTTGTTATAGTCACTTATCATTAAAATGACACAAACGTGGCTGAAATAAAGCAAAATTAAGAAATGTTTCTTCTAGGCCAATAGACTTGGTAAGTCAAGAATTTCCACCTCACAAATATCCCAGAGTTTTGTTAAATATTTAAATGAAAAAAGGAAATACAGACTTGGCTACAGTGAACAAAAGGGAAACAATCAGTAGGAAAATCATTTCCTTTTCCATACAATAGATGGAAAAGGAACTCCAGTAGCTGAAGGAGTTAATTATTTCATAAGAAATAAAAGTCCAAACTAACTAAAGAAAGGTACTTCTTTGATCTGATTGTGAATATGAACTTGGCCACTACCACTTGAACCAAAAGAGAATCTCTATTGACTGTCAGCAGTATAGGCCTATGATATATACTTGAGCAGTTTGTATTCTATCTTGTAGATGGAATTGGTAGACATATACACTAGCAAATTCATCAAAATATACACAGTTCTATAAGACTTGATAAGAAGAAAAATTATTATAGTAATTAGCCCCCAAAAATCATGAGTTATGACTATGTAACGATGTCTACAAACCCTCTACTGAACACACACAGAGGGGGGAGGAGACTGTGACATACCAGGGTACTATCCAGACCAGTGGTGGGCAACCCACGGGCCACCAGTTTGTTTACATTTGCACGGCTGCCCGCAGCTCCCAGTGGCCGCAGTTTGCCGTTCCTGGCCAATAGGAACTGTGGAAAGCGACACGGCTGTGTGTAATTGCAGCCTGCTGGCTACACTTGGATTACACTGTACTCTCACCATCCTTGGTTATACTGCAGTGTGACCGCAAAACACTCCCAGTTTCAGATTGCCCCCAGAAATATATGCCCTGTACTGCCCTGCCCAGCCCTCTCCTAGACAGCACACATAATTTAAGTCTGTTACTCCTTTAAGGAAATAATATGTCAATTTATTATCTCAAATAGTTATTCAAACACTTCAGTTTAAACACTCTGAATCAGATAAAACAGTAAAACAAGATTATTAACTCCAAAGAGATAGATTTTAAGTGAGTACAAGTAATGAGGCATAAAAGTCAGAAATGGTTACAAGAAAAACAAAGATAAGATGTTTACTAATGCCTAACTTAAACTTTATTAGAGTCAAGCACATTTTTCACCACCTGCTCAGCAGATTACTGACCAAACTATCAGGTCAGGACACTTTGCCTCCCCCCCTGCTGCCAAGTCCAATGACTACTTAAAGTTTTCCTTTCAGGTGCACTGAATGCAATGAGCAGGAAGAGAGAAAGAGGTATCATGAGGTGTTTGGCCCTCCTTTTTACAGTTTCAGCTCCCCTCTTGAAAACCAGTCCCTGCTGTGCACCAGGAGACCAAGAGTCTGTGCAGAAGGATTTTCCCTGCAGGCTCTTTCTCACTTATTTTAGCTTTCTTCATTTCCCTCCCTGCTAAATTACTCTGTTTACTGCATTAATTCAAATTAAGCAGATCACACATTCCTTAGTTTAGGACAGACCTGTTTGCCAGTGTCTGTTTGGGCAGAGCTGTGGGGTTTGGAACATATGTAAATACCACCATACAGTAGGGTTGCCAACTTTCTAATCTCACAAAACCAAATGCCCTCACCAGACCTCTTCTCTGAGGCCTCGTCCCCACTCGCTCCATCCTCCATCCTCTATCATTCGCTTTCCTCCACCTTCACTCACTCATTTTCACTGAGTAAAGGGTTGGGGTGCGAGAGGGACTGAGGGCTCCACTGGAGGTGCAGGCTTTGGGGTGGGGCCAGGGATGAGGGGTTAGGGTGCAGGAGGGGGCCAACAGGTTCGGAGTGTGTGAGGGGGCTCTGGGCTGAGGCTGGATGTTGTGGTGTGGGGGGGCATGGGTTCTGGGCTGGGGGTGCAGGCTTCAGGTTGGGCCAGAAATGAGGGGTTTAGGGTGCGGAAGGGGGCTCCAGTGGGGGCGGTGAGGGCTCCAGCTGGAGGTGAGGGCTCTGGGGTGGGGCTGGGGATGAGGGGTTTGGGGTGCAGGAAGGGGATCCAGGCTCTGGCCAAGGATCTTGGAGTGCAGGAGGCGGTAAGGGCTGGCTTCAGGAGGAGTGCAGGCTCCAGGAGGCACTTACCTGAGGTGGCTCCAGGGAAGTGGCCGGCATGTCCCTCAGTTCCTAGGCGCAGGGTTGGCCAGGTGGCTCTGTACACTGCTTCCACCCATAGGCACTGCCCCTGCAGCTCCCATTCGCCATGGTTTCTGGCCAATAGGAACTGTGGCGCCAGCACTTGGGGCAGGGACAGCACATGGAGCCCCCGTGGCTGGCCCTCCACCTAGAAGCCAAGAGATATGTCGCTGCTTCTGAGGAGCCACACAGAGTTGGGTAGGGAGCCTGCCTGTGCCACCAACTGGACTTTTAATGCCCCAGTCAGCCTTTTAAGCTTATTTAAGTGCAGCCTGCCAGCAACAGTCCAGTTAAAACTCTGGCTTCCACCAGCCTCAGTTACCACTTGCAGGGTGACCCAACACACCCCCATTCCCAGATTTTCTCAAAATACATGTGTTCTGCACTGACCAGCCCCCTCCTGGACAGTTCAGATATTAGAGGCCCGTTGCCCCATAAGGTGTCAATATACAACAGTTTGCTACTTTAATTAGAGTTACCAACAAATTCAGTTTAAACACAATACTAGATTAGTTTTGATTAAAGAATAAATCTTTAAGTGCAAAGAGATAGATTTTAGGTAAGAACAAGTACAAGGTATTAAAGTTAGAAATGGTTACAAAAGATGAGGAATCAAGTTTGACCAGTAGAAATGGGATAAAACAGTCTGTCTCCATCAGCAAATAGCTTTCCAAAAGCCAAAGGCATCTGGAAGGGAGAAGACTGAGGTCCTGCACCAGCCACCTGGGAGTTGTCCTGTTGACATCAAGTATCTATCTCATATAGGTACCTTTAACTGTCTCTATTTCCAGAATTCAGTTTGCCCACTAATGCTCTGGGAAAAGACTATAGTCCTGTCTGTCCTTCACTTCACCTTTGCAGAGTCAACTCCTACTGTGAACAATAACTGAACTGAAAGCTGAGCAAAGATCTGGTGATAAGTAACACACAGACTTTCTTTTGGGTGACAACCCAAATCAGTCAACTGACCACATCCTGAAACTCGATGTCTACAATACCCGCTGGATCGGCGGGTAGTGATCAATCTATGAGGAATTGATGTATTGTGTCTCGTCTAGATGTGATATATTGATCCCCAAATGCGCTCCCCATTGACACCGGAACTCCACCAGGGTGAGAGGTGGAAGCGGAGTCGATGGGGGAGCAGCCGCCGTCGATCCCATGCTACGAGGACGCGAAGTAAGTCAATCTAAGATACGTCAACTTCAGCTACGCTATTTTCGTAGCTGAAGTTGCATATCTTAGATCAATCCCGCACCCCCCCATATAGACCAGGCCGAAGTGTACACACTTGTGTATGTGCACTAAAGATTGTCTCAGAGCTACTGTGAGCCTTTGTTTTGGAACAAGTTTCAGTCAAGATTGTTGTAAAATATGTTTAAAACTGAACAAGTTAACTGTTAACTAAGATTATAGACCACTGTGCACATGTCTACTATAGTTAATGGTTTCACACTGCCTTTTAAGTTTTAGCTATATAGAGACATAAAATGAGACTAAGCATGCAAGTTTTCTAAATTGTACTCAATCTATACAATCTGTCATAAGTGTAGGAGTTTATTTTAGGTATTTCCAAATTCCAATCAGATCCTGGGGCTAATATCATTTATTGGGAAATAGGTAACTAGGATCGGCTAGTGTACATTCATTTGAAAGGAAACCTTGATAAACTGGCAAATACTTAACCAAATGTTCTTGTGACCAAGCTATGAAGTGCTGTTCCTCTGTTGTATTAGCAGCACTAAAGTTGATAACTAATCGGTACAACTGAGGTCCTGGTCTGAGAGACAGTCAAAAATCTAAAAAAGTCACTTTCCAAAGACAGTAATTGAGTATAAGTGCTATTTTCTAATGTGGTTGTGGGATTTGATTCTGAAAACCTGAATGGTTAAATCGACCAATTTTCTAATTTGTGTTAGTCAAATCATAGTTCAATAACACTTTTGCCTTCTTATATTCTATACTATTAATTGCTGTTAAGGACATTTAAGAAACTCTGCAAAACTAATTTCAATTGTTTCTTTAGTTGAGCAATCAAAATTAAAAGACCTCTAAAAAGGTGGTCTGGGTAATCAATTAAGCAGTTGTTTAATGAAGGAATGATTTATACCTTATCTTTCTTTAAAAAGTTAAAGATTTTAGTAATATAAATAAATTATAAAATTTCACATTTATGTAAATTGCTTTTCACATGCAAAGGACTTTTCCAAATTTCCCAAATGTGGCCACTGATTTGCGTTGTACAACTTGAGACCCTTTTGGACTGATTTCAAGAGATGCTTAGCATCTGTAAATTTCACTGAAATGTGGGTGCTCAACACTCTTAGAAAAAAAAAATCAGGCCCAAGACGTCTCCTTTGGGGCACTGAAAAATCAGTGACCTCTTTAAAAATGCTGACCACAGTACATTACACACACTGTGATCGTGTTACACGCATCTTAAATTGGTTACAACACAACATTAAGGATTGTGCACAAAAGAAAATAAATTCTTACTTAAAACATTAATGCTGCCCATTGTCCCAAATCACCTTCTGTTGCACAAATATCAGGGCTGGCTCTAGGCACCAGCATTCGAAGCATGTGCTTGGCGTGGCACTCCGTTTTTTATTTTTAGTTTTTTTGCTTCGGCGGCAGCACTCCGGCTTTTTTTTTTTTGCTTCGGCGGTGGGAGTCCAGCTTTTTTTTTTTTTTTCTGCTTGGGGCAGCAAAAAACCTGGAGCCGGCCCTGACAAATATTTATTTATAATAAAATATTCCTAACGCAAAATTGTGTCATGATGGAAATACTACCTGACATGGCATCATAAAATGTACTACAGTAGGAATTAATTGGTATTTCGCTCAGAACAGTTTGGAAATGTTATTGCTCATGCTCAGGATTATGGTTTTGAATGAAATTTTTATCTATTAAACATTTCTTATTTTTTCCCAGAACACCCAGTGATTAGTTCAGGAATTATATGTTTGCAAAGCATGTATCTCAAATGTAGCTGCCTTTGTGCCCCTAGAGAACAGACCCCTGAACTGTGCTATGTCCTTCAAAAATACGAATCAAATTTACCTACCAAGTTTGACTGCGATAGCTTTTTACACTGAAATACCGTAGGCCATTTTGACTGAAAGTACCAAGTGGATTATAAGGTTTTTCTTCAACTTCATTAAAAAGCATTCTTTGTGTAAGATCCATTTGGGTGTCTCTCGACTGCTTGTGTGCACTGGAGCCAATTCTTCCATACCATAACCCCACATGAGTGTTTGTGTCCATGATTAATTTAGCTCACCGTACTGATATGGAAACACATCCATTCCCATGGAATCTATCACTCTTCTTTTACTATAAGTCTGGATCATTCCCTTAAGTGTTCTTTGGAAGTGAGAACTTTGAAAACATAAAATGACACCATAAGAATAAGAAACCAAACAAGAGACACAAAAAACATTCACTTTATAATTTATTCCTACCAGGATATTCCGTGCTCGTAAAATTGGAATGATTGACCATCTGCAAGCTGTAACCCTTTATATATTCACAAGCTAAATGCCGAGGCAGCTCTCAGCAGTGCAAGCTTCCTTGCTTGGCTTTTTATTGATAATATTCCCTTTTAATCCTGAAGGCTGTGTGTGTGTGTGTGAGATGATTCGTTCAGTATCTTGTTATGGAAAGCAGTAACTTTACATTTTTATAAGGCGAGGAAAAATTAGCCAGGGTGATTTGTCCGTAAAGAGCTTTTTTAAAAACAAACAAACAAAAAATCAACATAGCACAGTCACTACATGTGTCTACCCATTCATACCACCCCAAGTTGCTGACCATGCATTCATTGCTGGAGGAAGTTTTAATCTTGGCTGGGAATATTTCATATCAGCTGGAGTAATTTTTTTATTCAGTGTTGAGATGTTATTTATGAATGAAGCCCTTCTGAGGGTGAACAATGTTAGAATGCATAAAATATAGAACTGCCCTCTTCTCTACCTCTCTTCCCCAGTAAATTAATACTGCTATCTGTTCCACACACAAGTCTTGGCTTGGGTGGATCTGACTAGGGTGACTGTTCCCTATCTAGCTGCAGCACACCAGAATGAAATAACAATGATAATAATGCTCCAGCTGTAGATTTCAAAGTGCTTTGCAAAGGTGGGCAAGTGTCATTATCCCCATTTTACAGATAGGGTAACCGAGATGCAGCATAGCTAAGTGTATTGCCTTCCCTCAGGCTTCCCACTGGTCCTGGGAACCACACAGGGAAAGATGGTGTGTGGGAGAGGAGCAGGCAGCTCCTGTATTATCTGCACATGCCCTGTAGAGGTCACTGGAGCAAAATAACACAGCCTCTAGGTTTCCTTCCCCTTTGCATCATGGATCAACCATAAAGGATGGTTCTCAGAGTAGCCACCGGCTGCAGGAGCTCTGTCAGCCGGGGTCCTTTGAGATTACAGTTTCAGATAAGGGGGTACCACAGACATAAGGCTCCATGTGGATGACCTTTAATTCTTGCTGAGCCCCTAGGGTATGAGTGACTCTTAGGGTATCCATGAAGTTGATGGGCTGGCCCTCTGGCCACTTGAGTGAAGGGAGAAATCCTGCCTTTTCCTAGGAGTGCTCAGATACCCTGGCGACAGGCACTGTGTAAGAATCAGTGGAATAACTCCTTCCTGCAGGAGAGGGTGATCAGGCCAATGGGTGGCAAAATAACTGCCCTGCTTATGGTTTAGTAAGTTTACAGCAGCCAGAATCTGCATTTGGAACACACTTCACATCTTTAAATGAGTGTTCTGTTATGAACAAGAAAGCAATATTATGTACCACCTGATTTATTATTATTAAAAATAATAAAAATCTTATAACACACTATAAGGAAATGGAATGGAAATATAAAATCTTTAGGAAAACAGTGATTGTGATAGCTTTAGGATATCAGTGATTCAGAATCTCTCACGTCCAGTATCTATGTTGCAGAAAATGCAAAATAAAGTTGCATGTGCTACCTGTAGTATGGTACGTGTAACCTATAAAAAAATATGTATTAAATGATTTATTCCTCCATACAAGTTTGAAAACCACAAAGCTATGCTTCGCTAGATAGTACCATGCCCCTGACATGAGGTGACTTATTTTGGGCCTTGGTCTTGGTCTTGCCCTTGCCCTTCTTTGGATGTCATTCCAGAAGCTATTCATTGCTTTAATAACCTTTGATGCCCTGTACTTCACTTTCCCTCAGCTTTTTTCCTCTCTTTTAATCTAATCTAGTTAAATCTTGATTTGGGAGAAAGTGCCAAGTGCCCTTACATTTTCATTATAAGGAACTGACTCTATGATCTTCAGACAGGACAAACTTCTTACATAAGGGATAAAGGATTTGGTACTTATTTGGAAGACTGATCAGAAGTCATATTTATGTAACAGCTGTGTCGTGGCTTATGGGAAATGAACTGATAATTTCAGTCCAGTTCCTATAGAATGGATGTCCATATCACACACAAAAAAACCAAAAACATCATCACCACCACCACCAGAACAGGCGCACACTGTCAGCCCAAGTAAATATGAACACTAATTTATTCTCTTGCCCCTGGATGTGGTCACTCTAGGCCAGGGCTGGGACAATTTGTCAGTAAAACTTTCATTGCCTATGAAATAAAATGATGTCTTATAGCTGTTCCGTGAATTAACAAGGGACACCATCCTTAAGGATTTCAATCCCTGTTTACAATCTGGAGCATTTCATATGTACTAAAATTCCCTTTTAGAATTTACTTTTTTAGAAGTGGTTATTACATTATGTACCCCTCCTGTGTAATAATCTAATATTCTGATTATCAGGTAACAAATCTGTAGAAGAGGCATGCTGTATTGCAGTACAATAAGGTACAGAACAACATAGACATCGTATTCCTCCTCCTCTTTGTTTCTTTACTATAGTAACGAATGTCAAGTCATTTTTGCTTCGGCTTGGTCTACACTGCTATGTCAGTCATGGGTGTGAAAAAACCAGACTCCTGAACAACATAGCTATGCAGACCTAACCCCCAGTGTAGCCACAGCTATGTCGACAGAAGAATGCTTCTGTTGATGTAGCTAACTTTGTCCAGGGATTTGGTGTTCCTACACAGACAGAAAAAACCCTTCTACTGCATAGGCTGCTTCTACATCATGGCATTATGCTGGCATAGCTATGCCAGTATAGTGCCTATGGTGTAGAGACAGCCTCAGATTGCTTATTTCTCTCACAGTCACTTTGCTTAGCTCTTTCTACAGTTCCCATGCTTGTTTCTGATCTTATCATGCCTTTGTATATAATGGCAGATACTTATCATTGCACTTGAGAAAGAGTAGTAAGACAATCCCCTTACTTCCTCTTTTGACTGCCATCTGTTAAAGCGTCGCCTCAGACAAATCAACAACATTCCCTACTGGAACTCTGAACTGCAAATATGTCAACATCTGAAAACCTTATGAAAAATAATTCCCTCTGGAAAAAATAAGAGTCTCCACTAGAAATTATTGCAGGAGACTAAATTAAGCTATATGGGAGGCTCTCCATGGATTTTATGGGGAGGCTGACGGTGGACCCTATACAACCAAAAAGAGGAAGACTACGGATATGTCTACACTTGGAGCTGGAGCTGTAATCTTCAGTTTCAGGAGACAGACACATGCTAGCTCAGTCAGAGCTAGTGCACTAAAAACAGAATAGCAGCTACGGCAAAAGCAGGGTCAAAGACTAACCTTTTTTTCCATTTGTTTTTTGAGAATGATCATGCAAAATACCCTCATAGTTTTGCTTTTCCCCATGAGTAATGCACAGCACTTAGTTTGTAATGAAAGACCTGCCAAGGCGCAAGCAATTGGGTACTAAGGCTCATTTTATATATGCAACAAGCCCAGAGGTGCTGGGGGTATGAACTTCCAAGCCTAGAGGTGCCTGGACTGAGCCCTGGAAAGCTCGGGCACAAGTTAAGCACTGGTAATGCATAATAAATCAAAAAAATAAAAATAAAAGTTTTCTACCATCTACGCTTCAGCATTCTCACTCATAAAATCAACCAAAATGTGTGTCTTGATTTTACAGTTTGCAGCAACATAAAAATATATTATAGGAAAACTACAATGTTAATTTTAGCACTGTGTGATGTTAAAGTAAAAGTAATTTCTAACAGATATAACGATTAATCCAGTTACAATGTATCTATTGGTACCACTATATTTGAACGATTCCTGGGCTAATATTAAATTAAATGTCACGCATATGACAATGCAAATGCATATGCATACGCGCAAATGCATATGACAACCAAGTACCAAATGAATTACTACGATAAATATGAAATTCCCATGCAATGATAGGATGATTAAAATAAAGTGAACCCTCTATATTTATGCATTGTTTTAAAGGTCTTTTAGCTAATGCTAAATTATAGCAAACCACGTCTTAATACACAGAAGAGTTACCTGATCAAAACACCCTGTAATCATAGTGTTATAAGATCTGCTTTCATAGTAAGCTTTCATACCCTCTGCATTTTGGAAGATGACTATTTCATTCAGTGTCTTAAAAGCAAAAATTCTATTACTGTGATGTGCAGCTGCTTAAATAATGTAGAAGCTTGGCTCATGTACAAATAGTAATTTGATTGCAATTGTTAGGGAGGTAAAAGTATGGCAAATTAAGCAAAAATGACATTTTTTCCAGAACAAAGGGGAGGATATCATCAGGATCCTCACATGACCTCCATCTGCAGTACATGTTCATTCTTGGAACAAGTCAATAAAACCTTAAGGCAGCAATTTTCAATTATTATGTTCTCTAGGCCCAATTCATAAGTCATGTAATCTCTGTGCATGGATGACCTACACGACAGTTACACGGGAGTGGGGGTGGAGATGGGGGAGGGGGCATCATCTCTCACAGAAGACAGTATTAATAAATTTGAGTTGCTTGGTGTTAACCTCTCCCTCTGGGATATACCACACCCATCACTTAAGGCCAGATTTTCAAAGGAGTTTGATTGTACAAAGGCATCTAGTGGGATTTTCAAAAGTACTTACCTGCCTAGCTCCCATTTATTTGAATGTGACTTGGGCACCTAGGTGATTTAGAAAATTCCACTAGGTATCTATCTGCCTCTTTAGGTGCCTGAATACCTTTACAAATCTGCCCCCAAGAGCCTAAGACAACTAGGGCCTTGGGGGTTTTGTGTGTGTACATGATGCATTAGTCTGGCCCAGAACATGTAAATTCTAATATGCATTATCATGTTGCATACCAACTGGCCTGCATAGATACTTCTGAAGTGCACTAAAAGTTCCCTAGTGCATGTTAACATAGTCCCATTTCAAACAGTTCTACAGTAACTCCTTGCTTAACGTTGTAGTTATGTTCCTGAAAAATGCGACTTTAGGCAAAATGATGTTAAGCGAATCCAATTTCCCCATAAGAATTAATGTAATGGTTGGGGGGAGCAGGAAGAGGTTAGGTTCAAGGGAAATTTTTTTCACCAGACAAAAGACTATATTATATATATGTATACACAGTATAAGTTTAAAAAAAAATTAATACTGTACACAGCAATCGTGATTGTGAAGCTTGGTTGAGGTGGTGAAATCAGAGGGTGGGATATTTCCCAGGGAATGCTTTACCGCTAAATGATGAACTAGAACTCAGCTGGGCCCTCAAAGATTAACATATTGTTGTTAATGTAGCCTCACACTCTACAAGGCAGCACGAATGGAGGGAGGTGAGACAGCATGGCAGACAGGGACAGAGATACACACTGTGTGTGAGAGAAAGAGAGAGAGATGCACATTGCCCCTTTAAGTACGCTGACTACATGCTAAGTACATTGCCTTTTTAGATCAGGAAGTTGAGACAGCCACTGCTGCCTGCAAGCTCCCTCCATCCTGAGCCCTGTTGTCCCCCCGTCCTCGCTCTATGGAGATAGTGTAAGCGGGTGGCGGGGGGAGGGGGACACCCAGATATTAGCCCCACTCTTCCTCTCCCCCTCACAGCAAGCAGGAGGCTCCTGGGAGCAGCTCCAAGGAGGGCAGGAGCAGCACATGGCAGTGGAGGGAGGGACATCTGAACTGCCAGCAATTGATAGCCTGCTGGGCGGCTGCCACACAGGGAACTTAGGGGAGTGGGGAGCTGATAGGGGGGCTGCTGGTCCATCCTGGTTCCAAGCCTCCACCAGCTAGCTGCAATGGGCTGCTCTTTCTGCAAGCCATGGACAAAGCAGGCGGCTGCCCAACAACCTTATAAGGGAGCATTGCACAACTTTAAGCATGTTCCCTAATTGATCAGCAACGTAACAATGAAACAATGTTAACCCAGACGACTTTAAGTTAGGAGTTACTGTACACTGATACACATTAGGAAACTTTTAGAGTGCAGAAGCGGCATTCACATGGATCAGATAGTGTATGAGATGCTAGGACATGCTAGAATTTACACCACTCTGGCGTAGACTAACACACTGAGTAGACAAGCCCTTTGTCTTATTGATGATTAATGGGACTTAAGGTCCTATGCCATTTAGGCAATTTTGCACAGTTTACCTTTAATTAAACACTTGTCTGTCTACATTGTCTGTATTTGTTTATACTCATTCTGTAAGGAAAGTACAATCTCCATTAGTTTAATCCTTTGGGGCCAAATCCTGCAACCAACCGTGTGGGGAGAACACTCTCTTGATAGCAGGGTCAGCACCCCATAGAAGTATGTGATTTGTAGTTTTGCTATTTTTGTGATTCAGTTAGAAGAATCTGCTTAATGAGTGATTAAGTAATTTTCCTTCTGTTTACCCTTAACTATTCCCAATGAAGTCTGTTGCTTAGACAAACTGATGTACTCCCTTATCTGGCTGCCCTACTGAAGTGCTAAAATGTCTAGTCAAAGGTTTTCCTATTAGCATGAGGTCGTCATGGCATGGCCTAGATCAGATATTATGCACATTCTTTACATACCAGAATACACCAAGTGCAAGAAAAGTGGAGGGCTTGGGGTTTTGTGTGTGTTTATTTTCAGTCCTACAAAGCAGCTGAAGTGGCTGGGTTGCAAAGATCTGCTTTGTTGTCCTAAACTATCTTCTTTTATTCTCCACTGAAGTAACTAATCAGGGCTACCCAGAGGACTCAGGGGGCCTGGGGCAAAGCAATTTTGGGGACCACTTCCATAAAAAAAAGTTTCAATACTATAGAATACTATATTCTCATGGGGGCCCTCTGCAGGGCCCAGGGCCTAGGGCAAATTGCCCCAGTCCCCCCTGCCCCCCGCCTTCGGGCAGCCCTGTAACTAATGCTGGTGCTGTGTGTTACAGGTCAACTTCTGAGTTGGTTCAAGAAAGACAGGAATATTGAAGCCTCAGCTAAATAAACTTGGTTGTTGGATTTTCAGCAGAAGCTGAGGGTGCTGTGCCTCTCTACAGCATTCAGCTAAATCAGGGCCCCCATTTTACTGAAGAGAATTGTTTTACCTTTTTTCGGTTGTAAAGAAAAGATTATTGTTGTACAGTGGTGAAGAACTGTAGTGTTTATTAGAATTTCAGGAGAATAATGTACAATTTACAACTGTGGAACACTTTTACAACTGGTAGTGAAAACTAATTATTCCCTGTAATATTTCTGTAAACCACCACTCAAACTTACTTCACTATGTACATTAATAATAATTATGGACACTAATCTAATCTATACCTATACTTTTTACAGGAAATAAGGAAAAAAGTCTCCCCTGTTTGAATTATTCCTTATGTCCAGTAGAAATGTAAAGCATCATTGCTGGAAATAATGATAATCAACTCCACATATTAAGATTTACTTCAGAGTCTCTGATAATTTGCTACTGCTTTTCTTCTGTGAATCATAACTCTCTGATGACTAATGCTTCACTTATCAGTAGAATACTTCTCTCACCCAACCCACAGCAGTATTCTTAAGAAAACAGTTTGTACTCTGATCTCCAATACCTTGTCACTCGCAATTACAGCAAATTAGCGGTTTCATGCCTTTATAGCTAATGAAAAAAGGTCAGAAGTTTTTTTTTAAGCAGGGTAAGGCTGGCTCCCAGAGTCAAGGATTGGAGTGACCTAGCAGATCACCGGTCCAGATAACACTAGGGGAACATCACAGCATAACAGGCTACATTTTACTAACAGACACTTATACAGGGAATAGAAGCACGAGCTCCAGTTACAAAAGGGGTTTGAGACAGTGTTTTTCAGTAGTGCTTTGAAAATGCCCACATGTTCTACTGAGAATTTTTTTTTAAATGTAATATTCATTACAAGCTGAATTATAGCAAATGTTGCATCTGCTCCTGGCTTGTATCACAAAAAGTTTTGATTCTTCACAGAACTCCACTGACTCTTCATAGTCTTGTACGCAATTGCATTGACATTTCCTCCATCATGATGCTCTTAATGGAGAAGAGAATTTGACCCAGAATTTCACTGGCAACAAGCTATTTGTTAGTACTTACTGGAGAATGTAAATTCCTCTCCATAGTGCATATTAGTTTCTGGAACCATTCTCCTTGTAAAGAAAAGGACAAGAGTTTCTTTAAATAGTTTTCAAGTTCATTGTTTTGGTGAAGCCGGGGCTGCCAGGGAAGAAAGGTTCTATGTGACTAGGTTATATAAAATTTATATGATTCCAAGTATCATTTAAAGTTCATTCAGCATTGCTTTAACAGCAGAAGTATAACCATCCTTCTATTGATTTCTTCACTCTTATTTTTTAATATAAAATGTTCTATATGATTCTTGAACTTACCGTATCCTAGAAAGGAAGCAAAGTAATCTAGTCATCAGCATATGGTCCTGTAATCCAGGATTCTTGGTTTCAATTCTCTGCTCCATCTTGTGGTAAGTAATTAAACCTCTCAGTATGAGCGACGGTCACCAGCAGCTGGGGAAGAATAGCACCTCCTCGTTCTGCCCAAGGCCGGCCCTTCCCCTCCCTACCCCTCCCCTCCCCTCAGCCCAGGCCTGCTGACAGCAATTCCAGGCCCCAGGGCAGAACAGTCAATGGACGCTCTTCCACATGTCTGCCTGGCTGCCTTAACTGCCGCCGGTACCACACCATCTGCGTGCCTAGGAGCCCTGCAGCCTGCCCAGGCAATATAAAAGGGTCAGTGGCCCTTGGACCCTTTTAAATCACCTGGGCCACTTGGCAATTGCCCCCTTGCCTCCACCCCCCGGCCAGCGGGCCTGCCTTCGGCGGTGCCCCTGCCCCTCTCCATACCCTTCTGTCCCCTCCCCCGCTCTGGAGCCCAGAGCAGCAGAACCCCACCACAGCTGCTGCTCTCCCGCTTCCCGCCTCAGGCCAGTGGCTCAGCCCCATCCCCAGCCCAACCCAAGAGTGCAAGGTGGGCGGCGCGACTGCAGTGCCCTCAACCCCAGAGTGTGGGGTAGACAGCACGGCCTCAGCCCCCTCCAACCCCAGCCCCAGAGCACCAGGTGGGTGGCACTGCTTTAGCACCCCCTAGCTTCCCCAAGTCCTGGGAGCAGGCCATCTGGCCCCAGCCTGGGCCACGAAAGAGTGGAAACTCTGAGGCACTTCTGGGGATGGACCGTGGACAGGGCCACGCCAGCTGTTAGAGGAGGCTCAGCCTCCCCAAGCCTATGATACCCACTGCTCATGCTTCTCAGATAACCAGTCTACACAGTATGAAACTGACAAAAGGTGGAGTGAATAAGTATCAGTTGACTCATTGCGTTCCAAGCCTGAAACTGGAAAAGGCATTTGTTCCAAAGTGTGAGCTATTCCATGAGAACAGAGATTTCCTGCCCCTCTCACATGCTCAAAAGCAGAAATGGACTTTTCCCTGGGTTGTGAATCCAGATTAGGAATCACAGGTCCAAACACTACTGATGCAAGTAGGTTCTGAGGGCAGGAATTCTGGTGCAAGCCCTGCCGCACTTAGTTGTAAGGCTTCATGACCATTCATAAAACATTTTAAGATCCTCAGATGAAAAGTGTTATATGGCTCTTTAACGCAGAGCTGAGATCTCTTTCAACCGTTCCTCCTCCCACCCCCTACCCCTTGCAAAAAAAAATCCCCAATCCTGGGCATCTTCCCAGAGGGTGAATTCCAAACCACCCCACCATGGTACCTAAACATGTCCATCCAAATTTGATAATAGTTCTCCCTTTTTTCCTGGCAGATGGGGAAGCATAATCAAATCAGTTTATATACTGTTGATTACAGTTTTATAAAAGCATAGTATAATGATCAGTTCAGACAGCACCTCCATGGTGCTGTATCTTTATTTGAGTGTTAAATTGTTGTGGTCTTGTATGTTATTTATGTTGTTAGAGTTCACTGGGGGCTTTACCAGGAAGTTCAGTCTTGTCTATGCATGCTGGAGCTGGTACTTGCAGCATTCAATAAGTCCCCATGATTTTTATGAGTATGACAAACGATGGCAGCAGCTTCAAGCTGGCAAAAGCACTTCTGCCTGAGAAGAAATTTCCTGGTCATGCAGATGAGATGGGAGTCTGAGAGTATCTCACAAGCTTCGAGCTGTTGCTCACTGTGAATGAGTGGACTGATGAGAAAGCAGCACAGTACCTAACAGGGGGTTAGGATCAGTGGTGCAAGTAGATTTTAACTCTTACTGGTACGGTACCAACTTCTCCCCCTCCCCTGGCTCCTGGAGCATCGGCCCCATGTTCTGCTCCTTTTGCCACTGTGGTTCCCAGGAGAGCCCTGCGGTTCAGCAGATACCGATTTCTATCCATGGATATCTGCATCCATGGGTATATATTTTTATCCGTGCAGCGCTCTACAATTCATTCTTGAAAATGTTTCTTTCTGGTACGGCGTACCAGCAATAAATATCTTAATGGTACAGCATACCCGACTGTGCTGGCTTACTTGCACCACTGGTTAGGATGCCAATACAAGTAATGGGATAGTGAAGAGAGTACACCGCACCAATGGTTCCATGCTTATAGGCTTAGGGCATGTCTACACTGCCCCACAGTTCTAGGGGTGTATGAATAGCAATGTGCACAAAAGTGCTGCGCTGCAACTCCCCCGTGTGGATGCTGCAGGTGTGAACTTAAAGTCTGCACTAACATAGTCCTACTCGGCATCCACATGGGGGAGTTACAGCGCAGCACTTTGGTGAGCGCTGCTATTCACACCCCCTTTGTGCAAACCAAAGGGCAGCATAAACACTCCCTTAGTCAGTGAAGATCAACAAGACTGGGATATGAAGACATCTTTTGTCATCTTTTCACAGAACACCGGCCAGCACTAAGCTATCCATTACTCTGCTTGTGAGATTATTTTTGGACTTTGTATACTCCTGCTCCCCTGTGACCTGATGTTCAGGCAGCAGGAACTGGCAAGGGCCCCTTCGCCTACACAGGAGAAAGACATGACAGAGTCTATATCAGTGACCTGAGGACACTCCAGGAGGTAGAGGAACACGATGAGCCAAAAGCAGGCATTCCAGGCACAAGATGGCTGAAAGAAGCAGACTATGTGCCCATCCAGGAAGGAGAGAAGGTGTGGCTACACAACTAGAAAAAGCAGCCTGGAAATAATCCCAAACCTACTTCTTTTTTGAGGGGACTTTACATGGTAATTTAAAAACTAAGCAACTTATTTTTGCTGACACAAAAAGCAAGAGCTTGTACCTCTGTAAGTATCCAGAACTGGTCCACACAGTGTCATTAAAAGAAAGGGGAGGACAAACACTGAGGATGCTCACCCATCATCCCAGAGGGATGCAGAGGAAGATTTGGAGGTACCCTAGGAAGTTCCTGTGGCTCATAGAGGGAGACCACTTGTGGAAGAGGAATCCCCAAGGTGTCCTACTCTTGGGGGAATTCTGCGCCCTGCAGGGGACGCAGAATTCAAACCTTCTGCAGATTGCTTGACTCCCCCACAGAAAAATGGAGGAGCAAAGAAATCTGTGGGGAACATATGCCCCTTTTTCAGCAGCCAGGGCACATCTGCTGGCAGCAGCCAGCAGCAGAGAGCAGATCCCCTCTTGCCAGAGTGGTGTAAAGGAGCCTTATTGTAAATGACAGTAACAGAATCCTCAGCTAGGAAGAGCTATATGTGCTTTCTAGCTTTTTTTCCTGTGCCAGAGAGTCACAATGGGGTTAGATTACAGCTCAGGATCTATTTTACATATCCATTTTTTTAAAAAATGCAGGACAATGATTAGTAGAACTGTATGACTTTTATGTGTGAAAGTCTGAGCAATTTAAAGCAACAGTCACCAGAACTGTAAAAAGAACACCAACCACCAAAATAAAAGTTATGTCACTTACATGAAAATCCAGGATTATACCGAATGTATGGTCTTGGTTACCAAGTATTTGTAACTTAACTTTCATGTGTTTAGGAAATGCTGAACAGTTATTGTGATTTTTTTTTCTGTATGGTAGTTTAAATAAATTACCAAAATAAGTGAAACTGGTGTGATTATATTGCATTATTTTGACAAATAAAATATGCAGAATTTTGGATTTTTTGGCTCAGAATACCCCAGGAGTAATGCCCATGGGACCTCAGTACTCTTTAATCTTCAACAGTGTGTCCAAAACAGATAGGCTTCATCTAAAGGACATGAACCCTGAACTAGCTGATAATCTAGATCCAACTGAATATAGTACAGTAACTGAATACAGAACTTCATCATCCTGAAAACCTGTGTGGATGCACACTAGCTGGTTTCCTAGGCGTTACTGTTTTAAATTCTTATTTAACTAGATGGGGCAAAGAAAGTTGTAATGACCTGTGCAGACACCACTTCCACTACTAGATGGTGCTGTATCGTTATCTTAGTTGTCTTGTATGTTGTTGGATCTGACCTGAGGCTCAGGGTTTAGCAGGCAGTTCAGTCCTACCTGTGTGTGCTGGAGTTGGTACATGCAGTGTTTCAGTAAATCCCTGTGATTCTATAAACAACTAAGCAAGTACTAAATTAGAAAACTTAAGAGATACAAAACATTTGATTTGGGATGTTTAGGACACAGAGCAACACACAGGATATGCCTACAAATGCAATGTTTGTACACTATTCTGAGAGTTGCGGGCAGATTTTTAAAGGTATGTAGGTGGCTAAAATGAAGTTAGCTCCCTAATGGGTTTTTCAAATGTGCCTAAGCAGGTTAGGTGCCTAACTCCCTTTGAAATCTAGAGAGTTAAGCACTCTAGAAAATCCTTCTAGACACCTAACTTAATCCTGAGGTGCCTAAATATCTTTGGCACTGATAGCACTACTTCTATTCAAATGCTAGTCACTGTTTCAGTTGAATGGATTTTTTACCTGAAGTTACAGCTGAACAAAGCTGGTAAGATGTAACCAAAACTTTGCAAAAAGTAAAAGTGATAGATGCTTTTGTCTGGTGCAGTTGAATCCATCATATTGATAAACACAAGCATGCACACACAGACAAAAATATGGTTAAAATGAAAGTAGCCAAATAATACAAATAAAAAGTATAGTTGGACTATTATGACAGCATGGGTTAAAGAACAGTTCTTTTTATAACAGAAATGTGTCACAAGTAATCATCACTTCCATGGTGTTTCATCTCTTTTCCAATATGGGTGGAAATAAATAGATGCCTCATTTGTAAATTTCATTGACACCATACCATTAAAATGACATTTGATATATTATGTGATTGCCTCTTTACAACAGCTAACATCTTTTTTTTATTGTTCCAGGTATTGAGTTTTATATGAATGTGTAATCTAACAGTTGCAGTTTATTATAAACTCCCTTTTTCCTGCCACTGGTATCATCAGAAAGTTGTAGTTTGTCTTCAAGGATCTTTTTCTGCTGACAAATAAATAATTATTTATTGCTGCTTGAGTGTCAGAAACTGTTTTCCCATCAACTACCAACAATATCTCAATTCTTGTAATGCTAAGGTTTGAGATAGCCTACCATATATGTCAGATATAATGGATTACACTTTTATTTTAGTTCTGTATCACCATTTATTACAAAGGAAGAAATCAAGTGTTTTTCAGCCTTCATGTCAAGATACAAAATCATAACTTGATTTCAGTGCCAGC
The DNA here is from genome assembly GCF_025201925.1 of Gopherus flavomarginatus. Taxonomy (NCBI): domain Eukaryota; kingdom Metazoa; phylum Chordata; order Testudines; family Testudinidae; genus Gopherus; species Gopherus flavomarginatus. The sequence continues at coordinate 101,522,149 of NC_066624.1, read as the reverse complement.
AACAGAACTGCTGAAGCAAGCCTAATATTTTCAGAGCAATAACAGAAGAGATGGCAAAATTCTATTCTCTAATCTCCAACACAGAGCTGACCTCTGTTATTCCCCTCTCCCACTTACATCAGGATAATAATTTTGTGCAAATTATTAAACTCTGTGAAATGGCTAGAAATCCACCTTCTGCACATGCACGAACTATTTTATTTGCATCTTCTTGTACAGAGAAATATTTTGTTTTGCTTAAAAAATTAAAAATAAACACAAGGCGGGATCTTAAAAGTGGGAGCCTAAAGTTAAGCTAATTCCATATTTAGCCTTTTAGATAAAAATGACCAGAGTGACTCAGTACTCAGTAACTCACACTGAACTCAAAGGGAGTTGCTAGGTACTGAGCATTTTTTTTAAATCAGACTACTTTTCTTAGAAGTATAAATAGATGGCTATGAATCTAACTTTAGACACTGCTTTTTTAAAATCTTGCCCACAATAGCCATCTGATATTTAAACTACTGCATTTTGGACTATTAAATAAACATATTTGAAAAAAATTCTGCCATTCCATTCACACTGAAAATTTCCTTACTATGTAACTGGACAACTAGATCAAATTGTCCTTAGTTGGATCTATATGACATAATGCAGAATTTGGCTCAGTGACTTGAGTGGGTCTTCTCACAAAGGAAGGTAATAGTGAATATGAATAAAGCCTTCTAAAGCACTCCCTTAATCTGATTGCAATTGTTAAACATGTCTGGTCTCCTTGGTAACAGGAATCAGCATCACCATGTTGCGCGACGGACACTTGACAAAATTACCACACTTAGCCCTGATCTACACTATGAGTTTAGGTTGAATTTAGCAGCATTAGATCAATTTAACCCTGCATCCATCCACACGATGAAGCCATTTTTGTCAACTTAAAGGGCTCTTAAAATCAGTTTCGGTACTCCTTCTCGACGAGGGGATTAGCGATGAAATCGACCTTGCTGGGTCGAATCTGGGGTAGTGTGGATGCAATTTGAGGCTATTGGCCTCCGGGAGCTATCCCGGAGTGCTCCATTGTGACCGCTCTGGACAGCACTCTCAACTCCGATGCACCGGCCAGGTAGACAGGAAAAGCCCTACGAACTTTTGAATTTTATATCCTGTTTGGACAGCTGATCAGCATAGGTGACCATGCAGTCCCAGAATTGCAAAACAGCTCCAGCATGGACCTGAACGTCTGGGTCTGATCGCTGTTTGGGGAGACAAATCGGTGCTATCAGAACTTCGTTCCAAAAGACGATATGCTCAAATATTTGAAAAAACCTCCAAGGGCATAAAGGACAGAGGCTATAACAGGGACCCGCAGCAGTGCCGTGTGAAACATAAGGAGCCCGGGCAAGCCTACCAAAGAACAAGAAAGGTAGAACCCCAGACATGCCACTTCTATGATGAGGTGCATGCCATTCTAGGAGGTGCCCCTACAATTACCCCACCCCTGTGTGTGGACTCTGTCAATGGATTCTCACGCAACAGGGATGCGGATTTTGGGGACGAGGAAGGTGAGGAGGAGGAGGACGTTAAAGATAGCGCACAGCAAGCGAATGGAGAAAATGTTTTCCGTCCTCCATGGTAGGACACTTTACCACGCCAGACCAGTAGCACGTAGTCTGGAATCATTGTATACCAAAGCATGGCAGATTATGGTCCCGGTGTTTGCTGGCATTCAAGCAACATCCATTCTTTATCTTGCTGTGTTATACTCAGGAGAGTGATATCATTCATGGTCACCTGGTTGAAATAGGGGAATTTTATTAAGGGGACATTCAGAGGTGGTCATTCCTGCTGGGCTGTTTGCCAATGGCTGAACAGAAATCATCCCTGTTGTGTGCCACGCAATGGGAGGAGGGGTGAAGCGATCATCCCAGAGAATAGGGTGTGTACGGGGAGGGGCGGTTAGTTGGGTTTGTGCTGCACGTTAACCCGAAAACTGCAGCCCCTCCTTTTAAATGGCAAACCCATCTTAAATGGCCCACCCAACGGGTGCTTGGTCTGGGAAATGAGGGCGCTGCTGTTTGAAACCATGTAATGTTAACAGCTTGGTTCACCGTGAAAGAGTCTACCCATTGTTCTCTAAAATGTGTCTTTTTAAATACTACTCTCCTTTTTTTTCCCCTCCCACAGCTGCAAATATTTCAATGCTCCCCGTATCATCTGTGTCCCAGAGGCTCGCAAAGATTAGAAGGTGAAAAAACTGCACTTGCGATGAAATGTTCTCTGAGCTCCTGCAGCCCTCCCACACTGAAAGACCCCAGCAGAATGCATGGAGGCAGACACTGTCAGAGTGCAGGACAGCACTAAATGAACGTGAGGCCATGTGGCAGGATCAAGATGATAGGTGGCATCAGCGTGATGCGAGGAGGCAGGATGCAAACCTGGAGGCTACTAGAAGATCAAACTGATATTCTCCAGCATATTGTTGAGATGCAGGAAAGGCAGCAGGAGCAAAGACCACCGCTGCATTCCCTGTGTAACGAACTGCCCTCCTCCCAAAGTTACAGAGCCTCCTCACCCAGATGCCCAAGAACGTGGTGGGGGGGCCTCCGGAAGTAGACTGAACCAAGGGGGTGGGTTTTCATCAAGGATAAACAAACAGAACTTTCACATCGCAGCCTGGCCAGTCACAAAACTGGTTTTCAAAGCTTCTCTGATGTGCAGTGCGCCCTGCTGTGCTCTTCTAACCATCTTGGTGTGTGGCTGTGCATAATCAGTGGCCAGGCAATTTGCCTCGACCTCCCACCCTGCCATAAACATCTCCCCCTTACTCTCACAGGTATAATGGAGAACAGCAAGCAGTAATAACAACGGGAACATTGGTTTCGCTGAGGTCTAACCAAGTCAGTAAACTGCACCAGCACGCTTTTAAATCTCCAAAGGCACATTCTACCACCATTCTACACTTGCTCAGCCTATAGTTGAACAGCTCCTAACTACTGTCCAGGCTGCCTGTGTACGGCTTCATGAGCCATGGCATTTAGGGGTAGGCTGGATCCCCAAGGATAATTACAGGCATTTCAACATCCCCAATGGTTATTTTCTGGTCTGGAAAGTAAGTCCCTTGCTGCAGCCATTATAGACCAGAGTCCCTAAAGATGCGAGCGTCATGTACCTTTCCTGGCCATCCCACGCTGATGTTGGTGAAACATCCCTTGTGATCCACCAGTGCGTGCAGCACCATTGAAAAGTACCCCTTTTGGTTTATGTACTGGCTGCCTTGGTGCTCCAGTGCCAAGATAGGGATATGCGTTCCATCTATCGCCCCACCACAGTTAGGGAATCCCAGTGCAGCAAAGCCATCCACTATGACCTGCACATTTCCCAGAGTCAGTATCCTTGATAGCAGCAGCTCAGTGATCATGTTCGCTACTTGGATCACAGCAGCCCCCACAGTAGATTTTCCACTCCAAATTGGTTCTCGACTGACTGGTAGCTGTCTGACATTACAAGCTATCGCCACTCGCTTGTGAACCGTGACGGCTGCTCTCATCTTGGTATTCTTGCGCTTCAGGGCAGGGGAAAGCAAGTCACAAAGTTTCATGAAAGTGCCCTTACCCACGTGAAAGTTTCGCAGCCACAGGGAATCATCCCAGACCTGCAACACTATGCGGTCCCACCAGTCTGTGCTTGTTTCCTGGGACCAGAATCGGCGTTCCACAGCATGAACCTGCCCCATTACCACCATGATGTCCAAATTGCCAGGGCCCATGCTTTCAGAGAAATCTGCGTCCATATCCTCATCACTTTTGTCACCACACTGCCGTCACCTCCTCGCCTGCTTTTGCAGGTTCTGGTGCTGAATACACTGCAGGATAATGCCATGGTGTTTACAGTGCTCATAACTGCCACAGCGATCTGAGTGGGCGCCATGCTTGCTGTGGTATGGCATCTGCACAGAAAAAAGGCACGAAATGATTCTCAGCCCTTGCTCTCACTGAGGGAGGAGGGCCTGATGACATGTACCCAGAACCACCCACGACAATGTTTTTGCCCCATCAGACACTGGGAGTTCAACCCAGAATTCCAATGGGTGGCAGAGACTGCGGGAACTGTGGGTTAGCTACCACAGTGCAACACTCTGAAAGACGACGCTAGCCTCGATACTATGGATGCACTCCACTGACTTAATGCACTTCGTGGGGACACACACAATCGACTGTATCAAATTGATTTCTAAAAAATCAACTTCTATTAAATCGACCTATTTTCATAGTGTAGACATACCCTTAGTGATGAACATTTGGGTGTGGGGGTTAGGTCATTCAATTTTTGAAAAATTACCACAGAGCTCAAAATTCTTACCATGGACACATTGCTGACCCCTGCTTGGTAATTGCATCTCTCCTAGCCACAGATATTTCACCTTCCTGCCAACTATTTATATCCTTAGGCTCCTAAGTCAGTTAGGTATTATAACACTGTGTGAAACAATGGCTAAATACCTTAAAAGTCTAGGCCTAAATTCTTAAAAGTTTAGCCCCAATGATGGGTGCTGAGCATTTGGAAAAGTAGCCAAAGGCTCATCGAAAGATGAGCTCATCAAAGGCTTATCAAAAGCCTAAAGAGCTACATCAAAGGCAATCAATAAGGTTTTCTTCAAATATAGTGGAGAACTGAAAGAAGTCATGAAGTTAAGTAGGATTTCAGTTTGAGTTTACTAAACACCAATAAATAATACACCAATAAATAAAAGTATATTTCTCTTATATGTAGGCTGGTACAGAACCAGTATTGATGAGACATGATGTATTTATGCATGTATATGCCTTGATCACAATAAGATTTTGAGTTATAAATGCAGCTCTGAATGTTTAAATAATTATTCCCTCCCCTCCCCTCTTCCTCCACTCCCCCTGCCCTGCCCCTCTCACCCCCACCCCCGGCTATTATTGAACAGAATAAGGCATTACTTGAGATTAATAGGGCTAATTACGTTCACTTTCAAAATCTGTTCAATAGTTTTCTGGTTCTTGCTTATGAATAATTATCTTACGGTAGTTTGTTTTTTAACCTCTATGTAAAATCCTTAGAGGGAAAAAGGGCTGGTAGTGTATAAATAAATAAATCCATTCAAAATCTGCTAAAACTGGGGTATTTTTTCTGCTGATAGGCTGGCTATGTGTATTCCCCATCTATTGCTTTGTACTCTAGCTATATATTTGGAAAAGGAAACTATTTTACTGTCTTGTTCTTGCAAGGTCCTTATTATCAAAATAAAAATTCTTGGAACTGTTGAGCTCCCAAGGACTCCTGAATTGTTTTATTACTTTGCTGGAACTGCATGTTATTGAAAATTGTATCGACTGGGGCTATTAGGTTTATGAAAAGGATTTATGAGCTCACTCCACTTGCTTTCACCAATCCTTTGATACCACTATTTAGACAGTGACTCTTTCTGTTTAGGGTAAGAAAGAATCTGGTAGAAATTCTCCTGATCCTTCATTCTGACCATCATTTAGTTGTTCATTTATTTTTGTTATATATGCTTTTTAAATCAGGCCTGAAGACTGTTTTGGTCAACACAATAAAGCACTGGCTTCCCCATAATCACTGTCCGTGATCCCATACAAATAGCTCAAGGAAATAATGTACATGTTGTTATTCTGTTTCAAACAACTCAACTGAAAAGTCTTTGGTACTGTGGTGTGGCTTTGAAGCTCTAAACCCATGTTGAGTATCCCTCAGACTACACAAAGTTGACTATTTGTTGCCACTTAGCTCACAGCACAGAGAAAGCCCCCATCAGATTCTTTGGAGATATGTTATTAAACAGACAGTAAAAGTTCCTTGAGTACCCTCCCCAGCAGTCTCAAATACATCAGATAGATTAGTGTGCAAACAGTGAGTAAAATCTCATCTCATTTTACAGCATTTAGATTACTGCATTGGTTCTTTCTCTGATAGTGCATATGCCTTAAAAAGTCCATTAGTAGATATAAATAGCTTTGCATGTCCTAGGGCCAATCATACAACTAAGTCATTTGATACCTACCAGTGTAACAGAGGAAAATCACTAACCATCTATGCTGATCTCCAAATGTCCATCTTTTGGAAGAAAAACTTGTTTTATATGTTAGAATTAGTCCTGGGCTTTTCCATCCCATCTGATGTGATATTTTGGGGTAATTGTCACAGGGAATAAATCAAGGCCTGTATCCTTAACTACTTTTGTTTTCTCCTTAATTTACAAGAGGGAGAGAGAGAGAGAGACCTATTAATTGACCTGCCATAGTAGAGACATTTCATATGCCTATCTTTTATGGGGATTCACTTTGTCTGTAATATGCTTATACTAAAAAGCAATGCAGTGAACACCCACCAGGATTATGTATTCATATGAGATGCTGATAATACCAATGATCATTTAGACAAATCTATCACCTAAATACTGTCCCAGTCAAGTAAAAAGGCTCTTCACAGGTGCAGGTGTCCACCCACACAGGTTACATTGGAACCTAACACTGCATGTTGCTGCGTATGGTTCAATGTTCTTCAGTTGTAATTAATGCATTAAACCATAAGTATCAGGACACCACTCTTCTCATGCTATTTCCAGTCACACTAGAAGAAACAAGTAATATTGGAAATCTTATAAGGATTCTTACTATCAAGAGACTGGCAGTCCAATGTTTTGCTGTGTGTATGCATGCACATACAATTTTAGTGCTTATGAAAGGCAAGCGTCTCCAAAATAGCCCAGCCATGTGTCTATAACCTGCAAACTGAACTGAGAGCAACTTAATGGTCAGCCACCAAACGGCAACACATTTCAATCACTAGCAACCTAGCTAAATTTGAACTAGCAGCCTAGAGGTGAAAAGCTCTAACACCTATTAACCATCCCCTTGCATAATCGAAATATCTTAACCTTTGGGTACTTCTTCAAACCAAGTTTTATTAAAGTTCATCCCACCATTAAAGCACTATACCCTGAGCCCTTTCAGCAGTGGTGCTTCTTAGCTGCATATCATTTAGAAAGGCACCACACAGACAGCTTCAGTGGTGATGTCAAGACGGATTACATGACCTAACTTCCACCCTCTAGATAGCCCTTCTATATAGAACACATCGACATCTGATAATCTGTAGATATGCGTTTACCACACAAAACATTGGAACAATTTACCATATATTCTGGATCATAAGCCAGTTTGTTTATAAGCCGACCCCCCTGTCATAAACAGATAGCTAAGGGTTAATACTTCTTTCCAGGTGAAAGAAGTAACCTGAAACACCCGACCAGAGGACCAATCAGGAAACAAGACTTTTTCAAATCTGGGTGGAGGGAAGTTTGTGTGTGAGTCCTTTGTTCTTTGTCTTGTGCCTCTCTCTCTCTCGGCTATGAGAGGATTTCTGTTTCCTGCCTTTCTAATCTTCTGTTTCCCAGTTGTAAGTACAAAAGATCAGATAGTGATTTATATGTTTTTTTTGTATTTACATGTGTGTAGTTGCTGGAGTGTTTTGAATTGTATTCTTTTTGAATAAGGCTGTTTATTCATATTTCTTTTAAGCAATTGACCCTGTATTTGTCACCTGTATTTTTTCTTTCTTTTTATATAAAGCTTTCTTTTTAAGACCTGTTGGAGATTTTCTTTAGTGGGGAACTCCAGGGAATTGAGTCTGTGCTCACCAGGGAATTGGTGGGAGGAAGAAGTCAGGGGGAAATCTGCGTGTGTTAGATTTACTAGCCTGACTTTGCATACTCTCTGGGTGAAGAGGGAAGTGCTTCTGTTTCCAGGACTGGAAATAGGGAGGGTGGAATCCCTCTGTTTAGATTCACGAAGCTTGCTTCTGTGTATCTCTCCAGGAACCAAGGGAGGGAACACTGGAAGGGAGAAGGGAAGGGAAATGGTTTATTCCCCTTTGTTGTGAGACTCAAGGAATTTGGGTCTTGGGGTCCCCAGGGAAGGTTTTTGGGGGGACCAGAGTGCCCCAAAACACTCTAATTTTTTGGGTGGTGGCAGCTTTACCAGGTCCAAGCTGGTAACTAAGCTTGGAGGTTTTCATGCTAACCCCCATATTTTGGACGCTAAGGTCCAAATCTGGGAATAGGTTATGACACTCCCCCAAGATGGATAAGTAAAAATGGAAAATTTTTATGACACGTTCATAAGGCAACCCTATAATGCAGGGGTTGGCCAACTTTGGCTCCCGGGCCACCAGGATAAGCCACTGGTTCAGCGCTCTGGGGTGGGGGGAGGTTGATTTTCCTTTTGGTTCGGCAGGACAGCGCTCTGGGGAGGGTGGCAGGGGTGTTGATTTTCTTTTTGGTTCGGCAGGGCGGCGTTTTTTTCTTTTTTTTTTTTTTTTTGCTTGGGGTAGCAAAAAAGTTAGAGCTGGCCCTGCCTGCAGTGGCTTGGAACTGATTAAGTGAAATATACCCAGATAATCCTGGCCAGTGACTAGCACCCACATGCTGCAGGGGAAGGCAAAAGTTAAAAAAACAAACAAACTGCCAGTCTGCCAATCTGACTTGGGGAAGAATTCCTTCCTAACCCCACATATGATCAGTTAGACCCTGAGCATGTGAGCAAGAACCAGCCAGAAAAACATGTGACTGAGAGAACGCTCAGTGCTGTCTCAGATTACTAACCCACCTCATCCAGTGTCCCATCTCCAACTGTGGCCCAACTTGATGCTTCAGAGAAAGGAGACAAAAAGACAAAAAATAAACCCTACAAAACCCATAGTAACACATGGGGAAGCAGGGTAAAATCCTTTTCTGACCCCCTTCCCCACAGGTCACTGGTTGAAGTCCTGAGACATGAGATTTTAGGAATACAAGACAAACCAGATAGGACCTTTATGGCCCCCACTATACAATCCAACTCATAAATTTGTCCGCCTCACTCTTAAAACTAATTGAGCTGTTTCCCCCTCACAATTCCTGTTGGGAGGCTGTTCCAGAACATCACCCTTCTGACGGCTGGAAACCTTCTTCTAATTTCCAGCCTGAATTTGCTCATGGGCAGTTGATACAAATTTGTTCTTGTGCCATCATTGTCCTTGAATTTGAACAGCTCTTCACCCTCCCTGGTGTTTATTCCTCTGATGTATTTATAGAGGGTAATCATATCCCCTCACAGCCTGCTTTTTGATAGGCTACACAAGCCACGCTCTTCCAGTCTCCTCTCATAAGACAGGCCTTCCATTCCCCTGATTATCCTAGTAGCTGTTCCAGTCTGAATTAATCTTTCTTTAACATTGGTGACAAGTATTCTAAATGAAGTCTTACCAGTGCCTTGTACAATGGTAACGTTACATATTAATTCCTATATAAATGATTCCATACTGAATTATTCACTGTAATTTTCAGTCTTCCTCTAACCCTGGGGTAGGCAATCTGTGGCAGGTGTGCCGAAGATGGCATGCAAGCTGATTTTCAGTGGCACTCACACTGCCCAGGTTCTCGCCACCGGTTTAGTTATATATTATAGACTTAGAGAAATAGACCATCTAAAAACGTTAAAATGTATTACTGGCACACAAAATCTTAAATTAGAGTGACTAAATGAAGACTCGGCACAGCACTTCTGAAAGTTTGCTGACCCTTGCTCTAACCTCTCAGTCAGGTTTTTTTAAACCCTTTTAAAAAAAGTTATGTATAATGAGAAACATTAGATAAACAAGTGTTAAGTCATACTCAGAATATGTTAACAGTAACAAATTCCTCCTGTACCGAAGAACTGCCATCTGTGAAGGTACTGAAAAGTTTTTTCTCAAATATGCTAATTATCTTATCAAGGGGCTTATTAATAACTGATTAATCCATAATAATTATATAGTTCAGCTAAAATCTGTATAACAATTAAATTGTTTTAATGCTTGATAATTATCGCCCACGCTGATTAGTGTGTGCTAGCAGTAAAGATTACAAACTTATATCTGAATGTCTATCACATATTTGAACTATACATGCTAATCAGGATGGTAAGAGAGATACCAAAATGTAAATCAATAAAAACAAAAACAAATTCCAGCAAATGTTGTTTTTTTCCGAAAAAAATATTGTGCAAGAGACTTGCACATCAATAAGACATGCTTAACTTTACTACCATGAATAGTCCTATTGAAATCCACAGAATTACTCCTGGTAGCAAAGTTAAGCATGTGCGTATTTGCAGGATCAGGGCCCCAGGACTACTCACATGCTTAAAATTACTGATGTGCTAAAATGCTTTGCTGGATTGGGGCCTGCACCAAAACTCTTATTAACTTCAGCGGTGCGGATCAGGCCTAAACTTCCTATGCTTTCAGATTTCCTGAAAAATGTTGTATATTTATACTTCTATTACTCACAGAGATGGTTTTCATTATTCATTACTGCAGTAATTCATTACTCCTTAAAGGACTTTGAGATCCTCAAATGGAAGGCACTACAGACTGCAAATATAATCTCATTATAATGCCTGTCATTTTAAGTGATCCCACAGACTTTGTATGTATTTTTCCTCTTACCCCAAAATCAGCTTTACTTCACCTATCATATCTGATGCAACTGAAAATTAGAGGCTTCCAGCTAAAGGAATCGAATCATTGCATATTCCACAACAACTTTCATCTCATTTTAGTAAATGAAATAAAACAATTTAAAAAGACAAAAAGTCAGTCATCATTAGCAAAATAGCATTAGGAAAATATTTTGAGCCATTTCTCAGTGATAAGCCTTAAACAACAAATTAATCGGAATGATTCATGTAAGTAAACAATATTTTAAAAAGCGGATCAGGAAGGTATGCCTGATCTATGCTATCACAAGCCATGTCTGCAAACTGCAACTTGGCACTTAACCCAATTTATATGCCTTCTGCTCCTTCCTCCTGCTATGGCTACATTATAAACCTATACAAGTGGAAAAAGAGAATCTCAAATGACTTTTGGCAATTTTTCCATCAATACCACTGCAACTATGGAGCTCAGAGTTCAATATAACTCTACATTTAAAATTAAATATCAGGATTAACATGCAGCTCACACACAAAGCTGCAAAACAACTTCTGGAGAGTGCCTGTAGGTGTTCTTTGGATACCTTTGTATAGAATTTGGGTACTCTAGGAAAGTTGTCACACGATGCACAGAGGGATGACAAATTAATTTCTCTTAAAAAGTCTTTTATGTTTTCCAGACCTGAAGATGAAGCTTTGATTGACGTAAGTTTATTGTTACAGTGTACATTCAAATAAATGAACTCTGACATAAAAATAGGAGTTTGAATTTAGTTTAAATATGTGACAGGTAGTCTCATGTAAAAAAATGGTCCAACTGGAGATTTTTCCACATATTTATGCCTTTCCCTAATTTAAGAAATCTCTTGAATGCAATTTATTCCAATCAGAGCGAAGCAGAAGGGTAACTGTTATAAAGCTTTTAAAAATACAAACATTAAGGAGGAAAAAATTCAACATTTTAAAAGTGAAGTGCTGCAGGCTCTCAATTCATTTCACTCCACAAAGGAATAAATTTAAACTCTTTACATAACATGATATTAGCAACTCCTCATGTTCTTATGTGATATTTTCTACAATAAAGAGCAATATATCTATGTATCTATATCATCTATAGGGTTCAGGCTACTTACAATACTCATTGCTCCTTAACAGATAACATGCATTTATATTACTATATCAACTCCCTCGTATATTTACATTATAGACATTAAACTCCCACACAGATTTCCACCATAACTTCAACAACTACCACCTGTCCATTAAACTGTCTCTGGAACACTCCCACACCAGCATCCACTTTCTAGACACCACAATCAGCTTCAGCAATGAAATCCTTCAGACAACTAGGTACAAGAAACCCACAGATCACCACATCTACCTTCACAGATCCAGTAATCGCCCAATACACACCAAGAAATCTGTTATCTACAACCAGACACTCAGATACCACAGAATGCTCAAAGAAGAAAGTGCGAGATAGACACTGTAATACACTCAAAATCGCCTTCACCAAACAACGACACTCCACCAAAGAAGTAGATTGCATCATTGAATGGGCCACACAAATATCCTGAGAGAACCTACTTCAATACAGAAATAAAATCCCCTCCGACCGCACACTGCTAGTTGTCATCTACCACTCCACACGGGAGCCCATACGGCGTATCAACAAACAACTGCAACCCATACTCAATGGGAACCCCATCTTGAAATAAATCTTTCCTGAACCCCCATTTCTGACCTTCAAACAATCCCTCAACCTCTTCAAGCTCAGTAGCAGCAGCAAGCTTCCCACAGACCAGGACACACTGACTCAAAGCAGCACCAGACCAGGGGTCCTACACAGGCCTGTCACAAATGTGGTGTACCTTATCCAGTGCACTAAATGCCCCAACAGCAACTATGTGGGTAAAACCAGACAATCACTGTGCTCTCAAAAGAACTCACACAGGAAAATGAATAAAAAAACACCACCCTGTCACCTGCAGATGAATACTTTTCATAAAGTGATCACTCCATATCTGACCTATCAGCCCTCCTCAAAGGGGGCCTGCACAACACTTTCAAAAGATGAGCTTGGGCACTTAAATTCATAACTTTGCAGACCTAAAATTCATGGACTGAATAGAAACATTGGATTTATGGCTAATCACAACAATCTATAACTCACTAACAACCTTCCCCACCCGCACTGAGCTGCTTTTTTCACCTCCTTCCCTCTCCTCCTTATGACTGGAGGGGTGTTAACAGGCTTCTTCAACCTGAATGGTCCCTTGAAATGTGTGACAACTACTTATGTTAAACAATGTGTTCTATCTTGTATTTAGTTGTGACACTCTGAGTAAGTTTCCCAGACCTGAAGAACAGCTCTGTGTAAGCTTAAAAGTGTTTTCTCTCACCAACAGAACTTGGTCCAATAAAAGATATTACCTCACCCACCTTGTGTCTCATGCATTTATATTGTTGTTTTAGTCATTTAAGCAGGGCTTTCTTAAATTACTTTATGGTAGCATTTCTGTCTTTCTTCTTCTCCCACAAAAACAACACATAAGAGTATATTTCCCAAAATCTTCAGATTTTCCAACCAAGTGTTTCTCATTGACTTTAATGAGATTCATGTTGCTGAACCTCACACTGTGTATTGTGAATGTAAAGATTACTGTAACCATGGTTGTGAAAACAAAAAATTCTAACCCAAGATTTAAGATTTTAATAACCCTTTATGTATTTAGTCTTTGGAAATAACATTCCTTTCTAGCTAGCAGCATATACATTTGCATGGTGATATAATGTGACCCAACATGATATACTGCTAGCAACATGACAGCATTTTGACACTTTATGTGAGACCTCATACAAGGAATGCTACATGGCAGAAGAAGGCATTCCACATGCAAAGTTGTATTTGTACATAAATGCCCATGGTAAATATTTGATCCAGACTAGTTTGTGTTAACCATTATACAAGAAGTAGTTTCCATAGGAGTTTATAATCAGAGGTGAAAGCAGCAAAGAATCCTGTGGCACCTTATAGACTAACAGATGTTTTGGAACATGAGCTTTCGTGGGTGAATACCCACTTCGTCAGATGCATCTGACTAAGTGGGTATTCACCCACGAAAGCTCATGCTCCAAAACGTCTATTAGTCTATACGGTGCCATAGGATTCTTTCCTGCTTTCACAGATCCAGACTAACACGGCTACCCCTCTGATACTAATCAGAGGTGGAGATCCTCACCTGAGGTAAACTGAAATTAATTTACACCATTGAGGATCTGCCTACAAATAGGCATGGAAAGATTAGATTTTTACTGATATATGTCAGATGTTGATTTCACTATACACACCAAAGCCAATAAAAATGTCCATCAACACTAATTAAAATTTACAGGTAATATTGAAAGAAAAATACTGCTTGAGAACTTGTTAGCATTTGTTTTTGTACATTTTGAAATGTGATGCTGACAACTTGTGTTTCAATGGTTATAAAGCTTTAACTTTTTGAATCTCAACTGTCATTAAATAATTATTATCTGGCTGCCCCACATATACAAAATTTCCCACAACTGTGGAAAATTTAAACAGATAAAAATTGAAGAAAAAAATGCCTAAAATTAAACATTGCTATCCATTGAAATTATAAAAAAATTTCTGCCAAGCCTACCTATAAAACTTCCAAATATGCTAAAATTCTAAGGTCAATGTTTTCAAAATTGATGTTGGGTGTCTGATCTGAAATGCCCTAAAGGGGCTTGATTTTCAAAAGGCAGATTCTCCGTACTTATTGAAAACTCAGTCTTCTTTGAGGTATCTCCGACTGGGAGCCAAGAATCACTAGTCACTTTTAAAAATCTTTTTTTCTGTTATCTGCAATGACATGTTTATTGAATCAATGACATTTGTTTAATGTTTACAATACTCTGTACAGTTATACACTGATAGAATCTACATTAAATACATGTTCTTAAGGCAGGACTTTAAACAATCAAATGTTAATCGACAACTGTAATATGTTATTTTCTACATTTATTTACCTCATTATTAGGATAACCTTTTTACTGTGTTTTTTTTCCCATTGTTCCCAAAGTAATTTTACTGCAATACACAAGAGAAGAAAAAAATAGAATTTAGCTTTATATAGCACTTTCTGTACTGAAGGCGTCTTACAGTGCTTTACAAAATAATGAGTTCAAAGTATTGGTAGTTCAGAGACTTTGAAGGCACACTGAGCAATCATTATATGTTTAGCATCAGAAAAATTTCAATCATAGACTTTTTTTTCTGTAAGAAACAATATTTGCTACTGTACCTACATTATTTCTCTGCTTGTATTCTGTGGTTAATTCTCAACCTTTACTAAACGTAGTCTAGATCTAAGCTGTCAGTCTGACAGAAAGAACAACGTGCTTTTTACCCACAGAACAGACACAGTACAGACAGCAGCATGCAAAATCCCTCTAGTCTGTCCATCACTAGGATTCCTCAGATTCTCTGCTGAGACGGCCACAATTAGTGCCAGTTGTGATGGTTTCCAGCTCCTGAAAACAATCATCTCCAATCACATAAGGTAGAGGCTCTCAACCTTTCCAGATGACTGTACCCCTTTCAGGAGGCTCATTTGTCTTGTGTACCCCCAAGTTTCACCTCACTTAAAAAAACTACTTGCTTATAAAATCAGATATAAAAATACAAAAGTGTCACAGCGCACTATTATTGAACAATTGCTGACTTTCTCATTTTTACTCTATAATTATAAAATAAATCAATAGGAATATAAATATTGTATTTACATTTCAGTGTATAATATATAGAGCATAATAAACAAGTTGTTCTCTGCATGAAATTTTGATTTGTTCTGACTTTGCTAGTGCTTTTTACCTAGCCTGTTGTAAAACTGGGCAAATATCTAGATGAGTTGATGTACCCATAGTTGAGAACCATTGACATGAGGCAATGAATAGCCAGCTGATAACTTTCAAACTATTGTGAAGATCAGGTCCTCAGTTGGTGTATGATATAGGTATGAAGTCAGCCGATTCAGTTACTAGACCTCTGAGCCACCTAGTCCCCTTTATTTATTTTTATAAATGCCCTGGAATCTAACTTTCATTTTGACAACCAGAAATAGAGAGAAGGGATCTCACATTAATGTATCACCTCAACCAACCAAACCAAAAAAATGTTCAACAGTGTCACACGTGCCTCACTCTGAAATATGGCCTTGGCATTATCTCTGAGCCTAAATCCTGCTATAAAATCTTGAATGGATGACCTAATCTGGATTAATAAAAAGAGACAAATCCTGCAATCCTTAGTAATACAAGGATCCCACTGATTCTTCAGTCAGAAGGAAATTCAGTCATTGCTGCATACTCTCATTCTGTTTTCTTATTTCGCTATTTCTAAGTAGATATATATCTTATTAAAATCAATGTAGCAAATATTCATTGTGCAAAGATGATTCGGTTTAGTTTACACATGAATTTTGTAGGTTAGAATGGAAACTATATTGTTTACCCACTAGAACATAATTCCAAAGTACATGTACAGTAAATTCATATTTAGAAAACACTTAAAACCTGAAAATGACATTCCTTTCTTTACATATTGGTGTTCCCATTCACTGCATATAAAATTCAGAATTTACTGGATTTTTATCAGGGTGAATTCTGTTGAGTCTATACAGAGAAAAATCCCATTGACAACAGTTTTTTTTTCTGAGTAAGGACTGCAGGCTTTAGCTTAACATTTTATCTCTCATTCTAAAGTGCTTTAAAACAACGTATACACAGGAATCACTTCACCTATCACCTCTGAGATGGAATCTGGCAGCTGTTTCTCAGTTCACCGCAGCATAACAAATCAGTTTAAAATGGGGAGTACAGATGTACATCGTACCAAGTTAAAACAGTGTGAAGCATTTAGGTAGGCAGAATGCTTATTATGCTAGAAGCATGCAAAATACGTATATCGAAATGCCAGTACTCTCGTGTAATTTTTTTTCTGTTTTGCTGAATATAGAAAATGGGTTGATTTTTGTAGGAAAATTTTGCAAAGGCACGAACATTTTGCACAAAAGTAGACCCATTATTTAGAGAAAGTTTTGAGCAAAAGCAGGCCCATTTCCAAGCAAAAATGAGACCCAAAGGGACCATTTTACCAGCAAAAGTGTTTTTGAATTGAGAGCATGCAAAATATTAACATATCACTCGCTTTTTCTGCAAGAATAGTCATAGAATGAAAATTGCAAATATAGTTCAAGTTGATTACATGATGAAAATTTTCAGGTAAATGCTGTGAAACAAAAATTATATATTTTGTGTACTCTAACAGCTACCAAAGCTGAATCAGTTCATAACATTGGGGTCAACACTACCTATTTTTGTGAATGTTATCGTTGTGCCATAAGATCTTTAGTGTTAATTTTTTAGCACCCATGCCTCTACACTGGAGCACTGATTCAGAGGTGAAATTGCCACTTACACCTTTTCTTCCAGCTAGTTGTAGGTCTCCCTCTTTTAATATTGATGGTTGTATCATACATAAAGGTTTACTGCAGTGACAATACTAAAATACTGCCATACATTTAAATCAGTTTATTAGAGAACCATTTTATGAATTACACAATAGTCGTTTTAATAAAAACTATGGTATCAAATAGGGCCTTATTATAATTGTACAACACATTAAGAAGAAAAATAGCATGTGTTCTAATGAACTAAGAGGAAAGAACAGTGGTTACTATCTAGTTAAATGAAAGATCATTAAACAGGTGTACTAGATGAATAGTTTACTCTCTCAAATTTGCTTGCAAACTATCACTTAATAACCACTCATGTTACTGAACGGTGGAGGGGATGTTGCATGAACCCCTACTCAGAGAAAAGAAGAGATCTCTTAAAGCACAGGAAATGAACAAAGAAAGAAGGGATTCACATTAAAAACTATCAGAGGAAGGCTTGAAGCTGCCTGTAAAATCTAGATGAACATTATTTTATGCTTTTAATAAAGATATGCTTAAAATACCTTGAGGTGAAATTCAGGGTAGATATCTGAACATACTAGTGTTGCTATAGGATTGGGCAAGATAGAGGAACAATTTCATTGAGTGTGTTGATGTAAATTGTAGAAATAAGCAATTATATAAAAATTATATCCTTGTTCTATAGTTCAGGAACTTTGTTATAATTATAAAAAATGTACAATGCCATTAAAATATTAATATTTTTTAAAGTTATTCTAAGCATGATTTTAAATGACAAAACATTTTGTTTTCTTGATAAAATATGATCTGCTCAGAAATATATGACACACAAGAAATTTGCCATTAAAAAGAGAAAAGAAAACACAGTTCTAAGTGAATTACGCACATAGGCCAAAAACATATTCTAAAAGCAGAAAGAGCAGGCAAGATGTACAATGATCACTAGGCACTATCAAGAATCCAGTCTTCCCATGTTTGGCTAACTGAAAACGCTAACTCTACAAGTGGTCTACCCCTATATAGTGAATCAGAACGGTCATTAGCCCAATCCTCAGATGCCTCTACTTTTCTGTGATGTCAACAGATTCCACAAGTGACCACAGAGAAAGACAACCAACTGCCATGTTAGTCCAAACTGACTGAATTTAATCTCTAAAAATTGCTATTCCACCATTTGAAGCTGTTAGTGTTTTGATTGCTGGTATCCCTTCAACGGCCTCACCAGCAGTCATCCTCAAGATAGGATCTCTAGTTAAATATATCATTTGCAATATCCAAAAAGTGAACCTACCAGGATGAAATAATCAGGAGCAACCTGTATCCTAGAATTTCCTTGACAAATTTTGGAGGTAAAAGCATGGTTTACATTTTTCCTGGGTCAGCTGATGTGACTGACAAGTTCACATCACTGGCACAGCTACTCAGGAAGCATGATCAACCATACCAGTAAATATTTTCAGAACCTCTCCCCCAACTGTACAAACTTAAAACTCAGAGGATATCATTGGAGAAAGGTAACAGTGCAGCTGCCTTCCCTATCCCTCTGTGCTTGCCTTCCCTAAGAATCTTGTCCACGGAATCAAACACTGCACAAGGGGTGTCATCCTTCTCTTCTTGCTGGCTGTCACGTGGCCTGGGCACCTGGTCATCCCGCTGCTGCATGCAGCTGCTTGTCTTCAGCTTGCAGCAGATGATGGATACCGCAGAAGAGCTACCAAGTTAGCTATCATACTGTGCCCTCCTCCAATGCCACTGATAAGCAGCTGCATGGCAAGGCAGGCTGCCACAAGGCCTATGGAAAGGTGAAGGAGGAGCTAATAGGCTAGTGTCAGTCAAGAGATCTGCTTCTCAATCTACTATCAGTTCCCGCTGGTTAGTACGGTATACAAACTTGCCCAGCATGTCCCCAAAGGATTCCTCTACAATGCAGAGGGTTTGGTGCTAAACTGATCTATATGCAGCTGCAATGCTGAAAGAGCAGGGGAGTAGAAAGAGCATAAAACCGTGATGGTAACAGTGGCAACCACTAAAAGAGGCTGAGAAGTGGCAAGGAAACCAGGCAATGTGATAATACAGGGTAGGGGCAGGGGAAGGTGAAGTGAGAAGGGGAAGAGGTGCCCCAACCAACCCCTAACCCAAACCCCACTTTACTCTCAAGAGGAGATTTCACCTCAAAAAGTAGAAGTCCACTATTGCTATTGATTTTACGTGGAAGATGCTCAGATACTAAGGGTATGTCTTCACTACCGGCCGGGTCAGTGGGCAGCAATCGATCCAGCGGGGACTGATTTATCGCGTCTAGTCTAGACACGATAAATCAATTCCCAAGCACGCTCCCGTCAAATCCTGTACTCCAGCTCGGCGAGAGGTGCAGGGAGAGTTGACGGGGGAGAGACAGCAGTTGACTCACCGCATTGAAGATACCACGGTAAGTCGATTTAAGTACACCGACTTCAGCTATATTATTCATGTAGCTGAAGTTGTGTAACTTAGATTGACACATACACCCCCAGTGTAGACCAGGCCTAAGAGCTTTATACTGCCGCCCATCACCAAAGACAGATTCAACAGGAAGGTTGCATATGAACAGAAGATGAGAGCAGAGGCAGAACTACAATGACTGAAGAACATACAGGGAGGTAAAAGTGCAGGGAGGGACGGGTTACGAGGTCACCTCATGTGAAAAGGGCCCAATAAAACAGCTCTGTCTCATACTGTCAGTTTTTATGCTTGGAGAAACTATTTTCAATAATATACACAAGTCATAGCAAACCTACAAAACTGAAGCTATTTGGTGCCCTTGTTTTTAAAAACACCCCTGATATCTACTACATTTCTTGCACTTGCCTGATACACTGATATTACTGAAAACAAAACTGTCATAAACAGATAAGTAAGAATTAATAGAACAGAAGTACTTCATCTCTCTTTTGCCAGTAAAGGGTTAACAAGATCAGTGAGCCAGGCTGTCACCTGACCGGAGCACCAATCAGGGGACAGGATACTTTCAAATCTTGAGGGAGGGAAGTTTTTGTGCTGTGCTGTTAGATTTTGGTTGTTGTTCACTCTGGGGGCTCAGAGGGATCAGATGCGCAACCAGGTTTCTCTTCAATCTCCCTGATAGAGTTTCTTATAGATCCAGAATAGTGAGTACGAGGTAGATAAAGCGAGTTAGGCTTATGTTTGTTTTCTTTATTTGCAAATGTGTATTTGGTTGGAAGGAGTTCAAATGTGCATTTGGTTGAAAGGATTTTAATTTGTACTTGTATACTTAGGCTGGGAGAGTATTCCTAGTGTCTATAACTGAAAGACCCTGCACCTATTCCATTTTTTTAAATTTACAAAGATAATTTTCACTGTTTTTTCTTTCTTTAATTAAAAGCTTTTCTTGTTTAAGAACTTGATTGTTTTTTTATTCTGGTGAGACCCCAGGGGACTGGGTCTGGAATCACCAGGGAACTGGTGGGGAGAAAGGAGGGAAGGGGGAGAGAGAGGCTAATCTCTCTCTTGTCAGGATTACTTTCTCTCTCAGGGAGAGTCTGGGAGGGGGAAAGAGAAGGAAGGAGGAAGGTGAATTTTCCTCTCTGTTTCAGGATTCAAGGAGTTTGAATCGCAGTGATCTTCCAGGGTAACCCAGGGAGGGGAAGGCTGGGAGAGGCAATGGTGAAGGAAAGGGTTTACTTTCCTTGTGTTAAGATCCAGAGGGTCTGGGTCTTGGGGGTCCCCGGGCAAGGTTTTGGGGGGACCAGAGTGTACCAGGCACTGGAATTCCTGGTTGGTGGCAGCGCTACAGATACTAAGCTGGTAATTGAGCTTAGAGGAATTCATGCTGGTACCCCATCTTTTGGACGCTAAGGTTCAGAGTGGGGATTGTACCATGACAAAAACGGATGCAGTAATTCCAGTCAGACTTCACACTGCAGCTATGACAAATATTCTCTTAGTGCGGTAGCAACACTGAAGAGACAGAGAGACCCAGATTGTAGAACATGAACAAGGATTTTTTGTTTCTCTAAAAATAGCAGCAGAAGCAAGGCAGACCTGAGCCATAAAGGTCTTTCCCATACATCTGAAGCACTGCCTTTAGATTCAACTAAATGTTTGCCCTCGTTTTTCTACATAGTCAAACCAACAAAAATATCTTATTCGAAGAAACCTTGGGCTACATTAAAGTCATATTAATACTGTATATTAAAATGACACGGTTGCTTGTGGGCGTAAAGTACTACTGTCAAAGAAGCGGCAAAGACCTCAAAAGCAGCAAATAAATTTAATCACAGTTCTGAATTGCTAGCTGCTCCTGAGCACGACAACATTTGCTCTGGGATTTTGAGGAGAAGAAAAAAAAATCTATTTGGTGATGCTTGGTTCA
The DNA here is from genome assembly GCF_025201925.1 of Gopherus flavomarginatus. NCBI lineage: Eukaryota > Metazoa > Chordata > Testudines > Testudinidae > Gopherus > Gopherus flavomarginatus. Next base: position 101,500,808 of record NC_066624.1, on the reverse strand, counting down.
ATCTACCTGTTCTAATAACTACTGTTCCCAGTGGAAATTCATACAGAAGAAGTATTATCCCATAGAATGGGAGGTAATAGAAGGTTAGTGATGTATTACCTCTGTAATAAAGAAAGGGACTCAAAGTCCCCCCCCACACACAACTTGAATTGCAGAAGAAACTTTTTACCAAAACTTCAAGGCTTCTTCATCATCAGTGTACGTAAACGAATACAAATATCCTCCACATCAACTTCAAAAAAGTAATTCTACAAACCAAATTAGTTAAATCCTTACTGAGTGACGTTATTGCAATATGGTGTTGTATCAGATGTTCATTGCTGTATTAAAAGAAGTAATATTTTATCAATCTGGCGAATTTGCTAAACGGACTTTGAAGTCTTCCTGGTGTTTGCTAAAGAACGTTAATTACCTACACAAAAATGCCTGTATTAAAAGATTAAATCTAACTTATTTAATAACCTTAAAAAATAACGGTGCAAAAACATATTTATAAATATCTTTAAAATACAGCATTTCTTTGAAAGAAAAAAAGATAAGTTCACTGAAACAAGGTGTGAGAATAGTTCAGTGATACATTGCCAATATTTAACAGGCAAACCTATAAACTTTTCTGCTCAACCTTTGGTTAAATCCGTTGAAGCAAGTATTTATGTGTTGGAAGGATGAAGTACTGTCAAATCGAAACTCTTTTTCTCTATTGCAAGAAAGCTGCTTCATCATAACTATAATCAATGAGGGAGGCAATGCCACTTGGGAAAGCTTATATTTGAGGCAGTATAGTTAAGGCCGAGAGCCTGAAAAGACTTACGCATGTGTTTAACTTTCTGGACTCTAGGTAATCCCGATGATGTCAACGGAACTACAAAGAGTGCATAAAGATAAACATGTGCATACATTTTAGCAGTATTGGGGCCTAGGTGTTCAACTTGTGTAATTTGAAATGTGTGAGAAGAGGGGTTAAGATACTGAACCCAGGGCTGCCCAGAGGATTCAGGGGGTCTGAGGTAAAGCAATTTCGGGGGCCCCTTCCATAAAAAAAATTGCAATACTATATTCTCATGGGGGACCCTGCAGGGCCAGCACAAATTGCCCCACTTGCTCCCTCCCCACCCCCACAGGCAGCCCTGGGAAAAATAAACCTTCCGCATCTTGGCACAACCCCAGTTTTGAGAAAACTTCTTTACAAGGTATCACTGGTTCTCAGCATTAGCTAGTCCTAAAATGTGTTATGTTTTTTTTAATTGAAAAGCTGAAATTAATCTGCCAAAACCTGAATATGGTTTGGGGTTTCAGAAGTGTGTGGCCATCTATTTGCTGCTTGCTGTGTTTGATTGTTTAAAGAATCAATAAAAAAATTCTGCTTAAAAAAAAATCCAAACCTTCTGAACCACCTCAGCTTGTGACCAAATGCCTGAGCCCAACCACTCAGAGATTTTTCCAGGTTTCTGATACTCTGTTGGCTTCCTTGACTCGTATCTGTCTCCATAACTTTGGGTTCATTTAGGTTAGAATATAAGAATGGCCATACTGGATCAAACCAAAGGTCCATCCAGCACAGTATCCTCTCTACTGACAATGGCCAAATGCCAAGTGCCCTAGAGGGAGTGAACCTAACAGGTAATGATCAAGTCATCTCTCTCCTGCCATCCATCTCCACTCTCCGACAAACAGAGGCTAGGGCACCATTCCTTACCCATCCTGGCTAACAGCCATTAATGGACTTAACCTCCATGCATTTATCTGTTTCCTAGAGACTGGCTCCATGGGATCCCTCACAAACTGGAGATGGTTACTGTGGGTTGGTCTTTACTATAGACTATGTACATACTCCACGAACTGAGCATTTGAGCTTGTCCCAGATTCTGGGACAAGCCTATGTTGTGAAAACTACAATGCTCAAAACAGCACATGCATGTGAATGGACACAGGGTGCTAAAATTAAATTAACCCAGAGGTTCTCAAACTGGGGGTCAGGACCCCTCAAGGGGTCATGAGGTTATTACTGGAGGTCGCAAGCCGTCAGCCTCCACCTCAGACCCTGCTTTGCCTCCAGCATTTATAATAGTGTTAAATATATAAAAAAGTGTTTTCAATTTATAAGGGGGGGAGAGATCGCATTCAAAGGTTTGCTACGTGAAAAGGGTCACCAGGACAAAAGTTTGAGAACCAATGAACTAACCCCTCTGAAGCCTCAGAGAATGCAGGGGAGGGGTGTCTCCCTTGGTAGGGTTGGGAAGGAGCTAGGTGATGTAGGATATTGCTCTTCTCATGTGATCCCTCCACCAGTGGCTAATTTTAAATGAAACTATTCTCCCCTAACATGAATCTCCCTATGGCACTGAAATTAAATATAAATTATAGTTTGGCATTTGAGAAGTGAAAGGGATGGTAGCCCTAATGGAAAACCTAACAGCTTGGCTCTTCTGCAAGCCTCAAACTGCTGAATGAGCTTCAGAGTAGGGAAGGCTGTGCCTCCCCAAGCAGCCTGGCCCTGCCCCCTATCCGACCCCCACCCATTTCCTGTCCCCCAACTGCCCACCCCCCTCAGAATCCCTGACTCATCCTGCTCCTTGCCTGCTCACCGTTCCCCAGAGACCCCACCACCTGGGACCCCACCCCTGCTCCCTGGGACCCTGTCCCCTGACTGCCCCGACCCCTCTCCAGCCCCCCGCTGAGTCCTGACAGACCCCCGGAATGCCCATGACCCCCGTTCCCTGTCCCCTGACTGCCCCCCGAACCTCTGCCATCTCCCTATCCCCTGACAGCCCCCCCACCTCTGCCCCTCCCTGTCCCCTGACTGTCCCCGAGACTCCCTGCCCCTTAGCCAACCCCCCCAGTCCCGGCCCCTTACCCCCGGCTCTCCCCTCATCCGGAGCCTCAGCGCATCCAGGAGCTTCGCTCAACAGTGGCAGCGTGGGTCCGGCGGGGCCTGAGCTCTGCCCCGCTCAGAGCCAGGTGGTCAGGGGGTGGGGCTGCCAGCTCCACACCAAGCGGAGGAAGCTCAGGCCCTGCTCCCTGACCACGCAGCTCTGAGCCGGGTGGAGCTCAGGGGCCCCACCAGATCCACGCTGCAGAGCTGTTCAGGGATGTTGCTGCGTGTGCTGAGGCTCTGGAAGCGGGGCGGAGGCTGGGTGGGAGGGGGTTGGGGCTGGGGCGAGAGCCTCAGCCGTTCTCTTAGGGGCCCCTGATGAGCTTGAGGCCTGGGGCAAATTGCCCCCTTACCCTCCCCCCGGGTGGTCCTGACTGAACCAGATCCTCAGCTGGGATAAATCACTGTTGCTCTATTTCCTATCAAGCCTAGTGACAAAAAGTTACAAAACACCATAGTAACTCTACTGCAAACTCCAGTATTTTATACCATCACCGGAGAACAATTTGTGTGTGTGTGTGTTTGTGTGTATTAATAAACAAAATAAAGAACAATTCTACAATACAAAAAAAAAGAAGAAGTAAAATAGTAAATGTAGAATACAAAATAAAAAGTTTTGTAAGAAAAGTGTGCACATTAAAGTGTCCACACAAGATGTCATGTATGAAGTTTTCGGTGAGATAATCAAAATGAATAACAGTCCAGTTCAGATTTTGCTGGTGTAATTGGAGTAATCTTACTTAAGGGTGACCTATTCTCGGACAAGTTATCAGTGTATTTGGCACAAATTAGTTTCTCATAAAGGTCAGGCATAATGTACATGTCTTTTTGTTCTCTTTTATATTAACCTATCCACCCCCACTGTTCTGCTTTAAAATAAATCCTATCACCCTTGATGCTGGCCTTATTCTATTCCAATGATGAAATAACGGCTCTTAGTCCACATCTTTGTCTTTAATTTAGAATTCTCCTGCATCTTTCCAATGCTATTGAACAACGCTGAGTGTTCAACAACCTATCACACTAAGTCAAAAAGAAGAATATATGCCTTTTCCCTGACTGCTTGAGTTTGTACAATAGCACCAGCAGTACAGGGTATGAACACAAGCCAGAAACTCTTAGACCTCAAACATTAATCTGTACAAATGAAACAACTGACATAGCTCTCTGACATCATGCTGAGTGGCACTACCTTTGTATTAGACGTCTGTTAACTTTGGCATTAGCAATTCTTTGGCAGATCTAGGTTAATTTTACTCATCTTGGAATTTGAATGTCAAAAGTGTCCCTCTGATCCAATTAGAAATACTCAACACAAGCAGAATCTGTGCCACAACATTTGTGTCCCCAGCATCATTAACTGAATATCAGCATTATTCATGGAAAAAGAATTATTGATTGATTGATTGCACTAATGGCAGAAGCTACAGATGCAGCAAAATGTCTCACTTCTATTTAGGCCTTGTCTACACTACACAGTTTTGTCGACAAAAGTCAGGTTTCATTGACAAACTAGTGCATGTGTACACACAACAATGCTCTGCCCGTCAATATAACTCTTCTCCTATGCCAACACAATAAAACTGCCAAGAGCCCCATGGATACTTTGCGGGGGCCTAGAGGCAATAACCAGTGGAGTCACCCCAAGGATAAAGTGGTGGATGAGGAGGTCGAGTTGGAGGAGGATGTGGGAGAACTGACATGCTTGTCCGGTGGCATGGCAAGCCAGGACCTCTTTTTGATGCCAGAAGGGTTTAACCAGTGCAAGCAGTCCAGATCTGGAGTGCCTAAAGAAGAAGATAGGAGCTCTGGTAAGTACTCCTTGTTCTTTAACAGTGCACAGCTACATAAGGTAGATGTGTCCTTTACTTTGTTACATGGTGCACATGGGAGAAGGGATTGAAAGTGGAAACATGGACAATCATTAAGGATAAATACAAAAGAACGGTGGAAGCATGTAGAGACAAAATTAGAAAGGTTAAGGTACAAAATGAGTTACACCTAGCCAGTGACATACAAGGCAATAAGAAGAGGGTCCATAAAGAGAAAGATGAGGGAAAGTGTAAGTCCACCACTTAGCAGGGAAAGAGAGCTAATAACAGATGACATCAAGATGGCTGTGATGTTTAATGCCTGTTCTGCTTTAATCTTCAGTAAAAAGGTTGATTGTAACCAGATGCTTAACACAATATTAACAAGGGGAAAGGAACAGAAGCCAGAATATGGAAAGAACAGGTTAAAGAATATTTAGATTAGATAGATGTATTTAAATTGGTGGGGCCTGACAAAATTCACCTCAGAGTATACAAGAACTTAGAAAATCTGTCTTATGAGGAAAGGTTAAAAAATGGGTATGTTTAGTCTTGAAAAAAGACAAATGATGGGGGGACTTGATAACATTCTTCAAGTATGATAAGGGCTGTTATACAGAGGACAGTGAGCAACTGTTTTCCATGTCCACTGAAGGTAGGACAAGAAGCAATTGGGTTAATGTACAGTAAGGGAGGTTTAGGTTAGATATTATAAAAAACTTTCTAATTATAAGGATAGTTAAGAATTGAAACAGGCTTGCAAGAGAGGTTGTGGAACCACCATCACTGGAGGTTTTGAAGAATAGGGTAGACAAACATCTATCAGAGATGGTCTATGTATAACTGGTCCCCCTACAGCACAGGGGGATGGGTCCTTCCACCCTATATGTCTACGCTTCTAAATGGCAACTAGCACCTTGTATTGCTGCATACTGGTCAATTTAAAATTTGTTTGCTATTCAGTGACATTGACAAAATGCCAACTCTCATTAAAATGACCCTTTTGTCGTAGTCTCTGTCCTCAAAATGAGCCTTATGCTACTGTCACTGTCCTCAAAATGCCTATTTTAAAAAGTTTAAAATGAAACTAAACAAGTTATATTTAGTCATGTAAGTGATCAGAGAACAATTCAGCAGCAATTTCACCCAATTTAATTGAGGCCGACTCAGAGGGCAATAATTTGCAATTAACAAGATCAAAGGGTATAGCCAGATCAATATTCTTATTGATTACTGTCCATGGCTGCAGAAATATCACTGGCTACTTTGAGAAGAGCAATAATGGATGCACACAGCCTAAAATATCTTACTGTACTGGCAGTGATTTATATCTATACAAAAAAAAAAAGCACCATTAGGTGATGGTACACGAACTATTTTAAGTATTCAGTCAAAGGAAAAAAAAGGATATTAAGAAATAGGTTGACAGCTCCATTTATCAGCAGCTGGTCCTAGGTAAAGATGGTGAATTTCCTGTACCTTTCTGAGTAGGGTTACATTACATGCTATCAGTTATCATGAAAATAGGAAACTGTATGTGCCTCAGGGAGTGCAGCCCAAATACAATGATGGAGATTATACACACATATAAACAAAAGTAATGACAGCAGAAAAGCACATGTGGACATGCATGGGCACAACTTCAGAACATTTTCTGAAGAGACACTTGCACAAACTACACAGGTGTGGTGACTTTTGATCTCAATTGACGTGGATTTATGGCAGCTAAAAGGTGAAAAATTATGAGTGAAACCCTAACCCCGGTGAAGTCAATGTAAAAAGCTCCCTTTGACTTCTATAGGACTGCGATATGGCTATGACGACACTTGGTTCTGGGGCGCGATTCCCAGCTCATGTAGACATACTCGTGCTGGTCTGTCCCCTTTTTCCATAACTTGCATTATACAAAAAGGTATTGCAGCCAGTTAATGAAAATCAAACTCTCCATTTTAATCTGAGTTGACTGATGGCCCTTTAACCCATTATCTGACTTTAAAATATACGTTGGCAAGGACTGTTACTGACAATAAATGTGGTATTTAGAGTTTTTCGATTACAAGCTCTTCACATATATTTGTGCAGAATCTATCACAATAATAGCCTAGTCTCCTGTGGGTATCGTTTACTTCACTCTCATTTCAGTTGTTGGGTTTTGTGATGTGGGCTGTGATTTACAGGAGGTCAGACTGCATGATCTAGTGGTCCCTTCTGGCCTTCCACAATATGACTGTATAACAATATGGCTATGACCTTTAGTGGGGGCTCTGGGCCATCTTGTAATACTAATATTAAGGGGGGGGGATTTTCAAAAGAGTGTAACAGACTTAAGAACACAAGGTAAGTCAATGAGGTTCGTGATCCTAAGCTCTTTAGTGTTATTGGAAAATCTTCTCCTAGATAAATAAATAAAATTAACACAGTCCTGATCTGACCTATTATATTTCAAGATGTCTGCCACTTGGTAAAGGGTGTTCTCATGTTATAAGGTATCAGTCCTGCCATCTTTACTCAAGCTGAGTACCTTATTTGGTGAGTAGTCTGACTTCAGTCAATGGGACTGCTTGCAAAGTTAGCAAGGACAACAGAGCTGGGTCATAAGTATTTATATCTCACCAGAAATATGAAAAAAACCACTGTGTAACCCTAGAATATTTACTTAGCTGCTGCAAAATCAGGAGCCAGCAGAAAGACTTATAGTCAACTGAATTTCCAGAGAAATGCACAGTATTATGACAGGAAAGTGTTACTGCTTTCTAAATATTCTCTAAATCATATAACTCAGAAGGCTTCTCCAATTATTCCTCAGGTACAAACATGACAGCGAGTGGTGCTGACATCCTGATATCATCAGTGATGCTGATGAATATCAGCAAAGTAAACAATGCAGACACATGCTGGTTTGTGCTCAGTAAAGAGACGGGAAAGTCAATAAAATAATAAGCATTTATATGGCACTTTTCATCTTCAAAGAGATTTACAAAAATGTTGCCAAATGGAAAAGGACAAAACTAATGTTATTTTTTAAGCTTCTAAGAGGATATAACAAACTGTACAAAATTTTTAAAAAGACAAATTGTTTAAAAAAAAGGGCTGCACAGCTCAGGAAATAAGAATACATTAGTCATCTAGTGTAAATCAAACTTAGGTGCTTGGCATCTATTCAGTGAACTATGGCCTTGATCCTGCATCACTGAAGTCAACAGGAACCTAAGCTGATTTACAGTCTGGTGGCTAGATTCAATCCTGAGTTAGTCCATAGTGCAAAGTCTGCCGGGAGGGGTGTAAGTTTGTAAGGTGCCCACAAGACCCATAATGTAGCACAGCAACAATAATTTAAGAGAGGAAGCAAAACATAAGAGGACATGTTCTCTGCTGCTATAATTCAACGGAAATCAGTGGAGTTACATCAGCAGTGAATTTGGTCCACTATTTCCAGTTTACATCATATGTAGGCAGAATACAATTATTCAAACTAGATCTTAGCCAGAACATGAGAGCTATGTCTTTAATTTGTGTGAAAAGTGTTACAGAATCTTTAATGACCATGATTTTGCTTCCAAAATTTCTTAAAACTGGCTTCATTTTTAAACTAGCCTCAAAAATGCAGCTGCATCTGTTTGTATCTGCAAAATCCCACATTTACACACAAATCCAGGAACCAAGTGGCTAACTACCCAATTTATTTCCTTGCCTGGTTGTATGTTCAAACGGTTTCATCTTTACATTTTACAAGGGAGCCTGTGGAGGCCAGTTGAAAATCCGACTCACAGTACCGACAGATACAGAAGGCTGATACTCTGTTGATTCATTTCCCACAAAAAGAGATTAAAGCAAAACCAATATTTAGCTTCACAAACCAACTTAACTCATCAAAATTAAAAAGAAAGGGCTATTTCTCCAACAGTGTCCAGGTTTGGACTGAGACACCAAAAACTGTCGAGTATAAACATATAGCTTAAGTTAGTGCCAAAAGGCAAGGCCAATCTCTGTGTTTCACCGCATACATAATGCTAACACAGGTTTTTAAACTTACAGGATAAAGTCACTGCAAATTCCATCATGCATTGCCAGAACAGTCAAAATGATTTGACTGTACCTTAGCTTATCTTTTCACAGATAAAAAGCCAGGGCTGAAGCAATTATTAGCTAGTCATCAATCAGCTTAGAATATAACTGGCTATAAAAATAATGCTATTTTTCATTTCACGTACCAGCTATCTGTAATAGAAATAAATCATCATCACTTATATAAACATTTTTCATGCAAAGATCTGAAAGCATTTTATAAACCTTACTTAAGCTTCATAAATAGAGCTGACTGGGAATTTTCCAACAAAACAGAGTCCCAGGGTGTGTGGCTCTGGGAAGTCCTGTCATTGGGAGAGCCCTGGACTGGGATGCACAGGCCTTTCAGACTCCCAGGTGAGCTGGTTCAGTGGTTTTCTTGTATAGGTTTAAATGCTCTACTTCTCTGCCTCCCCTCCAGCTCTGGAAGGGCAGAGAGGTAGAGCACTACCTGCCTTCCCCCTAGCTCCAGGGGCCAGGTAGCTCCTTTCTGGCTTCTGGATCTGGGAGTCGGTAGAGAAGTAGAGAAGCCAGGGTTTTTGCCTCTCTGGAAGCCGAGCTGGAGGGCAGCTGAGAAGCTAAATAATTCCATTTCAGTTCTCATGAAATGAATTTGTTCTTTAAACCACTTTCCACAAAATTTTTTGGCATTGTTGACATTTCATTCTACTTCAGGACAAAACTTTTTCTCTTAAAAACACAAAATATTTTACAGAAAGAAATTCCCCCTTTTCAGAGAGCTCTAGATGCTGGCGGCTGAGACAGAGAGAGGCAGCGTCTGCAAAGTGAGCTGAAGTTTCCCACAGCATGAAAATCTATAAAAAAAAAGCTATGAAGAACTCTGATCTGATTAAAAACAAAAATAAAACTGATCTTTAAGTCACACATTTACTTCAAACACAAATAGTTTGTCGTGGGTGATCAACTCATGTTTTGCCCAGATGCTTACACCCTTGCAGTTTTTTTAGGGAAGTCATCTTTCATGGAAAAGTTAAAAGAAATGACAGAAAATATTAAAACTAAGCTGAAAACAACTCCTGCAGATCTCAATCAGGAACCCAATGAGGGAGTCTAAGAAGATGAGATAAATCATAGAAAAAACATGTGTGACGGGCTCACCATTTAACTATGGGAACCTGTGCTTTCTCATCAAGGAAGGGTTTTCTTCAACTGTATGAAAATAATTGATACGAACATACAAAAATGATGGGGTCTAAATTAGCTGTTACCACTTAAGAAAGAGATCTAATTAAATCAACAGGAATTAAAGAGTGATCAGCATTCTGCAGGATAGGACCTATAACTATTAAAATATCATTAGCTATATTGGGAAGCCAGTGCTGAGGGAGATCTTTAGAACCCTGGATACAGACCACGTTAACACTCTCAGTTTACAAGAAGTTTCTCTTCAGATGTTGAGGCCAACCAAAGTAATATCAAATAAAAACACAGTATGACATAAAAGTTGGGGAGTCTGATGGGGTTCTGGGAGAATAATAATGGAAAGTGGTGGATTCAGATGGACCCCTTCATAAAAATTATATACAAAGGGGAATAGCAAATGGCATAACTTTACACTAGGGATGGGTCTGATCTCTAACACTCAGTCCAAGCCCCTGCTCATCTCCCTGACTTTGGGGAAGACAATATCTAGATCCAAAGCCAAAGCCAAATTCCACAGGCGGAGCCTGCTTCTCCAATGGGCCCAGAGTGGAATTTAGATTTTAAAGACTCAGATTCTGTGGTGGTGCCAATTTCAAACTCCATGATTCTGACCTGCTACTTTACACCACCTCTCTTCCATGGTAAATGATACTACTTAACTAAGATGTTGGAGAAGCTGATGTTAAGAGTTACCAGTTCTTAAAATTACAGAATTCTGGTTTTATTATATTTTTCTATTTTTAAAGTTTTAATATATTTTACATATTTTTTCTAGTCACATGGCAATGTAATAATCATTTTTGGATTTTAGTCTAAATAGGTGTTTGTTTTAGTGAAAGCCAACTTGTATAAATAAATCATGCTTTATAAAGGTCCTTCAGTCAATGTACAGGTTACTTTATAATCTTTTGATACACTCAGCAGTAAGATTCACAAAGTAACTGTTGATGCTTGCCATGCATTACTTAAATAGGTATGATAATCTTGTTAGCTGAATAGTTGTGCCTCTAGCCACCCGATTTCGCCCCAAAGTCAAGTCGCGAGAGGCCCAAGTACTCAGATTCACAACTGCATTTGATTATAGGCCCAGCAGATGGGCACAAATTGCACTCACCACAAATGGAGACAATCCGTTGGAAAATGTGGCCCTCTGAGCCTTAAATCGTACAGGATAACTTTTTGAGAAACTGTTGAACTAACTTTTAGATTTGCAAAACTAGTTCAAACACAAAAATACAAACCGTTTTTACACTGCAATTTAAACCCGTGTCCCTCCCTCACCTCTCTCTCTTCCCAAAGAATATATCTACTTAAAAAGTCAAGTTCTAGCTAAAGGGAAGACAGCGCTATATATTAGTGACAGAAGAAAATCTCAAAACCTAGGCTGGCACAAATAAGTGTCTCAAGCATGGTATATAAACTTGATTTTGTTTTTCACTTCTCTTTACTTCTCTGTTCCTTTCCAATAATGTTTAAATTCAACTTTCAAAACCATCATGTACAAGTGGGTTTGAAACCAAGCAAATCATCCCTAGTAATAATCACTACACATTTAAACTACTTCCATTTTTGCCTCTTCGAAACTACAGATATTTTCAGCAAACTATAAAAAGAAATATAATTGAACAAATCCATAATTACAACTATATTAGGAAGACATTTTCTATTCCATTTTCTGTTTATATCGAGTATTAGGAGCTTAGATGCCTCATATAATTTTGTCATTTATTTGAATTAATTAGACAAAGCAACAATCTATATCTTTCCCCTAAGGTCAAACAATTTCAAAAACAATGTAGAAATCTTAACTTTTCCAGTTGTTTGGTGTGTAACCCTCATTAAGATAGTAGCACTAGAACTCCCATGACCTTTAACTAGTGGTACAAATGGAAAGAGATGAAGAATAGGTACTATGGGATCTGGAATGAAAGCGCATTGTATAAGTAAACTGAATGATAGAGGAGATTTAACATGACAGTGATAAGTCAAAACATGATGTTTTCACCATTATGGATTTAAACTAAACATAGTTTATCTGATTCAATAACAATTTGGTACAGCAGCGACATAAACCACTGTGTTGATCTACATAGTTAGACAATACAAAATCCATCATTATATAGTCAGCTAATCCCATTTTTAAAGACAGAAAAGAAACAGGCAACCCATCACAATTAAAGGGATATCCTGACCCTAAACTAAAATTAAAATTCACCCAGATTATCTACATAATCAAACCTGCATTAACATAATCATACATCTACAGGATAGTAATATACACTTATCTTCCTAGAAAATAAATCTGAAATTTCTAACAGGACAAAGAGAACCACATATATTCCATTAAAATTAATTGTCACTAATCATTTTAATGTATTAAGAACGCAACAGAACTGTGAAAAATTTAATATATACTACACACACACAAATGCTCTAATTTGTGTTAATATACAGTATATGTTTTTACATTATTATTTACTGTTGGTCAGATTAGTCCTTAGGAATAATGTGTGTTCTGAATAGCATTTGTCACAAATTCAGCCCTGCTATGGTTACTAAATCAGTCACAAAGCAATCCTGATTTTCCATTAATATAGTTATTATTTTCTATATAGTTTGAAAGAAAAGCATCATTTTCCAACCTAGGTTATTCATTAACTGTTTGCTTTGATGATTTGTAAATCATTTTTCCATGGTATGAATTTAATCATCTAAGTCACATGGTATTGTTTCTACTCTTTGACTGCATGACAAATGTTTTGAACAGCAGACTAACGAATAGATACCTGCCAACATGGGTCCAGTACAAATGTGTGGATGAATCAATCATGGTAATACTGATGAATCTTTTGAATTTGAAAACAACAGTGATGGTCCAAATGCCCCTCAGAAATAACGCACAAAAATGCTAATTGAACTCGATGCTTTTGATGACTATGTTTTGGTGCTCCCTCTGTTGTTTGGTGGGGCAAAGGCAAGAATGTAGATTGGAGGGGAAAAGCCATTCCTGTGATAAGTCATGCTCCCAGGGAGGATGGGGGATACAAGGAAGTCCACAAGGCAACGGTAGCACTATAGACTTGAAGCTTGGTTTCCTTGTGGAAAATTGAGCTCTGCAGAATTTCCAGGATCCCTGCAGAGTTTCCAACTATGCATTCCCTCTCTTGTGGAATTTTCCACAGTAGAGTTTGATCAGGCCCAAAAGTCTGTTTCTTTGTTCTCTTTTTTTTCAGACAGTTCTCAAAGTCAATTTAATTTTTTGACTGGAAAAGACAGTACCTGGCTTTAAAAATGCCCTTGAGTTTGTCTGCCTGAGGCTACCTTCAGGTGCGTGCTATGAATGCTGCAGTGCATTCCAGCCCATCATTAGAAGAAGCGAAGCAGAAACCTGGCTTTTCTTAGGATTTTTTTTGCAACACATCTCTCAATGAGCAAATCTTCTCTGGCTGAATGTAAGTGAACGAAGAAGGGAAACTCTCCCTGCCAAAATACGGAAGCAGTTCTAAACAGGAGGTCAGGCATTTCCAGCATTTGTTGTATTTCCCAAGTTTACAGTTACTGCAATGACAGAGCTTGTGAAAGAATCCATTTTGAACATCAGATACTTGGAGACAATATACTGGTTTTTTTAGCTTTGGACCACCTGGTGTAAGTTTACCCTTCAAACATTTCAGTCTACAGGGGAAATGAAATAGTTTCATCCCAAAGGGGTTCATAAGAACAGTTCTGATGGACACCCCAGGGAAGGGATTATTTTTATCCATGAGCCTTCCCTTGGACCATTTTCAGTTCTTTTCAAAACATGTTTTCATCCTGGAGGGTGGAAAATATAGCAGCTTTTCAATCCTCTTTGCTGTCCTCCTCCTGTCTTACTGACATCCTAAATTAAAAGTCTCTTCTGAGAGTGCTTACGATTCTGTGTCGAATACAGGGCAGGACACAGCAGTCAGTTCAAGAGGAGGACTGAAGAGCAAAATGGTAGACAGCGGGTTAATAAGAAAACTAGGGCATGATAGGGAGCCCATCAAAACTGAATAATCTGGTCAAATAACAGACATGCAGCAAATAGATTCCGGACAGTCTCCTTTGTTGACAGCTTCTATTCACGTAGTGGGGTCTCACTCTAACCTCTCTAAGAAACGGTGTCCACCTTTTCCTCTCAACTAAACAGGACAGAGGAGGTGATTTTGAATGACTCTTGTTTCTCGACCTTAAATTCTGAAGGAAAAAAAAATCCTCTTTGAGGTACAAAGGAGTAGAACAGAGATTCTACCTTAACTCAATCTCTTTCCCTTTGTGGATTTCAGACCTTTAATGTTATTTGAAGATGGCTTTTTCTATGTTTTAATGGGATTAACATTTCTTAAAGCACCCTCTCAGTTCAGTATGGATATGGCCAGCAGCTTTGAGAACTAACAAGGCACAAAGAGCTTTAAATAAGTTAAAAGAATGGTGGCTTCTCCTCCCCACAGCAAGACCATGCTTCCAATATCTCTCTGTCCTCTCCCTGCACACTTCCGGTGCTAATACAGGTGCTAAAAATGGAAATATTCCAGTATTTGAGATTCAGGGACATGAGGCAATGTCCCAATCGCTAGCAATCTACTTTTGTTTCTCCTATAAACTTTGTTCGGTATCGAACCTAAGACACTATGCAGTTTTAATCTCTGACAGTTCATGACAAATCAGCTGTTTCTAGGCCTGAGCTTGCCAGGTGCCTAGCACCTTGCTGAAATTGCTCAGCACCTTGCAGAATTGGGTGTGATACCAACTGCATTAAAGTCAGTGGAAATATTCCTGTTGACTTCAGTGGCTTTGAATCAGGCCCTTTCTGAATCACCCAACCTGTTGGCTAAAAAAAAAAATGCTTTGAAATTAAAGCAAAAAATCGGAATCACAAAAGCCATGAGTGAAAGGGAGGCTATTAAAATGTAAAGATGCTGGGGTTGGGTTGTTGTGGGTTTTTTTAAGCATTCTGTTGTATTTCATTTCTTAAAATGCTGCAAGTAAGTCTCCTGAATTTTCAGATTATCTATACAACGTACAAAGGTATGTCTCATAAGCAACCCAGAGAATAACCATTAACACACCAAGTTAAATTCACCTACAACTAAACCAACTACATTTTTCACTTAAAATAGTCAAAAATCCCTTAGGGAAAAGAAAAAGGTCCTAATGAAATAGCACTATACAGGGCATTTACTGCACTTGTGTTAAATTACCCAGCTTTTCTCTCTCTTTTCTGTACAACACCGTACAGAATACTGTAAAATACTAAATAGGACAGACATTATATAAAATGGATATCTAACAAACTCCTCATTCTTTACAAATTACATCCACTGTACACTAGTGTTAGTGCACTGATTTCGATGGATACATTCTTGACTTTCATTGGGGAAAGGGAGAGCAGAATCAACCCAGTATCTTGGTCCAAAGTACAAAGTAAAGCCCCAGTCCTGCACTGAGAAATATGCAGGTGGATTCCTATGAGCATACAGTGCCTCATCAAAACAAATTGGATCTGTGTAGGTGCAGGGGTATAACTGCATGGTTCTCAGTGCAGGACCACTCTCTTTATGTTTGCATAACATAAATGATGCTACAAGCCAACATATAAGGAAATGGTTTTCCCTTTCAGGGTGAGCCTGCTGTATTCATATTCAAAATAAACACAGTTACAAATAGTAATGCAGTTGGGAATTTAGCTCAGTTGGAATCAACATTTTAGTGGCACATATTCAAAGGCACAAAGGGTGGTTAGGTGCCCAACTCCCACCTGGTGCCTAAGTTCCATTTATACCTTTGAAAGTCTTTCCTCTCATGCTCAGCTTTTTAACCAGACCTATTGTGTCTGCAAAACTGAGTTAGAATTCTCATGAGAACAGACTTATGTTCCAATACTGCCAGTGTCACACGAAAAAGCTATTTTCATGTTATTTGTGTCTTCTGGTCCCAGCTGAAATCCAGCAAGGTGCACCCAGAAAAATGTTACCTCATCCTTTCAAAACAGAAACTAAAAAATGATCCCATTCAATTCTAAGAAAAAGAGATTTAGAGATATTATTTTATCAAAACCAGATCAACCATCCTTAATTGCAATGCTAATGATTTGAACTGCACAGCTAATTTGGTAGGCACCAGCGAGTTTCACTATCTGCAAATATTGAAATATGCACAACCAAATCTCCCTTAAAAAATGGTAAGAACAATTTTTTGTGCATACTCAGTATTTTAAAGGTCATAGGGATCTTTCAGATTTGCAGATTTAGGAAGGAGTAGTAGTTTTCAGTTCTAGTAGTTATCTGATTAATTTTAAAGGGCTTGTGTGATACATTAATTGATCAGTTTCCATACAAGCAGAGTGGATAATATTGCCTTGGCATTTGGCTTCAGTCTTGTAAGTTCTTCTACACTTCAAGAATTACACTATTTTCTGTGAAATAAAAGGGCAACCAAGCAAAAAGATCCTTGTGCAATTCCTGAGTTTGCATCTGTGCAAAATCTAATGAAAACATAATGTTATTAGGATCTTTTACTTTATAAGTAAACTATCTTATTCCTAACCACCAGTTCTGGAAATTGTGTGGCAGAAAAGGGGGAGAGGATAGGTAAGATGAGGAGCTGTTTGTTTGTAACATAGGTCCATCTTCAGACCACAAGCTCAGCTTTCATAGGCCACTGGACAGATATCTGATGGCAATCACTCTTGGTAATGACCAACCTGGGCCAGATTCAAGCCAGCAACCTAGAGGTAAAGATTCTATATTTTAGAAATAACCCTTTATCTCAATAACTTCCCCTTTCAATTAGCAAGCACAACTGATTTGTTTTCCCCAACATCTTTGCCTTAGTAAAGTTACCCAAAATTCATAATTTTCAGTTCATGGGAAACGTTATTTTTCAATTTCCTGCAAACCAGAAATGCCACAAAAATATTTTGGAAACATTCAAAATGAAATATGCTCTTGGGATCCCCTGCAGCTACCCACTGAAATTGACATGATTCATGTCAGTTTCACTGCAGTTCACCAACTAGCATGGGTGAAACTGATATGGAACATGTCAGCTGCTGGGTATCATGTGGACTGCAAGCTCCAGAATAGTTCAGCTATGCAGACTGCACCAGGGCCTGGGACCTCAGAGCCTCTAAACTCCCAGGTCAGCTGATTCCCCAGGATGCCTGACTCCTGGAAGTAGAGTCATGGTAACTATTAAGTGAAACGGAGTCATTTTTGCATCTTCTATTAAGCAAAACATTTCAGCCTTACTGCATTGTTTATCTGACATCTCCATCTGTGTCTATTACTCTCTTTCATGTTGTGCACTATTCCTTGAAAGCCTTCCCTAGGTCCTGGTCACTATCATCTCATCATTCAAAACACTTGAGCCTTGAGACTCATTGCTGCAACACCTCCAAGAAATGAGCTAGTTTATATCCAGGACTGGCGCTAGGGTTTCTCGAGCCCTAAGTGCACGGCATTTCGCCGCCCCTCGCGCAGTCATGCCTGCGGAGTCATGCCTGCGAGCGGTCCACCGGAGCTGCACGAGCAGCCGACCGTCCGCAGGCATGACTGCGGCAGCTCCACCGGAGCCATGGACCAACGGACCCTCCGCAGGCATGCCTGCAGCAGGTCAACTGGAGCCGCCTGCCACCCCCCCGGCAAAATGCCACCCCCTGAATAATCCTGGCGCCCTAGGATTATTTTCACCCACCTTTCATCCTTTATTGCCTTTCTGAATGGAAGCTCCTCATGGTAGAGAAGATACTGGGGCAGTATCTCTTATGTTTGAAAGGTAAGTATCACATTGTGGCTGTACTGAAACAGAAATAACAATATCATAAGAGGCACAGTGCACTGTATTTACATGTTTTTATCTGTCTCTACATCTACTGGTGGGAAGTTTTACTTTTTGGTTGAACCCCTGATTGGAAGGGGCTTCTATAGCTTTAAGTCTCTGGCAGTTACTGCTTTTAAATTTTTATTTCTAAAAAAGAGAGAGACATAATAATTATAAAAAAGAAATCTCCCCATTATTCTTTTAAACAAATTCTTTTGTATTAATAGAATTTGAAGTCAGAAGGAAGAATTATGATCATTTTGTCTGACCTCCCACATAACACAACCTGTAGAATTTCACTCAGTAATTTTGTTTAGTGAGTTCATAACCTCTCTGGGCTATGGAGTATCTTTTAGCATGATAATCCGTCTGGATTTAAAGACTACAGGTGATGGAATATCCACCACATTCCTAAGTAAATGGTTCCAATGGGTAATTGTGCAGCTTATTTCTAGGCTGAATTTCTCTAGCCTCAGCTTCCAACCACTGGATCTCGTTATGCCTTTTTCTATTGGATTAAAGAGCTGTTTATCATCAGAAATATCTTCCCCATGTAGGCACTTGCAGACTGTCATCAAGTCACCTTTTAGCTTTCTCTTTGATAAATAAAACAGATTGACCGTCCTTAGTCTGTCACTGTATGGCATGTTTTCCAGACCTCTTTTAGCTCTTTTATTAACCACCTTCAGTTTTTCAAATACTCTTTAAATGAGGTTGTATGGCAGGTTCCAGAACTGGACACATTATTCCAGTAATGGTCTCACTAATGTTGTATGCAGATAAAATAACACTTCCCTTCTCCTACTTGATACTCTTCTCCTTATACATCTAAAGACTGTCTGCCCTTTTAGCTAGCCACAGCAATTCACCGGTAGTGCATGTGCAACTGGTTATCTACCATGACTCTTAAATCCTTTCCAGAGTCACTGCTTCCCAGGATACAGTCCCTCATCTTATAAATGGGACCTACATTCTTTGTTCCCAAATTTCAACCACTAATGGTCACCAGTGGTAAGTACACAATAATTAAGAATGGCAGTTCCCTGAATGCCTTCTTCAGCTGACGCTACATATAACAAATCATATATTTATGAGAAGTGAGCATATAAAACCTACAACAATTAAATCCTCAGGACAAAAAGAGAGAGACACAAAATGTAGAAAGCCCAAAGGTAATGACATATAAGTACATTTTATGAAGTTACAATTTCTAACATGATTGTTGTCTTTAGAGAAACAGCTTTTACTCTTCAACACCAAACAGCTGCTCTGAACTGAGTTTGAGAAACCATAGCGGCATTCTGACCTGTAAATAACATATTCTGTTACATTTTGAGGCACAGCGCTGCTGTACTATTGTGTTCTAGTACATAATTTAGTAATTTACAAAAAAATAAAATGTGAAGGAAGAAATCAATACTGTGAACTAGTGTGTCAACTTTTCTCAATGTCATAATCCCTCAGTTCATGTAGCAGATCAGTACATTTACTAAATTAGCAAACAGGAAGGTCCAGTATCAAGCAATGGAATCATGATTAGGAGTCTAGTATTCTATATCCAGATCTGCTGCTAACCAACTCTATAATCCCGAATAAGCCACTTAAACTCTTTGCCTCAGTATCCCTAACTGAAAAAATGGGGATAGTAATGATACTTATCTTCTTTGGTAAAGCATTCTGAGAACTGAGTATCATTATTTTTAAAATATGATGGCAGCTGAAAATGAAACATTCTCCTAGTGATTGCTATTGAAAACTCGCCATTTATCCAATTATAATTGTTAATAGCAGAAATTTTTAATACATAAAACAAGCTATCAACCATCAGTCAGGTTAGCTATTCCAGGTTATTTTTCTAAATATTCTAAGGACCATCATGTGGTTAATTCTAGCTAAATTTTGATTCTTTAATGGTGATCTCTGTATGTAATTGTTTTCAATTTAATTTTTTGAGTATTTTTTTTAAATCCTAGATATTAGACATGTGGATACTATATTCGGAGTGCCCTTCCAATAATTAAAACCATCACTGTAATCAATAATTACACAGAACTGTTAAAATTGACTGCCAACCACAAACATTATTCATCCACCTCCCATAACTCTTTTAGATTTGCAGTGTGTGTGTGTGTGTGTGTTGGTTGTTTATTAACAGAATGCAAACACACATGGCCAGAAACATGGAGTAACCAAGAAAAGAGAAAACCATACCTGCATAAATAATGTCAATAAACAGTTTTTCTAGTGCTGCATGGCAAACAAATAAAAATGCCAGTGATGATATTTGCAGAATCATCAATGACTAAAATGGGCAAAGAGATAGCATTAGTGATGAGTGCTTCTGGAAATCTCACCTCATGTATATAGAACTATCAGACTATTTCGAGATATCCATTTAACACATTGCTAACTGGACATAGGAGTTATTTTTCTCACAGGGAGATTTCACTAAGAGTAACTTATGTGCAGCTTTGCTTTGTAAAGTACTAGCCAAGAAAAAACAGTTTTATTGGGGTTTTCTTTTTTACCCATAATCTATAGTTATGGATAATGGAGAAGTAATTTGGCAGGCTGCTTGCTCTCTGGCAAAACAATAACTTGCTCTCTTTCCCACATCCACTTAGCGGAAAGAGTCAGATTGATGTAAGAGCTGGCTCGCTCTTATGAAAACAGTCATTATGACCAAACAAGTTTAGACAGCTTCTTCTTGAAAAAGTATTTCTATGAGAACTGTATAGATTACTGCAAATTGCATTACTCCAACAAACTATCTACAGTCTGAGTTTGCCAAAGAATACGTGCGCACCATGAAATTAAGATACATTTCTGTATTTAAAATTGTACAGGAACAAAAGGACTAACTGGAGTCTTTCCATTAAATTCAACAGGAGTTGGATTGAGGCCAATATACATTTTAAAAAGTTATAGCAAATCTCCCACGGGGTCTGTTACAGATTCAGAGAGCTAAATTTGGAATGTCTGGCATCTATGTTGTACAAACAAAATGGACAAACATGTAAGTACCCATTTGCACAGAGAAACAATGGTTTTGCACATTAAACAGGTGTGCATGCACATTTTGGGAATGCCACCTTTGAAAATGTGGCCCAGAGAGTAATCTCAGTATTTTATCCCTATTTATCTGTTACGAAGTTAGCAAGCAGTATTTAGATTCTTTATACTACTTTCATATAAACTATTGTTTATACTATGTTGATGTTACATGCTATGAGTGGAGTGAAGTCCATTTAACATGCAAATAATGTTTTGCTGCAGTATTATCATACAATAGTGATACACGTGTGAAATACTGTATCAATAATTTTGAACAAACACCTCACTAAAAATTGACAAGAATTTTTTATTCTCCACAGCTTTATAAAAAAGAGTCAGGGATAAGTTGAAAAGTTCTTATCCAGATCCACCAAAGAGGAAGGGTATTCAGACCTAGGCTTTTTGTTTGAGGTTGATTTCTTTAGGACAGGAACTTTCTTTTATTTCTGTGTTTGCACAGTGATTAGCCTAATGGGATCCTGATCCATGACCATGGCTTATTGGTGCTATGGTAACGCAAATAATAAATACTACTACTGCTGCTTATTTATATTGCTAGGTGCTGTATAAACACAAAATAAAAAGATACTTCCTCCTCCCAAAAGTTTATCACCTAGCCATCAGACACTTGGAAATAAGATTTCTTTCTTCATCAGCCATCAGTCAAATCCTGAAAGGTGCTCACTTCAATAAAGGCACTTCTGAATTCTCCTTTGTTTCAAATGGGAGTTGAAGTTAATTTTTTCCCTCTTGAATACTTCCTGTGCATCTAATAATGGATTATGTCAATGCAATTTACTGCTGATTCAGAAGTGGGGAATCACACTTTTACAGATAAATATAAATAATGAGGCATGAATGGTATTGTTTGAGCTTTTTTTTCCCTTCAGGTCATGGTGGAAGATACTTGAAACCTGAAGGACCTTCTCCAACAGATCATATTAATGCTATAGTTGAGCACATCAAATTTTGGATTTTTAGTACTTGATATTTGTCTTGTCCATTTCACTCTAGTTCCTGGCAGAGGTGCGCAGCCAGGAGGTGGGGGGAGGAAGCAGGCGCATGGGTCCCCCCAATAATTGGCAGGGGCACAGAATTCCTCTGGCTCAGGGCTGAGGTGGTGGGGAGAACCAGCTCCTCTCAGCCCAAGGGCTGTGGGGACAAGCGCGAGCTCCTGCCAGAACTGGGATGGGGGCAGAAGAGAGGGAAGAGTGAGCTCTGGCCAGGGTGGGGGTGGCCCCACAAAATGTGCCCCCACAAAATGGGTCAAAGTTAAATTTCTGCCCATGCCCCTGGTTCTTGACATTTCTTTCTAACTGCAGCTGACATGCTTCTTCACTCAATCACTAAAACAGTATTTTTTTTAAAATACATGTAAGGACTATATGTGCACTCTTGTAACTTACTTCTGTCTAAGCAAATCATGGTGATATGAAATCAGATCTTACGCAGAACTTTGTTCAATTCTTTGAACATATAAACTTTAATTAACCCAATTATATGGACGGAGGAAAAAGAGGGAGAGATGGCTCACTAACCCCTCAAAACAGCCTATTAATGTCTCTCTCTATTAAAAGAAATCTCTCTTATGGAAATATTTCAACTGTTGGATGTTAATAATTTTATAGTACTAAGGGACTCAATTAATGTCACACGGTCCCTTTTTATGGTATAGTTAAAATGTAATGAAGTGTAAGTGAGATGTCTGAGTTTCCTAGTTAGCCATAGAACAAGTAAAACCCACAGAATGGCAATAGAACCTTCCCCAAGTATCCTCCTCCTTCAAAGCCCCCCAATTTCCTATAGGCACAAGTCTGTACTTTGGACTCTTAGGAAACACAGAGCAAGGTCTCTGGCCGAGAGATGAGTACACCATTAACTGCAGCAGAAGCTAAGAGTGCTCAACATCTTGCAGAATCAAGCCCTAATAGGCCTGATCCAAAGCCCATAAAACTCAATGGAAAAACTCTTAATGACTTTGAAGGGCTTTAGACCAAGCCATAAAAGAGGGAATCTCAAGAAAATTCCACTGTCTTGTATATTTGGGGAAACAATTGAATGATTTGTTATGTAAATCACAATTGGCATCAGAAAGCACCTAGATTTTCTCAGTACATCATGCACTGACTGCATTGGACACAAAATGTGTCACCACCTCTCAACTAAGCCCCATGACCTACACCTTGATATAGGTTGTATTCCTCATTTTCTCAAAGATTAGAGAGAAAACAAATTATGTATAGATGAAATACTGCTAATCAAATAAACCAAGTGGAATAAAAATAGTGTGGCTTGGATATAAAAACATTCAAAGGATGATTCTCCACTGGGGAAAAAAATGGATCTGTCAGCTAAGGAGAACAAACAGAAGAATGATTGATTGAAGTACTGCCATGAGCTGAAAATATTTTAACAGGCAGCAGTCCTACCACAGTCCTGAACATTAATATATTGTTTCCTAAATCTTTTTTATAGTGGTTGAAATGGTTGAACTTTACGGTCCAACAGTATGTATAAGAAAATATACTAATTGCAGTAATAGTCTATGAATTCAATGAGCTGGAAAAAAGATACAACTGCACTGCTACTTTTTAAAGGAAGAGTCTTCATACTGAGGGAAAGATCTGACAAGACTAATAGGCTGCATCAGCAATCCTTCTTTCTCAAACATAACACGTCCTAATATTCCTCTTGTTCCATCTCCAGTAGGGTCTGAGTTTTATATGGGACTACAGGATATGTTAACCTCTATTTCTGTATGTCTGAAGTATACACTGGCCTGACCAATCCTGAAGTTATTCAGATCACTGAAAAAGGGGGAGCAAAAAGGTTCTATAACTGGGTCACTGTCAAAGTCTAAGAGATGGTATTGTTGCTCATTCTTCTGACACCAGTGTCACCCCTTTGCTGAGCAATATCAGATGTCTGGGGTCTTGCAGGTCAGCTTCCGAGTGAATGAGAAATCAGTGACAATGTCTGGGAATTTTCTAAGCATAACTTGCTTTATTTACACATATACATCAGCTCTGGACCAGACGTGATCACAAAAAGCACTCAGATGTTCTTCTCTTCAGTAAATCTCAGCCCACATAACATTGCCTACTTCCCATGAAGCTACTTTGAGACCAAGAATGTATGCTAGCTAGACAGATTAAGGCAGACAACAAACTCTCCCAAAGCTTAACACTGCTCTTCTCTACCCAGAACTATACAAGTATTTCTTCCAAAACTAAAAATTTGCTCACACACTATGAAAAAGTACTTAGAAGACTTCATGTAACAGTGCCACCTGGTGACACGTGCCATAACTTTCAAATGGTCTTCCAATACCTTCAAGCAGCCTTTCATGGATCCTGGCCTACAACTCCTCCACACATGATCCATTGAGGCTACCATGAGCCTGGGGTTATAGAAGCCACACAAAGTTGTTACAAAGAGGGCAGGAGACTAGAATTGCTCCAATAAATATCATTAGTATTTAAATAAATATCAGAAGTATTTAAAATATGTTCTGCTTCCCTCCAACCCACAACACTTGTACTGTATTTTTTTTAATTTTTGTTTTTCTTCAGTTGCCCATTTAGTACCTTTCTTTCATCAGATCTGCAGTTGTTTCTGTCACATGCATGGTATTAGCTAGAAAGTGCAGGTTACCTTCCCCATTTAGAAAAAAAAAAAGTACTTTGGTAACTAAGTGAATAAAATGGGGAGGGAAGTTGTGTCCTTCTCCATTCCTTTCCAGTGGCCTTAATAAGGTTTTTTTTAATCATTTTTTTCTCTCTGCCAACAACTATGTTGGTGAGCTGTCAGATGGATCTACTCAGCAAGTTGCGTGCCCCCTTTAAGGTCCTGTG
Organism: Gopherus flavomarginatus; assembly: GCF_025201925.1. Lineage (NCBI taxonomy): Eukaryota > Metazoa > Chordata > Testudines > Testudinidae > Gopherus > Gopherus flavomarginatus. The sequence goes on along the minus strand of NC_066624.1, from coordinate 101,476,146 downwards.
ACCGAATGAAGATGGGTATTTGGTGAACCAGCACTCTGATCACTCTGGCACTAATTAACTTCCTCAGAAGGTCTGACTGGGGAGTGGAATTTAATTAGCTAATATGCCTGGCAGGCTGGGCTAAAAGATCAATTAGACCAGCAGCTGAAGACTGATAAAAAGGGCACAGGAAGGAAGAACAAGAGAGAGAAGGGCTATCTGATCCCAGAGTCAGACATCTCCAGGAAGGGAAATCTCTCCTCCTCTAGGGCCCAGAGAAAAGAGCTGAAGATACAAGAGATGTGGTAAATAGTATTGCTGCAAAAAACTGTAGAGGAATTGGTGGAAAGAATGTAAACACATGGTGTAGCTATCCAATCAATAGAGTCTGAGCAAGTTCTGTGGTGCCAGAAGGCAGGAGAGGAATGTGTCCTGCTTCAGGTCCTCAACAAATGACAGTAAGCCATCAAGGCCTACCTTCAACCACACAGAGTCAGAGAAGTACCCAAGTGATAAAGGATTGCAGGACTGGCCCATAACCAGCATTCACTTCACAAACCATTTATCAAAAAATAGAACAGACCAAAAACAATCCCCACCATGTATCAAAGGGTCTTTAAATAAGACCTAATAAAAATATTACATCCCTGCCATCCACCCCATTGCCCAGCAGCCACTGTTGTTAGAGGAGTATTATTTGATGTTTGCAGTTGAGGATAATAATAATATATCCCAGTATTTCATCCATTTAATTCCCCACTTAAACTTACAGCTTTGACATTAAAATTCAGCTGATGCTTCTAATTCAGACAATTTTGTTTCCATTTTTAGTCCCTAGATTGGGTTACGAATGACACCTCATAATTGTGTTGGAATGTACTGCACTTATATGTTTCCACCTTAGGCATTGCATCAGTTACTCATTCTCTTGCAGGTCATTGGTAGCAAATGCAACAGCAACTTTTCCTTTCCTTATTGCCATTCTAAATGACAAAGTAATGAAGTGGTTGTATGCTCTCTATAGTTAACAAGAAGTTTTCCTTCTTTATTCTTGGAAAAAATGAGGGAGTTAAAACAAACCACTGAACAAGAGTGAAGGAAAACAGACCAAACCTACAATATAGAGCAGTGGTTCCCAAACTGGGGTTCGTGAACCCCTGGGGGTTCGAGAAATGTTACAGGGGTTTCTTGGGGAAAAAATCCCTAATGGCAGACAGAGCTGTCCCTAGGGACGCTGGACAGCACAGGGCCAGCAGCCCAGAGCCCCTGGACTTCCAAGAGCTAAGCAGATCAAAGCAAGCATATCGATCACACTGAGGAGATTTAAACTTCAAGACTCCTTATAAGAAATGGAAAAGGAGGTTGATATTTTTTGCTGTTTTTAAAATTAAATAGGCAGTTGGGATTGTTTTTAAAATTATTATGAAGAACACGTTTAAACTTCGTTGTAACGTGCGTTGTTTGCCTGGACTGCTCAAGACCTGAATGCTTGTGTAAGAGGAACTCTTTGAGTTGGCTTCTTAAATACCTTCATACTGTTTCACATCTGACACTCCTTGATGAAACATAGGAGCCTTGTCTTATAACAGGCTTATTCAAAGTGATAAAAGCTACGAAAATGAGATCTTGGAAGAGTGTTGCTGTTTTCATAATGTAATAAAAATATTGTAATGATAAATAATAATTAATAATAAATAGTGTGTAATAAATAATGTGTCATAAAAACAAATATTATATTCCCAAGATCATTGCTTTTATAATTTATACTCAGGTAAAGGAAAAAATCCCTGGAAATATTCATTTTTACGAGGGAGTTCATGAGACTTGACATTTTAGTAAAAGGGGTTCACGGGTTGTTAAAGTTTGGGAACCACTGATATAGAGTAATACTTGACTTAATTTAAAAGAGAATTGGCTCCAGTTAATATGGAAAGTTGACATTTTAATTGTGCCAAAATCATAGTTTGTTCTCATACTTTATTTTGTTAATGGACTGCTTGGAAGCAAAACTATAAAAAGGTTAGTAAAAGACTTTAGAGAAATATCAGAGGGGTAGCCGTGTTAGTCTGGATCTGTAAAAGCAGCAAAGAATCCTGTGGCACCTTATAGACTAACAGACGTTTTGGAGCATGAGCTTTCGTGGGTGAATACCCACTTCATCAGATGCATGTAGTGGAAATTTCCAGGGGCAGGTAAGTATTCACCCACGAAAGCTCATGCTCCAAAACATCTGTTAGTCTATAAGGTGCCACAGGATTCTTTGCTGCCTTTATAGAAATAGTTTATCAACACATACAATGGAGCTTCTGCCTGCTTAGAATTGCCACAATACTCTGTTTATCTTTCTCCTGTCCACTTCTGCTTTTCCAGAAGCTGTTGAGCTTTGGACAGCTCTTTTCTACATGCTGGCTACAGGAAGGATTCTTGGGCCTTACAGCATGTATAAGAGCTGAGTACTTTCTTTCCATCCTAATATAGTTCACATATATTCAATATTATCAGTACCACCAAGAATTGGTTGTCAGACTGAATTTATTCTAAACTTAGCTGCACACTCAGTTTGCAAATGATAGACACAAAACCAGGCAAATCAGAAGGAAAGACAGTCAAGAAATTCAGGACCAAATCTTCTCTCATCCTGCAATCATCATCCAAGAGATGGAATAGCATGCATTTGCAGACAGCAATAGTGAGCAACCAGCATATGATCAGTTGATAATTTGGTTGCATGGCAGCACTTTTGCGACCACAGTTCTTTCACTACATTGTAATATGCATGTCAGGAAATGTTTTGCACTAATAACATCGAGTTATTTACACTTTAAAATCTATAACGAGGAAAAGTTAACAAAGCATGTTTTAATCAGCAGTAGGTCAAAGTGAACTACAGAATTTTTAGTGCACAGCAGCAGGTTCCATGCAGCTCAAGAGTCACACACTGTCACGCAACACATCACCATGTAGACACGCCATAACAAAAGGGGGCTGAGGCTCAAAGTGATTAATTGATTTTGCCAAGGTCACAATGGAAGTCTGTGGCAGAGCCGAAAGCTGTACTGGGATCTGCTGAGTCCTAGTCCACCTCCCTAGCCACAAAACCACCTTCCATTTATTATTTGTTTTAAATAGAAGTTAAGAGATTTTAAAAACTTTATTGTAGATATATTATGAAAAACACTGAACTCCTGAGGGCATGACCTATAATTTTTCTAATGTCTTCCATGCATTTGACCCACTCCCATTCTGAAGATCCTCTAATTATAGTGTTAATTCATTGGACCAAAAGCCTCAAAACAAAATGCAAAAATATAACTAGCACTACTTTCTTGCCAAATAAAAAGGCAACAGGAGACACACAACAGCACTTTGATACATGATGCCTGTCATTCTGCTGTCATTAGTTTTGTAAAAACAAACAAACTATGAAACAATTGTTTAAGCAACAGTGAGTGACTGCTTGTGGCCAAACACTGCGGGAGTCGGTGTCATGCTTAGCACCCAGTTGTTATCTGTCACTGTATTTCCTCTTTAACTCCCTCTTTGTATTTGTTAGGGGGGCAGTGGAGTAGAATAGAAATACTGCTCTGAATAGTAAGTTTATTGGATAAATTCCATTGTCCTCCTCTCTCTACTTGAATGCATGGACAGAGTTAGTATTCTGAACCCTCTTGTTGCGAGGAAGTGATGGAAAATGGAGGCTCGAAGAAGTAACTTCTAGAATGTAAGCATTGTAGGAAAAAAATCATAAAAACAGAACCTGACCTGAAATGGACAGATATTAAAACACAAAAGAAAGCTTTACTGTGATCACAGAGCTCCTGACTTGAAACAAGTAATGTGTATGTCAAGTGTTAAGTAAGGATTTGTACTGTTAAAAATCACTGTGTTAACATTTATGGTGTAATCTGCAAATCTTTTTGCAGATTTGCAAATTGACCTCCTGACTCAGAAAGCAGCTGAAAGCTGTACCTAAATCCTATATTAATTTTCAAATCAAAGCTTTGTGGGTAAGACTTACTGGCTGGCTATGAGAGTCAGAGGGTAAATCCTCACACTCTGGGAAGTGCATGTCTATATAGCCAACATGGGTGAAATCCACTCCATGTGGGGGGCCAACACAAAGCTCTATGACCCACTTAAGCCTTTAACTTGGGTGTGACGGGATTCAGGGGCTCTGCTTGGTTCCTAGTGAACAAAGGGTTAATTACAGCTCGGCTTCCCCAGCCCTTTCTGCAGATGCACAGAGCAAAGATTTTCTGAATGGCTGCTTGGATAGAGAGAAGGCATTAGTTTATCATCCTCTGACTTCACTAGCAATGCACGGATTTATATGAGCAGAGGACCCGGCCAGGACCGGCGCTAGTGTTTTTCGCGCCCTAGGCTCATGGCCATTTCGCCGCCCCACACGCTGGTCCCGCGGCTTCCTGCGGACGGTCTGCTGGTCCGCGGCTCCGGTGGAGCTGCCACAGTCGTGCCTGCGGGAGGTCCACCGGAGCCGCGGGAGCAGCGGACCATCCGCAGGCACGACTGCAGCAGGTCAACCGGTGCCGCCTGCCACCCCACCTGGCAAAATGTCGCCCCCTAATAATCCTGGCGCCCTAGGCGATTGCCTAGGCCACCTAAATGGAAGCGCCGGCCCTGGACCTGGCCCAAGATCTTTGGGAAGGCACCACATGAAGGGTTCAAAGACTGGGCTGAAACTCAAAACAAGAATATTTTCTGTTTCCTTTCTGATCATGCTAAATTATTCTAATTCCTTGTTCTACACACAAATACCTGAGGCAAAGATCTTAGTGACAGCAACTGTCCCCCCACCCCACTCGCTGCTGAATCAGTCCACAGACTTAGAATGGGGTTTAAGTGATGCGCAAGGCCTTGTGCCCACTCTCTGAACAGGAGTAAATGTTGCCCTGTGACAATTAATAGTAAAACAGGAATCAGTCAACTATATACATTCTTACAGATCTCTACTTTTTCTTTTTATACCCATATGTCTGTAAGGGCATAAGACCAAACTCACTTGCTAGGATGTAGCACTCTGATGGAATGATGCTGGGGTCTCAGCCAACCATCATCTCCGCTCCTATTTCATGATTATTCACTGATATTTCTGATACTTTTTGGGGGGCTGGGGGTGGGAATGAGATGGCACAGTTTGTTTTATTGCCAACGCCAATCATTCTGAAACAATGAGTCAGGCTCTAAAAAATCATAAAATTGGGTTAAAAATCATGAGGTATTTTTAAAAAAAATACATTTCAAGTTGTTTATCTGAATTCTGTTTATAGACATAGAAAGAGAGAGAAACAGAGAGATTTTTAAGATTGGACTCAGATCACATTTTCAAGCTGTTCTCCAGAACCATTAGAGCTAGAGACTTACTTAAAAGCTTTTCACCATAAACATAACAGTTAGAGATTGCAACTCCCCCACCCCTCCTGAAAGAAAGAAAGAAAGAAAGAAAGAAAAAAGAAAGAAAGAAAGAACACAAGCTCAGATTCTCAGTTGGTAACAGGACTCCAGGAGATGAGGATTTTAAAAAAATGCAACATACGATTAAATCACAAGATCTGGCAATACTGAATGTGGCATCTACATTCACATTACTTCAAAACTGTCTGTCAACCACGCTCTCACTAAAAGAGAACATGGTACAGTTGTGGTAGTTTGTTTAGTTATTTACTAAAATATATTTATGTTGAGGCATTATTTATATAAATTTTACCTAAATATTTATTAGCCCTTCTAATTTTAAGGGTTTTCTATTTCTTACTTTTGAAAAATACTCCATTGATGCTACCTTCCAAAAGCCCAGCCTTGCTCATACTGGACAACCATTAGTCTTTCTACATGTTAACGTCTCATCTGGTAATTACGTTTCTCTGAGATCTTCCATGACAGCCTATGTAACTTTTCTTTCAATGGATAAGGAACACACTGTGGTGTTACACAAAGGAGGTAGGTAGGCAATATTGTTCACATCACTAATAAATCACAAAAGCACCATCTCTATACAGCTGCGTTTCTGAAAGGGTTTTTTTGAGAGGTTGGAATGGAGAGGGGTTTGTTTGGCAAGGCATTGACACATTACCTTTTTCATTGCCTAATGCTGGGTTGCTAGTATGAAAAGTAAAAATAATGTTATACAATATCTAACAGCTTGCAGGAATTACAGCCGCTTGACTCTTAACTGTCAATGGCTTGGCAATATCGGTTCAGTTCTGTCTGAATGGCAGAACATTATTGAAAATCCCTTGTAGGACTGAAATAAATTGTTGGTAGAGATTATGCAGTGGAAAAGCTGAAAGATGCATGACTTCTGGGAATCAAGAAAGATTCGAGGTGCTCTAAAACACAAGTAGATCCCAGCTGTTCTAAAAATGGTCTCGTTGTCATGAATGTTATATTAGAAAGGAATGTACTGTCACAAAATGACAACTTTAGCTGACATCTGTTGTAAGGCATAAATTTTACCTCCCAAATAGACAGCACAAGCATTTGTTCATTACATATTTTGTACAGTGAAGTCCCAATAGCATACGATTTTAAATAAATATGCAAATCATTGTTATTATTCTAAAACATCTATGACTTCAACAAGACTTTTAAATAACCCCAAGAGGCTTTGTTCTTTTTCACTCACTGAATAGACCCAACTGTCAGCCACCTAAAAGTAACACATAAGAGGTATTTGAAGTTATACACATTTTCTGCTCATACGTGTTGTAATTGAAAATGAAACAGCTATCATAGTTTCAAAAATTTATTCAAACCATTCTCATGGCCTAGTTTTTGCACATGAAAAACATGTCAGGAAACAAAAGCATTTTGCAAGAAACTGATTATTTCCCAACCTCGCTTTGTGCACATCACACGGGTGAACGCTGATCAGCATCATCTCGTAAAGGATCCCTTCCAAGGGATTGAGAGATCAAGCTCTTTAAACTGTCATTTCCTCTACTCCGTTAATCTCTTTTGGTTTAGGCCCAACTCACATTGTTGTGGTTCTTTCTAACAGGGTTTTTTCCCCCATACTTGTAAAAGTTCCCTTTAAGTGCACAATTAACAACTCCGCTGCTATCTCCTATTAACTGTTCCCTTATTCCTTGTTCCCCACCTGGAAGCTCTACAATGGCACAAAACCACCACCAGGTGATTTGGGGGGACAGAAGGAGGCGCACACTCTTCTCTCAAATGTTCGTGTTTCCGTGTTTCCATCTCTCAAGACTTATGCCAACCCCTGTACTAAGTACTCTTGCAAGCTTGTACTGATGGTGGGAACTGTCCTGGTCCCACTGAATGGGAGCAGTACCACACTGCTGCCTTTAGTAGTACAAAGATACAGCTATATGTGCTTCAGAGTCTAATTGTGTGGAGATCGTTGACTGAATTTGTCTCTTCAGCTTCTCACATCACCCCAGTGAAACAGAATTTTGGGCTGTGCCCAATAAAAAAAGCTTCCCACCATCACTACATCCTGCTCTTCTCATTTCCAATGGGATAAAATTTGTTGTGGAGGAGGAGGCAGACAGGGAAAACCACGAGACTACATGAAGTGTGAAAAATGAACAAATACTTTTGTGTTGGGAAGATTGAAAAAAAAAAGAATATTATGATAAATGTTGCCTTTAATCTAATTTCCCTCTGTGACTTTATGCATATAATATGATAGTAGGTATTTGTATAATGAAAAAAGCAGTTTTCATACCCACACGTAGAGAGGAATTGTTTTAGTAGTGGGGAGTATTTGTCTGTCTGTAAGTGGTACATTGTAGTATTATCTTTTTTAAATAGTTGCTGAGCATGGCTAGCAATGGGCTGGAACAGAGATCAAGCTGAGTTAAAGATTGGTTGGTTTATTCTACTTTGCTCAATTCAGGCTACACAAGGCAAAATTTCAATTATAAATCTAATTACACCTTTAATTGCCTAAACAATCAGCCAGCTGACTTTCCAGCGATTGCTTCTTGCAAGTCAAACGCAGGTGCACTTGCAGGCGTTAAGTTTGCTGCACCTCAGAGACACTGTGTACAGTCCCAGCCTCCTAGCACCCTTTGTCCAAGAACATTGTACAATTTCCTCTGAACATCTGGCAGAGTTCAACTCTTCACTGAACTGTATGAGCAAATGTATCCATGTAACTGAAGTTCACATATATAGCTAGGTTGACAGCCACAGCAGGCCCATTTCACCATTGCTTTACCTCTCCAGTTGTCATTTACACCAGTGCAAAGTCAGTGTAACACACTACCCAATCAAAAAGGTAAACTTTTACATTCATTTTGCCCTTGTGTAAAATGGCTGCACAAGGTGCAAGGCAATGGTGAACTGGGCCCAGCGTGTTCAAGCAATGTCCATGGTGAGAACAAAGAAAAGAGGTCATTCCATCGTCTTGGCTTGTTGACACCACATTTCTGTATAAGTGCAACCCTTCTGCCTAGTCTCACTAGGGAGACATGAGCTTTGAAAATAGTGGCAAATATCATTGTTGAGGAATGCAGAATAGGTCAGCTGATTTCTCCCCTGGTTGTCTGAGAGAGAGGAGGGCAATCTTGTAACACAGTGATCCACTGCTGAGGAAGAGAAGACCAAAGTGGGAGAAGAGCAGTGATGAGGTTAACCTAAATGGGTACCCTAATTTTGGCTGACTCCTGAAGTCTCATATATAGACACAGAGTAGAGAGGACCAGGAGGAACCAGTTGTAGGGTGCTCATTATAGAATTAGTATTCATCACTCCATTCGTCAGTCCCTCCTTATAGAACTAAATGTCTCAGATACCTTAGGGAAGTATCCATCTAAAGAGATAGTCACCTCCTACTATAGATCCCCCTTGGCTTTAGAGGCCACTGAAGAAGCCACTGCTGCATACATGCTGCTGAGAGGTCCCATCTTGAATTGCTTCGGTGAGCCTAGGTGCGCACCGCATTTATAGCTTCACATAGCCCCAAACGGAGACACAGAACTACATTCTCCAGCTGAAATAAAACAGGAAATTGCAAATAACTTATCAGAGGGGTAGTCGTGTTAGTCTGGATCTGTAAAAGCAGCAAAGAATACTGTGGCACCTTATAGACTAACAGACATTTTGGAGCATGAGCTTTCATGGGTGAATACCCACTTCATCAGATGCATGTAGTGGAAATTTCCAGGAGCAGGGATTCTTTGCTGCTTTTACAAATAACTTATGTTTGCCTTGCACGTAGGAGCTGGAGGGAAATGCCAGCTGCTTCTGGGAGCCTGCCTTAGCTCTGCTGTGCTGCCGACTGGACTTTTAGTGGCCTGGTCAGCAGTGCAGACCGGAGCCGCCAGGGTTCCTTTTCGACCAGGCGTTCTAGTCAAAAACTGGACGCCTGGCAACCATAGGCCTTGTGCTGTTGGAGGTACAAACATTCTTGGGAGTCTATCTAAATTTCTGGTGCAGCTTCATAAGGATACATATTTCTTCACTTTCTGTGCTAAACTGAGGTAAGTTGTCATCTAGTGGCTGAGTATGGGAACTAGCTGCTTTTTTTTATTTTGTCAATGAGCTACTGCGTGACCTTTGACAAGTCACTTAACTTTTCTCACCTTGTGTCATTTGTAAAAGGGGGACAATAATGCTTACCCACCACTGTAACATCCCTCCCTCTACTGATGAAAAACACTAAATAACTGCATAATACTATTGCCGAACTATAGCGTAATTTTACCATGTGCTGCTCAGTAGATGTCATGTTTCAGTCCAGAACTAGAGCAGATGCAATGATAGATGCAGTAATATCTGTATACTCTATGTGGGGACCTAAAATTAGGCACACCAATTAATTGTCTGATTTTCAGATGTTCTGAACATCTGAACTCACATTGAAAACAAGAAAAAAAAAATCAGGCCACTTATTTAGCAGCTGAAATGTGGATTTAGGTCTCCAATTTTAGGCCTCCAACTTTGAAAATGCTGGCTATAGTTCTTAATACACTTTGAGACTGTATTAGCTTTACAGATCAATAATTTAATATAAAACTATTGGCCATTAATCACTTACCTAGAGTGATGACTATTAAAAAGCCAATATTTCCTAAAAGTTACCACATTGTATGAGATACCATAGTACCTTCATATACTTAAAACAGGAAATAATAGTGGTATATTAGATCCAATGGTGTGGCACCTGGTGGCAAACACTGGATTTATACAATTTATGGATGACATAAGTTCAAATGCATTTGCTTTTACTGCTTGGAATCATTAGGTTAATATATTCTGTTATACTGCATGCAGAGCATGTATATGGGGAAAATTAATCATTCTTTCCACAGTATAGATCCGATCCCAAACCCACTGAAGTCTATGTAAGTCTTTCCAGTAAACATAATGGGGCTGGATGAGGACCCATGTGCAGTTAAAATTCATTCATAAATATTTTCATGCATTTACGGGAGAACAGACCCAAATACTGCATAATCATACAACCAAGTGGGTATGTAGCACTTTATCTATTTCTAGCATTTAAAATAAATATGAATCTACATTTTCATACTGAAAAATGTATGATTCTCTGTTATAAAACATTTCTTAATTACATTTTAAAAACTATCCAAAAAAGGAAAAAAAATCTTTGGAAATGATATATAGCACTTTCAGATCAATAGAATTACTCTGTTAATTATAAGCTTTTGTTCTGAAATTTACTTCTCAAATGTAATTTTACATTGAGGCTTTCCTCATGTCATTAGGAGACTTGTAAACACAGATTTTGTATAAAATACTTCAAACTATTTACACAGCAGAAAAGGTAAGTGTGCAATAGAAAAAATATGTTGATATTAAAAGCTGAGTTTGTGAAATACACTTCTTTGAAAGAACAAACAAGTAAGAGCAATACGGATCATGTACAAATCAGAACGGTTTATAAGAAAACACCTTAGAACAGGTCATCTTGCACGTGCATGATAGACATTGTTAGACAATGCTGCTTTCTAGTTAATTTCTGCTCAACTTGCTGCTTCAAATAAGTGAAATATCACAAAGCAAAGGACAGTGAGGACAAGCTTAGGTACAAAGCAGCAAGTCTCAAACCTACAGAATCACTGGATTCACTACAAATAAAGCAGGCATATAATTGCATCACATTCCAAGTGGTCCTATGTAAATACTGCAGAATAATTGACTGAGCTCAATTATACATATATGTATATATAAAAACCAGGATGGCACAGGAGACAATTATTGTAGGTGAAGCTCATTTGCATTCACTTTCCCAGCCCACTCTCTATGACTTTTTAAAGTTCAGCTCATTTTTCCTCCTTTTTAAAGCAATGTTCATCTTTTTAAAATGAAACCAAATACATTGGAATATTTTTTTCCTAATTAACCTGCTCATCTCATCTAAGTCCCACATCACTTCTAGCCTTGCCCTTATGACACAGTCCTAAACCGTCAAGTTTATACCACAGTGGAAAAGACACCAGCGCTGCAAATTAAATATACTGTCTTGGCTACTGAAGATTAACAGATATGCCCATAGCAAATGCACTGCACTAACATGCCTTCGGTCTCAAGCAGTGCAGTTAAAGAGCACTATACAGCTTTTTTTAAAAAACCACATTATTTATAAAACCAGAAGACAACAGAGGGAACATGAAAAATCAATATGTAAGACAGGAAACTCATTGCAAAAATTGACTAAAAGGCTTTGGTAATGGAGGAAGAAAATTCATTTACAAATGACAGGCAAAAATACTGTCTACTTATTAAAATCTAGAGCTCGTTCCTTTTGCAATCTCCCTCTGACCTCTTGTATTAAAGAGCTCATGGTATCTGCATGTTGTGAGAGATGAGACAAGAGTATCTATGTGTTTTCTCATATTTAAGCCTTTTAGAACCTCTGAGTCATTCTTTGAGATAATGACTGCCTTTCTCTGGCTACCCCGTCTGTGGAGTTCAAAATTATCAAGATTTATAAAAATTCTCTTTGTTTCTACACCGTAAAAGTAATGCCTCAGAGACTCAGAGGTACTGAGCACCTCCAGCTCTGATTGTCTTCAATCTGTGGGTGCTAGGCACCTGAGAAGATCAGTCTAATGTTCCGAGCCCTGAAATAATGAATAATTTTATTCTTCTCCCCATAGGTCTGCATCCAACTGCCATGGAAATGAATGGGAATCTATCTATCGTGTTCAGAGAGCGGTGAATCAGGTCTTATTTGAATACAAATTGCTCGCATGCAATGTGCGTATTCAATTAAAGCTGAACTTTTCCTTCCCAAATGCGACCTCAGGTTTCCAACCTCATTAGGAGTAATGGGGTACAAAATATTTAAACAATAAACAAAAGATAAAAAAGTAACTTCCTCACTAGCAAATGACAACTTTTACTTTTAAAGCAACTAAAAAGGGGGAAACATCTGGGGCTTTTAGATTTGAAATGTTGTGAGGGGTATATTGCTAGTCTCTAAAGTACACTAGGGCTAAATAGTGTCTCTAAAGTACTGTGGACTATAAAAGGTCAGAGGAGTTTTTAAACAGGGCTGGGGAAAAGCCAACAGTTGTGCAGGAGCCTACAGTTCAGACAAAGACATCCCTTGGGGGAGGATTTATTAAAGGAGAAATTCTATATCCTACTAAAGAGAAGAAGATTAAGACAAACAATTAAATACTGACAAATGTTATAAATGCTTGCATACAAATGCTAAAAGCCTGAATACTAAAATGGGCGAACCTGAATGGCTGGCATTAAATGAGGATATTGGTGTAATAGGCATAAGAGAAACTTGGTGGAATGATGATAATCAATAGGACATGGTAATACCAAGATACAAAATATATAAGAATGACAGAGTAGGTCAGGCTTGGGGGGTGTGGGGAGTGGCACTAAACATAAAAGATCTTGGAGTCATCATGGATAGTTCTCTGAAAACATCTCCTATGCATAATGCTATGGGCATATCTGTTAATCTTCAGTAGCCAAGACAGTATATTTAATTTGCAGCGCTGGTGTCTTTTCCACTGTGGTATAAACTTGACGGTTTAGGACTGTGTCATAAGGGCAAGGCTAGAAGTGATGTGGGACTTAGCATTAGGAATAGGGTGATCAGATGTCCTGATTTTATAGGGACAGTCCTTCTATTTGGGGCTTTTTCTTATATAGGCACCTATTTCCTCCCACCCCCTGTCCCGATTTTTCACACTTGCTATTTTTCACCCAAATTAGAAAAGAGATCGATAAGAAGACAGAAAGTTTCATAATGCAACCATATAAATTCATGGTGTGCCCACACCTTGAATACTGCAGGTAGTTCTGGTCACCTTGCCTCAAAAAAAGATAAATAAGAATTGGAAAAAGTACACAGAAGGTCAATGAAAATGATTAGGGGTATGGAACACCTTCCATGTGAGGAGAGATTAAAAAAAGTGGGATTGATCATCTTAAAAAAGAGAGGACTAAGAGGGGGTATGATAGAGGTCATTAAATTATGAATAGTGTGGAGAAATTGAATAAGGAAGTGTTATTATCCCTTCACATAACACAAGAACCATTTCACCTAATGAAATTAATAGGCAGCATGTTGAAAACAAACACAGGGAAATATTTTTTTATACAACGCACAATCAACCTGTGGAACTTGTTGCCGGGGGATGTTTTTGTGAAGGCCAAAATATAACTGAGTTCAAAAAAGAATTGAACAAATTCATGGAGGATATATCCATCAATGGCTATTAGCCACGACTGTCAGGAATGCAACCCTATGCTCTGGGTGTCACTAAACCTCTGACTGCCTGAAGCTGGGACCAGATGACGGGGGGTGGCTCACTTGATGATTTGCCCTGTTCTGTTCATTCCCTCTGAAGCATCTGGCACTGGCCACTGTCAGAAGACAGGATACTGGGCTATATGGACCATTGGTCTGACCCAGTATGACCAGCCTTATGTTCTTACACAATATTTTAGAGAAAGAGGCTCCTCTGACTAGTACCAAGATGCCTTATGGTCTGGAGTGGAGGAATTTTCTGGGAAAATGGCTTTTTATTGTAATGGCAAGAGCAAGTTAAGGCAGCTTTCAGTAAATTTTGACATAAGAGCTGTGTAAGGAGAAAATAGAGAATGGATTTATTATTAATAATGAATAATATTTATCACTTACATAGCACCTGACAATCTTCAAAGAGCTTTTAAATCAATGAACAATGTCTTGCAATACCATGGGGAGGCAAAGTAGTAAAATAAATAGTAATGCTTAAAAATGTACCCGAGGGCTAGATTGTGCAAATTGCATAAAATGTAACACATAAAAAGGGAAGGATCATCTCAGGGGGGATCTCTTAGAAGCCTTCAGGACAGAATTCCGTCCTTGATTTATGTAGGTGACAATAAGGAAGAGAGGCCCCTTACTCCCTCCTCTCCAATTGTGCACCCATATAAAGATTAGAGAGAATCTCTCCCTTAGATACCTAAAGTATCTTAACCTTGGTATTTGCAACATTCTCTAAAAATACTGCAAGCACAGAGATGAAGCTATCTAAAACACAACTGGCAAGTTTTTATGCGTGACTATTCTGTTATGACCCACATTTTCCCTTTCTTACAGATTGAGAAAAAGAAGTGTCTTCTTAAGGTCACACAGGCAGGGGCAGAGAAACAATAAAGAACATAAGAATAGCCATACTAGATCAGAATAATGGTCCTTCCAACCCTGTGTCCTGTCTTACGACAGTGGCCAAAGCCAGGTGAAATCCAGAAACACTGATTCCAAGTCCTGTGCTCAAGGGACAGCACTATCTGTACTTGACTGACAGTATCTGCCTGAAAACCTAACCCTGTTATGCTGCCAGATTATATTTAATGGATTTTGCCAATTCTCCATTTAAAGTGGGTTGCTGTCCAACCCAGATGTAAGGTGGAGAGCAGGGAGGTGGGCACGAGAGGGTATCGCTAAGTCCTAAATTACGGGCTGAATAATCCTCAAAGAGGAAGCCTGCAAGCATACAAAATTGAGGATAAGCCTTGGGCTGGATTTTGTACTGTTTTATTTTGAGTTCCTTTTCTGAATGGGCCAGTTTTGACTGGCAACAAGCTGTGTGAACTCTGTTTGGAGCAGGGTGTGGACGTCACCTGCTCACACCATCCTTTCTCTCCGTGATCTAAATGATGCAATCCTTGAAGTCAGTGAAAGTTTTATCTACGTACTGTTTGAGGACTACGGGATTTGATCTCATATGTTTAAACAACACTTGCTTTATATCTTTATTTGGAAGATGTCGCTCTGTTAAATTTAGTTACTTTCCCTTGCTGCTTGTATGGTAAAAGGGCAGGTACTAAAAGAATGTGAGTAATGAAGATATACTGTGCTATATTGCAATAATAAACATCTCTGTAAACCACGCTGTTCAGTTCTCCATTCGCCAAGATTTGGTTGCTACTACCCAATCACTACTACATGATAAGCGTCCAGAATGCATTTACAAAATAACAATAGGAAAACCACCATCAACATTGACACTTCTCTGAATAGAGCCGGTCAGAAATGTTCCAGAAGAACATTTCTCTGTCAGAAAATGCTCATTTGTCCAAACTGAAACATTCTGAGGAAGGTGTTGATTTCTACAAAATTCTGACAAAGCAGGCAGTTTCTGATGGAACCATGCATGGTATTATCCTGTCAGTTCACCAACCTGGCTCCTTTGCAGCCTTCCTGGTGAGCTGATGAGAAGCCCAGAGTCTGGAAGCCCCGGCTCCTAGCTTCTCAGCAGCCAGCCGGATAAATTGTGCCAGAGCCAGCAATCCCAAAGCTCCCAGTTCCTCAGAATTTCTGGCTCCTAGGTTCCCTGTGCTGCCCAGTTTCCCACATGGCAGGTTGCTGAGGCCCTAGAGAGATCAGAAGAAGCCTCAAAAATATTTAGAAAAAGGTCAAAATGAAATGTCATTTTGACTTTTCCTAAATGAAGTTTTGGAATTCCTGTTCCTTGGGGAATTTCAAAATTTCATGTTTCATTTGATTTTGGAATGACTTTTTTTTTGAAAATTGGTGTGACCCATGGAACAGGAGTTCAAGTGTCTGGCCAGCTCTGTTCATTAATAATCTCAGCAGAGAAGTCAAAGACTGAATAAACATGGAAATTAAACTGCTCTCTCAATCCAAATGGGTCCCTGGACATAGTTTATGTACACTGGAAGAATAAAGAAGCACACCTCCAAACCTTGCTCTTCTATCAGAGAAAGGTGAGGAAAGAGAATGACAAAGGTGACTATTGTACCTATTCTGTGAATAGAAAACCATGTTGTTCCAGTAATGTGGATAGAAGATACCTGGGAAGGCTCAGACAGGATATTCTATGAAAATGATGAAACTGATTCTACCACCATTAATCACTTTATTAACACATCACTATGCATGCAATCTCATTTAATGTGAGAGGAGTGGGATCTTATGCAAGTGGGCACATGGGGGAGCTATTTACCATTTCCCTATACCAGCTGCAAATTATGTCACTACCACCCCGTGCCATTTCAGCTGCACTGACCAGCTCACTGGATGTGGGGGGAAACTGAGTCAATGCATCAGTCACTCACAGATTCTCCCTGCCCTCTCCTTTCCCATCTGCTTACTCCTGTGTGCCCATACCTAAGGTCTAGGTAGCCCATGCAGAATATAAGAGGTGGTGAGTATTAATTCCCCTTACACCTCTGCACACGAGTCGTTCACATCACACCCACTCCCACAAGCCTTTTGCTTTATTATAACTGATTTCGCTCCCATCCGTTTTATGGCTCACATAACTAGCTGTGCACAGGGATGTGATGTACAGAATACTTCTGAACAGTTTATATCTATTTTCTTTAGTGCTATAATTTCTCTGTGAAATTCTTGAAAAGAACATTACACTGGATATTCCTCTCAATATAGTAGGATTGCATTCAATTGAGCTGTTATATTTCAGCATTTAAAACTGATAGCCGTTTCTATCATGCTTTCTGAAGAATTCTTCATGATGTAATTTCCATTCCCCCACTGCATAGATAGAAATTCTATTACTGAGTGCCTTATCTTAGGCACAGGGTTCTTACCGCTCATAGTGAGGACACTTTACTATTTACATACTAAGATTGACAAATAGGTTCTGTCCATATCTTCGTTCACTGAGCCATTTTTTTGTCTGAAGACAGATTTGGTTTGAAATGATTCTGAAGTGCAGCAATAGCAAAACCAAACATATCTCTGGCACAGCAAGCTGGGCAAGAGAAAGTACAACATTCAAAAAGT
Source organism: Gopherus flavomarginatus (assembly GCF_025201925.1). Lineage (NCBI taxonomy): Eukaryota > Metazoa > Chordata > Testudines > Testudinidae > Gopherus > Gopherus flavomarginatus. Next base: position 101,458,928 of record NC_066624.1, on the reverse strand, counting down.
GAAAATACAAAAAATGAGAAGGGAAACTCATCATGCTTCTCTGTAATGCACTTTCCTATGATCCCCCTTCTGCCTATTGATGTCCCCAGAGCCCTCGCAGCTCCCTAGATCTCATGTTTCCTCCACTGCAGGGCTCCTTAGCCCCCCCAATTCCTAAATCCAAGTCCCAAGCATTGAACCTCTCAAATTCAAGAGTGACACAAGGTAGACTCGAAGAAAGATTCCTGAGAAATAGACTGTCCTTGAAAATCAAAACCAGGCAAAGAGGACAGAGGCTGACAAAGGCCCAAAGGACAAATGGCTGTTATAGTGGAGAAGCAGCAGAACCAAGATTAACAATGTCAAATTAGAAGCCAAGGACATAGTAAAGGGCCCAAAAGATGCAAACAAGGCAGTAGCTATCTTTTCAGAGGAGCCTCTGGACGACTCCTTGCCAAAGCTATATTGGTTGCCCTTTACAGGCAGATAAAGGGATTGTGCCACTAACAGGTATGAGGTACATTCATCCCTCACCCAGCATATCATTATTGGTAAGTCCTAAATTGATCCACATACTGAAGCTCTTCATTTTGTCTCCATCTTCATAAAAGAGCAGGATTTGACCTCAAAAAAATGATCCTAGGAAAGTCAAAACTTTCCTGAAAGTTTTGTTTTAAAGAAAAAGTAACCACTATAATAGTCTGGGTAGAGCTGGGACAACTTTCTTCCCCACAAATAGTAAACTCATCAAAAATGTATTTTTGGAACACTGAAACTTTTCACAAATTCGGTCCAAATTTGGTGAGCAGTTTTGGATTATAACCAGGTCAAAAGGATTACTTTCAACCATTTCAAACCAAAATATTTCAAAATTTTTGTTTCAAAACAGTATTTCATTTAGAAATTTAACTAATATTTTTTAAAACCACACACACACACACACAATGGTAGAGAATTGAGAAACCCCCCAAAATGATCTGAAATGAAAAAAAATGATTTTTTGGATCGAACAGAACGTTTCATTTGATCCTTTTGGCAAAAAATAACTAACTAACTAACTAACTAAATAAATAAAACAACCAAGAAAATTCAGTTTAAATTTAAAACACACCATTTTTTTTCAGTTCAACCTCTAAATAATAATAATAATAATAATAATTAAAAAAACCAAGTATTCATTCAGCTCTAATTCTGAGGCCAGGGCGAAATTTATTGTGGGGAAAAGAAAAGAAGATTCACTACAAACAGAAAGAGGCTGATCTGCACACTGTACATACTATGTAGGTCTTATTAGGACATTTATTAACTTTGCACCCATGTCATTTAGTACAGTGGTGGGAGTAGCATGCAAAGATTTGCTTAATCAATGATTACCTTTGGATCACTCATAGGTCTACAGGTTTCCTACTAAAATGGGATAAAGTCTGTTGCTGTCATCAGTTTTCAGTTACAAATTACATTAAAATCCCCATGCTCTTTTTCCTTTACAGATTTTGAAGTTTTCACCAAAGACCATTCCTTTTCTGATCTATCTCATGTGTGTTACAGATTACACTTATCCCAGGACAGTAATGGTAACAGTTTACACTCTCCCCTTGGCAATGGATGTGCTGCCAAAGTGCAGATGGTATCCTCCAGACAATGATGTGCTGCCAATATTTTAAGCATGGGCTTCCACAAATATCCCTGCCTGGAGTCTGTGATAAATTCAATTTACCAGGGGCTATGTGCTGTGCTTGCAGGGAAGAGGGGTAAGCATCTGGACAACCCTGAGTATTTGTCCCCAAGATTTCTTTTTTTTAAATACCTGATGCAATATTACAAAGGTAAAACATTTGCTTTCCAGACTTATTTGTATACAGCCCAGACACAAGTTAATTCTGGCCAAGGTGATTTATTGGCCTTCAGAGAAGTAGGAAAACCATCAGAGACAGAGAAACCATTCCAACTTGCTCCACCATTTGGTGACACAGCTTTTTAACAAGAGGATCCCAAGAGTTCTCCTCAGAATCCCTTCAGTTTATCATTGCATCCAGATTATCACAAATACATGCATCTGACGAAGTGGATATTCACCCACGAAAGCTCATGCTCCAATACGTCTGTTAGTCTATAAGATGCCACAGGACTCTGCTTTTACAAACACTGATGAATGTTGTTTAGAGACTTAAAAACAGGTGCAACATACATTAAGGTTCTAGCACAAATCATCAGCCTACTTAATTCTCTCTGTTCCTCTGTTAAGGTTATCAGCCTTTTTTCTTGCAGTTCCCTCCGAAACTAGAGATTGGAATCTACACAACCCAAAAGAGCATTTAGTGTAACTGTCAGGAAAACAACAAACAAGGTTTAGACAATAACCCGGCATCCTACTATCAGCGTATCAGTTGTAATTAACTTTATTTTTCATGTAGCGTAAATGAAATGTTATGCAGTCAGCCAGACTGATAAACAGACCACTCTTCACAGGGCTTCATGAAAGGATTAAGAATAAAGCTCAAAGAGTGCTACATTTACTTCTGTAGTTCCCACGGCAGTTCTAGGTCAGGTATAGTGAGACACTGAGAAAATGTGCAATTCCTTTCCCATTGAGCTGTCAAGACACTTCATGATGTGAATAGCTAACACCCTTCTCTGACAACTAGGCCAATATTTCTATTTTCTGCCATTCTAGTCATGAAGCATCTCAGCATTGCCTCAGTTGAAGTAATGCCAATTCGAGTCAGCCTTAGGATGTCTGTGTTAGTAACTGGACCAAATATTCTTGATGAAGCCTTGTCACAAACTCATAGCATGATTCTTAATACTTTTTTCCATCTAGCTAGATATTAAAGGAGGTTGTAAAGCAGAAAAGATAGCAGACAGGCAGAACACATGTTCACTGAACTGATAGAACAAAGTTTTTAAACAGAACGTATAGTCTGATATGCTGCAGGTAGAAATTATTTTCAAAACCATTGTTGTGGCACACTAACATTTATGTTTAATTAACATCTTTTTTTTTTATTTCAGACATTTCAAAAAATGCATTTACCCTCCTATCGCTTAACAAAGCAGAAGTTCATTAGCTGAAATGACCAGGTCTGTTCAGGCAGAATTGAAACTAGGCAAGTAGAACGTATATCATATGAAAGTGTTATTGGCAAAGATTGTACAAGAGATCATTGCTATAACCTTTTCTGATTACACTGCACTTACATCTATAGCCAAATGCCCCCGCCGCCCACAACATGCCAGCACAAAGCCCAGTATGTAATGGAAATTGATTCATTAGTGGTGGCCAGATCCTGGAGAGCCCAATTCAACACAAACCTTTGAGCTGTGAAGAGAATTGCTGCCCAGTGACTTTCTACAAGAATTAAAGGTGGAGTGTGAATGTATTGACAAAAGCCAGCATGAGGAGGTGTGTAGTCCACCTACTCCTACTAAGAGTCTGCAGTAGCCTTTGGATGCCAGTTATGCAACACTATAGCCTACATCTAGGTTATGAGAGTGGATTCTATCCCTTCAACCATATTGCTCCTCTGTGTAAAGCCCTTTCACTCAGGGTTTGTGCCTGAGATCAGGATTGGGCTTATTGTTTCAGCTCATGTATTATTTACAAGCACATTTAAAATGCCATTTAACTGAGCAGACCTAAAATAGTACTTACCAATACTGGGATAACCAGGTGTCGATGGGTCTCCTCCACTGTTTAGGGAAACCATGAATGCTTTACCACTAAGATTTTGAGTCTTTGGTAAATCGCAAGGATCAACATAAAGGAGGACGCCTCCAAACCCCGCCTCTTCTAACAGAGAAAGCTGAGGAAACAGAGAAACAAAAGTGACTATTAACAAAAAGCTTTGACACCACAACACAGTAGCTTCTATATTAAAAAAAAGGAGGAAAAGAAAAACAAAGTGATTTAACTCTGTTTCCCCACATTTACCTAAAAGATATTTTCCAAGCATAATGGCAAAAATAAGTTCTCATGTAAACATAAATTATACAGCACATGAAATGAATTGATCTGACAATATCAATCTAAAGTCCATCTCAATTTTGCAAAGTATTGTATTGTAACTACATCACTTAGGCCCTGATACAGCAAGGTATGGAGGCACATGGCTAACCTTAAGCATATGAGCAGTCCTGTAGAAGTTAGTCAAACGTTTATGCACATAGCTTAATTGGGGCCTTGTCAATTATATGTCATATTTTAAATAACTTGAGTAGATAAAAATAATCCCTTCATTTTGAAAATTAGACAATTTTTGCTTATATTTTAAGAAGGTTATACTATGTCAATTTAGGAGTTTATATATCAACGGACAGTTAATATTGAAAACTGGGGGGAAAATGCTGGTGTGGAAAAAAAAATGTTACTCTTACTTTTTTTAGTCTCTCCAAAGTAGTGTAACTGATGCAAAATGCTGCAAATTTCAATCTTTCATTTAAAAGGGGTGGGGGTGTGTGTCTTCCAGTGGCCAGTATGTAGGCATCACAATGTAAACAGAATTGTTTCTGCCCAGATAAATCAGGCCTCCACTAAAATGGTGGAGAGATTAATTTACTGTAGAGGTTCAGATTCTAGATTCCTTCATTAGCACTAAACCAATAATGAGCTGTTAAAAATGTAACAAGGAGCTCCTCTAGAATCCAGCACATCTACAGGTGAAACCATCTATTTCCCAACTGTTGGTGCATTGGGTGGCTGGTTGAAGAATGATCTTATTTGGATTTTTGAAAAAGGGCAACCTGACTTCTGGCAACATCACCAAGTGGAAACCTGAAGTGGGTGAGGGGCATGGGCTCAGGTGGTCAGTGTGAGGCCTCTAGGGTGACCAGATGCCCTGATTTTATAGAGACAGTCCAGATATTTGGGACTTTTTCTTACATAGGTGCCTATTACCTCCCGCTCTCTGCCTTGATTTTTCACACTTGCCATCTGGTCACCCTAGAGGCCTCAGAGGTGGACCACAGCTACAAGCTCCATCCCAATACCAGCTCTGCAAATAGGAAGATTGACGTGCCTCTATATAGGATGGGGTTTACTAGGTTGTTATTCTGACAGGTGAAATGGCAGATGACGGAAAGAGGAAACTACCCTGGGAAAAGTCATGGGAGCATATCAGTAGAGCTGGTCAGAAAAAAATAATGACAAAACAGATTGTCTTTGGAATTTGCCAATTTGTTGAAATCAAAACAATCTGCAGAGATGGTTCAATTTCGGTGAAATTTGTCTGGAAATGAGACAGCTTTGGAAACCTGCCTTCTTTCCTGCCAGCTCACCAGCTGCACTGCTGAGGAGCCTGAGCTTACAGTATCCACAGCTTGGGGTCAGCCAGCAAGGAGAACTATCCTGGGGCTAGGAATGCCAGGGTTCTCAGAGTCTGTAGCTTCAAAGCGGCCATCCATGCAGATGGTCTCTGATCTGGAGACCCTCGGGCTTTCCTTTCTGCAGAGAATTATGAAATTTTGGGGTTTTGTTCTGAACTGGAATAAAAAACAAATTTCAACATATTGAAATCCTCCAGGAAACAGAAAGATCTTTCTCCACACAGCCCTGTATATCAACCTGTGCTATGTCTGAGGCCACTCTGGCATTTGAGAGGTGTGTCACCAAAGCTGGTGTTGCCCTCTTAATCCCAAGGCTCTGCTTTTCAAAGAGAACACTGTTTATTCTGGGAACTCAAACCTTCTGCTCGAAGACCTTCTTGCAGACAGAGACCTCCTCAGTTCCCAGCTACAGGCCAGCCTCCTCTTGCAGCAGCAACACATACACTGAACACTCTACTCTGAATTAGCTCACTCAGGGTTCCCCCATCCTATTCTTAAAAGCGCAGCACCCATATTTCTTATTATATATTTTATATCACCACTAACAAAAATATATACGACAGATAAATGTTCAAAATTATTACTCAATATGCACAATTTGGATCTATTTCTAAAACATCTGTTCCAGGGACCTCACACTGGCGCTTCATGTTTTGGCCTCAGGGTGGAAAATGTTTTTAGTGCCCATTGCCTGGCTGAGTAAAAACACAAACAAAAACCAGCTGAGCAATTTGGTGACTTCCCTGATTACTCACCTCTAAGGCCAGCCCTGCATTCTAACTGCACATTGTCAATGGCCTTTTGAGCGGCTATTACAAGATGTCAGGAGTGACTGCAAGTGTATTGGCTTTCTGGACTGCAACATCCTGTTTTAGGGTTTGTTACTGAAACCTTGCAGTATGGTAACCTTTCTCCATCTTGTGGTTCACTGCCTGTTTCCCTGTGCCTTTTCTTTTTTTTCCCCCCTTTCACTTCTCTCTGAGGAGGACATTTATTTATTTTACTTTTTTGCTTTGTTAAATGTTGGACTTCAGCACAGTTGTTTGTGGCGTGGCTTTATTATTTCTGTGGTATTACACTCTGTGTTTGGCTCAAGCTTCAAAACTAGTTCATATCTATCTTTGCTTTTATGCAAAGACAGGAAAATGCAGTGTGCACTCTTAGCTACAGCATAGTGCTGTAGTCTAATGGCCTTCGTTGCTAGTACTAAGCTTACAGTGATATATGGTCCTTAGCCCTTGTTTCCAAAGCATGGGTCAAATTCAGATGTTGTGTAAAAAGGTGCAACTCTACTGTAGTTTTGTGTAACATCATAGTTATCCTACAAATCTTACTCTGGAAGACAGTAGGACTATCTGCTTGGATAAAGACAACTCATATGAGTAAGAGTTTGCAGAATCAGATTTTAAATGAGTATAAAAGATGTTTTTTAAAGGGTTGATATGGGTGAGAGTCCTAAAATGTCACGAATGAACAATAATAAAAAGTGGCATGTCAGTTAGCTATTGCAATGTTCTGCCTCCTGTTTTTACTTCCATCTTCAGATAGTCATCCAGATAATAAATAGTGTAGGCAATCATTGAGAAGAGAAAGAAGCAGCATTAAAAGCCAAGTTGTTTGACAGTGTGTTTAAAGTTACAATTGCCTCTTTTCCTCAGTGCCCATCGCCTTCTCCAGTTACATCTTTTCCTTCATCTCTCCATTTATTATAATAAATAATAATAGAAATAGAAAAGGCAGTAAACATGTACAAAGTCATTTCATTTATTTGAAATGTATTTTAAAAACTTGACATTTAAAAAAATATTTTTCCAATATTAAATTCTTCTGTTTCACTAAGAAAGGCTGCATAGGTCGTAGTCACACAATGCAACAGCTGCTGCTTCTGCCATGGTTACAGAGAAAAGGATGTTGTATAAGTGAAATTATGGGGGCAGAGGGAAGTCTTTTTGAACCAGAAAATGAAACTTTTCATTTTGAAAATGTCAAAACAAGATGTTTCAACAATTTCAAAAACAGTTTCAAATTTTTTTTCTTCAGTTTGGGAGATTGTGGAAACCAACCCTTTCCTGCAAACAGTTCCTGTTTTCATGAATCAACAGTTTCGGACAAAACCATTTTAACCAGCTCAAACTACTATACTCTTTTAAAAAGATGAACAAACTGAGGCACAGAAAAGATGGACCTTTACGTTGGGATTTTTCACTGTTGCCCTAACTGCTGGGAGCACAGCTGAGCTAATGTTGAGAGCTCTTGAAAATCTCACTTTTAGGCCTTAATTGTCTTGCCCCAAGTCATACTGAGAGTCAGTGGCATAATTCAGAATCAAACCCAGGAGCTCTTACTCCCAAGCCCTGATTTTCACTGGCAAGTTGGCAACAGTGCACAATTAAGAGAATCAATGGCTGTTGATGCAATAAAGGCCTAACATTTTACAAAGGCTTTTGGAGAGTGAAAAAGCTGATCCATGAACAGGGAAGTGTTGGGGAAAGTCTTGGTTTGGTCAGGAAGCTTTGTTTGGGGCGGGTTTTATTGTGGGATAACTGCTCAGTTTTAATGGAATTGGCTCTAAATTTTGTCAAAAGAGCCTAGGATAACAGATGTACAACTTTTTGTGTGCGGTATAGTGGCTTTGTCACAATTCTCAGGATGCTGATGGATTGTACGGATACTGAAAAACCCTCTCTCCCCCAGCCCCATTTGCCTAAATAGGGGTCTTGGTGATACAAGTTAAGTCAAATAGTCCACTTGTGTTTGAAGGGGAAACTTGCCAAACTATAGCAAGGTTATTGTCTCCTTGTAGGCGGGGGGCAGGGCAGGAGAGGGCGCTGGTGAATGGCCTCCCTGAGGGCAGTTCCCCTGAAGACTTCCAGGATTCTCCCCTGGGAGCTATAGTCTCATATCTGGTCTTTCCCTATGTACAGCAGCTGCTGGGAACTGCCTTCTTTTACGTCCTTATTCCACTCTGACATGATGGACAGGGTCAGAGGGGCAGTGCCAGCCTTGGTCACAGCAGTTCTGTAACCCCTCTCTCACTGGTGCAGGATTTATAAACCCCATCACAGGCATGTTATAAACTGAACTAAATAATAAAACCACAATGGGCACCTGACCTCTGGTCACTTTAGTTCACTCTCAATCACACGTTATATTAAGACTCCATCTGTCAGGAATTTATAAAGGGTTAATATGTCATAAGCATGTCACAGTCAAGAGTAGTATGCATGAGCCCATCAGTAGATGTTATGTTTTGGCCTGTTGTGCACTGTAACAATTGATAAACCATTCATAAGAAGAGCTATTGATCACCACTGACTCTTAATAATCTAATATAAAGTGTGACCAGATTCATGCAAGCCCCAAATCTGCAACAGACTGTTCATGAACATGTCTTTGTGTTCATCTGAATCCCCTCTGAAGTTAGCAGGGCTCTCTCTGTACATACAGTCAGTTGCAGTATAAAGGTCTGTTTGCCTATCCTCTTCCCTGTTCCCGTCACCCCTCACAACCTTATTTCTTGATTCCCATCTCCTCTGCAATTTCTACGCTCTGCAGCACCGGTTCTCAAACTTTAGCAACCTGAGGACCCCATTTTGATTGAAAATTTTTCATGGACCCCCAAGCCAGCTTATAATTTTCCCTGGCTGTGCTCAACCCGCACCTCTTCCCACTCCCGCTCCACCCCTGCCCCTCTTCTTGCCACCCACTCCCCTGAGCATGTCCCATCCCCACTCCTCCCCCCCAATGCCTCCTGCACGCTGCAGAACAGCTGTTTAAGCAGCAAGCAGGAGGCACTGGGAGGGAGGGGGAGGAGTTGGTCAGTGTGACCGGTGGCCTCAAACATGACTTGCAGACCCCCTGGAGTACCCTCGCAGACACCCAGGTATCCACAGACCCCTATTTCAGTACCACTGCTCTATAAGATAATATCAGAAGCAACCCTGTTGTTATTGTTAAATATTTCATATTTCCAATGGAAGAATTTTTCATGTAATACCGTACATAAGATGTAGGAGCAGGATTTTATAATTGTACTATGAGAATTAATGTATGATTTGATTTTATCCTGTCAGCCAACCTTTTTGAACAGCAGAAAGGAATGACAGACCAGAACAACCCTTATGACTGATTATGGTCACTCCAGGGCCAGCTCCAGGCACCAGCGCAGGAAGCAGGTGCTTGGGACAGCCAATGGAAGGGGATGGAATGTCCAGGTCTTCGGTGGCAATTTGGTGGCGGGTCCCTTGGTCTCTCTCGGAGAGAAGGACCTGCTGCCGAATTGCCGCTGAAGAATGAAGCAGCGCAGTAGAGCTGCCACCAAACTGCCGCCAATCGTGGCTTTATCTCCTCTCCCCACCCCCCCCTTCACCGCTTTGGGCAGCAAAAAAGCTGGAGCCGGCCCTGGGTCACCCTTTTGTTTTAGGATAAGTTACAATGTCTACTATGGTTTCTTGTATGTATTACAAATTAGGCACTCTAGTTAAATATATATTTCTTTGTTTTACGGTTTAGAAAGTAAGAGACAGGATCTTGTATTGTGTCTATGTTAAGGAGATTAGAGGAACGTTGAAGGCCTGGGCCCCAGTGTAAAATGTTTTGATTATAAGACTTAGGAAAGCTTAATTTACAATGCCTTTTCTTGCTCGACATAAAAACTGCTGTATAGCTTTAACTGTAAAAGACTGTTTGTGTGAATGAGGAATGTTTGAATCAGGAAAAGCTAAGGTGTGAAGGCCATTGTTATAGCCAAATGGTCAAGAAAGGAGGCGTGAAGAGACTTAAGGACACCATCAATGCACATCCATAATGAAGAAAGAACAGACTGATGACCCTGAGGTGAAGGCTGGCATCCTTAAAGACAATTGATTAAACCTAAACCAGGATAAGATGAACCTCTCGGAGGGGTATTGGAATGTTTACACCAATTAAGAAGTAACCAGACAGAAACTGACACAGCAAAATCCATAGACTTCAACAGAGAAAAAAGACTAAGAACAGGGTGCTTTGCCCTGGTGTTTGGGTTGCCACACTCCAGGAGCATCGGATCGCGAGTGACAGAGCCTGGCTCCCCTCTGCAACCAATCTGGCTGGCCACTAGATTAATCCAGACTCTGGACTGGTAACTATAAACATCAACTGGCAGGACTGTGTGTGTGTGTGTGTGTGTGTGTGTGTGTGTGTGTGTGTGTGTGAGAGACACTAAAAAGCATATGCTAACTGCTGTATTCTCAATAAATGCAGCATTTTTGCCTACTCCTCTACAAAAGATCCAGTGTGCTTTGTACAGCATAACAAAGATACATATTAAAGCACTGCATATTGATTTACAATCTTGTATAGCAGATTTCTGCTGTCAAAGGAGATGGCATTCTTTTGGAAAATGGCTAGCACAAACATTACACCTCAAAACACTAATTTAATTTAAAAAAAAACCAACAAATTAACTTCCAAGTGCATTTCACAGTTTATAAATGCTGAGAAGTGCTTTTCATCACTGTGATAATTCAGACTGCTGTTCTGAGAAAAAACAAGACCTCTTCCTTATTTAATTATTTTAGCACTACTCAGTATTGCTGGTGTAGTGGAAAGAATCTCACCACATACAATTCCGAGTACTGACACCCTTATATACAGGAAGGTAAGATTATTTTATTTATTATTTATATTGCACTAGTGCCCAGAAACTCCAGTCCTGGAACAGGGCTCCACAACACAGAACAAAACAAAACAAAAAAAGCCCTGCCCCAAACAGTTTACGCTGCTGCTGTACTCGCCACTTGTCACATTCTGTAAAGAATGGGTATATCTTCATAGCAGACTTACTCTGAGTTATCTTCACTTGAGGTGAAGTGCCTCTCAAGATAGCCTAGCTCAAAGGAGAATGGTCTCACTGCAAAATGACTCTCAAGTTATATCAGAAGGTTGTGTTAGCAATTGACAAGCTCTGTCAATTCAATCTGTAGCCAATAGCACCTGGCAGGCAAGCCAACTCAAGTTAAAAGCACCACCGCACTCAAATTAAGTGTTTGTATATGCGAATGGAATTTGAATTAGGAGCAACACTTAACTCTGCAGTGAAGACAAGCCCATGTATCATGAAGCAAGGACATGACAAACAATGTCCATCACTGGAGACCATGTGTTGTGAAACATGAGAGGGCAGAGATAGAATTGGGAAAGCAAAGAAGAGGATACAAAGATAATTACCAGTAAGTTATTTTATCTTGTAGAGTTTTTCTTCTCCAATCCTACAACACATCAGAGACTAGGGGCCAAAATCAGAAGTGATAATTAAGGTAATGTAAATTAGACCCTTTATACTAACTTAAGACTCCCTTGAACTCAGATTGTATAAGGCCCAGTTACACCAGATCTATCAATGGGTGAGGGAGAGCAAAATTGGTTTAGCTTGTACACCAAGGAGTTGAAATAAGGGTGTAAATTTAAGTACTTCTTAATTTGATTTAATGTACACTTTCTCACACCATCTTCCAGCTTCCTTCCTGCAGCTGCAACTTTTCCTCTTCTAGCCTGAAGATGGAGGGAAGGTAAAGTAGTAGCCAAGGACGAGTGGCCAAAGTCTTAGAAAACCCTAGTGACTGTCCCAGGATACCTAGAGAGGATGCATGGAATCAGGTGCTCCCCCCACAGGAATCTTGACTTGGCTTTCAGATCTGATCTGACACTCTCATCTGTCTTTTTTCTAATCCTTTTTCTCTCATCTTAATTCCCTTTTCCCTCTTCTTTCTTTGCTGACTCTAGAAGAATGGGAAAGGAACAATGAGGCTGGGGCAAAGCTAGTGTTGGCTCTTAATCTCCTTCATGAGTGACTACCTATTTTTACCTGCTTGCTTCTCAATAGGTGGACACGTACCATACACTGGCCCTGACCCTCCATTGCAGTGTACCTTGTGCAGTCAAAGTGAGCGGAATATGCTTCCAATGTTACACAAGGTGCAGGGCAGTGGAGAATCAGGTCCTAAATCTGCCCCACTGTAGGATAAGAAAAGACATGACACTCGACAATACAATTTTACTAAACATAAGGGGGCCCCCATTCAAGTAAGAGATCACTTTTACTACTCAATCTCAGCTACAACCCAAATCAAGTGACATTTTTCTCTCTCTTACTGGGTCATATTCCACTCTCAGTTACATTATGCAAACCCACTGTGTGTGATCACAATATAATGACTATAAAACAACTATGGTACATTTTCTAGCAGTAGATTAGTGTTCAATTTTTTTCATTTTATCTGGGTTATTATATATTTTAATTATTAATATACTGCCAGCGGCATTTAAAACAGCTTACATTTCCTAAAGGGCACTGAGCACAGCATGCTATCATATGCTGAAATTAACTTCAAATATAGGACCCTGTCTCCATTAAACATTCATATTAGCCATATGCTACTATTTTGTATGACCAAAAATGTACAGTTAATATAAATCCAACCCTTTTTAACGCAGAAAATGTGCCTATGTGTCTTTAGGTCCTGATTTTCATTTATATTAAGGCTCCTTTACACCACTCAACTAGTGTAAAGAGGCCTAAAAGTGAGTGGAGAAGTATAACAGTTATCAATGTGTGGAAAAAAATATGCCTATTACTGGTAAAGTAACCTTAATTCTGAGATAAGTCATTTTATTTAGCAAATGTAATAAAAGCAAGTTTTTTTTTATTAAACTCAATTAAAAAACTCCTAAGTAGGGCCTTTCTAATCACATTGGGGCATTTCAGGCTCTGTGGGTCCAAGCTTCCACCTTTCCACCTAACGTAGTCATTTGAATCTGTACCAAGTGAGCGTCAAGCTACTACTAAACCATAATATTTTATATTGCATTTGTAACGACACCACAAGGAACCAGCCAATGGAGAATCAGGGTTTGTATGTGTCACCAGGATACGGCCATTTTTTGTCTAGCCAAATGCACGAGGCAATGCATCCAGGGAATGTGGCAAAATCAACAACACACCACATGGCCCAAGTCTCTCTTAGAATATGTCTATACAGCAATTAGACACCACTGGCTGGCCCATGCCAACTTACTCAGGCTCACAGGGCTTGGCCTAAGAGGCTGTTTAATTGCACTATAGGTGTTTTGGCTCAGGCTAGAGCCTGAGCTCTAGGACCCTGTGAGGTGGGAGGGTCCCAGAGCTCAAATATCTACACCACAATTAAACAGCACCTAGGCTGAGTCAGCTAGCACATCCTAGACCAGAGAGGATGCAGAGGGGTGTTAATTGCAGTGTAGACATACCCTGAGGTTCTCCTAAACTTTTGCCTACTTTTGGATTCAAATGCCTCAATTCTAGGAGCACCATGAATCCTTTATGCTACAGCTAGTTCTTCACTGTTACTGTGGCAGGGCCTGATCATTGCCTAGGCATTTAGATAATAGGAATTTTTTAGACCTTCTCCACTGATAGCTATTCTCGGAATCTGCATATTGCTGCCACCCCTTATTTTCTCCCCTGCCCAGAAAATGTGGGCAGATATAGCCTAACATTTCTCCCCAAGATCGATGCAGATGTGGTTCTTTGGGACAACCTACATCTTCTCCTACATGGAAACCCTGTGATGTGTAAGAAGTGCATGAACTGGAGTACCCTTTGTACCAATGACACACTTCGGAGTTTATTCAGTAAAAGTTTATTAATATACAGAGAATCACAGATAACACCTCTGTATACATAAAGAAAACAACTGGAAGAACTATAAGCATCTGAGTCATGCAGCTTTCTATGTGTGTTTCAAAGCAGAGGTGAATTACTTTTCAGGTATAAGATACTTTTGGAAAAAACAATGGTAAAAAGCACCAATCTTCACAGAGACCAACAAAGACAGGAATGTGTGAAATTAAGTAGACCAAAAAAAATGTACTGGGATTTCAGACAAATTTCAATACTATAAAATTCAATATTCAAATATATTAAAAAACAATCCAAATAGCTTGAAATTGATTTTCTGGGTTGTTTTGTTCCGGGGTTTTTTGAGGTGGGGGGGTCGGATTTCTCTCAAAGTTTGTGGAAAAAAACTTCCACCCAATCATAGGATTTACCTTTGACAGATTGGGTTTTGTTTTTTATTAGCCATATCAAGGGAGCATTGCCTCCATCTTAACTATGTAGGATGGAGTCATCTCTGTATAATGTTTGATAAATTGTTAAAACAAAAAGCTGCTTCCAAAAGGTTGAACTAAGAGCCCCTTCTATGTTTTCTATGAGAAAAGCAGTAGTACGTGCACTACACACACACACACACACACACACACACACACACACACACACACAGGCAGCATTCCTTGTCCATTACAATACTAGGACAGCAATCCTACTTAACCCCTGTGCCCATAAGTTTATAGTTAAATAGTCTCACTGAAGTAAATGAGACTAGTCATTTGTTTAAAATGAAGCATGTGCATAAGTGTTTGCAGGATCAGGACCTAATATTATAATTACACTTCTATGCAACATGGCTAGTTGGCGTTGGTTATAATAAATAACCTGACTCAGTTTGAACAGGTGCGGTTTGTAATGGGCAATAGGAGTTGTTCATTAATGACTCAGAGGTCCTACTTTACTAGCTGGACAGGTTACAAGTTGTTAGTGAATTATTCTTTCCTGCTGAAGTCCCAATTAATATAATAAGGCCTTGCAAGCAATTCCCTTCTATTTTACTAATTGGAAATGCCTAACACTATCAATTGGGAGGATAACACCATTTCAGCTGTTCGAGAACCTCATGGATATCCTGCTTTTTAATTTCTAAAGCAAATTTCCCAAGGAGAAAAATAAAACTTTGCACAGTGCAGATTTAATTGGATGCTACCACCCTCTTATTCATTTGCTATAAAACAGTATGTTCGTGAGCTTCTACAGTATCACAGTTGAGACTGGAGGGAAAAAAGATGTATGCACACCTACATTTTTATATAAATCTTCTAGCCCACATCTTTAACAAATGAGGTAGCAAAAGGTCCATTTTAGTTCTGATCTAATTTTTGAACACAATATTAAATGTTTAATCATGCTGCTACATTTCCCATCATAGATGTCTAGGGGCAGAGTTCAAGAGAATTTTTTGGTTAAATAGTATCCCAGGAGGCTTATACATTCACTGATCCACCCCAAGGTGCTCTGTTAAGATAGTATAGTAGATGGGTGACATATCCAGTTTAATGCCTGAGTGCTCTGGGATGATGAAAGGAATACCTCTTGGCTATACAGCTCAAACACTGTCCTTGTCTAACGAATGACACTACAGCAACATTGAACAAACAAGACTGGGAAAAGGACCCAGGTGCTTAAAACTGCAAGTAGCTGGCAATGTGGGTAACTGATCTTATAAATGACAGGTTGTTCCTCACAAAAGATTAACAAGGTGGAAAATGTACTAAATTTGAAGTAAACAAAACTCTTCTTGGCATAATTCTGAAATTCTATAAAACTTAAAACACAGACAGAAATTTGTTGGTACTACTTACCACACCAAAGCATCATGGCAAAATGTTCAGCCTTCGATGAATTTATTGTCATATGAACAACAGTTAGAAATTTATAAATTCATAGATGATAACGCCAGAAGGGATCAGTGTCATTATCCAGTCTGACCTCCAGCATAGCATAGGCCACAGGACTTCCCTGACTCAATTCCTGTTTGAACTACAGTATATCTTTTAGAAAAAAAAAATCCAGTCATTATTTAAAATTGCCAGTAACAGAGAACCCACAATCACCCTTGCTAAGTTGCCCCAATGATAAATTACCTTCACTGTTATGAATTTGCATCTTTTGTCTGAATTTGTCTAGCTTCAACTTCCAGCTAACAGTTCATGCTACACCTTTCTTTTAGACTGAAGAGCCCATTATCAATGGTTTTTTTTTGTTCCTCATGTAGGTACTTATAGACTATAATCAAGTCACCCCTTAACCATCTTTTTTTTTTTTTTAAGATGAACACACTGAGCTCCTAGAATATGTAACTAAAAGGCAACGCCAATTCTGTCTTGAACTGTGGACACCAGAACTAGATGGTATTCCAGTAGTGGTTGCACCAATGCCAAATACAGAAGTACAGTAACTCCTCGCTTAACATTGTAGTTATGTTCCTGGAAAATGTGACTTTAAGAGAAACAATGTTAAGCAAATCCAATTTCCCCATAAGAATTAATGTAAATGGGGGGGCTAGGTTCCAGGGAAATTTTTTTCACCAGTGTAAGGGTGCGGACTCACGCTTGCGGTGCCTCCTGCTGGTTATCTGTGGGAATTAGCTCATCCCAGCTCCAGAGTGCCCTCTGCAGGCTGGTGATCCACCTTATCTCACTCTGGCCCCTGTGCCCCTTCCAGGACCCAGTGCCCCTTCACTGGGTTTCTGCCCCCTTGCAGAACCCCTCAGTCTCAAGGTCTCCCCTCCCAGGGGTTTGGACCTGCTGCCTGTGCCTACCCATGGGCTGCCCCTTTGCAACCCCAGTACCTAGTTGGCCTGCAGCCTGCGGGTTTCCAGGCCAGAGCTCCCCAGATCCTCTTGCCTTCCCCCAGCCCTGCTCCACTCAGATACCCTGCCTCTAGCTCCCTGCAGCCAGGCCCATCTCCTTCTACAAACAGAGAGAGATTCCCTGGGCTTCTGGCTCACAGCCTCTTATAGGGTCCAGCTGGGCTTGACTGGGGCATGGTCCCAGCTGAGCCTACTTTCCCCAATCAACTCAGACTTCTTGCCCCAGCCACAACCCTCTCCTGGGCGGTTTTAAGCCCTTCAGAGCAGGAGCGGGGGTCCACCCTGCTGCAACCAGCCAGGGGGAGCCGCGATCGGCTGAACCTGTGGACGCTGCAGGTAAACAAACTGGTGTGGCCCGCCAGAGTGCTTACCTTGGAGGGCCACGTGCCAAAGGTTGCCAATGCCTGCTAAAATATAACCCCTCTACTCCTACTTGAGATTTCCCTGTTTAAATATCCACCATGGTCACATTAGTCATTTTGGCCACATCATTACACTGGGACTTTGTGTGCAGACTAGCAGTGCTGTGGATCTATCACAGCATCAAGCATGGGAAAGCAGCCTGCATGGTACTGCTGCTCGCTTTCCAGCAAAGATGGGTGGGGAGTAGGGTGATCAGACAGCAAGTATGAAAAATCGGGACAGGGTTTGAGGGTAGTAGGAGCCCATATAAGACCCAAAAAATTGGGACTGTCCCTATAAAATCAGGACATCTGGTCACCCTAGTGGGGCGTGAGCAGAGTTTTGACAACTGAGCCAACACAGAGGAGGAAGTAATCTGATCAGGTAAAGGGCTGAAACAGATTATTTCCCTGTGAAGCAAGAGGATACCAGGGACCAAACTCTGATTCAGAGTCACAATTCAGTCCATGGCCTGCTCCTGGTTGCTGTTCCCTGGGAGCCTTGCATAATATTTCTCCCCTGGTTTTACCCTGGCAGGGCTTCTTTGATTTGTTTCCCCTCTCCCGCAATCTCTAAACTGATTAGATACTAAAAAGCAATTTGGCCCATTCCTGCAATCCTTATACAGGCAAAACTCCTAAGGTCACACTTGCAAGGACACAATACCAAACTTATACAGAATTCAATATTTTGTCCCATATTTTCAATCTGTGCTTGTCATGATTGCAGCTGTATAAAATAAAAGCAATTTGTTACACAACAGCAGTTTTTAAAAATGGAAATTTTTACAATAAAATACTTGGATGTTTAAATATAAACCAGATATACTGCCAGTTCCCCGCACTAGATTTCAGGAAGCTTTAATACAAATGAAGTGCATATTTTATTGCCGGATCTTGCTATCCAGTGCTAAGAAATCCACAAAGTTCAATTCTAATTAAAATTGAAATTGAACTACAATTCCCTGGAAACTAGGGCTGGTTGGACTCAATAAACTTTACTTAATTTATTTCAGAAACAAAATAATTGAATTGCTTACAGTCCAGAAAAAAATGCTTACATTATTTGATGAGTATATGACACAAAATCTTTTACACTATTATTGCATTCCTCATTCTCCATGAAATACTATATATTTTAAGTAACCATGTAGTGGAGCAAAGTGCGTGTAATAAATGCCATTAAACATTTCAACAAGCATACAGAAGAAACATTCCAAAACTCTGATAGCATTTCCTTGTAAATAATGGATGTATTATTCTATCTGATGTTTATAACTCCATTTTAGACTATTTATTTCCAAAATTTTCTCTCTCTACTGAGTGAGCACTCAACGCTGCCAGGCCAAATGCCAGCTCTGGCCCAGGCTGCAGGCTTTAGCTAAGAACTGGCAAACTCATAGCTGGAGATCAGACCAGTTCACATGTATATTAGGCCTGGTCTACACTACACGTTTAAACCGATTTTAGCAGCGTTAAACTGATTTAACGCAGCACTCGTCCACACTACGAGGCCCTTTATATTGATA
Organism: Gopherus flavomarginatus; assembly: GCF_025201925.1. Classification (NCBI taxonomy): domain Eukaryota; kingdom Metazoa; phylum Chordata; order Testudines; family Testudinidae; genus Gopherus; species Gopherus flavomarginatus. The sequence continues at coordinate 101,440,196 of NC_066624.1, read as the reverse complement.
TAAAGGGCTCTTTAAATTGGTTTCTGTGCTCCTCCCCAACGACAGGAGTAGCGCTAAAATCGGTATTACCATATCGGATTAGGGATAGTGTGGCCGCAAATCAACGGTATTGGCCTCCGGGCGGTATTCCACAGTGCACCATTGTGACCGTTCTGGACAGCAATCCGAACTCAGATGCACTAGCCAGGTAAACAGGAAAAGCCCCGCGAACTTTTGAATTGCATTTCCTGTTTGCCCAGTGTGGAGCTCTGATCAGCATGGGTGGCCGTGCAGTCCCAAATCCAAAAAGAGCTCCAGCATGGACCGTACAGGAGATACTGGATCTGATCGCTGTATGGGGAAACAAATCTGTTCTATCACAGCTCTGTTACAGAAGACGAAATGCCAAAGCATTTGAAAAAAATCTCCAGGCCATGATACAGAGTCCACAGCACAGTGCTGTGTGACAAGCGTAACGGAAAGCCAAAGAATCAAATGGATGCTCATGGAGGGAAGGAGGGGGTATTGAGGAGTCCAGCTATCCCACAGTCCCCGCAGTCTCCGAAAAGCATTTGCATTCTTGGCTGAGCTCCCAAAGCCTGTAGGATCAAACACATTGTCCAGGATGGCTCAGGGTATAGCTCGTCAATGTACTCCCTCCCCCCCGTGAAAGAAAAGGGGGAAAAAATTGTTTCTTGACTTTTTTCAGTGTCACCCTATGTCTACTGCATGCTGCTGGTAGACGCGATGCTGCGGCAGTGAAGAGCAGTATCCGCTCCCCTCCCCTCCCCGGTGGCAGACAGTACAATATGACTGCTATCCGGGTCATAATCAGCTCGTGAGTGCTCCGGGCTGGCCTCAGGTGAGGCTGGCCGGGGGTGCCTGTGTAAAAATAGGAATGATTCCCGGTCATTCCCAGTAGATGGTACAGAACGGCTGGTAACCGTCCTCATCATAGCAACTGGGGGCTGAGCTCCATCAGCCCCCCCCCCCCTTCATGTATAAAGAAAAGATTCTGTACTGCCTGGACTATCATAGCAGTGGGATGCTGGGCTCCTCTCCCCCGCACCGCTTAATGTCCTGCCTGGACTATCATAGCAGCTGGAGGCTGCCTCCCCCCCATTTTATCTCAGTAACAAGTCAGTGTTTTTCATTCCTGCATTCTTTATTACTTTATCACACAAATGGGGGGGACATTGCAACGGTAGCCCAGAAAGGTTTGGGGAAGAGGGAAGCAACGGGTGTGGTTGCTGCAGGGACACCCCCTAGAATGCCATGCAGCTCATCATTTCTGCGGGATCTGACATGGAGCTGCTGTGCTCTCTGGTTCTCTGATACACTGGTTCTCTAGTACACTTGCCCCATATTCTAGGCAGGACTGACTCTATTTTTAGATACCATAAAGGAGGGAATGACCCAGGGGGTCATTCCCATTTTTGTCTTTGAGCCCCCGGCCGACCTCAGCCAGGGGCACCCATGACAGCAGCAGATGGTACAGAACGACAGATAACCGTCATCTCATTGCCAATTTACAATGGCGCAGCAGACGGTACAGAACGACTGCTAACCGTCTCTGCTGTCATGCAAAGGCAAATGAATGCTGCTGTGCAGCGCTGCAGTATCACCTCTGTCAGCGGCATCCAGTACACATACGGTGACAGTAAAAAAAAGCTGAACGGGCTCCATGGTTGCCGTGCTATGGCGTCTGCCAGGGCAATCCAGGGAAAAAGGGCGGGAAATGATTGTCTGCTGTTGCTTTCCCAGAGGAAGGAATGACTGATGACATTTACCCAGAACCACCCGCGACAATGATTTTTGCCCCATCAGGCACTGGGATCTCAACCCAGAATTCTAAGGGGTGGGGAGAGACTGCGGGAACTATGGGATAGCTACGGAATAGCTACCCACAGTGCAACGCTCCAGAAATCGACGCTAGCCTCGGACCATGGACGCGCACCGCCGAATTAATGTGTGTGGCTGCGTGCACTCGACTTTATACAATCTGTTTTACAAAACCGGTTTATGTAAAATCGGAATAATCCCGTAGTGTAGATGTATCCTTAGTGTTGCTCAAAACAGGTACTAGTCTTATAAGAAACTCTGTGAAAGCTTTGTAAATTGCTGCGTGCATTAACCTCACTTGTAATGTTGGTATTTCATGCTATAAGAAAATATGTAAGTTTTGCTTTATAACTTTGAAAATATTTTCTCTGAACTTGTGAACCCAGGCATGGGAATCAAAGACTCTAAGCTGAGACAGAGATCCCCAGGGGTAACCCCTGGGTCTGCTCTGAAAAACACAGTATGGGATGTCCTGAATTTGGCCTCCTCAGCTGTGACCCACTGAGGCATGATGATACAGATCCTCTCCCCTAGCCAGGGTGGGGCAATGGTACTGTCTTCTTTGGGGCTTCTAGCTCTGCTGCTGGTTTTAACCATGCCAGTTCTTGCACTAAGTGAAGACAAAGACTAAGAAATGTTGCTACCTGCTGCACAGAGCATATGTAAGGGGAAGGCTTCTCATGCATTTTCTGCCCCTGTCTTGCGCATTCACAGTCTAGCCTGGTATACTGAAGGATGAAGTTCACTATGTAATGGTATGCTCCAAATATGATAGAGAGACCCATATTCAAAGTAAATTCCTTCTGAAAATAAAATACACTGGTATGATAGAACTGGAAAAATTTTCTTCAATTAAAAACAGTTCATTTTTTCAAAATGAACATTTTCAGGTTATTTTAAAAGAAGTTTCAGTTAAAAAAACTGAACAGCACCTTAATCTTTTTTTTTCTTTTCAGTTTTCAAAAGCTAGAAACAATGTACAAAACTGTGTTTTTCAATAAAGCAATAAAAACCCTCAAAATTTCCATGAAAAGTTTGAAAACACTTTTCATTTCTTTCAAAAATTGTCATGGAAATTCTTAGAATTATTCAAGCAACTCTAAATACAAGTGAGGGAAAAACCCTCCTAAATAAAACTTTTATGACTCTTCTGAAGTACAGTATTTGCATACAGCAATGTTTTGAAACATAGCAAACTGGAAGAATTTAATCATAATCCAAGGTAAATTAAAGGGCAATGGTATGAGGGTAGATTAGATCCCTTCAAAGCAGCCTAACCATGTCCCTAACCCCAGATTAGACAAAGTGTCCAGCAGTGGAGCTTCTGATCTTGAAGCTGTCAAGCACACACCCTGTGAGTGGCAATGAATTTTAGCTTTGCTACTGGAACAGTATACAAAAGATTGCTCAAGGGAAGTTTGTTCTGTAAAGCTATCAACAGTGTTACATCTAGTTGAGCCTCATCCTCCCTGATTGAACTAACCTCGTTATCTCCAGCCTGATTCTTGCTTGCATATATATACCTGCCTCTGGCAATTTCCACTACGTGCATCCGACGAAGTGGGTATTCACCCATGAAAGCTCATGCTCCAATATGTCTGTTAGTCTATAAGGTGCCACAGGACACTTTGCTGCTTTTACAGATCCAGACTAACACGGCTACCCCTCTGATACTGATTTAATAAACTATTATAATTTTCTGTCTGATATTTACAAGTCAAAATTGTTGTTACATTTTAGCCCATGTGCCTGATGATAATTTAATGCAGTGTCCTAACAGGTAATTTAAATAAAAAAACGATGTTAAATGTATTCAAGAAGTGCTACTTATATTTATGCATCACTGAATACATTCCAGCTTGTTTTTTTGCCATAGGCTACATCTACTGAATGTTCTTTATTTTTTGGTTACACATAGTGCAAATTGATAAAGTGGGCATCAATTGCAATGGGATATTTTAGAGAAAAGTAGGAGTGGGGTAAAGTACTTTTCATTCCAATAAATAAAATGTTGCAGGGACTGGGTTTGTTACAAGCAAGAGTATTTCTCAAAGTTTGTAAGTGAATGTATCCTTCTAAAGGCAGCAAAAAGAAACAAAGACTGTAAGTTAAAACTTCTGAAATTCACAGCTTGGATTTCCATCTTTTGGCCACTGACAGACATTGGTGCCAGTGTGAGGGGGACTGGGAGTATTTACAAAATGCACCAGTTGCAGATATAATATATGTCCCATTTTTGATATGGATGGCATAAGACAATATGCACATACTGCAAGCGGCATGGACACTGTTCAGCTTGGTGCAGCTATGTGTGGATGCACTGTGTCCACAAATGGTTTATTTTTGAGAGGTGAGATGTTACAGATCTGAGCCCTACTAATAATGTTATTTTATAGTTAAATATGACCACCGTCTGCATTTCCAGTGTTATCACTGTTATTTATATTATAGTAGTGCATTGTACAAGCACAGAACAGATAGTTTGTAAGCTCTTCAGGGCAGGAACAAAGTAAGACCACCACAGGCACTAACAAGAACACAAATCCAGAACAGACAGGCATGCACACAGATAGCAGAATTAATACTGCCTGTGCTGCATTGCTAAACATGATAAAACAGCAGTGGAGTATTTACTGAATTCATATGACAGTCTGAAGTGTTTATTTTCATGTGCTTCTGACTTCCATCAACTGTGGTACGTTACAATTACTCCTGGGATTTTGGATGTCATTCCTATTATTCATTTAGCTTCTACGTTAATGCTGCATAATTGCCAATGTTTACAAACATTTTCCCTGAACTTGTCTCCAAATAAATTGAGCTCTGTATGTGTAATGGCCCCAAGCCACTGAAGAGTTCTGCAAGTAGAGGATATTTGGGTGTAGTTTACACTATCCCACTTTAAAATTATTTTGGAGAATATTTTTCCTTGAACAAACTTAAGCTGGTTTTTAATAGGGCTATGTTGATAATTTCAGAAGTATTAAAATGTTCGTAAACAACCAGATATGCTAATATTGATCTGAAGCAATGGAGGCATCACAGACAAATGTGACCCTGCAATCTTTCATCCCCCAACAGCCTCTCCTCACTTTATGTAAAATTACAACTAAAACTCTGCAGTGTTCCCCCATCAGTTCCCTAAATACATTTGTTAATCACTGCAACTCAAAACAATCATGTGGAGATAAACGGGTGAAAGCCTTCCCAGTGCCACTCCCTGGAAAATGACAGAAGCCTTGTGGTTTTACTAGCCCCATGTGTGTAAATGTTGTAGCCTGTACCTCAGTATTAGCATATGCTCTTCCAAGCGACATAAATTACAATTAACCTTAGTCTTATAATAATTTAAGGAACATTTACTTGATTGGTAATAGGCGTTTAAGATCTGTAACAGCTGTTTTTAAATGCAACTGTCTTCATTTATACTGAGAAACAAACTTTCTCTTATTTCACTATTCTCACAACTACTGTCTAGTAATCTTGTATGAAAAGCTATTTCTTATAAAAGCAAAATAAATTTATTCACTGCTCTTCCTGCTGACTGTGTTCTATAGGCCAGTACACAGCACTAAGGTTTGGTGCTTTTAGAATAACACTTTGAAGGCAACAGCAGAGTCCATATATTGTCAATACCAACTGTGTATTTAGATATTTATTTTTGGTATAATTTTCTGTTTTTAAATGCAATACATAATGCAGAATATACTGTATAAAATTTCAGGCACAGCTATACATCATCTGGGGAACTACATAATATTAATTGGTTGATTAATATTTTACTTTCATTTACAGAGACGAGTCAAGGAATGTTTCACTACTTGGTTAGCATGCCTTTAAGTACATCAATACAGGAAAATGAACTTATTTATCTTACTTATTAGAAAAACAGTCACAAGTCAGCCACGATAAAAGAAATGAACATAAAAAGTGTGCCTCGGTGGAGAAAATCCTTTTGAAAGCCATAAATATTAAAGATGTTATTAAAAAACTTTAGTTGTGTAAGTTTTTTATAAACTATCAACATTAATCCTCCACTTGCAAGTTCCCCTGGAAATCCAGAAATTCGAACTATATTAAGCCTGCACTGTTTTCATGACTGAAATATTACGCTGGAAGTTCTCAAGAGTGCCTTTTCACTCATTGTGCTATACAGTGGACATTCATAGCGAACATTTTGTGTTAGTGATTTATATGACAAAGAACAGCTGCAGCTTCTGTGCAATTTGGGTGAAGTATAATTGCAGGAAAGAGATGAACAAGTCAACAATTGCTAGTTTTAGTTCCTAAAGTTCTTACTTTTTCATTGTTTCCATTCAGCACACTGATAAATCAGGGCTTTGCCACCCTGTCTGACCTTCTAAATATCCTGTTTCACTAAAATGAAATAGTAGAAAGAGCTTCTTGGAGAAGGTCTGGAGCTAAAGTGCTTGATGAGACCAGAGATGGCAGTTGTATTAGTTTGGCAATCACAGAACACTACAGAGTCACTCATTCACTCGGTGAGAAAACATCCTCCGCACAATAACACCAGTATGCTGTTAGACCCAGAAGCATTAATACACAGTTATGCCCAAACCTTGTCAGCAAGGAAGGAGTGGAAAATGAGAAAAAACTGCCAAATGTATTGCCATGAAGATGGATTATGGAGTGATTAGGAAAGGAGGGATTCAGTATCAGAGCAAGGACATTCTGAGGATATTCAGAAAGCTTTGCTAGTAACACTAGGTCAGTTTCCTTCTTTCACCAGCAATTCTTTGGGGAAGTTGAAAGAAAATATATTTCAGAACCTTATATGTGCTAGAAGCAAATGCAATTCTGCCAAGATAGGTTCACCGAAAAAGATTTAGCACCACTTTAAGTTTCTAAGAGTTCATTGAACTGACATCAAGGAAACATAAACATGCAATAGTATAGTTAGAAGATGACAGGGCAAGAAACACAGTAAAACTGGTAACACATCAATTACAGTTAACACTCGAGTTTTATTTTAAAAGACAAAACTTTTAGTAAAAGCTTTCAGGAGTCCAAAACCCCATCAAAATGCAACACCATACTGTGACAGGTTCTCCCCAGGGTGCTACCTGGAACTGAGGTGCAACTGAGCCCCCCTAACCCACCAGCCTGGGCTCCCTTTTACTCTGTACTTCTGTGACAAGCTGCAAAATCCTCTCTAGCCTGCATTTTCACCAGTATACATACAGTTAGGGACATACCCAGTTGCAGTTTCATGCAGGCAGACCCTCTGCATGGGAAGACTCCACCTAAGGCACCTTCCAGCTCCTCCTGGAGTGTAAACCCAAAATTATACTGTCATGCACCGCAAGGGGAACTGTACAGAGTAAGCTCATAAAAGTCGCCCCCTCCCTCAATGAGGAAAGGAATATGCAACAGCATTTTGCCCCAAGTTATGGTTCCCACATACTGGTTTAGATAGAGCAAAAATAAGTTTATTAACTACAAAAGATAGACTTTAAGTGATTATAAGGGATAGCAAATAAATCAAAGCAGATTACCTAGCAAATAAACAAAAAACACAAATTCAGCTTAATATACTAAACAGATACAGTGAGAATCTGCTATTCATAACCAAAGTGATGACACAAGCAGGCTGCAGATTCCTAAGAAGTAAGCTGAATTTGCTTATAGTTTGGATCCCCAGGTGTTCCATTCAGACGCTAAAAATCCCTTTAGCCTGGGTCCAGCACTTCCCCCGGTTCAGCCTTTGTTCCTCAGGTGTTTCCAAGAGTCTTCCTGGGTGGGGAGTCAGTGAAGAATCAAGATCATGTCACTCCCTTGCCTTATATAGCTTTTGCATACGGCGGGAACCCTTTGTTTCAAAGCTTGGTTCCCATGTCAGTGAGTAGAAAAATGCTGACATCCCAAGATGTAGTCCAACAGCAGGTGACCTGGTCACATATCCTCGTAGAGTCAGAGCAGCCATCGCCCACTGGCTGTTTATCTCCCAGGTGGTAGATAAAATTTAAGGCCTATTGTTTTTAACTAACGGCTCATTAACCTAAATGGGCCCTTTCCAGCCAGCAGTCTAGACTGAGATCATTTTGCCGAGCGGGTGTTGCACAGAAATAGCTACATGTGAAATAGATACATAGTCAATATACATAACTTTGGATTCAAAATGATTCAGGCATACAAACAGGATAATCATATTCAGCAAATCATAACCTTTCCACTGACACCTCACCTCACGTAAAATACATTATAATTTTGATATAATTATATCATACTAATATCACTATGAAGAATATGGGGTGCGGTGTCACACATACAATGAATGAAAAGACTGACAGTGAAATGAAGGAAGCATTCAGATACCACAGTGATGAGCACAGTATAAGAACCTACACAGAATAGAGAATAGTAGGAACTCAGTCTGGCATGATCTTGTGCAACAGCTTTGTGAGTATAGCAGGAAGTGTAAAGAGTAAATAGAAATTTCTCTTCTCACCCACTAATTCCTTTTCTCTGGTGACAGCACGGTTGACAGCTGTGATTGATGAGAGATCTTTGCACTTACCAGTGCTTGCAGACAGTATGTAATGTGAAAAGAAAGCCAGTCTGAGGACACTTAGCCAGATTACTCTTTCAAAACTTAATAACAAAAAAATAAATATTTTAAATATAATGGAACCATTAACAATTACATAAAACATCATAGCCTTGATTCTCCACCTCATTACACCAGTGTAACTTCACTGAATTCAGTGGATTTACACTGGCATAAAACTAGTGTAATGGAGAATCAACCCCATAATGATTTACATATGGAGAACATAATTCCTATCAACAGCAGGAATAATGAAAAAAATAAATACTAGGGCAGACAAACTATGACCCAGTTTGCCAGTAACTGATGAAGAATATGATTAAAACAGCTGTTATAGAAGTTTAATCAGCAACAGACATAATACCCACTCACGTGGATGGGGATCACTCTGCCAGTCATGCATTCATCAGAGAAACAACAATGACAAAAACATTCCCCCTTCTCTGACAAGTGGCTGGGTGTCCTCGCTGATGGAAAGTGACAAGCTGTACAGAGTTGAGTCCTGGGAGGGTAATTAATGCAAGACAACAAATTTTCCTAAGTCTACCAGGCGGACCTCAATAAGTCCACAGGATTTTTTATATATATACATAAAAAGAACGAGTGTGTGTATGTGTGTTATATAAACACATATTTATACATATACATGTATATGTATAATGTGTGTGTATATGTACATGTACATGTGTATGTAAGTCTTAGAAAATGAGTCCTCCTGAAGGCATTATTGCCCACACCACTAGGTCAATGAGTACTTTGTGGGCTGAGAACAGGGGAGCGTCGTCATTAAAGGACATCGACAAGGTAGCCATTGGGATGGACATTTGCGAACTGATCTCCAACCATCTGTTCAATTCACACTTCAGTTTACAAGCTTCATGAAGAAAGGTGAACAGTTGGGGCAAGGTGAGAAAGACAAAGAGAACTTATTCTTAAATGGGAGAAAATCTATAGAAGGACTGAACCACCTCCTTGGTTTCAAGTGACAAAAACAATCAACCGTGAAAGCACTAGAGAGATTTTTTTTTTTTTACTCAAAGTGAATTGGCTCCCATGTAACAGGCACACATACCAAGCAAGTCTGTAACAGGGATAAATCAAAGTCTGCTTTATTCCTTACTGGTTTCTTGTAATCATTCAGGCTCTGCCCATGAGGCCTTGGTGCAAAATAAAATTTGCTTAAATCTCTAAAATAGGATGATTAATCTCTGTTAGAGGAAGAAGAATCATCAGGATTATAACGAGACAAGAGGTCCAACCGGGAATCTTAGCTCCAAACACTTCCCATTATCTTTGGCAGGGCCGGCTCCAGGAGTTTTGCTGCCTCAAGCAGCCAATAAAATAAAATAAAATAAAATAAAATAATATAAAAAGTAAATCCACGATCACGATCTGTGGCAATTCAGCGGGAGGTCCTTTGCTCCGAGCAGGAGTGAGGGACCCTCCGCCGAATTGCTGCCAAATACCTGAACATGCCGCCCCGCTCCGGAGTGGCTGCCCCAAGCACCTGCTTGCTAAGCTGGTGCCTGGAGCTGGCCCTGACCTTCAGAAAAGTTCAGATCCATAAATATGCCTTTGCACTGTGGCTCCTCTCTCACAACAAAGAGCTCAATTGTGTCATTAAGGCACTGATCTGGTTTTGAGCCATGTCACACCTGGGGAAGATCAGAAAAGCAGAATTTCTCACCAAGCTCCCCCTGAACACAAGTAGTGCTAAGCCCTTTCACAGGATGGGAGGGATAGCTCAATGGTTTGAGCACTGGCCTGCTAAATCCAGGGTTGTGAGCTCAATCCTTGAGGGGGCCACTTAGGGATCTGGGGCAAAAATCAGTACTTGGTCCTGCTAGTGAAGGCAGGGGGCTGGATTCGATGACCTTTCAAGGTCCCTTCCAGTCCTAGGAGATAGATATATCTCCTATTATTATAGGGTGCAGCTTACTTCCCCTGCTGCACTAGGCTTCACTGCAGGCCAGTGCAAAGGTGGTGTGTAGCAATGGTTTCTCTCTGCCTCCTTGGGTGCACCATGTTCACCCAGGGTAGCAGAAATTGAGCAGCCCTGAGTTCCAGGGGGAATAGACCTCCTTGTATCTTCCTCACATAAAGGCCGGAGAAAATCTGGCCCAGGCACAGCATGACCCCTAGCACCATATTGAGGCGTTGGTTCAGTAATTATTAGGGGAAAAGGGTAATTTGCTAAAGCATCACTTTTGTATCCTTATCTCTGCCTCACAGGTCTGACAATCAGCCACATTTCTGGCCTAGCCTTACTCTACCCACCTGGTGAGGCCTGACAGAATCACAGCACAAGGTAGCACTGACTGTAGAATTCCATAACCCACTTACAACAGATGGAATAATGTCTCCTTAGCAGAAGTAGCCAGTTTTGATTTTGATACTTTTCAAAGAGTCAAGTTTGAAAATGACACAGTAAAACAAAATGGCCTACTGTATGCAGCTCAAGGTCAAGATATTTCAGAGCAGCCCAAGTCACTGATGAAAAAACAATACTCAATAAGAGGTAACAAGTAGAACTGTATGAAACTCCACAGTTTCACTTTGTGAGGGCTCACGAAAATGTTTTCTATGTTGTGAGGATATTATTTTGTAAGTAAAATGAAGTAGTCACCAGGTCAAAAAGCAAATGAAGAGAGAAATATTTAGGCCCTATTCTTGGGTTTCTTCATTTTTGGGTAACAGCCTGAACAAGCTGGGCCAGGTTTTCAAAGGGGCTAAAAATCTGCAGCTCCAACAGAAGCTGCAGGTGCTCAGCATAAAACCCTAAATACCCCAAACTGGATGCCTAAAAACGGAGGCACCAGAAAGGAGTAGACTCTTTAGAAATGTGAGTTATATACACCCAGATTTTGAGTGGTGTCCATGAAATTTATGATTTAGTGGGTTGGTTCCCCATTGGGAGAGAAATTAATGAGACAGTGAGTCAGGAAATTTCTTCTTTGACTATTTCACTGGAGCCTAATCTTCTTCACAAAGAGAGCAAACACAAGAGTACAGTTTCACAGAATTAATTCTAATTGCAGAACTCCAAGCGGAGCACCCCAGTCCTGGGGCTCCATTCCTTTCAGTAAGTATTGTGAAATTGAGCGTTTTATTCTTAATTGGAATGAAACCAAATTTCAAAATATCAAAATCCTCCACAACATAGAGTGGGTTGTCTAATGGGTGAGTATGTAATAGACCCAGGCAAAGTGACCGAGCAAAAGACTGTTTAAGGTGAAGTAGGCAGTGAAGGATCTTTGGTATTGAGGCCTGGGCTAAGTCCAGGCCATTTCAACTGGCCAATATCAGGAAACAGTTCAACTTATGTCCTAGATGCTTTTCTGTTTTGTGTCAGTATTTCCTGGACTTGTAGAAAGCAGTATCCACCTCTGATGCTCAGCCATGCCATCAAGTGCCGTAACATTGGGTCTGGAGTATCTGACCATGATGCTGAGAGAACAGGTCTTGGTGGGCAGAAAGCTGGATTGGAGGCTGAATAGATATTTCCATCAGATATGTCAGCCAGGACTGGCCAATATGGAGCCATGAGAATGATCATGCCTTTGAATCTCATGATGTTTGAAATCACTCTGGGACTGAGGAGATAGTATACAGCAAGTCTCTGTCCCACCACAGGAAGAAGACATCTAGTAATAACCCTGAACTGCGGCCTCATCTGCAGCAAGTTCTCACATTTTGCATTGTCCTCGGTGGGGAACTGAACTGAGGCAATATTGATTGTGTGATGGAGTGTGAAAAGACCATTTGTATTTGGTCAGTGACTGCTTGCTCAGGAAGTCTGCCAAGACAGACCTTTCTTCTGGCTTCACCAATGGGCTGGGATACCAAGAGTCAGCTCTAGTGAGGATTTTGTCAGTGCCTGGGGAACTGGTGCCAAGGCTAGTGCAGAGGGTTGATACCAGCTCTGTCAGTCCCATTGCTGAGGTAGTTGCCTGAGTTGGCTGCATTGACAATCCCAGCAACCTGTAATGATTTTGATGAGGTTTTTTTCTCTGCCTTCCTCTCGCTGCTGGACCAAGCAGTGTTGTGTCTCTGAGAGGGGCACTCACTGAGGATGACCCCTCAGGTTCCTAGGAAAGGGAATATCTCATCTGGCTCTACAGTGATGCTCATTGATTACTCAAGTGGATGTAGCTTGAACTTCATGTCCCTTGACGTGTGAGACTTCAACGAGAAGGACTTTCACACCACAGAGGATGTAACTTTTCCCCAAACAGAAAAGGTTTTGGCTCTCCCTATCAACAAAGGGGATGAATCTGTTGCAGTTCAGATCAGACTTAAAATGTGAAGGTTTGGAATCTTCCAGTGCTGATTACATGTGCACCTCACCCCACTGTACTGGGAGTGGGAGTCTCGCTCTAGCTTCTCTTTTTATTTGGGGTGAGAAGAATGTCCAAACTAAAAGGGAAGAAGGATTTGTTCCAAATAAAAACAGCTTAGAATGAGTTTGAGGCTCAAGATAAAAATAGCAGGTTGAACACTTCCCTGATTCTATCCTGCTGCCACAGACAGTAAAAGGACACCGAGGGAGGGTCATGGTTGCTCCACCCTTTATATCCTCACACAGGAGCAGAAGGAAGCATAGGATGCATTCACAGCCCCAATGGACACTTCTATTAAAAAAAAATCTGATCTCCAATGCTTGCAGCACAGGTGCAACTACAATGGGATCCACACTGACATATCTCGAAGAAGAAAACTTTTTGAACTGCTTATTTTGTTAAGAAAAATAAAAGCTGCTACCACTGGTATTTCCTTCCATAAATAAATACTCTCTCATACTGCTCATACACAGGAATACTGCTTATTTATTCAATGATTAATTTACATAACCATATATTTTCTGTCTATATGCAGCTTGTATTGTTCCACTTTATAATACATAAATTTGCTAATATGTACAGGAATTATATTTAGAGACTGTTGTAAAATTCAGTCATATTTTATCATGCCTTTCCCACTGACATTATCATTCCAGATCATCCTGCCCTCTGTAAAATTCACAAAGCAATAAAATACCATGTAATATCCCTCAGCATAAAGAGCCCAGATGATTTGAGCTAGAAGATTGAAGTACATTAATGACAAGAGGCATGGCATAATACGCAACTTTGACCCTCCCCATCCTCCCCCCCCAAAAAAAAGGGATGAAAAAAACTAAGCAGATCAAGAAGCAGATTTCCAAGGAGTTCCAATTTAAAATAAAATTCCTGAAGTGTTAAAATGGTAACACCCCGAGAGACTGAAACCAACATCAGCAGACATGGTGAGAAGCATCACTACCCTTTTGAGTGGGGGTGCGTGGCCACCATCTATTACGCAATTTGTTCACAAGTAATGGGTACTGTCGGATCCCCAGTTAGACAATGGTAATGGTAATGGTAATGGTTAGATAATGGTAATGACCAGGATATATGTCTGTGACCATTTTCTCTAATGTGGACTTTGCCAATATGATCCATGCCTTTATCATATTAGACTACAACTATTACCACACTGCACCCTACATAGAACTATGGCTTGACACAGTTGCTGGCAGGATATTTGCATTAGACATGGAAATCACTCCTCTCTTCTGCTGGTTCTAATTAGCCCACACCTTTTGATCTTTAGGTCAAGATGCAAAGTCCATGTGTTCCACAGGCACTTGGAGAGGGAAGGCTGAAATTTGTTCACTAGGGTCTGCAGCAGGAGTGGGGTTTTAAAAATATTGTTTCCTGAGTTTTGGGGGGAGGCTGCTGTATCTATTTTTGTATTTTGGAATATATGGAAAGGTGCATAGAGCTCTGGATAAGTGCTTTCCTTAATGCTTACACAAATCTAAACAAAGAAATCTGTTCAAGGCAAAACATGTATTAGACAGTGCTTCCTTTAATCCAGTGGCTCTCAGCCTTCCCAGACGACTGTACCCCTTTCAGGAATCTGATTTGTCTTGTGTACCCCTAAGTTTCACCTCACTTAAAAACTACCTTCTTACAAAAATCAGACATAAATATACAAGTGTCAGAGCACCCTATTACTTAAAAATTGTTGACTTTCTCATTTTTACCATATAATTAAAAAAAAATTGGAATATTAATATTGTACTTACAGTTCAGTGTATAATATACAGACCAGTATAAAGAAGTCATTGTTCGTATTAAATTTTTGTTTGTACTGAGCTAACTAGTGCTTTTTATGTAGCCTGTTGTAAAACTAGGCAAATATCTAGATGAGTTGATGGACCCCCTAGAACAGGGGTTCTCAGACTGGGGGTTGGGACCCTTCAGGGGGTCGCAAGCTTATTACATGGGGAGTCAGGAGCTGTCAACCTCCACCCAAACCCCGCTTTGCATCCAGCGTTTATAATGGTTTTAAATATATATTAAAAAGTGGTTTTAATTTATAAGGGAGGGTTGCACTCAGAGGCTTGCTATGTGAAATGGGTCACCAGTACAAACGTTTGGGAACCCCTACCCTAGAAAATCTCTCTGTACCCCTGGTTGAGAACCACTACCCTAGAAAATCTCTGTGTACCCCCAGGGATATGTGTACTCCTGGTTGAGAACCACTGCTCTAGTCAATAGGAACTCAGCTGTGGAACACTGCAAGCAGCTCATCATTTTGGATGAGATACTATGCATGTGTTTCATATCTCCACAGTTCATAACATCAATATTTCAATAATTATAGTATTAAATGGACTTCAAGAGAGTTTTTTCCAGAGCAAGGACTGCGGAGATAAGATTCCTTTGCTAAAGGAGATTTGGATCTTTCAACGTGCTGAATATTCTGGCCCTTAACCAGCAACACACTTAAGCATGTGTTTAATCTTAGGCAAATAAGTAGATCCACTGAAGTCAACTGAGACTGCTCACATACTTAAAGTTATGTGTGTTTCAGCGCTCTACTAGACTGGGGTCTGAACGCTGAGATCCTTGCAAGCCTGAGCCCTAAATCTCTATTGAGAGGTAATCTCTGTTAAATATTAGTCTTAAATAAAGCTCCATTGAATTTGATTTCAGGTTTTAAAGTTCATGTTATACTTGCTCATTGAATATTAACACTATTAAGCCTTAGCCTCATTGCTCAAGCAAATAGTTTTTATTCACGTTCATGGTCCTATATACTTCACTGGGACTATTCCCATAGTATGGACTGTTTGTGTGAGCAAAATTGTGCAGAGTTTGGCCCAATGGAATTTATCAAACACCTTGTGATGACTGGATAGATGAACATCACATGATACAATACCGCAGTCCTATAACTAGAACATTTTATAGGTATTCATTCCACAAGGAAAATTGAGCTTGCTTTGTATTTAATTTGCACTGTTACACCACATCCTGTGATAAAACACAATTCCACTATAAGCAAAAAATGTAAATGTCCTACTTACAACACAGAATAAGGAAACTTTTAGGGTTTGAAATACATGTGAAAAATTTCACTCTGCACACAAACTTGGCAGCCAGTTCTGTGAATTATTTAAGCAAGGTTTTGGACCAGATGCTGGCCCACGCTAGGCTCTCGGCTGTCACTCAACCCCCTTACTTCTGACCCCTAAGGTATACAGCAGTTTTTTGTTCATCTGATTTTGAATGGACTGAGGTTTGTTACCAGCTGTTACATTTCAGACCAGCCCAGGATAATACTGGGGGAAACAGTGTTAAGCCACCACCACCAGCACAAAACACTGCACACCTGGGTATTCCTTATTTGGATGGGGAAGGGGGAGCACTAGATCAAAACTGAACTGGGGTGGATTAATCAAGTCCCAACTAAAAAAACTACATCATTTTGTTAGTCCCCATCACCCTCCCTTTTGAATCTTTCACTCACTGACTCTGCTTTCTATCAGCGTATCCAGTTCAAGTTTCTTGTCCTAAACTTCAAGGTCCCTCAAAGTTCTTCACCCATCTCTCATTGTGTTGCTGTCACATTGCCCACTTCTGCCTCCATTCCATCAACGTCCCCAGCCACCAGAAGGCACTTGTTCACGTATCCCAGGAACGTCTTCGAACTTTCTTTCATGTCACCCTTAATGTATTGAACATTGTCCTTAGAATGACCCACAAGTCTGCTGCCCACCTCCACCTTCAAATCCTTTTCCAGGACCCACTTCTGCAGTGACAACTATAGAAATCAGTGAACTATGGCTAGGCTGAGAGAAAGCTGGGAAAATCTATAATATTAATAAACCAGACGTTATAAATATCAAATACAGTATTGCTAACTCTCAGCATTTAAAAATCATGCATCAAGCCTCAAAAACATCATAACATTGACTTGGGATTTTTAGAAGTAATAGATGCTGGGTTCTATTTAGTTGTCATCTGTTTTTGAGCCTCTAGGATTCATGTTTCCAACTCTTTCTCTGCAATGATAGGGGCTAGAAACTTTTTTTAATGAAATCTGAGATTCTCATATATCATATGTCTCCAGGAGCTGAGACTTGAAAGAAAAATACCTATTGATGTGAGACACGTGATAAAATTGTGAGAGTTGGCAACACGACTATATGTATACAAAAATGCACACATGAACAGATAGATAAATAGCATATATTTGATTTTCACAACCTACTACAGTCTTTGAAGTCTTTGGGCCATTAAGGTAAAGAAGGCAGCCTGGTTAATTCTAATAATTCACTTAGAAATGAGTATCTTGCATGCCTGCATGTTATCGTCACTTTGCAAGACCCTCTTCTCTTCCCCTGCCCATATCCAAGCCTGAGTCTTATGAGACCCAGTGGAAAGAAAGGAGGAGGAAATTTATGTCCAAGGAGGTCCCTAAAATAACTTCAAAGAAAATAAAGCTCAGGACCCTGAGCAGGGACACCCAATTTACTCACTGCAGCATTTAATCATGCTGCCACTCACACATACAACATAAACCGCCCTTCACATGAGGATGCCAGATATAGCCATTTGCAAACAACCCAAAAGCAATCAAAAACATTTCAAATGAGATTATGAGTGGTAACATGCAAACAGGTCATCTTGAGAGCTGAAACTTAGCTAAAGAGACAAAGGGACAAACATTCCAGGAAACCTGCATATACAAAAATATACAAATGCAACCAATATAGAAAAATAAAATAAAACACACAGATTTGCACATGCAAAAGAATTAATCATTGTGTGTGAAAACGAGGAGGTTTTCACAGGTACTATAGGTTTATGGTACTACAGGTTCAAAAGCATTTTACATTTCAACATTTTTGGCTCTCAATCTCTCCCAATTAATCTAATCTGCAATGTATGCACATGCCATAGAAAAGGAACAAAGTACATCTAAATACGCCTCCCTGGACTGAACATTTTGCTGTTTTTATCTTATCTGGCTCCTATTTACTATGGTATTAGTTTCTGCAGCAGCATCCACAGGCTTTGATGCCTTACGCTATCACCCCTGCAATGCCATTTTCCTTGGCCAAGGCAAAGGATGTCCTTCAAAGACTCCTTCCTCTGCAGCAAAGTTTATACTAATGTGCAAATATGGTACTCAGACAATTTCTTAAGTATGGTATGACAAACAGGATGAAAGATACACTATTATCACAGCTACAAGTAGGTTCTTAGCACATCTGTCCATTAAGGTAGGGTATGTAATTTTCTTCTTTTATTCCAGATGCCTTCCATGCATTTCATTTTTAAGGTTCTTGTGCACTGTCTCAATGAAGAAGTACCTTATATTGCAAAGCACAATGAGAGCCAATAAAGTCTCTGTAAACTTCAAAATTTATCTGATGTCAAAAGTGGCAGGTCTAATGCATCAACTAAGTCGCTGGAAGTTAATTTGACGTTAAAATTAAAACATGGTTATTAAAGGAGAGAAAGATCTACAGTAGTCAGATGCACTGAGCTAATTAATCTCTGATCTGTCATAAAGATTCCTTAAAACTGAAATTCTAGCATCATCTGAATCAGCAGATTTGGACTCACCTGGCAACCCACATAGTTCACCGTATGATAAACAGGAGTAGGACAAGGTTAAGTGGATTACATTTTATCTTTTCTCCTTCGAGATCCTGGTAGGAATCCAGTCTGAAATTAGTTTGTTAGGTCAATTCCCCAATGGACAGTTTATATCATAAAAATATCCCATAACTGAATACTGCTATAAAAGGCAACACAATCAGTTTCTACTCTGGGGAAATTCAAGATTGATTTAGAAGTGAAAAATACGTCTCTTTCTCACGGAAAGGGTGTTCTTTCTAGGTCATGTTGAGCTCATTTGTGAGGCTGTGTGGGGAGTTTCTTATAATGCCGGCATAATAACCTGTGGTAGAATGTCATAAATAAAAGGCTCAATTGTCGGTGCAGATGTTCCTATAACCTTCACAAAATGCAAACTCTCTCTCCTCTAATTTAAACCACTGCATGCTGTACTGGTAAATCTCTGTCGCTGCACTTAATGTCTATTTTCAATTACAAAGCCAGGATTATCATTATTAGGAATTATGTTTCTCTGCCTTTATTTTTTAAAATCTTTGGCCTAAAATGTAGATTTCTTGTGGTTGTATTTTTAAGATTTAAGGTCATGGGGATTCAGGAGATACTCATGAAAAGATACTGGCTAGTGACTTTTACTTCAAAATATTCCCCAAGAATATTAGCCTAAATTTGCATTGATTCTTGTGTTCTTTCTCAGTGAAGTTAGGAGACAGATCTTTTCTAGTATAAGTATCTTTGGGTGAAACTATGTATCAAAAATGTTCACATCCTTATCTAATCAGGGGAAAATAGCATGTTACTTTTCTGACCAATCACCACTAATCACCACAGCTTAAATTTCGAATTTGGAAAATCAGTTGCTTACAGCAAATTGCTCATGATCAACTCAGAGAAGCTTAAACATAATTTTAAAGAATGTGCAGAATATATTAGAGTAGCAAATACATTCAAGAAAACTGCAATCTATTTAAAGAGAGATACCATGAATAGAAAGGCAAGGCTAAATTTGTTGGATAAGTTGTGCTCTGTGAATTACTCACTCACATCTTGTGACAAGTAATAAAAGGCCCCAATTCTTTTCTGAAATACACATTCTTTTACAGTTACTGAACATGCAAATTGTAGAGGAATTTTTGTGTGTGCAAAAAATGTAGTTTACTGCTTTCTCCAAGCAAAGTAAGTGAGACATTCCAATTTATCACTGCTGCAGCAATTACATTTGTTACCCACAGTAGGCTCAATCCTGCTCCTATTGAAACCACTTTAGAGCACTGACTTCAGTGGGAATAGAAGCAGGCCCCAAAGGCCAATGGTGAAATTCCTACTTTAGGGGGACCAGGATTTCACCCCGTACTCCACTGTGTGGAATGGAAGGAAGGCAGCAAAAGGTGTAGAACACCTTAAGCAGCCTGCTACCACACATTCTGACCCAGAGACCAAAGAAGCTCCTCCATGCAAAAATCATTTGGTGGGAGGCTCCAGGAAAGGTCAACAACTGCATTGCATCAATTCCCCTGAAAAATGGGAAATATCTGTGTAGAATGATACTGACCAATCGGTAATGTTGTATATACGTTTCCTCTCCGGATTTAAGAACCCACCCTCAGGGTAATCCTCAAGTGAAGAGGCCATGAAAACATGAGCACTTCAGGAGCCATGTTACCATGAAGTGTGGGGGTTGGGGAAAGTATGGAGACAAAAGGCATCCTCAGGGATCACCTTGGTCTCCAACAGGTGTCTTAACATCCACGTGTATCTTGTGCTGCAGGATGAGGGAAGCAGATTCTATCCCCAATACAACTATTTGGAGGAAACTTAACCACTGAAAATTCATTGCATGTCTTAACCCTTACATGTTTTTTTGTGCATAAGGGGCAACCTAAACCTGAACATATTTCCTTGTGACTCAGGAAAACCAATTTTTCTTATACCCCTATTAGGCCACTTCCTCATTATTCAGCAATGTTTCCAAAATAAATCAGACACATAGGGAAAAAATGGGAAAAAATTATTACGTTTAAAAACAATATTTTTTTACAAGGGACAAGAAATAAAATCATCAGACTTTTCTGAGGATTTAATTAGTAATTTTTATTACTTATTAACTTTTAGTACTAGCAAGTCGAGGCTATTGTATGACTGCTGTATCGTTACTGCTAAAAACAGTTAACTACTGTTCCTTTACTATACCTGCTGTGTTGCTGGCACTCGCTTTAAATCCCACTGTAATCAGTGGAAGGTTAGTGCACACTTGGGTAGGTTCATTCTACTTCAATGAATCTAGAATGTTTGGAATCAGTCAGTGGTTAATATAATACAGAAATCTTGTCAACTCCAGTGAGCTATCAGACATACAAAAACCTGTGAGGCAATTCTTATTACATATATAGCAACATTTCCCAGTTACAAATTCTTCTTGTCCAACACAGAATGTAGACCTTGTGAAAGAGTGCTGAAAGCAAGCAGCTGACCCAGCACTCTGGTCACTTAGGCTCAGTTTCACCCCAGAGAAACCCTGATTGAGGGACCAAAAACTTAATTACCTAATCAGACTATGGGCAAATGAGCTAAGGGGCTAATGATCCCATCAGCTGAGAACGCAGTTAAAAAGCTCAAGAAGGAAGTACAGAAGAGAGGGGCTAGTAGAACCTAGGGGAAGCTAGGTCTCTGACTGGTGAGATTGCTTCTGCTTCCTCTCCCTGGAGAAAGGGCTGGAGATTGAATGACATTGTGGGTAGAAGTGTTGCACAGGGATTGTGATGGTGGCTTGGTGGAAGTAACAGAAATAAAAACTTTCAGAGGTGGTGACAATCAAAAGGTATCCAAGACTGCTTGTGAGGAACTCCAGGGCATGAAAGGAGCATCCCCAGTTACAGGCTCTGATTTAGTGACATACTTAAACACTTGCCTCAACTTAAGCACCTGCGTATTGACTACTAAGTCAATAAGATTACTAAAATGGTTTCAAATAGTTGCATGCTACAGAACCATGCTGAATTAAGCATTTAGTGATATCACTTTGAGGAACAAGTAGCTAGCCTCACCCGGAAAGAAATATGTTCATAAAATGCAGCTACAGTAGGCCTTAAGATACGACTATAGGTGTGAATTTTGTAAATTTGCTAAGGTATCAGATTTTAAAACTGAAATTTAACAAACTAGATTTGCCAATCTGATGAGTATTATAGCCAATATTAGAATGGAATCTAATACGATAACACCTTCTCTATTGAATTCAGGAAGCAACAGCCTACTAATTTAACACTAGGTTCTTTCCAGGTCAACTTTTATCTTGAACAGCATTTCTTACATCAGGACACTCAGCAGAAATGCTAAGTTCCTGTTCTGTTAGTGCGCCATGCAGTGGCAATGTATTCCATACTACGCAATATGGACACAGAAGATCTGTCCTTGCAGGCCTTGTTGCCATGAGGATCACGCTGAAAGTGTGGCTAGTGGGCTTTTATGAAGAACAAAAGGACGAAAACTTCATTCTGGAGAGGAGTAGAATCTCACCCCTTTCCAGTATCATTCAATATCTTATCAGCTATATGGTTTTGAAAGCCCTGGATTACATATACATGCAGCTAAGAATTTATTTCATCAGCTGTGCTATACTTCAAAGCAATTTCCTCACAGCGTAGCCATTTCACTTGACTTTGCTTCATTTATCAGGAGTTGGCATATAGACAGTAGATTGGATGCTTGAATTTACTACTCATTTACTTTTTAAAAGCTTGGTAAATAGAAAATTATGTCTGGATTCCACACCTCCAAAATCTGCATAAAGCCTCAGAACCCTCCAGAATCAAGTTTTAGTATTTGAGGCATCCTCCAATTTTGAATAGATGCCAAATACATTTTTATTCAGTGTAGCCCTTAGCAGATATAATACATTGTCAGAGGTGGAGAAGGAGGTCACCCATCTTTTAGAAAATAGTGATTCTTAACATGAACAGGAATAATTTTTCAAATGTGCAATTAAACAACTAATTAAGCATACAAATACATAGAACTATTTTCTTAAGTGAAAATTAAGTACTGATTGATATTGAAAATAACTCACTATTTACCTACCCATGGCTCACTCAGAACTCAGGGTACACTCCTGCAGAGAGAGGTTCTGGGCACTCAGTAGCGATCCAGTGGCACCAATTTGGGTCAGGCTTTCCGTTTGGAGCCCAACTACCCATGCAAAACAGTACCAGGTTTTCAAAACATTCAGGGAAAAACTGTTGCATCAGAACTGCAGTAGTCAATATCTTCTTTTGCTCATTAACTTATACATTCCCTCCTTTGCCATTCTAATAACTTGTTTCTCCCTCCATTTAAACAACCCCCAGATTCTGAAACCAAAGAGGAAGTAAGCAGCAAATGATAGTAGATTTTTATTGATGAAACCAAAATGATGATTTTTTTCTACAATTCCATTTCCAACTCCTGCCAGATATTAACTGCATGTGTCAAGACCAAGACCAAGCCTTCAGAATATTGTACTTGCTCCTTCACAAGAATCTTTCCCCTCCCCCATGAATCTTTTGCCATTTGGGCCTTTCTCTTCTCATTTATTTCCATACATTTGATCAATAGGATTAAATGTAGGAAGATCTGTTAGCCACTTCATATTTATCTGGACTGATAGGGAAAGATTCACATATGCAGCTGAGTTGATTATAAGGGGGAATAGCATGTTGTTCCACCTGGGTCTATAGCTCCAACTCATGGACTCACATGATCATATTCATCTATTGGGAGGAGATGGGTTTTGTATTTTGCTGGGATGGGAGTGGACATAATGTTTCTAGCCCAACTGCATGTGAAGAAAACCTTGAAAATATGATCCAAGCATGGTCCTCCTAAAACAGGGTGAGATGGTCCTGTGAGATGGGAGGCCCCACCGGCACAAAGAGAAATGGTATTGGATCCCCACTAGACCAGTCCATGCCCCAGCTATCTCAAGGAGGGGCAGAACCATGTCAGAGAGAAGGGGTCACAAGGATGTGTCTAGGGCTTCAGATTACCTTAATCAACCCTAGGGGCATGGCTGACATTCTGACCCATTAAACTGATGTGATGTAGGACTATCTCCCATTCAAAGAATAAGAGAGTAATTGTTATAATCCAAAACTGGGGGAACAAGGCAGAGTGATAATGTGTGCTTCTTATAACCCTGTCTTAAGTGTGACACACTTTTCTCCATAATCCTTACATACACAGGCTGGGATTTTCAAAGGGCATAGGGAAGAAATTCTCCCAAATCCCACTTTTGCCCCCCCCACTTGCTCCACTTCTGCCCCGAGACCCCGCCCCTGCCCTGCTGCTTCTCCAAGTCTCCGCCCTGCCCCACTCCATGCTCCCACCCTCCATCACTCACTCTCATCCACCCTCACTCACTTGCTCATTTTCACTGCGCTGAGGCAGGGGATGTGCGGGAGAGGGAGACAGCTCTGGCTGGGGGGCCAGGCTCCGGGGTGGAGCCACAAATGAGGGGTTCAGGGTGTGGGATGGGGCTCCAGGCTGGGGCACAGGGTTGGAGTGAGGGAGAGGGTGAGGGTTCTGAGGTGGGGCCAGGGATGAGGGCGCAGGAGCGGGCTCCAGGCTAGGGGTGGAACTGAGGGTTTCAGAGTATGGGAGGGTGCTCTGGGCTGGGGCAGAGGAATGGGGTGCAGGAGGGGGTATTGGCTCTAGGATGGGGGTGTGGGTTCTGGCCTAGGGCCAGAAATGAGGGGCTCAGGGTACCTGGCAGCCCAATTCCTCCGGAGTGGCAACAACGCATTCAAATGTCTCCCCTATCAACTTTCAGTGGTATTTCCTGTACTTACTCCCATTCAAGCTAAGTAGAAAAATATCTAGTGTCCCAACTCAGAGATTTTAGAATGCTATTTTCTCAATTACATTGTGCTAACCATAAAAGTGGGGAGGGGCAGGAGAGACAAACAAATAATGTTTTCTAAAAATTGATATTAACATAATGTACTGAAGTTTAAAATTATGACATTTCCCAGTGTAATTATTAAAAATGGGCATTTTTTGAAAACACAAAGAATTTTTAATATTTACTGTCAAATAAAACCTAATTCATAAGTGCAACCCACTAACCTTTGCATAAATGCACATTTCCAAAAACTTTATAACAGTTAAAAAGCAATTATGTTACTATTTATGAAGACAGTAAATTATTAAAATAAATATAGATATTTCTGCATTAAAATAACATTTCATGTAATGTATTTTTTTAACTATGTTAAACTGTGAACATTTTTAAGCTAGAGTGGTTGGGTCCTCGAGGTTATTAAACGTTAATTTAGGACTGAAGTTATGCTTTATATTGAATCCCAATTCCAAATGATTAAATCATGATTGGTATCTATGAGATTCCTGAGAAAGTGAATCAGGCCTTTAGTGCTTCTGAAACAAGAAATAAGTTTACATGTTATGATTACTGTCTCATTCTCACCTGTCCTAGAGGACAAGATTGCTGCTTGTTTTATGTGTCCAGGTCGGTTGAAACAGGGGGTATATACATTACATGGACTATGCACCTTGAACTTCACACCACTGTGGGGAGAGCAGGACTGCTACTACCCTCCTGTCTCGGTCTATAGGGAGTGCTCAGAATCTCTCCCCACCCACCACTTCCAAATGCACCCAACAGGGCATAGTGAGTTTGTGCAGAGGGCAAGTAATCTGCTACTATTGCAGTAAGGGAATAAACAGGAAACGAACTGTGATTCAGAGTCACAATTCATTCCCAGAAGCAGGGCAGCTATGCCAGCCCTTTACTTAGGGCAGATTGTGAAAACATAAACTGCATTTATCTTTTTGTCATCTTGCATTTTATAGCATCAGATTAGGAAATTTCTATCTTTGAACTGAATAGATGAGTCTGAATGCTGTCTCTTGAGTAGGTACTTTTAATCACGAATTGGTTTATTAGTCACCTATAGTGAAATTCATCACCTTTACTCTATAGTGAAATTCATCACCATTCCTCACATAAAGATCAAGTGACCCAGCTTATGGATTTCTATATCTATGGGAGACGGAGGGTAGATTTAACAGGAGGGTCAAAGTTCAACAACACAGCTCCTCTACAGCCACGACTCCAGCTGCATCCCCCATTCTGAATCCAAACAAAATGTAGGACCTGATTCTGCAAACGTTACTCGTACTGAGTGGCCTTTACTCATGTGAGTAGTCACACTGAAGTCAATGGACATCTACAGAATCCGGCCCAAGGTAAGTGTCATAGTTCTTTCCTTTTTCCTTCTGCCCCAGGCTTCCCATCCCGTAAACTGTCTTCAATAGACCCATATAAGATACTAAAGATGGGATCAAACCAAAAGACTCTATTCAAACACCCCAAAAAGGGTTGAGAATTTGATCACAAATGCAAATTTTGCAGTCTGCCAAATCTCTATAATGGACCAAACAAACTCTGGATCTTAATTTTGTAGTTGGCCAGAACTGCATAAATCAGTGCCATGGGAAGAATAAAAACTGCATATCCAAAGACCTAGAACGCTGAAGGCTTCAAAAATCCAGATCTATATCCATATTTTACAAGTTCTATATAAATTGTCACCGGGTGCGTATCTGAATGAACAACTGTTTTCCACACACACAAGTTGCTTTTTGCTGAGTATGATCTATAAAACCAAGGAAATGTGCTTCTTGTGAACTCAGGCCTAGCTTTGCTAGTAGTAAAAATGTACTGTGGTCTTTTGGACTTTCTCCAGTGGACTCAATAAGGAGAGAGAGAAAGAGGAGGCAAAAAAAAAAGAAAAAAAACCAATATGGGCGGGATATGAAGGACAAAGAAACGATAGAGGAGATTGCAATAAAGAGATACAGAGACAAATGGATTGACAAAGTAAAGAGGGGGGGATTAAAAAGTAAGGGGACAATTGTAAACTACAGGACAAGGATGATGTCTCTGCATATACCTGCCGTGGTAGCACCCCACTTTTGATTAGGACCTTTGGACGCTACTGTAATATAAATATAATAGTTTTAATATAATCATGAGGGATTAAAGTTCATTAAATAAGGTAAATGTGAGTTAAATACAAAATTTAGGATGAAAAACAGGAAATAAGATATTATAATTACAGCTTCGCTTGGAATCAACTTTCTGTTTTAACATGCTGTAAAACAAAGTCCGTGGAAGAAAGAGAAGGAAAAATAGGCAAGGAGAAGGGGAGGGTCTGGACAAACAGAAATGGAAGACTCAGTAAGTACGTAAACACAAACAGAATGGAGAACAGTTTTAAAAAATTCAGGGGTAAAATCCAGGTTCTACTGAAATCAATGCGAATTTTGCCAGGGATTTTAATGGGCCAGGATTTCACCACAGTAACATAACAAGAATGGTTAGCCCCACGTGTTTTTTTATTTAGAAATATTCCATAGCAAAGATTAATCTCTTTCATATATTTTTCCACTACTTTAACAGAGAATACAATTACTTCAAAGCCAAGTAGGACTCGTCTCAATCTGTGTCCTAAAAATGAGGGCTTGGGACCAAGAAAGAAGAAATATTAAGGGAGGGCAAATCTTTCCACATATTGGCTTTAGTTCCCAGGCAGACGAGAAAGGCGGGTATTTTAGACTTCAGTAGGACTTCCTGACATGTTTAAAGTCCAGAATGTATAAGTATTAGCAGGATCAGAACTTTAAACCTTAACAAATCCTCTTTGTAGGTGATGTATATAGTGGCATTACCCTTTTTGTATTGCAAACTTTGCTTCTTATTCAAGACTGTACTAAACAAACCCTGATTGCAATTTCATTGTTACTGGCATTTAACAATGAAATGCAGCATAAGATCTATGCGTGAGGCTGCTGCACATGTCAAATTCTGACAATGATTACTGACCTTTCATGTATATAATGAGATCGGCTCTAAATAATTTAGATAAATAACTGAAATTATTCTGTTGAAAATGGCATTTTCATTGCGACAAAGATTGTTTCTATTCAAAAAATATTAAGCAGCTATTTTATGAACCAGTGTCCTGGTCTTCATTGTGATTTCCGTGGCCAGTGGAGCAGCTCTGGATTCTTTTAATTATAAAATCTGGAGATACTGGTTTTTATAATTGCTTCTGTGAATTGGGCATGAAATGTCTTGTTTAATTATTTACTAAGCCAGCAGAGTGTTTTGAAATACCAAACTAATGTAATTCTTATTTATAAAATATTCACAATAAAAATAGGGTTTTTAACATCAAAAATATAAGCCAATTTTTATATAATATTTGGATCCAAGTTGAGTCTCAGATGAAAATGAACAAACATGTTTAATCTCTGTGCTCTCCACCAATATCAGAGATGGAAGGAAGCAAACACACACACACACAAACACACACACACACACACATACAGCTAGACAGCAAGAAAGGAGGGAAAACAGAAACTACACAATATGCTCGTTCTGAGCTGGCAGTCGGCCTTTTATATGTCTCTTTAAAATGTCTTTCGGGTTGTCCGCTATATCAGAGGATGTGGCTGGCCTGCAGTGAAAGTGGAGAGCTAAAGTAAAGTACAGATGCTTTAGGCAGCATGCCCTCACACATTTTATGGCAGAAAACTCCATAAAAGTTAATGATGTTTTCCTCTCTACAGTTCTTCCCTCCCTCAGAGGTAGTAAGAATGGGAAGGAGAGCTACGAAGCCAATGGCAGCATTGCCACTCAGCCAGCTTGGGTATGTATAGCATATACAATTAAACCAGGTTAAAGCAAACAATTGTGAAGACCAAGAACTGTCTCATTTGCAGCCTGCCTGATAGGCCCCATCTGTTTATTCCTCCTGTGCTGTATTTTTATTGAGGATCACTTCACAATTTCAGTGTCTGTAGAGCACAGACATAGCAAGTTAAGCAGCTCTGGATTTTGAAGGTAGCCCAGCGGGCTTGGGAAGATCCTCAAAAGCCTGAGGTTAAGCAGGCACACCTCAAGGCATGTTTAAGCCTCAGCTTCACCTCAGCTTCACCTCAGGGCATGTTTAAGCCTCCAGCAGGCCAAGTACTAGTTATGATGTCTGAGTCAGAGATTTCAGTCTAAGACGACATGCAAATTTCAGACAGACAAGGCTCCAGCTACCCCTGCTCTCAGCCGCTTCTTTTCTTGGACTCATTCCCTCTCTCTCCTACAGATTCCTTCTCTAGCTGTAAGATTTACACCACCAAGGGAAAATATGGCACTATCAACAGGCAGCCTCTGATTCTGCATTATACAGTTCAATAAAACAGATGGCATATCAAAACTGGAACTAAGCAAATGCCGCAGACACTTGCAAGAAAGAGTTAAGGAGTCTATTAAATGCCAACAAATACTGGCCTGCTGCGAGAGAAATGGCAACACAAGGCCCCATTTTAGTATCTGGAAATGAACAACAAAAGAAATTACTCAGATAAAGTACATCAGACATGTAACTAACCTTATAGAGTAAAGGTGATTTTCCTAGCTTCAGAAGTGCGATTTTATTGGTCACATGTGTCATGGCTTGAATCAGGACTAAATCTTCTACAGTTCCATACTGCACATCAATGACTTCCGCCTGTAAACAGAAAAGGTAATTAAGGCTCTACTGTTAGCTATTTACCATTAATGCTTGTCCATGGTGCATTAGTCAGCACAAGGGGGAAGTAAATTCTACTGGACATCAGCATGTTGCGCACTGACTGGTCCGTGTGGACCCTGCTACTGTGCTCTAAAAGTTCCCTAGTGCAGAGTAATGTCCTGCATTAGGGAACTTGCAGCGTCCAACATGCTAGTGTGCAATAGAATTCACACCCCTTTAGTGAGAATTGACACACAGTGTAAACAAGAATTCAGTGTGCTCTTGCCACTGAAACAAAATTACCTGTAGAGCAACAAATTGCTCAATCAAAGTTCTATGATTAACTTATCTCTATTTCCCAATCATCTTTAAAAACTCCAAAGAGCTTGAGAATTAAACATGACTGTTAAATACACTCCTTTCCACAGTTTTCCACCACAATCATTGGCTGTGATTTAAGGGGCCCAACAATGTTCACCTCTGATAGTGATTTGGCAATGATTCCTGTAATCTAAGTTCATTAATGTAAATATAACATTCCATGCTCTACATACTCACTGTAGCTGTAGGATCCAAAATCAACAGAATTATGCAGATGCAACCAGAACTGAGAAATCTGCTAATTCATTTTTGTGATTTTTTGAAGTGAAATCACAGATTCATATAATATTTCAAATAAGCGAAAAATTATTATATTAGTCACTCAGGACAATAGCCTAATTCCCTCGAGTCTGCCACATTTGTCTTGTGAGATATGGTTCATATGGCTCTTGAGCTCTCTATGTATAGTATTAAAAACCCTGTTTCTAATTATCTATCCATCATCCAGGCATTTATGATGAGATTATCACTGTAGTATTTGAATGACTGCCTCTGAAATTCTGCCATTAAGAAATGGACTTCAAAAAAATTTTCGGACTTCCCATGTATGTGTTAGCCAGCCCATGTGGCGTCTATAATTCCTTATTGAGCTACTGCATAAAGACACTGTGAAGCCTTACTAAATACAGTTTGTAGAGGGCTATATAAGTCAAAATGTTATTAAAGCCAAGCACTAGGAGGGGTGGAAAAATAACTCACAAATTCTTTTTTTTATACTGGAGGATTTCTTTTCTCCCTTCTCTCATAATTCAAAAATGACAAAAGAGATTTCGCTCATTGTTTCCACACAAATTCACCTTTGGGCAGAAAGGAAGCATGGAGGAATGTCAGCCTCATGTTGTCATTTTGGAATATTGTCTAAATATTGATTTTGTCAGGATTAGGGATATAATATACACTGTGACCACCGCACAGAAATACTTTACCAAGAAATCAATCATACAAACAGCTACAAATCAGGGCAGGTACAAGAACATTCTTTCAGTGTAATAATAATTAAAAATAATAATAATTAATAACAACCACCACATACCTCTCAGGGAAACTGAATAAAATCAAAAGAATTTATCAAAGTAAGATTCAAATAATCCATAGAGGAACTGTACAGTACAAAAAGGGCTTACTCCATAGTAAGCAAATTTTGAGCAGTTGTAAACCTTAACTCTAGTAAATTTAAAGGCCAAATTTTTTAAATGTAGACATCTAAACAAATTTATTTTTAGAAGCTGATTGTGGATGCTAAGCACCTTTGAAAATCAGGCTATTTAGCTGGATGCCTAAATATATATGGAGTTAGGTGCCTAATTTTAGGCACTCATATCTGAAAAATTTGACTGAAATCTCTCTCTCAAAGTCTGAGTTGAACTGGTAAGAAACCCATGTCTTGAAGTCCCTTTGTTCTTGAGTTTACTCTTCACTAAATTTTCAGGATAACAAGTTTCTTTCTAAGATGGAAGCACAGGGATTGCTGGGATGTGAAGCAATGCATCACGGGGCATTGGGACTGGACCCAGGATGCCCTGCGACCCCCTCCACCTTCCCACAAGTCTTAGCAGCAAAAGAGAAAGAAGTGCTGTGTGGGGCAGCTGCACAGAGAGCACAGCTCCAAATACTGCTGCAAGTGCTGCAAGTGTGAACATGCTATTGCACAGGCAGCTGTCAGTGTGAACACACAATGGTTTTCCTTCTGTGCTCTGTGCGCGGCGCTGTAACTGCTGGCGCTGTAATTTCGCCAATGTAGACGAGTGCCCTAAATATGCCATGTATAGTGAGTGCTGCCAAAAGCATGATCCTGATGTGTCATGCAATGTAATAAAATGCTTCAGCAACAGGAAGACATTACCTTTAAAAATCAAATACTGAAATGCAAGGGCAGAAAATCTTATAGTTTACACAGGTGATTTTTAAAAATGTGTTGTTTCTAATGTCTACAGAGCATGAGAACTGCTTACTAAGAAAACACAAATGGGAGCTATAGTTCAGATAAAATTTAAAGTACATTATTGGTGTTGTGAAGATGTTATTTGAGAGAGATGACAACAGCACAGTTCATGAGGTTTTAAAGATAGTGGAAAATATTTCATGTTTTTACCTACACAGATAGTGCCAACTAAAAAATCTTGCAGAAGGAACATGAGCATAAACCACCCCTGACAACTGAGAACAAAGAATTCACTAATGTACTGTATGGAAGTTTACACAAAATTTTACATCATTCTATAGCTCCCAATTTTTCTTTCACAAAGTGCCCTTGGAAAATACATATTATAAACAATAATTACTTGGAGTCTCAAAAGCCAGAATGGTTTGAGAGGTTATAATAAAAATATATATGCTGCATTCTGAGGAGGCCTCTGATCTAGTTCCTTTGTGAAATGTGCCTTTTCCACTTATCCTCAAGCAAACTGAAAATCACAGATTTCACCGCTCAGATGGAAAAAACCACATCGAATTTTCTCCAGGCACAAATCCGTATACAAAAATATAATAGGGTAAATTGTCAATCCATTTGCTTCCGCAATGTGCTTTTGTGAAAATGAGGTGCTCATTTATATTCATAAGAATGGCCCTATGTCAGACCAAAGGTCCATTAGCCCAGTATCCTGTCTTCCGAAAGTGGCCAGTGCCAGGTGCCCCAGAGGGAATGAAAAGAACAGGGAATTATCAAGTGATCCTTCCCCTGTCGCTCATTCCCAGCTTCTGGCAAACAGAGGCTAGGGACACCATTGCTGCCCATCCTGGCTAAAAGCCACTGATGGACCTATCCTCTGTGAATTTATCTAGTTCTTTTTTGAACTCTGTTATGGTCTTGGCCTTCACAACATCCTCTAGCAAGGAGTTCCACAGGTTGACTGTGCGTTGTGTGAATAAATACTTCCTTTTATTTGTTTTAAACCTGCTACCTGTTAATTTCATTTGGTGACCCCCTAGTTCTTGTGTTATACGAAGTAATAACAATACTTCCTTATCTACTTTCTCTACACAGTCATGATTTTATAGACCTCAATCATATCTCCCCTTAGCCATCTCTTTTCCAAGTTGAAAAGTCCCACTTTTATTAATCTCTCCTCATACAGAAGCTGTTTCATACCCCTAATCACAGTTGTTGTCCTTTTCTGACCCTTTTCCAATTCCAATATATCTTTTTTTGAGATGAGGCAACCACATCTGCACACAGTATTCAAGATGTGAGTGTACCATGGATTTATATAGCGGCAACATGATATTTTTTGTCCTATTATCTATCCCTTTCTTAATTATTCCCAGCATTCTGTTCACTTTTTTTGGCTGCCACTGCACATTGAGTAGATGTTTTCAGAGAACTATCCACAATAACACCAAGATCTCTTTCTTGATTGGTAGCAGCTAATTTAGAGCCCATCATTTTATATGTATAGTTAAGATTATGCTTTCCAATGTGCATTACTTTGCATTTATCAACATTAAATTTCATCCGCCATTTTGTTGCCCAGTCACCCGGTTTTGAGATATCCTTTTGTAGCTCTTCGCAGTCTGCCTGGGCCTTAACTATCTTTATTTAAGATACCTCTATTCAAGATGTCTCTGCTTGTATCATTCCTACTAAGTACTCCTAGTTAGGCCTTCCCACCTCTCACTTTCCTTTGTATAAAAGAACTATAAGTGTGCACAGCTAGCGATTTGCACACTTCCTGCTTCACAAGTTATGAACTAACTTCCTGGTGAATATTGTATCTTGATCTAAGACACTATATACTGTGCTTTTCTAAGTCAATACATGATCTCGGCAGGAACTAATTCATTGAAAAGTCTTACAAAATATGATTTACTAGGTACCAAGATGGTGCTCACTGCTGTGTATAATACTAAGGAATACATGATTTTTTTGCTGTAAGGAGTTTATAATGTAAATTAAAGGCAGGATCAAGAGCTCAAGTTAATTAACTATTCTCATGAAAAAACTCCACGTATAAAGGGTGGAGTCCACTTAAGAAAGAACAGTTGTTAGGTATAATATATGTTAAGGCATGGGAATTGGTAATTATAAAAAGGTAATTTAATTACTTTTCTTCCACTTACAGGAACTGTGAAAGTTCATTATATTAAGGGTTCTTCTTATGTGAGTGGATCACCCAGGGCTTCTGTAAGTATCTTGATTCTAGGAATACTCATGCCCCCTGCATTTCCCTATAATTTCAAACTGTTTCTCTTGCTGTCAGTTCTCTGATATCTCATTTCACCTTTTGAGGGATATGGGTAAACCAAATGCACTTGGTCTACTAACCTGAAGCACCAAATCTGAGTGCCAAAGTAAGATGTCATATGTAGTCAATGGGTGCCCTTAAAAGATATTACTAAAAGTTTGTATAACAAAACCTCAGTGGGGCAAATGACAACACTGCCCTAAAATCTAGTATTGAAGTTACCAAGCGCTGAAAAGAAACATGTGTTACGTAAAACCATACAACAAAAATTCAACTACTGCTATTAAGGAAATTACTAATCAAGAGAGTTAGTAACGAGTCCATATGGTAGTACATTTCAGAAACCCATAGATGAACATTGGTGCATTTGGTGTAACCATGCAATACCCATTGACTCCAGTAGAGGTTTTTATGAGGGAAGAGCTTTGTCCCTGGGGAAAAAAAAAGTAATTATTTTTATTGATTTTCATAACAAAGAAACAATAAAATGGTTAATGAGGTAATTTGCAGCTTGTAAATGTTTCTAAATGCTTCACAGGACTCCCAATAGAGTTGTGGAATTATACCACTGGTAAAAGCTGATTTAACAGAGATCTCTCATTAAATACATTGTAACATCATAGAGTCAGGATCAGTCATTTAGATTTGTAGTGTTTAGCACAATGGGATTCAGGCTAGTGGAAACCTTTAAGTGCTAGTTAATCTAAATTATAAACTATAACTATCACATAATTAAAGCTGTGCTTATATTTGATTTTTGGGTTTACTTGCTGATCCAAAAAATTAAAAAATATATATATTTCAGGTCAGCCTGACCATTTTTTAAAAGATGTTCAGCAAACTGAACAGCCAAAAAAAAGTTCAAACTAAAACAAAATGTTTTGATTAGTTTTGGAGCTTTTAAAAACTTGAGTTTTTTTTTTAAATAAAACTGAAGTGAATTTTGTAAAAATAAAAAGAAGTAATTTGGAATTGAAAAATCAAAATGTCTTGGTTTGAAAATGACTGAAACAATTTGGTGAATTTCACATAAATTCACAAAATGTTTCTGTCAACCCGAATCTGCATGATTGAGGGGAAAAAATAAAGTTTAATCCAAAAATTTCATCCAGCTCAAAAAACATTGAAATATGTTGTTAAGGTATTTTACTAAAGTGTGTTACCATGTCAGTAATCTATTCCGAAATCTATGTCATAAAATATAATGTATGCCTTGTGCAGCTATGTTTAATTTCTATATATATCCCCAACATAACAAACCTTAATTCAATGAATACAAAGATTAGACTCTGCCTTTTTGTTTTTGTTTTCAGAGATGCTTACAACAGGATATAATCCTGATCCTATACATTCTGAATATGAAAAAAAACCCAAACACTGGAAGCAAACTGCTGAAAAACTGTTCTTCTTTGGCAGAATAATGCTATTTAAAAAGAAAGAAGAAATCATCCTTTTAGGTGCCAAAAAAAGAACTCTTGTGTACATGGTTTAGATATGCAAGGGAAATCCTTTTATGCTAAAATTGTGAACCTACTAAACAACGAGTTGTCTCATCCATTTGAATTGGGTACTTACTCTTTGAATTATTTCATGGTATGCAGTTTGAAAGGCATGACTATTTAAAAACGAACTCTGATGTACTGTATGGAATTAAGCAGTATCTCCCTAAGCATGAAATGAAGTAAGGATAGGTAACAAAACAAACATTTTTAGAAGAAGATTTTATTATTTTTAGAAATCCCAACATGCTATTTGAGGCATTGTAAACAGATAATTACATACAAGAAACTATATTAAAAGTTTATTATATCTGCAAAATCAAGCACAGAACAGCAGAAGGTGCAGTAGAGTGCTCCTGCTTTGACTTCTGCTGAGGACAGTTGGCAGAGAATGAGAGACCTGGAACTGACTGCCTATGGCTGCCACTGTACATACTCCAGCTGTCACCATCCACTGCCCAAGAATAGTTCAGACACAGTGGAGAATTATGGCCATAAAGAATAAAACACCACTAGATCTATTATTGAGGAGATTTAACTATTCTAAATCTACCTTCTAACTTTTTGTCCTGCCTTTTACATTGTCCTAAAAAGAAACTGAAGAGTCTTTTGATGTTGTGGGCACGATTCCTGTCTCTCACTTTAAGTTGGAGCAAAAACAGACACATGATGCAAACGGTGTCAGAGAGAAGAAGGAGAGGGTAGATGATGAAGGATTTTTTCCCCAAAGATAGGTTATTGTTTCTTGTTTCTGCTGGAAAATAAACCCAACCATATTTTCATTGATCCATGTCTGATTTAAAAAACAATAATAAAAAAGTTGTTCTTCTAAACTTATTTCCTTCCCACACGAAGCACAAAAACACTAGCACCCCCCACAAACCCACTATGCTTATAAATGTTCCAAGACAGACTACCTCCTGAGTCTTCTGGGGAGTTTTGCATTGTCTATTTAGTTCATAAGTAATTCACATTAGGAACTCTATGACCTCATATGCTGTGTCCAGTCAGCAAATAATAAGGTATTAAATCTATGATATCTTTCATAGCTATCCTTTCATCCATCCGTGGGTCATCTGGAAGGGCTTGATATACTTTCAGATAAACTTCAGGTCATTGCAAAGTGAGATCCCTTTATCAAAGCCCCTAGTATAGGGATGAAGGTCAAAGTTTTAAGTTTCATTTATTAGTACCCAAGTACCCAATTCAAATGGATGAGACAACATTTCCCAAGGGTAAATACTAATACTAACCTGGGCCTGATTCTCATCTATCTTACACTGGTATGAACGAGGCGTCACCCTAGCGAAGATAATGGAGTTACTTCGACCTTAGTTCCTCCTGTGCTGCTGACACATTGGGCAGTCCAGTTCCTGCACTGATTACAGTTGCTCTCTAGTTATGGTAATTCTTCCCAGGTGATGCCAGCACATTCAATATCCTCTGTCACTGTCTTCTGCCAGCTCTTCCTTGGACTTCCTTATTTTTATCTTTCCTCCCTTGGGTATCAAATTCAGTGCTTGTTTAGCATGTCTCCCATCTTCCATACGGTGCACATGTCCCCACTACTTGAGCCTTCTTTCTTTGATGATATTTTCTATCATATGCTACTGTATCACATCCCTTATTCTCCTATTTGTTATTCTGTCTTTCCATGAAATCTGTGATATCTTCCTCTGCTATCTGTGATAGGCACCCTCCAATTTTTTTGTTGTTAGCTACGTTCAGCAGCCAAGCCTCTGCTCTGTACAGAAGTGTGCTCTGTACAATCAGAAGTATAATCTTAACTTCAATTTGGTATGGAGACTTCTTTCACCAGATATTATTCATCATTCCAAAAGTAGTTTGCTTTTCCTAATCTTGTATGGATTATCTTTATCACAAACACCTTCAAATCTCATCACACTCCCCAGATAGAACTCTACCTGTTTGATTTCTTTTCCATCCACGTACACTTTTGCATCTCTTGTCCACTTTCCTCTTTCTGTTTTCTATGCATTTATTTTCAACCCAATTTTTGCTGCTTACTGTTCTACCTCTGAAGTAAGGTCAGTTGTTCTTTCCATGTCATACTTAGTAAAGCAATGTTGTTGTCAAAGTTAGCATAACTCTCTGCTAACCATTTTACACCATCTACCCCTTCACTCAGTCTATTGCTAATGCAAAGATTGTTGATAACACATTCTGGTCTAACTCCAGTCACAATATTAAACTGTTCACCCTGGCCTGTATCTGACTTCACTGTGCATCTTCTTCCATCAGATAAACTCCTTATTATGATGATCAATTTATCTGTTACCCCATACATTCTAGCAATATTTCATGGATTCTCTGTCTGGGTACTATCAAATGCTTTCTTAAAGTCAATAAAGTTTTTGCCAATCAGTAGATTTTTTTGGTGATCTGTCAAAGAATGAATATTTGTTGACAACATAATCTACCTGGAAGGAAGCTACCTTGTTCTTCCAATACCATTTTATCCACTGCCTTCTTTATTCTACTAAGCATGATGGTAGCCAATACTTTGTCCAGGACTGATAGCAGTACAATACCTCTATAGTTTGTGCAATGAGTAAGATCATGCTTTTTTGGCAATGCCATGATGATACCATCTTTCATGATACCTTAGTGTCAGTGGAGTTGCACTTATGTAAAATCAGCATGAGACTTGATTCAGGCCATTAGTAGCAAACAGGTCCTGAAACCTTCAGAAAATATACAGGAAATTATAGACTTGGGAGCCCTAATCAGTAGTTGAACATCCAACCACCATAAAAATGTCTCAGCATGTTCTGCAAAATGATCAGAGTTAGGGTGATTTTTTTAAGGCAAAAAAGTCACTATCCTTCAGATAAGCTATGGCTGCTCTCTCACCACTTAACCTCCAACTTCTAACTACCCAGGACTCTCTCTTCTATCAACTCCTCTATACGTGTCTTGGAGATTGACCATAACTACAAAGTCTAGGTGCATTTGGATCCCAGGGTTTTGGTTTCTCTCTCTTGTGGTAGCATTGCAGCAGTCATAGCTATGACATCTTATTGTTTCCTACAAAACAAGCAGGGAAGCCCTAGGTTCTATCACACAGAAAACTCTGTATTATAGTCTTCATCAAATTATTTATACATACTTACATTTTGCAAGCCAGTTTGAATAGATATGAGGTCCTGCTTCATGAAGTAACTAGTCCCCTAGTCTGTGAGTTCATTAAAATACTTGTTATTCCTATCTGTGAATAATTGCACATCCTACAAAAGATTTATAGGGCCAGGTTACACATTGACTTCAATGGACCTTCTTGTAGTAAAAGGTTCTACTAAATGTGACTAAGAGCATTAGAATCTGGCCCATAATGTCTGTTTAGAGTAGAAAGAGATTTTTCACACCCATATTTGCTTTAGATATTTTAAACTGCACACAACATTGCATCCCACCTAAAATCAGTAATCTGCTCAGGCACAGATAGTTCAATGCTTTATCGAAGACAAAAACAACTTTGTATTTCTTAGAGCTGAACGTTTTGGTAGTAAACTTGGCCTTCGCGATAGGTTGAACTTACATATCTGTATATCTTCCTCTTCTTGAAAACATCTTTAGTCAGCTATGTTCCATTTAACATTCCACTGAGGGAAAATCTCCTGAAGTTCAAAGTTTTTCCTTGTTTCCAATTTCTAGAATGACATTGTGAATATTTTTCACATTTATACTAGTTTTTTCTTTTTTTTTAATTCCAAGGGTTACTGAATTAAAATTAAAACATATTTCTAGCCAAGAGGAAGAACTGTGCTATGTACTAGGGATCCAAGACTGTCACAAAATCTAAACCTACATAAATGAACACTTTCCAGGTAATCTTTCCATAACCTTTTTTCTATTCTTTCTGTTGTATGCTTCATATTTTCATCCTATTTATTATTCTTTTCTCTCCGTTCTTCCATCTCCACTCCTTTTCTTCTACAGTTTCTTAACCAGAATAAACCTAATAATAAATGTGTCAAACTTTGGAACACACAAAATCCAGCTGAGTTTAAAATGAGGAAAACATAGTTTCCCTATCTTTTCTAAACAGATATAATATACAAAGTCTGGCTTTTTGTGTAACCTAAAACCACACATTTCTACCTCTGATGAATTTACATTCTGGTAATTACCTTTGATTTTTACACATAAATGGGTCCCTGAAACAAACAACTTTGCCTTTGCTACAAATCATTGCAGAATATGGGAAATTTTCAGACTTAAAAGCATCATCAGCAATTTTCACTTTAAAGTCTTTAAACTCTGTTCAGGAATGTCTGATTATCAGCCGTCTCCCAAAGTTCACTAGTCTGACATAAACTTGTAGCCTCTCTAATTATTTTTTGTTATTGTTTGCCCACTGTAATTTGCATCCCTCTCCTTATAACAATTTACTGGACTGATATATTGTCAGTGATAATGCTTTTCTAAGCAGAAATAACAACCTAAAGTTACCACTTGTCTTGATATGGGAATAATTATTCATATAAGTATGCAAAAGGCCGTCACTTACACAGGCTAAACTAGAACTTATGGCCACTATAAATTAATCAAAACAAAAGGAAAAACCCAGAAAAGTCCACCTAATAAAAACATAAAAGAAAAATGTGTTGCAACTTCTTTACAAATAAATACATTATATACCCTACCCTCAAACAATATATGATATGTAGTCATGTAGGCATGAATTGAAGCTGGTTGAAAACATTTCAAGAAAGCAGTTTTCCATGGGAAAATGATGTTTCAGCAATATTGAAATGTTTCGTGGCAACTGTCAATTTTAATTAAATTTGACTGAAAAGTTCTGAAACTATTCATAGCATTTTGTATCAACTTTCCTATTTTATTTTTACTTCTATATTTGTATATATTATATTTACATATAATATTTACTATTATATTATAATTTTTCAATATTATCAGAACATTTCAGCATAAGGTCATTTACCTGTTTCTCAGTTTAAATATTTCAGAACTTTCATTCCATTTTCCAACCAAGTCTACACCCACACACATATATCCATAAGTATAAGTAAGTGTATGCATCCACATTGTATTATATATAGTTATATACGTGTAAGTATGTGTGTAGATAGAAAGATAATATGTACCTATAAAGATATAGCTACACATAAATGTGCAAAGGATGAGATAATCTACTATTCCAAGAAAACAATGAGGAGTCTGGTGGCACCTTAAAGACTAACAGATTTATTTGGGCATAAGCTTTTGTGGGTAAAATACCACTTCTTCAGATGCATGGAGTGAAAATGACAAGTAGAGGCATAAATATACTGGCACATGAAGAGAAGGGAGTTACCTTACAAGTGGAGACCC
Source organism: Gopherus flavomarginatus (assembly GCF_025201925.1). Taxonomy (NCBI): domain Eukaryota; kingdom Metazoa; phylum Chordata; order Testudines; family Testudinidae; genus Gopherus; species Gopherus flavomarginatus. The sequence continues at coordinate 101,399,867 of NC_066624.1, read as the reverse complement.
AGTGATTACAAGGCCAATTCAGTCAGGGTGGATGTGGTCCACTCCCAATAATTGATGAGGAGGTGTCAATATCAAGAGAGGGAAAATTGCTTTTGTAGTGAGCCAGCGACTCCCAGTTCCTATTCAAGCCCAAGTTAATGGTGTTAAGTTTGCACATGAATTGTAGCTCTGAAGCTTATCTTTGAAGTCTGTTTTTGAAGTTTTTTTTGTTGCAGGATAGCTACTTTTAAATCTGTTATTGAGTGTCCAGGGAGACTGAAGTGTTCTCCTACTGTTTTTTGTATATTACCATTCCTGATGTCTCATTTGTGTCCATTCATTCTTTTACGTAGAGACTGTCCAGTCTGGCCAATGTACATGGCAGAGGGGTATTGCAGGTTGGGGTGTACTCTGCTCCCCAGTGGCGAGAGGCCCTGGGCAGCTTTCCCTCTTGCCCGGTGGGGAATGGTTAGAGGAGAAGGCTCAGGTGGTTTCCCCTGGCTCTCGATGGGGAATGGGTAGGAGAGAAGCCCCCCCCAGGCGGCTTCCCCCCACTTCCGGTGGTGAGCAGCCTGTCAGAAGACTGTGAGCCTGTGAGGCAGCCAGGCTCCTAGCAGGAAGCTGCCAGAAGAGCTGAGACCAGGCTCTCAGCTACCCACATTGCCCTTCTCAGGTTGGTTGAAACACTCCTGGGGAGGACATGCACCTCCAACTCAAGGAGGGTGGTGTGGACATGCACCACCTCAGTAATTACTGACCTAATAAAGGTCCATGAGGGGAGTAGCTACCAGCGCTGGTGCACTGTCTACACAGACACTTTACAGCGCTGAAACTTGCAGCACCCCTCAGTGAGAAAGTTGCAGTACTGTAAAGTGGCAGCGTAGACAAGGCCTTAGGATATATCTACACTACAAACCTAAGTAATTCTTAATTTGTCCTTTCCTTAGTTTAGCTTCAGATGCTACCCTGTGTAGACTGATGCTCATTGTGTTAGTCATCTCATCACTGCTAACCTTTTTGGTGAAAACTGAAGCAAAGAACTCATTTAACACTTTGGCAATGGCTGCATTTTCTATTATTGTCTTTCCCTCCTCATTGAGTAATGGGTCTTGCCTGTTCTTGGTCTTCCTCTTGTGTCTAATGTATTTGCAAACATGTTTTCTTGTTACCCTTCATGTCCCTAGCTAGCTTAATCTCATTTTGTGCCTTGGCCTTTCTACTTTTATCCTTCAGCGCTTATGTCATTGTTTGTATATTCATCCTCTGTAATTTGACCTGGTTTCCATTAGTTCTACTTAATATTCCACTTTTATTAGAGTTGATTTATGGATATGTACTTTGTCAACATTGCATGTCAAAATATACAATTTGTGTTTTAATAGTTAGAAAGTTTTACCTTTCCGAATGTGTCTACTATCAAATAACTATTGTCTAACCCTACCCCCACAGACATTATTGTCCGACCCCACAGTTTCCTGCAACTGTGAAAATTTAAATAGATAAAAAAATTAAGAACATTGATATTATCCACTGAAATTTATAAAAAATCAAATTCTGCCAGGCCTATTTAGAAAACTGCATACGTGAATTGGCTGGCTAAACATGATCCATGTGAATATAATCAGGCAGAGAGATGCATGAACATGTAGTACTCCAAACATAAATCTAAAAGTTAAAGAAGCTTTAATCAATCTAGATGAGCAAAAGGGTAGTTTTGACAAGTGAAATGACAACTTTCACATTTAATGTGAATTTACTTGCTTTAAATCATTACACAAACTATTGAACTAAATCAATTCTTTAGGGAAAAGGGCGTGTGAAAACATTACAAAAATGTTTTAAAAAGCACTAAGGCAATGTTTTAAAAAGAATACTGGATGAAAAACACTAAACATTTGTTTGAAAGTGGAGTCAAGGATTTTTCTTACAGATATTTTATGCAAATATCATTTAATATTATAGAAACTATCAACCAAATCAATAATCAAATAAGATTTTTATGTGAGAATAATATAGTTTTATTTGATGTTTAATCAAATAGATATTTGCATTTTTCAGACACTATTCTGCAAAGCAGCTTTGTCCCCTTACAAAAAGTACAGAAAGGGTGGTCTGGAGAATCAGATAGTACCTTGATTATACAGAAGTGGCAAAAAGTCAGATCATACAGGTTTTCAGTATCTTCTGATGTTGGCTTTCCAATTTCATTTTAAAGCTCCACTCATTTTTTAGCACTGTCATTAATTACGGTCCTGTATTGATTACTAATAGGTTTCAGATTTAACAAATGAATGGCTAGAGTGCTTCAAATAGCAAACATTTGTGCTATGAGTACATTATTCTTGATGACTGATAGCAGGGGACAGAGGCAGTCACAGGATGGGATTCTGCCACATACTCTTCCCTGTTAAACTTAGTTGTACCGTAGATATGTTTGTGGCCTGTGCTGCTCCTAAGCAGGGGCAACTACTTTCTTGAATTGTGCGAAATTGCCTGTCAATGTTTTGGACAGTTATCCAGGCCCCACGTCTGGCCTGAGACTGAGTCAGGTGATCAAGGATCATGTGAGAGAAACCTGGAAGCAGGGCTGCATATTGCACAGCAACTGAGACCTGCAGGGAGCAGGAGACATAGTGGACTGTGGTAGAGTTGGAGAGAGCCAAGTTGTGGGAAGAACCTAGGTTCCTGTACTCAACTAGCGGGCTTTTTTTATTATTATTATTATATAAGGTGATATACTTATCTCATAGAACTGGAAGGGACCCTGAAAGGTCCTTGAGTCCAGCCCCCTGATTTCACTAGCAGGATCAAGTACTGATTTTGCCCTAGATGGCCCCCTCAAGGATTGAACTCACAACCCTGGGTTTAGCAGGCCAATGCTCAAAGCATTGAGCTAGTCCCCCGGTGTGACTAGGATAGGAACTGCTTGTACCTAGTGAACTGTTTATTTCTTGTTAAGTCTCATTAAACCAGACCCCAAAAGGTTGTGTAGGGAGGACAGACATTATTTGAAATGTGTGTGTTTATTGGAGAGCCACAGAGGAAACTGAGGCCAGGATGACTAGGTGCCAGGATAGGTTAGCCTGACCCTCTGACACTAGGGTGACCAGATGTCCCGATTTTATAGAGACAGTCCCGATATTTGGGATTTTTTCTTATATAGGCACCTATTGCCCCCCAGCCCCTGTCCCGATTTTTCACACTTGCTGTCTGGTCACCCTACTCTGACATCATCCAACTCATTTAGCAACTCTCTTATGTGGATAAGGCCCCACAATACTCACACAACAGCCAAGCAGGATACCCAGTTTGTCTTCAAGTTCTGGCAGGAGTTATTCCCTAAAGCAGAGGTGGGCAAACTATGGCCCGTGGGCCTCATCCGGCCCTCAGGACCCTTCCCTCTGGCTCCCAAGCTCCTGCCAGGGAGCGGGGTCAGGACAGGCTTGCGGAGGAGCCAGCCCAACGTCCCAGCAGTGCAGTGAGCAAGGCGGAGGCTAGCCCCTGGCCCCGCCCCTTCTGTGGGGCCAGGCCATGCCTTGCTGTTTGGGGAGGTATAGCCTTCCCCAGCCTTCCCTACCCAGCCCTTCATACAAAGCTGAATCCAATATGGCCCTAGGGCCAAATATTTTGCCCACCTCTGTCCTAAAGCTACATTTGAATCTTGAAAAGAGTTTACATTAAATCCCATGCCATCTGGTATTCAGCATTGTCTCCCCGACATATGTTTGTTAAAGGGGACAAGTGTGTGGCATTCCATTTACATTTATTGGTTTTGTTAAACCCCTGAGGATTAGCATAAGCATAAGTAAACTGCCTGGTTTAATTTTTTACAATTTTTAAATGCATATTTTAATGGGAAATACCAATGGGTAGAAGAAAGAGGGCCACCTCTGGCAGAAAAAAACATGCTGGAGTATGGCCCTGTGGAAGACAACTGTACATAAATGTTCTTCCCAAGTCACTCCGTCAATGAGAGGGAGGGTGTATGGGTCCCAGGGCCAACAGATATCTGACGATCCACTAGAAGCTCAGCGACCCTTTTCCTCTGTACCTGCTATGGACATCCTGCTTACCCTCCAGTCCCTGCCAAACTCCCCAGCTATTGGGATCCTGTGTCACGGGGCATTTCCCCAACACAGAGGAAGATGCCCTGATGGTGGGATCACCAATCAAAAGACAGACATGCAGATACCATAGTGATGGGCATGGTGTGAGGATTAGAATAGTCAAGGGACTTTGTGGACAAGTGAATGTAGACTGAGTATGCATTAGATGGATTTATAGCTGGTGCCACAGATACAAGATGGGGAGAAAAGGAGGGGAAAGGAAAGACAAGTATGTTATAGTTCTGACATAGACCTTCCCCTTCTTACAAACAGGATCTGATGAGGCTCTTCTACATCTTGTGCACAGAGAGGATGTAGCTAGTCCACCTTCATATGAGACAGGGAGATCTGATGGGAAGGGTCCAGTGTCTGTCACAAGTGCATGGTCTGATGTGATTGGGATTAAATTACATTGTTTCCAGCAATCGTGGTAGATTTTTGAGGAAGCTGGAGACTTACTGCATGCATACTTAGACACAGGCAATATTTAATAGTAAGATAATTACCTGCCACCCTTAGAATAATTATGGACATTATTACAGAACTGTCATCTCATGAATACACTGAAGAAAACCTAAACCAAGTTCTTCTTGACCCTCTTTTTATGACCCACATGACCCTGACCAATCAATATTCCAGAGTTATGAGTGCAAAACTATCAGGAAATAGAAAACCTTCTCACTACAAGCAAAGAGCTTAATATGCACTCATCTAAATTCTGATTAAGATGCAAATTTCCCTAATAATCTATCATTCAACATCAAAAGTCCTATTCCTGAAATTCTACAAACATCATTTGACTTAGTCTCGGCATTGTGTGCAAAACTGGATTGTAAATTTGATAAATATCATAAACTTTGCACCATGGCCATCCTTAAAAATACTTGGCAATTTTGCCTTAGATAAACATTAGATGAGGTCACCTCAGTGTTTGCAGATCTTCCTGTACACTGCATATAGTTATTGTAGCGGACACTGCAGTAACCATTTCTATTTAAGACAAAGCTGGAAAGTTTTGCATCTTTTTGGGTTTTCAAAGGGTGATCATTGATCAGACACAATATATTCAGTGAAACATTTAAGTTGAAACGATCCACATCATTTTTTGGGCTCCCCACAGGAGCAAATGGATGAAATTATATGGCCTGTGTTATGCAGGAGGTCAGAGGAGATGATTATAATGGGCCCTTTGGGGCTTAAAAGTCTGTGAATTTTAGAAGTAAATGCTAGCACTAACATGGATATTTAGAAAAAAAACCCTACGGAATTGAAGTCTTAGTTTAAAGTCTTATTTACTGATATTTCTTTTCTAGATTATCATCCTATTTTAATCCTCTACAAATACTTTTATGATTAGATCATGCCTGAAAGGCATTAGCTTGCATCAAGTGGAAACCTTCCTCCTAGATGTCAATGCAGCATGCTCTCTCCTTCAGGCCCGGTCAGCTTGGTTGGCTGGAGCAGATGGGGGTTGAGACCATGGCCTAGCCTCCTCCCTCATCCACCACCGCTAGAAAGTGCTAGGGTGAAGCAGTCTCTCAGTCCGTAGATGACAGAGGGTATAATTTTGATTCATCTCTGAATGATGGCATAATTCTGCACAGGGTGGTGCAAGGGAAGGAGGAGTAGGAGGGTGGTTGGGAAGCACCTTGCAACACCACCCCATAATGGTATTTAATCACCTTCTCTTTGAACTGCGACATACAGGGACATATGACAAATGGGAATAAGACTGGTATTTCTCATTACTAATTCACTTATTAAGGCCCCTAATGAATGAGAAAGAGAGTACTGCCTATTTATTATGAAAGTCAGACACAAGACATTTTAGTCTTTAGATTAATTTATAGTTAATAGTAAGAAGGGTGGGGGAGGAGTGGGGAAGCTCTCTAGAATCCAACCAAACTTTTAAGCTCGGAGTTGTTTACATGTTTTTTTTTCTATTTTTAAGTTGTGGAATAATTCTGGGACTGGAACCAGAACTGTGAGGCACAGCAAGAAGTGCATTTCTGAGGTCTATCTAGCCACAACCAGAAGTAGAGATGGAAAACATGAGACAACACCTCTTCTCATGACTTTTCCAGTCTGGTTTGCAGATTCAGGAATTTGGATAGCTGAAATAGGCACCTGCTTATCCAAACTGCATCTTGATGCCAAACTTTGGCCTACTTTATTTTTTTTTTAAGAATTTTAAATTTATGCATATCTTGGTGCAACTGTATCAATGTCAAGACTACGTTCTTCTGGTTTTTTCATCTTTCTCTGAAAGATTTTCAAGAGACCTTTGCTAAAAAGAGTCTTCACTAGGAGAGGTTGTGTTAGCTGTTTGTTTCAAATATTCCAGTTTGGTCATTACAATGGCTTTGAGACTACGGCTTTCTATGGTTATACAGCTCCTGAATGCAGTCTGTAAACAGGCCACCATCCACTTTCTTATAGAAAATCATGTAGTAAAGCTTTTAGAAAGTTCTGTGAAATCTATCCTCAGCAGAACTATTCTGAACTATTTGTCACCTGATACTTCGAAAGAATCAAGTATTTTAATCACACCTTTTATTAAAGAAGCTATAAAAATAGTTCTCTTCTTGATCTGTTTAGCTTAACATGTTCCTGTGTATTTTTCCCTTAATAAAAACTGATTGGCAGTGTCCTCAAGTGGTGATCTAAGAAGTCTTATGTTGTTGACTGTCATCTTGTACTAGTAGGTTGGAAATTACAGATTTTATCAATGTTGCCATTATTTCAAAGCATTAAAAAAGTGGGTTTTTTTGCTCTCCTAGACAGAGAACAGCTATCTTGTAGAAAAGTATCCACGGATTTGATGCCATTGCAATAGTACAGGACAGCTATTTCTTTTTTAGAGTCTATGACAATATGTCTAAATAACATGCAAGATAGGACATATTGTTAAAAGCTCCTTCTGACATGATATATCATGCTGCATCAAAGAATAAAACATCCCACTGCTTATATGTCCAGCTTTAATTCACAGCACATTCCAGTGTTATTTATATTTACTTCTTTTTTCCTGCCCATCAAGCACTTAAAATTAATATTCAGTGCAGTGATCCAAAATGTTTATTTTTATAGTGTGTCTATTTCAAGTTCTCATGGTAGTCTGACATATTGCTGGTAGAGCAAAGATCAGATTATTATGGCCAATAAAACAGTATGAGAGCCTTACTGCTCCCTGTGGTAGAGGATTAAATATCGGATAAGCAGGGATGTCCAGGCAAGATAATATGTTATCTGTCTCCAACTACAGTGACTTTATATTGACAATTTTCCTACAATTTTAGCACTTACTGTCCTTATTTTCTGAGGAACAGAAGCAAGTGATGTCTTATTCTTTATTGTATTTTAGAATCATCCATAAATACCACAGTGTTGAAGGGACTATTAAATAGCTGTTTACCCTAAAGGTTATTTAATTTCTAGATTGCAAGTTGTGCAGTTGCTTAGAGTAACAGGAATTCGGGGTTGTAGAAATACAGCATTTCTTACTATATACAGTTCTAACACTAGCTTTACTTAGTGGGAGGAGGGATAGCTCAGTAGTTTGAGCACTGGCTCGCTAAACCCAGGGGTGTGAGCTCAATCCTTGAGGGGGACCACTTAGGAATCTGGGGCAAAAATCTGTATGGGGATTGGTCCTGCTTTGAGCAGGGGGTTGGACTAGATGACCTTCTGAGGGCCCTTCCACCCCTGATATTCTATGAACTGTTCCAAAATGGTTTCTATTATAAGCCCATTTTCACAGTCACAACTTTCACCTTTCAATCTGACATTTTCCATATTGGCTCTCCATCTGGAGGTGACATTTTTTGTTAAAGTTTGAACAAATTTCCTACAAATCATTTCTGAATACTGAGACTGGAAAAAAGAAACAAAAAAACCCCCCACCCACTTTACTTCATTTTAAAACAAACCAACAAAAGTCCCACCAGAGAGGAAGAATAAACTGAGGTTTGAAATGTGAAATATGGCCTGAAAATACTCTTAAGGACTAGCATCTTTGCATGGCTTGAGAAAAACTGCTATTTAACACAAATATATCATGAGAAAATTGCATACTAGAATGTTCACTTGAACATTTCCTTAAGCCTACATGTGTACTTTTAAACTAGTTGGACAATTTTTTTTCAGAGTTTATTCAATTAAAAATGCAATTTTGATCACCCCAAATCTATTCACAAATTTGATATGAGTAGTTTCAGCCATTCACAACACAGGCAAAGGAGGAGGAGGGGATGCTGCTGCTGCTCACCTCAACTTATAAATTTTAGCCCAGTAGTTAGGGCACTCACCTGGGATGTCAGAAAAACAAGTTCAAATTCACACTCTGCAACAGACCCGAAATGGACTTGTTTGTGTCACCAAAAAATCCAAAATCATTCATATTTTATTTGATCCTAACAAAAAAATATATACTTGGAACTACGAAACTGAAAAAAAAGATGAGTTATTTGCCTAGTTCTAGTTAAAACAGATGTGTTACCCGTGTGCTCACATTTGGTTCAAACAGCTACAAGCTGCTGAAAGAAGCCAATTGGTTACCACTGAGCAAGCAGGGCATGTTCAGCCATGGTGCAGAGAGGCTTCCACATAGTTTGGTATAAGCTTTATGCCTGCATTGACAAAAATTATCGGAGTTCAAGGCTGTAAGGAGCATCAGATCATCCAGTCTGTCCTACAGGCCACAAACACTACCCAGCACTCACACATTAAAACCAAATTAGACTTTTAGTCTCCTTCCCCTCCATAATTTTCCTGGTCCATTCTATACAATTTCAGAGAAAATTATGTCTAAGGGTCAGCCACTGACAGAAGTACTTCCACGGATTCCCATGAAACAATCTCTCTTCCAGGTGGCTTTCTCAGTGCTTCAGTGACTAGACTGAGCACACTTCAATCCTGAAGTGGTGCAACTATTGACTTCTGCCTTGTTAGGCCACATCTATAACACGGGCGCCACAGCAGCACAAAAGACAGTGCTGTAGCTACTCCCCTGTGGCACGGTAGCTTAGATGTTTCCTGCAGCAATGGAAGGAGCTTTTCCATCTCTGTAGAAACTCCAGTTCAGTGAATGATGGTAGCTGGATGGAAGCATTCTTCCATCGACCTTGCTGTGAATTCACACCCCTGAGCTCTGTTGCTATGTCAACCTAACTTTAAGTGTTGACCAGGCCTTACACTAGTGTTGAACTTGATGCAGTATCCTCATCATTCCATCAACCTCCAGTGCCTTTACCCTTCCATTTACTTCACAGCACTGGACTATGATCAACACACCATGATTTGCAGTCCTCACCAGTGGATCAGCACTGCTCTTTCTCATCCATTCCTAGCAGCGCAGAGATATTAGCGCATGCCTGATTAAGTGCACAGATATGTAAGTGTTCATTGATTGGTCCAACAAGTTTACAAGATCCATAGTCAGAATTTGTAAGTCCACCAACCCAGCAGCTCTTTTTAAAGGAGATTGAAAATGCTGTAGCTGAATAGTTAAAGAATAAAAAAGACAAAAAATCTTCAAGAATATCTAGTAAGTTAGTGCAGCATTCAGGTAGCACAGTTAAAAATACAAAAAAGCCAAAGATTAAGCATGATATTTTCTACTAATTGCCATTTGTGCCTCTGAAAAATCTACCCCTCAATAGTTAAACTTCTACCAACAACATTGCTCTGGCCGCAGCACACAATGTTCTCTTTTGTTTTACTAGCAAAATGTGTAGTTTGAAATATGAAATGTTATGCCATAAAAATAACAAGAAAATGTGCAACATGCCTTTGTGAAGGCTGTCATTGTGAGGATAACTTTTGTGCTTCCTGATCATGATTTTAATTGTATAACCTTCACATTGCATTAACACAGCCTTTGGCATATAATTATAGCAGAGTGGCAGCTATGCTATAGTTAGGGTTGAGCATCACTTTCTGTTTAAAGGTCAGCTGTCCTTGAAAATCCACATGCTTTCCCGGATAGTCTTAAAATTTGCAGTGCTTCTTAGGGGTGTAGGATAGAGTTAATAGTTCAAATACGGGATCATTTGAGCAAGGAGCTCTCAAGATATATTCCCCCTCAAATAGAAGGTCAGCTGTTTATCAAAAAACAGCTGATTTTTTGGGGGTACATCTGGGACTCAAACTACAGCTGTATCCTCCCCAAACCAATCTCAGTCACTTGGGATTTATCTCAACTAGTGCATAGCACCCACTGTCTGTCTGGAGAAGCAATAGTGAAAAAGTTACTGGAGGAAAATTTGTAACTCTGTGTTAGGTGATGCTAAAATGTATAAAAGAATGAAGTGTGCATACACAGGAAGACTAAGGTTCAGTTCAAGCCAGGCGGTTTGCAGTCAGTGTCTCACACTAACTAGACAGCTCAAGGGGATTTGCTGTGGTTACTGAACCTGAGCTGCACCCAAACAGTGTGATGGCAGGTAGGCATATCCATGCTTGTTTTAGTCTGGCTAGCACATCTAGCAGACAATAGTTATGAAGATGTGAAGGCACAAGCTTCAGTGTGGACTAGAAACCAGAAGAAGTAGCCAGGGACTTCCGGTGGGTTTGTACCGGGGCAGCTAGCCCACACTGAAGTTTGTGCCCCAATACATACTAGCACTCTTCCTTTACAGATGCTACAGAGTACATGAGTACTGTAGGATTAAGTTTAACACCTTCTCTTTGCTACATCAAAATTTAGGTTTAGGTTAGACATAGCAAACAAAAGCTACATGCACCTGGCCTTCATCCAAACATCAGTGGTACTCCATACAACCGCCCCAGGCTTTTACATGTTATTGCCCCTTCATTCTGGCCGTTCCTTCTGACACATTGCCTCATTAAGCTCTGGAGATCACTGACACACATCCCAACAGATTGCAGACAATTCCTGTGGCAAGAAGACATCTCTATTGATGCAACCTACAAAATTCAGCTTCAAAATGAGGCATACTTGATCCTCTCCTCCAGGGGCAGATCTAGGTATTTTGCCGCCCCAAGCATGGCAGGCAGGCTGCCTTCAGCGGCTTGCCTGTGGGAGGCCCCTAGTCCCGTGGATTTGGCGGCACGCCTGTAGGTCGTCCGTTGAAGCCACGGGACCAGCGGATCCTCCGCAGACATGCTGCTGAAGGCAATCCGCCTGCCGCCCTCGCAGCGACTGGTGGAGTGCCCCCCGTTGCTTGCCACCCCAGGCACACGCTTGGCATGCTGGTGCCTGGAGCAGCCCCTGCTCTCCTCATATCATAGTTATAAACTCTGCCAAGCTGCTCCAATTAATCCCTCAACCATTCAATACAGCTACACCTAATACAGTGAACACAGCTGGAGTTCATTCAAAACTCTGGAGCACAACACAAATAATGGCATATTCTCTTGGAGCTTTTGCATGTGTACTTATTATGGCGTCCCACCTCCACCAACCCCCTATACTGAATCATTCCTGATTCAACAGGACACCGTTACGGTTGCATTGCTGGGGTGGTGTGTATCTTCACTTTCAGTTTTCATTACCTTCATTCTCTCTGTCCTACTTCCACATTCTGGAAAGGCACGAGCACTACTGCACAACCTTAATTCTGCATTAAGAAAGTTTTGGGGCAATTAACAATAAACCAAACTGTCTTTACTTACATTACAATAATTTATCTCCAACCTGTGTTTGTAGCCAAGGCTTCTTAACGAGCATGGGAATTAAGAACCTGGTACTGCAAGGTTTTCAGCACTTTGCAGGGTCAGAATTGGGGTGACATTCACCTGTGCTCAGAGAACTACTAAAGCATCAATGCACCACTTGAGTCATATTTAGGCTCTACTTGGCTTAGATGGTGTACTAGCTATGTGCTGGATGTCTCAGAAAAGGGGTAAATTTAACTCCAAATGCATAATTTAGATGCAATATACTTTCCTCTTTTAATATAATCTGTAGTTAGCCAGATTTTTCCCCTATTTTCACAAAGTAGGCAAAGTGTTTAACCTTGCTATTAAATTGTGGTTGATACTCAACTTTTAATAAAAATATATTACAAAAGTGTCATTATTTCTTCAAGATGACCTGGTTTGTGCTAATTTATTTACATAACCCTTGTAATATGTATTTCACAGCTGACACAGCAGCTCTCTTCAGAGCCCTACTGTGACATGCTTCTCGTTATGATGGGGTAAACAGTGTCACCTTTCCAGTGCACAGTGAATTACAGACAAGTAGCAAGGCATGTCATCAATCACATTGCATTAAGTTGGCTTTCGAAGTAGATTTCAGATATCACAAATGCTATTTAGGCTGTTAGGGAATGTACAAATTGGAGAGCTCGTATAAAATGGCCATATGATGAATGGACATGACAGGTCTTCAAAGAAAAAGAGCATTGCTAGTCTACAAATAACTTTGTCAAAACAAAAGTAAGACTGCAGCTGTTTTGGTAGCCTGGCTACTACAATTTAAGAATTCTTTAATTGCTTTTTCTGCTAGAAGTTCAAACAAATATCATTGGTATCAGAAACTTATGTTTATTTATGGACCATAAATTCTATGTCAAGTTAGCCCCTGCTAAGAATTTGCACTAGGTTTTGAAAATTAAAATGATCCATTTTATGCCAAGTTTGTTACAAAGTATCTTTTACAAGAAAAACGAAAAAAAAAAAAAACCCCTGCGATGCTTCAATCATAGCCAGGCTATTTGACATCCAAAGTAAATGTAATTTGCTGCCTTACTTCATGTGATCATGTCTCCCTCTACTGGCTTATTTTATTAACAATGACAACCTGCTACTCACAGTTTAAGATACTTACACATTTAGCTCCAATATTAGTGATCTGTGCTTTAGGCACTCCAAGTCCAAGGTTAGATCACTGCTGATAACAATATAGTCTAGATAAATATACATGTGGTCATGGTTCATTACCACCGATGGGACTTGCACTTTGTGGACCTATAGATACTGAGGAAAGCCTTTTCTAAGATCACATGCATATAATCCATTGGGGTCTAACCTTTTCTAAAACAACATCCATATAAACCAAAGATCATATCTCTAGCTGCTGTTCTGAAAACCCTGATATAGCTAAAGTAATTATTCCTTTGGCTCAAGTGATAAGGGTGCATCTTTTGCTTTTCCTGCTGCAAGATCCAGGGTTCAGTCACCACTAATGTCTATGTAGGCTGTGTGTATATGCTCCTGCTTCATTATGCAGAAGTCCTAGTAAATAAAGAACAATCTTGAAATGTAATTTAAATTGCTGTGTGGTGAGCTGACATTGGTTAAAAACATCTTTGATTTTGCAAGTCTTCATTTTAGTCCCCAGAGAGGCTAACTCTCTTTTAGCCTGCAATTTATGAGGCCCCTTATTGGTTAAGGATACTCTGACACTTGTGGGATTAATCTCAGAGACTACAACTGTATTTTTATCTCATTACAATTAATGCTATGGGTTTATTAAAACAAAGGGAAACAGTATATTGAATTTTTCCAGTTGACAAGACTCCCACAGTGCATTATATCCTATCAATACCTGCATATACTGTGCTCGGGATGTCTACTCAATCAGCTGTTAAACAAAAGATAGGAATACCCAGAGGAAATAGAAGTCATGTGGACTTTGAAAATTCAGTACTGTCACAAAGACAATACAAGCAAAATGTAAAAAAATGGTATTGTACTGCGGGTATCCAAGTCACTACGGGTATGTCTCCACAGCAACTAGACACCTGTGGCTGGCCCGTGCCAGCTGACTCAGGCTCAAGGGGCTTGACCCTGCGAGGTGGGAGGGTCCCAGAGTTCAATCTTTAGCCCAAGCCCGGAAGTCTACACAGCAATGAAATAGCCCCACAGCCCGAGGCCAAATCAGCTGGTAGAGGCTGGGTTTTTCTTTGTTGTGTAGACATACCCTAATATACTATAAAGCTCATAGTGATGGGCAATGTTCAGAAAGTATAAAGGCTGAGGGCTGCAGTGCGAAACTCAACTTCCTAGCCACACTTCTTTGGTCTATTAATATTTTAGCCATGAAAACAAACTAAATTTATTTTTGAAGCATAGGGAAATAAAATAAGATAAAAAGGATCTGCTTCATTGTGTGTGACACATCATGTCGTGGAGAGGAGAAAGATGACACTAATAATATCAACAATGGAATTTATATTGCATTTGCCTTCTTCAGTGCACTTTACAAACATTTATGCAGCCTCACAACATCCCTGTTGGCTAGGTAAGTAAGATTTATAACCCCCATGTGGACACTGAGGCAGAGATATTAAATGAGTTGCCCAAGGCCAGAGATGGAGAATGTGTCAGACCCAGGATCATCATTCATGATTTTCTGGCACCTAATCCTGTCCTTAAACCAGATCTCACTGCTAAGAAACTCATCCTCCCTTCTCTGAGTGCCTCTCTCAAGTGTTAGTTGGCAGGGCTTGCTCAACAGTGCCCTCATGCAAGCATAGGGAGAAGATAAAGTTCTAGACAAAGCTCTCTCAGATTCTTATATCCAGTTGAAAGCAGGAAGTGTAGGCCCACCAGTTGAGAGACAGCTGACATTCAATTGTAAAAATACAACAAAACAGATCATTTCAAGTTCATTTCAAGGTCTGAGCTGAGGTGTGGGCTACATCTTATGTACCTGAATCTGTTTGCTCATCTCTAGCCTGAAGTTTTCACCATTATTCCCATGACTTGCCAGTTAAAGACAGATGGAAGTTGTTTTCTAATTCTATTTCACTGTAAGTGACAAAGACAAATGACTGTATTACCTCAAGAGTTCCTTTGGCAGAGTAAGCGGCGTATGAGTACAGAAGGTCTTGGCTGTGAAGTTTTTTGGTCTCCCTGTAACACTTCTGTCCACTAGGATAAAAGCATTCACCACTATTTTTCAGAGTTACTGTATTTGAAGAAGGGCCTGGCAGGTCAAGCAAGACAGAGTAATTTACTAGCTGAACATCTTCAAGGCCACAAGACGTCCATCGAACCAGAAGTTTCATCGCAATGTCTGTATCTTCTTCTTTCCCAGGCAACTGTATCAAATCTCTGGGGGTGGAAAAAAAATAACAGTAATAGTACATTTTTTCCAAAACACATTCATCTTGTACAGATATAGCAGTTCACAATTTCATTAATGTGAGGCAAATTATGATAGATTATCATATAATATAACAAAGCACCTTTCATTCTCTTTGCATGTAATTCCTATCGGTCATCAGAAAAATAAAACACTTTGTGGAGAATAATTGTTGTCTTTTAAGAAAAATATCCTATTGGAATTCCAAAATCCCTCAGAAGTGATTTCAAATCATGGTATAACTTGTAAAGCATTCAATATTTACATGTAGAATTTGCACTTCCATGCTGAAGTATCTGCTTGTTAAATTTCTGGGTGCTGGCTTTTATCCCTATAGCTACTGTGGCTACAAAATTATGTTCAGAGGAAATATTTACTTTTTAACCTCAAACCTGATCAATTCTAAACAAGATAATTTAATATTTAAAATTTATAAAATAACTTTCATTTATGAGTTTAAACATTAGAAACATTAATTCCACCTCACAAAATCTTATAAATTAGCAGCAAAGAATCCTATGGCACCTTATAGACAAACAGACGTTTTGGAGCATGAACTTTCGTGGGTGAATATCCACTTCTTCAAATGCATTAGGTACATTTTACAGATGGGCAAACTGAGTCACAGAGAGGTTAAATAACTTACCCATTATCACACTGTGATTAACTGACTGAGCTTGCAATAGAAATCAGGGATGGAATCCTGGCCTCAGCGAAGTCAATGACAAAACTTCCATTGACTTCACTAGGGGTCAGGATTTCACTCTATGCATCTCGAGAAGTATGGGGAAAGGCTCCACATTTTGATCCACTGATGAACGTGAAAGCAAGTTCTAAATATTTATGTCCAGATATTTTTTTAAACTAAGTCTACTAATTTTATATTTAATCTATTTAGAAGAATCTTTCTAAGTTCTGTAGTATTACAATCTCCACAAAGTAGTGGATCATAATTAAAACGTTGCACAGGAGTGTGATAGGGTAATGCTGTCTGGAGCACACTCCTGCAGCAGGCTGGGAAATGACAGGTACTCCTATCTTAGTAACCATTTTCAGAGTTCCCAGAGTTTTCCCAAGTGAGGTTAATTTATTACAACAGTCCCATGCACATAAATCATAATAAAAGTCCCATAACGATAATCCAGATTTCCCCCATGATAGGCCAAACAGCATCTCTCACCATGCCTAAATATCTCTCACCACATCCCAGCTCTCCAGTGTGGCCCTCTCCTGTCCTTGTACAAGGATGACCCCCGCCCCCCTTCAACTTGAGTGCAACCCAGCTCTTCCCAGTGGGACCCTCATAGCCTCTGTGCTGGGATCATCTTTGCCAAAGGAACATTCCTCACTTCCCCTGGGCCTCTCACAACTCCTCTGAGTCCAGCTCTTCAACTCAAGAGATTCCAGCAGTTAAGCACCTTCGCTGCTCCCTGCCTTCAAGGCTCTTCAGCCCTGGCCCCAGCTCAGGGTCAGGAGGCAACTCCCTCTGCTACTGCTGCTTCTCTTGCTTTCAGCCCTGGCCGTGACTTGGGCACATCAGCCAGCAAACCCCTTTTGCTGCTGTCCTACCTTCAGCTTTCGACCAGGTCTGAAACATACAGTCTCCCAGACAATCCCTCCCTCTTCCTAGGGAAGGCCTGTCATGAGCATTCTGCTCACAGCAGCTTTCCCCAGAGACGATCTCTTGTCTTCTGACTTTTCCACTAACTCACCAGGACTCCCCCTCAGTGGCTTGCTCCCTGACCTTTTCTAATTATAATAATAGGAGACATATCAATCTCCTAGAACTGGAAGGGACCTTGAAAGGTCATTGAGTCCAGCCCCCTGCCTTCACTAGCAGGACCAAACAACCCTGGGTTTAGCAGGCCAACGCTCAAACCACTGAGCTCTCTCTCCCCCGAGTCCTTAAGTGCAGCTCTGCCCTCTTAATTGTCCAAATAGAAGCACTTGCTCTGGCATACAGGAGCTGGATTTGCTTCATTCACAATGCCCAGCCACCCTTTGACAAGGAAACTCACAAAATCTACGATCAGTAGCTTTGGAAGGATTGGCAATTGACCATTACCAAGAGATTAGAACATCTCAGTGGCATAATCTATGTTAAATTTTAAGACAGCCAAAGACATACAAAATTAAGGCATGGTTACAGGGGGTATACTTTGCTGTAAAACTGCATCTTCAACTTGATTTTCAACCACTGCTAACAATTGCCATAATAATAACATTATTTTATAGCATCCAGCAGTGCCATAGTATGGTACTTTACAATGGCAACAAAGTCAAGGAATTTACAGTTTAGTTGAAATACAAGACCATCCACAGTGTAACAAAAGAGCAGAAACTCCACATTCAAGAAGTTCAGAAGTCAGTGGCACAACTAGATTTTTAAGAAATAGCCCAATTTTTAAAAAAAACTCCTTATTTAATGAAAAAATAACTAATATTCACTGGGCACCCACTAGGTTTTTTTGTTTTGCTTTTCCAAAAGTCCCAGCTTTACAAAATGATTGGTTTGAATCAAATCTATCCAACATAGGAGAGTTCATTTGATGTAATTTTGTAGGGGGCTGGAGGGAGGGGATGATGCTGGAAACTAGCTACAGTTAAACATTTAGCCTACATTCACTGAGCAAAACAATTTGCAAAGCTGAAAAGAGCAGTTTCACTAAATATCATAATATATTATTTGACAGAAAGTTTTCCTCAGCCTTGATATCCACAATAAAGTGTTGTCCGGGCAGCACAGTGAAGTGTCATGCAAAACACCTGAGCCTAGAAATGATTTTGTCAATACTCCTCAGTAGGCTGACAGACCACAAATAGGTTGATTTTGGCTTTTCTGGGCCAAATACAGTTTATATCACTGCTGAACACCTGCTACTGGATGATCCACAGAGTGGCATTAATGAAAGAACTGAAGGAAACAATGAATCTAGTCTGACCAGCTTCAGAATGAACGCCAAGTGAATAGCACTGTACATCTAACAGTAATTTTAGTGGGAAAATGGAAAACTAAAATGAAAGGAAGATAAAATACATTGATCAATATAACATACCCTCCCCTTCCCCCCTCAACTCAGAATCATTCACCATCTGAAGAGTAGTAGCCTTGTTGACATGCTGAAAGGGTACTAGAAGGTCTTTGCTTGGATATGTAAACTGCCTGCCGTACAAAATGTCGTTAAATGGGAAATCATCATTGAGTGGGTGTGTTTCCAGAGGGATCCCCTGAGAATCAGTTTCTGACCATATGCAACTGAACATTTTTATTAAGGACATGGAAGAAAACAAAATCCTCATTGATAAAGTTTGCAGCTGACACAAACATTGCAGAAGTGGTAAATGATTAAGAGGACAGGTCACTGATACAGAGTGATCTGGATATTAGCCAGGATATTAGCCTAGCTATGAGCCAGGAGGAGCAGAGATGGTGTCCATAGCCTCTATCTGCCAAAAACTGGGAGTGGGTGACAAGAGAGGATCACTTGATAATTACCTGTTCTGTTCACTCCGTCTGAAGCATCTGGCATTGGCCACTGTCAGAAGTCAGGATATTGGGCTAGATGGACCTTTAGTCTGACCCGGTATGGCTGTTCTTATGGATAGCTTGGTAAGCTGGACACAAGCTTACCAAGCAAAAAAGACGCATTTTTATATGGCTAAATGTAAATGGATACATCCAGGAACGATGACTGTAGGCCACACTTAGAGGATGGGGGACTCTATTCTGGGAATCAGTGACTCTGAAAAATGGGTTGTGGTGGATAATCAGCTGAACCTGAACTCCCAGTGTGACACTGTGACCAAAAGAGCATTCCGGGGAGACACCCTGAAGAATCTCAAGTAGGAGTACCGTGGTTATTTTACCTTTATATTCGTCACTGGTCCAATCACTGATGGAAAACTGTGTCCAGTTCTGGTACTCACAATTCAAGAAGGAGGTTTATAAATTGGAGAGGGTTAGAGAAGAGCCACAAGAATGAATTAAAGGATTAGAAAATGCCTTAAGACTCAAAGAGCTCAATCTATTTACCTTACTAAAGAGAAGGGATGACTTGATTACAGTCTATATGTATCTACATAGGGAACAAATATTTAACAATGGTCTCTTCAGTTTAGTAGAGAAAGTTTGGCTTGAAGTTGAAGCTAGATAAATTCTGAATAGAAATAAGGCATACATTTTAAAAGGTGAGAGTAATTAGCTATTGGAACAATTTACTGAGGGTTGTGGTGGATTCTCAATCACTGACAATTTTTAAATCAAGACTGGATACTTTTTAATAAAAAAAGATCTGCTCTAGGAATTATTTTGGGGAAGTTCTGTGGCCTGTGTTATATAGGAGGTTAGACTAGATGATGACAATGGTCCCTTCTGCCCTTGGAATCTAGGAATCTATAAACAAAGTAACAGGCTTCACAAATTTTATATTGAACTGAATTAACAATTCAGTTGTGTTAGGCCTGAAAAATACATGATTATACAACTGAGACTCAAAGATATAACCCCAAACCACCAGTTAGTGACACCTCAGCTTAGACCTCGCTTGTACTCCTTAGACTAGCTTGTGACATTTGATTTTCTGTGCTCAAAGGGCCACATTTTTAAAGGTATTTAGGCATCTAAAGATGAAGATAGGCACCGATTGGGATTTTCAGAAGTGACGAGCTGCCTAACTCCTAGGGTAATCAGTGGATGAACAAAACAATGAACAATTGCTAAAACACCCGCAGAAATCCATTGGAGTAAGGACCCAGACAATTTTGAAAATCTCACTAGCCACCTATCTGCATATAAATACCTTCAAAAATTTGAACCAAACAGCCTCAACCAAAGTCCACTGAAATCAATAGAAAGACTTACACTGACTTCAGTGGACTTTGGAACAGGAAAACATAACAGGAAAAGGGTATTTAAACCTCTCTTTTTAATAATACTATCTTATAATTTAAAACGCCATTAGTTAAGGAACATTTACTATACACACGTCACCCACAACCTTATAAAAGTGAAAAGGAAATACCATATCATATTGGTGATGCATTAACAACCTTGTGTGACAACATGTTACAACTGCACCCCAGAGTATAGTACACTTCAATGGCTAATGCCACCTGCAGGACATTAGAGGTTGCAGCATATGTTATTGATTGCACATGCAGATCAAAATATTTGAAAAACCTCTACTAAAAGAGACTAGATATATTATATCTGAATGTAATCTGTACAATAGTCAGAGTTACTGCTGTACAGAGTTCAACTTCTTTACAAGAATGCTGGGCTTATGTTAAAGACTTCAGAGGTCCAGTCAGGAGGAATAATTGTCAAAGGTCACTCTCCCGTTTTAATCTTTTTAATTTACCTGAAAAAAATCTTCAAGCAGGTTGCACAAAATGGGCAGGTTAAGCCAATCAGTAGTATATTACAAGTCTCCAATTTTATCTGCTATGCTCTTTAATGCAATGACAAACTTGGACAGTACAGAAACATACAAAGTCATTTTATTAACACAGTCACTACTTCAAGATCCACATTTCCCACAGGTGTTAGAAACAGTAATAGAATAAATGATTGGAAGAAACCGAACCCATACAAATAAGGTTATGGCACATTTCAACAGCCAGCACTCTGCTGCAATAAAAGGCAGTTTAATTTTTTTTTTAAAGGACAGAATTATCAAATTGTTCCCTCAATAATAATGAAAGATGCTTTTTACTCTATAATTAAACGAAGCATGCCTTTGAAACTTTCGTGAAAATATACTTGACTGAATTACAGAAATGAATATACTTTCTATTTACTTCATAAATTTCCTTACACCCTATTAAAATCAAATTGCAAATCATGGCACATGTTTTAAACAACTCAGCAGATATTAGGTGTCTTTGTTAAGTCTCATGGAGAACAAAATAACATAAACACTTTTTGGCAGTTTAATTAAAAAGATTGAGCCAAATTTCCCCCGATGTAAATCCACTAATTTCATTGATTTGCACCAGGGATTAATTTGGACCATTATTGTTTGTGACAGGTTGGTTAGATAACAGAAACAATGCCACAAGAATAGTATTTCCGATAGTACTCCAAATTCAGAAACCCAGAAAGTACTAGAAGGGGTTTTTTTTCTTATCAGTTAATGAGAAAAAGCAACATTACACCGGACACATTGCAGAGTCACTTTCTGCATCCTACTAAAGTTAATTTACTTATTTTTTTTTAATTTACAGAATATTAAGGCTGGTAACAAGATAGCATGTGTGAGCTGTAGAAAAGAACAGAGTGTCTGCATCATCATGCAGTTGCTACTGAGAATGTTTTCAGTACCTAAAGCTTCCATAGAAATGCTATGGCAATTTTCATTTACACTGCTGCCTTTAATGGTGAGCCAGTTTCTGATACCCTTATTCGCTTTATAATTTGTAATACTCTATTCAGCAAGTTGTTCCATGGAAATCAATAGTGATACTGCCAAGTAAGGTACTACCCTTGGGGCCACATCTTCAGCTACTCTAATTCTGCACAGCTCTATTGAAGTCGGTGGACTTTCATTGGCTAATGATCTTCATGTACATAAGGGTATTAGAATCTGTCACAAGTACATTACATGAATAACAACAGCACAATAATATAACGGCTTTCATCTGAGGATTTCAAGAAGCTTTTCCCAAATTAAGCTTTAGAACATCCTCAGAAATAGGCAGACACAAAAGACTTAATCCTCCTCGTACTTCAGACAGAAGAAAGTCATCAGAATGTGAGTAGGGGGCCCCACTGGGATACAGGCAGCAGAAGAGGTAAGGCAACAAGCCCCCAGAACAGGTGTGCCGACCACCTATTTGCTGCCACCTCCCTGAGCCAACGGCCACCTGTCCTACCTGTCTCTATCTCCCCACACACAGCGATCGCCTGATCTCTACCCTCTCCAGGCAATGACCATGTGGGGTATGGGGGCTGCTGCCTCCCTTCCTCTGTGAGGGCAGTCCCCATCACCGTCCTTGAAGCTAGGGGGTCTATAGACAACTAATCTCCTCTTTCTTTCTTCCCCTCCTAGTTAGCAGCAGACCTACCTTCCTCCTCCTTCCCTTTACTGGCCTCTGGGAGTGGCCACAACAGTTTCAAAGCAATACCGAAATAAACCACTGCTGCACATGTCCTAAAAACAGCACACGGCTATTTCTCTGTGATGACTATAAGAAGTGAAAAATAAAAAGTAAACAAAAGGTTAACTATCAACCTAACCATATGATCTTGTTACCATAATGCTTGACTTGCCTTTCATTTCCCCTTGTTTTGGTTTAGGACCCTTAACTGTGTTCCCATAAGGAAAGCTTTGCAGGTACAACATTCTGGTATAGACCATGCCTTGCTGGTTTCATGACTGAATTTCAATGATAAACTCATTAGGGCAGGGAGGATGCCTTTACTTGTGTCTGTTATGCACCTGGCACACTTTTGGGTGCTACCATTGCACCTTGGGTGCAGTGTATAATGTTACCCATGACATAATCAAATTTAGAAAACCTGCTGAACTGAAGCATTGAGACAGCCAGTAGGAGCAAAGAAATCTGATACTGGTGTCATTAAATCTGCATTCCTTGGTCTGTGTAACCAGTATTGGTCCTCCTGTGCAAAGTGGATTGATTAAAAACACTGATTTTAATCAGAGTTTACATTAACAAGCAGAAAACCTTAATTTAAACTGATTTACTTTTTATTAATAAGTGTACTATTTAATTATTTTCCCAAAGAAAGGTTTACTTTCATTGGTTGGTATAACCATTAAAATATGTTTATTTGCAACCTAAAATTGGTACTATTCCTCACTAAGCAGGAGCGTACACTCTATCGATACACATTTATTTATACAAAATTATATAGTTTAACATACATTTATGCACATTATTAACTATTCCCTTTTTATGTTAGAAAGAGGTGAATGAAGCTACATTTCTTATTTACTAAATTGTGTTTTGTTATTCAGGATTTCTGTCAAGCTGCATTTGGATGTAAACTGGAATTCAGTTACACTTGGCACCAGGGCTGGCGCTTGCATTTAGACAGCCTAGGCAATCGCCTAGGGCGCCACGATTATTGGGGGGGTGGCATTTTGCCGGGGGGGGGGGCAGCAGGCAGCTCCGGTGGAGCTGCCGCAGTCTTGCCTGCGGAGGGTCCGCTGGTCCCATGGCTCCAGTGGAACTGCCACAGGCATTTCTGCAGACGGTCCGCTGCTCCTGCGGCTCCGGTGGCTCCGGTGGACCAATGGCCCTGCATCTAGGGCGCTAAAAATACTAGCGACGGTCCTGCTTGGCACAAGAACAAATGGGTATAAACTAGCTATGAATACATTTAGGATGGAAATTCCTGAGGTTTCCAACATCAGAGATGGGGTAAGGTGCTGGAACAGCTTTCTAACAGCAGTGAAGGCGCGGGGGGGAAACAAAACCTAACTAGTTTTAACATGGAGATTGATAAATTTATGAATGAGATTATGACTAGGTGCTTGTGATAGCAGGAGACTGGATTTGATAGCCCATGAGGTCCATTCCAGTTCTCTGTTCCTAAATACTTAATTCCCTCCTGTATACCTTGTGCAGCCATAATGGAGATAATAGGTTTTACAGGCTGAATGTGAGGGCAGCACTAGACCCAAACATTAATTAACAAACTAGGAACCAAGACAGAGAAAGAGGACACAATGTTTCATTAAGGCCAAGATGCAAATCTTAACTGGTTTTCCTACTTTGAAATGATGAAAATATCAGGAAAACTTTGAGGAAGACATTTTCTTGTGCTTCTTCTCGAAGACAGAAGACAGTTTATAGTCCCTGACTTGCAGAATGGCCCAGAGACTAACTGCAAGAGATTACAAATTGGCCAGTATTCCTTAAGCCTGGAAGTGCTAAAGATGATAAAGTAGTTTACAAGATGATGATCTGCACAGGTAGCAGTCATAATGTTAGGCTTTCCATCTCAACACAGCAGAGTGACAACATCAAAACACAAAGCTGTACCAGGTGACTATAAAGAGAAATGAACACATGCGCAATAGAGGAAGTTCATTTTAAAACTGATGACTGTGGGGAGAGTAAGGCTGAAGCAGCGCAGTGGATACTTATTTGCTCTAGCAACACTTCTTTCACCATTGCTTGCTAAAAGAGATAACTAGTCATATCAGAGAATAGGCCAGATGTGCACTGCTGAAAGCACATCAGAAGACTTGGAAATACATGAAGTGATTGCTGAAAAACTGAGATTTCTTGCTCCCTAAATCAGAAGTTAAATTTGGAATAATTTCCCTATTAACACCACATTGCCCTTGTCTAATGGATATAATAATGATAATCACTAAGATATAGAGTCCTTTATCTGAAGTTCCTATTTGATATAGATGCAAACAGTAAGGTTCTTAATAAAAGACTGATAGAATTCTATAGTTTTGAGAGCAAAACTATAGAGACAGATATTTTTTCCTTCATGTGTGAAAAATCTTTAATGAGGCCTTTGAGAGGAAATATCTGCAAGGATTTTCAAATTGAGATTCTCTATCCACTTTCTCCCTGGGAGTGGGGGGTTGCCCTAGAACTGGTTGAAGAACCAGTTTTTAAAAAATACAACTGTCAAAGTTATTTCAGTTTTTTTTAATCAAAATTATTTTGTCATCACCAAGTCATCAAAATACTTAATAAAATAGCCAACAACAATTTTTTACTTCATGAAAACTCACTAACAAAAAAATTTCAAACACCCCTTTGCTAACAATTTGCTCCAAAAGTGATTTTGATAAGAATTTCAAGAATGATGTCACATTTTTAATAAAAAAAATAAATCAGTTTCTCTCCAAAAAAATAAGGGTTGGAGGAGGTCAGTTTTGACCAAGAAAAACTGTTCTCCAATAATGCTAATCTACCCTAGTTTACCCCCACCACAAAAGAAAAGCTGCTTCCATACCTGACAGATCACAGGGGATTCATGGGATGCCAGGGCCGTTTTGTCAAAGACTTTGTACAATAGCAACCTCAACATTTTCCTTCTCCCGCTCCCTCATAGCAATGCAACTGTGCTACCAGGCAATCACCCTCAGCTGCACTAGTTCCTGGAGACCAAAAATCTGTGACTGTATTAACTTCACAGGCTGTCATAATTTTTATACAAGGCCATGAGATGAGACACATGTCCTTGCATGCTGTGAGTTATCTCTGCATGCAGACAGGCATTTTCTTCTCAGGTCCCTTCCTGCAGGCTTTTATGAGACTTTGCACAGACATTCTACAGTAGCAAATTCCAGGACAGAATCAAGTTCCAAGACAGCATAAGAACTTTGGCCCAGACCATCACCTCTTGCAGAAAAGACACCTTCACATAATCTCCTCTGCAAAGCAAATGTGTCTCATTCAAATTATGGAAGAAGTGACATGGAAAATATCTGTAAAGAGCTGTTTTTTTAAATGGAAAGAAGTACCACAAGATTTAAAGCAGAAGATAAATTATTCTGTGGTATAAAAGTAGAAAAACATAAGAATTGATTGTTTCTAAGTACAATATACCTGTATTTTGTATGAAGCATAAACAGTTCTTTAGCAATATACAGCAAGTGTGCTTTTTTACTGACAAGATGCATGTCATAGCATAGCACTGGCTAGAATGCTCTCATGAGGTAGGCAGCAGTGTGCCAGATGTGTCTGCCTCAGCTTCCCCTTCAGAGCTCCCAGAAATAGTCCTTAAAGGGTCTTGGATACAAATCATAAAATTCCATAACCACAGTCCAAAATTCCCCAATATAGTCTAAACAATACATGCAACAGAACAGCCCCCGCATCTTTCTCCACACCCCAGCATCCCTCATCATGCCTTACTTGCCCTCTGGCTCAGAACCAGCATTCATCTCATTCTGCTGCTCTCAGCCTTCGCTCTCTCCAGTCTTCTTTGGCCAGGACTCACTGACTCAGGAAGGTCAGCGGGCTAGCTCCTCCAGCTTCCTGATAATCCCACACTTCCAGGGAAGGTCAGTGGAAAGCTTTCTGCTATCTGCAGCACTGCCCAGAGACTTCCTCCAGTGTGAATTCCTAGGCAGTTTGGACCTGCCCTTTCCCTCATTGACCCAGATAACTTTCCCTTTTCCAGACCGACTCTGTGCTCTAAGGGTCACCATATTTCTTTCTTTATAGGGCTCAGGTGCCCTCTTTTAGCCCAATTGGTGAGTCACAGTTGACATTGGCCCTGCTCCCTCTTAAAACACCAATGTCAACCTGTGACAAAACCAAATTCTGCTCTCCTTAAAATGATACTTTTCACTGGTTAAGTTCCCAGTCCCAAAATGATGTAATGAAAGATATCTCAAACAAACACACACCTCTGTACTTGTACACAATGAATTTGCTCAAGACAGGTAGTGATCAGAAGTTAGAATCTGCGTAAATATTCCCACAGTCCATCTGATTAAAACTATTACCATAAAATACTGTAATATAATCAAAATGGAGATTGTTTTGAAAGGCCATGCTACAGTACACATAATAATTTAGAAACTCAGATCCATGACCAAAATAACCTAAGAGCAATCAAGCAGAAAAGATGATCATCACATTATTTATAAAATTATTTTTCTTTCTGCTTCCTCACTAGCACAGAAAGCAGGATCTACATTTCTATCTACCCACATACTTGTTTACATATTGTTTTTTAGTGTGTCTAGCACCGAAGTGCTCTGAAATATTATGCAATCTTTAGCTTCTCTGGTGAGTATGTCAACAAGGATGAAAATTATCATGCAGGGTGTGTGTATGTGGGTTTGTGTGTGAGATGTGGATATTTGTCTACTTAGAAGTAGACTAACACCAATAGCCCATTTCACTATGAGCACCAAAGAGCTGTCTTATGATAATGACCCTTGATCTTTTGATCTGAGCCTGAAATAAGATAATCCTGCAGATCCCCTTTATCAATGCAGCCATAGAATCAATCATAGAATATCAGAGTTGGAAGGGACCTCAGGAGTTCATCTAGACCAACCCCCATCTAGTCCCCCAATTTTGTACATTTGTTTCCAATTTTATATTTAAAATATGTCAATGCAAATGATATTGTGCCCAGTGCTTCTTTATTCTGGAACTTGGACAGGCAAGATGGCAGCATTGACACATGCTAATTTTGTGATGGCTGTGGGCTACAAGAAATTAGAGGAATTCAGCACGGGATGTGTTAACCTAACCCATACACCTCCTGGGTGTGGTGTTCTGTCCCACGTAGTGGCACCGAGACCACTTAGAGAGAGAAATTAATGAGTTTGCTTTACAGCCTTGGCTAACAGCCAGTTGGCTTTTAGTTCATGCGGTACAGGCGCATGCAGGTTCAATCCTGCCCGCCGATGACCGGGGTCTGTCGGCGTTACATTAATGATACTGCATACTCTTCCCTTACAGAAAGATTTGAGTATAGTGTTACTTGTCTAATCAGATTTAGATACACTTCCTAAATCATAAACAAGAGAAACAATGCCTGTCTACAGTGCCAGCCACAAATGCAAAACCATAGTAAAACATTATTTTCAGATGCTCAGTATGGTACAGCAATTAAATAGGGTGCAAATTATTATTATGAGAGGTCTGCTTCTGCCATGCATCATCTTTATGGGCAGTGCCATTCCACCTGCAAGTCAGTCCCAACACCTGGGAATAGCTAATGGTAACTTTCCTGACAAAGGTTAGCAAGTGCTATCTCAGCACTGTGGCTCACTCTCCAAGCCATATCCCTTGAAATCCAGTCCTGGCTGACATGGCTGACGGAACAATTCATGCATAGCTCAACACAGTGATGAACGTATTGTTTGTCCTAATAGAAGGGAAAATTAGAAGCATATTCCATTCTATTGTAACATATTATAGGAGCATTTGCAAATCTTGATATATATATATATATATCTGCTCTCTGAATGTTGTAATATGGTACCTACAGTATAGTGATGATGCTATTAACATAAAACAGTATGATTTATGGTGGGTTTTATTTCCCATACAGTATAGTATAAATTTGATTTATAAAATTGAAAACAAAATAACAGAAAGTTGTGGTTTCAGACACTTTTACAGTCCTATAACAGAAAAATGGTTTCGATTTATTTCCAGGATTTCAGTATATTGTGTGGACAAGTGCCGCTGGGTAATTTTGAGGAAAATACTGCAAGAGACCGGACTCTTCCATTTAGAAAAGGATGTATTGTGCATGCCTGGTAATATTTTTTTTAGTGAGAATGTCAACTTTT
Organism: Gopherus flavomarginatus; assembly: GCF_025201925.1. NCBI lineage: Eukaryota > Metazoa > Chordata > Testudines > Testudinidae > Gopherus > Gopherus flavomarginatus. The sequence goes on along the minus strand of NC_066624.1, from coordinate 101,371,470 downwards.
TTTTTTGCACCATCACAGTGGCTGGTTCATTCATTTGTATAGAGACAGAATGAAGTGCCTTTAAACCGGTAGTATTAACATGATATAATACACAATAGACACAGGCCAAATTTTCCATCTTCCTAGGAGATCCTTTGTTGATAGATTAAAGAACAGTCATAAACCTCTGTCTAAGATTCCTTTTGAGCCTGGCTGTACATATTTTTCTCCGCAAGCCTCTATAAGCTTACTTCTGTTTCCGACAGCATCAAACAGATATTCACATTTTTTAATACTTTTTTTGTTGGAACTAAAAGGATACTCCTGAAATGACTGCCAAGGTGAGTCAGAAGGCAAACTCTGCATCTTAGTGCAGGGTGTTAGGAATGGACAATCTGTCATACAGTAGAACTTGAATTACGAACACCTCGGGAGTGGAGGTTGTTTGTAACTCTGAAATGTTCGTAACTCTGAACAAAATGTTTTGGGTGTTCTTCCAAAAGTTTACAGCTGAACATTGACTTAATACAGCTTTGCAACTTTACTATGCAGAAGAAAAATGCTGCTTTTAACCACCTTAATTTAAATGAAACAAGCACAAAAGCAGTTTCCTTCTCTTATCAAATTGTTATTTAACTTTCCCTTTAGTTTTTAGTAGTTTACATTTAACACAGAACTGTACTATATTTGCCTTTTTTTTTTTTTTTTTTTGCGGGGTTGAGGAGGGTCTTCTGCTGCCTGATTGTCTACTATCAGTTTGTAACTCTGGTGTTTGTAACTCTGAGGTTCTACTGTATTACCATTTGTGTTCCTGAAATTTGCATAGGTAAGTCTCATCTGTAACAATGGGAAAACAGACAATTTATTGTTCATGTACACTAAATTTTAAGAAGTCAGTAAACACACTATGGCTGAAATTTCCTAAGCTGCCTAAGAGATCTGGATGCCTAATGAGTTTTGACTTCAAATGGAAATAGGGCAGCCAGATCCCTTAGGCAGCTTTGAAAAATTAAATTTAACTGTATTCCTAGAGATCACTTTCTATATTTTCCTGCAATAAGTTGGCACCCATAAGATGATCTGAAAAAGAGTCCGGGTCTTAAATATGAATTGCTTTGGTTTTGTTGATGCAGGTGACAACTTTTCCTGGTACACCTGGCATCTGTGCACATCTTTTTCTGTAAAACAGCAGTTGTTTAGCCTAGTGCTTTACTAATTTCAGTGGAACATCCACTTGAAGCAGCATTAGGAACAGAAACACAACATGGTAACGTGCATTTTGTGTGTGGCAGTACTGTATATGCTTCAAGAGTCCATACAGTGGCCTTTTAACTGCGTTATTGTGCGGAAAAGAGCAATTTTATTTGGAACATTCTCTTGTAATATATCACCCATTTAAACAACATTAAAAAAAACTGTTCTGCAGATTAAATCAATATTAGTTTTAAATGTTTAATAACTCCATACAAATTCACATTGTTTTAAACTGACATGATCTCTCCCTTCTGTGTTAATATAAAACTAAATTTTTTAAAACCACAACAATGAGATATCTGATGACTGAGATTAGATGAAGTTATCTTTCTTTTAGACTATTAATTCTACTCAACTCCTATGCACATATTTTAAGGGTTCAGAGGACCCCCCAGGTTATTATAGGTCATTTATTCATATGAATTATAGCCCAAGTAAAGAAGAAAAATAATATTCTTCTTTATATAATTTATATATAATAATGCTCAAACTATTTTTAACCCACCACGGTATTGTTAGCCTAAACAAGCCTTCTGAGCAGAAATGTTATACAAAACTACAATACAGGAAAGAGTTTTGCAGTGTGGTGGTTGTTTTAAATTCATTCTCTTTTAATATCTGTGAGATTCAAGATTGATGTTACATTTTCAGTTACTAAGCCTGTAAGTTTAATTCTATGAGAATTATTAAGGACTCACATGTATATTTTAAGATAACTGATCTGTGCAGATATTTGTTGACATCCATGACAGATGTAGAAATGGGGAGAAATTGTAAATACGTTCTGTATTCATTCCCGTCTTGTCAAGACCCTGTGGTGGCAGAAAACATGACTTTTCACAAAATCTGGCTCTTACATTTTTTTCAGGAGACAGATACAGAAGACAGATGATAAGCAATATCTTAACTCTTATAACACAAACAGTACCTGGCTAGATCCATCAAAAAAATCAGCAATTGATGTTTGCACAAAACACCTCAATTAATCCACAGCTTCAGTTTTAAAAGATAAATATCTATCAATAAGCAGTTCTGCACAAATGCATTTCATATTTGCAAGGGGTGTAGTACACTTAGCCTTGTTTAAATGATGCCCGTTCATGTCTCCTTTTAATCTGAAAACATTTACTCTTATTTTCAATACTGACCAAAAATATAAATCATTTCCAAAGCACGTATTTCATTCTTCAAATTTAAAATACAATCTAGCATAACGGATGATATAATTAAACTGTAGAATTTCAGGATTCATTTGCATCCACAAATTCTGTGCATGTAAATCTTGCATATATGACACATATGTCCTGATGTTTCACTGTGGGCTGAATCCAGGAACTGCAGAGCTAAGAATACGACCCTCTATCCGGTATCTATAATCCTTTGTGGACCAGCCACTAGAAGCAGGGCATATAACATACTGAACAGTAAGTTACATATGCATCATTTGCTGGGACATCTGTATTGGAACAGTTAGAAATTTGGCTTATACATTTGACAAGAATCATCTTAGAGGAGCCATATTTTCAACAACTTCCTTTTGCTAGTGCAAATTTTACCTGCAAAATTATGTGCCACATTTCTGCATCTTGAAGTTATATTTCATGTGGAAAGCTAACTGCTCAACCACAGGTGCAAATCCAGCAATTAGAGGTACAAATACTCTAATATGCACCAATAATTCATTCACAGATACAAAAATGTAAGTATAAATGTTTCAGGTGTCAACTGCCAATGGAAAAGGGAGGATTTTAAACTCTTTTGAAAATACACCCACAAATGATCCTGTGGTGAAGGAAATGCCCAGGGACTCAGAAGATCTAGGTTCAGTTCATGAATTTGCCACAGGCAAGATTGTTTGATTTTGATAAATAATTTAATCTCTTTGTGCCTCAGGGAGAAAAATCCTGCAGCAGTGAGTCTCAGAGCCCGGGTCAACAGATTTAGCCTTGTGCCACCAAGCTAAAAATGACAGTGTAGATGCTCAGGCTCAGTCTCTGAAACCTGGTGAGGGGCAAGGTGTCATAACATTTTTCCCAGATCTGGACCTTAGCGTCCAAAATATGGGTGTTAGCATGAAAACCTCCAAGCTTAGTTACCAGCTTGGACCTGGTAAAGCTGCCACCAGCCAGGAATCTATACAGTGCCTGGCGCACTGTGGTCTCCCCAAAACCTTCCCTGGGGGACCCCAAGACTCAGATGCCTTGAGTCTCACAACAAAGGGGAATAAACCATCTCCCTTCCCCCTCCTCCCCTCCAGGTGTACCCTCCCTGGGTTCCTGGAGAGATATACACACGCAAGCTCCGTGAATCTAAACAGAGGGACTCCACCCTCCCTATTTCCAGTCCTGGAAAACACAAGTACCGAGAGAGAGCTAATCTCTCCTCTTCCTCCCTCACCCAGAGGGTATGCAAAGTCAGGCTAGTAAATCTAACACAAAGAGATTTTCCCCCTGACTTCTTCCTCCCACCAATTCCTTGGTGAGCTGCAGACTCAATTCCCTGGAGTCCCCACTAAAGAAAAAGCTCCAAGTCTTAAAAAGAAGGCTTTATGAAAAAAAGAAAGAAAAGGACATAAAAATGGTCTCTCTGTATTAAGGTGACAAATACAGGGTCATTTGCTTAAAAGAAAAAAAATGAATAAACAGCCTTATTCAAAAAGAATACAATTCAAAACATTCCAGCAACTACACACATGTAAATACAAAAGAAAACAATATAAACCTTATTGTCTTACTATTCTTGCACTTACAACTTGGAAACAGAAGATTAGAAAGCCAGGAGATAGAAAAATCACTCTCATAGCTGGGAGGGTCAGACACAAGACAAAGAACAAAGAACTCACACCCAAACTTCCCTCCACCCAGATTTGAAAAAGTCTTGTTTCCTGATTGGTCCTCTGGTCGGGTGTTTCAGGTTACTCCTTCCCAGGTGAAAGAGACATTAACCCTTAGCTATCTGTTTATGACACAAGGATCTCAGTGCTCCAGTCTGAGCCTTAACATCTACACTGCTATTTTTAGCCACACAGGCAGGGCCGGCGCTACCATTTAGGTGACCTAGGCAATGGCCTAGGGCCCCAGAATTTGGGGGGGCGCTATTTTGCCGGGGGGGGGCAGCATGCGGGTCCGGTGGACCTACCACAGTCATGCTGGCGGACGGTCCGCTGCTGGAAAGGCTCCGGTGGAGCTGCCGCAGTCATTTCGGCGGACGGTGCGCTGGTCTAAAGGCTCTGGCGGACCTACCGCAGTCATGCCTGCGGCAGGTCCACCGGAGCCTTTAGACCAGCGGACCGGCCGCCGGCATCACTGCGGCAGCTCCACCGGAGCCTTTCCAGCAGCGGACAGTCCGCCAGCATGATTGAGGTAGGTCCACAGGACCCGTGGGGGGCGGCGAAGTGGCCCTCTGCCTAGGGCGTCAGAAACCCTGGCGCTGCTCCTGCACATAGGGTGAGGCCGAGTCAGTTGACCCTGGCTATCATAGAATATCAGGGTTGGAATGGACCTCAGGAGGTCTTCTAGTCCAACCCCCTGCTCAAAGCAGGACAAAGTCCCAACTAAATCATCGCAGCCAGGGCTTTGTCAAGCCTGACCTTAAAAACCTCTAAGGAAGGAGATTCCACCACCTCCCTAGATAACCCATTCCAGTGCTTCACCACCCTCCTAGTGAAATAGTTTTTCCTAATACCCAACCTAAACCTCCTCCACTGCAACTTGAGATCATTGCTCCTTGTTCTGTCAAACCATTACTCCTTGTTCTGTCTATGAGACTTGCTACTGTGGGGGTTTTCTTTGCAGTGTAGATATACCGTTAGTTCTTTAGCTATGTAATGGAGATAGTAAAACTTCTTCACCACACCGGAGTGTTGTTGTGAGGTGCTCAGATAATATGGTGATGGTGGTCACAGTAATACTTGGAGAGAGAAACAGAAATTCAACCCTTACAGTGTAACATAATAATTTCTTGATATTTGCAGTAACTAATGACAACAGAAAGTTATTGTAATGCAGCTAAGCAAAACTCCCCATTGATGCCACATGAAATTAACAAATTTACCTATTTAATACTGCAGAGGTTCTCAGACCTTTCCATACTTCAGGCTATACCTGAACAGAGATGTTGTCTCACATACCCAGCTTTCCTCTCCCATGTACAATAGTGCAAAACACCTCTCCCCCCCCCCCCCGTCCCCCGCAACTGTGATCACATAGTGGCAATAACAGCAACTGCATAATGAAAACATAATATTAAGAAACCATTTAATACATTTTCCACTGCCTTGTAATGTCATTCAGCACATGAAAGCACTGAGCCAGACCCTCCATTTCACTGGAGCTATGCCAATTTGCCCTGCCTGGGGATGTGGCCCAGTAAAAAGAGTTGGCACAATATGAGAAGCCAAGCTTGCCACAGACCACTACTAAATTTTTATTTTTATTTCTGATGTAAGACAAAGTCTGAATGAGCTCTCCCCTCGCATCTATTAAGGAGCAGGCTATATTTGCACAGCTACATTTACTTTGCCTACTCAGAGGCAGATTAGCGGTTTGTGGGCCCTGAGCCAGAGCAAGTGAGGGCCCCTCCCCATCCCTTCTGCCTGCAATCCCGCCACCTCCACCGCCCAGCACTCCTCCTGGGGAAATAGGGTCAGGGCATGGGGGCTTTCCCAGTTTATCCAGGACGCCTGTCAGGGAATGAGGTCAGAGTGCAGAGGGAGCAGGGCAAGCCCTCATGCCCCAATCCCGCTCCCTGGCAGGAGCACCAGGTGGAAGGGTGCACGGGAGGTCAGGGCCCCCGTGCACGGGCCCCATTGGCCCAGTGGCTATTCCATCACTGGATCAGCAAACAGACCTGCTTTGCCAAAGTGATACATTTTGGCTGTTTTGAGTTAAAATTAACTAGGCTTGAATGCAGGTGTGTGTAAATGTTATCTTTATTATATGACTAAAGAGAAGAACTATATCTAATATGCCTTAATTGAGAGGTCATTCTAATTTAGTGATGCCATACTCAAGTGGAAGTCAGAGGGAAGTCAAGGTGGGAATGGATTTTCCTTCATGGTGGTGTGCCTCGCTTTAAAGAGTCCTACATACTATTTGATTTCCCCACCTCAGTGATTGAAGAAAGAGCTGATCAGACTCAATTTAGAGTCCTTGTTTCTGCTTAGTGATCACTAGAACTGAAATCACAGATGAGCAGTAGGGCTGCCAGCTTTCTAATCGCACAAAACTGAACACCCTTGCCCACCCCCTGCCCTGCCCCACCTCTGAGACCCTGCCCACACTCACTCCTCCTCCCCTCCATCGCTCGCTCTCCCCCACTCTCACTCACTTTCACAGGGCTGGGGGAGGGGGTTGGGGTGAGGGAGGGATGATGGCTCAAGCTGGGGATGCAGTCTCCAGGGTGGGGCCACCAATCAGTGGCTCAGGGTGTGGGAGGTGGATCGGGTGTGAGAGGGAGTGAGAGCTCCAGCTGGGGGAGGTGCTGGCTCTGGGGTGGGGCCGTGGATGAAGGGTTTGGTTTATAGGGTGTGCGGGCTATGGGAAGGAGTTTGGGTGCAGGAGGGAGTTCTGAGCTGGAGTAGGGGGTTGGGGTGTGGGAGTGGGTTCAGGGTGTGGGTCAGGACGGGCGGTGCTAAATGATTCTAAGTACAATTTAACTTACTCTCTCAGTGACACACAGATTACTTAATTATCAGGCATGGTGCAATACAACAATGACTGTCAGTTGGTATTTCTCCCCCATGGTGAAATATTCAAAAAAATATTTTGCTATTTATCCACATTCAAGATAGCTACTGAACTGCAACAATCTTATTACAGAAAATAACAACAGTTCCAGACCCCCAACATTGTCTACTTCTATTTTTCAGTAGCCCAATGAAATTTTTACCCAAGCTATCAAAGGAAGAGATAAGTGATATCCCTCATATTATCCACAGGGAAACAAGAAAAGCTTAATGTCACGGACCCTTTGTCAGTTTTTGCATATGAAAGATTTGGGTGAAAGGCTGCATTTTTGCTGGCAAAGCAAGACAGACCTCTCTCTGCCTGATAAAGAGGTTTTAGTCTTTAAATGCTTAAAAGAAAAGGACTAATCCTACATGCAGTTCCTTTCTCACACACAGTAAATTCTAGTTAACGGAGGAATTTACTATTAAAAGCTTCTGTATACAACAGAAGCCATTTTAATTAGGAGACCTCCCATCTTAAAATGATACCCCAAAGTGTTTCATAAATCTCAAGTAATTTGTTTGATCAATCATCACTAGAATACCACCCACTTTTTATCAGTTGCTAAAGTTTAGCATAGGCCAAGTTTCACTGCATATTACATATGATGATAAAATCCCAAGCACACAATATCACAGGACATGGTTAGGCCCCAATCCTGGCTACTCCATTCTGTGCCTCAGACTGAAGAATCAGGCATCCTACACATAATTGCTCTTGCAGTTATGATAGCAGCTGTCATGAATATAGGGGGAAGGGTAGCAACCTTTATGTATGCAGTAGCATAAAATCCCTCCTTGGCAGCTGTACTGGATTGCCTTCCTGTACAGGGTTGGCATCTGACCAGAAGGACCAAAGAGGAAAGAAGATACTTCAAAACTGGGGGGCGGGGATTTGGGGGTTTTTTGTTCTGTGTGTGGTTCCCTCTCTGGACAGAGGGAGTAGCCAAGCAGGTACAACATCTCCTGAAAATATACCTGGAATAATCCACTTAAAACAACAGAAATTGTGAGCAGGGCAAGGAAATGTCTTAGGTTATCTTTTGTTTTGGCTTGTGAATTTTCCTATGCTACAGAGGTAGTTTTATCCTGTTTTTGCAACTGTGAAGCTGAGCCCAGAAGGGAATCTTCTGTGTTTTAAATCTTTTTATTACCCTGTAAAGTTATCTTCCATCCTGGATTTGCAGGTGTGACTCTTTTACTTTTTTCTTTATAAATAAAGTTCTTCTTTTAAGAACCTGATTGATTTCAGTGTCCTGAAATCAAAGGGTCAGGTCTGTGCTCACATTGCTAAGGCAACTGGTTTGTAGCTTATTCTCAAGCCTCCCCAGGAAAGGGGGTGAAAAGGCTTGGGGGAATATTTTGGGGGGATAGGGATTCCAAGTGATCCTTCTCTGAATTTTTGTGTAAATCACTTGGTGATGGCAGCAATACTGTCCAAGGAGAAGGAAAGGAATTTGTGCCTTGGGAAGTTTTAACCTAAGCTGGTAGAGTATAAGCTTAGGGGTCTTTCATGAGGGTCCCCACATCTCTACCCCAGAATTCAGAGTAGGCGGAGGGTAACCCTGACAGCAGCATTTTCACAAAAAGTTGCTTAGCCTCCCTTTTAGATGCCACATTGCAGATAGAGACTCCTCTTTCAAAATTATGGGCCTGATTAGTCTCTTTCTTATACTGGTTTTATACAGGTGTAAAAACTGCCTACTTAAGTGGAGTTACTCCTCATTTATACAAGTATGAGTGAAGAATCAAGCCCTCTAAATTCCAGATAGCACATGTATGAAGGTTTAGGTGGGTTAAAAGACCACTGCCAATGAATCACTGCAGTGAAGAAGGGGAAAAAAAATCCCCTAGGAGGGAAGTGCTCACATATAACCCCTTTTTTTGTAGTTAAAGCACTGACCCAGCAAGACTTCACAAGGATATAATTTTCTTTTCTTCACAAACTATAGGGAACATGTCAATGTCTCAGTAAAATTTGACCAGCTACATAATCAAGTCCAAGTGGCATCTTTTACTTCCCAACGCAGTTCCATTAGCTTAGCTCAAGAGAGGACTATGTATCTGAATAGCAGTGGAAGCTTTTTCCAATGCTTTTTATACATAAAATCCACTGATCATAAAATCTTGAACCTTTTAGCCCAGCTGGTGGTGTTTTGTCCGTTTCAAATTAATCATTAGTCTTCTCTGTGAACCTGAAAAGTGATTAGATTGCATCACCGAGTCGGTATGTCATAGCTAATGGGCATTTTTGTTTAAACTGTATGATTAAGTTCCTTTTAAATAGGAGTCTAGTTCCTGATGAACACTAAGGAATTAATAAGTAAGGGCTGGTAATTGAAGTCCTAGAGAAATAGAGTAATAATTAGGGAAACTACCTACTGGTTAAAGGGTCCATGCCACTCATGTAAATCACAGTGATTTAGAGGATAAATGACTCCCTAAATAAACATTTAATCTTTGAAAATAAAATAAATATGGTAGATAAACTAAGTTTCTAGCTCAAAAGGTTAGAAACAGTTAACCATATACAGGACACATATGTCCACTTATGACATTAATAATAGTACGTCTCCATTTCTTATCACTGTACATTAAATTTATAGTGTAATGCAATTGGGATTGCAGATTTCCAGCTGACGTGGAAATTTAGATTTATTTGTTAAATGTTTTATTGTAATTGTGCTTGAGTCTAGAGCATTTTGTCAGACATTACATAAACTGCAGTAACAAACATATAAACAAATAGAGAAAGGAAAGAGGCCTATCACCATTTACACCAAATTATATAGCCAAAAATCCTCATGTGAATTTAATCACACTGACATATACCAAATACATTTAATCTCACCAGATACTCTCTAGGAATTGTATCTCACTTAAAATTTAATATATTACATGGACACACGCATGCACACCAGGCCCTCACATAGTAAAAGCTCTAATATCTGTATTTAGGTTGACCTTCCAACTCTGACATGAGACTGAAGATACCACTCCTGACCACCAACAAAAATCCTGGTTTAGGTGGAAGTAATCCCAAGTCCCCTCCAAGCCAAGTTTCTCATGAACATGAGCAATCTCTCCAAGAAGATAAAACATACACAACACCGAGATTTAAGATAAACTCAACAGTTGAATGATTATCAGAAGTTTGTTGACCACTTTTAAGGTCATGCTTTTGTCTCCTTACTCTCCTTTCTCCTCTCCAATCATTCTATTCACCTGGCGCTCAAGAGGCCCACTGGACCCACAAATTCCAGGAGGTCTCCTTCCTATGTGGGTAATCTGTTATGGGAGATAGAGGCCTTGAGCACGACACTGCCTGTTGTGCTCTCACAAAGCGGGGCAAGATTATGTAAAAAGCTCAGCTCAGATTTTCAAGTGCTCAGCACCCACCATTGGGTCCAGATTTACAAAAATGCTCAGCTCACATTTAGGCAACCAAATGTGTGTCAGATTTTCTAAAGAGCTCAATATCCAAATTGCAGCACTCTTTTGAAAATCTGGCCACTTCAATTTGGGCCTAAATGGGAGTCAAGCACTTTTGATATCTCACATATATTACAGGTCAGGGAACCCAGACTGCACTAAGAACATATTTTATCCCGGGAAGCCCCAAAACTCATTTGATTAAAATAACCAGCCAATGGTATTGCCATGCTACGGAACCAGAGATACATTTTGGTGAAAGCAGAGGCATGTGGAGGGTCTGAGGGACAAAGTAGGTTAGTTTAAAGTGTGGTTCTACTGTAACTAGTAACTCCATAAAATGGAATGGTAAGGTGCCATGTTTATTGCATTTCAGTGATTCAATTTTGCCCATTTTACAAGTAAAAAGATTTTGTTGTCACTGACAAATCCACAACCTTACCTTGGGAATAACAGTCAAGATGGGTTCTTTCTTCCCTGTACATTATCACCAATAATAAACAATCTGCTGGCCAAATTATTTTCTTACTTACATTTCTAAAACCCCATTTTCTTCCAGTTATACCTTCCTAATGATATTTGTGCAACACTGTTACATTTTCTCTGAGAAAATCATTATTCCCCTTCAACCTGTTCTTCAATGGATATTATGACAAAAGGAGGGAGAGAGACACCATGAGACTGCCCATTTTAGTGTATGCAGAATCACTTCCTACCTCCTGAAAATGACTTTTTATTTCCCTCTTGAGACCAGAATTCACTTGCTTACTTCTAAAGGCTGCTCTACACTAATGCTGTAGGTCCATATAAGTTACACTAGTTCAGTTACATAAGTTACGTAACTGAAGTCAACATAACTCAGGTCAACTTACAGCGGTGTCTACACTGCACTATGTAAATGTGAGATGCTCTCCCGTCGACATAGCTTCCGCCTCTCGGGGAGGTGGAGTACGGACGTTGACAGGGGAGCGCTTTCCTTTCCTTTCCGTAGTTCCTTTCACTGTAGTTCCCATGGTGTAGCTGACTCTACATAAGGAACTTGTTCTCTAAATTTAAGACAAAAGCTTGCTTGTTCATTCTATTTTTCTCCCCGAGTTTTAGAACTTTTCTGTCTGACAGCCATCCAGCCATACAACAAAAATGAGCACTAAATAAAATTGCATTTCCCCTCCTGTATTGCATGGATAGTCTGCCCCACTCCTAGAATCCAATCCAAAAGGATACACTTCTTATCCCAAAACACAGTTCATACGACAATATTAAAATGGTCTAAGTCATCTACAGTGTTTCCTGCGTTCATAAAACTAAAACTTCAAGGCAACATTTGAACAACTAAAATACAAGTAAGAGAAAAAGCAACTGCAACATGCAGATGTTTGGGAATTAGAATCAAGATTTCAAGATGTCCCCTAGTATTAACTGTGCTTTAATGTGCAATCACCTGAATTGCTTACCGAAAGCATAAATTGTAGAATGTGAATGTTAATACCGAAGGCCAGATGGAGGTAGCTGTTACTAGGCAATAAAGAAGAAAGTAAGCTACGCAGAAACTGCAATATCAATTAAATCTTTGGAAAACTAAAGCAGAATCATTACATGTCAAAGGTAAATTCTGGTTTATTTTCTTACCTTCCTCTCCACAAAGAAATTGAGGTTCTGAGCCTCAGCTTGTTCTTACCGTGATATTAAATAAGCCCTCATACAAAAACAAACAAAACAAAACAAACAAGAGCATTCAGTACTGCACTGGAATGATGCATATTTCCAGTGAGACTATAGGTTCAAAATAGAGTAATATTTTTTACATTTCAGAGGGCACAAAATATTGGCATGGTCTTCTTTTATTGCTTCTTACGTCTACCCTTAGGCTGAAAAGTCATCTAGTAGCTATTGATTTGGTGGAGGGATTCTGGAAGACAGTGTGCCAACAGTTATTAGCATTAATACCATTTATATTCTGTAAAATGTATGAACAAAGCTAGACAATCACAACATGCCATCCCCATGTTCTCAAGACTCTATGACACATTTACTAGCATTCTAAGGATAAATATCAAAATGGCATAACTAATAAAAGATTGGGGGTGGTCCTTGATATACTTTATGGAGGAAGACAATCTATAGCAAATTTGCATCTTTTAAAACAGAACTTTACCAACCTACCCACAAGTGGAGAAGTCTATAAAGGTTGTCTGAAACATGAATGTAATTATACCTTAACCAGTGCTTCTCCAAGAACCCTGCTGTTGGAGAAAGTCATGGTCCCATCAACAATTATCCCCCTAAAGATCCTGCAGTATTAAGTAAAAACAAGTGTGCGGCTTTCATTCAGTTCAATCAACTAATAAAATAAGTATGCTGTGTAGGTAAATTCAATCCCCAAAAGTTCAAGGTACACCTCTACTCTGATATAATGTGGTCCTTGGGAGCCAAAATATCTTACTGCATTTTAGCTGAAACTGCGTTATATCGAACTTGCTTTGATCCACAAGAGTGTGCAGCCCCGTCCCCCCGAAGCGCTGCTTTACTGCGTTATATCCGAATTCATGTTAAATTGGGTCATGTAATATCGGGCTAGAGGTGTACCTGTAATCCTCTGTGCTAACACATTCTTCAAATAGGGTATATACTTTCCTACTGTGCCTGTAAAATATATCATATTTGCCAAATAGCTTGCTCTCGTAACCAGAAACTAGTACAACAAACAATAATAAATAGTTAATAGGCTGCATAACAACAGTTCAAATTATAACCTAATTAATGTGAGATTATTGGAACACAAATGGTTTTGATAAATAATTGCTTTTAGCATCAAACTTGTACTTTGTCCATTAACGTAAAAGAAGAATATCCAATATATTAAAGTTGTGCGCTTCTGAGTAAAGCCCTGCTGCTACAGTTCTTCCCAAAATGTAGCACTGTTGCAATTCATGTTTAGGTGAAGCTTATTGTTACATTTAGCAGTGACTTTTATGGTGGAAGCTTTCCAAAGTGCATAAGAAATTTAGGAAAAGTCTCACTGAAAGTCAATAGGACATGTGACCCTAAATTCCTTAGGTGTTAGAAAAAATCTCCCTATATATTGTTTCACATATCAGGATTTTCATAGCTAACATAACTAATGTCATAAAAATCCAGGGTGCCAGTATATTGTATAGACAGAACAGAAAAAGCTTCAGACACACAAATATCTGTGTCAGTCAATCTGAATTCAGAAATAAAATAATAGAAAACTAAATTTGTAAAAGGGAGCTTTCCTCTTTGCTTTGTCATCCTTCTCAGGCTACCAGCTGCTTTTGACTCTATCTACTCTGCCCCTTACTCCTCTCTCTGGTCTTTTGTGACTTTGTGCTATCTTGGTTTCCCTTACACCCCTGAAGCTGTTCATCTTCCCTTTTCCTAGTTTGTCAAAGTCTCTCATGGCTCCTTCCTCAAAGTCTTCTTCCCCCTATATCAAGGATGGGCAAACTACAGCCCGTGGGATTGCTCCCTGTGGCACTGCAAGCCCCGCACTGGTCTGCAGAAGCGGCCAGCGCCACGTCCTTGAGGCTCCTGGGCGGGGTGGGGGGCGCAGAGGGCTCCGTGAATTGCCCATGCCTGCAGGCACTGACCCCGCAGCTCCCATTGGCCAGGAGCGGGGAACCATGGCCAATGGGAGCTTCAGAGGAGGTATCTGGAGGCGTGCAAGGGCAGAGCATGTGGAGCCCTCTGCCCCTCTTCCCCAGGGGCCACAGCGCCACCTTGGAGCTGCTTTAGGTAAGCAGCGCTGGGCCAGAGCCTAGTGCGCAAACCCCTCCTGCATATCGCCCCCAACTCCCTGCCCTAAGCCCCCTGCCCCCCTCTCCTGAGCCCCTTCATGTACCCCCACTCCTCCTACACCCCAACCACCTGCCCTAAGCCCCACGTGCACCCTACACCACAACTCCCTGCACTGAGCCCCCTCATACACACTGCCCCCTCCTCTTCCCCAATCCCTTGCCCTGAGCCCCTTTCTGCACATCGCACCCTCTCCCACACCCCACACCCCCTCACGCACCCCAACCCCCTGCCCTGGCCCTGCATACAATTTCCCCACCCAGATGTGGCCCTTGGCCCAAAAAGTTTGCCCACTCCTGCCCTATATACATGCTGCTTGGGTGACCCAATAACTCAAATCCACCTCTCCTCCCTTATCTCACCTCACATCTCTTCATGCATGTCCATGTGGCAACTCAAACTCAACACTGCAGCACTCAGTGGCTTATTTTATAAGCTCACTGGTGAGCCTCTATAAATCAATAATAAATTAATGCCAATAAACCACTGGATTAAAAACAAACAAAATCCCAAATAATTAACCTGCCTTACAAACCGAGAGGAGACCATTAATACCAGCTACTTGAGCATGGAAACTGACAACAGCTGTCTCCCCACAGTGACTGTCTGGCAACTCAGGGTGGGAATGCTCCTGGGCAAAACTGGAACAGATGCAGCTTCAGGAGACATTCCAAAAAGAATGTGCTTATGACAGTAATTTACTCACAGTGTTTGTCCAGACCAGGGGAGTAGACCTATCGCAGAATACAGAGGGACTTTAGCTGCTAGAAAACATTTTGTCTTATTAAATTTTGGCTGGAGAAATACAACTTCTGCCTTTGCCATTTGGACCAGTCTTCTGACAAAAACATTGCAGGTTATCTGTACTGCACCTGGATCCAGTCAATCTGAGTCTGTTACATTTGAACATTTAAGGCCTGATTAGAAACCCAGTGAAGCCAATGGGAAAGACTCCCATTGGCTTACATCAGTTTTGAATCAGGTCTTTATAGCACAGTGGCAAAACATCCAAGGCTCCATATGATTAAAACTTTCAGCAAATGTCTAGAATTCGTAGTTATAGCAAGGAAAATTAATATTAGAGTGACAAAATCAGAAGTGAAAACAAAACAGTCTTGAATATGGGGATTCCAGAGACAAGGTGGGTGAGGAAATATTTTTATTGGACTAACTTCTGTTGGAGAGCCAGAATGGTTGTCTGTAGGGTTTCATTGTGGAAGCTAATCGTGGTTGTCCAGGATGCTGATGCTAGAGTGAGAGTGTTCCAGACTTAAACTGCCTCACAGATTTGCACCATAACTTCAATAACCACAACACATCCCTTAAACTCTCTCTGGAACGTTCCCACACTAGCATCAGTTTTCTGGACACCACGATCAGCTTCAACAATGGAACCCTACAGACAGCCATATACAAGAAACCCCTGGACGACTACTCCTACCTTCACAGATCCTGTGGCAACCCCAAACACACCAAGAAATCTGTTATCTACAGCCAGGCACTCAGATTCAACAGAATATGCTCTGAGGAGAAAGTCCAGGACATACACCTTAACTCACCCAAAACTGCCTTCACCAAACAAGGACGCTCCACCAGAGAAATAGATTCTACAATTGAATGGACCACCCAAATACTCCAAACGAATGTGCTTCAATACAGAAAATAATCCCCTCCTACTGCACACTGCTAGTTGTCACCTACCGCCTCATATTAGAACTTACATCATCATCATCATCACCACCACCACCACCACCACTCCCACAACCACTTTCGTAATTGGTGCACCACCACTGATGAGCAATCAACCAATTGTCTCCACCCCGACAATTGTTTGTCACTGCTTGAGTCTCTCTGAAGTCCATTCCTGTCCACTCTTTTATGTTGTCAATCCATCTCTTCTTCCGTGTACCTCTTCTTCTCTTCCCCTGTATCGTCCCTTGGAGGATGATCTTGGATAGGCCAGATGACCTTGTTACATGGCCGTACCACTTCAGCTTGCACTTCTTCAAGGTAGTCAGGAGGTCTTCATATGACCCAGCATATTGGGTGATGATGTTGTGGACCTCTTCATTAGTAACGTGGTCGAAGTAGAAGATGCCCAGGATTTTACAGAAGTATCTCATCTCTACTACCTGTATTTTCTGTTCAAGTTCTGCCGTAAGGGTCTGCGTCTCACACGAATACAGAAAAATGGAGATGACCAATGTGTGCAGCAGTTTACATTTGGATTCCAGGGAGATGTTCTTATTCCTCCAGATTGGCTTTAGCTTTGCCACTGCTGCTGTTGTTTGCAAAGTTCTTGGCCGAATTTCTACCTTGGATCCTTCATCAGTGATGATTGCCCCCAAACTGTTTCACTGTCTCCAGCTCTTGTCCACTGACAGTGATATGTGAGCTGATGCTAGGGTGACCAGATGTCCCGATTTTATAGGGACAGTCCTGATTTTTGGGTCTTTTTCTTATATAGGGTCCTATTACCCCCCACTCCCATCCCGATTTTTCACACTTGCTGTCTGGTCACCCTAGCTGATGCCATCACGTTTGTTTGTCATATCAGTTACATTATCTGAAAAGCACTGAGTGCTATTCTACATTGGGCTAGCATCTAAATGTAGCAGACCTGTTGTTCCCTTTCAAAATTTATCTATTTCCTACACAAATGTCTAACAGTTCAGTTCAACACTTTTTTTTTTAACCAAGACAGTTAACTCCTACCATTTTGCTCTTCATGAAATCCAGTAGCATTACTTTCTCCATCTAGGATTCAGAACAATTAAAACTAAACACTGGAAACCCACAAAGAAACCACTATTTTCTCTCAATATTTCATAATGGCAATAAACATATGTTGGACAGCCTATTATTTGTAACATGAGGACTAGCTAGGTAAGTGTGCACTCAAGCCAATCTTTATCAGACTAAATTTAGGATTAGAGTATGGGACTGGGAGGAAGGGATCCAATGCTGGGTTCAATTCTGTGTGATGAGACAAGTCTTTGTGCCTTAATTCACTTGTTTCTAAAATGGATAACATCCAGGGCCGGCGCTACCATTTAGGCAGCCTAGGAAATCGCCCAGGGTGCCAGAATAAATGGTGGGCACCGTTTTGCCAGAGGGGGCGGCAGGCAGCTCCGGTGAAGCTGCCGCAGTGGTGCCTGCGGAGGGTCCGGTGCTCCGCGGCTCCGGTGGACCTCCCGCAGGCACCACTGCGGCAGCTCCACCGGAGCCGTGGGACCAGCACATAGGGCAGCAAAATTGCCGTGCGCTTAGGGCGCTCAAACCCCTAGCGCCGGTCCTGATAACATCAGTATTCCAGAACCTACCTTGCAGGAGTGTTTTGAATCTTAAGGTTTGAAAAGCATTCAGAAATTCAGATTAAAAGTCTTAGTCCAAATTACTAGTAATATTACAAAACAAGACCAGCTTACCTCTCTTTGGGGGCTGATCTGCAAAGTGCTGACTTCTATAAGCTTACTAGTGCAAGGACTTGCTTAAGTGCTTGCTGTACTTCCTCTAGCATACCATCCATTCACTTTGGCTAATAATAATAGGGGCACCTAATTTGTCATCTGTCTGCAACAAATAATGGCTGTGTAATTTAATATACTAAGTGGCCCAATTATGTTTTTAAACTGCCAGAATTATCCACTTTAGCTATACGTGTAAATGATCAGAAAACCTCACACTGGACCTGGACAAAGGTCAAATTAAAGAAAAAAAAGCCTGCGTGCCAAAGTTAGGATCCTAAATCCATATTTAGGCACGTAAATAAGTAACCTGACTTTAACAGGAGTTGCTGGATACTCTGTTGAAACTCAGGTCACTTATTTAGAAGCCTAAGTAATGAGTAACTGACTGACAATCTTCTGGGGGAAAAGGGTTTTTCAGAAGTAATTGGCCAATCACCCTTCCCCACCTTCTTCCTAGGTTTCATGGGACACAGCAAAGGAGCTTCTATTTACTCAGCAAGGGAAGTTGAGGGGTCAGAGAGAGGATATTTCTTTCATACGATGTGCATAGAGTTGCATTAACAGTATGAGTTTCCTAATACTCTTTTAGTATAAACAATGAGGAGTCCTTGTGGCACCTTAGAGACTAACACATTTATTTGGGCATAAGCTTTTGTGGGTTAAAATCCACTTAATCAGCTGCATGGAGTGGAAAATACAGTTGGCAGGTATTAATACACAGCACATGATAAGATGGGAGTTGCCTTAACAAGTGGGTGGTCAGTGCTAATGAGCCAATTCAATTAACATGGAAGTGAACTATTCTCAACTGTTCTGATCTCTGAAAGTAAAATACTTCACAGAACAGTAATAATCAGAAGGACCTTTAAAGCTGTATTACTAATCAGATATAACCAATCAGCTAATACTGCTCCACTCTTTAAAAATAGACAGAAAACCTTCTATGTAGTTCAAAATTACATAATTTTATAGCAAATTTTCCAAACAACTGCATTTTATATGCTCAAAAGTCAATCCAAAAATATCTTATGAATTTGCTACATTGAATAATCAGTGACTGGAACAGCCTTGACAACTGCATAACCTGCATCCGTTATTTTCAAATCTAAGTCTGATGGTGAACAATCAAACAAACAAGATGTTTGGAACACAACCTGCTTTTTCTACCTTGGACATGTCTAGCTACAGTTCAACTCGTCTCCTGCTAGATGAAGTATGAACCCTATGAGACATAGCTACATTGGTGTTGCTCCTTGATCTAGGAAGCATTCTGCACTCAATGTCATTCAACAAAGCCTTGGAGAAAGCTTTGCAGTAGTTTTCAACCTCTGTTTTAAAGGAGGGGAAAATGCATTAGGCTGTCCTGCTGGGTGGACACACTCACTTATTTCTCTGGGTTTCTTTGTAAAATGTCCCTTTAACTCCGAAGAGTCATACCTGTCAGAAATAAATGAACACTGAAAGGGAGAAAAATGGACACTTTGTTACAAACTAGGAAAGGAGGATTTTTTTTCCTTGAGAATTTTAATGTTGATATCACACTCCAATGGCCCTCTCTCTCAGGGATTCCCCGGGGAAGGCAGATCAGTATTGTATGTGGCTAACACTGCTGCAAGCATCACAAAGCATTTTGGGGAGGGTCAAAGGTGTGAGAGTGGGGAATGGAAAATTCCTTTACAGGAGTATGAGAGGCCAAGGTGGGGGGGAGAGAAGAAAAGCAGAGAGCGGGTTAACTCCACGCTCCTGCTAGGCCCAAAGATAAAATGCTCAAGGCCACAGCACACATCTGACTCTCAGCTGCCAGCCAAGAATGAGGGGGGGCGCAGAATGGAACAGACAAAGATGCTGCAGAGCCAGCCATAACAGCCCAGTTTGAACTGTCACAAAAAGCACCAGGAACAGAGGTCACGGAATTGAACACCCCCAAAGGAGCCCAGAACTTAAAACCCTCCTGAGAGCTGGAGCAATTCGGAGAGCACAGCAGATTCTCGGATGCCATAGGCCTAGGACAGCACTGCTGTCCATCTGTCTCCCGCCTCTTCTTCTTACGTTACACCCAAGCCTGGCCAGCTTTGGGATAGTGCATGTGTGAGTATGAAAGTGGGTTAGGGCTTGGGGCTCTAATGCTTTCTTTCTTCCCCTGAGTGACGTGAAGGGGCTAATTTTTCCAAGGGGATACTGAGCAACTACCATTCCCATTGACTGAATTCAGATTTGTGGCTGTCCAGCAGCATTGAAAAATCAGACAATTAAACATTCACAATCCAGTGATGTCAAAGGATGTCTCATATGAACAGCACCTTTGAAAATCAGTCCCTAGATCACAACAGTACTATACATATGGCACTATGGCTTTCTAATTAGGTTAATTTCAGAGCAAGTCCAAGGTGTTGCACTCAAACCCAGAAAATGTTGGTACCACACAAAGAGTAAAACATCAGGCTTAATTGGTCTAGGGTTGTCAAATTTCTAATTGCACAAAACCAAATACCTTGCCCCAGCACCTGTCCCACCCCTTCCCTGAGGCTCTGCCACCCCCTATCCCGCCCCTTCTCTGAGTTCCCATCCCCCGCTCACTCCATTCCCCCCCTCACTTTCACCAAACTGGGACAGGGGGTTGGGGTGCAAGAGGCGTTGTGGACTCTGGAGTGGAGCCAGGGGTGCAGGAAGGGTCTCCAGGCTGAGGCAGAGGGGTTCAGAGTGTGGGAGGGGCCTCAGGGCTGGGACAGAGAGTTGGGGTGCAGGAATAGGTGTGGGCTCTGGGGTGGGACCAGGGATGAGGGGTTTGGGGTGCAGGAGGGGACTCAGGGCTGGGGCAGGGGGTTGGGGTACAGGGAGGGGATTAGGGCTGGAGCAGGGGGGTTGGCGTGGAGGGGGAGGTTTGGGGTGTAGGCTCTGGACAGGCGGCACTTATCTCAGGTGGCTTCAGGTAGCAGCCGGCATATCCGGCTCCCAGGCAGAGGAGCCAGGGCCTCTGCAGGCAGCGCCTCCACAATTTCCATTGGCCACATTCCAGTTGAAAACTGGATGCCTGGAAACTGTAAAATGGTCACAGTGTCACACATTCAGCATCAACAAAAATTAATGTACATTACTGAACATCTTTAAAAGTAGTAGCTTTCCTCGCCTCCTCCTTTCAGAATACTCAATGCCATCGGTATGTGACAAGTTGAAAAGCAGTTGTGTTATAAGTTATAGAAACATGTCAGAGGTCAGCACTTACGGAAAGCATTATTTAAAGCATCATTTCAAGAGTTTTCTAATGCAGAAAATAAGTGTTTTGTAGTGATCCTCTTGAGTCACACATATGAACTGATCAAATCAAAATAATTCTACCAAGGAAGGGATATTTTTTCAGACAGAAGATCTCTTGTAAAAACACAGAGGCAAAGTATGTGTTCATGTTCATTTTCTTACAAAGTTAAATTTTATAAACCTAGCAAATCTTTTCATCACCCCCAAGGTGCTCCTAATTTCAAGTATTTTCAATCATTTTTATGACTTGAAAATTACTTAGAAATTGTGATTTATTATCTAAAAATAAATATGCAAAAAAGAAAAGAAAAGTAGATGCTTCTTTGTAACTTCTCTTTGTTGCTATGGCATCTCACTTTAAAAAAAAAAAAAAAGATGCACCTTCCATTAAATGTGGATGTGACAGATTGCTGTAATTTTCAGCAGCTAAATGCCTCTGTCAAACCCCTTCAGGCATTTTTAGAAAGTGGTTCTTAGCCTTAGAAGTAGCAATTCTGAGCTGTTTTTTTTGATGGGGATGGCATGGGCAACAGCTTCAAACTGTATTCATTTTTGTCTGAAGCTTTTGTCAGCATCTTTCTAAAAGAAAGAAAATGACAAATCTACTAAAAATAGCAACTGACACCATGAGACCAATCTGATTCAACCTGTTAATTTTAGAGCTAATATAAAATAGTTATTAAAGTCAGACAGTGAGCAATAACGCTTCTTGTCTTTTAATGCTGATATCTTTAAGAATAACGAGTGGAGCTCTGAAGCAGTCTGCACCGAGGTCTATCATTTACTAAATATAAAATGTATTAATTAAAATTGTGAGTTGGTGTTTGCGAAAGGTTCAGCCTTAACAGCCCCAGAGGACTTCCACCTCCACCTATCCACAGAATAGGTGCAAGCAACATAGGCAGCCACAGTGCAAGTTTCCCTGCATTGCCCACAACATACAACATTCACATACCCTTGGCTTTTCTGTTGACTCTGACAAAGATGTTGTGTACCAATTATGATGATGGTCCTGTGATACAGGCCCTTGTCTAATATGAACTATACTAAGACCAACAACCAATTAGGTATTCTCTTTTAGTAACAACCTTCTATAGTAATGAACTACTTTAGCTTTTCATTGTACCAATATTCTATTGTGCTACATAAGTTTCCCATGAAACTGAAAAAAATACGGAAGTGATAAATCTGAAAGCTTAATAGGCACTTAAATAGCAAGTTGACAGGTAGCTTATAAACACATAAAAACAATATATGAGATGAATTGTGATCTGATTTTTTTCCCCAGCAAATATTTCCAAATTGATTGAGAATGTAAAAAAGTAAACTGCAATTATTATACCTCAGATTGTCAAATAAGTTCTAGTCAGCATAGCATTGGAACTTCTATTACAACTGAAGACTACAGTTGTCAGCTGATGGCTGTATAATGATATGACATTCTGCATATGGTTATAAGAAGGAAATATGTGATTAGTTATTTTTGACAGTAGTAGAGTGAGCAAACATGAATTTAAATGTGATTATCTTTTCAATCTCTTGACAGTCAGCCATAGGAGAGAATGACCATTGTTTTGAACCCCAAAGTTCTGCTGTTTGTGTTTGGGGAAGTTTTACGACCTGCATTTCACGGGAAGCCAGAGGAGATGATCACTGTGGTACCTTCTGGCCTTGAAATCTATGAATCTAAGAGGCATATTGTATAACCCCTGTTGACTATGCTGAACAAACATATATTATTAATTATTATGATATGCAGTGTTGTTATAGTTGTGTCAGTCCCAGGATATTAGAGAGACAAGGTGGGTGAAGTAATATCTTCTTATTGGACCAACTTCTGTAGGTCAGAGAGACAAGCTTTCAAACTTACACAGAGCACTTCTTCAGGTCATTTTATGATTTATGTCATATTTATTATACGTTCATCAGTTGACAACCGTAGTCTTTAATTTTAACAGTGATTCCAATGCTACTATGACTAGAATTATTTGGCAATCTGAGCTATAAAAAATTGAGTTTACTTTTTGACATTCACAAATCAGTTTGGAAATATTTGCTGGGGGAGAAAAATCAGAAAATGACCTGAAGAAGAGCTTTGTGTAAGCTCAAAAGCTTGTCTCACTCACCAAGACAAGCTGCCCCAATAAAAGATATCTCACCCAGCTTCTCTCATTAATTTGTAGTTACGATTATCATTATTATTATTCTGCCCAAAACTATGTGAGGCACTTTACAAAAACAAGTAGACCCAGTGATTGTTCCAAAAATGTACAATCTAAATTGTAAACAAGGGTCATAAATGGACAAAATAGGGTGAAATGGGAGGGGAAGAATGGAGATGACAAAAAGATCACACACTACTTCTGGCTACCTCATTTAGGCGCCCACATGGGAAATGGAGTTTTTTGAACATCTGGCCTAACGTGTATATCTCTATTATGATTGTGATCGTTATTGTGGTAGCTTTGAAGATACATATGCAGTTCATTAATGAAGCTCTTTTTTTTTCTTGATGTGATATGTTTTAATAATTGTAAAAGGGCCTGAAGCAACATATGAATATTTTTGGCAGTGCTACCAATATTGCAATTTTATCAAGAGTTTCACAATATTTTGTGGAGGGATTTTAAAGTCTCAGCTCCTGGAATGGTGGAATAGTGTGAGAATCTCAGCTTTAAAAAAGTCAGTCTCTAGCACTCACAGTTGCAAGGAAAAGGCTGAAAATGTGACTCAAAGAAGGCTCAAAAATAAGGCTCAAAAATAAGAAAGCAAATAAAATCCCCTCATTTTAGAAATCTCATTATTTTAAGCCAATCACTTGATTTTTTTGGGAGGTGGAGGGGGATGGAATACTGCCTACTTATAAAATAAAATTATACAGGTGGCAAAACTGAGGCACAGAAGGGTTAAGTGGCTAGCACAGTCTACAGGGAGTCAGTAGCAAAGCCAGGAACAGCACACAGGAGTCCTTTGCCCTAGCAACTAGAAAACCCTTGGTCCTATCATCACTAAGTTATAAACCAAACTACAGGGTAAATGTTTCTGTAAAATGATGGAGGAATAATAGAAGTACTGAGACAAAATCCACTTTGATTTCTACAGATGAAGGGAAAAGGACTTAAACTAGTATGTTTAAGTAACACTCATTTGCTGTAGAATAAAGAAAACTATTCTAAACAGAGCTTCTACTCTGGAAAAACCCAAGGCTAACAATTGAATTTTTGACTACAGAGGCATTACCGTTGTTAAATCAACAGCTAGAGAGGGGTTTTTACTTTTTCCTATACATATATTATTAATGCTTTCATTTTCTTTTGTAATCTTGCAGCAGATGGAGTACACATCTTGCAACACTTTCTGGGAAAAGAACAATGAACACCACAGTTCCGTTTTATAGGTTTTAGATAATTCCAAAGGAAAAAGTATGATCTAAAGTTAACTGTACATGCTAAACTGAAGTAATTGTTTGGCATACAATTTAACTAATTAGTGGGCTGTTTCTCACAAATGATTACTAATGAACTAGACACCGACATTATTTTTAAGAGGAACTAAAGGGTTCATTTGAGATCATTCTTGGGATAAAAAGGTGGGTTAGTCAGTTATGCAATTACCCCACCTCCTCTCCCGATTACAAACAGAGAGTTAATTGGTAAAAGGTTCATTCTTTTAAACTGTGCTTGTTAGTGTAAGATTGAAATGTTCTTTAAGAAACGGGAGTGGGTAGAGAGGGGTCACACAGAAGTGTTCTGAATGCTGTGAATAAACTTACTGTAGAAAAAGGAACTTAACTGAGATCCACTGGGCTAAGCATATTTCTTAATTGTCCTTTATAAAGCATATTTCTTAATTGTCCTTTATAAAGAGATGGCTAATTTAAGGTGCAGTCTTGCAGTTCTGAAGCAGACAGAAATCCTGTTGATTTCAGTGGGAGTTTGAATGCCATAGGAATACAGGATTGAGCCAAAACTCTGTTTATCCCATGTTAAGCTAGTCTTCAAACATTGGTCATAGTTCTGTTTCTTATCTACTGCTGTTTTGTGACAGATTCAGTAAATACAAGCCTTGCCATAATTCATGACTTCCATAATAGTAACCACCTTGGCCCACTTTCAAAGGAGAACATAAGTCCTGAGAAAAGGCACCTGAGTAGCCCCATAAATATGTCATTACTGTCTTCCTCTATAGGAATTAACTAATGTGTTTTTTAAAAAGGTATGATGTGATGCCATGCATTATAATTTGAAATTGTACTGTAACCTACTAAGGTTAATGCTACCAGCACACCATTCCAATATGGCAACCAAGCCAAGTACTCTGCCGCTACAGTAGCTCCCACTGCCATATATAACAGCACAGAGCAATAAAAACAGTGTTTGCGTTCAAATTAATCTAAAATGCATTTTCACCCAGGCTTGAACAAACTTTTAAAATCTCAATTCGCTGACCTTCCTTAACATAGCTAAGTCAAAAAATGCATTCATGCATGGAAAATCTGTGGTACACTAGTAGACCACTTCTCAATCAGTGTATAAGGAATAATATACCCTTACTGTACATGCTACATCTGTAATTGTAGCCACTGGCTTCATGTGTGAGACAATATCTTTTATTGGTCCAACTTCTGTTGGTGAGAGAGACAAGCTTACACAGAGCTCTTCTTCAGATGATCAGTCTCTTACCAGTGCTTCTCTGTGTTGCACCTTTACTGGAAAAGCCTTAGCAATATGGTATTGAAAATATCTGTCTCAAGGAGCTAACTTTCTTCACCATTCACATGAGTTCTTTATTTGCAGGAAAAGATGTGCCTTCAGACACCAAGTCTACATCTAGAATTGCACTTCCAAAGCTCTTGTGTTAATAACAAACACAACTCTATTAACAATCAGGATGTTTTTTCATCTTTATTTGTCCATTGCTGACAGTTTCTTAGTGTGATGAATCTGCTGAGAATTGGATTCAATAATTTTCTTCCCTTCTGGTGACTCAGAGCATCACACACTAGCTGGAAGGGATCCAGCAGCAGAAGCAGCTGGCAACATGAGAGCTGATGTCCAGGAGGAGGTGAGTGATAAACATAAAACAGAACCAAGTAAGCAGGATAAGGACCAGCTGCAGCAACAATAGGATATAAGGAAAACAGCCTGCAAGCAAGGGGGATAAGGGAATCGTTATGTCTAGACGACAGAAGAAAAATGCAGAGGCATTGAACAAGATAACAGGACTGAGTCCTGGCCAGTGGAGTCATTAGTGACTAAGGCCCAAATTTTTCTATATTTTGGCCTAACTCCCATTGATTTCAATGGAAGTGTGACCCTAACAACATTTCAGTGCAAGAAGGCCAGGGACTCATTGCAATCTGGTAGTGCAGTGGTCCCCAAACTTGTTCAGTTGCTTGTGCAGGGAAAGCCCCTGGTGCGTCAGGCTGGTTTGTTTACCTGCTGCATCTGCGGGTTCAACCGATCGCAGCTCCCAGTGGCTGCGGTTCGCTGCTCCAGGCCAATGGGAGCTGCTGGAAGCGGCGCAGGCCGAGGGACGTACTGGCCGCCAGGGGCTTTCCCAGCACAAGCGGCGGAACAAGTTTGGGAACCACTGTGGTAACGAGTTTCAGCTGGCCTGACCAGTTCAGTGCTCTCCAATTTACTAAGGTCATAAACTCTATCGGATATGTATTATGTAAGGTATCATTGAAAACAAACAACACACTGATCATTAATATTCTTGTGTGGTGTCTATATGGTAAATGCCGAATGACCATACAATTATGAAGAAAATGTGGAACTAAAAGGTGTTTACCAGACAAATGTGGGGAGTGGGTAAACAGCTTTCTCCCAAACAAAGTACAGGCTGAGGCCTCCAGCCAGATGTCATTTGTCAATTAACAATCACATGTCAGCAAACACCAGTGGGGGAAGAAGCCAGCATGGAATTTCCCTCACCAGCAGGCTCCAGGTCTTCTTCCTCACAGCCTGAATGAAATTTACTTTGGGGGGTAACCTTCAGAAGAATCCACTTAAAAGGTTCACTGGAGTACAAAAGAGAGGGGGCAAAGAACACCAAGTTATCTTTCATCTTAGAAGACACAGAAACCAAGCACTTTGGGCTTTGTGGGAGATTCTGTCCAGAAGTATAGTTAGCCATTTTGCTGGAAGGTACATTGGTAAGGAAACTACCTTGAACAAAGGCTGTAGCTTGGGTGAAATCTTAGCCACTACAAAGCATTTTTCACTTTTATTTGCTTGTAACCATTCCCAACACTGTCTTTTATACCTGAACTCACTTAAAATCCTACCCTGCTTTGTTAATAAACATATTTTACTTTTCGTCTAAACCAATCCAGTTCTTTGTTTGAATTAGGGTTGCCAGCCCTGTAGGATCGTCCTGGAGTCTCCGGGAATTAAAGATTATGTCATCTGATGGAACCTCCAGGAATACATCCAACCTAAATTGGCAATCTTACTTTGAATTTAAGGGATAGCTGGCTCCAATTGAAGTAATACGCTGTGCAGTTTCTCTTTTTAGAAGACCAAGCAAACCTTGTTATTCCTCTGAATGATCCAGGAAAGGACTGGACATTGCAAAGCACATGGTTTTGGAAAAATCTAGGACTGGCGGTGTTTGATTCAGTTTGCCAGGTGTAACCAAGACTAGTGTATACTAGAGTGTGGCTGAGGTGTAACATGCAGACTGACGGAATCAGAGTTGCTGGTTCAGAGCTGCTTATCGCACAGACACTCAGTGCATGCTTGTCTGCTGGCTCATGGTTTCTAGGTTTTGAGCCACAGTAGCAGACATTTAAAGCACTCATGATAAGGCAGGTGGTGACACAATCCCTTACTGGTCTGGATTTCACCCCAGAACATGACAGCGAGTTAGGTACCTTCAAAAATGTGGCCCCTCAATCTTACTGACTTTCAAAGAGCCTTAGGTGCCTAAAAATATCATTTTCAAAAGGTTCCTAAACCACTTAGACATTGCAATGCTGAATGGAGCAACACGAATACCATTAAAATCTGGCCCTAATACAAAATTGCTCTCCAAAAGAGAGATCCTAGAAGGTGTATCTCAAATACCAAGCATAAGGAGCCTCACAGAATCAGGTTACTCTTGTACCCTTGTCCGAGACAGTTTCCAAAGCCAGAAAAGTCCATTGTGAACATCTAGTCTGACCTCTTATATAGGGTGACCAGACAACAAGTATGAAAAATCGAGACAGAGGTGGGGGGTAATAGATGCCCATATAAGAAAAAGTCCCGAATATCGGGACTGTCCCTATAAAATCCGGACATCTGGTCACCCTGCTCTTATATAACACACACTTGTTTGCTTGTGCCCAGTATACCAAGCAATCCAGATCGCTCTCTGTCAGTGACCTGTTCTCTTCAGTATTTACCATGCCCCCAATATTTGAGTCATCTGCAAACTTTAACTGTGATGATTTTATATTTTCTTCCAGGTCTTTCATAAAAATATTAAATAGTGCAGAGGCAAGAACCCATGACAGTGGGAACCCCACTAGAAACACCTGCTTGATGATTCCTACTATCAGTTACATTTAGCCAGCTTTTAATGTGTGCCAAGTTAAGCTTATATCATTCTAGTTCATTTTAATCAAATATTGTGCGCTACCCAGTGAAATGTCTTATGGAAGCCTAACTATAGTACATCAGTACTATAACCTTTATCAACCAGACTTATAATCTCATCAAAAGAAGATTGGTAGCATTATTATTGATAACGCTACCATTAACATCTAGTATTGAATTAATACCATTATTAGGATTCTTTCAGTTCCTTATTTACTTTAAAACTCCTTATTGTCCTTAACCGCTGGTCATAGATGTCTCCTTGTCTCCCTTTACTTCCCTCATTAATATTCTACTGTTCCTAGCTTCTGATTTATATCCAGTACTATCAGCTTCCACTTTCTTCCATTTCTGTGTCTATATATTTTAATAGCTACCTTCAGTTCCCTTCTAAACTAGGTTGGGTTTTCAACCATTCCGTCTTCTTCCTTGATTGTGACGTTTTGAGCATCTAATAAAGTGCTCTTAAACAATTCCCAAGCATCATTCACATTTTTCTGATTAAATTCTTCCTCCCATATGAGTCTCATAATTCTTTCCAGTGTTGTGAAATTGGCCCCTTTAAAGTACCAATTATATAGATATTACTGGTTTGGACTTTATTCTGTTTGCACATAACAAATATGATCAAATCTTGATCACTTGCTCCTAGGATACCATTAATTTTTTATTCTGTGATCAGTTCCTCTTTATCTGCCAGGAAAAGGTCCAATATAGAATTCCCCTATGTTGGTTGCAATATTTTTTCAGTTAGGAAACTACTGCATTAATGGAGTACAAACCACTGCAATAATATTTATGCTAACTGAATAAACCATTGAACTAGGCCATTTTCACCCTTTCCTTTCTACCAGGTTTAGTAAATTATAATCCTTTTCATGTGCTTACTGAGAATCCGCCAGGTGCTAGAACCTGTAAGGCCTAGTTGCTTAAGCTTGCTTTTGAGCTGATGATACAACAAGCACTCTACCAAGAATCTCAGTGGCTTGTGATCCAGTGTTCCAGTGATCCCTACAGATGGGACCAAGAACATCATTTTAGAGCCAAATTGTGGCTGACTCTTATGTTGGTTCAAAGGGAAAGGAGGAGCAAAGCAGGAGGAAGTGGAGCAAGGAATCTCATTTCTCCACGCAGCCCACAGAGGCCAACCACAACCTGCAGTCCCTGCCCTCCGGAATCACTTCCCTCTTAGTTCACCCTGGGTAGTCAGGGAAGACATAAGGTTTTGGCCTCCCTTCTCCCCTGAATCCCCATATACAAGGCTGTACCTTAATCTAGCTTTTCCTTTGGCTTTGGTTCCTCAGTTTCTCTTTTGATTTGTGCTCGGGGGGGGGGACTTTGCTGTTCGGAATGCTTCATTTACATGCTCTTCAAGTTTAACTGAAGAACAAGTACAAATGGGGCTGTTCCCTCTTGCAACAACATAGTTTTCTCTCTCTAAACCTGCTTCTGTGCTTATGGTCACCTCCAAATTATGCTCAACTGCTTTAGTTTACATGAGATTTCCAGCCCCTGCTAAATTTATTAGTTATCAGATATTAAATCCAGGATTAGTCTGGGGGAAGAGTTTAGCAGTACTATGCATATAACGAATGTTTCATTTCAGTGGCCAAACCAAACCAAACCACACCACATTATTTTGGGTCAATACTAAATGTTTTGTGTGATCCAAAATGAAATGTTTCATTTAATTTGTGAGTTTTACCTTTCTTCATTAAACTGAAGCAAAATTCAAAATGAAAAGTCATTTTGAATCAGAAAGTTGAAATGTTGTATCTCAAAAATGTAATCAAATGGTTCAACTTTTCCAGAATTTTGGGTTAGTTTTCCAACCAAAACAATTAAATTAGTTCTACATGATTCACAAAATATTTCAGTCAACCCAAATCTTCATTTTTCAGTGAAAAAAAGTTGCCTGCAAAATTTTGCAGCACTCTAGTCGTCAGTCTGGGAACAGCACCTAGCACCTAGTCTGAGAACAGCACCTAGCATCTTCATCTTCATCTCATTTGACCCAGCTGAATGAATGAACCAATGTCAAGAAGATTTTGGGAAATCGATGACAGCTAGTTCTGAGGCTCAACTGAGATAAAACAGAGGTCACATTGGGTAGGCTCTGGGGGAAAAAATGAAGAATTGGCATATAGGTTAACATTTTGGGGTATCTTACAAGAGTTGGGATGATTCCTGGATGTTCAAACAGCAGCTGTGGCCCAAGAGAGTTTTCATCTCTGTCTGCTGAGAGGAGCACAACCATTTCTCATAGATATGGCTATTATAAAGTACATTCCTTTTAAAAAGATAGTACCTCACCAAAAGCCTCAGCCAGCTAGATTACATTATATTTCAAACAGTGAGTACATCATTAATTGGATTCACCTTTTAATTTGAAGTGGTATGTATACACACACTATGGCTCAGAGGGCTCCTAATCCCATCCCTCTGAAAACCCAGACATAATTCATCCCAGGGGATGTCAGTGAGGACATAAACTGTAAGCTCAAAGCTGGAGGGTTTTGTTAGAATTGCCAAGTTTTCAGGATGTAATTATAGTCTTACTCTCTGTGTATTTTGCAATGACATGTGAGATGTTATTTAATAATGCTAACAATACAAACCTATCTTCCCCTCAAGACTATGTTTCCTTGTTAACCTCACTTCTCCTCTGCCATCTTAGGGCTTGGCTACACTTGAGCTAGAGCGCAATAAAGGAGCCCCAGGCGCTCTAGCTCACTCCCCGTCCACATTGGCAAGGCACGTACAGAGCTCTGACTCTGTGACTACAGCGCTGCTGGTACTCCACCTCAGCGAGTGGAATAACGTTCAGCGAGTGCTGCGGCGCCAGTGTGGACGAGGTGTTGCATTACTGCACTCTGATCAGACTCCGGAAATGTCTGATAATCCCCTTAAGTCAAGCGGACACTCCTGTCATTGTTTTGAATCACTGTAGGAATGCATGATATAAAAAAGCTAAGTATTATTATGATTATGTCTATTGCAGACACACTTTTTATAACAGAGACCTACATACTGTGCTGCATAGCTTTCTGAAACCATTGCCTGTAATACAACAGCAGGATGTATCATGAATAAAGTCACACTTCAAAATCACAATGAATACTGGCAATAATTATTATGACTTTAATATACTAGTGCGGTAAGTCTTATATTAACAGCATCTGCAATCATGCAAACATAAAAATATCACCCAGCAATAATCAAATATTTTAAAATATGCACTGCTAAATTATGCTGTACCGTGTGCTAGATTAAGAACTCTTAGATATCTAGTAATTGGGGGCATGATATGGGTTCAAAGACCTTGAAATGCTCTATAATAGATCACAAGCTAATATTAACTAAGAAAACAGTTTATTTCTTGACTTATGATGCAAACAAAGAGCTGCCTATGGGAATAAGTACAAATTAAATGCAGTTAATATACTGTACCCCCCCAAACACCATAGGTTAGAAGCTGAGGGAGGAATAAGGTAGTAATAGGAGGAGTGTTTTTTAATCAGTTCTGCACTGCAAGGACAAATACTAAAGTCCTTACTCAGTTGTTTATATAGAGCAAACACATTTTCAGCAGTTAAGGTGATTAACTACTGGAACAAACTACTAAGGGAAAAGGTGGATTCTCCATTTTTTGATGTCTTCAGATCAAGTCTAGACGTATATGTGATGTGATCTGTTCTGTTCAATATAGAAGAAACTGGATGAAATTCTATGGCCTTTGTTAAACATGAGGTCAGACTATATTATCAGAAATGGTCCCTTCTCAACCTTAGAATCTATGAATCTCTAAACCTAACCCAGTTACAATTCCCTTATTGACTCAGTCAGAGTTTTCTATAAGAGCAATCATT